>NC_049233.1:4221041-5592112 GCF_011100685.1 Canis lupus familiaris | reverse complement strand
AGTGCTGGAGCAACTGGATATCCATATGCAAAAAAAAAGAACTTTGTTTTTTATCTTGAACCATAGTCAGAAATTAACTCAAAATGGAATATAGACACAAATGAAAAACCAAAAAACTATAAAGCTTCTAGAAAGAAACATAGGAGAAAACCTTTTTGTGATCTTGAGGAAGGCAAAGATTTCTTAGATAAGACGCCAAAAACATAATCCATAAAAGAAGCAAATTAAACACCAAAAGCATAATCCATAAAAGAAGCAAATTAATAATATGGGCCCTATCAAAATTAAAAATACCTTTTCAGAAGACTTAACAACTTGAAAAGAGAAATTACAGACTGAGAGAAAATATTTACAAATCATATTTCTGATAAAGAGCATTTATCTGAACTACATAAAAGTTCTTAAATAAGAAAACAAACAATTCAATTTTTAAGATGGGCAAAAGAGCCCACTGAAAGAGCTTCCAATGGCCAAAGCTGAACCAATTTGAGTAGCAAAATAAATAAAGGAAACCTGAATAATAGCCCAAAGTATAAAATGAGTATCCAGGAGTCCATACTGAAACAAACAAGGAATTGAAGAAGTATACAAATAGGGGAGAAGAGACAAATCTCCCAACCAGAAGAATTCCGAATAATTTTTGTAGATTACCCTGTCCTTAAGGAAGTGAAGCTTAACTCCCCATCCCTTAAGCAGGTGGTGCATAGTTACTTCTTTTCAAAGAGAAAGGGGGAGAAAGAGCAACTTCACAGGGAGAAACCCAATAAATACCACTGCAGACAAATGGCCAAGCCCAACATCATGAATAATAAGCCATGTAGATAGCATGCACCTGGATATAATGTGATGAGAATGGTACTTTGCCTTTGTGATCTCCCTTCCCAGAACTGAGAACTCCAGCCTAATCCTGAGAAAAACATCAGGCAACCTCAAACCCCAACTAAGGAATATTCCAGTACTCCATTCTACCAAGTTCATTAAAAACAAGGAGTCTGGGAAACTGTCACAGATAAGAGGAACCTAAAGAGACATCATGGTAAAATGTGATGTGGTATCCTGAATGGGATCCTGGATCAGAAAAAGGACATTAGGTTGAAAAGTAAGGAAATCTGAACATACAGACTTCAGTTAATAATAACCATTATTAGCATATTAATTGTAGACACGATGCTATACTATGTACCAAATTTTATATATACCATACTATAACATATAACAAATGTAAGACATAATAATAGGGAATGTAAAGTATATGGAAGCTCTCCATGCTATTTTCATATTTTTTCCTGGAAATCTAAAAGTATTTTTAAAAATAAAGCTTATTGTAAGTCTAGGTGGGAAATGACCAAAAGAGTTAAACACTTCAATAAAGAAGATATATAATATAGATGGCAAATTAGCACCTGAAAAGATGCTCAGCATCATTAGTCATTAAGGAAATACAAATTAAAATCACAGTAAGATACCACCACACAACTATTCACATAGCTAAAATTAACAAGACTGACCATTTCAAGTGTTGGTGATAATACAGAGAAACTGGTACTCTTCTGCACTGGTGGTGAGAATGTAAAATGATACGACTACTTTGATAAATAATTTGACAGTTTCTTAAAAAGTTAAACATACATTCTGGATATATGTCCTTACTCTATATCCCAAAGAATTGAAACAAGGATATTTGCATACCCATGTTCATTGCATCATTATTCACAATAGCCAAGAGGAAGAAGCAATTCAAATTGTTCATTGATAAAGAAAATGTGGTATGTTACATGCTACAAAATGGATAAACCTGGAGGAGATTATGATAGCGAAATACACCAGTCACAAAAAGACAAGTACTGTATGATTCCATTGATATGAGGTATCTAAAGTAGTCAATCTCCTAGAAGTAGAAAATAGAATGGTGGTAGCCATGGCCTAGGAGAGGGAGAAATGAGGAGTTGCTGATCAATGGGTATAGAGTTTCAGTTTTGCAGTAAGAAAAAGTTCTGGACATTGGTTGTACAATGTGACTATACATAATACTACCAAACCGTACACTTAAAATGGTTAAGATAGTGGGGCACCTGGCTGGCTCAGTGGGAAAAGCGTGCAACTTTTGATCTCGGGGTTGTGAGTTCAACTTACATTGAGTGTAGAGATATTTTTAAAAAATAAAAAAAATCTAAAAAATAGTTAAGATGATAGATTTTGTGTTATGCATTTACCTTAATTATACACATATAATATTGTATGTTACGTAAATACGGTTATAGATTAAATGTACATTTACCATACCATGTAGACATTCCACTCCTAGGTATTTACCCTAAGGAAATGAAAGCATATGTTCATAGAAAGACTCCATGAGTATTCACAGCAGTTTTATTCATAATAGCCCAAACTGGATACAGCCTAAATGTCCATTAATTGGTGAATGGAGAAATGAACTGTGGGATTTTCATAAATGGATTGGAAATTAAAAAGGAATGAACTATTTATACATGCAATAACATGATGAATCTCAGAATAATTATACTGAGTGAAAGAATGCAGACAAAATAGAGCCCATACTGTAAGTCCAGTAGGAAATTTCTATAATGATAGAAAGTAGATTGGGGACTCTGGGGGAAGGTGGGAAGGGTCACAAAAGAACGTAAGGAAAACTTGGGGCATGATGGATAATGGTTCACTCTCTTGATTGTGGTATTAGTTTCATAGGTAGGTGTGTGTGTGTGTGTGTGTGTGTGTGTGAGAGAGAGAGAGAGAGAGAGAGAGAACTTAACAAATTGTGAGAGAAGGAAGAATGCCAAGAAGGGAGGGAGGGAGGGAGGGAAGGAGGAAAGAAGGATGGATGGGTTGGTCTGGCCAGGCACGCCTGGATGCCAGCTGGATTATTTTAGACATGGCATCCTCTGAGCTCCAACCTCACTCAGCACCCACGTCCACATGTCTGTGTGGGGAATGTGGATTTTCAAGCATGCCAGCAAGCAGTGCCCTTCCCTTTGGCAGAAGGCTGCTGCCAGGGGAGGCCAAGGGTGGAGAGGGAAGCTCGCCTGGCAGCAGGAATAATTAGGTGGATTTGAGCCCTGAGGAGGGCAGCAGAGGGAGATGCCAGGATGTGAGTGGAGGAATTGAGGGTGACACTTTGCAGGTGTAGCCTTCTGCTGGAGCTGACCCCCATCCAGAAAGCAGTAGGGTGGGTGGGAGGCTGGGGCGGACTCTCATTTTTTTCTGTTCCCAGATGGGAGGTGGGAATTAAGAGTGTGGCTCTGGGCACTGGCCACAATTTCTCAAGATGCGTCATACCTCCTGCTCGCATCTGGTGCTGGGAGGAAAATCCAGCCCTACCAAACCTAAGAGGATCTAGGGTGGAGCTGAAGAAACCTGCACTGAGAAAGCCATGCAAACACTGGCAAATTGGAAGAGGAATAAAAAATAGTCAGTAGCCAGCAAGAGACATTTTTTCCTTACACAGTGTGTCAGTTCCTACTTGGAGTGATTCCATGGCCCCTGGGAAAGCCCACCAGCCTCCATACTCTGCCCTGATTCTTTCATGGATACCCAAAATGCTCCTATTAGAGCATCCTTCGGTTTAAGACTGCCATTTAGACCATGGTGTTCATATCACCTAAGGGTAGAAGAGTGTGGGGGCATGAGATGGCACTGGGTTCCTTCCAGAGGCTATTGAGGAGTGAGGGACACCAGAGATGCTAAAGCAAAGCACTTTGTAACTCTCCTTAGGCTTGCCCTGAGAGGAAGAGAAAGAAGTTTTAGGGGAAAGACAGGTATGGTGGTAGCCAGGCAGCCAGGCTGGAACCTGAGAGGTAGAGGGGTCTCCTGACATAGGGAATTGGTCCCAAATCAGGGGATCCCCCAACACCACATCCCCAGTACACACCATCACTGAGGAAAGAGTGAAGGGGTTTCCCAGCTGGTGGTGGAAAGGACCCCAGGCCCTCACCAGCCCCTCCTATTCCGGAGGCTCCATAGGTGAGACTCCATCTTAACCCTCCACTAACACCCCTCAGGTGGTCCAGCTTTTGGACGCTTGGCATAGTTTTCAGAGATGTCACTCATGTAAATGTGGAGAAGAGGAGAGTTGTCCAAGCAGAGTCGGGGTGAGGAGGAGTCTCTCCCCCAGGGAGGTGAGAGGATGGCCCTGACTCCTATGTCACAGGGTCAGTGGGCTGGAATGACTGTGTCTAGGAATATAATTCTGAGGTAAGTTCCATGGTCAGCCCCCTTATACAGATGAGAAAACTGAGGTCCCAGAAGATGAATTACCTGTTCAAGATCACACAGTTAGTAGGTGTCAGGAACAACGATTTAATCCTTTTTACAGGTTAGGAATCAAGACAGAGGGGGCAAGTGATTTCCTTGAGTTCACACAGCCAGGGGGGATGAGAATCCTGGCCCAGACCTACTTGCCTCCAGAACTCACAGTCCCTCCATCCTTTTCTCCCCACCCCTTGTTCGGAGAATGGCCCTAGGAGAAAGGAAAGAGTCAAGACAAAGGGAGCTTGGGAAAGCAGGAAGCAGCTTTGAAGGAAAAATAGCCAACACATCCTAGGGAAAAACCCACATTCAATCCCTTAACTCACTCCTAAAATATTTTTTTAAACTATGTACACAAAAAGTTCACCACAGTATTGCTTATAATAGTGAACATTTGGAAACTCAAAGGAATGATCAAAGTTTCTGTTCAACTGTCATGGAATATCACAGGATTGCCAAAAAAGACAGTCACAAAGACCACATGACAACCTGGGAAACAAAAACCCCCACTTCAACAGCATTAGGTAAACACCATCCAATCCCGGAATCCTTTCTTCCCCCTGGAAATATGTTCTATGGAAACAATTCTAAATATGCAAAAGATTTTTTTCTTTCCTTTTGTCAGGGACGCTTGCCATGGTCTTCGTGGAGTTAGCGTGTAAAATACATGCCTTTGGAATCTTCCAGGCAAGGATGCACGGAGCCATTTGCAGGTGTAGGGGACCATATTTGCTAAACCAACATTTGTTGGACACAGACCCTCTCCTTTGTTGATCAATGTCTCTTGGAGTCTTACCCAAATATAAACTCATCATGTCTAGTTCTGCATTAACAATGCAATTGTCTTGGAAAGAGAATGAAGTGAAATGACCTGAAAATGGAATGTTCCGGGAAGATACAAGCTATGGTGTTTCCTAAACACAGTCCTTAAATCCAGAAATATATTTGTATGAAAACATATCGACTGTCCCAGCAGTGACCCTAAAGACCACTTTTCCATGGAGATCCTAATGTTTGGCCACAGTGGTGTGTCCTGGACAACGCAAGCTGCCAGGTCCTTGCACCCATTCCCAGCCCTCCTGGGGAAGGGCATCTCGGGTTCTCTTTTTAGGACAATGCTCCTGGACTCAGCCCTTCTACTTCCTGTCTTACCCCACCCCCCAACCCACCCCTTTGGGGGCCCTACCCCGTACTTACTCAGCCGCCTCAAGTATGAAACAGCATCTTCATACCCTCGGTAGTAGTAGTTGTGCAGGATCTGCAAGGAGGGGACAGCAGGAAAGTGACTAAGGCTGCAGCAATGGAGAGAGCCGAGGTCCCCTCACCTCATGGCCCTTGAGCTTTATTTGATGGATTTTTCAGAATGTACCCATCCAGTGTTCCATCCCTCACTATCTACTGAGAAGTGGGGAGCAGTTGCAGATTATGGGTCCATAGTGACAGTGCATTAATGTGTTAAACCATTTCTAGCTGATCATCAGCTTCCCCTGGGCAGGAGAGATATTTATAGCAGAGCCAGAGAAGGTGCATTTGGGCCATAAGAAGAGCAGAATTTGGAGACTGGGTTCAAATCCTGGTGCTGTGTGGCTGTAGCCTCTCACAACCTCGATTTCTTCACCTGTAAAATGGGAATATGATAGTATCTATTGCAAAGGATTCTGGAGGATTACATGGGTTATCACTGCTCACAAAGCATTTCCATAAAGGGCCAGATGGTCAATAACTTGGGCTTTGAAAGCCACAGATTATCTCTTCTTGTTCTTGTCCTCTTCTTCCTCCTCTTTCTTCTCCTCTTTTTCTTTCTTCCCCTTCTCCTTCTCTTTCTTCTACTTCTACAACCCTCTGAAAATGGAAAGCCCATTCTCAGCTCACAGGCTATATAAAAATAAGCCACCTTGAGAATGGAAGTCAGGCACTGATTGTGAGCAGAAACTCAAGTTCTAGAGGCTCTGACGAATACAATGCATTTGTTCTATCTTTCTTGAACTGCCTATTTGTGTTCTATCTTTCTTGAACTGCCTATTTGTGGATTGCTTTTAAGAAAGTAAATAGACATAATCTTTACCAAAGAATTAGTTTAAGGCAGATGCTGGAATTCCTAACGCAACTGTTGGAGGACAAAGTCAATCAGATGAATAAAATACCTTGTGTATCCATAGCCTGACTAAGTGTAATAGTGTTTTGATTATGAGTTTTGTAAACAATAATTAGAGTGCAAGTCACAAAACTGGCTCAGAGGAGTTAATCATTCAAACAACAATTACTGAGAACCTTCTATAAGCAATGCCTTCTGCAGACATGGTGAGTGTAGTAAAAAAAGTGAGTTAAACGTGGTGCCTGTTCCCAGGTTCACCCTTCTGTGTTGGAGAAAGACATACATTTGGAAAGACATGTAGACTTTATTTTTTTAAGAGCAGTTTTGGAAATTGAAAATTGAAAACAAAACACAAGCCACTGGCTGGATTTGGCTCATGGGCCATGGCTGCTGTTGCCTACATTGTATGTCAGAGTGGAAAAGTTCAGGTAAGATTCCTATCAGCAGTTCTGATATCATCTCATTTTACAAGGGAGAAAATTGAGGCTGAGAGCACATAGGGGCCTCATTCAAGGTCACATAGCTAGGTAGCAGCAAAGCGAGGATACAGGTTTAGGAGGAAGTTTAAGGAGACACAAATGGAAATGCATGGACCCCATTGGCTCCCCAACCCTACCCCTAGGCCCTGTCACCTTCTCCCTCCCTTCTGGGCCCCTCCTCTCACCAATAGGTCTGGCGGGAACAGGGCATGGGTCATCCTGGCGATGTTTTCCAGGGAGAACTGGAAGGAGCAGTTGAACATGCGGAAGTCGTGGAAGATGGCGGGGCAGTCCCGGGGACAGATGTCTTGCTGCCCGCTGAAGGTGGAGATGGTAATGGAGTCGGTCCAGAAGGAGCAGGGCTGCATGCCCGTGAAGCCCCCGTCAATGTAGCGCTATGGGGGGGCAGGCAGAGTAATAAATGCTCATGGGATCAGAGTTCCTTTTCCCCGATCAAGGAGTACCCCCAGGAAATGAGTCCCTTGGGACAAGCCTTGAGACCAAGGTCCAGGTGGGTAAGTGGTGTGTCCACGTGATCCTTGAACCCCCAGCCCAGTGCTCTGTCCCTCACTGTCTGTCCTCAGCCATCTCTATGGTCCTGAGACTGGGGCTTCCAGGCCTCTGCAGGGAGAGGGACATTTATAATCTGGATAAAGCATGAACAAATGCTCCCAGTCACAGCTCCCTCTCCCAGGCTACCCCTCCTGAGCCAGTCAACTGCTAAGGGCAGGGCCAGGGAATGGAGCCTTCCCATGGCCTTTTGAAAATGTGAACACATAGTGGGTCTGAGCAGGCTGGGAAATATCCCCTCTCCAGACTGCTGTGTGTCTACACTGCCTCCCTCTGTTGAGGTCAGGTATCCCTGGCACTCTCCAGAATGACCCTGGCCTGGCCACTGGCCGCCACATATCCCTTCCCTCATGGGGCTTCTGTTGCCTCAATCTTGAACAAAGGACCACAAATACTTCTCTGGGGTGCCTGAGAAGTACACGGCTGACATGTGCAATATGTGCTCCATCTCTTAGCTGAATCCTGATTTCTGGATCTCATTTTCTTTCCATATAAAATGAAGAAGAGACATGGGTTAGATCCTCCTACTCAAAGCATGGTCCGTGGACCAGCAGCACTGGCGTTAGCCGTGGCTGGTCTGAGGGGCAGAGTCTCTGGCCCTGGCCCAGGCCTAGGGAATTAGAATTTGCATTAGTTTACATGACTCCCTCTGACCCCAGGTGATTCATGTACTCTAGCCTAGATGACTTTAAAGGTCCTTGTCAATCACAGTTCCGGGTACCAATGTCACAGGGTCTTATTCTACACCCTCTGTCAAGTGTGAGAAAATCCAGCAAGCCTATGGAGTCTTGACTAGCCAGGCTCAGTAATGGGTTGGTGGGTCCAGAGTGAAGCCCAATGTATGGAGGGAAAGTTCACCTCAAAGCCCCAGAAATCCATCCACACTGGGAATTAGAAGTAGAAAAACACAAGAATCTTTCCAACTCTTGGTCTTCCCACTGAATTCTGAGACCACCCCTCTAATCTCCCAGTTATGGGCCCCAGAGCACTCCTGGGTCCTGGCTCATCCTCTCCCACGCCGAAGCACTCACCACACCACGGTAAGTTGGGGGGATGAGTCCACAGTACACGGGGACAAAGCAGCTGCAGTACAGTGCCTGTGGGGAGAGAACCAGCAGAGATGCCTGAGGCTCTGGCGGCTGGATGGGGAGGCCTCCTCAGCAGCCTGGCCCTTCTTAAATCCAAGACAGAGGCACTGTTATGGGGACCAGAGCCCCAGGTTCAATTCCTGGCCTGGCCCCAAAGAGCTGCGTCCCTGTGAACGTGCTTGGTAGTCTGGTCCCAAGATTCCCCCCCTCCCCTTTTTTTTTTTTAAAGGTATCTTTTTCTTTCTTTCTTTCTTTCTTTCTTTCTTTCTTTCTTTCTTTCTTTCTTTCTTTCTTTCTTTCTTTCTTCTTTCTTTCTTTTTAAGATGTATTTATTTATTTATTCATGAGAGATTGAGAGAGGCAGAGACACAGGCAGAAGGAGAAGCAGGCTCCATGCCGGGAGCCTGTCGTGGGGCTCGATCCCGGGACTCCAGGATCGCACCCTGGGCCAAAGGCAGGCACCAAACTGCTGAGCCACCCAGGGATCCCCAAGATTCCGGTTTTAAAGAGACAGGGCAGCCTCAGTGACCTCCAGGGTTCCTTCTAGCCCCATATCTCCATGAATTCAATGGAATTCAGCAACCATTAATGTGTGTGTGTCCTGGGCCAGGCTCTGGAATCAAAGGAGGGTAAGATGCTCACCCTTGAGAATGCTCAATGAGGGAGAGTAAGCAAGTAGGTGACAGTACAAGGGTGACAGGGGCTGTGAAGGAAGTGAGCATGGGCATTGCGGCCCCTAAGGAGGAGTGCCCAGCCCAGGGGAGTGCGGGGCAGACAGATGATGAAGGTAAGTTCCAAGGCAGAGTGACTAGTGTCTTGTTAAGCAGGTGAAGCAAGCTGGGAGGGGGGAAAGGCATCCTAGGCAGATGGCACAGCAGGTGCAAAGGTACAGAGGTCTGCTTTGTATATGGTTCACTCTCGTTGGCAGGAGCAAGAGTGGGAGCTGGTAGGTGGCCAGGAGAGAGAAGTCTTGAAGAGCTGAGTGCTAATAAATCCAGGAGGACGTGAGGTAGGTGAAGGAGGTATCCATGCCTATTGCCATTCATTCTTCACCCCCAAGATCATGGCCATGCCAGCATGGGGCTGTGAGTCTGCATGGCAAGGGCCTTGTATTCCAGAGAGGAGAGGGGAGGGGAGATAAGGGACAGAGGGTCATGCCACTTGACCTTTTTGTCCCAAAAGAAAACTGGGCATATCCACAGCACTTTCCAACAATAATAATTCATAACTAAGATTTATATTAATGAGTATAGAATAAGCTCCCAGAGTGCCCTTTCCTAAGTGATAACCCATTTGGTGATATTTCACTCCTTCCAAGAATGGGGGACTGTTTCCCCAAACTGGGCCCCACCCCTTGGTCCAGGCCCTGCCCCTTGCCTCGATGAGCTCTTCCTTGGATGTATACTCTGAAACCACGACACTCTCTCCGTCCGTGAGCCGAGTGAGGGACACGTGGAGCTTCCCTGTGGCGACCTTGTAGGAGTCCTCGGGCAGGACCCTATACAGAAACTGCCGCATCAGCTGCACCATCTTGCACGATGGCGACAAGGGCCCCAGGAAGGATTTCTTCACCTCAGCCACACCTACATTGAGGACTCTCAGGTACTCATCTGTGGAGGAAGCAGAAAGGAGGGGGCAGGTCAGCTGCTTGTGGACAAGAGAGGTCAGTGGCAATCAGGCTGCAGCCAACACGGGAAACCCTAGAATTCTGAGGCAGTGTTGGTCTCTGGAATCAACCTGTCGTTTTACACATGAGGAAAGCAAGGCACAGAAGAATTAAGTCACTGGCTCCAGGGAGCCTGCAGCTAGTCGATGGCCAAACTTGATGCAGGCATCCTGACCCCTTTCATATTGAGGGCAAAGGACCCCATGCCTACCCCAACTTGCATGGAAATCTACCACCAGACTACATTCTTTTGGAGTCTTAGAGACTTTTTGCCCTATATGAGATTCCTATTAAAACACTGATACAGGGGCACCTGGGTGGCTCAGTCAGCTGAGCGTCTGTCTTCAGCTCAGGTCATGATCCCAGGGTTCTGGGATCGAGTCCTGCATCGGGCTCCTTGCTCAGTGGGAGCCTGCCTCACCCTCTCCATCTGCCTGCCACTCCCCTGCTTGTGCTCTCTCTCTTGCTCTGTCAAATAAATAAAATCTTTGAAAAAAATTAAATAAACACACTGATACAGTTGAAAGCCTTCATCAAGTGACACCCTGTGACACTTAGCTTAGTGCCCACAATATCTGTGGGCAGGGAGGGGGTGCTGGCCCTGAGGCAGGTGAATTATAGGGAAAGTGAATTGTGTCTTGAAACCATTGCATGCATCTTCCCTTTAGGACCCCTGGTACAGGCCTGAGAGAGAGAAGGCCGTAAAATATGGAGCACAAACTGCGCCAGGCCAGGCTGCAGGTGTCCCAAGGGCCTGGAGAGGAACTTTCTCCCTCTTTCTGAGAGGAGCACAGTCAGGTCACATAAGAGTCTACATGTGCCAGATGGGGCTTGGCGGGCAGATGTGTTGTTCAGGGGATCACAGAGAAGGTGTTACCTGTCCTCCCAATCCCTAGAATTTCCTGCGGAAGTTAAGGGTGTAATTTCGATGAGAACTGTTATCATGCCAGATTCTCCTGGCAACACTATGAGGTAGGCATTTCTAGCCTCATTTCACTGATCAGGAGACTGCAGCTCAGAGAGATACTATAACTGGCCCAAGACCAGCTGCCTGGCAATTGAACAAAGTGGGATTTTAACCTGGGGTGTGTGACACCAGAACCCACACTCCTTCCCTTACACTAAACCACAGGCTTCTAGAGCTGGGCCTGGACCTGCTCCTTGCCAGTTGCTGCTAATTTCTACCCTGTGCAAGCCCTCTGGCAAAATCAGAAGCAGCAATAGCTCGGAAAAGGATTGCCAATGTTTTAAAATAAATATTTAACTGTAAGAAATCCTATACAGAAGAACTTTCTTACAATTAGTGTCATGGTAGCAATGGTTATTTGGGAAGTTGGGCAGTCATGAGCTCTCTGCCACTGGAGGTAATCAAGCAAAGGAGGGACAGGCACCTCAGCCAGAGGGTTTATCAAAGGGATTCCTGCATGAGTGCTAAGATTCCTTCCAACATGTGGATTCTGGATTCTTACAGATGCCTGACAATATATCTGGGAAGTCATCACAGTGGATGTTATATTCCTATTTACAAATAGAGTGGCTGAGCCATGGAGAGGTTAAGTGATTCTCTCAAACTCACACACAGCAATTTGAAGACAAATGAAAGCTAGGACTGCGCTACTCCTTCCATGTTTTACAGTTTATCCTGGAGGTGGGTAGGATAAAGAGCTTCAGCATCATTTTATGGGTGTAGAAACTGAGGCAGAGAAAAGCTAAGTGCCTCGCGTGAGGTCAGATAGCCCCGCAATGTTTGTTCTGACTCTAGACCCCACCTTCTTTCCCGGGTGTTGGACTGATCCCAGAGGCCGAGCAAGTCTGGGTTGCCATAGTGACGGCCTCCCGCCTCCCAACGTTCAGAATCAAACTGCATCTGTGTAGTAGAGACTGACCAGAGCAACAGAACATGCTGGCCGTCATCCTGTTACAGGGGAAGGTGTCCCCGGGAGGTGGGAAGGACCTAGGGTTTTAGCAAGATTAGCTTTACCATGTGCCAACTTGTACCAACAGCGTTTTCCCTCAAGGGAGAGCTATGGCCAACTCACCGGTAGTTACGAAGCAACTGCATGTGGATACCGAGTGGCTACGTCACTGAGTTCTTGCCCACCAGACCAGTCAGGACGGGAGTCAAACCAGGCTGGGGACATGCTGTTTGTGGAATTCTTAATGAGCAGCTCAAATGGCCTTGCATGGGTTGGTTGGCCTTTCCCACAATGCCTCTGAGCCAGGAACAACTGGTTCAGCTTGCCCCTACACACCTGGACTCCCCGCAGGAGATGCTCACTGGGATTGATGGAAGGAAATTTGTTCCCATTGCACAAGAAACACATGTTCCTTGTGGCAAAAATAATTTTTTAAAATACAGAAATGCCAAAAGAAAAAAAAAATAAAGTGTCTGGGCATCTCTCCAACCAGAGATTACATCTAGTTTATGTCTTCCTAGACTATAGGTTTTATATGTATTCTTACTAATAATAATACTTACATGGAGTCATACTATATACATTATTTTGTAACTTGGTTGGGTTTTTTAACCTAATAAATAACATCTTTCCACATCAATAAGTGTCTATTTATAACCCAATTTACAAGCGGCATGGAAAGCTATTGTCAGGTTACACCATTATTTGCTGAGCAGGTGCCTGGTAGGGGTTAGCTATGTAGTTTGCTCTTTGCTTTTCTGAACAATGCTGCAGGGAATAATCTCATGCCCCCCCCCCCTTTATTTAACCTATGTCCTTAATTATTGTCCTTAGGATAAATTCCTAGAGGTGGAAATGCTAGGTCAAAGGCATGCATATTTCATCTTGTATTGCTTATTTTAATCATGGCTTTTGTGTATCACCCATTTACAGTCCATTCTCAGCTATTCAGGAGTGGTGATGGGTGACAGAGACAAATCAGTGACCAAGACAATAGGAATAGTACAGACATCTCCAGGATACTCACATCTGAAAATTGTGCTTTCTAGAAATTAGCAGTGCTCTAGCCAGGATCATGTAGTCAGGGAGGGAGGGGGCAGGAGATTGTCTGATTTCTTCCACTCAGGCGCCCAGTGTCAAATTCTTTCCTGCTGCTCCCTGGTACTCTGTAGCAGAGGCCGCCTCTATCCCTGCCTCTCCTACTTCTTTTCAGGTCTCTCTGTGTCTCTGTCTTTAGAGTCTCTGACCATCCCTTCTTCTGTCTCTTTTTGACTGTCTCTCCTTTTTTTCCCTTTCTTTCTTAGATTTATTTATTTATTTATTTATTTATTTATTTATTTATTTATTTGAGAGAGAGACAGTACAGAGGGAGAGGGAGAAGCAGACTCCCTGTCAAGCAGAGAGCCCAACGCAGGGCTCAAACTTAGGACCCGGATATTATGACCCAAGCCGAAGGCCGATGCTTAAATGTGTCTCTCTCTTTTTTCTCTCTTTTCCCAGCCGAGGGAGAAGCGACTAATCTTCTGGTTAAACAAGTCTCTGTTGGTAGAAAGTCAAGTGTTAAGCATAGCGATTGCTGGGTGCTGGGAGAAGGGATAAATTTAGCTTGCTTCTTTATGCATCTCTGTACTTTCCAGCACCTTCTCCCATTTAAAGGCCTCCTTCCAAGCTGCATGCTGCTGGGCTCTAAGACACACTTTCCCACACTGACCACGGCAAGATGGGATTTAAAAGCAGCACCACAGGAGACTCAAGGTTGGCTCTCCCACCCCCAACCCACACTTGCTACATTCACTTCTGCTTCCTCCCACCTCTTTTCACACCTTTTATTATCTAAGTTCGGTCTGTCTCCCAAGCCAAGAAGAAGATTCTTTGGGGGAAGATCCTTATGGTCCTTTCCTCTCTAAGGCCTATCACTGCGCTTTGCCTATGGAAGGCCCTTCAGAAACCTTTGCTGTAAGCTGGGAACTCCTCAAGGATGGATACTCACCTTTCTGAGTATCCATCCACTATCAAGCCTCTCCTGACGTTTGGTGGGTGCCCAATGTTTGTTCAGTATGTGAACAAAGAAACATGAAAACCTGGTAGGGAGGAGAAGCAAGCGATGGAGATGCTCACAGGGAAGAGCTACTCAACATCATTACTCAGTAAAAGCTTGAAGGCAGGATCATCCCAGATAGATGGAGCGACAACAAGGTCAACTGTATTGGTAACTGTGGCCAATTCATCAAATTTTATGAGTCTCTTGTGCCAAGAATTTCAATAGGAAAATAAATAAACAAGATCTGGGGACTAGGAGATTTTAAAGGGCATCTGGAAGCCAGGTCTCAGCCACTCAGACAGTCTTTTACTCTTTTCTAGGACCAGCTCCATTTCTCAGAAAGGCTCAGGCTTCACCACATACTATCACAGGCAAGTCAAATAACTTCTTCCAGTCTCAATTTTGCCACCTATAAAATAGGAATAATAATAACTTAACTGACTTGTTATGTTATGAGGCAGATTGTTTTATTTAAGTCTCTGTGCATAATAAGTGCTCACTATCAGTTAGGTTATGCTAGTAATTCTTGTGACCATGTAGAAGTCTTCTTGATGTTTCTGGCTTTCAGCTTTCTCATCTGAACAGAGGACCATGATGATTGCTGCCTCATATCTTTGCTGAGGTAAGCTCAGGCTTCCTTTGGGATGCAAAAGAGCAAGCACTGTGGGGATGAGAGTGTCCCTCTGTTTCAGAGCACAGTAAGGTGATAGGTAGGTCAGCTGTAATGCAGTAAAGGCACTGTTGGCATCTGCACTCCCTCCATTGTCAACTTGGGGAACCCTACAGATTTAGCAGGGAAAAGGGACAGGGCTTAGAAATATCACTGAAGAGGAAGGAAAGGGATTAAATAAATGTTTATTTTATTATCTTATTTATTTGCTTAAATGTCTAATGTCTTCCACCGCTTCACCCACCTCCATCCCCATCCCGGCTTCCTGAGAGCAAGGATGGTCTCTATCTTATTTATCCTTTTGTCTCTAGCGCCTGATCTGGTGCCGGGAGCATGGGAGGCACTTAATAAACATGAATGCATGCATGCATAATGAATAAATGAAGGGACCTCAGGAATCGAAGGAGGACACTGAGGGCCAGAAAGGCAAGCAGCTTATTCAAGGCGATCGGAGAATAAAACAGCTTCTCTTCCCCTCCTCCACCAGACCTCAAGCTAAGTGAAAAAATCCTAGAAAGATGGGCACTTGGCAGCTGCCACTTTAAACTGCTGGGGAATCTCCTTCACGGGGTGGCCGATTGGTGTCGGCAGTGGGGGACAGATCTGCGGTGGAGGATGGGACCGCGTGGCCCAGTCTCCCGCGGACTGGTAGCCTAGCAACAACCTCCGGCTCAGCCAATCACAGCGAACACCCCCCCCCCATCGCCCCGGGCCGCCCCCTGCAGCAGCGGGCGCGGGGAGCCCCAGGGGAGGCGGCGGCGAGCAGAGCTGCGTTCCCAGGAAAGCCCTGCAATTCTCCGAGGCCCTGTGTGGAGCCCCTGGGAGTCTGCTGCTCCTACCTGGTCCCTAACTGCAGGCTGAATTATCGGCTGCCTTTCCCCATGGGTATATTTCCACTGCGCGACTGCACTATAGTAATAAAAATTATTATCTTAACAACAGTCATTTCACCCGAGCGGGTTTTCACGCTTACAATCTCAGTCTATCCTCACAGTGACGCGAGCCCCCGAGGGGTAGTGACCCTGGTTCCTTCACCATTCTATTTCCATACCCTGCACTGCAGGGGCATTGACTGGAAAACAGTTTGGCTTGAAGCGACAGTATTGCCACAGGGAAGATCCATGGAGATCTTCTGGGGCAGCGATTTTTCAGTCAGGGAGCCTTTGTTCCAAAGAAATCTCAAGTGGAAATCCAATACATATAACGGCTTATAACAGGGCCATAACAGTTGAAGCCAAGTGGGGTGTCAGACCCTGCCTGCCGCCCCATCCCACCCTAGGAAGGTGACTGCTGAAAGCACCACCTTGAAACTCCTAAGGTGCTAGGAGCCTAGGTCAAAATGCGAAACCAGACTATTTCTCTTATTTTGCAGGTAAGAAATTGAGCCCAAATGAAGATTAAGCTCAATAAATACAGCCGGATGGCTGGGTGGCTGGATGCACAGAGAAATGAAAAGGGTGGATATACCCTGGGTCACAGCCTATGTTAACAAAAGCTGGAAGTAGAATGTATGACAAAACTCACATTTTTCTACCCTGTTCAGAATGCATTATAGGCTTCAGCCAAAGGCAAAACAAGTCTGACCTAGTAAGCACTTATAAAAAACAAAACCCCAAACCAATACTGTCCTACGGATAATAACAATCTTTCACACAGACCTTTTTCTAACCCTAAGAGTTTGCTAGAGAATTGGCTTTAAAAGTTCATATCTGTTTTTTAAATTTCAGGTTGCCATGGAAACAGCAGTGCCTCCCACTGGTTCCTCACCTAGGTTCCTATCAAGGTGCCCCTGGGGCTCTTTCCAAGCACTTGGGGCCTCACTCTGCCTGTGTGCCTCTCCCCCAGAACCTGGGCACACTCTCCCCAGCTTTCCACTGAAGGATCTACCCATCACCTTGAGATAAAACAAGCAGTCAGGGAATGTATCCAGAAGGTTTTCTGGAACCTCAGAATGTTCTGAGGGCCATTGCCCCTGCTCTTTTCTCTCTGTTTTCTTTGGTGGATCTAGAAGTCTCTTTGGGATCCTGCCCCAAGGTAGAAACCAACATTGTCTCCTTTCTAGGCTGTGGCCTGTCCTACCCTCCAGATTCTCCCTGCACTACTGAGGGGGCTCCTGGGATAATGTGAGAGCTGTGAACTAGTCACCCTTTAGTCTTAAAAGCTGGTTTTGTTTTGTTTTGTGTATGAGGGGGTGGGTAGTCAAGAGACCTTCATGTGAGCCTCTGCTCTACAGACAGAAAGCCATCTCTGAACATCTCTTCATTCCAGATATGCTCAATTTAGGGTGCCACCGCAGAGGAACACCCATGCCTCCCTCTTTCAAACACCATGATAACAAAAGTTTATTTCTGTTGATTGGAGACATTCACTACCCCCGCTGTCCGACACTTCGGATGGTCCGGTCTGTTACCTCCATCTCTCTCCATTCATGCCATAGGAGTCACTCTCTGTCTCCCCTTACCATCCACACAATTTAGCTCAGTCTGTTTTGAGTGGCCTGTCCTGTCTCTCTGGCTAGCTGCATCCTTTGAAGACAGGGCAGGGCCTATATTAAGAATACCCTTCTCTTGGGATGCCTGGGTAGCTCAGCAGTTGAGCGTCTCTTTGGCTCAGGGTGTGATCCCAGGGTCCTGGGATCGAGTCCTGCATAGGGTTCCCTGCATGGAACCTGCTTCTCCCTCTGCCTGTGTCTCTGTCTGTCTGTCTCTCTCTCATGAATAAATAAATAAAAATTAAAAAAAAAAGAATACCCTTCTCTCCCATCATTGCCTAGCTCAGAGTTGATCACTTGGTCAGTATTCAAGAATAAATAAACTATTTAATGTTTCACAAGCAGAGACTATTTCTGTTTTGTTCCCCATTACGCCCCAGCACTTAATTCAGTACCTGGCACACTGTAGGAACTTAATATATGTTTATTAATTTAATAATTTTTTTTATTTTTTTAAAGATTTTATTTATTTATTCATGAGAAACACAGATTGGAGAGAGAGGGAGAGGCAGAGGGAGAAGCAGGCTCCATGCAGGGAGCCCGACGTGGGATCTGATCCTGGGTCTCCAGGATCACACCCGGGGCCAAAGGCAGCACCAAACCGCCCAGCCACCCGTGATGCCCAATTTAATAAATTAATAATAAATGTTTAACAAAATGAGTGAAAGAATGAGCTGAAAAAGGAGATCAAAGAATGTCTTTTCTAGGGGTGCCTGGGTGGCTCCGTCAGTTAAGCATCTGCCTTCGGCTCAGATCATGATCCCAGGGTCCTGGGACCGAGCGCCGCATCAGGCTCCCTGCTCAGTGGAGAGTCAGCTTCACCCTCTGCCTCTGCCCTTCTCCCACTCATGCTCTCCCCCGCCTCTAAGAAATAAATAAAAATGAAAAAAAAAAAAAAAAAGGAGAGAGAGAGAGAATATCTTTTCTACTGGGCTGTTAAGGATCTTTCCAACGGCTGATAAGGAAGGTAGAAACTTCAGTGACTCAGCCAGACTGGGGGTTGTGAGAAAGTAAACCACAGAGCAGTTTTCTCTGTCAAGCCTGGTCTTGGCTGCTGCCCCCACATCGATCAATGTGCACAAAGCCCTGAGCTGGAGCAGAGGAGGAGATTCTTCCTAATGTGGTGGTTTCACAAGGTCAGAGTTGGAGCAATGGGTCAACTCTTGACTCAAATGGGAGTCAAGCTGGTCTGGAGGTTTGTTTATCCGTTGTTTGCCTGTTTTCCCTATAGAATTGGAAATGGAGCTTGCTATCTTTGCTGAAGTTAATCCCAAAGTGAAGCAAGAAAGACAATGCTATCTTAATACTGAGTTGAGTTGGTTTAGAAATGGATCTATAGGGGATCCCTGGGTGTCTCAGCTGTTTAGCACCTGCCTTCTGGCCCAGGGTGTGATCCTGGTCTTCCGGGATCGGGTCCCACATCGGGCTCCCTGCATGGAGCCTGCTTCTCCCTCTGCCTGTGTCTCTGCCTCTCCTCTCTCTCTGTGTCTCTCACGAATGAATAGATTAAAAATCTTTTTAAAAAATAGAAATGGGGCAGCCCCAGTGGCGCAGCGGTTTAGCGCCGCCTGCACCCAGGGCGTGATCCTGGAGGCCCGGGATCGAGTCCCACATCAGGCTCTCTGTATGGTGCCTGCTTCTCCCTCTGCCTGTGTCTCTGCCTCTCTCTCGGTGTGTGTCTCTATGAATAAATAAATAAAATCTTTAAAAAAAAAGTCACCAAATCAGAGTGATTTAAAAAAAAAAAAAGAAATGGATCCATGAAATGCAGTGAGGGATCCCAGATTAGATCCTAGGACAGAAAAAAAAAGGACATCAGTAGAAAAACTGGTGAAATCTATTATTAACAGTAATGTACCAACGTTGATGTCTTACTGCTGACAAGTGTACCATAGTTATGAAGATGCTCACATTAGGGAGGGGAATTGGGTGAAGAACATATCAAACTCTCTGTATGATCTCAGCAACCTTTCTGTAATTCTAGCAATATTCCAGAATTAAAAGTTTATCATAATTGAAATTAAAAACAAACAAACAAACAAACCACCACGGATGACAGGGCTGTCAGACACACAGAGCCTGCCACTCAGCAGGGGCTCAGCTCACGCCTGCGGACGTTGGGGGAAACGGGTTGCAGGACATCACTGAGTTGTTTTCCAAATCGTTAGATGTTTCTACTGTGTAACCAGCACAGAGTTTGACCAGATTTGCCATTCAATTCTCTTCAACTTAAGAGTCGAGAGGATTGTTTGGGGGAAATTAACCTTTATCCACTTGGCTGGAAATGTTAAACATGCAAAACACAAATTGCTTTGAGTGATTTAAAAGGTACTGATGTCAACACCGTAGTGAGTTACAACCATCACCATGCAGTGATGTCACTTCTATAGCATGTTATAAAAAGTCATTTTTTGCATTGATTATGTCATGTGATCTCACTTTCTTAGGCAACGTGCAAATAATTGCTTGGGCAGAGTTTGGCAGGAAAGCTGTCCCGCTGCTCGCAAAGCAACATGTGAACTCGTGATTGGAGGACGGAGAAGGTAGAAGCAAAAGAGAGAGCTCACTCTTGGCTCTGCCGTATAGACCCGGGCAGGTTATCTAACCGCTCTAAACACCTGTCTCCTCCTTTCCAAAATGGGTCTAAACACAGTGTCTGCCTCGTGGGGTTGCGAGAGAATTAGAGCAAGTGATTCGTGCGAGGCGCTGAGCACAGTGCCGGGCACACTCTCAGGGCTTGATAAATAGCTGTTAATAGCACGACATCAAGGCAGGACTCAGAGCGGAGTGACTGTACAGGAAACGTGGCCGTTCCGGGCAGGTAGGTAACTGGGGATGACGGCTGATGAAGACACTCGGCCTCTGGAGGCGCACGCGGCAGCCAGGGCCCACCCAGGGTTTCGCAGGGACGCGCACACACATATGCGCATGCGTGCCGGCGCGTAGGCACACAGGGACACGGACCCACGCACGCACGCACGCGCGCACGCACAGGGGAAATGGAGGCTCTCCTTCCTGGCTTGAAGAATTGGGGAGATGCTTCTCCCTCTGCCTGTGTCTCTGCCTCTCTCTCTCTCTCTCTGTGTCTCTCATGAATAAAATAAAATCTTTAAATAAAATAAAATAAAATAAATAAAATAAAATAAAATAAAATAAAATCTTAAAAAAAAAAAAAGGCAGTCCGGGTGGCTCAGCGGTTGAGCGTCTGTCTGCCTTTGGCTCAGGTTGTGATCCCGGGTCCAGGGATCGAGTCCCACGTCGGGCTCCCTGCGTGGAGCCTGCTTCTCCCTCTGCCTGTGTCTCTGCCTCTCTCTGTGTGTCTCATGAATAAATAAACAAAATATTAAATAAATAAAAAAAAAGAAAGGAGTTACCAGAGTCAAGGTTCTTGCAAAGTAGTCTTGTCCTCCCAGCACATGCCCCTGAGACCCCACTGGGCCCAGTGCGGAGAATACACCTGAGCCACCTGCCAGTGACAATAACTTCAGCCACCCTTGGCTCCAAGTGCCCCAGGAGGCCTTTGGTTCTGGGGTAGGAGGAGCTGCCTGAGGCAGCACTGGCCCACATGTGGGAGGCAGACCAAACAGCTGTGGTGGACTCCTTCTCCATGGGAGGGTCTTGCTGGGTCCTGCTGTGCCCATGGATGTGGGGCAGGGCCCCTACTGCTCTGCCGGCCCTCTCCTATGCTTTGCGAGGTCCTTTTAAAGACCATTTTCTGTCCAGAAGGACAGCTGAGTTCAACTGCATTTGTGCCATAGGTCTCTCAGCCTGCATTTGGGCCATAGGTCTCTCAGCCTGTGCCATAGGTCTCACATTCTTCTCTCTGAGCTCATGTGGCTCCTCCTCCCTTCCTTCTGCCTGAGAGAGGCCTCCCCTGACCTGCACACCTGAAACTTCACCCTTTAATCATTCACCACACCCTTCCTCTGCTTTATTTTCTCCTTGGAGCATGCATGCTGATGTTTTTCTATGTGTTTGGTTATTTATGGCTTGATTTCACCAAGACAATGTCAGCTTTATGAGGGCAGACAGCGTTTTGTTCACTGCGGGAACTCACTGTAATTCAGCCAGAATCTGGCCCTCAATTTCTTTGTCTGCACATTAAGTGGATTATACTCAAACAGTATTTTTTGAAACTTAAAAAAAAAAAATCACTTGGAAAACTTCCTCTAAATGAAATTTTAAAAAGAATGGACAATAGCAGGACTATACTTTTTGAAGCTGAGGAAGGTCCCAGAGCTTCAGTGTGTGTTCTCTCCCTGTTCCCTGGCTCCCTCCCCCACCCCTCAACCTCCCTCATTCCCATAGGACTTTGGTTTTTTTTCAGAACACAGCTTGGAAATCACTGGCTTAAGCAAGGTCTGCCTTCAGCCAGTTACTTCCTTTCACAAAGTCTAAATACAATTACCTTTAAAATGAAAAAGTTGGACTCCTTGACCTTCCTTCTATGAAATTCTAGTATTATAAGTAAAGTCATATCCATAAATGTACAAAGTTATCTAAGAGTCAGGTGAACCCCAAAATAGAAATGCGAAAACCCATTCAAGGTCATGCCTGCCCATGGCCAGCAATCGTGAGGAGTTTATCAAGATTTCTTGTTTGACAAGCAGTCTGTGAAGCCTTGGGACCCATAAGATCTCAGATTGCTCAACCAATCTAGCTGATGAAATAAGATGCAGCATCTGAAATAAGATTGTATATCAAGTGCTAGGACAGGTGGATAGATTCTGTGGGTAAACTAGAGATCATGGAAAGAGATCCAGTAGGGTAAAATGGGAAGGTGTCTTGGGAGGGTAACATCTCTCGAGAGAAAACCAGAAGGTCATTTTACATGGAGGATGTAACGGTGCCGTGGTGCCCTGCCCAGGCCCTGTAGCACCTCCCTCCCTACTAAACTCTACTGTGAAAGACCATGTGAAAATAATGCATGTGGCAAGCTAGGCTCATAATCTGACTGTGGGACATTCCAGTTCTCAGAGTCCCGAGAGCCTTATTCCTAGTCAGGTGCCCTTTCCCCTGGCGATTCCGGCCTTTGAGACAAGCCTATCCTAGAGCCGGCTGTGGGAACACCAGGGATTCAGTGCCTGAAGGGAATCAGGATTCACTTGGAGGATGGAGAGCTGATCCACAGGGAGAGAAGCAGAGATGGCATTCCTCAGAGAGGAAACAGCTCCACCAAAGAGGTAGAGAACTGACATCTCCTGAGACTGCCTACTGTGGAAGTGAAAAGAAAAGCTCCCAAACCCAGCCCGGATCCTGGGCCCCACCCTTTTAATATTTTATTTAGTGGTTTGGGTGTTTGGAGGTGGTGAGAGTAGAGGCCAGGGTTGGCATTTTTGAGAAGGCAGTGTGACAATATTGGAAGATAATTACTTTTAGAGAACAAAACAAAGTCATTTGATGATCTCAGTTGAAAGGCAGCTCTGTCTCCTGGTCCCTCCCCTCACCCAGGGGGGAAGAGCTGGAGAACAGTCCCCTCTACCAAGCAGGTGCCTACCCCCCACCCCACACACACACACTCTCTGTGCTGCAAGCAGATCAACCTGTCCCATTCCCTTGGGTTTCCTCAGGCTCACAGTCCTTATCTGCACAGAGATACATGCTCTGGAACACTGGCACAGAAAACAGAGCCTGGCGAGGCTCCATGCAACTTCCATCTGAGCTTAAAATCATTACAAAACAAAAAATATAAAAAACAAAACAAAACAAAGTGGGGCGGGGAGTCTGTGGTTGAAATCCAGTTGGTAAATGCTGGTAATTAACTACTAAAGTTATAACGTGGGTCCTTGGGGGTCGAGGTATTGCCCTCTCCAACATGTTTGAAATTTTTTCATTAAAAAAGTTATTAATAAGTGTTAAAAATGTACATGAAGGTTTATAGCAGCATTATTCATAATAGCCCAAAGCAAAGACAACCCGAATGTAAATCACCCGATGAATAAATAAATAAAATGTCATATCCACACAATAGAATATTATTCAACAATAAAAAGGAATGAAACACTAGCACAGGCTATAATACGATGCATTTGAAAACATTCTGCTAAATTAACTGAGGGACACCTAGGGTGGTTGGGTCAGTTAAGCATCCGCCTTTAGCTTAGGTCATGATCCCGGGATCCTGGGATAGAGCTCCCTGCTCAGCAAGGAGTCTGCTTCTCCCTCACCCTCTGCCCCCCTACTCACCCCCGGGCTTGTTCTCACTCGCTCTCTCAAATAAATAAATAAAATCTAAGGAAAAAATATTTTAGAATGCATAAATAAATAAAAGAAATTGAACACAAAAGACCATATATTGTGTGATGCCATTGATATGAAATGTCCAGATTAAACAAATCTACAGAGACAGAAAGTAGATTATCGACTGTCAGATGCTTGGGGGGAATATAGGAATTGAGAGGTGACACAGCTAAGGTATCTAGGCTTTCTTTTGGAGGTAATTAAAATGTTCTATAATTGATTGCAATAATGGATGTACCACTTTGTGAATATACTAAAAGCCATTCTGTTGCATGATTTAAATGGGTGAATTGTACAGTATGTGAATTATATCTCAATAAAGCTGTTTTTTGCAAGTTAAAGGCCAGGAGGGGGTTGTAAAGGAGAAAAATAAAGACAGCCAGGGGAGGCTCTGGGCCAGGGGTGTCCACTGGCTTCTCTGAAAAGTGGTTTCAACCTGGGGATGGTCCAAGAGAAAGGGATGGACCAACCCCTTCACAAAATCAGTCTTCCTCATTTATGGCCCAGCCAGAGGAATTCACAGAATCTAATCCAACCTAAGGCAACAGTTTCTCTTTATCCTGGGAAAAGCCATTCCCCATTAATAATCAGACAGAGAAATGCCATTAGTCCAGGACTGTGATGGGCGTTTTGCAGGTTTGCATATGAAATGCCCAACCCATTCCCACTGCCTGGTCAGACATTCATAGAGTCTTAGGGAAGTGGTACACGTAGGTTTTCAACGCGTACTGGGTCACCACCGTGGCTGCACAGTGGAATCTGCTGGGGGTTGAATAAACACTAGAGCCTGGGTTCTATCCTGGGGGAATGTGATTAATTCACTTGGTGAGAAGCCTGGGCAGTGGACATTTTGAAAGCACCCCGGTGATTCGAATATGCAGCTGAGAGGACCACTGATTTAATGGAAGTCGTTTTAATGACAGGAAGAGAATATTAAAATTATGGCATTTGAGGCGAGCCTGCGTGGCTCAGTCGGTTAAGCATCTGCCTTCAGCTCAGGTCATGATCTCAGGGTCCTGGGATCGAGCCCTGTGTTGGGGCTCCCTGCTCAATGAGGAGTCTGCTTCTCCCCCTCCCTTTGCCCCTCCCCACCTGGCTTGTGCTCTCTCACACACTCTCTCTCTCAAATAAATAAAGTCTTTAAAATAAAATAAAATAAAATAAAATAAAATAAAATAAAATAAAATTATGGCATGTATGGATAGTATCCTATCATGGAAACTTTTCTTGTTTTTAGAATTATGTTTACGATGAGTCACAAGATAAATAATATTTTTCCCTGTTCCTTTAGGTCTTGGAATCTGGAGTCCTCGGGTTTATGGGTCATCTCAGTGACTGCACCAAATGAAGGGGACCCATGGGAGCAGCAACCAGACAGGTGGCTTCCAGGTTCTGTGTGGGCCTCTCCGAGGGCAGGTGCTCCTTTCTTCAGGACCAGTTCTTTCCCGTCTTGGGCAACTCTTGCTGAGACAAAGCTGCTTCTGTGACTCTCGCACAAGGCCCCGACATCAGCCAACCTGCTCAGTTCACCACCTCCTGGAGGCATCACGTTTCCCCCGTTGTGTTACTGTTGTGCTGTAATGCCTGGTCCTCATTAGAAGGCTAGGCTCCTGCCCTACCTATCCCTCCCTGTGGAGCTTCTCCTCATCTTTGAAGTGCCAGCTCAGATGCCACTTCCGCGAGGCTTCCTACCATTGGAGGTGTTGTTCCCTTCCTCTGCTCTCCTAACCCTTTGAATTGTTCAACATTCAGTTGGAACTCTCTTGTGTTGTACCTACTCAGCAGCTGCCTTTGAGTTTGAGTAGACTGTAAGTTCCGTGAGGGCGAAGACAGAGTTTCATTTTGTGTTCTCTGTGTCCTCTGCAGAGCCAAGCATATGCTCAGAAAACACTTGTGGAAGGAAGGAAGGAAGGAAGGAAGGAAGGAAGGAAGGAAGGAAGGAAGGAAGGAAGGAAGGGCTTGCTTATGTAGTTTTTATGGGGGAAAAGGTGCTAAGTAGCTAAAGCGGGGATGGGGTTTTAAGTCCACCAAATCCCCATTCTTGAATAAGAAGAAATTTTATTTTTCAAAATTATGCAACTGGGGACAAGTTCCCAGGCCCAGTTTTGTCCAGCTTGGAAATCCTGAATCCCCCACCAGTTGTCACTAAGACCATCTATCTTTAAGTAAATGAATGAATGAACAGAAACCTTTACTGCATTACTAATGAAAACCAGGCACTGTGCTAAGTGTTTTTACAAACATTTTCATATACCCCAAATTGGTCCTATCACAGAGCTTGGCACACTTTCCAGAAGGTGGACCCACTGCTGCCTTAGCATTTGAGGGAAATAAACATGCTCTCCCAGGGCAGAAAGCCCAGACTGGAACAAGAGGAGGGCTGTGACCGGGAGGAGAGAAGCCCTGCATGCCATGTGTTGGAGAATTCTTTTTTTTTTTTTAAGAGAGAGGGAGAAAGAGAGAACATGTGCACATGATGGTGGGGAGGGGCAGAGGGAGACAGAAAGAGAATCTTAAGCAGGCCCCATGCCCAGCACAGAGCCCAGCATGGGGCTTGATCTTGCAACCCTAAGATCATGATCTGAGCCAAAATCAACAATCAGAGGCTTAACCACCTGAGCCACCCAGGCACTTCAAAGATTTTCTAGAAAAGAAATGAACCTCTGATTATATGGAGATACGGTGATTGTTTACACATAAAATATGAAATAATCTATCAATAAACTTTTGGAACTATTAAGAACATTCACAGGTTTGCTCAAAACAAGATCGATGTGCAAAAACAATCAACACTCCTTTATATCAACAATAATCGATTAGATTAGAAAATGCCATTGGAAAAAAGAACCCATTCTTCATAGCAACAAAAACTAATAAATCCAATAAAAGACACAGAATCCTTATTAAATGACATAAAAGGCCAGAAGAAATAGACTATATTTATAAATGGGAAGACATAATTTCAATTAAAATCCCAAGTTCTTTCATAAGGGGGAAAGAAAGAGCATGAATAACAGAGGCAATAGTTGAAGATGAAATTAGAAAAGGAGCAGAGGAGAGAGGGATTGCCATACACAATAGGCTACAGTGATTAAAACAGCGAGATGTGGTGCAGAAATCTACAAATTTGCCAGTGGGAGAGAAGAGAGACTCCAGGGATGGACCCTTGAGAATCCAGGACCTTGAATGAAACTAGAGGGAGCTGACCAGTGTGAAAACAGTTGCCTATAAATGGTGTGGGGAAATTGGTTATCATGTGGCAAAACAATGAAAATTTTTGATTTTGACCTCAAACTAGCCACAAAATAAATTCCAGCTAGATTAATGGAAGAGCAAGAAATCTTAGAACTTTTTTTAAAAAATTATTCATGAGAGACACAGAGAGAGGCAGAGACACAGGCAGAGGGAGAAGCAGGCTCCCTGTGGGGAGCCCAATGTGGGACTCCATCCCGGGACCCCAGGATCATGCTGTGGGCCAAAGGCAGATGCTCAACCACTCAGCCACCCAGGTGTCCCACCTTAGAACTTTTAAAAGAAAATATAGGACTCATTGTAACAAAGTGAAGATATTAAAACACAGAAGTTGTTAAAAGGAAAAGATTCATACATTTGACTATATTAAAACTAAAATTTTCTGAGTGAAAAACAGACATCCTTAAATAAGAAGACAAGCCACGGAGTGGAATAGTGTAGCTGCAATGCTTAAAACTGACATAATTCATGCACAGACTATATCAAGAACATCTACAAGTTAAAGAGAACAAGATAATGGTAGAGAAAAAAGGCAGGAGAAGTTCACAAGCAGACAGGTAAGTCACAGAAGAGGGCACGCAAACAGGCAATAAATACACGGAGATGCCTAACATTGCTTACTACCAATCAGGGTAGGAAGATTAAATAAGCAAAGTAAAGTGAGATATAGTATCACATTCATTAGATTGACTTAGAACTTTGAGGTCTGACAGTACCAAGAGCTGGTGACATTGTGGGAAAATTAGAACTTGTACACGCTGCTAGTGGTTAAATTGGTACAACCACTTCAGAGAATACTTTAGTCTGGTAATGCTAATGTGAATGCATATCCTAGGGAAACATTCATGTGGGCATGAAATACAAACAAGGATGTTCATGGCAGAGTTGTTTATAACAAAAACAAGGCTGTAGCATCAACAGAATGGCTGGATGAGCCATGATATAGTCCTAATGGAATATATACTGAAAGAGGTAAAGATCCTTAATAAAAGTCAGGAAATCTGGTCCTGCTTCTTGCTCTGCTTCTGGCTGATAACAGGACGTTACACAAGTCACTTGTCCCTCTTTGTAGAATGATCTCCCCAGATATTCTCGTGGCTCACTCCCTCACCCCCTCCAGGTCCCTGTGCAAATTCCATCTGTTCAGAGAGACTTCCTGACCCCAGGAGCCATACAACCAGCATCTGCACTCCCTGACCCTGCTCTGTCAAGAAGCAGAGTAGTTTAAAAGGTGAGGCCAGGGGCGCCTGGGTGGCTCAGTCGGTTAAGTGTCCAGTTCTCGGTTTTGGCTCAGGTCATGATCTCAGGATTATGAGATTGAGCCCCACGTTGGGTGCTGTGCTCAGCACAGAGTCTCCTTCCCCGCCCCCCGCCTCTCTCTCTCTGTCCCTCCTCCCACTTGTGCACACTCTCTTTTTCTAAAATAAATAAATCTTAAAAAAAATTTTTTAATAAAAATAAATATAAATATGTAAATAAAAGGTGAGGCCAGACTGGGTTCTAACCCCAGCTTTACCGCATGCTTCTTTTTATTACTGTAGGCAAGTTAGTTAGGCCTTCTGTGACTCAGTTGCCTCCTCTGTAAATGGAGGCAATAAGAGTTTTCACCTCAGGGGCTTGCTGTGAGGACTGGATGAGTTAATATACCAAAGACTTAGAACAGTGCCTGGTATAAGGAAGTGCTAGTTAACAGTGAATTATGTGGCAGTTAACCTGAATGAAGGTGGCTGGAATGACGTGGATAAATCTCATAAACATGCTGCTGAATGACAAGGGCAAGTCCCACGTGCATCTCACTCCTCCTTGAACTACTGTCCTGATCACCGGCAGTGTGCATGGTCAGGGCCTTGGTCGCACCTACAGTTAAGTGTCCTCCTAGGCTTTAGTGCCTCTCACTTGCTGTCCATGCCTCTCGCAGCCTGGCCGAGTCCGTTTTTGGTAGTACTGGTGGAACTGATTGAAATGAATGAATTATGGCAAATCCTTGAATGCCAGAGGGTGGAAACACCACAGACTCTCTCAGACAGTGTCTTTTAAGAAGTCGCAATAAAGACACAAAGAGAGTGGGAGTGATGGAGCATGTGAGTGACACACATACCCAGAAAGGGAGAGAATCCCAGAGACAGGATGTCTCCAAGGACAGGAATTCTGTGACTCCCAGACAAGAGAGTGTGGGCTTTCACCCAGCCCCTTTCTGAAGGCTTGTTCTAGGGTCTACTGTGTGACTGAAGTGAACTGCTACATTCAAAGAGGACTCTGTGCATTAAAGAAGATGTAGAAGGGCCAAAACACACATGAAAAGATGCTCCACATCACTCATCATCAGGGAAATGCAAATCAAAACCACAAGGAGATATCACTTCACACCTGCCAGAATGGCTAAAGTCAAAAACACAAGAAACAAGTGTCGGTGAGTATGTGGGAAAAAGGGAACCCTCGTGCATTGTTGGTGGGAATGCAAACTGGTACAGCCACTGTGGAAAAAAGTATGGATGTTCCTCAAAAAATTAAAAAGTGAGTTACCATATGATCCAGCAATTCCACTCCTGGGTATTTACCCAAAGAATACAAAAACACTAATTTGAAAGGATATATGCACCTCTATGTTTATTGCAGGATTATTTATAATAGCAGCCCAGGAGTCCATTGAGAGATGAATAGATAATTACTCAGCCATAAAAAAACGAAATCTTGCCATTTGCAACGACATGGATGGACCTTGAGGATAGCATATTAAGTGAAGTAGGTCAGGCAGGGAAAAGATAAATACCGCGATTTCACTTTAGGAAACAAAACAAATGAACAAGGAGAAAAAGAGACAAACTCCAAACGGACTCTTAACGATGGAGAACAAACTGGTAGCAACCAGAGGGGAGGTGGGTGGGGAATGGGTGGAACAGGTGAAGGGGATTAAGAGTACACTTAAGATGATAAGCACTGAGCAATGTGTAGAATTGTGGAATCGCTGTATTGAACTGAAAATAATACAACGCTTTGTTAACTATACTGGAATTTTAAAATGCTTTTAATTGGAAAAAAATGATCTCTTAGACTAGCTACAGGAGGAAGAGTGGGATTAAGGACATATACTTTTGCATTGTTTGAATTTTGTACAGTGAGAAGGAATTTGTTACTTGTGAAATATTAGAAGTAAAAAAATTACCTGGTTCATAAGAGGTACTCAGTGAATGGGCATCACTAATATTCTTTATGATGAAGAAAGACTTCTCACCCAGCACAGAGGCCCCCAGGCAGGAAGGCAGCCTGCTGGCACCGCTTCCTCGCACACTGCAGCTGGCCCTTTGGCAGGTCTCACTGGCTCCACCTTCAAAGTACATCCTAAACCCACTGGCTTCTTACTGCCCCTCAAGACCCAGACACCTGCTGTGCTCACCCCTGCCTGGACACGCTGTGGTCTCCCGCTAAGCTCCTTGTTGCTGCCCTTCTCCTCCTAAGGCACTTTGCCCAGCTGTTGGGGTTCCTTACAAACCCTAACCAGGGAGTTGACACATCCCACGCAGTTGCCCTGTGCCAGGCACTGTGATAAACTGGTCACTCTAGCTCAGTTAACCCTTTAACAACTCTTGGAATTGGGTACGAGTAGAATTCCCACTTTACAGATGCAGAAACAGAGGCACAGAGCATTCAATAGTCTGCCTCACGTCCACATGGTGAAACAGCAGAGCTGGGGTCCAATCCACCTGGATCACGTGCTCTTCACTGCCTCCCCACTTCGCCCCCTTACAGCCTGCCTGCGCTCCTTAGCTATCAGGGTGACTCAGAGCTTGCTGCTCTGGCTACAAGGCATCATGTGGGTGTCATCTGACCCCCGCCTGCCCCTCCACCCTTTGCCCCCACTCCTTTCTTCTTGCCCCCACTCCCTGGCTCCCTGGATGCTCCTCCAGCTGGAAAATTCTTTCCCTCACTTCAAATGGCTTGTTCTCTCACAGCACTTGGGTCTCTGTTTGAATGTTGTCTCCTTCAAAAGGGCTTCCCTGACCACTCTTTCTAAAATAGCCCCCACTGGAATGCAACCTGGTGCATCCACTCTGGAAAAAAGTATGGAGGTTCCTCAAAAAGTTGAAAATAGAGTTCCCCTGCAATCCAGCAATCGTACAACCGGGTATTGACTTCAAAGATACAAATGTGGTGATCTGATGCACCCCAACGTTTATAGCAGCAATGTCCACAATAGCAAAACTGAGGAAAGAGCCCAGATGTCCACTGACAGATGAATGGATACAGAAGTGGTATATATATATAATGGAATACTACTCAGCCATCAAAAAAATGGAACTCACCATTTGCAATGACATGGATGGAATGAGAGGATATTATGCTAAGGGAAATAAGTCAGTCAGAGAAAGACAATTATCATATGATCTCACCATATGTGAGGTCCACCATGTGTGGAATTTAAGAAAGAAAACAGAGGATAGGGACGCCTGGGTGGCTCAGCAGGTAAATGCCCGCCTTTGGCCAAGGGCGTGATCCTGGAGTCCTGGGATCGAGTCCCACATTGGGCTCCCTGCATGGAGCCTGCTTCTCCCTCTGCCTGTGTCTATGCCTCTCTCTCTCTCTCTTTCTCTCTCTCATGAATAAATAAAATCTTTAAAAAAAAAGAAAAAAGAAAACAGAGGATCATAGAGCAAGAGAGGAAAAAATAAAACAAGACGAAATCAGAGAGGGAGATAAACCATAAGAGACTCTTAATCATAGGAAACAAACTGAGGGTTGCTGGGGGAGGAGGAGGATGAGGGAAGGGGTAACTGGGTAATAGACTAAATACATGCATACATACATTATAAATAAATAGATAAAAGGTTGGGTTGATTAAAAAAAAAAAGAAAAAAAATAGCTTCTCTTTTCTCTGCCCCTTTCCTGCTATAATCTTATTCATAGATCTTATGGTGTCCTGATGTGACATCACAAGGTTGCCTGTCTGAATGTTTTTTTTCTGTCTCCCCTCTCTAGAATTTCTGCTTCCCGGGGCACGGCCTTTGAGCAGTAGCACAGTGCAGGGATGACTGCCATCTGAGGCAGCTGTGAGGACGCTGGGCTAGGCCTGCCATGTGGGGCGGCCAGGTGGTCCTGCACCGGATGGCGCTTCTGGCCTCCGGGTCAGCAGTGGGACCCGGGACAGCAGGAAAGAGGGTGAAGGGACACCTTCCCGATTCTTTCCCAGTCTGGCTGTTCCCTGTGGCCACAAGGCTTCCACTTCTCCAGCCACCTGGAAGCTACCCTGCCAAGGTAATAAAGGTATAAAGTGCTGCCCCACCCAAGGATGGGTGCACTACAAAAGAGGCCAAACCGGAATGACACTCCATCCCAGTGTCTGACTGTGTCATGGTGTGACTCCAAGACCAGAATGTTTGAGGGAGATACTGCCTTTGTCCCTCCCAGGCCCTGGCAGACAGGGTGTCACAGAAATGTTGAGGGAGACCGAGAAGGAGGGATGGGTCCACACTCACCCAGTGGCTCAGAGACTGGGACCTGGCTGACCCCAACCTCAAATGTCCCAGCTTCTTGCCATCCCTCTCAACCTTCCCTTCCCACCAGCCAGAAGGCCTGGCTCTGTTTCCCAAAGCATCCCCACTTTGGGGAGTCCCCCCACCCCCAAGGCTCCCCCAGGGAATCCAGAACAAACGCCTTACCCATTTCAATCCCACAGATGACCAGAGCCGCCACCACTGCACCTGCTGATGTCCCAGCAAAGCGGTGGGCCGTTTCCAGCATCCGGGGGGCCAAGTCTCGAAGGGCATCCACAGCCCCGGCCTGGTAGAAGGAGAGAAATCCACTGCCGGAGAAGGAGATGGAATGGGGAGTGTCTGGGTCCCCCTTGAACACCTGCTCTTCCATCTCCTTGGCCCCTGGGCAAGGCTTGCCTCCTGGGCTGCGCTCCTGCTGCAAGTCAGGGCCGCACTCTCCTGCTAGCCCGGCACCTGGAAAGGGGCCGTCTCTCCTGGGTCGGCTGGGACACCCACGGACGGCTCAGCAGCCACTGCCTGGGCCCATCCAGCTCCTCCAGGAGGCAGTCCCAAATGCTGATCAAAGGCCTCAGGCCCAGGTCAAGGTGCAGAAGGCACCCTGAATGTATGAGCAGCGTCTCGGGTCTGCGAGTCCCCCCTGGCGTCATTGCGTGGCTAGATTCATCTCTGGCACAGGCTCCTCAGCCCTTGGCCCAGGAGGCTGCGTAAACCTAGCAGCGTTGGCAGCCGCCACTGGGGCCACCCCAAAGAGGCAGCGCTGCTCAGCCCTCAGCCCAGGAGGCTTCACACACAGAGTTGCAAAACCCTTCACTGATGGTTATCAGATGATGCCTCTGTCTCTGACATGCTGTGGCAGCCAAGGAGTTATATGCTGGCCTCTCTCCCAGGAGGAAGGTGTCCCTTCCCCGGCAGGGGCAAAGCCAGCATGTGGGCTATGATTTCTGAGGGGGGACACACTCCCTCCTACCCATGCCCCCTGACAACATCACTCCTCCCTGGACTCCTTCCCCAGGCTCTCTGGGGGCGGGTGTGGTGTGTTACACAATTGTTTTTATTTGTTCTTACATAAGAATGTGTGTGTTTGTTCACATGTCAGGACTGGCCACGGCAAAATTTTAAAGAGAAGTCAGGCCTCAGAGCCCCACCCTCCACTGCCTCTCCATCGCTCTCCAGCTTTTCTCCTGGCCCAACACTGACCCACTCAGCTGTAGCATCCTCTCACCAAGTCCCAGACTCTCATGTGGTCTTCTCAGCATCCAGGAAAAAAAATCAGTTTGAAATCTAGATCATTCTAAGTGTTTGGACCTTCATACTGCATGCTCTTCTAATGATAAATTGGAGATGGCAATATTTAACCCCAAGAATGAGCAGCTTGGGAGGGCAGGTATGGGGGCATTGGGGTCAGGACTGTGAGGCATTTGGAGCCCAGAAGGCAAGGAGGTGGTGCTTGGGGACCAAGGCTGGCTACAGGAAGCACTGGTCATGCCCCCTCTGGAGCAGTGCAATGTGGTTCTGGAGAGGAGGGCCCCTCCTCGGCCCACAGATTCCTCTGCCTAGGATGTCATTACAAAGCTGGCAAGATCACATCTCTCCCCTCTCCCCAAAACCATTCCAGCATCGGAATCGAGCCACCAAGTCCCCCACTTGGTGCTCAGTCCAGCTCCACACTGTTAGGATATGATGTCAATGCCTCACCTGACACAGGGAACTCCTATCAACTCTTAGCCTCACTGGTCCCCCCTGGAATCCACAATGAGGGCCATGCCCAGGGTTCAGTTAGGAAGGAGTTTTCTCTCTTGGGTGGATAGTTCCAGATACATAATTTGATCCTCCATCTGGGAAGAGCCCTTTGGATTAAATGTGTGAGTGACAGGGAAAACGTGTGCATCTGTGTGTACACACGCACGCATTCAGAGAGAGGTATGAGGCTTACCGCTGGACTAGAAGGTGGGATGTGACAGGATGGAGCTCAGTCAGCTTTTGGAACATCGAGACCCGCCTCCTTCCTGGGACACTAGGTCAGTTCCACTGAGTATTTGATTACCCGGCTCTGTAACGGGGGCCCAGGGGATAGGAGTGGTGGACGCACCATCCCCGAACTCAGACACTCACAGGCTTCTTGGGAATGAGACAGGCAAATGTGAAATAACCAGAGAACCACACAAGGCAGTCTATAATTAAGGACCAAACTGTGCAGGCTGAGATTCCTGCCAGTGAAGTGAAGAATCAAGGGTGAGTAGCGTGGGCAGGAACCACGAGAGAAGCTAAGCAGTGGAGTCGTGGGTTGGGGGATATGAAGAAGCTAGAAGGAAGAGGGAGCGTAGAGTGGTAGGGAACAGCGCAAGCTCCTGCAGAGGAGGGGACGGGTGTGATGGCGGGCGGTTACGCAGGATGAAGGGTTTTGGATCACACCAACAATAGGTTGAATCCCAGCTGTTTATAGGCAGCAGGACCTGTGTAGCCTCTCCTGGACTCGGTTTTCCTCATCTGTGAAAGGGACAATAACACCTATGCTGTAGCTATACAGATGTGGCTGTAAAATGCCTGGCATGTGGAACATCTGTTATGATTAAAGGGTAGTGAGGGTCAAGGCTTCGGGAAAAGACGGACCTGGGAGATACAGCGGAATAGAAAGGTGGGGTGGGAAGAGGAAGGCATGATCTGCTTGTGACGTGCAGGAGGAGCTGGCAGGCGGCTCACACCGGGCAAGGAGACCAGGACTGGAAGATGAGAAGGAGAATAGCATCGGATCCTCCTAGAGATTGGAGGCCAGGCCGGAGCAGCAGCTGAAGGAAGACAAGTTAGTGATGCCACTGACGCAGAGAGACTCTCCCGGCCAGGGGACTGGTTGGACGGGAATGAGTCACTGCTGATGCCTTATATTCAGCCTGGGGCAGGGGGAGGGTGGTCTGGATGGGTAGGGAAGCCTTTGGCTGACTTAAGGAAACTGGGGCTGAGCTGAGGAAACTGGATAGAGGACATATCTGAGAAGATAAGAAGACATTGGAGCTTGGAGCACCTGGGTGGCTCAGTGGTTGAATGTCCGCCTCCGGCCCAGAGCATGATCCCGGGGTCCTGGGACTGAGTCCCACTTCGGGCTCCTGGTGCATGGAGCCTGCTTCTCCCTCTGCCTGTGTCTCTGTCTCTCTCTCTGTGTCTCTCATGAAAAAATAAATAAAATCTTAAAAAAAAGATGTCGGAACTGGAGGCAGGGGTGTGGGAAGGCCCCAGAGAGGTGTCAGAGATCCCTGCCATCGAGGCAGCCAAGAAGGGTAAATAGCTGGAGGAGATTGGCACAGGGTTATGCTGAAGAAAGACAATCTTGAACAAATATTCTCCTTCCAGGTTCACCTCGCTATCCCTGAAATAGGAAGCAAGACTCTTGCTCTACACAGGCTGCCCTGGCTCAAGAAGGCGGGGGCCCATCACCCTTTCATGGATGGTGGTGCCTTGTCCTGACATGGCCCAGGCCTGGCTGTTGGACTAGGCTGCAGTCTCTCTTGAGGGCACGTATCCCACAGGGATGGCGCAGGCCCCAGCAGGTGCAGGACAGCCCGGCTGCCATCAAGCAAACCAGAATCTCACAGTAGCACACGAGAAGGCCCCAGAGGAGCCGCCAACCTTGGTGTTCACCAAGCGCTGACCCTGGCAAAGTGCCTGCGCATCTGATGAGGGCAAGTGGGCCGCAGGCCTCGATGGTCAGGGGCCCCGGAGTTGATCAATGGAGAAGATTCATCTCATTGTCCCACGTTCCTGATGTTACACTGAAAGCCCTGAGAACCTCAAATGGATGACATCAAGAAAGGATCATGTTCCAGTATTTCTGCGTTTGATTTTTAAAGTCAGCTCATAACCCTGTTAGGGGTTTTGAACTAAGGTAGCACTGCCCATGTGACTCATTAGCCCCCCGCCCCTCCCCCCCCCCACACAAAGGCAGTCACTGGCAGGAAAATGAGACTGCTCACCGCCCACCATCACAACGAGACAACCAAAAATGAATTTACAGGAGAACCTGGAGTTCCCATAAGTATAAAATATGTGAAGCTACCCAGGACAAGTCTCAGGGAGAAAGACACCATCTAGATTCTGGGTTAGCTCTTCACTGATGGCGCGCCATCCTCTGCTTAAATGTTGTGAAATGTTTATTTGGTGAAGAAACTGGTAATTTCTTGGGGTGAGCGAGTATGAAGGTCACAGCATTGCCCATGAATAATCTTGCCAATAATGTTTAACCTGAATCTAATTAAGACTTACTTTCCAGTTCACAGTGAATACAGAGTATGAAGGAAAAACTTAAGAGTGCCAGATGGAAATAACCTGACAAACTGAAATTGTGGGAAGGGCAGGTAGTTACTGGCTTTGCTGTCATGGCACCCATTTCCTATCCACTTGTTCTTTGCCCACATCCCTATAAAGCAGCTGAAAAACCTGATACTTGATTTCCCAGCCACGCCCTCCGCCCCAACCCCTTGCATCTAGAAGCAATCAGAAGATCCAGTTGTGGTCAATGAGAAGCAAAGGGAAATCCACTGGCGGCTTCTAAGGAAGACTTTCCTCCTTGATGGAAAGAGAAAGGTACATGGGGAGAGCGAGCCCCATTTTTTCCATCCCCTATTCTTCCTGCCTGAGATGCTGCCTTGTGAGAATGTGATGTTTGGAGCTATGGCAGTCATCTTACACCTAATGAGGGAAACATGGTGGACCCAGGGAGTGTATTGGTTATCTACTGCTGTGTCACAGACTACCTCACAACTTAATAGCTTAAAATAACATTTATGGGGATGCTTGGGTGGCTCAGTTGGTTAAGCATCTGGCTCAGGTTGTGGTCCTGGGGTCCTGGGATTGAGCCCCACGTCCATCCAACCCCGATGCCCTTTCCCCTCACTCATGCATTTCACTCTCTAAATAAATAAATAAAATCTTAAAAATATATATTTATGATCTCACACAGTTTCTGAGCATTAGGAAGCCAGAAATGGCTTATCTGAGTGGCTCAACACTCTCATGGTTGTTGGTGGGCATCAGTTCTTAGCTGGCTATTAATAGAAAGCTCTGATGCCTCATCACATGGACCTCTCCAAGGGGTTGCTCCCAGGATGACAGTTTGCTTTCCCCAGAGTGAGGGATGCCAGAAAGTGAGAGAGCAGAAGAGAGATAAAGAGAGAGAAAAAAATAAAACCAGAAATACTGTGAACCCAAGATGGAAATTGTAACCGTTTTATAACCTCATCCCGAAAGCGATACCATCCCCTCTGCCCTATTCTATTGGCCACACAGGCTGGCCCTGGTAAAATGTAGGAAGGGTGTGAATACCAAAAGGTAGAAATTGTTAAGGGCTGATTTGGCGGCTAACCTCCACACTGAATGAGCAAAAGAATACTCCATCGACTATAGGTATATTCTCTGTGTGGTGCAAGTGTTTACACCTTTTCTAAAAAAGTCAGCAATTTTTTAAAATAAGGCTTAGGGAGAGAGGAGAAAATGTGACACAACAGAGGTGGCAACAGAGCTTGCTGGCATCCTGTCATGTTGTCCTTTATATGACCTTGAGATAACTAATGCAACCTAAATCATATCTTCTCATGAAGTAGCTCCCACATACAGTAAAGTACCAAAAATAGAACAGCAAACAGCAAACATCCAAGTACCTACCAGACATATTCAACAACCTTAACATTTCACCACATCTTGGTCAAATATTTGTTTGGCTTTAAAGAAGCGAAACACCACGGATGGAGATGAGACTTCCCTGGAACCCTTTTCTAGTCTTACCCCCCACTCTCCTTCCCACAGGAAACCAGGTCCCAGATTGGATAAAATCTGTCTCTTTCATGTTTTTACACTTTTATTACATGAATATGATTTCTACGCAATGTATAGTATTGTTTTATACATATTTCTAAATTTTACATAAGGGCACACATTGATTTATTATGCAGTTTGCATTTTCATTCAATGTTGTGATATACACGGCTCTCGTCTTTTCCATTTCTCTCCTTTTGGGTGACCCGTTACGGGACCATGGGACAACATATTTATCATTCTCCTACTGACAGACATTCTGGTTGTTTCCACCATTTCACTATAACCAATAATGCTGCAGTGAGCAACCCTGATTTACATCTCCCTTTGCAGGGTATGGGGATTTTCAGGTCACGATATGGGTGTTATCAACTGCACCCACAAAATCTGAATATATGGAAGGGAACTGAGAGATGATGGGAGAGGCTAATACCATTGAAAGAAGATTTCTGTTACGGTGGTCCCATCTCCTGAAAAGGACTCTAGGACTCCCAGTGGATCCCCGAAAACATGGATAGTACTGAGCCCTATTATACTCTATTTTTTCCTATACATACATAACTATAATAAAGTCTAATTTATAAATTTGGTACAGTACGTACATAAAAGGTTAACAACAATAATGAATAACAACACAATTATAACAAAATTCTGTAATAAAAATTGTGTGAATGTGGTTTCTCTCTCTCTCTCTCCATCTCTCTCTCTCTCTCTCAAAATATCTTACTGTACTATGTTCACCCTCCTTCTTGTGCCGACGCAAGATGAGAAGATGCCCATGTGACAAGATGACACGAAGTGAATGACGCAGGCGTGGGACTCAGAATCGGCTACCACTGACTTTCTGGCACTACGTCAGAAGGAGGATCGTCTGCATCAGAACCATGGTTGACTACTGGTAACTGAAACCACGGAAAGTGAACCACTGGTTAAGGGGGGGACTACCACACTTAACATTTCCAGAGACCAGGGGGCATGCCGGCCAGGGCTGTGAACTAGAGGGGTGGTCTCTAGCTATCTAGTACCGGATCCTGGGTGATTAGGGCAGGGAATAGCGCCTCCTGGGGTGTAGGAGCCCAATTAGGGGAGGTAGTTCAGAGTCTGGTAGTTCAGCTCAGATTGCGTGTTTGCATAAGAAAGGTGTGCTCCCAACCCTTTGCACTTTCTCAGAATTGGCCAGCCCTAGGGTGAAGGGTGAGATGGGAGGGCAGTCTCTCCCTAGTCAGGGAAGTCACACAGGCCAGAGCATCAATATACAAAATAAGGGGGCCCCTGAGTGGCTCATTGGTTGAGCTTCTGCCTTTGACTCAGGTCATGATCCCAGGGTCCTGGGATTGAGCATCACATTGGGCTCCCTGCTTGGTGGTAACCTGTTTCTCCCTCTACATGCTTATTCTCTCTCTCTCTCTTTCTCCCTCTCTGTGTCAAATAAATAAATAAAATCTTTTTGAAAAAGAATATACAAAATAAGAAAATGTAGTTAATGCAGAGGTCACTTCTTCAATTTGACTGTTGCTGTCAACAGTGGTCAGTGGCAAGTGGTCATGCCATTGACAGTGGTCATGCCAAGTTACGATCCACTGAGCATTTATAAGAAATCTAATTACTTTGCTTCTCTTGGTATTGCCAGAATAAAAATTGTTGCCAATCTGAGTGATGTAAAAGGCTATCGCATTGTTCAATTGATATTTTTCTGGTTATTTGTGAGGCTGTGCATCATTTCATCCATCCGTTGGCCAATCCAGTTTCCTCTTCTCTGAAATCCTTGTTCTTAGCCTCTTCCCTTTGGGGTGGGGGCAGTGTTTGTCTTTTGTCGAGAACATGTACATTTGGTACTAACATGAGCTAGTGTTAAATGCGTTGCAAACATCACTTCCCTATTTGTGGCTTGTCTTTTACGTTTTTAATGATGTCTCCGTGGTATAGAAGTTTAAAATGTGTCGTTCTTTTTCCTTTACAATTTGCGCTTTTGTGGCTTGAAGTCATAAAAAAAAAGCTCTCCCATGTAAAATAGAGTCTTGATTACTTTAAATGATTTAACCATCAAGCCTAAGCTATTGGTTCCGTCTCCATTGAAAAACTAGAGTCTGGGGGGCAGTTTGGTACCATCCATTTTAAAATAAAATGCGTGTAGAAATTTATCCTACAGACATACTCACAGAAGTCCCCAGAGATATATGTATGGGGTTGTTCATACAAGCAACAATTGTAACAGCAAAAATCTAGAAGCGACCTAAATATCTATCAGTGGAAAACTCATTAAATGAATTATGGCATGGTCATATAATATAACTCTCCTCAGCTATAGCAAAGAATAAGGGAGATCCGGATGTGCTCATAGGGAAAGTTCTCCAAGATATATTGGTAAAGGGACGCCTGGGTGGCTCAGTGGTTGACAACCACCTTCGGCTCAGGACCTGGGATCAAGTCCCACAGCAGGCTCCGTGCAGGGATCCTGCTTCTCTCTCTGCCTGTGTCTCTGCCTCTCTCTGTGTGTCTCTCATGAATAAATAAATGAAATGTATTTTTCTAAGATATATTGATAAGTAGGAAAAATGAAAATTAAAAAAAAACCCAAGATCCAAACAATATGCTCTCATTTATGTTGAAAAGGAGGAGGAGAAGAAAAAAAAAAGATCCTCTATGTGTGTGCTTATAAAACTCCAGAAATAAAACTATTGAGGGTGGTAACTTGTAAGGACAGGACCAGGATTTGAGGGTAGGAAGGAAACCCCATGTTCACTGCCCATCTTTTGTGCTGTTTCCCTTTTATTTCCATGACTGTAAACAAAGAATAATGGCTGTGGATGGTCCCATTTTTGCTATAAGTTGCTATTTGTTTTGGCATTTGAAATATTCCAAGGTGAAGAGGGCCTTCGTTCCAATAGCTGAGAAGCAATTGAATTATTAGAAGTGGGACAGGAGACTGGGCGTCAGCGGGACAGTTTCATTACATATGTTCCGGAGCTGGGTCAGAAGGGCAGCGCTCCCAGCAGCTCCAGCCGGGTGATGAGATTCCCATTGTCCAGGGAACGGGGGTGGGGGGGGGGCGGGGGGGGGGTTCTGCAGAACAAGGGAGAGGGGAACTGAGAGAAGTGGGGGATGGGAAACTGCCTGTGGAATGGGAGTGTGTGTGTGTGTGGGGGGGAAGCGGGCAGAGGAAAGACAGCTGAAGGTGGGGGCAGGTCTGAGCCAAGTGGACCTGCCAGGGTCCCTGTGGTACCAAGGCCAGCTGTCTGAGTCCCCTGGTCTGGGTCCCCACCTCCCGCCCAGGCTCTGAGTCTCCTTGTGCTGTCTGGCTGCAGGGTAAGAAAAGGCTCTGCATCCTCTTCCCCAGTGGGGGAGGAGAGCCCCCATCTCAAGGCTTCTGGGAGGCAGTTCTCTGGGGAGGAGGAAAAGCCAGGCTCCCAGGAGGGAAACACTCATCCTTTAAGCGAGAATTAAAGGCACTTGAGTTCACCTGTGTTGAGATTTCAGAAGGGAAGGAATTGGGTCAGTGGTTACAGAACCAAGACCCCAAGTGCTGCCAGGGTTAAACCCGGCAGGTGCTCTCAGGACAGTATCGTGGCAGCTGGCCGGGCCGGGCTGCAGGGACCAAAATCACAGCCACGTTCATTTGCGCCACTGGCAAGTTACTTAACACCTTGGTGACTTAGTTTTCTTATCTATAAAATGGGAACGTGGGATCCCTGGGTTGCGCAGCGGTTTGGCGCCTGCCTTTGGCCCAGGGCGCGATCCTGGAGACCCGGGATCGAATCCCACGTCGGGCTCCCGGTGCATGGAGCCTGCTTCTCCCTCTGCCTGTGTCTCTGCCTCTCTCTCTCTCTCTCTTTCTGTGTGTGTGTGACTATCATAAATAAATAAATAAATAATAAAAAATAAAATAAAAAATAAAAAATGGGAACGTAATATTTACCCCACCGGGGGTTCACCTGGCAAATGGTAAATGCATAGGAAGTGCTTACATGGTTAATATGGTCTTTATTTACCTCCTTTGTAAATCCCACCGCAGCCCAGGCCCTGGGAGGCGAGATCCGTGTCTGCCCTGTGTGCACAGTAACCCACTCTCAAGCCTGCAGAATAAGCTGCCACCCAGCTTGTACCTTTACACAGGCCAGCACAGTGGGTGAGTCCCTCATCGCCCTTCCTTCCACTACCCATGTGGGAGCCCTGACTGTACTCAGAGGCTCCTTGGAAGAGTGCAAACACTTCTATGCTTATTTATTTCCCTGGCGGCTCCAGCGGCTTGCCTGTCAGCCCCTTAGGGGAAAACACTTTGGTACAGAGGAGGAGCTCAATTTATGGTTGTCAAATAAATACTTGTTGAATGAGTAAATGGTCATAGCATGCTCCTGTCAGAGCAACACTGGAAATTATATAAATGCTCAACAACGGGGAGTTGTTATTAAGTGGGGTCCAGTCACCCCACAAAACCAGTCATCGAAAAGGATAATTATGGCAATTATATAAAAAGACAGAGATAAGCTTGTGACACAGTCTTAGAAAAACAAAAGAAATCAATATGGTCTGGACATGATGTTGATCAAGCTTGATGATATTTTAAGTGAAAAAGCAATGTTCAGAAAAGGGAGTCTAATAACCTACCATCTATGTTAAAGGGGGGCAGGGAATATAAGGTTTCACTCGCAGCAGCTATAAGCACAGAATACCTCTGAATGACACACAAGAGACTGAAATCACTGGGGGCCCGTAGGAAGGAGACAGAGAGGTGAGCAGTGGCGGATAGGTCACTGACAGTTCTTTTGTACCTTCTGAATGTTGCACCATGTGAGAATGTTTCCAATTCAAAACTCAAATAATTTAAAACACTTGCTATGAAAAGAAAAAGAAAAAGTTTAGGGGGTGCTTGGCTGGCTCAGTCAGCAGAGCATGTGACTCTTGATCTCGAGGTCATGAGTTCAAGCCCCACTTTGGGCATAGAGATTACTTCCCCCCCCCCCCAAAAAAAAAGAGAAAGAGAGAAAAGTAAAATAAAACACTTGCTGCTACATAGCAAAGTAAAATAGATCAATGGTTTGGTTTTTTTTCCTACTTTTTTCCTCAATTCTGAGGCATGGGTTTTTCCCCTACATTTTAAAGTTTCTGGTATCAGAACGTATCTTACAATCAATGGGCATTCTTAATAGGTTCTTGTGGCAGTTTCTTCTTCTCCCTAAAAAGCTTTTAGTAAATTGATGCTGAGTCTTAAAATTGATGGTTTTAGAATCAAGGAAAAACAGTACACAAAAATGTGGCACATGGAAAGGGATTGTAACAATGAAAACCATTGTGTGGTGGGATTGTGAGGATCTTTTTTTTTTTTTTTTAAGATTTTATTTACTTATTCATGAGAGACACACACAGAGAGAGAGAGGCAGAGACACAGGCAGAGGGAGAAGCAGGCTCCATGCAGGGAGCCTGACGTGGGACTCGATCCTGGGTCTCCAGGATCACGCCCTGGGCTGATGGCAGGGCTAAATCGCTGAGCCACCCAGGCTGCCCTGTGGGGATCTTTCTACTTTTAAATGGTCCTTACTAGTATTTTTACATGTAAAAATGATGTAAAAATACATCACCTTTTCAATAGTTTTTTAAAAACATATTTTAAACTGTTTTTAGGATAATTGGTGCTTTTAGAGGGAGGCATTCCCCAGCACCAGGGTCTAGCTAACCTACCTGCAAAGCAGAAAATCCAGGGAAGTCACCACTTCCTCAGCTTAGTTTGAATAATTATCAGAGCAAAGCCCTGAGCCCTCTATTTAGGTGCAGGTATAAGGAAAGATTCATTTTCCTTGGATTTTTCTTGAGATACCCACCTTCCAGGAACAGTTCATCAAAAACTGAGACAACACTTTCTTGTTTATTTCAGCAATCGCTTCAGATCTCAAGTTTTGGTCCAAGCCACTGCATAGTTCACCAACAATTGTTGAGTGGAAAACACTGATGAAACCCAGTGCCTGGGGGCACCAGGGTGGCTCAGTTGCTTAAATGTCTGACTCTTGGTTTGGGTTATGATCTCAGGGTCATGAGATTGAGCCCCAGGTCAGGCTCCACACTCAGCTGGGAGATTCTCAGCTTCTTCCTGGCTAATCAAACCCTAATTCTATTTACCCTCTTCAGGGCAACCATGTCCCTTCAGGGCAAGCAAATCTAAGAACGAGGGCAATTAAGAAAGAACAGATGAATATAATTCCAGCCAAGGAGACAGAAGAAATTTGCTGAGGAATTCTGAGAAAGCTCTCTTCATTTTTTAAAGAGAGACTAAAAAATTCTGCATACAGGATGACACAGTATTATAATAGAAGATCCTAAGGGGTGCCTGGCTGGCTTAGTTGGTAGAGCATGAAACTCTTGATCTCAGGATTGTGAGTTCAAGCCCATGCTAGATGTAGAGATTACTTAAAAATAAAATCTTAAAATAAGAAGAAGATAGGGTGCCTGAGTGGCTCAATTGGTTAAGCGTCTGCCTTTGGCTCAGGTCATAATTCCAGCATTCTGGAATTGAACGCTGGGTCAGACTCTGCTCAGCTGGGAGTCCGCTTTTTCCTCTGCCCCTCCCTGTGCTTGTGCTCTCTCTCTCTCTCTATCTCTCTCTCTCAAATAAGTAAATAAAATCTTAAAGGAAAAAAAAAAAAAAAGAAACACCAGAGGACAGAGTTCTGGTAAACACATGGCTGGAAAGTGAGGAGCAAAATCCTGGAAAGGGGAAGGAGCCACAAAATAATCACCCTGAGCTCTGTGTGTAGACTGCATGCATCTCTGAAGACCACTTATGTAGGATAGATAAGGCTGCTTGCATCCACCAGTGAGGAGACAGTGTCTGCAGTTTGGGGGTTCAGCCAAGCCAACTGCCTGCTGAAACAAACACAGAAAGCAACACTCTTGAGAAGAACAACAGGAATCCAGAGTCTCTACAGCATATGGCTTGCAATGTTCAGGATACTCAACATTTAGAATAACAGTAAAATGTGGCCCAGCTGACAAAGGATGCTCAATCAGTGGAGACCAAACTCAAGATGACCAAGATGGAAGAATTAGCAGACACAGATTTTAAAGGAGCCATTATAACTACATTCAAGAACATAAAGGAAAATATGGAAAAGAAAAGGAATGAAAACATAGGGAATCTCAGAAAAGAATCAGAAACTACAGAAAGACCATAGTGGAAATCCTAGAACTGAAAAATACTCAGAAGAAAAAGACAGCCTCCACCATCTTCTGGTCATGAGGATAGCTAGCCCAAGGATGGGGCCCATGCACCATACATGGCAAAGCAAGAAGATAGACAGGACCTGGGTCCTTAATGATATCAGCCAGCTACTGGATTAGCCAGCCTAGAAACTTCCCTGCAGCCAGTCTTCTTGTATTGGAAGAAAAATAGAAAGGCCTTACTTAAGCAATTTCTATTTGGGTTTTATGTTACTCACTTGAGAAAGAAGGCATCATAAGTTACAACATTACAATAAAAAACTTGGCTTAGGGGATCCCTGGGTGGCTCAGCGGTTTGGCACCTGCCTTTGGCCCAGGGCGCGATCCTGGAGTCCCGGGATCGAGTCCTGCATCGGGCTCCCTGCGTGGAGCCTGCTTCTCTCTCTGCCTGTGTCTCTGCCTCCGCCTCTGTCTCTCTCTCTCTGTGTCTATCATAAATAAATAAATCTTTAAAAAAAAAACTTGGCTTAATTTCATTTGACCCAAGGTTTACCCAATGTATGTGACCACATCTTTTTTTTAACTAGTATCTAAGGAAATGTCAAGCACACTTAGGAAAGTCCTGTGTAGACTCTAGTTTCTACCTTCGAAAGCTGTGCCATTCAATTATTTCACCTGTAGGATATTAAAGGCCACAGACTGTTTTGATCATATGACAACATGGAATGCATAACGACTGTCCAAACTGATAATTTTGAAGTCTGCCTGGAATCTACTATTAGAAAATGTCATGCTTGCAAATTGCTGTACATCCTTGTTACTCAAAGTGTGTGCATGAACCAGAAGCAGTGTCTTATACCCTGGACCCACTGAATCTAAATATGCATTTAATCAAGACTCCCAGATGATTCATACACACATTGGAGTCTAAGAAGAACTACTATACTGTATGCTGCAGTAGAGATGTTAGCTGTATTATTAATGAAAACAAAGCATAACAATTCATTTTTTTTAAAAAAGATTTATTTATTCATTTGAGACAGAGAGCATGCAAGCAGAGGAGGAGCAGAAGGAGAGGGAGCAGACTCCCAGCTGAGCACAGAGCCCATTTTGGGGCCTGATCCCAACCCTGAGATCATGACCTGAAGTGAAATCAAGACTCAGACCCTTAACCGACTGAGCCACCTGGTGCCCCTTAGTTAATTTCTTAATCTGTTTTCAGAGACCTTCAGATAATCATCTCATTTGGCTTTCACAGCAATACTGAGTTAGAGGTTTTATTAACCCCGTTTGCAGAAAAGAAATTGAGGTTCAGAGTAATAAAGTGACATTTATTATATTAAGTTTCTCTAGTCCTATAGTAGGTTAAAAGGTGGCCAATTCATTGTTCAGATGCTATCATGGTCTTTGATGGTGCAGACATTTGATGTCTAACCAAACTGGGAAGTCAGTCCCTGACACCCCTTTGAACATCCTCTCTAGTCTCTGCTGGGACTGTGCTCCTCTCTCAATGCCCAGGGCTGTCCTGTCCCTCAGGAGGAAAATATGACAATCCAGTTCACACAGCTAGCCCCTCCTGTCTGCTTAGTCAGGGCTCAGAGAGGTCTCAAGCCCCTGAGGGGTTCTGAGCCCAAGGATGAATAGTCAGTTTAACAGATTCCAAGTCTAGAAAGCCAGACGGGTCCTTACGCCAGCCTAACAAGGACTTTTTTTTTTTTAAAGATTTATTTTTATTTATTTATGATAGACATGACATATGAGAGAGAGAGAGAGAGGCAGAGACACAGGCAGAGGGAAAAGCAGGCTCCATGCCGGGAGCCTGATGCGGGACTCGATCCCGGGGCTCCAGGATCGTGCCCTGGGCCAAAGGCAGGCGCCAAACTGCTGAGCCACCCAGGGATCCCCTAACAAGGACTTTTAAGCTCCACTCCAGTTGGAGTGGTCCATTCTAATCAATCAGAGGATCAAGGCGAGGTTAATATTTGGCTGTGATTGAAAATAATTCAGGATTAGTAAGAAGAGAACATTACATTTCTTTCTCAAGAAACCTTATTATTTAAACCTAAGAGATTTAAAAAAAACAATTCATGATGTTGGATTATTTACTTGGCTTGGCTGTTAAATGGTTACTCTGTTTAGCTGTTTGATAAAGGGTTGCAATTTTTTTTATAAGATTTTATTTATTTATTTGAAAGAGAGAGAAAGAGAGAGCATGAGCTGGGGGAGTGGCAGAGGGAGAGGGAGAAGCAGACTCCCTGCGCACAGGGAGTTCAGCCCCCCTGCGCAAGGGGCTCAGTCCCAGAATCTGGGTCATGACCTGAGTCAAAGACAGATGCTTAACTGACTGAGCCACCCAGGCACCCCATGATTTTGTATTTTAGAGGAAATATTTTGTCTTCTAGCTCACTTAATATCTACAGCTTAAGCCCCGTATTCAGGCCATATGTGCTCAGAACCAGAACAGCATAACCTGACTATGAGGAACTTACGATGAAAAAACAGTCCTGAGAGTTCAGCTTCCATAAGAGAATAGCCACAGCCCATACTAAGTTCTTTCTGTGTCAGGAGATCCAGTCTCGTATGTATGATGTTAAACAAAATTCTCTGGTGCAATGACAGAACCGTTTTTGGTTCTACCAGTCTGCAAAAGCAAGTTGGCTATTTATCCAAAATTATAGGGGTGCTTGGCTAGCTCTGTCAGTGCAGCATGTGACTATCTCTGGGTTGTGGGTTAGAGTCCCACATTGGGTGTAGAGATTATTTTAAAATATAATATTTTTTAAAAGAAATCATAGCATCTGGGGGCATCTGGGTGGCTCAGTGGTTGAGCATCTGCCTTTGACTCAAGTCGTGATCCCAGGTTCCCGGGATCAAGTCCCACATCGGGCTCCCCACTGGGAGCCTGCTTCTCCCTCTGCCTATGTCTCCGCCTCTCTCTGTATCTCTCATGAATAAATAAAATCTTAAAAAAAAATAATAGCAGTGTGTCTTGGGTGAGGTTCATTGCTTCCAATATTGCTTTGAATGAGTTATTCCATTTCTGGAAACTTATCCTAATAATCTAAGTCATAGGAAAACTTCTGGCCAGAAGAGCTTACCACAGCACTATTTTAAATGTTCAAGCATAGGTTAAATGACCTACTGTATATCACCCTAATGGCATGTCAAGTAGCCCTATTTTAAATAATGCTTACATTTAAAGCATATTCATCATTAAATTGGATAGTCCCACTATTGCCTTTCCATTCAACAGGTCAAAATGGTTGAAGCAAAATGAAAATTGTGTAAGTTGTAAGGCAAAGATTATTTGTAAGGTTGTAGCTATAAAATTTGGTCTAAAATATATTAGGAAGACCCTTCCCAGATTACTATCACTGGCTCTCTCCATTGCAACCAAAGGCCAGCCATCCTGACTGCTTGGTCCTCCCAGCTCCTCACAACCCCCTCAGGACACACTGCGTGTCTCTTCCACTGGGATCCTTAATATTTGAGACCAGGGTTTCAGACTCCTTTTATTTTGCACAGCCCACAGCTCAACCACTGCACTCAGTCACCAAGTCCTATTGATTCTACTTCTTAGCTTCCTTCAGCTCTGTGCCTTTCTCTCAAGTCCTTCATCTAAGGCCTGCATTGAGGGCCTCCTTATCTCTCCCATGGACTCATATATTAGTTAGGTTGCTCTTGGCTGCAAGAAACAGAAAACTCAATAAGTTTATTTAAGCAGAGTGGCTTCAATAATGAGGAAAGTCTATTCTTTAACTTGTGGGGGGGAAACCATGTCCAGAAATCCATCCAGAAGACTCTCCCTCAGGGTCCACTGGCCAGCACTCGCTCACACACCCATGCCTTTGCTGCAGGGGAGGCTGAGAAGGCCACCATTTGGCATTTTCAATCTCCACAGTGGGATGCAGGCTCTGCCAGAGGGAAGGAGGGAAGGCCAAAGGGGCGGTTTCTACCTTCAACATAGAGTAGGGACACAATAGTGTCCACGTCCAAGTCCCTGTCTGGGTCTTCCCACCCCTCTAATCCATTTCCAACACTGCCATTATTAATTAATTAATTAATTCATTCATTCATTCATTCATTTAGTGATTCATCCATTGATGAATCAGGTTAATTTTCAATGGCCATGGCTGCAGCAGGGAGATAAAGAATAGAGAGATCCATACCAGCTTTCATCTGCTTCCGCCTACTACAAACATATTATCAATTCCGTTCATATTTTATTGGCTAAAGCAAGTCACACAGCCACACCTAACTTTAAAAGGGCATAAAAGTGAGATCATCGCTTGTACAGGGTAAGCTGCACTCACAGTTACCACATTCAACAAATACTTATTGAGCATTGACTAAATGCTAGGCAAGGAGCTGGAGGTGTATTGGTAAGAAAAACAAAGAATCTGTTCTGATAGCATTTACAGTCTAGAAAGGAAGAAAGTCCTTCCTTTATGCCCTCATGCTAACATCAACTGTACCACCTCTTACATTTTCATTGTATTAAAAGCAAACAAAAAGTTGGTTAAGCAGCCAACTCTTGGTTTCAGCTCAAGTCCTGGAATCGAGGCCTGCCTCGGGCTCCAGGCTTAGTGAGGAGTCTGGTTGTCTCCCTCTTTTTCTGCTCCTTCCCTGCTCATACTCTCTCTCTCTGGAATAAACAAACAAAATCTTAAAAAAAAAAAAAAGACTCTGTTTGAATAGGCTGTAAAACTTTAAAGATACCTTCTCTATCCCTGTAAACCTAATACCTAGAATGAGGCCTAGCACTAGTAGAAATTTAACAAATGTTTGTTGAATGATATATGAGATAGGATGGCCTCAGCTATAAGGAACAGGAAGTCCAGCTGACAGCTGCCTAAACAAACAGGGCTTGTATTGTCACCCTGTGACGAGTCTAACAACCAGCAGATGCTGTGGTTGGTCTCTCTGGACCCAAGTTCTTTCCAGCCTTACAGTATGATATGCTTGGCTTATTGGCCTTTTCTCCTTGTAGTTGTGCTTCATGGTCACAAGACTACTGCCATTGCTCCACATAATGTATTCATATTTACAGTGAGCAAAAATCAAAAGGACAGTGGCAGGGGGATCTCCTCTGGTGGCTGTCCTTTATCACAGGGAACAAAACCTTTCCTAGAAGCCACCAGTAGCTTATGTCTCACAGCAAAACATGGATCATGTGGCCACCCCAAGCTGCAAGGGAGGCTGAGAAAGAGAGTATCTGCATTTCCAGTCTCTTTGGTTGGACATGGCAAACATGGGATTGGGAATGGTTTGGGTGGGGCCAACCAAAAGTGTTCTCCACAAATGTAAGTATGTGCTCAATAAACATTATTGGTGGAGTTCAGATTTTTATGATCTGGTTCTTTATAGATTTCCAATAACGTAGAAAGAAACTTCCTCTTCGGTGTGCCAAGCCAACTTGAGCGCATCTTCTGTTCATGCTGGCTCCCTATGCCAAACAAGTTATATGAATCTTCTAATTCAGGCTTTGCCACCTTATGACAAAGTTACTCTCAATCTCTGTTTTACATGTGAAGAAATTGAATCCCACAGTAGTTAAGCAACCTGTCCAACCTGCTCACTTACCAGCTAATAAATGATGAAACAGGGCTTAAACTCAGGTGTCTGAGTCAGAGCCCATATTCTGATCCTAGAACTTTAGGTCTAGAGGGGAATGGAGAGCTGACTAGAACCAAGCCCTTTATTTTCATGATACAAAGGCCCAGAGATGGGCCGTAACCTGCTCAAGGTCACACAGCAAGCCCGAGTCCTGACTCCCAGGCTATTTCTATCCCACTGGGCTACCTCTAGTTAGGAATCTCACAGATCTGGGGTGCCTGGGTGGCAGTCAGTTAAGCAGCCGACTCTTAATTTTGGTTCAGGTCATGAACTCAGGGTCATGAAACCGAGCTCCATGAACTGTGTTCAGTGGGGTGTCTGCTTAAGATTCCCTCTCTCCCTCTGCCCCTCCCCACCACTTGTGCTCTCTCTCTCTCAAATAAGTAAATCTTTTTAAAAAAGGAATCTCACAGATTCACTGACCTTTAAAAAGACAAAATGCCAAACTTGAGATCCCATAGAAGGTTCAATTTTCAAAACAAAGTTGACTTAAGGTTTGGCAAATCAGAACAAACGGTTTCTTTTTTCGAGTCCAAACTTGGTGATGAGTCAGTTTATGCTCCTTTACCGATCTCTGGGGAAACTCCAGTCTGTACAATATTTTCCGGTTCTCAAGTGGTAAGAGAAAGGAGAGAATGAATGGTCAGAACTTCAGCTGGGGCTCACTGAGATCGCTTCAGACTCCAAGCTCATGGCCCAGAAATGCCTTACTTGCAGTGTTTAGGTCCCATATAACACCGCCTTGGGAACCCTCTTGATGGAGTAGAATGTGCCTGGTTTGAATCCCAACCACCAACTAGCTGTGGGAATGCATCGTGAGAATCCAGCGGGGCTGATGTGCAGAAAGCCTCTGGCACAAAATGGCATGCGATAGGGGTCAATCCCCTCTCCTGCTATTTCCCTGCTATTTCCCCTTTGGACCGAGGGTCAGCAGGCAGCTGACCTAACAAGCAGGGCCTGCCTTGCCCATACCACACCATTTCAGGAGAGTCTTGGAAGCCTTAAATAACAAAGACTGGCAGGAATCTACAGTTTAGTAAAGGTTCAGAATCCTGTAATTTGGGTTTGAGATTGAAAAACTTTCGAGATCTACCACTAGACCAAGAAGTGCCAGTTAGGAACGAGGAAGAACAGCCTCCTCCTTGGGCAAACTTGGGCTTGTCCTCCTTATTCTGGCCTCCCACCCTCCTCTAGCCTCCCTTGGACACAATGTGACTTCTGTCCTTGACCTTTTTTCTCTAGATACTACTGTAATAAGCTCTCAGATCCTTCACATTCTGAAAGAAATTCCTTCAACAAATGTGCACATTCACCCAATGGGTACCCACTGGGCACAGGGGGGCACTATGCTTGGGAGGTGGATAGGGCAGCCAGATGACACAGCCCCTGCCTGTGGGACTGACATTCTAGCAGGACAGCCAGGAGCAAGCAACATAAACAAATAGGAGCCATAGTAGAGCATGTGGAGAGTTGGCTTTAACTGGGCCAGGGTTTTGCAGAGTGATGAGGATCTAACAAGCTTGAGGTGCAAGAGATGTAGACAAGAAAGGCGTTCTAATAACTAACTGCGGAGTTGAGGCCGGGAAAGGAGAGGAGGCAGGCCTTGAAGGGGACCACGAAAAGGTGAGGAGGTCAGTGACCGTGGAGCTCACGGGGCCTGTGGGGCTGAAGGCTTGAAGGAATGAGCTAGGAAGACATTTGAACGTGGGGTCTTTAGAGGGTCCAGGGCTTGAACTTGGGACTGAGTAGCTGAGCCACTGCGGGAGAGGAGATCAGGGAATGGGGAGATCAGGACTTCAGTGGATGGCGAAAGCAGCAAGTATCCTGTCAGGATGAGTGGAGAGAGGGCTGTGAAGCGGGAGCTCAGATCTTCAGGGGTGTGCAAAACTGACAGTGGTGAGTGGAAGAGCTTGTAAAGACTTTTTTTTTTTTTTAAGATTTTTATTTATTTATTCATGAGAGACACAGAGAGAGAGAGAGGCAGAAGCAGAGGGAGAAGCAGGCTCCCCACAGGGAGCCCGATGTAGGACTTGATCCCAGGAGCCCGGGATCACACCCTGGGCCTAAGGCAGACGCTCAACCACTGAGCCACCCAGGCCCCTGTAAAGACATATTTAACAGTAAAATTTAATGTCACATTTGGGGCAGTCTTCTCTTGTTTTTACAAGAACTGCAGGAAGGGAGAGAGCTGTTTCTGTCATGAAAGGCAGGCCGGAGCATTAAAGGGTAGGGAGGTGCCCAAGAGAATCTCATTTCATCAAGGATCCAAACTGTCAGCCTAAGAGACACAGCTCTATGTGTACAGTCAAAAGCAGCCCTAAGCTGGTGGGATGGTATTTCATTTTTGATGGGTGAAGGGTCTTCTCGCTTTCCCTGAAATACCAAGGAAGGGGCACCTGGGTGGCTCAGCCGGTTTAAGCATCTGACTTGGTTTCGGCTCAGGTCATGAGATCAAGCCCCAGGTGGGGTTCCATGCTCAGCAGGGAGTCTGTTTGGGATTCTCTCTCTCCCTCTCCCTCTGCTCCACCCCCACTCTCATGTGCTCTCTTAATAATAATAATAATAATAATAATAATAATAATACAATAACAAAATACCAAGGAGATAGCCACCATTTATTTCTACAGAAGCTTGAAATAATATAATAAAGATTATTTGTATGTCATCTATTGAAAGCCATTGTTTTCAGGCCTTGGTGTAGAGGAGTTAAGAATATGGGCTCTGAAAAAAAAAAAAAAAAGAATATGGGCTCTGCCTGGGTTTAAGCCTCAGCTCTACTCCTTACTACTCCTCATGTCACCTCACCTGGACAACAGGGCTGTAATAACAGCACCTATCCCTTCCACCTCTGAGCATACGTGCAGAGGGACTCGCCTGGAGTGTGGGAGGACTAAAAAAATGTGGGCTAGATATTCTGATCTTTCTCATCTCCACTGGCAAATAAACAAGCAAATGAAAACAGACTTGGAGGGGCACCTGGGTGGCTCAACGGTTGAACGTTTGCCTTCAGCTCAGGGCATCCCCACAGGGAGCCTGCTTCTCCCTCTGCCTCTCTGCCTCTCTCTCTGTGTCTCGAATGAATGAATGAATGAATGAATGAATGAATGAATGAATGAAATCTTTAAAAAACAAAAACAGACTTGGAAGGCCCATGCCATTCCTCTTGCTCTGTGTGGAAAACCAACAGAGCAAAGCTGAGATGTTGGTCTGTCCTCCGCTAATTGCAGTTCCCAAGCCGCTGGGAGGCAGTGTGGCCTGGGGGCCCTGAGTCCACTGGGAGTCAGGAGCCCTGGGTTTTTTTTTTTTGTTTTTTTTTTTTTTTAATTTATGATAGTCACACACAGAGAGAGAGAGGCAGAGACACAGGAAGAGGGAGAAGCAGGCTCCATGCACTGGGAGCCCAATGTGGGATTTGATCCTGGGTCTCCAGGATCGCGCCCTGGGCCAAAGGCAGGCGCCATACCGCTGCGCCACCCAGGAATCCCCATGGAGCCCTGGGTTTTAAGTTTCGTTCCTCCTTAGCCTTGAGGCCCAAGCCCAGTGCAAGGGCAAGGTGTCTCTGAGGCTCACCCTGCCCACCTGCAAAGGGGCGGGGGGGAGGCGATTGTCCCACTGGCCCACAAAAGGCTGCTTTGACCAAATGAGGACTCGCTGGAAGAGGGTATGTGGCTCACTGGGTTGAGTGCCCGCCTCCTGTGTCCTGGGCTCCGAGGTCCAGAATCCAGCCTGTGGAATTGGGAATATTCAAAAGGCAGGATGTGGACCCTGATCCTGATGGCCATAGTCTATGGGAGCAAGTTCGAGGTGGATTAGGGTTCCAGGAGGAAGTGTTTTTTTTTTTTTTTAGATTTATTTATTTATTCATAGAGATGCAGAGGGAGAGAGAGAGAGAGGCAGAGACACAGGCAGAGGGAGAAGCAGGCTCCATGCAGAGAGCCCGATGTGGGACTCGATCCCGGGACTCCAGGATCACGCCCTGAGCTGCAGGCGGCGCTAAACTGCTGCGCCACCGGGGCTGCCCGGAAGAAGTGTTTTCATTGTTGAGTCGATGAGCAGATTTGGGGAGAGTATCGTGACGGTGCTGAGTGGGGCCCGTAGTTCTCCTTCCAGAGCGTTGTCCAACAGATGTGTCTGCCCTTGGAAAATGACCCGAGCTCAAGATGGTCCGCTGCAGAATGATTTATAGCAGCCTCCGTTCTGAAGCCCCCCGAACAACCACCGAAATGAAACAGGGTGAATACATGGGCTGTAAAACACGGTAAGGAGAAGCTCTTTGTAAACCGACACGGAAAGACAGCTGAGAAATACTAAGTAAAGAAAAAAAAAAAAACTAGGTGCAAAACAGTATGTAGGATGCTGTCATTTCTTATCCAAAACTGCAGGGGAGAGTCTCTATGGAATATATGTATTTATTCAGGCACAGAAGGTGCTAAAACTGGGTATAAGAAACTCTTCCCATTAGTTGTCTCTAGGAAGGGGGGAAGAGGAAGTTCACCGTATATCCGTTTGAACGTGTTGATTTTGAGGCCGTGTAAATGCAGTATCTCCGGGGGCCGGTGGGAGGAGGGGTGAGGGGGCAAGGAGCACTGCGTGGGCTCTCGAACCAGGTAGCCAGCAGGTAGCCAGCACGAGCCCCAGCGCTGCCACTTCCCAGCTGTGCGACCTTGCACAAGTCACTTGATCTCTCTGAGGCTTTCTGCACAAAAGGAACATGATCATACAGTAATGGCTCCTGGTAAAGCCCATCTGGACTCTTGGGAGACGGAGGCTGAGTTCAAAACCACTCAGGTGGGAAATGGTTGCTGTGGCTATTTAAGCAGCCCAGGCTTCCCACTCTGCAGCTCAGCTTCCAAAGTTCCTGGAGGGGACGTGCAGTTCTTTCCCGGTCCCATGCAATGCCCTTGGAAAATGACCCGAGCTCAAGATGAGTCCCCAGCCCAAGGGAGTCCCTGTGCCTCCAGGGTACCAGGTCGCAGGGTAGTTGTGGGGTGGGAGCGGGGAGCTGAAGGAATGTCCTGAGTTCAATACAATACAGTTCTTCCTCCCCGAGGAAAACCCTGCAGACTGGCTACTCGGCCCTCTGGTAACCCGGTTCAGCCCTACTGAGCCCCACATCCCTTCATGCTGGGTTGTAGGCCCTTACTGTTGAAAACAGCAATTTGTGGACACGAGCTTGCACCTGAATAGCTGGTGCACGCCAGATTCCTGAGCCCCCTTAGGACCTCGGCCACTGAGGCCTCCAAGACGGAGCTCCAGCCACATCTCTGGCACTCAGTCCCACACCCTTTATACTCCACATCTCTCCCCAAATCACTCAGCCGACCTCAAGCACATTTAAACCTTTCTTTCACCCTCCACGCTTCTGATTTCTAGGCTCCCTTCCTTCCTCAAGAGAGATTTCCCCACTTGCCTTGATGGATGCCGTATAAATATCTCCTCCTACAGGAAGGCCCTCTGATTTGGGTTTCCTTGCCCTTCCTCCAGGCATTCTCAGACTCAGAATTTGTGTCTATTGTAATACCACCAAGGGTATCCTTAAACTGGATGTGTCCTCAATAATGAGGAAAGCTACAACTTGGAAGTGCATGAGTGTGGGGTGCTCTGGGTACTTGACCCCACACTGTCCCCAGCCCCAGAGATATATTAGCATCCCCATTTTATAAAGAAGTGAGAGGGCAGCCTGGGTGGCTCAGCCGTTTAGCGCCACCTTCAGCCCAGGGCGTGATCCTGGAGACCTGCATGGAGCCTGCTTCTCCCTCTGCCTCTCTCTCTCTCTTTCATGAATAAATAAATAAAATCTAAAAAAAAAAAGAAGTGAGGTTCAAGGACATGAGTGTCACAGCTGATAGGTGCTGGGCTGCGATCCATCCTAGCCTTTCTGGTTGTTTCTATGTATGTACTGCCCCACCCTCTTGGACACTCTAAGGGTGGTCGGCAGTTTTTTTCCTTTCCATCAGGACCAGGCAAAGTCCGGCTCCTCAGGGAATACTAGTTCTGAGATGGGGATGGTCATAAGAAGGAGATGCTGGGGGCAGGGATCATCCCTGAGGAATCTGTGTGGAGGTGGGGGTGGTAATGTAGAGACCAACAGCATGGTTCTGGGTTGGGGCGGAGGGAGAAGGGAGGTGATGAACCTCATCCTCCGAGGGAAAAGACAGTGTGATGACACAAGATAGGGCAGATGTGGTTCCTACCTCGGGGAACTCAGGGAATTAAGGGAATTTGCTGGAAATAGCCAGGCACAGTCCTAGAGGGGAGCAAAATGGTCTTCTATTTCCATCTCAACAGTTTAGGAGGTTCCTATGTAAGAAAGCTGCATATAGGCTCCTCCACATACAGATGCACTTTGCCACCGATGCACAAAGCTATTCATTGAAGAATTGTCTGGGGAGCACTGGGGCCAACTCGATGTCTAGCAATAAGCAACTGGTGCGATAGATCAGATTTTCATATGATAAAACACTCTTCAGCCCAAGAAAGGAGGAGGAAGTCCTCATTGCTCTGATATGCAACAGTCACCAAAATATATTTTAAGTAAATGCAATGTGCATAAACAGGGACATAAAATTTTAAAGCATGGTGAGTTGTGATTTCACACATATCAGTCTGGAAAATTTTTAAAAACTGTTAATTCCAAGTATTGGCAAGGAAGTGGGGCAAGGGGAACACTCAAGCACACTGGCAAATGTGTGAATTGACACAAGCACTCTGGAAAACCGTTTGGCCTTAGCTACTGGAGTTGACGATGTGTATTCCCTGAGACCCTGCAAACACCCGAAGGAGATCTGATCCAAGTCCCCACCAACGCACCCAAGACATCCATACCAGGAAAGAAACGATTAAGAACATTCACAGCAGTACTGTTCCTAGAAGCCAAATATTGGAAGCAACCCAAAATGTCCTTAAATAGTACAATGAAAAATTAATGGTGTTATCTTAATACAATGGAATTCCATACAGAGTGAAAATGAACCAAGCACAGCCACACATCTCAGCAAAACTGAATCTTGGGACTGTAATCATGAGTGGGATAAAAGCAAGTTGTGTAAGACTGCGTGGATACACTTCCATCTCTTCAAAATCCAAAAAGATGAGACACCACACATTTATTGTGTGCTGATTTAAACATATGGCAGGACTATAAAAAAAAAGGGGGCATGATAAGTATAACATTCGGGATAGTATTTGGGGAAAGAGGTGGGGGTGGCAAGGGAGGGCCACACAGATTTTAAAAGCTCTGCTTCGTTGCCTGGGACAGGTAGCAGAGACCAGATGGCTTATTGTATTGTGGTGTTTTTGTTTTAAATTTATATGTTACTGTAAAACTGCTATTTTTGTATCTGCTCAATATTTAATAAAAACAATTTTTAAAATAAGGCCTAGACCAGTGTGAACAGTATGCTACCATTTGTATAAAAAAGGGACATGCACAAGCACGTGCACACATGCTGGTATTCACATTATCTCTGGAAGGTTACATGTGTGATTGGCCAAACTGGCTGCCTCTGGTAGGGGAACTGGGAGACTGGGGACAAGGAGGGAAATCTCCCTGAATTTTTAAAATTTTGAGTCACATAAACCAACTAAAAATAATAACATTTGAAGACAGAGAAACAGGGGTGGGCAGGGGAGGAAGGAAAGGGGGGTGTAAGGAAGGAGGAGGAGGGGTGGGGTGGGAGGAGGAGGACTGGCCAGACTTCAGGTGCCTAAACCTTCTGGGTGTGCCCAGGATCACTCAGGGAGCCAGAAACCCCGCTGGACAGCCCAGGAAAGCCTGTGGGGTCATCCCACAGCTCAGGCCTAGACCAGATCACTGCCTTGCCCCTAAGGACAGGGCCGGCTTCAAACAATTGCCCACATCAATTCTGGCCTTGCAATCTTCCATTTCCAATCAAAGCTTCCTTTGGGTCTCTTTCCCCGACCCTGCCTTCTTATCTCAGGCCTTCACTCCACGAGTGATTGGAGCAATTCCTTTGAAGTCGCTTCAGGGACTTCTGTGCCTTCAGCCTGTGCTTCCGTGTCACCAAGGGCAGCCAACAGCAAATAGGCTCTCTCCATCCCCTTTCTAATCCTCCCCTCAAGGGCCTCATGGAAACCTGCTTTGCACATCCTTAATTTACACTAGGATACCAATAACTTGAAGGAAATCAGGGTCACGGACATGTTCCCAATGACCACAGCCTGAGAGGTAAAGGCACAAAACAATGGCATCAGCCAGCAGGCAAGGAAGGATTTGGACACAGTGTTCAGGAGATGCCTTCTGCCCTCCTTGAGGACTGGTGTGCTGGCAGCTTGGGTCTGAAGCTTGAGCCCTGAAGCTGGGCTCAGTGCTCCCCCACCCCTAGTCCAACAGCCAGGGATAAGGAGAGTTGTGTTACTCTGAACTAAGAGGTAGCTTATTTCACAAAGAGCCAGTACAGGCATCTGGGTGGCACCGAGAAATGGGTTCCCCAACGGAAAAGCACCTTGACCAGGTAGTGTTGCATGGAAGAGGAGAAACCTCGCTGTATACAGAGCTTAATGGAAGCTGGTCAACAAGCCTGCCTGAAGCAAAGCCATGGGCTGACAGTGCTAAGTGTTGGCAAGGACGCTGAGCACCTGGACACCCATATAACGCTGTGGGAAGGCAAACCATATAACCAACAGAAAACTGGTAGAGACTCCTAAAGCTAAACACATAAGCTTTATGCTAAAACTAAATGCTTAAAGCCAAACTCCGTGACCTAGCACTCCTGGGGATATTCTGAAGAGAAATGGGTGCTGTGTTGACAAAATGGCACATACAAGAATGTTCACAGCAGTGTTACCCATGCATGAGGGCCCCAGACCGGAAACAACCCAACACCAGCAGCAGGAGAACGGACAAACACGCTGCAGTGTATTTGCACAATAGAATACTATTCAAGCAAACTGTGGCCACATGTAAAACAGGGATGGAGTTCAGAGACATAACACTGAATGAAATAAGCCAGACTCGAAAGAGCCCATATTCTGAGTCCACGATATGACGTGCAAGAACAGGCAACACTAATCTATGGCCATAGAAGCCTTGACAGTAGTTACCCTTAGAGAAGGGGGATATTGCCTGGGAAGGAGTATGAGGAACTTTCTGGGGCACTGGAAATGTTCTGGACTTTAATGTGGGCGGTGGTTTCATGGGTGGATACACATGTAAAAATTCATAGATTAAACCTAAGGTGTGTACCTTAATTATTATATGTAAAGTTGTATGTAAAACAACAGTAAAGGGGCGCCTGGGTGGCTCAGTCAGTTAAGTGACCGACTCTTGGTTTCCATTCAGGTTGTGATCTCAGGGTAGTGAGATCGAGCCCTGCATCAGGCTCTGTACTCCACAGAGAGCCTGCTTCACATTCTCCCTCTCCCTCTGCTCCTCCTCCAATTCCCACATGTTCTCTCTCACAAATAAATCAATCTTTAAAAACAACAACGACAATAATAGAATTCAAGTTCTAAAGCTCCACTGCTTCTGCAACCTGGCCTGACTACCTGGCTGTTGGCTTTGCCCTCAGAACAGAGTTGTGTGTAGCTTGGAGTGACCTTCCCTGCCAGGTGCTGGTGGCAGAACCTGAGGGCAGAGTGGGAACTTCTCAAGCTAGAGAAGAAATGACATGGCCCTTGGGGGTGTCCTTATTCACGGATATTTGAACACAGGGCAGAATTTGGTCTAGGATTTATTTCCATGGAGCACACAGAGTAGCAAAAGCACACCAAGTAGCAAATTTCCTGGGATAGAGATACATAACTCCCATTTCATTTCCACTGCTGGAGCCCACGAGTATGTTAGCAAAACAAAGGGGAAACAAACAAAAACAGGCAACAGTTGGCTTGGGCCAGTTCATGACACACAGCAAGGCCAAAGTTAGGCAGGAGAGGGGTTGGGCCTCATGTTCCAGTCATGCCAAGAACTCCTGCACTGATGTCAGAACACACAGCCTCTCGGGACAGCCGATTACCCAGCTGCCCAGTACAAGAAACTGGAAGTACATGCTCTATCTGGCAAAAAACAAGAGACTACAGGGAATTACATGAAAATGGTAGAAATGGTTATTTCTGGGTAGTACAAGTCATCGTATTTTCTCCTTTTAAAAACAAAGTTCTGAATGAGCTAGCGAACAGCAAATTTTATAACCTTCCATCACTAGCTCAGATAAAATCCCTTGGGTGCCCTCCTGGACCGTGTAGCTAGGGGAGATGGGGCCAAACCTGGGGTACCCGTGCCTCTAGTGCCCTTGCCCATCAGGAGCCATCAGTGCTGAATTGCCAATGCTGCCTCTGTGTCTCTCAAGCCGCTACAAGGCTGAGAGGAAGAAGGAGGAGGAGCTCACACTGCTTAGGAGCAAGGGCGATTAGAGTGAAACCAGCTATTTCCAATCCACTCTCCAAGTGCCAAGCAAAGGATACAGTATTCTTTGACCTAACAATGCAACAACCCTTCTGAAATTTGGGGACATAGCCTGAGTCCTGGCCCTCTCAAGAATATTTACCTTGTGGTGGCTCAGTCAGTAAGCATCTGCCTTTGGCTCGGGTTATGATCTCAGGGCCCTGGGATCGAGCCCCACGTCCGGCTCCCTGCTCAGCTGGGTGTCTGCTTCTCCTTCTCCCTCTACCTCTCCCCCTGCTTGTGCTCTGTCAAATAAATAAATAATCTTTTTAAAAAAGGATATTAACCTTGTAGAAAATACGTATGTATATCCATTTTTTCTTTTCATCCCTAGTGCCGTCTGCTGTCCTTGAAGGGAAAGGGCAAGCAGGAGGGCACCCCCAAGTGCCAAGGTTGAGTCAGAGACCCCTCTAACTCTGGCCTAGCAGACACACACCTCTGGCCCCACTTCCCCCCACACAGTGAGGCAGAAACCTCTGCCCCACCTTTTGGAGGAACCATATCTCTCCTGCAACGTCGTCCTCCTTCCCTCACTGGCAGGGTCAGATAGAATGTTCGCACTCGTCGTCGTGCAGATGCCGCAGGAGGGCTTGCAGACCCAGGGGCAGCCCACCCTCTGTCTCCCCTCGGCACCCCTCCCAGGGCCTGGGAGTCTCACCACTCATCCCTCTTCTCTCAGAGCCAAAGCTCACAGCCTTGCCTGGTCAGGGAGTCCATCTGGAAGGCAAATTCACACTCAAGTGTTAATGACAATTAATACATTAACGGAAGAGGCCACGTTGACAGGGTTTGGCAAATGGCTTTAGTTATATTTTAAAACTTATTAGGAAAATTATATTTTGTATTTCTAGTCAGTACCTACCCTCGCATGCTCCAGTATCATAGTATTTTAGACATCGGTCCATGAATTTCGATCACAGTGTTGACAGAATTGATTAAGGATACATCTCACCTGGAGAGCTCTGACTACAGAGGCCCATGGAGAGTGGCAAGTGCTGGGTTCTGGGTCCTCTCTGGTTCAGCACTACCCTTTCCTGCTCCGTGAAGCTGAGCACATGTGACCTGCCTCTTTCTGTGAAATGACCCTTAGGTGACCCTTAGGACTTGACTTCCTCCTCATGAGGCCCTCTTTCCCGGTCGGCCACTGTCCTAACTGCCTGGGTGGGCTCCAGTGCCCCCGCATTTCTTTCATGTGATCCTACCTTCCTCTTGAACTCCAGGCCCAGTCCAATCTGCTTGCTGAGGGTGTTTCTCAGATGTCCCGTGGGCAATGCAAACTCCTCAGAACTAGGTTCTCCTCCCCCCTCCCGCCCCTTCAAACCCACTATTGATGCCTCCAGCCATGTAGCGGCCCTGTCTCCGAACTTCCTGCTTTTTGACTCGGACAGCTAATCAGTTGCTGCGTTCCAGTCCTGTCCCTTCCCTTGTTCTAATCCTCCAATGCTGCACTAATGCCTCGCCCTGGCTTCAGGGTCCTCTCTTATTTAAGTCAGCCTCACAGAGGCTCAGAGAAGTCGAGTACCACACTTGAAGTCACGCAGTCAGTGAGTGACAGGGCTCTGAACCACAACACACCCTCTTGCCATCTTCAGTGGCCACCAGGCAGATGGGGCGGCAGTTAGTTACTGGAGTGGAGCACCCGCCAAACCTCCCTGAACCCTCTCTTTACCACATCTTTTCTTCTCATCCTCACCTGCTAATAATACCCCACCCCTCTGATCATTTTTCCTTTAGGTACAAAATGGTTTTATAGGGTCATGTCTCATTTTGCTGTAAATATTGGCCTTGTAATTCAAAATATACATGTATCAACAGGGATCTTTAAGCCCATTTTTTCAGGCTTGAATTAATTCCTTCATTCTTCTGAAAGCTTTTGCTATCCAAACGTGGTCTCTGCCAAACTCCTCCCCACCGTGGGAGCCTCACGCCGGCCTCACGTGGAGCTATGCGCGACATGTCTCGTGAACCTGGTGGTAAGCAGCTTGTGCACCTGCATCCTGTGGACCAGGGGCGTGTATCTCTGTGCTCCCAATGCGTAATTCCAGAATAATCAGTGCCCCAGAGGTACTGTCAATGTTCTATCAAATTAAGCACTTTTACACTCTAGTGACTTCACTAAGAATTTCGAGGGCCCCGTGGAGGAGGTGATCAGGAGTCCCTGGTCCCCTAGTCACACTGCTGTGACACATAACTCCCAGCCACGTACAGGAGCCAAGCGGGAGCAGAAAGAGAACAGGGGAGGCAATGGGGAAAAAGCTGTCCCCAGCCCAGCAACAGGGCACTTAGTCCCCGGGAACGCTCACTCTGCTCTTGAAAATGTTCCTTTCCAGAAAGGCTGGAGCCACAGGCAATGGGTAGGGGGGCTGGTACAGAAAAGGCCAGTATGACCTTGAGATGTTGTGGAGCCCACTAGGAAACGCTTGGCCAGATCTCTCTCCCAGGATTCTGCTGTCATTACTTGGCTGGCTGTCTTTGGACAAGTCTTTTAATCTTGCTGTTTTGTCATCTGTAAAATGAAGACCAGGTAGGCGCTAGGATCCCTTCCAGCTCTGAAAGGAGAGAGGCCCATGTTACGCCTATGTGTCCCAGCTATCTATCTATAGAATGGGGATGGCAACAATGACAGAGGAGACATGAGCATTCTCGAATAAACAGGTGCCAGAGACATAGGGCTACTTCTCCCACCCCATGAGGAACAGATGCTCCCAAAGGGACAGGGCCACCAGAAAGCTGAGGCATGGGAAGGCGGGTTGGACATTCTACAGAACTGAGAGGGCAGTGCTGTTTGGGAGGGAAACAATGCCAGAGCCCATCTTCACACACCTCCTGGGGATTCCAAGAGACAGACAGAGCCCTTTCCTGCTGGGAGCCTGCAACAGCTAGACAACCCCATTCTTAATGGCTCCTGCCTTCTGGGGAGGGGGTGGGCTACGGGGATTAGGAAGAGAGGGGCAAGCCCCCACTGAGGACACCAACACAGCACGGCAATTGCTGCCCATTAGAACATTTATTTCTCAGAGAGAAAATAAGTTTCAGACAGTCATATTATAGTAGGTAAAATTAACTTTTGTATTCTTTACAAGCATAGATTTTTCTCTGTTTATTACCTCTCTTATACCATCTGTTATAAACAATTCTAGAAAGCAAATAAAGTCACTTTCTACAATAAATAGAGCATCGTGTGCTTCACAGCAGACGCGACTGAGACACATAGGCCCCATGCCACAGCAGGATCTGAGCCGCTTCCCGTTCTAAAAGAGCAGTTTTAAAATGAGACTCAGAGAGAGACTTTAAGAGTCAAGGAGATTGGAAAAAAAAAAAAAAAAAGAGACTAAGAAAGAGAAAGTGTTGGGCGGGGAGAGACACGGGGGGGGGGGGGGGGGGAGAGAGAGAGAGAGAGAGAGAGAAAGCCCCGAGATCTTACAACACAGGTTGAGACAAAGGTCACAGAGTCCACAGCTGACCGACTACCTGGGGAGAAGGGGGGACGCATTGACTCCTTTAAATAAACCACACTGTGTGCATTTAAAATACTCAGCCACACAATGGAGGACTCCAGGAATGGAAACTATAGGCCTGAATAATTTAGAACAGTATTTTACAATTATATATACACCATGTCCTTCCCTAGCCATATGCTGTATTGTATTTTTATTATTGTACAAAATCCAAAACCCCATCCTTTAGGTAACAAGAGAGTTTTGTTGGTTCCCTTTTAAACTCTGGCTCATGTCCCAAACATATTAAGAAGTTGTGGTGGTTGGTTGGTTGGTTGTATTTTTAAAAAGTCGAGTGTGTAAAAATGGCAGTGATCTCCCCAGTGACTGTTTTGTCCAAAACTCCCCTATGAAAAATTTAAAACAATTAAAAAGAACATCAGGTTAAAAATCAACATGGCGATCAGTGGCCTGCGACCTGGCCCTGCGACTTTGGTGCTTAAGAGGTGAGAAGAATCATCCAGAGAACAGACACTGAAGCCTCTGAAAGTTGTGTTTGTCAGTCAGCATTCCCCGTTTCACAGTTTGGTTTTTTTTCCCTTCCGTTTTTGAGAAGGTGAAGGTGAGGAGGGAGATTGAAAGGAGGAGAGGGAAGGGGAGAGAGGGTGTGAAATAAAAGCGTGGTGTCCCCTGGAGTTCGGGAGTGGGAGCAGCAGAGGCTGGGCAGGGCAGAGCACAGGCAGGGAGATGCTGGGCTGTGGGCACCACCATCCGTGGTGGCGGAGAGTGAAGCCCCCAGAGACAGGACAGGAGGGCAAGGATCAGACCGGCTGAAGAGCACAGCTGCACCCCACAGCCCTCCGCACCCAAGTGGACAGATGAACACTCACCCAACCAGCCTGGTCTGACAGGAGCCTGCCAAGCCTCAGCCCGTCTCTCGGCACACAGGGAGAGGGCAAAAGGGGCCTGCCTCAATTCAAGGGGGCAAGCTTCCACAGCCTGGCCTTAGCTGTGTGTCTGCAGCAAATGAGGGGGGGGGGGAGGGCATGCTGGTGGAGGGGTCACCCGAGTGGTAGGCTGTCCTCTGTCCTGGGCCCTGAGGAGCCAGGCAGAGGCACCCACCTAGCATAGCAGCTGGCCTCAAAGGGAATGAGACATAAAAAGAAAAAAGACCAGTTTGGTGATAGTTTCTGTCCATTTGGCACAAAAGAAAGGAAAGGAACATGGGGAAAAAGAAACAGCACTGGTGCAAAGATGGGATGGGGAAGAGGTATGAGAATGGGTGATGGAGGGGAGAGAGGGTGAGCTCTGTGAGCTTCCCCGCGGGACCCTCGTGTATCCACAGCACCTCTGGGGTCAATTTCAGAGCGTCACTTGCCCTGAGGTGTAGTTAGCTGGAGTGGGGAGGAGGGGGCCAGGCACACCTTTGAGAAAGAGCCTAGGACTTCTTGCCTTCTGGGTTCAGGTGCATCTCCTTGGCCAGGCCTAAGCCTCACAGCTATTTCTACTTCTAACTGATTCTTTAGTGGACTAGCCCCTGAGCAAGCTCAGGTGGGAGTTTTTGGCACACAGCAGGCCCACCAGGGGAACCACACAGTTGTTCAAAACTGGGGCCTTGCCCTTGGGGAGGACACAGACCAGTCCCTGGCCTGCTGTGGAAAGGGGAAACTGCCGGCCATATGACTGGCTGGGGCAGGAAGAGGCCTCTGTGCCTCAGGGGACAGAGGCAGGGCAGGCAGACACAGGCAGGCCCTGCCCTTACAGGTAGCTGGAGGTGACAAAGGAGTGGGGCCCCCGGACCCGGCTCAAGTGGATCATTGCACGGTCGTAAGCCACCTGCACCGACTTTCGGATGCTGGTCTTGCGGCCTTCTAGCATCTTGAGCTTGTCCACGGTGTCTTCCACACCCAGGGGCAGCACTTTATCCCTTGGAAGCCACTGCCTAAAATACAAGCACAGTGAGAGGCCTGGGCTGCAGTGGGTCACACAAGGGGGCTCCTCTGGGCCCATATGCCCAAGACTAGCAAAGCCAGTGGAGGGGATAGAGCAGAAGGAGATGGACTGGGCCAACCCAGGCAGGAGGCCACCAAAAGACCTGTTTGCAGCCAGGCCCTTCCCTGAACCCATGGCACTCAACTCTGAGGGCTGTCATGACCCAGAGCCGAGAGGTCCATGTTACGGTTAGCTCCACCCCACCTTGGGGCATCAGGGAGCTCTGGCTAGGAACTGGGGCCAATACCAGGAATCAATGATTCCTTGGTGGTGCCCACACCTCATTTTTTTTTTTTTTTTTTTTTTAAAGATCCCCAGGTGAGTCTAACATCTGGCTAAAAGCCAGCCTTCGGAGCCAGATCTTGGTTCGTATCCCAGTTCTGGCAATGGGGTCTTGGCTTTCCAAGCCTCAGCTTTCTCATCTGAAAAATGGATTGGGAGGGGACTGGTGAAGATTTAAGGATTAAATGAGATTATGTATGTAAATAAATTTGCACAGGGGCATGGAGTGAACAATAAATGGTAGCTACTGTTATCTGGGTTAGCTAGTCCTACATTTTCTCATTCTATAGAAGCAGAGGTGAAAGAAGTCTTCTGGTGCCAAGAGAAACCTTGAAGGGCAAGCAAGCCCTTTGCCATGGAGCCCACACTGCCCAGAACCAACCCACTCAATATCCGCCCACTCCAGGACTAAGACACACATGCCCACGGCCACGGGGAGCTCTCAGCTGGCTCTCTTCCTCTCCAGGAATCACCCTCCAACAAGGGAGCTACATGACCCAAGGTGACCTCCATCTCCAGGGGCAGCCAGCATTCAATGATTAGTTGACACGAAGGTACAAAGGTGCAGGCCCAATTCCTGGTATCATTAACAAAACCCCAGCTCCAGGGCTCCCCTGAGGATCAGTGGAGGCCTTCATAGCAAGCGTGCCACAGTTCAACATGTTCCCCTGTCTAGCACTGCAACCCTCATCCCCACAGGTCTCCTCTGTAACTCTCATTATAGAAATTTCCATCTCACGGTTTCTCAGGGAATCTGATCTGAGACTCTCCTCAGTTACTATTAACGTGTGAGGGGCAGGCCAACTGCTGGTAATGCCTCACCCTACCTGAGTGGAGGCAGGGTAACGGAGTCTACAGCCCCTCTGTGGACTTCCCCAGCATGGCAGTATTTGCAAAGCCTCCCAGTCGGGCCCCTCAGTCCACACCCTGGTGCAACCTCCTGCAAGTAGCAGTCACTTACCAGGTGCGCTTGTTGTCAAAGAAGAGGACAAGGAAGAGCTTCTCTCCAGCCTCGGCCTGTTTCTGCTCTCCCAGCTTCAGCACATCCAGCGGGGGGACAGGGATGGGGACACCATTGTGCAGGAGGCCCTCCCGGGGCATCTTGGGATCGATGATCTGGAGACAGGAAAGGAGAAGGCACTCAGCTGCGGGTGGATGGGGTGAGCAGAGCATGCTGCGCCAGGACTCCCTGCTGAACCACCCCTTACCAAGCTATGCAAGCACCTTGGCCAGGCCCACAGCCAGGTGATAAAGGGAGATGACCTCTTCTGTGAACCTCCAGGACCCCCAAATGCAAGTCCTGACTCTCTTTCCCAGTTCATTTGCCTAATCCTCCAGCCCTGCCCAACCAGTTCTGATGAGGGAGCTTACTCCATGAACCCTTGGGGGCCCAGAGCTGAAACAGAAGCAATGTGAATCCAGTATGGGAGTGTCAGAAATGAGGGGGTATCTGTGATGTCCAGGCCAAACTGGCAAATTCCTTCTTCCCAACATCCTTTAGGGGGAGTGGAAGCCATTTTTTCCCTTATCAATTGCCATTTAAAATCGTTATAATTCACTTCAAAAACTCTGGTGCCTCCTTAGACACCATGGCCATGAAGGAGGTTCTGGATCAGCAGAAGAACCCATCCCTTTGGTTCTACCTAACAGAGCCCTGAGTACCTGCTACCTTCCTATTTGACTATAACTGTCCTCCTGTGTGCATGAGATACATTTGTGTCACTTCCATGTAAGATCAGAATGAAGCGGTAAGACTGAACTTGAGGAGTTGCTGGAGAAGGGAGAATGATGTGGCCAGAAAGAAGGGCCACTGGAAGAATTTGTGCTCGAGGCGGCAAGCTCCACAGAACAGGAGCTCAGCAAAACGCCCAGTGGCATCAACACAACAGTTATCTCTAGCTCTATGAAACACTGACAAAGTGACCAAAGCCCCTAGTTATTCACATATCATCATTTTATTTCATCTTTTTTTTTTAATTTTTAATTTTTAAAATTTCATCTTCTTGCTGATGCCGAGAAGTCTGCTGACAGCTACCTGATGAGGGAGGAAAGCACCAAGCCCAGACAGAGGAGGACAGAGTGGGCTGTGGCCACGGTGACCTGAGCCTCTGCTGCCTGCTGCCCTGCACAGCCCCTGTTTCAAAGCAGTGAATACTCTCTATGTGCTGAGGCTGGAGAGGCCTGGAAACTTACTGAGGAAGTGGCTTTCTCCAGAGATGCAACAATCTTAATTTCTATACCCGGTCCCAGGGGGCCTGTTCTCATAATAAACTGCCCTAGCTATTTACCTTTGGGTGTCTGCCAGCTTCCCTACTTCCCTCGCAAGATAAGCAGCTGAAAGCAGGTGTTCTGGTTAAGAGTTTACTCTAAGGAAGAACCATGCCAACCCAGCCCCCAGCTGTGTAATTTGGTCAAAACTCTATCTCCCAGCCTGTCTGTCCCCACCGGGATTAAAGCTAACTAAAATTCCTAACGAGAACCACCACACAAGCCCTCCTGAACTTCCTCAATTGAACGAGACAGTGGGCCTCTCTGGTATGTTTCCTCTTGACTAAGCCATGCTGGCTCCCGCCTTGGAACAAGGGGATAGATGGTGAAATATGTCCCCCCAAGGCAGGAGCAAAGTGGGTAAGCTGCCCCTTAAGGAGAGTTTGCCTCTCCTTTTAAAGAAAATACAGGCAAATATGTCCCAAAATAATAAACAATGGACCATTCACTCAAATGTTATTCAGATGTAAAACAGCATGGCTTATGATACACTTTAACGCATTATGTGATAAATGTGTGTATACACAATTATTATGGCTGCACTACATAAACAAATACAAGTGACGCAAAATGCTCACAGCTGACATGCTAGAATGGTAGGGTCCCTGCTGCTTTTCTCTATTTTTCCAAAATTTCGATAATATAGATACATTATTTTAGAGAAAAAAAAAACAAAAACCCTTTTTTAAAAAATGAGAGTCAAAAAAAAATTTAAACTGTATATTTATTATGGATACAAGTACATATTTAAGTATGCATAGGAGAACAATTGGGCGAGTGTAAACCAAAATGAAAACACAGGTTATGTTCAGGCAGTGGGTTTTCTCAGGTGGTGGCTGAATTTATTTAATCATGAAAGAAAATGTATGATTAAAAAGATAATTAAAATGGAAAAAAAAGCTGGTTTTAGACCAGTTTTGTTTTGCACTGTGAGACTTAAAAAAACAGTACCAAACCTGTACAGCTTTAAACACTTCCTTGACAATTACTGGCTGTCTCACTGACAAAAGGGCATAGAGCCTTGTGAAGGCAGACCCCAGGCCCAACCTCCTTAGCAGCACAGCGTGGATTCCCCCACATGCCACTGCTAAAGGGGGAGTGAGGTAGGTGACATGGCTTCCAGTATGGCCCCAGCAAGCTGTATGACCTCTTAGAGCTGTAGCTTCCTCACTAATCCCAAAGGGTCAGAGTTCCTGCCCTCTTGTCCTTAAGAGGCTGTTATTAGAACTGAAAAAGCCAGGCAGCCCTGGTGGCTCAGTGGTTTAGCGCTGCCTTTGGCCCAGGGTGTGATCCTGGAGACCCAGGATCAAGTCGGGTGTCAGGCTCCCTGCATGGAGCCTGCTTCTCCCTCTGCCTGTCTGTGCCTCTCTCTCTCTCTGTGTCTCTCTCATGAATGAATAAATAAATAAACTCTTAAAAAAAAAAAAAAAAGAGCTGAGAGAAGCCCAGAATGTTGTATGCATGCAAGTGGTTGGCAGGATAGTGGACAACCCTGGCTATAGATCATCTGTAAAGCTTTAAAAAATATATTCTTATTTTTTAGGGGTGGCTCAGCTGGTTAAGCATCCAACTCTTGATTTCAGTTCAGGTCATGATCTTGGGGTGGTGGGACTGAGCCCTGTGTCAGGCTCTTGTGCTGAGTGTGAAGCATGTCTAAGATTCTCTATCTCCTTTTCCCTCTGCCCCTTCCCCTCTTGAGCTCTCGTGCACACACACACTCTCACACAAAAAAATTAAATTAAAATTTTAAAAAATATTCATAGCTCAGTCTGGCCTTAGTCTAATTGGGTTGTTCTGAGATAGGACCTCAGTATCTATATTGTTTAAAAAATTCCCCCAAGATTCTGGCATGCCCAAAGGTTTAGAATCACTGTCTTCTAGTGCCCGGTGGACATTACCTCCCCGATGCAGAGAGAGTTCTAAGAAATAGCAATCAAGGTGGTAAAAATGGAATTTTCAGCTACTGCTACATTGGAAAAAATAGAAATTTTAGCTCCTACTGGTGGGAGTAGGAACTGGAAGTAATTTTCTAAAAGGGTAGCTTGGCAATTTGTATCAGAATTTTGCAGACACCTTGTCCCAAGAAGGCACCCTAAGAATTCACTATACAGGAATAATCATGATGTGCACAGAGTAAAACTACAGTGATGTTTATTGCCAGCTGTTTATCATAGTGAAAAATTCAAAACAATCTAAATGACCCAACTAAGGAACAGTTAAAAAAGACACATGCATACAACTGAGGATAATGCAGTCGTTAAAGTGATGTTGATAAAGAACGTTTAATGACACAAGACATGCGTGTTCATGGAACGCTGTTATATGAAAGGGAGGTTAGAGTATGGTCTCATATTTACTCACTGAAAAAAAAAAAAGTTAAACAGATATATACCAAGAGGTAATCTCCGAATAGACGAGACTATGGGTGATTTTGAACTTAGTGGCTCAGAACACAGGCTTTGAAAATCACATTGTGATTCTTGGGCTCAAATTCCAACCCTGCCATTTAATAGCTAGATGACCACATGCAACAGATAGCTCCTCAATTTTCTTCCCCACAAAATGAGAAAAACCATATCTCAGTATTTCAAGAATTTAGCATGACAAATGTTTAAATAAATTCTTTACAATGAACATGTATTACTTTTATGCACAAACAAATGCTATTAAATTCCTACAAGCCCTAGTCTCTAGCTTCATACTTTTACTCTATTTTGAGTGCTCCAAGCTGGGGACCTTGATGGTTTGACCCACCCAGGCTGGGGTAAAACCTCCCTCTCTTCTGCAGCTAAAGGCACTCTCCCACCACACTCTGCTGGCTTGATCCAATCAGATAAGCCCCCAAGGCAAGACGGGGTGAGAACAGCCCAGAGAAGGAAGGGGGGTGGTGTCTGGGGCAGACTCACCAAGGCAGGGTAGGAGGGATAGCCTCGGCACTTGGCCCACACCAGCTCCAGGGGCTCCAGGTCTCCGCGGTCTTCAAAGGGCATCAGGAGGCTTCTGCCTGGGGGTCAGGAGGGGAGGAGACAGCACCCAAAGGGGACTTGGAATGGTGCCCAGGAGGCCTGCCTGTGGCCTCCATTTGACTGGAGCAACCCAGGAATAAGTCAGCAACATCCCCTCCGCCCTTGCTCTTCCCTGCCCTTTCCTTAGTTCTTAGACTAGATCAGGGGTCAGCAAACTTGTTCTGTAAAGGGCCAAACGGTAAGCATTTTAGGTTTTACAGTCCACATGGTCTCTGTTGCAAACTACTCAACTCTATTGTTGTAGCATGAAAACAGCCACAGATATTCTGCAAAGGAATGAGTATGGCTAGCTATGTCCCCATAAAATTTTATTTTTAGTCACTGAAATTTGAATTTCATGTAATTTTCATGTGTCACAAAATATCTTTCTTCTTTTGTTTTTTTTTTTCAATCATTTGAAAATGTAAAACCATTCTTAGTCTGTAGGCCCTACAAAAACGGGCAATATGTTAGTTTGCTGACCTCTGGACTAGAACCCTAAGATGGTATTCCTTGGAAAAATGTGACTGCTCCATCACCAGGACCCTAGGAAGAAAAATAACCACCCAGCTTGGCAAAGCCACAAACTGCTCTCTGGGGCTCCCTAAATGATAGGCCTCATGATAGAGGCTTCACGGAAAAAGATCCCTGCGACAGACATTCCAGTAAAACCACTTGCTAAATGAGTTCTTTTCTGACAGGGCCACGCCTCACCATCCAGGTCACCTGGATACACAGCACTCAGCAGAGCCAAGCAGGTCTGCAGGTCCTTCATGTGCATGCTTTTCTCAGAACCTTACACTGGGTGTCCCACCTGGAGCAGCACCACATCTCTCCAGCTTACTCTTTTCTGCACCTGAGGCACTAGCACACATGGATGGACACACTTCACAAATACTCCTGAACAGAAAGAGGAACCTCCTCTCTTCTCCTCCCCACATCTATAAACTGGGAACTCAAGGGGACCACACTTGACCAAGGAAAAAAGCCCAAATCCCAAAGAGTGGAAATTATGTTCCCAAGGAAATACTACCACCCTCATAATTTTTTAAAAATATACTACTAATAATGAGGTATTTTTTAAAAAGATTTTATTTATTTATTAGAGAGAGAGCACACACGTGTGCACATGAGCAGGGGGGAAGGGGCAGAGAGAGAGGGAGAAGCAGACTTCCCACTGAGCAGGGAGCCTGATGCAGGGCTCCATCCCAGGATCCCAGGATCATGACCTGGGCCTAAGCAGATGCTAGATCTGAGCTGAAGGCTGATGCTAAACCAACTGAACCATTGTTTTTTTATGCGAGTCAATACCAATAACAACAAAAAGATAAAATCCAATACACAGGCTGTGGGGAAACTGGTGCAATCATATACTATTGAAGAAAGTGTAGACCAGTCTAATCCTTAAGAATGTAATTTGGCAGGGGTGTGTGGGTGGTTCAGTCAGTTAAGCACCTGACTCTTGATTTCTGCTCTGGTCATGATTTCAGGATCATGAGATTGAGCCCTGCATAGGCTCCATGTTGAGCAGGGAGTTCACTTGAGATGCTCTCTCTCCCTCTCCCCCTGCCTGCAGGTTCTCACTTCCTCTCACTTTCTCTCAAAATAAACAAATAAATCTTAAAAATATATATAATTTGGTGGTATGTCTCAAGAGCCATTAAAAAAATATATGAATCATCTGCTTCAGTACATTCCTTCCATGGGAATTTATTCTAAGAAAAATAACTTTAAAAATGAATAAAAGGATTTTGAACAAAAATACACATTTACTACATTATGCATAGTGTGAAAAGTCAGAAATAACCAAATGTCTAACAAAAGGGTTAAGTAAATTATAATACACTAACTGAAGAATAAATTGTTCCATAATATGAGATAAATAAAGATCATGTCAACATGAAAAAGTATGAGATAACACTGAAAAATGCAGAAAATTAAATGTTCTGGATTAACATTTTGTTAAAAATGTGCCTGAAATAAACGGAAGGCCACACAGAGAAATGAAGACAACTGTGTTAATTAAGGTGATGATGGGAGTAGAGGGTCAAAATTTTTAAATTTCCTTTGACATCATTTTACAAGAACGTGGTTTTAAAAATAAGGATAAAATGTCACTACCAGAATCACACTGTATGTGCCAATCCACTGCCAGTTTTGCACTGGATGCTGTTCCAATTTATCTAGATATGAGCCCTGCTTTCTGGGCACTGACAAACAACAGTGAAACACGCAGGCATGCATTCCTCAACACACATATGAGAAAGAAACTGATAAAGGAAAGTAAAGTGGTTGGGAAAAGGAAAGAAGCCCTGACACCTGTGTGTTAGATGGAAACTTCAAAGACAGGGCACCCAGATCACACACTCTCCACAGGAGGGCTGCACAGAGGTGCCCTTGGAGAACAGCCTGCCTTGTACCCACTCCACCTGAGCACCAGTCAGCCCTACCCCTTTGGCGCTGCCTTGTCCTGTTCTTGAATCCCTCGTTCTTGGACCAGCTGGAGTAGAATGTCTCCTGAAGACAAGGCAGAAAGCAATGGATCACATGAAATCACAGGGCAATGTGTGATTCAGTGATCCAGGCTCTCGCTAACCACTCCAGTGAAGGCAGACTGGTAGTGTCTCTAGAAACTACAAAGACACACTTCTTTCAAGTACAGCAACTCTACTTCTCTATAGAAGTGTATGCTTGGGCAGCCCGGGTGGCTCCGTGGTTTAGCGCCGCCTTCAGCCCAGGGCCTGGTCCTGGAGACCTAGGATCGAGTCCCACATCAGGCTCCCTGCGTGGAGTCTGCTTCTCCCTCTGCCTATGTCTCTGCCTCTCTCTCTGTCTCTCATGAATAAATAAATATAATCTAAAAAAAAAAAAAATAAAAAAGGAAGTCTATGCTCTCCAGAGATACAAAATGATCTATGTATAAGGTTGCTCACTGCAACACTGATTATAACTAATATGTGAAAACAGTCTAAATGTCTATCTGCAGAGAGCTGGCACTCCTAGATAATGGGATATCAGGCAGCCAAAAAAAAGCATAGACGATTTCCAAGACATATTAATTGAAAAAAGGCATGATTTAGAGGAACACGTGTATATTAGGCTTCTCTACCCACTCTCCTGAATATATGCACAAGTTTTGGCTTATATATGTATAAACTACATCTAGAGAGACACAAAAGAAACTGCTAACAGTGGTTGTTCTAAGGAGGAGACCCCTGGCTTTTCATTATGTACCATTCTGTACCTTTTTGATTTTTGTTACCATGGGCATATATTACTATTCAAATTTAAGATGAACCTAAAAAAAAAAAAAAAAAAAAAAAAAAAAGAAGCATATGAATGACCTGGGAGAGGGGGGTGCCATCTCTGTGCCCAATGCCTTAGAGCTTAGAGGAGCTATCGGGTCTGGCTGCAGCCCACAGAGCTGGTTCTTTGGAAGGCCTGGGCCCCCTAGATCCACCTGTATACCGCTCCTCACCTGAGCTGCTGTAGTCAGAATCTCCATTTACACCTTCCAGGAAGGGGACGCGAGATAGGGCTGGCTTCCCACGGCTGCGTTTGGGGGGCGTCAGACCACTGCATACAGAGCAAGAAGGCATAGGGAGCGAAATGAGCAATTTCATTGACTAACGCACCCACTGCTATTCTATCTCTGAGAGAAGTGGAGGTGTAAAAACCTTTCAATGAAAATGGCTTCTCACCTTCCCCTAAACAACTCACACCAATCCATGTTATGCTTCTGACCATAAAAGTTCCATGAGGCTTTGAAGGACCATTTCATCCTTGTGGAAGGACTCTAGAAAAAGATGCCTGCTTCCCTACCCAGGGACTTTGGACTTCACCCAGAGAAAGGTCACTCTAGGCACTTGTCAATCCTTCTGGAGTCTAAGCAGCCTAGTCAGGAGGAGGGCCAGTCTTACATCTGTCCAGAATTCTTTTACTCTGCAGTTCATACTGTTTCTTTAGAAACCAATTTATTTTTGAGGTTAAAAAAAAAAAAATAGCCTCTTTCCTAAATTTCCTATAAAGGACATATCTTACTTTTGTAATTAGAAAAGACATTTTTTAATTGAAAAAAAAATCCACTTCTTACTTACACTTTGTGTGTGAAGTTTTTCTTAGACAGAGATGGAATTTTTTAACAAACAAGCAGACCAATTTTTTTCCATGTGGTTACTGCAAAGAGGTATGTATGTATGTTTAATATATACATATTATACATGTTATATAATATATATATATTTTAGGCAGACTAGAAGGTAATAAAGCAAAAATGAGAACAGTAATACCAGAATAATGCCATAACTGGAACCCATCCAAGCATCTGCATTTTTAAATACCTCTCAATGGAATTCTAACATACATCCATAGTTGTGAGAGTCTGGGCAAGAATGATGTGGCTAGGGCTTTTTCCCATCCAAACTTTGAAAACTATCACTGCTATCTAATTTTTTTCAACTAAAAAAAGTGCTTAAAAGATGGGGCAACAATCCACAGAAGAATAGAAACACTTGGGAAACCCCTGCTTGGGAAACCCCTGGTGGGATCAAAAAAGGCTGGTGAGGACTGTTTGGTGAGTAGCATACTCCTGTCCTACCAAATCATAGCTGACTTTATTACAGTCTTATTCAGAAAACCTTATATAACCAGAACCCAATGAATCCTAATCCATCAGTAACTGGCAGGTTGGTAGCTTTTTTCCTGCTAGTAAAAATTAGGACCTGTTTGAGAAAAAAAATTAACATCCAGTTTACATTTCAGATTCAGTTCCCACTCACCCTATAATAATCTGTCACTGGGTTTAGAGACTCAAAGGCCTCTCAAAGTTCCTATCTTGGATCTGGGGAGACATCTTCAAATACAATAAAAGGGGGCACAACAAAGTGGTTAAGAGAGAAACTCTGGAGCCAGACTACATGGGTTCAGAACCTGCCTCTTCACTTCATGAGTTCTGCAACCTTGAGCAAGTGACCTACCCTCTCTGAGGCCGGTGTTCCCCATGTGCTGCTGTGAGGATTTAGTGGATTAATACACAGAAAGCACTCAGTACAGCATATACCCAGTACTCAATAAATGGCACATGGTAGTTATATAACAAATATTATTATATGAAGGGCAGTAAATTTTAATGTGTCACTTTAAATACCATAAACTACTAGTGTTGTACTATCAGATGATGAGCTCTGACAAGGATGAGCTCAATAAAATAAGACGTAACACTTCAACTAGGTCCGTGTATTCCTGTTTCATGGAAAATCACAAGTGACTCAACATGACCTGCATTTCAGCCCTCTTTCTAAGTCATGCAGACCTAAGCAGCCAATCCAATCTATAATTATTTTGTTTACTGGTTTAACATTCATCTCTTCCTTCTAGAAGACAAGCTCCATGAGAACACACACCTTATCAGTACTTAGAACAATGCCTGGCTTGAAATAGGTGCTCAATTATTAATAACTGAATAAGTGACCCATAAAAAGAGGGCACAGCCCCAGTCTGCTCAGAAAATCCTCAGGAAAGATAAGGCCAGGACAGGGGAGGGGGATGGGATTAATGACCACAGGTTTTTTCAAGATTCTTTCTATCTCTGGAATTATATGATTCCAGTTTAATTATTAAGTAAAATCTTTCTCTATATAGGCACTACCATAGTGTGCAGGGTGGGGGGGGGGGGGAGAAAAGAAAGAAAAAGAAAAATCCTCTAGTTGGAGTCCTGAACCTCTTGTTTTAAACCCTGAAATTCCATTGAGATCCACTGAGTTAAAGAGGAAATGCTTTCCAAGGGCATTGTTCCCACACTGAACAGGGCTGCACAGAAATTGGTGGAATTCTGCACGAATGCAAACACATGGCCTGACCAGCAGGCTAATCAGAAGCTGGTCTGGCTTCCTTCCTGTGAATTCATGGCTGTACAAGAGCTCTTCATGGAGCGAAGGGCCCAACATACCTTCCATCTTTAGTCAAGAGCTAGGAGGGGACAGTCTGATAATCCTACTCCTACCCCAACCCAATGAACTGCGTTTCCAGCCACCATTATATCTGAAGGGAGTTAGGAATTCCAACCCAGGACCAGGGTGAAAGCATCTTGTAAGATTCTGAAAGCTCTGCCTCCTCTATGACTAATAACTGTTTCTTCCCTACCCACTGCCTCTATGTCTCTAGAGGCCATGGAGGAAGAAAGCTAGGGTGATCCTGAGGCTTGGTAGAGGAAAATCTCAAAGGAACCATATGCCACAGCAGGGGTCCTCCCACACTGCCCCCGCCCCCCCCAAAGCTTCCCCTGAGCCCAGTAGCCAGGGTAGAGTGAGTACTTAACAAAACACACGCTCAACCTGCCAACCTGCCTTGGAAACACTTTAAACATAGAGTCTTTTGGTGCTGCCCTGGGACCCTTCTTCCTCTACTCAGAACCCAGGATTCATTATCATGTTGGGAATCATGAGTTAGCCTTCAGGACAACTTGTTTCTCCTCTGTGGCACTGAGGATCTCCCATCTCCAAGAGTTCCACACTTCCTGGTGTCTTGCAGAGTACTCATAACACAGAGTAGAGATTGCATAAACTCTTGGACTTGGAAGAAACTCTAATGTTCTGGTCTCAAAAATCCTCTCTTCCAATAAAAGAATGGGAAAAGAAAACTATCCTTTCCCAACTCAAGGAGGGTAAAAGAGTTAGGACCTTTGAATAACAGGCTACTCCAAACTTCCTATCTGTTCAATTCTTATTTGCACACCACACCTCTAAAGAAGGCTTGGTTATGATGCACCAAAAGGCAAAGGGCAAAACCATGTCTGTAACTGGGTTATCAGAGCAGCCCAGCAGGGTGGGTGGGGGATTGGCTCAAATGTTAACTTTGCTGGGCAATTGAAATTTGGCTGTCCCTGCTGTCTGGAGCCAAATTCAGCTCCACAAACCCTGTAAAGCATCAGCGCCACTCCTCCCCTCCTAGTCAGATCAGGCTTGAGAGTCAAGGGTCACACCATTTCCTAGGAGCTACCAGAGTTACAGACCAGAGGTCTCAGGAAATAGCCAGGGTGGGGGAAGAAAGAAACTTAGATAAGCAGGAGGAGGCTCCATCTGTAGCTGAATGGAGAATAAAGGGAGAGGTGGCGGAGCTGCCAACCAAGCTTTGAGAACAACTGCTCTTACCTGCAAGCTTCAAATGCCAGTCCACCACTGAGACCCAAACTACATTCTGAGTCAGACCCGCTTTCGGTGTGTTTTCCAAAGCCGTTGGTCACGCCTGCCAAGGACACACAGAGTAAGCCTCAGTGCTGAAACCTCCTTCCCCCTGACACACGCTGTAGTGTGAGGCAGCTGCCTCAGGAGGGCTGAGTGAGGAGGACTGGAAAGGGTGGCTGCTCCTTCTCATGTGGGAAATGGGTCTTGGGGGACGGAAAGAACCTGACAAAGATTTGGGGGAAATGTTGGCTAGGGCAATGAGTAGACACTGCATTTTCCTTCCCACCCCTCTGCTTTTCACTTTAAGGAAAGAAAACACAGCACACAGCTCACACCAGTCACTGTCATTTGGCTACAAAAGGAAATACCAAGACTTCCCCACTCCAGCTGGCTCCTAAGTCCCTGAGATCTGCTTCTAATTTCAAGCCTGAATTATCAGGGAGCCCGTCTCTTGGGGAGCCCACCCACCTTGCCTCTTCAGATAAACACTCACACACCCTATCCATCACACAGCTGGCAACAGCTAGCTTCATTCTTTTGGGATGGTGTCAAGGGAGGTTGAGGCAGGGTAACGGCTGTGTCAGCCACACCCAGAGATATCTAGCAGAGCTAGGCAGAGCTGAGGATGGGAGGACTTCAATAGATCTAAAGCAGACCTGACCTTCCTGGATGGAGAATCAAAATTCCTGGGTTCTAGACTAGGCTCTGAAATATAGGTCCCTTTTCCTTTTTAACCTTTGCCTCTCCTTTTGTGAAGACAGTACCTTCTTACTTATAGGAGACAGTATTAAGTATGAATCAGAGAAGGTCTGTTTATAGAATGGGCCCCTTTGGAGGCAAATGAAGGCTGTCTGGTCATCCCAGGGACATGATGCTCATTAGCTGCAGAGGCTTCAACTCCCTATTATCCGATTCTTAATCACAATCCAGCATCCCACAAGTCAGGCAGCTGAGCCAAGAGCTCAAGAGCTCTCAGTCACAGATAGCTTGGCCAGAACACTGTGAAGCAAGTTACACCTGTAAGAGCAGGTGCCTGAGCCAAGATATCTGGACTCCAGCCTGGCTCTGCTTCTAACGTTACGGCTTCTGTTTAAATCACAAGCCAGCTGCGCCTCAGCTGCATGCCTGCCAAAGATCAACACCTGTTTTTGTAAGACTCCACTAAAGTCATACGGAAATAGTCCTCGATGCCAGGCCTCTGGGATAGTAGGAGATGAATAGATTCTAGCAGATTCCCCAAACAGAGGACCCTCTCAGGTTGGATGAGCCTGACATCCAGACCTACTTCCCAATAGCAGGATTTTTCAATTTTAGTGCACAGCGCTCTCAGTGCTGTGTGGCTGCTCCTCACAGAGCAGACAGGACAACAGTAACTGCTACCATCAGCTGCTGCGTGCTAAGTGAGTCCCACAAGGGGGTATCACTAGCCCCCTACTGGAAATGAGAAACAAGCTTGAAAGGTTAATTAATCTGTCCCAGCATACATAGCTGGTCAGAAGATGAGATGTGAACCCTGGTCTGCCTAACTCCAGGCCTCAGACTCTCGATTCTATATACTAATCTACTGCCTTAATACGGGGAGGCTTGGGCCAGATGGGAAGGGAAGGTATTGCTGGAAACCATGTGTTAAGCAGGAAGACAAAAAAGCAATGTGCTGGCCACACAACCCAAAGCTACCACATAAAAGGACAAGAAAGCAACACAAAAAACAAGAGCCAAGAGCAGGCCCCTCCCACCAAGTAAGCTGCCCTCCCTTATCCCACTAAGACTAAGCTATATGTCTGCACCTCCAGGCCCAGCTCACCCATCCAGCCTTGGTTCCCGGTGCTCCAGGAAGCCCCCCTCCAAACTGTCCCTTGCAGGCACTCCATCCTTGTTTCCATGCACCCAGGCATGAGCCCTTGGCTCCATCGACTCCTCGCTATTCTGCCCTCATCCCACAGAACCAGCTCAGGCACCGCCTCCTCGTGGCGCCTTCCCAACTCCTCCAACTCCTAGTCTCTGAACGCCTCCAGCAGTGTTGTTACATAATCACGTGCGGCCTGGCACTCTAACATCGCTGCACCTTAGGACACCATGTGGTCTCCTGCCTGGGTTGTGAACTCTCTCAGAGCTGGGGCTCAATCTGACCCACCATGACCAGCTTGCGCTGGACATGTAGTAAGTACTCTTTAGTGATGGAGCTCCCATTACCTGCCTCTGGAACCCCACTTCCAACCATACCCTGGCTAACTGTGCTGCAGCCACACTGGTTTCCTCACTGGTCCCCAGGCATGTAAGTGTGTTTCTACCTCCGTGGCCTGTGCACTTTCTAGCCTATCTTTTTGAAGTGTTCTTCCCCCAGATATCCTAATAGCTCACATCTTAACTCCTCAGATTTTTACTCAAATGTCTCCTCCTCAGGCCTGTCCTGGCCACCCTCTCTAATACCACCCCAGTATCCTCTATTCCCCTTCCCTGCTAGATCTTTCTGTATAGCTTCTAATACAAGATACAATCCACTTATTTGCTTCCAGTCTTTCTCCCCTACAAGGGAGATTTTTGCCTTTTGTTCATTGATTTTTTTCCCCCCAAGTGCCTACAATAATGCCTGATAGAAGTATCTGATGAATGAATGAAGTGAAGGTCGGAATCACTTTATGGCACATAACTTTGCATTCCCCTCAGGGCCAAAGAGGGCCCCAGACAAAATCTGGTCCTTTGGAATTACTTTCTCAAAGCCTTTTCTTCCAGGCCAGTACCCATGTGCCAGGCCCAACTCTAAGCTACAGAGCCCCCAATGCTTCTATTGGTGTCCACAGGGACCATTAGGGAGGCAACCAACTAGGGGAGGTGTTGGCTGGCAAGGCAAAGCAGGAAAGTAGATGAGAAATAGAGAAGTCACAGGTATGGTCACCTGTCTCCTCCTCCTGCCGGGGGGACCTCTCCCCTTCGCTCTCACTACAGCTCCTGCTTCTTGGCCGCTTCCGGGAGTGTTGCTCATCCTCGATGCTGGCCGGAGAGGCAGGAGAGCCCACTGCACCATGGTCCTCACCATTCTCTAGGGCCCTATCTGGGCTCCTCTGTAGCTTAACCCCATTCTTGGCCTTCTTGAAGAGGACTGACGTGCGGCGGCCCACGCCACTGAGTGGGGTACCAGCAGGGACATCAGGGGCCATGAGAGACACTCTGTTGATGCCATTGTCACTGAGCAGGCGTTGCAAGGGCTCACTCCCAATCTGCAGAGGTGATTTTTCCAAGAGCTCATCCTCTTCCACCTTTCTGGGCTTTAGGAATCGGCTTGGAGGTTTGCTATCATTAATGGGTTTCAGAGTAGGAGGGTCTGGAGGAGAGTCTTGCTCAGACAGGGAAGGTGCAGGCCCAGTGGGCTCCAGGGTTGGTGGGGGAGGCAGTTTGGAATCGTCTGTTAGAGAAAAAGAGAACCTGCTTGAACATTTTAGAAAAAGTCTGTACCTACAAGCCAGGTAATGACACTGATAACCACGAACCAGAGGCTTGGGGCTTTTATAAATTTTGACACATATCCCAGGTCTCCTGTCTGAGACAAAGAGAATGCAAGATTAAGTCTTATCTACATTAGTTAACTATAAACTGTATGTATTAGAATCACCTAGGAAGTTTCTTAAAAATTTCAGTGTCAAGGTCCTGTCCCAGACCAATTGAAACTAAATCTCTAATGATGGGGTATTTTTTTAAAAGGCTTTACCAGGTGAGTCTGATGAAACAGTCACAAATCATTGCACCACACCTAAGAAAAGCCACCTGACTTAATCAATACTCAGGCAAGTTCACATTTACAGATTAGAAATATACAACTCTCACTCGACTCAAGTGTTTTTCCTTCTATCAATAATATTTTGTTTATCACCCAGTAAAGCAAGCAAGCAGGACAAGCAAAAAGAGTAAGTTTACAATTGGAAAGATGAGAGTTAAATCACTGGTTCCCAAACATGTCTGTTCACTTGCCAAGTGAAATGTTTAAAAATTAAAATTTCCAAGCCACAGCCCAGACTTACTTTATCTGAATCTTTGGGAGCTGGGGCCTGGGAATTTTGTTTTGAAACCCTATGGGAGAAGCTGTTGCAGCCAGTGGACAGGACTCTGCATCGCCACAGCCCAGGAGTGGGATACAAATGACAGACAAGCTGACTGCCACACAGGGAGTCAGAAACAATGACTGCCAAATGGGACCTCCCAACCATATCCTTATTCTCAATGTAAAATAAAATGGGCCATTTCTTGCAATTTGGCCCCTTACTCTCTGGAGGTAACTCTGAACCCTTTTAGGCTGTGTGGGTGGCAGACCATCCATAAGCTATAGGCTCAGCTCCAAGGACCTGTATGAGTAATGCAGTTCTGTCCTCAATGAAGGGGAAGGATGGAAAACAGCTCAGTTTTAAGGTTAGGTCTCTGAGAATCCTCTCTGGATGTCTTTTGCAATCTGGCCTTTCTGCTTGGGATGGGCCTGTAGACTGGGTCAGCTGGAGTCAAAGCCATGAGGTAGATCTTCCTTTTCTATCCTCCCACCCCACAACCTAATCTGCCCTAAGGGCCTACTTACGTGATGGTCTAAGGTGAGCTAATATTTAACTAGTGTGTGCAATACAACCATATCAGGTACAAAATACTGTGATGCTTCTTTATTGGTTAGTAAAGACCTGCTGGGCCCCAGGCTCTAAAATTCTCCAAACCTGTCCACAATTTAGCAACTAAGTATCCACAACAATGGTCCCCAGAAGCACACTCCAATACAACAGCCAATATCTACTCTGCTGAATTTTGGTCTCTTCTGATTATAAGTATCTTGAATATCATCCCTGGATATATATGGAAATGTGACCCCTCCAAGGGTTTTCACTTACCCACAAAGGTAAGACCGAAACTCAGGGAAAGATGCTTCTACTATGAGATTTTGGCTTAACCCTTACTCCCCTACCTTGGCCTCTAACCCTGACTGCTCCTGTCTCTCACCTCTGTCCCCATCGTCTTCTGGCTCCTCCTGTGGGGCTTGCTCCAACACAGTCACATCCCCCTGGGCCTCGGCTGGCAGCTCCCCATTGGACACAGTCTTGTTCAGTGATGGTGGCTGTGGTGGTGGTGGTGGCTGTGCCAGCTTCTGCCGAAGTGCATTGATCTCTCTGCGCAGTAGGCGGACGCGGCGGGTCCGGGCCCCACTGGACCGCATGGCACTCACCAGGTCCAATTTCTCCAGCAGCTCCTTCAGCTGCACCTCCGGGGACAAATGGGCCCGGTTCTCTGGGATGAGGATGTTGTCCACTGCCAGGGAGAAGGGAGGACAGAAGGGGCTGAAGGACCTGCCCAGCCCAGGGCAAGGGGAAGGGACTGGATTCTTCGGATGCAAAATATTCTCCTGGAACACCTGGGCCAGTGGCTTCCAGCAGCGTCACTATGGGGCCTTGGCCCTGGTGACACCACTGCCCAGAGGGCAGCCACAGGGACAAGGTCAGAATCTGGGAAACATCTGCAGGAAGCAGTTCACAGTCATAATTACAGGCTCTGTGGAGTAGGCACGAGGCAGCCAGAGTGCGGGTCTCAGAGACAATTCTGTTTTCCTGATCCTCTACTTACACTCTTCTGAAAGAGCCACATATAGACTAGTATTGCACTCTCTCTGCCCCATGCTCCATGCCATACAGAGGGTATCCAGAGGAGGAAGACCCCTGCTAAAGATTGAGCTTTTCAAATAGACAGCTAGTACCTAATTCTCTTTCCTACCATTCCAGAAACACTCAGCAAATTAAACTCTAACTCTTGGAATTAATGCAGCCACAAGCAGGTATATCCCAGTTTGTGCCTACCCTCAGCTCTCTTCCTTGTGTCTACCCTATATAGCTCCAAGGCCCACCCCAGTCCCTGGCTCTCTAGGCTCCATCCCTGTGCCTCCTCCTAGTCCTTCTTCTCCCCACCCATCCAGGCTTCTCACCGTCTTCCCAGGAGAAGCGGTAAAAGTCCTCCAATTTGGGTGACTCAGGCAAGTGGGTGCCCCTCTCGGGGTCATAGCCGATGTTCTCTGCCTGCCGCCGGGCATGCCGCAAGATGGCCCCTCCCAGGTCCCGCAGACGGACAGCTGCTCGGTGGAAAATTGTGTCTTTAGCATTATACTTCATGCAGTTGGTAACTATAAGGTTAAAGTCCTCCTCAAACTCCTCCAAGGTGCGGTATAGATGAGACTCCAGCTTCCGCCTCATAGTAGAAAAATCCATTGGCTTGGATATGAATTCCAAGTAATCTGGAACCTAAACATATAAAACCTGTACAATTACAACAACCATTTACTAGCCAAACAGGTGCACCCTTCACCAGCACTCTTGCCTCCCCGTTTTCTGGTTTGGCACGCTGGCTCAGTCAGAGCCCCAGGACCCTGGCCCACCCCCTGGCCTGCTGATCCCTCACTATGGGCAAGTCTATTAGCTGTGCCAGAAACCCCCAGGTTTTGTCCACCCTGTGGCCCAACCCCCTTCCTGGCCTACTCAGACCCTGTTTCCAGTTCAAGAGGGGCTCACTGCTCAGGAAGTGGTGAGGGAACTTGCCTCACTCAGGTTGACAGGTTCAGCAAAGATGTGTGCCGGATCCTTCTCCTGCAGCAAGTCCAGTGTGGTCCTCAGCAGAACATTGAATGGCATCAGCTCCAGCTCCATGGCAGCCTGCTGGATCTTGACCTGTGCAAAAGGTAGAAAGAGATCAGGACGCCCCTGCAAAGAGGCACCAAACTTGTTCTTCATAACCTGACTTTCACCAATCACATACCACACATTTTCACAGGATATTAAGCTAACCAGTACATGAGGAGTGATCACCCAACCCTCAGCTAGAAATAATGACCAACAGCTATCAACCACTCTATAAATGTTCCCTATGTATCAAGCACCATACCAAAACTTAAAAAATATTTAACATGTCCACAGTCCCTCCCAAATGCCAAGTAACACTCTAAACATTTTATTCAATGTAAGTATATGAGGTGGGTACAGATGAGTTATTTTATAAAGAGGCAACCAAAGCACAGCGAGACTAAGTAATTGACTGACCCAAGGCCACACTGCCAATAATGGACAGAGTAGGGACTCAATCCCAGACAGTCTGATTCCACAGTGTGTGCTCTTCACTACTAAGCCATACTGCCTTCTCTACTTGCATTACTCCGGTTAATCATCACAATAATCCTGAGGGACAAATGGCTACTATCCCCATTTTACAAATATGGAATCTGAGGTTTGGAGAGAGTATGAGGAAGTCACTAACCCAACAAGATAGGATTTGAACCCAGGACTGACTTAGTTCAAAGAGCACACTGATGATATAAAATGTGACCTGGGCCAGAATTCCCACTTAGTAAGCTAATATTGATCCCACTGGCCCTTGGGGCATCTGGGTTGGCCTGGGATAACTAGGGCCTCTAGGCTCACCTCCTCAGCCAACGTAAGTGTGATTTTCTATGTATGCCCTAATGTGAAAAGGCTATGAAATGTTCCTTCCTCTTGGTGACATTAAAACAGGCCCACCTGCTTCCTTTTCCTTTTAATTTATCTGAACCAGAGGGAAGAAGAAAAACTCAGCTGTCAGACCAGGCCTAGGATGGTGAACACAATTTAAATCCATGGAGAAGATCCTGAGATGCCCTCCATGCCACCCAGACATGCTAGGTATGGCAAGAGCTGCCTAGTCTCGGTGGTGGAAACTGAGGTTACAGGCTCATGCTGGAGCTCAATGGTGAAGTAGGGTTTGGAGAAAGAGAAGAAGGAACGTCTTTAATCCAGGCCTCTGAAGCATGCAAGTAATAGTTGTTATTCCTAGACTGGAGATAACAGTTTTGGCTTGCCATTCATTCAATTAATAGCACTTACTCTCTGTGATGTGCAGACTGTGCCAGTGGACGCTTCAGGGAAGCAAAAACTATCAATAATGATCATGACAGCAGTTGACACTTCTATAGCCCCTACTACATGCCAGGCACGGCTCTAAGCCCTTTATATATACTAAGTCATCTCTTCTTCACAAGCTTATGATGTAGGTTCTTTTTTTTTTTTTTTTAATTTTTATTTATTTATGATAGTCACAGAGAGAAAGAGAGAGGCAGAGACATAGGCAGAGGGAGAAGCAGGCTCCATGCACCGGGAGCCCGACGTGGGATTCGATCCCGGGTCTCCAGGATCCCGCCCTGGGCCAAAGGCAGGCGCTAAACCACTGCGCCACCCAGGGATCCCATGATGTAGGTTCTATTGTTACCCTCATTTTATAATCAAGGAAATGGGCATAAAGAGATTAAGCAACTTACCCAATATTACATGAGCACTAAATGACAGAACCAGGATTTAAACCCAGGTAATCCAGTGCCACAGCTCATATTCCTAACCCCTGCATTACACTACCTTCCTCAACATTCCTCAGACTTAGATGCTTAGACCCTCCTTGGCTAGAGCTTGGAAAATTTAAATGATTAAGACCGTAAGTATTTTAAGGGCCAAGTGAAAACGCTCTCAGAAGCTCCCAGCAGTGATGACCATCAGAATGGCCTGAGAAACTTTTCAAAATACTTAACACCAGATTCCCTCTGAGATTTTGAGTCATAAATTCCAGGGATGGGGCCCAGGCAGATGATAATGAGCCTCCGCATGAGGCCACCAGAAGCTGAATCCGCAGTTAGAAGCCATGTGCAGCACCATACCCAGTACAGACTAGCAGGTCTTGGAGCCCACAGTGATGAGCAGGAAGGGGAGGAAGCAGACACCAGGCAGATCTCCTGGCTTTCTCCATGCCACACTGACAGTAGGAGAAAAAGATCTTGAACAAAAGCCCTGAGGCTGGGGGATCTTCCTCACCTGTTCCCTCTTGAGCTTCTCTCTTTTCCGAATCAGCTCAATCAGCAGCCGCGCCCGCTCCAAGTCGTGCCGGAGCTTCTGCCAGTATTTTAGCTCTTCCTTCACTGCACTTGTCTTCTCGTCCTGCTCTCGCTGCAGGAAGGAAGGGAGAGGAAGGAGTTGCTGGAGGCCCGCTTCCTGTCCAGAGCCCTTTCCCTATTCTAGCCTCACAGGGCCTCGGCAGGTAAGGGCCCCACACCCTGGCTGACCCATGTTCCTGAGAGCCCTTCTGCCCTCTCTGCCCCATGCCTTTCTCCTGCACTCCCTTAGCCTTCCAGCAATGCTTCTTAACTGCCCCACAATAAGCACCACTGGAGTGAGAGCTGGGACGACTTCCCCTCCTCCTGAGGATACCAAGGGGGGTGGTGGAGCTGTGCCCCTTAGGGCTGGAAAAGAATTTCAGAAGGAAACCAATACCTCGAGGTAGAAAGAATTTCATCCTAAAGCTGCCACTTGTCTAAAAAACAAAGTAAAATTCTTATTACCAGCTTGTACTAGCTGGCTTGAACATACTTTAAAACACTACAAGTACTCAAAAAAGTGATTCCTGCCCTAGAAAGAGGTTAGAGTTGGGGGAAGGAAGAGGCCCAGGGTTGGACACACAAGGGCACAGTAGCATAAACATAATAAAAACCCAAAGGTAAACTGAATATAAAATGTTGAGAAGATAAATAAAGAGGATCTGAGAGGGTTGATTTTAGGTCAGGGAAGGCTTCCCACAGAAGCAATCTTACTAGGATTTCACATGTAGTGATGGACATAGGTGAACAAAGCAGTAAGAAAGGCCTCTGCTAGAACCAAAGGGACCACAGGGAAGAAGTGTGAAGGCAGAAAAAAATGACTCTCTGCTTGGTAAAAAAAAAAAAAAGAAAGAAGAAAGAAAAAATGGCCCGGCCAGAGCAGAGAGGCTGGAGAACCACAGTAGCCAAGGAAGCTCCAGGATTTAGCTGGTAAGAAGCTTCAACTCCAGGCAAAGGAACCTGCATGTGGCCTGCCAGGAGAGGGGGACTATGTTCTGGAAAAGGAATAGATTCTGGAAAATGGTGTGTAAGACAGTATCAGTTGAACAGCAAAGAAAGAATTAGAGGCGGGAGACTACCCGAAAGCTATTGCTGAAATTATGGGAATTTGGGTGAGCGGGTGAGCTGTAGAATGGAGACAAAAGACCATATGCCAATAAACTGGCCCCAAATAGCATAAGGGATGATTAACTGTGTCTTGTTATGGAGGAAAGAATCAAAAGTAACTCCAAGATGGGGAATGTCTGAGGTCAGGAGGCAGAAGGTTCCATGTCAATAATGGGCAGGGGTGCCTGGGTGGCCACCCAGGCAGTTAAGTGTCCAGCTCTTGATTTTGGCTCAGGCCATGGTCTCGTGGGGTTGAGCTGCATGTCAGGCTCTGTGCTCAGTGGGGAGTCTGCTTAAGGACTCTCTCCCTCTGCCACTCCCTCTGCTCTCGCTCTCTCAAATAAATAAATCTTTAAAAAAAGAATAATAATGGAGAAATAAGTTTACCAAGAGGAAGAAAGATAAAGAATTCAGTTTCCGATATCTGAATTCTAGGAAACAACATCTACATGGACATCTGCAGTTCCTTTGCCCCAGAGGGACTACAGGCAGAGAAAAGGGATGAGGACAAGAAATCTGGAGCTATTACCACGCTTATTTACAACTATGAGAGTGCACGAGCTCTCCCAGCAAACGGGCAGGCATCAGAGCCCTGGGAATGTTACTACTGAGGAGTAACAGGTCAAGTCAGCACAAGGTGCAGTCAGCCAGGTGGAGAAGGAGGGATATGGGGTCATGGAGAAGCTCTAAGAGTGATCCATGGTGAAAATGCAGCCCATCGGCCACTACGGTGAGAATGTGAGGTAAGGCTTGCTGGGCTGGGAGGAGGTGGTTGACGTTCCAAAGGAGGCTACAGGGGAGCAGGCAATCCTCCCCACCTCAAGGAGGGAGGAGACACAGACTTACACTTCAGGACTTTAGTTACAAAAGGCAAAAGTGAAATCAGACAGAACTTAGAGGGCATCAGAGTCACGTAAATGATTGCTTCATCTTTGCGGTGATAGTGTGGAAATATTTAAAGGCAGAAGTAATGGAGCAAGTGAGGAGGGAGAAAAAACTAAAGACGGTTAAAAAAAGGGGAAAAAAAAAGTCTCTCAGGAGACCTCCAACCAAGGTTCCACGGCTAAAAGGTCACCACAACTGGCCAGGCTCTGTGCTACAACTTAGATGGCACATTTGCATGTTTTCTACAAAACATTTTCTGGCAGATGTCAGTACAGTGTCTTAAGAAAAATGCTCCTTGTCCTAATTTATGCAACATGGCCACCTGGCCCTCATTAAACCCATTTTTTCCTTTCTGCCATGTCTACAGGTTTTCCCCACATACTTGGAAGTTGGGCTTGCTCTCTACTCTCTTCTAGAATTTGCTCCAAAATCAACCCTCTCCCATCCAGGAGGAGCTGCTGTCTGGGACCAAGAGCTCTACAGTGCTGGAGGTCGTTCCTGGGAGATGCCATCTGGAAGTGTGACTGCCTATTGACACAAAGGCTCTACAGAGGGCTCAGGGAGTGGTGACCCAACCATCCCTCCTCCTCCTTCACTCTCCACCTCCTCCACCACCTTCAATCACTTCACCTACCTGCTCAGCATTTCTTTGGGACTGCAGGTGGGAATGCAGGCGTCGGATGAGAGGGACGCCGTTCCGTGCCTGCCGCTTCAATAGCCAATAGTTGTGAAGCCGCTGTATGAACTGGTTTTTCCTCTGAAAGGAGAGACCACTACAGATCTTGTTCAACCTTGAGTAGAGGCACAGGGAAGTGAAAGACAAGGTCAGTGGGCAGCCCTGATCACAGCCTCCTCTTCAGACCCTAGCTCATTTCTGAACCTTACATATGAAAGAAGATGGAATCAAGTGGCCAATTGCCTCACCTCAGAGAAAGGCTTTAAAAAAAGAAAGCAAAGTTAAGCAGCTCGGATTCAGCATGTGATAGATGTATCACTTGATTTTCCACCCCCCTATCTTACAGTCCTGATTCTCCAGAAGAACTCTCTCCCAGGAACCCTGTTTCCTGTGGTCCTAGACTCCTGGGAAATAGGCCTGTGCCCTGAACTCTTGATATAGGCAGGAAAAGAGAGCAGGAACTTGAGTAAGCTATGGGCAATGTGGTCACTACTTCCTGCGCCCTGTGGCTGAGGGTCCCCCCAGACCAGAGAATAGTCCACAAGCAAGCTGGAAGGAAAACTAGAAGTACGCCAGGCTATGGCTCTCTGAGCTCAAATGCAACACTTCAGAGCCGTCTGACCTCTGGTTTTTCATTAACGATCTCAGCAGCCTAAAAGTGTCTAATTTTGAAACAAACAAGAAAAGAAAAAACTGGATAAGAGGACGGAGAATCTGAAAACTTAGCTGGCTCAATTAACCCAATAGAGAAGTCTTAAGGTCAGGACTTAATAATATGTGGCAGGTGGGAGAGGTAGAGGCAAAAGGGGAGGGAATTAATAAGAGCCTATAATCTTTATCCTAATAGTCCTGTTGCAAGGTGGGTAACATCAGTCTCATGGTAACAAAAGATGGAAAGGCAGCTTAGGAACAGAGGCTGGATGAACTGTCAAAGTCACTAATGTGGCCAGAAGGATGGTGGAGCTGAATGGGATTTGAATCCGTGATCTCTCTGCTACAGCACCCTGTGTCCCCAAATTGGTTATTCACAGAGTAAGAGTAATAAGCAAGGCCTCAATACTCCTGTTGTGTGCCCCCCACTTTTTCTCTTCATCTCTATCCACTGAAAGGAAGTTAAGTGCCCTATGCATTTCCACAGACATTCTTGCCCCAAAGCCAAGCTTACAAAATCAAGATCTAAGCCTTTCCCCAAAGAAGAAATCCCCACCAATGCCCATGCCAAGCATACCTGCCCAGATGCAGGCAGCCCCCTCCCTCTATAACCTCTTGGCCATGGAGTGTCCCCCTAGCATTTGTGTAGGTAGAGAGAGGAAGAAGAAGAATAAAACAGCAGCAGCAGCCACCATTTATTGAGCGCTTACTATTTACCAGGCACTGTACCAAGTGCTTTATTTATATCATCTCCTTCATTTCTCACAACAACCCTATGAGGTTCATTTAGAAAGAAATAAGGCTCAAAGAAGTAACTTGCCAAAAGTCACACAGGTAGTTAGCAACAGGAGCAGGATTCAAAAGCAGGTTGGTCTGTTTTCTAAGCCAGCATGCTATGCTGACCCCTGTAAGACACATCTATCAGAGCAGATGTGACAACCAAAGAGACTAGTCCCAGGGCATAGCCACCCTACAAATGTTTCTAAGCATGGACCAACTCAACATCAGAGAAGAGCCTACAACAGCTCTGTGACTACAAGTCATTTCCAGTTGACTGAATTCTAATTCCAGCCATAGTTCGCCATAGGAGCCTCTCCCTCCTGCCCTTCTCTGCTCTTTTTCTCCTTCCCAGACTGACAAGTCTGGTTGCCTGTTCCCCTTACAACTCATTCCCTGCTACCCTCCAGCACTCACTTCTCCCTATCCTTTTCAACAAGAGAAGGCAAACAGCAGGAACAGAGACTGATGGCATCATGAGCCCCAGCTTGTGGTCAGGTTCTATAGCTTCCCACCTGGTTCCAGCCCTTTGAACAGGACTTGGCATATAGTAAGTACTCAATAAACACCTCAGTGAATGAACAAAGGCATGAACAACTTTACCTCCTGTGGCTGCAGATTCTTCATCTGGGGGTGTGGGAGAAGGTGCAAGGACTACATTAGATGAATAATTTCCAATATTCCTTTCTGCTCCAACACTGTATACTTTCTAAAGAATATCACCCTTGAGATGAGCTTCTACTGGAAAATCTTTCCAGTCTCTTGCTTTTCTGCCCTCCAACAGCTACTTCTCTGATGGTTAAAAATAAGTACAATGGTCTCTCTATAAGACTCACTGGGGACCAAGGTGGCTTAGCTATACAACTGAACCAAGTGATCCTTTCCCCTAAATCTAGAAGCTTCTCAAGAAGAGAAAGATCATGTCTTCCCCACACCACCACTCCCTCACACAAAGTCCCCATCATTCCCAGACAGAGCTTTCTGGACAGCAGTCGTGTGGTTCTCACTTCTATCACCACAGGAGGTTTTGGTAACATATGTGGGGAGTGTTTGAGACGGTCACAAAGACCAAGCAATGAGGGAGGGGATGCAAATGGCACTAACGGACAAAGATCAGGGATGCTAAACATTGAGGAATGTATGAGGCAGTCCTAATAGTGAAGAATTATCCTGTCTCAAATGTCACTTGTGCACCTGTTGAAAATATTGCCTTAGACACCCTTCACCTGGGTTTCTAAGCCACTTAACTGTCTCACCTTAAAGCACAGGAAATACATTGCTCTCAAGGCAAAATCAAAACCACAAACCAGATTGGGGCCCAAAGGAGAAGGCACAGAAGAGAACAAACATTCACCAACCATGCTTGGGGAAAGAGTTCCTGGCTCAGGGCCAACACCAACCCAAGAAGAGACTATCAGTCCACGGGGAGCCCTCCTGGGCAGGCTTACCTATAAGAAGGTATCTGTGGGACAGTGACCATGGGGACAGTGGAGGGTGTATCTCGGCTCACTTCCTCTGGCTCCTTCTTGATCTTCTGCTTCAAAGCCATCTTGTTCTTCTTGGGCAGTCCCTTGAGGGGGCCACCTACCCCACCTTGGCCTTCATCTTCCTCTTCCTCTTCCACCTCTTCCTTCTCTTCCTCCTCTCCACACCCCTCCTTCAGCCCTTCCTCATCCCCAGCCTCACTGAGGCTTCCAGGGGAGTCACCCTTCCTCCTAGTAGTGGCAGCACCTGGCGGTGAGTGGGCCTCACAGTAGGCAGTCTTGCGTACTGTGAAGATGGTGCCATTGAGGCTGGTCTCACGCATAGGCTCAATCTTCATGAAAAGCCCAGCCCGCTGTGCACATGTCACATGGAAGGCCGTGTAGCAGTTCACCTTATGGCACTGGATGGCTGCCCCCAGGCCCTTCTGCTTGCAGATATAGCAGGTTAGTTTCCAGCGGGCAGGTGGGATGTTGTCGATGCCCTCAATGGGCTCCAGGAACACGGTGTTAGCGAAGCAGACTTCAGGGATCCAGATGGCACACACCACGTGCGCCCAGTGCCCATCGCTGGTCTGTTTGAAGGCGCCACCCTTATTGGGGCATAGGACGCAATCCACAGGCCGGGAGGGAGATTGTAGGCAGCAGCGACATAGCCACTGGCCCTCAGGGATATAGGGGACACCATAGCACTCCTGGTGTACAGCAAGGTTGCAGATGTCACAGAAGAGAATGACATTGCTATTGTGGCATTCGTCATCCAGGCACACACAGCAAAAGGCGTCTTCATCAATAAGTGACTGCTGGGCCCCACTGCTGCGACTCTCCAAGTAGGACTCCTTCTCAAGCCGGTCTACCAGCAGCTCAAAGGTGTCTGCTGACACCACACTATGCCCATCTACACGTCGCTTCTCGTTCACCATGTCCAGCCAGGCAAGGTCCTCCTCATCCATGTCATACTCTACTTCGGCATCCAGGTCTTCAGGTGGCTTCTCGATGTAGCGATAGTAGGCAGCAGGCAGTGGGGGTGCTTCTGGCTGGCTGCCTGAGTCCACCATGCGAAAGCTGGGTTGCGGGAGGTGGAAGGAAGTGCCAGATCCATGTTTGGAACAGGACTCCTTCTTCTTGCCCTTGGAGGAGGGTTTTTTGGACTTACCAGGGAACTGAGGCTGCTCACTGTTTTCCTTGTTACTATTGCATTCGGTAATATCCTGGGCGGTCAGCTCATCCTCTGTAATGATTTTGAGTGGGTCATAGATGCTGATTCGATGCAGGCGTCCATCAATGTCCACCTCAACGATCCGCTGGGCCTGGGCATATGTTAAGGTCTCCCGAGTAGGTGAACACTTCAGACTGTAGGGGGATGGGGAACGCCGGCCCTCGGCATTCTGCCGCGACTTCCGGCGCGGCTTCCTCATGGCACCTGGGAACCAAGGGGACAGGCCTATGGAGAGACCAGGAGGCAGAGCTGAAGGTTCAGGCATGCACTCATTCACCCTTCCATCTGATCGAGAGGCCACCAAGAAGACTGTTTCCTCTGTCTGAACATCCTGCCCCTCTGACATCCACACAACTTGCTCCTGCAAGTTTTTTCACAAACACTGCTTCTCAATGAGAGCCTGACCACTCTTATCTAATACTGCCAATCTCTTTCCCTCACTAGCAATCTCTCATTCTGTTTTATTTTTCACTGTAACACAACACCATTTTTTATTATGCTATGTAATTTACCTACTTATCATGAATGTTTGCTTCCTTCCACAGAAATGTAAGCTCCGTGAGGGGAAATAATTTTGTCTATCTTGTTCACTGTTGTATTCCCAGCACCTGGATGGTGCTAGCTCCTAAGTTAGCACTCAGTAAGTATCAGATGAATGAAAGGCAAAATCCAACATGCAAAAAAAAAAAAAAAAAAAAAAAAAATTCCAACATGCATGATCCCTGCCATCTAGGTGCTCCATCTAATTGAAGGGACAGAAAAGTAAACAGATCATTACAACATGGGAGACACCTAGAGTTCTAATGATGCATGTAGGCTGTGTAACAGCTAACTATGGAAAAGGAGGGGGAGGTCAAGGGTTCAGAAAAAAAGGAAACAAAAGTAGCATCCATTTTCAAGCTCTGTTTATGACCAGTGGCCCCATCAGAAGATCAAAAACTCACGGGTTGGGATGCCTGGGTGGCTCAGTGGTTGAGCGTCTGCCTTTGGCTCAGGTCATGATCCCGGGGACCTGGGATCAAGTTCCATATTGGACTCTATCTGGGAGCCTGTTTCTCCCTCTGCCTATGTCTCTGCCTCTCTCTGTGTCTTTCATGAATAAAATCTTAAAAACAAACAACAACAACAAAACACCTCACAGGTCTAAAGCCCTCTCCCAACCCATATTACAATGATCAGAAACCCTATCCCCTGAACCCAGGAATGAAGAGGTGAAGGCACCTGAAATGTCTACTATGTGCAGGCTAAAGACTTCAAACTATCCTATGCAGGTTGTCTCTGGAAAAGCCAGCATTCAGGATGCACTGACTAGTATATCTAAGCAGAAACACTAGAAGCTCTGGGAGTGGCCCCAAGTGGCACTGAAGTTTTAAGTGGCCTATCTGGGATCCTCATTGGACCTACAGCTAAGGTGATTGGGGCAATATCTGAGATAAACTCTTAATGCATTCTGTTACCTCAAATGTCCCTCTCTCCCCCAAATACTTATACCTACCCTACCCTTATGCAACAAGGAGAAATGATGTGGGAAACTTTAGGAGAAAGCCCTAAAGTTTCCCACATCATTCTATGGGTAAAAGGAACTATGACAAGCTCCTAAGAAGCTGTGGTAGCAATTACTTGAGGCCATCACTACCAGGAAAGACATTAGAGGTATGGTACCCCAGGGTGCAGGCAGAGACTTGGAAAAGTACAACAGTGAGAGGATTTAAAAGAGAAAAGGAGATTGTCACCTTGGTTGCAGGATCTACCATCTTTATCTATAAAGCAGAGATGATGATGATAATTTAGCACACTTTTGCAGATTACAAATCCCTTTTACTTTTTTAAGATTTAAAACATTTTTAAAAATTAGTCTCTACCCCCAACATGGGGCTCGAACTCCTGACTCTGAGATAAAGAGTTGCACACTCCACCAACTGAGCCAGCCAGGTGCCCCAATCCCTTTCACTTTTTAACATTTCTCTCAACTAGTTTGGAAGGTAGAACAGATATCATCTCCATCTTACAAATGAAGAAACAAGCTCAGAAAGGTGCCACTCAACCCGAAGCTACAATTCAAACCCGGATCTCCTGATGTGTTGAACTCATCTCAGTGGGAAGAAGGACCACCATAGAGATGCCATGGTCTGGTACAAAACGAGGCTCTGGGGCTATCTAGGTTCTAATCTTGGCCCTGTGTGACCTGGAGAAAGTCACTTCATCTCTCTGGGCCTCCACACTCGACCAGTAAAATGAAAATGAAATCTATCCCTTAAGGGTTGCTCTATGTGAATAAGGTATTAAGATCTTCATTTAAAAGTGTGACTGAGGGGCAGCCCAGGGGGTTCAGCGGTTTAGGGCCACCTGCAGCACAGGGCGTGATCCTGGAGACCCGGGATCGAGTCCCACGTCGGGCTCCCTGCATGGAGCCTGCTTCTCCCTCTGCCTGTGTCTCTGCCTCTCTCTCTCTACCCCCCTCTCTCTGTGTGTCTCTCATGAATAAATAAAATCTTAAAAAAAAAAAGTGTGACACAAACAAACAAAAAACAACTTGGCTGAGGAACAGTGCCAGGCAGGCACACACCCCATTTGGAACAAAAGGCAACAGAATCATCACAGCAATTCTGTCCAGGTTCCAGAGGCCCTTGGCCACTACATGCCCGACAAATGCCAACTCGGGGGGGGGGGGGGGGGGGGTAGCCCAGGCTAACAGTCCTGCTTCATTGCCCCCAAGCCCTCATGGGCAGGGAGATCCTCGCACAGGCCTGAAAATCTGCCTCAACGCTAACCTCAAAGTTTTAGACAGAGGTTGTGGACCCTCCTTTGTTAAGGCGCTGTATATTCTTCTCCCTGCCTGCCACCTCCTTAGCAGCTTGGGTCAGCCGTCACCCCAGCAGCGAGCATCTGCGGAAAACCTCCTGGGTCCTGCCCAGCCTCTGGGCACCGGGAGGCCAACTCTGGAGAGGCGAGGGCCGCTGCTGAGGAAACGAGTTTCGCCCACAAGGAGCTTACAGTCCAGTTTTCTTGGCGGGAGTTTCTCAACCCACACAGCCCTTGCCACAAACACGCCTCCTGATACCCCAACGCCCCCAGAGGTCCTCTCAGCACCCCCGAGCCCCCACTCGCCCACCCCACCCAGGTCTCCGAAGGACGAGGAGTTTCTGCAATTAGCCTGTGTCCCCCGTAGCCCACCAGAGACTCAGGAGACAGGGAGCGCCCCTGCCAAGGCCCCTGCCCCTTTAAAGGGGCACCTCTTCCAGAAGAATCTTGACCCTTCCGAGGAGAAAGGAGGGAAATAACATCGCCTCCCCTGAAGGGAGGGGGCGAGCGCACCAGAGGCCGACTGACGCGGAGTCCGACCCTCACACAGAGAAAGCTAGCGCCAGCGAACCAGCGGGGCAGAGAGGCGAGCGCCCATTGGTCGCCTCGCCTGCCCGTCAGGAGAAACCGGGGGCCAAGGGACGCTCAGGGGGCGGAACCCTCCTCTGGTCTGACCAATTGGAGAACATGGCGGGGGCGGGACTCGGCGGCTCGCCAGCCAGGGCCGGGGGGGGGAGGGAAACAAGATGGCGGCTGCGGGAGGGGGTCCTCGCTGTTCAGCTCCCCCCTCACCCGCCTTCTCCTTCCCCGCCGCCGCCCTCGCTCCGGGAGAGCGCTTCCGCGCCGCCCCCGCCTGGCCCGGGAAGCCCCCCGCTTCCCTCTCCCCGCCCCCCCCCGCGCGGTCCCTCGTCCTCCTAGGCCCCGCCGCCCCCGCCCCCGCCCCCGCTCCCGCTCCGGCCGGCCCCGCTGCCACCCCCATTACCTCAGCCGCCGGCCCGGCCCCACCGTTCGGGGCCCCTGGGCGCGGGCGGGCCGGCCGTCGAGCAGGTCGGCGCGGCCCGGGGCGCGGAGCGCGGCCTCCTCCCGCGCTGGCCTCCGCGGCCACCGCCGTGCCCCCTCCCGGCCCGCGCTGGGGCCCCGGCCCGGCCGCCGCCGCCGCTCCCGGGGGAGGAGGGGGAATGAAGCCGCCGCCGCCGCCGCTGCCGCCACGGAGCCCGGCCGAGGGGAGGGAGGGATCAGCCCCCAGGCAGGATCCGCCCCTCCGGCCTCCCCCCCGCCACCTCCACCCCTTCCCTCGCTCCCTCCCTGGCTCCGCGGGCTCTCCCGCTGAACAGGAGCGAGAGCGCGAAAGAGGGGGGAACGGGAGGAAAATCCCCCCGCCCGTGCCCGGCGCGGCGGCGGCGGCGGCGGCGGCGGCGGCGGCGGCCGGGGCGGCGCGGCGAGGAGCGCGGAGCCGCGGCCGCCGCCGCCACGGGGCACCGTCCCCGGCTCGGCCTCACGGTGGCGGTGCGGACGCGGCGGGGGCGCCGAGCGGACACCGGGTCTGCGCCCGCCGCGGCCGAGGCTCAGCCCGGCCCAGCCCGCGCGGGGCGAGCCCCACGAGGGAGCGGGGGCCGTTCCCGTGGTTGGGAAAGACGGGGATCCCTAACTCTTTAGAGCGGTCGCTCGTGCCCTCCCCGTGCCCCTGCGGGACAGGTGGCCACGGACCCCGTCCCCGCGCTGGAGGGCCCCTCCAGAGCTTCCGCCCGGCGGTCTCGGGAGCCCAGACGGGTCTGCAGTCTCCTAGGGTGCAGGTGCCCGCGCTGCTCCCCGAAAGTCCCCCTCCCTGCCCGGCCGCGCTCGGGTCCCGAGGACAAAGGTCTAGCGATGTCCATCCCCTCCGCCAGGGAGGGCGGCGGGGAAAGCCCGTCTGAGGTGCGCAGGTGAGCGTCTGTTCCCCAGAGGACGCGCTTCTGCAGAAACAGACCTGACTTCTCGTAGGTGCTATTCTCTCCCTTATGTGTTTAAAAAGAGTAAACATAGAAGTTTGACAGTCTACTTAAGGACGTCTGGCAACTCGTTTGTCACTGGAGACAGGAGCAGCACTCTCTCCTTAAACCTGATTTGGCTAGGAATCGGTTAATTTAATGCAATAAGCGGCTTTCTAAAAAAACTCTTGACAAATGGCAACCTCAGACTTTCAGATGTAATCAGACTGGCTTTTGTTTCGATAAGTAAATTTAAGGAGAGGAACACTCCTTCGGCACCACCCCCCCCTCACGTCCCCTGTAAATTGGAAAACGTACCTCATATGACTGAAGTCTTAAGTACCAATATTTAATGATGTGTATAAGACATGTATGGATAGACTGCCTTTAAAATGTGAAGATGAATGACATATTTTGAAAGCGTTTCCTCTGCCCGCGCTGGTGGTGTAGCCTGGTGAGACTTTTTCACAATTTCTTGCTTGGTTCTGATGATCAAGGACACGGCTTCTAGAGTCAGAGGATGAAAGATAGTCTCAGGATCCAAGTCTTCCAAATGTTTAAACGGAGCATATCACCACTTTTGAAGTATAGATGTTCATTATCGCAAGGAATTTAAATATATTGTGTTTTGAATTTGAAGATTCGATGAAAGTAAGGAAAGCTAATTTGTACTACAAAGATGTTTTTCTGATTTCATGGTAGCACCTTGTCAAAGTGATAGCAGAGTGATAGCAAAAATTCTTCTGTTAACCAATTTTCTGAAAGAAAAGGGAGTGTCTCGTGGAGCTAAGCAAGGGCAGGGCAATGTTTTGAAAACTGATGCTGAAGGAGTATGAATTAATGTCAAGTGTTCTAAGGCTAGGGGGAATGAATAATCATTTGGAGGGAAGGTGTAGATAAAAAATGATTAATTGTGGAAGGGAAAGCCCCAGAGGCAAAAGAATATTACAATTACTTTTAGTTAAGGGGGGGGGGGGTGAGACCCCGAAGACTAAAAGAAACAAAAATACTGAACTTCAGTTCTTTGAAAATATGAACTATGTCCATTTATACATATGACTAGTAACTATTTCTTTCTCTTTTTTTTTTTTTGTAACTTCTATTTCTTGATAAATGTTCACAAAATTTATTTAGCACAGTTCCCATTTGTGTGATTGGGAACTATCTTTTTCCACTAAAGTTAATGAATAGATGCCTTGGGAAAATGCATTCGTTTCTACTTGCAACATTAAGTGTAAAATAATGATTTAAATGCTCTTGAAAAAGCATAGAGTTAATACATTTGATTTCCAGATCTTTCTATTAAAAGTTTTCATAGTAAGACCTTGTTCAATGGAGTGTTTCTCTTCTGTTTTCAACTTCCACTTTCTTAATGGCAACATTATGGTTGTCCTCAACTCTAATTTTTTGACATTTATTTTTGACATTTATTTATTTGTTTTTGACATTTGGGATTGGTTTCTGTTAGTGTTAACTGCATATATAACCAGTTCACAATGATGTAATCTTAAATGTAACATGGGACAATTATGTCATTAAAAACAAATTTGGAACATGTATCAAAAATCCCAGAGGCACTAAATTCAATTAACTTTAATCTTTAGCTATTTTAAAGAGTCTAAATTCACTAGCCCTCAGCTCTTCCATTAACGGTACAGCAATTAAGTTCAACAAACATGGGCACAAACCTTTGTTTCCAAATAGCAGTTTTTCAAAACTATGCATTTTTGAGTATAAACTAACTTATTTGGTGGTGTAGGAGAATGTTTTACCATTTAGAAAAGGAAACGTGAATACAAAAATTTCTCCCCCTCATTTTTTTTTTCAGCATCTCAGGATATTTTTGTCAATGCTTTATTATTATCATTAGTTTACCAGAGCAAGAAACCTCTGAAGGGTCAGATGCAATGCCACTGGATTAATATGTATGATGAGAGAAAATAGGCTTTGATTGATTCTTAAATTGTTTTTAATAGAATATTCCTTCCTTAAACGTTGGCCAAAAGTATGAAACCATAAATGGGAAAAATGTTTGAGGTTGTAACCATTGTGATATTTTTTTTGCCATAATGAAAATGGTTTAAGAATATAATGTTTGCTTAGAAAAAGGAAAAAGTTGGGTTAACAATAGGTTTTAAGTTGAATATCACACCTTCTAAATTTAATTCCATTCATTTATTCCGATAGCAGACACTTATTGAACGCCTATTATGTGTCCCATTCTGTACAAAATATTTGGAAAATAATGACAAAATCTCAACCTAAAAAGGGCCCAATGATCTTATTTTAATTTGCCTTGAGTAACATACAATCAAGAAGCAAGCTGGAAATAAGTAGAAAACACATGCAGGAGAAATTAGATAAGGCAGTGAACAGTGTGAAGCCACCATTATTCAAAAGGAAAATGGGAGGCTTTTTTTTTAGCCAGGTCCTAAATAATGATGGATGTGAATTGCTGAAAAGAGTGTAGAATAACGTTATTAGGTTGGTGACAGGGAAGCCCAGGCAAAGGAACAATATGCAGGGAATAATAAGGAAATTATTCTAGCTGGTCTATATGGGCAGATGTTAAGAAAAGGTTGAATTGGATATGGTGTATGGCAAGGGTATAAAGATAATAAGAATAATCCCTAACACTTATGTACAAGGTAGTATGCTTAGTGCTTTACGTACCGTAATATCAAAAATCTTTCTTGCACTTAGAAAACAAATTCAGATTAGTTTAATAAAGAAAATCTATTGACTCACATAATCAGAAAGTCCAGGAGTACATCTGGCTTTAGGCAAAGCCAAGAGACTCAAATTATCTCATCAGGATACTGTCTCTAGCTGTCTCTCAGCCAACCTGAACTGATAGCTGTGACCAGAAAGACATGATATACTCTGATGAAGTCTGGCCATTGTCTACTGCTAGGACCAGAGGACATGGGCAGGAGGTGAATCTCCAAAGGTACAGTGGGCACATATACAAAATAGGCCCAGTATACATGCCATTTCTCATTTATCAACCTGTTAACTCTATTATTATTATTATGGTCCCCATTGTGTACAGGATAAATCAGAGCTGGAACAGTATTAGGTAAATCAGGAAGAATTTACTATAAGTAATCAGGAATTATGACAATAAAAGGGCATTATCCAGAGTGATCAAAAGGATGGTAGAGGAGAAGGGAAAGGAAGATTCAAATCAGAAATCAGAAGATAGATCAATAATTTGATGGCTGATTGAACATAGGAACAATGGAGAAGATCATCTAGGTTCAGACTTAGGAGGTATTTACAGTGTTGCTACAATTATTGAAAATTAAGAGGTGGCAGAGGATTGCATAGGAGCCCCTGTTGGGTATGTGGGCCCAAGGACTGAGGAAATAGTTAGCTCAAGTTCTCTGAAGTCTCTTTTGATCATGCTAAAATACATAATCATTCAATAATTGTGAGCTGCAGGTGAGTTTCTATTTTATGCTTATGAAACCACAGAGGTGAAAAGGCCATGCTTTTAGGCCTGAGTCACTTCCAAGTCTATCACAGGAATAAGGCAAGTATGTTAATAAACATACATACAGCATATAAGCCACTCAGAGAGATACAAGCAAAATAGCATGAGAGTTTAGAGAAGAGAGAAAAGAGGGAAGGTCCTGTGAATAAGGTGCCATTTGAGCTCCACCTTAAAATTTAGATTGAGTGTCAACTGGGAGGATGGTATAATACAGAGTATGGACCAGCCTGAGCACCAGCATTAGCAAAGAAAGGTGAAAGGAACACCATAAGATTGATTCAGGATACAGTGCAGTACCCCATTTAACCCAAAATTGGGAGATGTGAGAGAGAAGGCTAGAAAAGTAAAAATAAAGTCAAAGTGTGGGGACTGTTAGGGAACTGGTTGTGAAGGGGCAGTAGTCCCCGATGAGTTTTGGAACAGGTAAATGACTTGAATAGTTCTACACTCGAAGATCTAGTCGGGTGAGAAGAGTATGGTATAATATGGCTTAAATTCTCCATCTACTATGGCTTGCATTATTCGCTGTGGACTTGAATTCTAGCTAGAACACTTTTTATCATACACTCAGTAGAATGGTCAGCCACAGGCCTGAAAGTAAATATTTTGTGGCAAGTGTCAGTTGTTCAAACTGGTTTAATGTCTTCTCATTTCAGCCTTTAGCATTCCCATTAAATCCTAAATTCTTTTTCTTTTTAAATCCTAATTTCTTAATCAGAGTAAAGTCAGGATACCATAAAATATGTTATTTCTGTATTTTAGCAGGACCAGCCCAGCAGTTGCCATCTATCTGGTATAATTTTAAAGAGGGAAAATACACAAAAACAATGATACCTACTAAGCCAGAACCTGCGTATTACAAGATCCTCCCCTAGGAGGAGAGGATCCTCCCCTACATATATGTAATGGTTAATTTTATGTGTCAGCTTGACTGGGCCAAGGGATGCCCAGAGAGCTAGGTATGTCTGTGAGGGCATTTCCAGAAGAGATTAGCATTTGAATCAGTAGGCTTGAGTAAAGATCACCTTCACCAATGTGGATGGGCATCATCCAATCTGTTGACTTGAACAGGATAAAAAGGTAGAGGAAAATCAAATTTGCTGTCTGCTTGAGCTAGAACGTGATCTTCTGTCCTTGGGCATTGGGGCTCCTGGTTACTGGGCCTTTGGACTTAGATTGAATTATACCAGTAGACATCCCTGCTTTTCCAGTTTGCAGATGACAGATTATGGGATTTCTTGGTTTCCATAAACACTTGAACCAATTCCTATAATATCCCTATCTCTATATACATATACACACATATTTGCATGTATGTATATGCAAATATACATGTATTTTTATATATGTGTGTTTATGTATACACATACCTATATACACACATACCATTTCTGTGGATAACCCTGACTAACACAATATGTAAATCAAAGTTAGGAAGCAGTGGACTACAGCATATTAGAGAATTCCAGGATTAAAGTGTTTTAAAGTCCTTGAATTGTCTGGGAAAAGGGAAAAGTTCAAAGATTAATATTAGCCTTTGATTAGTCAAGAACACCTACTGTAATGTAAAGTATAATTCCATGTACATGAAATTCCTGAAAATGCAAAATCTATAGTGACAGAAAGATTGGTAGCTGCCCACAGGTGGAAGAAAGTACTAACTAGAAGGAGGCATGAGGGAACTTTTGGAAGTGATGGAAACAATCTGTAAGCTGATTATGGTGATGGAGAAACGTTTATCAAAAGTCTTCACACTACTGAATAGCTGTAGTTTATTTTATGTAAATTGTACCACAATTGAGTTGATAAAGAATATCTGTTTTAATTTTTAGACTAACCATTAAGAGAATAAAAATAAAGGACATAACTCACAAGCTAACAAAGAGAGAAAAGGGAATCATAAAATAACCACAAAGAGAACAAGGAAAAGGAACATAGTAAAGGTGGAACAAATAAGCAATGAAATGAAGGCACATTTAAACTCAATCTACCTTCTACACTGTAGTACTCTATCATGAGAGGGAGACATTTCCAGGAAAGTTTAATGATGGATAGTTAAAATATGTGGATTAAGCACATGCATTTATCCCCAAAACTTCACTGATATGTTAGTAAATGGTAAAAGAAAAAAACAAAAAAACAATAATGTCTGCAAGAACAAAAATGAGGGAATAGCAGATGAGAATTATCAATAAAATTTTGAAGAATGGAAGTAGGTGGATGAACAAATCAGGAAAAGCTAAAACAAGTCTGCAAAAAGAGCCAGGAAAAACCTGATTCATGGGGCACCTCAGTGGCTCAGTCCGTTAAGCGTCTGCCTTCAGCTCGGTTGTGATCCTGGGGTCCTGGGATGGAGCCCCATGTCAAGCTCCCTGCTTATTGAAGAGTCTGCTTTTCCCTCTCCCTCTGCTGCTCTCCCTGCTTGTGCTCTCTCTTTTTCTTTCTCTCTCAGATAAATATGTAAATAAAAATATTTTTTTAAAAAAACCTGATTTACATTAGACCACTAGAAAGACTTAGAAGTTAGAGACTACAGATAACTTCTGAAGAAGTGGTGGATGGGTCTGGTAACTGGGAGAATAGACCTGAAGTTAGAATTGGCTGAAAAATCTGTTAAAGGGGGAGTTAGATGCCAAATTTCCCCTCTACTCTTTGGACATTTACCATCTCAAGAAATTAAACTAAAGACATCTGGACTTGTAGACACAGTTTTTAACAGTTACTAAAGATGGCAGGAATGAAATGCCATTTTGAAAATGGGAGTTGAAATGAAGCTCTATGTAATGAATGGTGAGACAACCCTTTCTCCACCCCATTTCCCTTCTCAGGGCTGATAAAGAGGAAGGGAGAGGCTAGTACAAATTGCTGGCACTTGTGGTCCAGAAGGGGGAGGAGAAAAATATCCGATGAGAGCATTTTGAGCCAGTCCATTTTTTTTCAGGGGTAATTGAAAGAAGTATTTTCATGACATCAAAATCGTCAGTGACCGTGCCCTTTCCATCCCCTCATATTTGAGAATACTGGAAGCCAAGTTTATATGAGAGCCATGCTACTCCAATTGTTATCCAAGAACCAGTAGTATTGGCATCCCCTAGGAGCTGGTTAGAAATGCAGAGTCTCAGGCCCCACTCCAGACCTAATAAACTAAAACCTGCATTTTAGTGGGACTCCCCCTAGGTGATTCATATGCATATTAAAGTTTAAGAGCTATAGATTAGAGGATATTAAGGAATTCCAGGATTCGTCTCTGAAAGTAAAGACCATTTATGAATAGTGATGGAGGAACATATCTAATAATAAAAAAGAAATCCAACTTGCCATTTTTGCCTTATACCGAAACCCACCACATATCAAGAACTGCCTCACCCTACCCGAATACACACAATTTTAAATAGTCTTTTTAATTTAAACCTCTTAAAAGTTGAGAACTTACAGATAGATGAGAATAATCTCTTGAAAGAGTCTAAAACAAAGGAAAACAGTCAATGCAGAGAACCAAGAAATCTTGACAAATGAATATCTTAGCCTCAAAGAGTAACATCCATGAAATCAGAACATGATATTACTAGGGAGAGAGAGACCAAAAAAAGGGGGGGGGGGCTTGAAATTAAAAATATGAAAGATTTTTATTATTTAAAAAACATTTCTTAAAGATTTTTATTTATTCATAAAAGACAGAGAGAGAGAGAGAGGCAGAGACACAGGCAGAGGGAGAAGCAGGCTCCATGCCAGGAGCCCGATGTGGGACTCGATCTCAGGACTCCAGGATCACACCCTGGGCTGAAGGCAGGTGCTAAACTGCTGTGCCACCCAGGGATCCCCCCAAAAATATGAAAGATTTTTAAAGATACAAGGGGACATTTGGAAGGTGAAGTTGAGGAAGCCTCCCAGAGAGGACAAAGAAATACAACAGTAAACGGAAAAGAGAATTTGAGGATGAATTCAGGGAGCCCAACATCTCCTTAATAGTAACTCTAAAAAGAGAAATGAGAAATTTTCCCGGAAAGGAAGGTAGTGAGTTTACAGAATGAAGGCTCCCCCAGTGATCTGGTACATTGAATGCAAAAAGGCCCAAAACAAGAACACCAGCACTAGAAAAAGGGAGGATCCTAGAAGCTTCTGGAGAGAAAAGGCAGATCTCATAGAAAGGACTAGGAGTCAGAATGACATCAAGCTAGAAGCCAATAGAATAACCCTTTCAGATGCTGAGAGAATATTGTTTTTGATATAAAAGTCTGTGCCTCGCCAAAATATCAACTGAGTGTGGAAATAATATAAAGGCATCTTCAGATATGCAAGTTCTCACTTATCTAGTCTTTCTCAGGAAGCAACTGAAAGATACCACAAAAAATGATGTGGAGAAAATAAGAAAAGTAAAAGTCACAGGATCTATAAAATGAGATCTAATATGAAAGAGAAATAAAAAGCAACCCCAGGATTATGGTGAAAGGGAATACCAGGGAAGAATTGTGTATCACCCCTAGAGCGCAACCATTGGAGTTAGAGGAAGCAGAGAGGACCTTGGAAACAATTGGAATGGATAGATTACCGGAAGCATTTGACCATATGACAGGAAGTTTTTCAGCACTGATGGAGAGTTTGCAGATGAATTTAATAATATGAACATACAAAATGAAAATTTTAGAACAAGCACTTACTAAATCTAGGAAAGACAACTCTCATGAAAAATGTAATTTCAGTTGAGCCAATGTGGCTCATTTGCAAACATTTATATAATGATAATAATAAAAAACAGAATAGGGAGTTAGCTAAAAATTATGATAAAACAATTTTGGGACTATGAAGTAAGATATCTAAGAGGGTTAAATCCTCATTGTCCATAATTGAAGGATAATGTATAAAATCGGAAGTCAAGATCCAAGAGTAAATGCATACTATTTAGAAATGAAAGATAAATACTGGCAAAAACTGCTGAAGTTTGTAATAGTTGCTTTTGAATTGGGAGAGCAGGAGTTGGAGTAAAGCAGGGATCTCTGGTTTTATTTTTAAGCCTCATAGTATTATTTGACTTTCTAAAACTGTGTAATCTCATAAAAGTTAATATAAAACATATTTAAAGATAAATGATATTATTCCATAATGAAGTAAATGGATTGACAAGTGGCTATAATATATTAGCTTTTCAATTCAATATGTCAAGTAGATGCCCATCATGCAGAAAAGAGCTAGCGTAGCAGACCTGAAAGCTATCCTTTGAAAGGCCTGCTTGCAAGATTGGTCCATGGCTGGCATCTGGGAACTTGGATTTTGTGAAGGTTCTTACCACCCTTACTGATAACAGTGACTCGTTGTGTCCAAACTGTTTGTACAAACAATATAGTTTATGCAAAACACCTGCTTTCCTTCTGAAAGTCTGGGATTTGAGTGCCTTCCAGAAGGCAGAAGGTGCCTATGTAACCCGCCCCTGGTAAAAACCCTGGACAGAGTTTTAATGAGCTTTGCTGGTAAGCAACACTTGCTTGACGTGTTGTTACAATCAGCACCTGAGGAAAATAGGGTGTCCTCTGTTACTCCACTGAGAGAGGCCTCACGAAAGCTTGGGCCTGGTTTCCTCCAGGCTAAACCCCATGTGCCTTTTCTCTTTGTTGATTTTGTGCCATATCCTTTCTCTGTAATAAATCATAGCCATAAGTACAGCTGCATGCTGAGTCCTATGATTCCTCCTAGCCAATCCTTGAATTTGGGGCTGGTCTTGACAAACCTTGACACAGATTTTATTCCAAAAATCAATTAATGTAATAGCATAAGTGCAGGATATGTGTTTGCAAGCAACAAAACTCCAAATCTAACAGTTTTCAGGCAAAAAGAATTTACTGGAAGGGTTTCAGGAGAGCTCACAATTGACAGGAGACTGGAGAACAAACTAGAAATCACATATGGTCTAGCCAGGTCATTGCCACAACTGCCTATATTGTAAATAGTATCTTTTTTTTTTTTTTAAGATTTTATTTATCTATTCATGAAAGACACACAGAGAGAGGCAGAGACACAGGCAGAGGGAGAAGCAGGCTCCAATGCAGGGACTCGATCCCAGGACCCAGGATAATGCCCTGAGCCAAAGTCAGAAGCTCAACCGCTGAGCCACTCAGGTGCTCCGTAAATAGTATCTTAAATATTTCTCTGTTAGCTGCTAGTTTGGGGAATGCATTATTGCATATTCATCTTGTATTTAGCGACCTTGCTAAACTTATTATTTCTAGTAATTTGGTATGTTCTTAAGGGTTTTCTCTTTTAGATAATTATATTATTGGTGAATAATAGTTTTGATCTTCCCTTTTCAAATACTAGGTTCTTTCTTTTGTTCTTTCGTTCTTTCTGTCTTACTGACCTTCAGCCCAATGTGGGATAGAAGTAGTGATCATAGAATCCTTATCTTGTTACTTAGTTTAAAGGGAATGCCCTTGGGACACCTGGGTGGCTCAGTGGTTGAGCACCTGCCTTCAGGCCAGGGCATGATCCTAGAGTCCTGGGATCGAGTCCCACATTGGGCTCCCTGCATGGAGCCTACCTCTCTCTCCGCCTGTGTCTCTGCCTCTCTCTCTCTCTCTCTCTGTCTCTCATGAATAAATAAATAAAATCTTTTAAAAATGAGGAGGGGGATGCCCTTTACCATTAAGAATGATGTTTATCTTACATGTATGTTAAATACACTAACAGATTAAGAAAGATCATTTCTATTCTTATTTTAGTAAATGTTATATCATGATGACTGTTGAATTTTATCAAATGCTTTTTCTGCATCCATTAAGATGATAATTGGTTTTCTCCTTTACTGTTAATGGGAAGAATTAGTTCTCTAATAATAAAACCATTCTTATATCCTTGGAAGTAGCCTGACTTTGTCACGATTTATTACCCCTTTTATACATCACTGATTTGATTTGCTAATACTTTAATATATTTGCATCTAGGTTCACTAGTGAGATGGGCTGTAATGTGATTACTTTGGGAATTAAGCTTTATTAATCTCATACAATGAATTGGGACTATTTCCTCTTTTTCTGTTTTCCTGAAGAGTTTATATAAGATTGAAATGAACTGCTTCTTGAAAAGTTGATAGAACTCACCTAATTATTTAATCCTGATGATTTCTTTGTAAGAAATTTTAACTAGTTTCAGTTTCTTTTGTAGGCCTAGAATTATTTGAGATTTGTATTTCTTGAGTTATATTACTCTAGATTCTCTTCATCTAAATTTTGCAAAATATTATCTTTAAATCTCTCCTGCATCCATGATTATGTCCCCTTTGCATTACTAATATTTTTTCTTTTCTCTCCCCTCCTTGTAAATTTTATTAGTCCCCCCCCCCAAATAACCAGTTTTTGGCTTTGTTGATTCTCTTTATTCTATTTTCTTGATGCTCTAATCATTTTTTTGAAACAGACTTTTTTTTTTTTTTTTTTTTTTTTTTTTATTTATGATAGTCACACAGAGAGAGAGAGGCAGAGACACAGGCAGAGGGAGAAGCAGGCTCCATGCACTGGGAGCCCGACGTGGGATTCGATCCCGGGTCTCCAGGATCACGCCCTGGGCCAAAGGCAGGCGCTAAACCGCTGCACCACCCAGGGATCCCTCTAATCATTTTTATTTCCTTCTTTCTACTGGAGTTTGTTCTGTTATTTTTCTAATTAAGTTGGGTGTCTAATTCTTTAATATTCAGACTTTCTTAATTTCCAATATAGACATCAAGGCTATAAGTTTATTCAAATTATCACTACTATTTGTTTGTTTCTTAAGCCTTAATATATCATATTTTTATTATTGCTCAGTTCTAAATATTTTTTACATTTCTACTATGATTTCATCCTAGACTCAAGAGCTGTTTTCCAAGTGTGTGTGTGTGTAATTAAAGTTTTTATTTTGAAATAATTGTAGATTCACATGCAATTATAAAAATAATACAAAGAGATTCCATGTACACTTTATGCAGTTTCCTCCAATCATAACATCTTGCAAAACTGTATAAAATATCACAACTAGGATATTGACATTTGATGAGAATTCAGCTATTAATCTTACTAAGACTTCCTTATATGTCATGAATCACTTCTTTCTTGCTACTTGCAAAGTCTCTCTGTCCTTGGTTTTCAACAGTTTTATGTTGCTGTGTCTAAGTATGGACCTCTTTGAATTTATCTTAGAGTATATTGAGCTCCTTGGATGTGTGGATTGATGGTTTTTACCCAGTCTGGGAAGCTTTTGGCCATGGCTTCTTCAAATATTTCTTTCTCTCTCTCCTCTCCTTCTGGGGCCTCTGTTACGTTATCTATTGGTACACTTCATGGTATTTCATAGACCTCTGACATTCTGTTCCTTTTCTTTATTCTTTATAATCTTCAGACTGGAAAACCTCAACTGCCTGTCTTCAAGTTTGCTGATCCCTCTTTCTTTCAGCTTGAATCTATAGTTGTGCCCCTTTAGCAAAATTTTTTTTTACCAGTTATTGTACTTTCCAATTCCAGAATTTCTGTTTGGTTCTCTTTTATACTGTCTCTTTACTGATGTTCTCTATTTGATGAAACATTCTCATATATTTCTTTAGTTCTACAATGTATTATAGAACTAAAAATATAATAATATAATATATATAATATAAAACTTATATTATCATTTTTTAAGAGTGAGAGATGGAGAGGGAAGGGGCATAAGGAGATAGAGAATCTTAAGTAGACTCCACGCCTCAATAAAGTTGACTTTATTTCATTTTTAATTTTTTAATTTTTAAAAAAGTTTTATTTATTTACTTTAAAGAGAGAGAGAGAACAAGAGGAGGGACAGAGGGAGAGAGAGTGAGAGAACCTCAAGCAGACACCCCCTCAAGCACAGAGTCCTACACAGGGCTCAATCTCACAACCCGAGATCTGACCTGAGCTGAAATCAAGAGTCAGATGCTTAACCAGTTGAGGCACCCAGGTACCCCACTTTGAACATATTTGTAATAGCTGATGTAAAATCTTTGTCTAATAAAATCTATCCACCTGGGCTTCCTGAGAAATAATTTCTATTAACAGCTTCCTTTCAGGATGCCTGGGTGGCTCAGTGATTGAGCGTCTGCCTTGGCTCAGGACATGATCCTGGAGTTCCAGGATCGAGTCCTGCATGGGGCTCCCTGCATGGGTGCATGGGGTCTGTTTCTCCCTCAGCCTGTGTCTCTGTCTGTCTGTCTCTCTCTCTCTCTCTCTCTGTGTCTCTCATGAATAAACAAAATCTTAAAAAAAAACTGCTTCCTCTCCTCCCTTCATATATCTCATATTTTCCTGCTTCCTGACATGTCTCATAATTTTTTTGTTGAAAACTAGACACTTTAAATAATATAATGTGGCAACTGTCAAAATCAGAATCCCTTCACTTCCCAGCACGTGTTGGTGTTACTACTGCTGCTACTGTCTTTTAGTGACTTTCCTGAACTAATTCTGTGAAGTCTATTCTTTGTCATAATGTAGCCGCTATAATCTCATCTCGGTTAGCTTAGTGATCAGGGAATAAATGGTCAGACACTTCTGTACATGCCATTCATTAATAAGTTTTTCAGCCTTTGCAAAGTGTGTGTGTATGTGAGTGTGTGTGTGCATATCTTCAAGACTCCAGCACACTGTGGACAACTCTGCTTGCATCTTTACTTCCTGCTTCAAGATCTGCCAGTGGTGAGAGAATTTAGAGACTTCTCAGTCAGGCCTTTCCTAGGCATGCAAATAGTCCTGCATGTGGTCTTCTAGATTTCCAGGATTATGTTATTATCTTTTTCAAAGATACCCATAGATATCTTATTCTGAAGTTTTTCCTTATAAGTTTTTGTCCACTTCTTTGCCCCACCCAATTGTTATCACCTGAAACACCAGGGATGTTAAACAATTGCCACTGATTGTTTTCCATCAAATGTTCCAGGGAAAAGGGTATTCACAATGAAGGAGCTCTCAGTCAGTTCAAATAATGCAAGCCCTGAGAGTGGTGCTTTACCTGGAACTTCCAGACAGGTCAAATGATATATATTCTTTGAGGATGGACCTTTGAGAAGCTCCAAAACCCATTTTGTCCTGTCTGTTGATTACCAGGCTCCTGGTTTTCATGGGTACAGTGATTGCAGGGCTGTTAGGTTCCAACGCCGCTGTGAAACTAAGGAGAGAGGGATGGGAATAGAGCAAGTTAAAATGCCACAAAGTTCTCTTGTTTATTGAGATTCAGCCATTTTTCAAGAAAAAATACTCAGGTTGTTCAGTCTTTGGTTAATTTCCAGAGTCCTGAAAATGTTGATTTTGATAATTTTTGCCATTGTTCTCATAGCTTTTATCAAGAAGCAAATTTTTGATAGTCCTTTCTCCACCATTTTGAAAGTGGCTTCTATCATATTGAAATCAATACAAGCGGGCAGCCCCAGTGGTGCAATGGTTTGGCGCCGCCTGCAGCCTGGGGTGTGATCCTGGGGTCCCAGGATCGAGTCCCACATCAGGCTCCCTGTATGGAGCCTGCTTTTCCCTCTGCCTGTGTCTCTGTCTCTTTCTCTCAGTGTCTATGAATAAATAAATAAAATCTTTTTTAAAAAATGAAATCAATACAATCAAGCTAAAGAACTATTTCATCACCACAAGGATCCCTTATGTTGTCCTTTTATAGCCACGCCTTTCTATTCCTTCCTAAATTCTGGCAAGGAATAATCAGTTCTTCATTTCTGTAATTTTGTTATCTCTAGAATGTTTTATAAATGGAATGTTATCTCTAGAATGTTTTGTAAGTGGAATCATGCAGTATATAACCTTTTGGGTTTGGCGCTTTTTTTTCACTAAGCGTAATTCTCTGGAGATTCATCCAAATTGTTGCCTTTATCAATAATTTGTTCCTTATTATTGCTAATCCATGCTATGGATATCCCACACTTTGTTTTACCATTCATCCATGGAAGGACATTTGAATTGTTTCCAGTTTGGAGCCTTTACAGATTAAGTGCTATGAGCATTTGTGTAAGTTATTATGTGAATATGTCTCTATTTCTCTGAGATAGATGTCTAAGAGTGCAATTGCTGAATCATGTGGTAATTGCATGTTTAGTGTGTTTAATAAGCTGCCAACCCAGAAGACATAAAAAAATAGAAATATATTCCATGCTCATGAATTAAAACACTTAATGTTGTTAAAATGTCCATACTACCCAAAGCAATCTACAGATTCAATGTAATCATTATCAAAATTCCAATGACATTTTTTCCACAGAAAATACAATCTTAAAATGTGTAAAAAAACACAAAAGAGGGGATCCGTGGGTGGCTCAGTGGTTTGGCACCTGCCTTCGGCCCAGGGCATGATCCTGGAGTCCTGGGATCGAGTCCCACATTGGGCTACCTGCATGGAGCCTGCTTCTCCCTCTGTCTGTGTCTCTGCCTCTCTCTCTCATTCTGTCTCTCATGAATAAATAAATAAAATCTTAAACACACACACACACACACACACACACACACACACACACACACACAAAAGACCCAAATAACCAAGGCAATATTTAGAAAGAACAAATCTGGAGGCATCACACTTTTTTATTTCAAACCATATTACAGACTAATCAAAACAGTATGGTATTGGGGCATCTAGGTGGCTCAGCTGGTTAAGCACCCAACTTTTGCTTTTAGCTCAGTCATGATCTCAGGGTTGTGAGATTGAGCCCTGGGTTGGGCTCTACACTCAGCGGGGAGTCTGCTTTTCCCTCTCCCTGACCCCACTTGCTCTCTCTCTCTCAAATAAATAAATAAAATCTTTAGAAAAAAAACCAAAAGTATGGTATTGGCATAAAACAGACACATAGGTCATGGAACAAAAGAGGGCCCAGAATAAATGCACACATCTATTGGCAGGTCATTTATGACACATGAGCCAAGAATATACAATGGAGAAAGGACAGTCTCTTCAATAAATGGTGCTGGGAAAATTGGACACCCACATGCAAAAGAATGAAACTGGATCACTATCTTATACTATACACAGAACTTACCTCAAAATAGATTAAAGACTTGAACACAAGACCCTGAAACCATAAAACTTCTAGAAGAGAGCATAGGTAATAAAATCCTTGACATTGGTCTTGGCAATAAGTTTTTGGAACTGACTCCAAAACCAAAACTAAGTAAGTGAGACTATATCAAACTATAAAGCTTTAGCACAGCAAAGGAAACCATCAATAAAATGAAAAGATAGGGATCCTGGGTGGCTCAGTCAATTAAGTGTCTGCTTTCTGCTCAGGTCATGATCTCAGGGTCCTGGGATCAAGCTCTACTTCTCACTCTTCTCCCCCCCACCCCCACCCCATACTCTCTCTTGCCTTTCTCCCTCTCTCAAATAAATTAATAAAATATTTTTTTAAAAAATTAAAAGACAATCTGCCAAATGAGAGAAAATATTTGTGAATCATATATCTGATAAGGGGCTAATATCCAAAATATATAAGGAACTCCTACAACTCATTAATAAAAACCCCAATAAACCAATTTTTAAAATGGGCAGAGACTCTGAATAGACATCTTCCCAAAGAAGACACATAGATGGCCAAAAGGAACATGAAAAGGTGCTCAACATCACTAATTATCGGGGAAATGCAAATCAAAACCACAAAGAGATATCACTTCACTCACACTTGTTAGAATGGCTATTATCAAAAAGATAAGAAATAACAAGAGTTGGCAAGGATGTGGAGAAAAGAGAATCCTTATGCCCTGTTGGTGGGAATGTAAATAGGTGTAACAACTATGGAAACAATATGGAGGTTCCTCAAAAAATAAAAAGTAGAACTACCATGTGATCTGTTTCTGGATATGTATTCAAAGGAAATGAAAACAATAGATTAAGATATCTGCATCCCCATGTTCTTTGCAGCATTATTTACAATAGTCAAGACGTGGGGGTGCCTGGGTGACTCAGTTGGTTAAGCATCCAACTTTTGATTTCAGCTCAGGTCATAACTTCAGGGTCGTGAGATCGAGCCCCATGTTTGGACTCTGATCTGAGCATGGAACCTGTAGAAGATTCTCTCTTCCTCTCCCTCTGCCTCTCCCCCAACTCAAAAAATAAATAAATAAATGAAAAAGAAAAGAAAAGAAAAGAAAGAAAGAAAAGAAAAGAAAAGAAAAGAAAAGAAAAGAAAAGAAAAGAAAAGAAAAGAAAAGAAAAGAAAAGAAAAAGAAAAGTCAGGACATGAAAACAACCTAAGTGTCCATTGGTGAATGAATGGATAAAGAAAATATGGTGTATATACACAATGGAATATTATTCAGCAATAAAAAAGAATGAGATACTGCAATTTGCAACAACATGGATGGAAGATGGGGGTATTATGCTAAGTGAAATAAGACAAATATTGTATAATATCATTTATATGTGAAATCTACCAAGTCATAGATACAGAGAGAACAGATGGATGGTTGCCAGAGGTGGAGATAGGGGTGGGGGACATGGGTGAAGGTGGCCAAAATGTACAAACTTCCAGATATAAAATAAATAAGTCCTGGGGATATAATATACAGCATGGTGACATGGTGACTAGTAATACTGTGTTTTATATTTGAAAGTTGCTAAAAGAGTAGATCTTAAAAGTTCTTAACACAAGAAAAATTTTACACCTATATATGGTGATAGACATTAACTAGACTTATTGTGGTGACCATTTTGCAATGTATACATATATCGATTCATTATGTTATATACCTAAAACTAATATAATGTTTTATGTCAATTGAATCTCAAAACAAAAAATGATTTCTCCCTCACTTGTATTTCACTCTGCAAAACAGATACTAAATCAAGAGAGAGTTGCCACCACAACATGAAATTTATTCAAAATTGGTGAAGAGGTAAGAAAAATGTATCTACTATATATTTTTAAGTCAAAATTATGATGCCTTCCTGAACAAAAATGAAAGTGGATAGATTACCAAAAACAATTGACAAAAGAAAAAAATGGTAAATTGGACCTTCTCAAATTAAAAAAATTATATAGTTTAAACACCATTAAGAAAATGAACAGATGAGCCACACTGAAAGAATATTTACAAATCATGTATTCAAGAAAAGACTTGTGTCTTTGCAACTCAGAAACACCCAATTAAATAGTGACCAAAAAATTTGAATGGACACTTCACCATAGAAGATATATGGATGTAAAATAAGCACCTGAAAGATGTTAATATCATCAGGCATTAGGGAAATGGAAATTAAAACCGTGCGAGATACCACTTCACACTCACTAGAGTGGCTATAGTTAAAAAGACAGACAATAAAAAATATTGAGAAAGAGGTGGAGAAAGTCCCATATACTGCCAATAGGAATGTAAAATGGCTCAATTACTTGGAAAACAGTTTCAGTCTTACAAGGGGTTTGTTTACTTGTTTTAATTTCTTTGGATATTGAAACACCATTTTTGTGGTATATTTCACACGCGGTTTCTTTTGATGTAAAAAATTTTCTTACATAGAAATTATTTTAAATCCATTAAAAAGTGAAATAGACCTAGACCTTGTTGTTGTTGTTGTGCAACAACTAAAAGAAACTGCCAATCTGTTTTCTAGAATGACTGTATTATTTTACATTCCCACCAGCAATGTATAAATGATCCAATTTGTCTGGATCCTTGTCAACATTTGATATTGTCAACATTTTTAATTATAGCCATTCAGATAGGTACATGTTGAATGTTTTAGTGTAGTTTCAATTTGCATCTCTGTGGTTAATAATATTAAATATCTTTCAATGCACTTATTTGCTGTCTGTATATCCTCTTCAGCAAATAACTATTTTCTAATTGGATTGTTTGGTTCTTGACTGATGAATTTTGTGAGTTCTTCAAATATTCTAGATAGTAGTCCTTTTGATATATGGTTTGCAAATATTTTCTCCCAGTTTGTAGCCTTTCTTTTCATCTCCTTATCAGGGTCTTTTGCAGATCAGAAGATTTTAATTTTGGTAGAATTAAATTTATTTTTAATTAATTAATTAATAGATATGAACACGAGTGGGGAGAGGGGCAGAGGGAGAGAGAGATTCTCAAGCAGACTCTGTGCTGAGGGCAGAGCCCCATGCAGGGCTTTATCTCACCACTCTGAATCATGACCTGAGCCAAAACCAAGAGTCAGATGCCCAACTGACTAAGCCACCCAGGCACCCAGGTAGAGTTTGATTTATTAATTTTTACTTTTATGGACTATGTTTTTGGTGTAAAGTCTTAGAAAGAAATCTTTGTCTAGATCTAGCTCTTGAATATTTTCTCCCTTTTTCCCTAAAACTTTTGTAGTTTTATGCTTTGTATTTAAGTCTGTGATATATTTTGAGTTAATTTTTGTATAAAATATGAAACTTTTGTCAAGATTCATGTGGGTTTTTGTGCACAGACATCAATTACTTGCACCATGTGTTCGACAGGCAGTCTTTCCTCCCTTGAATTGCTATTGCGACTTTGTCCCAAATCAGTTGGGCATTTTTTATAGGTCTATTTCAGGGTTTTCTATTCTGTTCCATTGGTCTACGGTGTCTATCCCTCTGTCAATACTACATAGTCTTGATTAGTGTAGCTCTATAAAAAGCCTTAAAATTGGGTAAAATGATCCTCCTGCTTTATTCTCTTTCAAAATTGTTTTAGCTCTTATAGTTACTTGGCCTCTTCATACAAATTTTAGGATAATGTCTATTCCACATAACATCTTGATAGGATTTCAATAGGAATTGCATTAAACCTATATATCAATTTGGAGAGAATTGACATCTTTAGAAATGTGTTTTTAAATTTCTGAATACATGAAGGGTTTTTAAAAATCTTTTTGTTATTAACATCTAATTTAATTCCATTACAATCACAAAATGTGATCAATATAGCAGTCCTTTGAAATTTGTTGAGACTTGTTTTATGGACTAGTATTTAAGTTTTATAAATGTTCCACATATGCTTGAGAAAAATGAATGCTGTCTAAGTTTTAGGCTCTATTGTGTATTCAATTAACTGTATTCTTCAAATCTTTTTTTTTAAAGATTTTATTTATTTATTTGAGAGAGCGCGAGCACATGCATGAGAGAGCATGGGGTGTGGGTGGCAGAGGGAGAGGGAGAAGCAAACTCCATGAAGAGCAGGGAGCCTGATTCCAGGCTCAATCCCAGGACCATGGGATCATGACCTAAGCCTAAAGCAGATGCTTAACCAACTAAGCCACCCAGGTACTCCGTCTGAATTGTATTCTTCAGATCTTCCATATTTTTACCAATTTTATGTAACTCCCTTGTGTACTTTTAAATGATATAATGAATTTCTTCCTTCCTGATAATGTTTTTGTCTTACAGTCCACTTTTTATGATACTAATATAACCACCTTGGCTTTCTTTTGTCAGTATTTGTCCAAGTCAGCCTTTTCTATCCTTTTACTTTGAGCCTCTCTTTGGTCTTAAGTTTTGTATGAGCCTGTTGCAAACAATATACTCCTAGCTTTTGTTTTTCATTTTAAATCCAATTGAAGTATCTCTGTCCTAAATGGCTCCTTAGTTTTATTGTAATTATTGATATATTTGGCCTTCTTTTTATCATCTTGCTTTGTGTTTCCTCTTTGTTCACTTTTCCCTGTATTTGCCCCCACTGCCCTAACACACACACACACACACACACACACTTCTCTCATTTTGGATTTTTTCCAAATGATTGGTATTTTTTCCCCCATGAATCTCCTCTTTACTTGTTTAGGTGTTATACATTCTAACTTTACTCTTTTCTGGTTACTGCTGAAATTTTTACCGTGCATATTTAACAAAGTCAAACTAATCAATACCCTAAGTCTTCCTGAATAATACAAGGAACTTAGAACTCTTCCAACTACCGGACTTCTGATTACACCACTATGATTTTTTAGTATTTTCGACCTGTCCTTTTAAATTTAATTTTTGGGACTAGATAATAAATTCATATGGTTCAAAAAGAGAGAAAAAAATAAAATGGTATATAGCAAAAAAGTCTCCATCCCATGTTTACCCCCATCTGCTCAGTTCTCTCTCATAGGAGACCACTGTTTTAAGTTTATGTATCCTTCCAGAATTTTATTATGCACAAGTAAATAGTGACATAGATTCCACTTCTCCTTTTTAATAAAAAAAGGTAGTATGCTGAGCAGGATCTTACTTTTTTTCACTTAGTATGTCTTCGGGACGCCTGGTTGGCTCAGTGGTTGAGCTTCTGCCTTCAGCTCAGGTTGTGATCCCCAGGTCCAGGGGGTTGAGTCCTGCATCAGGCTCCCCATAGGGAGCCTGCTTCTCCTTCTGCCTATGTCCCTGCCTCTCTGTCTATATCTCTCATGAATAGATGGGTGAAATCTTAAAAAAAAAACAAACAAAACTTAGTATGTCTTGAAGATCTTTCCATATCAGTGCACAGATATCTAAACAGTACATACGAGGGTGTTTTATTGGGGGGGGGGGTTGTTTTTTGTGGTTTTTGCGTTTTTGTTTTTGTTTTTCCAAATAGCTATCTGTGGGGCATCTGGCTGGCTTAGTAGTCAGAGCATGTAACTCTTGATCTCAGGGTCATGAGTTCAAGCCCCATCTTAGGTGTAGAGCAAAACTATCTATATTTCATTATATGGATTACTATAATTTAGTTACCTGTACAATACTGAAATTTCAGTTGTCTTGAGCCCTGTTACTGCAAGCAATGCTGTAAAGAATAAACTTATACATTTATCACTTCATACATGTGAAAGTGTATCTATGGGATAAATCGCCCAAAGTGGAATTCCTAAGTCAAAGGCTATATGCATTTGGAAATGTAACAGCTCTCCAGAAGGACTGTGCCAATTTCCACTCATACAAGCCATGTATGAATGTGTTTTCTCACACCTTCATCAATAGAACGTGTTAGCAAATTTTTGGAATTTCACCAATCTAACAGGTTAAAAAATATTTTGGTGTAATTTTATTTTGAATTTCAATTACTATGAAAGAGTCTGAGCACCTTTTCATATGTTTAAAGCCATTTTTATTGCCTTTTCCCTGGGAATTGGCAAGGGTGTGTATATATCAGTGAGTGTATACATTTGTCAAAACTGGTGGAACTGTGCAGTTAAAATCTGTGTATATCACTGTATGTAAGTTATGCTTCTAGTATCATTCCTCTTTTTTTTTTAAGATTTTATTTATTTATTCATGAGAGACACAGAGAGAGACACACACACACACAACACAGGCAGAGGGAGAAGCAGGCTCCATGCAGGGAGGCCGATGGGAGGCTCCATCCCAGGACTCCTAGAACATGACCTGAGCCAAAGGCAGACGCTCAACCACTGAGGCACCCAGGTGCCCCACTTTTTAAACTATTTTTAAACCAAGAATGTTTGTTGAACTTTATCAAAGTCTTCTTAGTATCTGTGCAAATGATATTCTTATCCTGAGCTATCTTTTTATATTTCTGAAATAATCAACATCATAATGTGTCTCTCATGTTTTTGTTTAATGTTTCCTAGGTTTTGTTTGCTCTATTTTAATTAGTGTAGTAGGCAACATTCTACACCCTCATATAATCCTTTTCCCTTGAGGGTGGACAGGTTCTATGAAAACTCCCATGATTGTGCTACGTTACATGGCAAGGGGGAAGAGATTTTTGCCAATGTAATCAAGGTGTCTAATCTGTTGACTCTGAGTTAATGAAAGGGAGATTACCTTGCATAAGCCTGCCCTGATCAGGTAAACCCTTTCAAAGAGGGTTTAGGACCTGCCCTGAACTCAAAGAAGCTTTCCTGCTGGCTTTGAAGATACCAGCTGCCCTGAGTTTTACAGCTGCAAAGAAACATATTTCTGCCAACCACCATGGGAGCTTGAAGAAGACGTGCACCTTACACGAGACTATAGCTTGGCTGACCTCCTAAGACTCTGAGAAGACCCAGCTAAGCCATGCCCAGACTTTGGGTCTGCGGAAACTGTAAGGTAGTAAGTGTATGTTGTTTTAAGCCACTGTATTTGTGGTCATTTGTCACACAGCAATAGACAACGAAGAGTCTTTTTGCATCAATATTCAGAAATGAGACTGGTCTGTCATTTCCTTCCTTCCTTTCTTCCATTGTCAGATTTGGGTATTGTAATACTTGCTTTATAGAAATAATTTGGAAGTTTTCTTCTTTTTTGTTGCCTTGAAATAGTTTAAAAAGAATTTGGGAAAGAAGCATTGGACAGCTGTTTGTTTCTTTAAGGCTTGGTGGAATTTTTTTTCTGAAACCTGCAACTGAATTTTTTGGGAAAGGTATTCTTTAAAAACTGTCATGTTTTGATTTTTTTATTTGGGAGCTTAGTTTGATAAATTATGTTTTCCTCAGAAGTAATATATTTCATGTAGGTTTTGAGAATTGCTTGCATAGAGTTACAGTAATTTAAAAATGATTCTTTAGACTTTATTTTTGTTTCTATGGTAATTTCTTATTTTGTGTATTTGTGCTTTCTTCTATCTTTGTTTCATTAGGTTAGGATTGACTTATTTTTTTCCCCATACCTTTTCCATTTATTTATGGTTTCTTTTGCTTTTGTTTTCTCACTTATTAATTTCTGCCTTTACTCTTATTTTTCTTATCTTTTATTCCTTGACTTACTCCTTTGTTATTTTTCTAACTCTTTGAGTAGGATACATTTCTTATTTTCATTCTCTTTCACTGACAGAAATATTTGAGGCTGTGAATTTTCCTTTCAGCTTTAGCTATATCCCTCAGGTTCTAATATATAGTTTTATATTATTGTTTTCTAGAAATTCTGTAATATCAGTTTTGAGTTTCTCTTTGAGTGAAAGGTTGCCTAAGAGAGTGTTTTTAAGTTGCTAGTAAGAAGCTTTTGTTTTCTGATTTTTTTTTTTTAAGATTTTATTTGTTTATTCATGAGAGACACACAGAGAGAGGCAGAGACATAGGCAGAAGGAGAAGCAGGCTCCCTGTGGGGAGCCTGATGTGGGACTCAATCCCAGGACCCCAGGATCAGGACCTGAGCCAAAGGCAGATACTCAACCACTGAGCCACCCAAGGGTCCCCTTGTTTTCTGATTTTATTGTTAATTTCCGCATTAGAATTCAGAGAATGCAGTTTGTGTTATCTTTACTTTTGAGAGTTCAGTGAGGTTTCTCAAGTATGTTTTGATAAGTATCCATGGTCCCTTGAAAAGTAAGTATATGAGATGCCTGGGTGGTTCAGCAGTTAAGCATCTGCCTTTGGCCCAGGGTGTGATCCTGGGGTCCTGGGATCGAGTCCCACATTGGGCTCCCTGCCTGGAGCCTGCTTCTCCCTCTGCTTGTGTCTCTGCCTCTGTGTGTGTGTTTGTGTCTCTCATGAATAAATAAATAAAGTCTTTGAAAAAAAAAAGTAAGTATATTCTCAATATCAGAGTATAAAATTATGTGTGTGCACACACTCTAGGTGTGAGTGTATCTGTATGTGTGTATGTTAGTCTTGTTTTTATCCGTGGGGATCTTATAAATACCGAAAAGAGTGAATTAAAGTTTTATCCTGTATATTTCTTCCTGTCTCTGTCTTATTAATTTGACTACCATATTATTTGTTACATAAATATTAACTGTACCTTTACTGTGAATTGTGCCTTTTAGAATTATGGAGTAATCTTTTTCTTTGCCTCATTTAATTCTTTTAGTGCCTGAATTCTACCTTCTGGCAGTAAGAGCAAGACCTCACTTTTCTTTTTTTTAATAAGATTTTATTTTATTATTTATTCATGAGAGACACAGAGAGAGAGACAGAGACAGAGACACAGGCAGAGGGAGAAGCAGGCTCCATGCAGGGAGCCCGACTGGGACTCCAGGATCCATGCATGGATCCCAGGTCTCCAGGATCAGGCCCTGGGCTGAAGGAGGCGCTAAACTGCTGAGCCACCCGGGCTGCCCAAGACCTCACTTTTCAAGTTTTATACCTATTGTATTTTTAAAATGTACTTTTTGTATATTCCTTTATATTTTACCTTTCTGAATTATTGTTGGGGTAAATAATTTTCTTTTCATGGATGATTTAAGCTCATTTATATTTGTTGAGATGACCAGTACGTTTGTTTTGAGTTGTCATGTATTTCATATTTTTCTGTTTAAGTCTTTCAGTATGTTCACTATGTTTTACTTTTTGTTGTATTGCTCTTCGGATTTAGAGGGGTTTTCATTTTTGTTCTAGTGTTACTTTTTATGATTATAATTTTATATAATATCCTTAATTCTCTATTTCTTTAGATAGTATGAATTTCCTTCTGTGACTAATGTTAAAATCAATGTGTTTTGTCTTCTTTCCCATTGCCCTCCTTTTCTTCTACGGTCCAATGTTAGTTATAAAAAAAATACCTTTCTCTGTGTTTACCTTTGAAAAGTTAAATATGATTCTGCTTCTGTTACTTCATTTGTCAACTCTGAATGATATTATTTGATCCTCAGTTGTTACAGATAAGGCAGTTCTCCAATTTAATATATTTGCCATCTTCTTTTTCCCTTCCCCTCCCATTTTTATGTGTATCATCAGACCATATTTCATTTAAATACTGACTTGCCATCCCGATCTCCACGTTTACCTTAATCTTATTCCAATTGTTATATATTAGGTTAAATGTTCATCACCATACTATAGTCATAGTCTTTGCAATCCATCTTTTAGTTGGCTAAAGTTTATCCTTTAGATGTTTTCTTGAGGAGAGCTCATGGGAACAATATCCGCCTGAGTTTTTGTGTGTCTGTAATCTTCATACTTGAAAGACACCCTGACTGGAGAGTAAATCCCTGGCTCACACTTTCTTTTGAGTATTTTTCAAGTATTGCCCCACATTCTGCTAGCAGTGAGTATTGCTGTAAAGAAATCTGAAGGCAGTCTGAATTTTTTTCTTCTATAAGTGACTTCCTTTGGAGGGAGGAGAAGATACCTGGCTGCCCAAACATTTCTTTGTTTTTCCATTCTAATAATTTTATTAAGATACATTTGAATCCATTTTCCCTGGCACATGGTATATATTTTGATTTGAAAAGAAGATCCAAATCTTCTTTTATTTCAGGAAAGAACTTCAAATTTGTATCTTGAAATAGATCTTGAACTGTATCATAAATACTTAAATCTCCATTGGTTTGGTTTTCTTCTTCAGAGATTCCAGTTACATGTGCAGGCTGTCTCCTTTGCCTATCTTCTTTTTAAAAATTTATTTTATTTTATTTATTTGACAGAGATAGAGACAGAGAAAGCAAGCACAAGCAGGGGAAGAGGGAGAGGGAGAAGTAGACTCCCCACTGAGCAGGGAGCCCGATGCAGGGCTCCATCCCAGGACCTGGGATCATAACCTGAGCTGAAGGCAGATGCTTAATGGACTGAGCCATCCAGGTGCCCCTCCTTTGCCATCTTCTATACCTATCATTTTCTCTCTCATCCTACACAGCCCAATATGGTAGCCACTAGCCACGTATGATTATTAACTAATTAAAATTAAATCAAGTTAAGAATTAAGTTCTGTGATCTCACCGCTCACATTTCACATGCCCCATAGCCACAATTGGCTAGAGGCTACTACATGGAACAGCACATATGCAGCACATATGTAGCACACATTTCCATCATCACAGAAAATTTTAGTAGACAGGGACACTCATTTGAGCTTTATTTCCATTTCGTTTACTTTTGTCACTTTTGTCCTCGATGTCCCTTTACTGAGTTTTGCATTGTGTCTGTTCTCCCTTGGGCCCTTTCTAACTAGATCATGAATTCAGAGATGGTTTATTTTTATTCTTCTACTTCTTTCTTAAGGTTGGCCAATTCATATTTCATCTCCTGTTTTCTTGCCATTTCTTCCTTGATTTCTTGCATTTCTGCTATGAAGCCTTTCTCCATTTAAGCAGTTACTTATTTTGCTTTGTTTATAGTTAACATTTTTTAATTATTTATTTTATTGGAGGAGGGGCAAAGGGAGAGAATCTTTGAGTAGACGCTCAGCTGAGCACAGAGCCTGAGGCAAGGCAAGCCCTGAGATCACAACCTGAGCCAAAATCAAGAGTCAGACGCTTAACCAACTGAGGGCACCCCTGTAGTTAACTTTTGATCAGAATTTTAATATGTTCCTTGTCTGTTTTTTTTATCTCTTAACTTTTGCTATCCCCTCCCACCTTTTTTCTTACAGTATTTTTTTTGTCATGTTGATATGCTAGTTCCCTTTTTATGATGCTTTATGCAATGACAAGAGGTTCCTTCGGTGGATGTATTAAGTGGGCATTTTCTGAAATCTGTCACCTCTGGGCACTTCTCTGTTCTCACCTCATCTTTATTGTACATCCACCACACAGCTTCTGACCAGTTGCTTCCTGACTAGTGGTTTCCAGCTCTCTCAGCTCTTGCAGTGTGTAAAGGATGCAGGTTCTCACTTCAAGGTGAGCTTTCTTTACCCACAGGAAGTATAGTTTTACTAATATGTTGTGAGATCTGTCACCTCTGGCCTCTTTCTGTTCACTTGATCTGCTGTCGTATCTATTGATCTCTGTAGCTGCTGTAAAGCTTTTTTTTTTTTTTTTTAAGGTTTATTTATTTGAGAGAGAGAGAGAGCATGAGTGTGCAGGGCAGAGGGAGAGAATCTCCAGCAGTCTCTGTGCTGACCTCAGAGCCCTGCATGGGGCTTGATCTCATGACCCTGTGATAGTGACCTGAGCCAAAACCAAGAGTTGGATGCTCAACCAACTGCCCCCCCACCCCAGGCACTGCACCTTCTGTGATGCTTTTGGCAGCACTTACACCTTTTTGAGTGCACAGATGCTATCTGCCACTCAGTCTTACTGAAGTTTACTGGTTTTTAATCCCCCATAGATCTTGAAGTGTATGCAAGAAAGACATCTTTAAGAAGAGAAATTGCTTTCACCAACCCCTTTTTACCACATCTTCACCTTTTATTAACCTTATGGATTAGACCTTTTCATTATTATCATTTTACAAAATGCTCGTTCAGATTTGCCTACATGTTCACAATGTGTTTTTAGCCATCACTTACCCTTGCATCTCAGAAGTTCTTACTGGGATTATATTCCCTTTTCCTGAATTATACCCTATATAAATTCCTTCAGAGAGGCTAGTTAGTCTTGTTTATCTAAAAATACCTTGAGTTCATAACTTTTCTTGAAAGAGAATTTTCTAATGTATAATTTTAGATTGATGGCTATTCTCTCAGGATTTGGAGCACTATTCCAATATCTTAGAATTTGCTGTTGCTATTGAGAAGTCCACTCTTAGTTCTACTTTGTAGGTGATCTGCCTTTTCTCTTTAGCTGCTTTTAAGCCTTCTCTTTGTCTTTCATGTTCTGAGTTTTACATTACTGTGTTTAGATGTTCTTTTTTTAAAAGAAAAAAACACTATCATGCATGGTATTCTGATCCTAGATCTAAGGATTCTTGTCTTTTCATCTGGTCTGGAAAATTCTGTGATTCTTTTTCCAAACATTGCCTCTCTCTCTAGTCCCTTTATTCTCTTCCATGACTTAATAGATCATATAGACCTTCTCATTCTATCCCCCATATCCCTTAAACTCTCACTCAGAGTTTTTCAACTTCTTAGCTTTCCGTGCTTCATTTTCGGTCTCTTGTTGTTCACTCATAGTGTGATTGCATTTCCTTATTTAAGCATTTCATACACTTAAAAATATTCTATGCCAAGTGAAAGATGCTAGACACAAAGAGGAACATCATGCACAAGTCCATATATATGACATTCTGTAACAGCAAAAGTTTTGGTTCAAAATTCAGGTCAGTTGGGATGCCTGGGTGGCTCAGCGGTTTAGCGCCTGCCTTCGGCCTATGGCATGATCCTGGGGTCCCGGGATCGAGTCCCACATCGGGCTCTCTGCATGGAGCCTGCTTCTCCCTCTGCCTGTGTCTCTGTCTCTCTCTCTGTCTCTGTCTCTCTCATGAATGAATAAAGAAAATCTTAAAAAAAAAATCAGGTCAGTTGTTGCCAAGAGCTGGGTGTTGTAAGAAAAAAACTGACTTCAAAAAGCATGAGGGAATTTTGGAGGTAAAGGAAATATTTGATTTCTTGATTGTGGTAGTGGTTATATGACTGTACACTTGTCAAAATTCATTGAGCTGTATACATAAAAATGTTGAAACTTACTGTACTAAATTAGACCTCAATAAACCTGATATTTAAATAGTGTATAGTTAACCACTACTTACATGCCAAATATAAACAGTGAAAGTGGGGAAGAGGAAGGCAAAAATTTATTAAGATATATAAACATTTATGCAACAAGGAAGGAAATACGTGTAAAGGTGACAGTCTTTATTCTGTAATGACTTATGAGGATGTAGTTGGTATGTATGACTTTTCCTGTCTATAATTTGTACCATGTTCCCTTTGCCTTCACACAGGCACTCAGGGAGTTGGGGTTTCCTACCAGGCTTCACAAGGGGTCTGAGCCCTTGATAATTCTGTCCTTATAGGGGTAGGGTAATCTTCCATTAATTTTTTCCATTGGAACGATGCCTAGGTGGAGAAGTTGGTTAAGTCGAACTCTTATATCAGGTTAGGTTGTGGTCTGAGGGTCGTGAGACCGAGCCCTGTAACAGGCTCCATACTCATCAGGGAGTCTGCTTGAGATTCTCTCTCCCTCTCCTTCTACCCCTCCCTCACTGTTTTCTCTCTCTCTAAAATAAATAAATCTTTTTTTTTAAAGACTTTATTTATTCATTCATAGAGGCACAGAGAGAGGCAGAGACACAGGCAGAAGGAGAAGCAGGCTCCAAGCAGGGAGCCCGACGTGGGACTCAATCCTGGGTCTCCAGGATCATGCCCTGGGCTGCAGGCGGCGCTAAACCGCTGCGCCACCAGGGCAGCCCCTAAAATAAATAAATATTTAAAAATAATATTTTTTTTTCCATTGGATGTGGTAGTATAAGACCTACTCCAGAACAACATATCTGAGTTCTGTTAAGATTTTTCCACGCCCAGGACACCTGAGTGGCTCAGCGGCTGGGCACCTACCTTCCGCTCAGGTCATAATCCCGGGATCCAGGGTCGAGTCCTGCATCGGGCTCCCTGCGAGGAGCCTGCTTCTCCTCCTGCCTATATCTCTGCTTCTCTCTGTCAGTCTGCCTCTCTTGTGAATAAATAAATAAATCTTGAAAAAAAAAGATTTTTCCATGCCCACTTTGAAGCTGCAGTATTTTTCAACCTTGATAGTCAAGATTATTCAAGATCAGTCATCCCAGTTAACACTATAACCCCTTTTTTTGTCTACTCATTTGTGGTAGAAAAGCCCAAAATGACTAATAGTGGAAAAAATGTTTTTTTCCCTTAAAGAAGCAGTAATCTTTTGTATGCCCAAAGCCTAAGTCAGCAGATCCCCAAGTCACAGAGCAGAGAAGCAATTACTTGTTGTCATTGGCTTAATCATGAAAGGCACTGTCCCATTTTCACTTCATAGTTTCCACACTTGTATATTCTAATTATAGGAAAAGCAGTGCTACAGATATATTGGTTCATGATTCTGAACATATTATACGTCCTGCAGGTCAGCATCCCAACCTCATGAGGTGTTGTCTCATTTGGAAGCTTAACTGGATCTTCAATAAGCTACTTGGCTGTTCTGTAAGGCAAGTTTCTGGTCTAGGCAGGGGAGAGAGTATGAGTAACACACTCATGCAACTTACTGTGTCTTCAGAAATGGCTGGGGCCTGATCCTGTATATTATACCTCTTCTAGCTAATGATATAGTGTTCCTTAAAATGCCCAATTTTGGGATCCCTGGGTGGCGCAGCGGTTTGGCGCCTGCCTTTGGCCCAGGGCGTGATCCTGGAGACCCGGGATCGAATCCCACATCGGGCTCCCGGTGCATGGAGCCTGCTTCTCCCTCTGCCTGTGTCTCTGCCTCTCTCTCTCTCTCTCTCTCTGTGACTATCATAAATAAATTTAAAAAAAAATTAAAATGCCCAATTTTGTGACTCAGTAGCTTAGATATCTCATAGTGGGCAGCTTCAGTCTGTACACCAACATTTGAGCTCCCCAAGTTTCCTGGAGCACAGCTACAACAGTTTCTCAAAATGAAAATAACTACTTGCCTGATAGCTCATAGTTTTGCTCCATAACTCTAGGGGCTTCTGCTCAGATTCCTATTGAGGCTTGCCATAGACATCACATGGCATTCTCATCTGCCACCCATTCATGGAACACCAGTGGATCCATTGGGTCATAAAGTCTAAATGAAGTAATTCTCTACTTCACTAGAGTTTTTCAGTATATACATCAAGTAGAACTTGAGTATATTGCCCAACTTCTGTCCCAGGGACTAATGAGGGAATGTTTTTGACTATAAGAAAAACTCTAATTCAAACTGTCTTAAATTATTTGAAATGCTATGATCTTACATAAAGTAAAATCACACATTATGGGGTGTGATTCAGTGGGGTTCATTATGACCAGCACTCAGTACTGTCATCACAAAGGTTCTTCCAGTTGCTCTACTTTCCATCCCTCTATGTGGTGTTCTTTCTCAAGCTGGCTTCTTTCAAATTCACAAAATTGCTACGATAATTTGTGTGTCATTTCCAGAAATAAATTCCAAGGGAAGAAGATAGGTTCCCTCCCTGTCCTTTCCTGTGTTTGGGCTAGGTATCTTATTTTAGGACTGAGGACATATTTTCCAAAAGCCTCCAGGAGAATTCCCTTCATATCTCTTGTCCAGAATAGAAGACATGTCTAGTCTTAGACCAATCACTGGCAAAGGGAATAAGAGTACCATAATTGACTTACGGACTAATCATTTGGGGGTAGAATGGATGTTGGAAAATCAAATGCCATGACAAATATAGACTCAAACTAAACACCTCTAAGCTCATTACTGCCTATTTGGGTAACAATACCCACTTTGCCTCTGATGGTTAAGTGCCACTGTATGACATCTGCCACCCTGAAAACTCCCAAACCCCTTAAAATTAGATATTCCATCTCATTTACATGTTCCAACAACATCAGTGGCTTTCAAAGGAGAGGCATTAAAGTACTTTTGGAAAATAGTGGCACTCCTTCACCAATGTCTTAAGCCTTTGGTGAAGAGAATATCTTCTGAATTCTCTGAGAACCCACAATTATATGTTCGTGGTGGTGGTGGTGGTGATGGTTGTATTTACATAAGATAAATTGTTCCAATCTTTCTCTCCTCCTAAGTCTTGAGTTTCTTTTAATGCATTGTTTCAAAAAACTTCTGGCCCCTCATTTTGGTGTGGCCCATTGTTAAGTGGAGGCCAGGGTGAAACCAGGGTTTTGGTTAACCAGTTGAGCAAATTGTTAGAACTATCCTCAGCTGCTACCACAATGAATATAAAATCTTGAGTATGACACTCACATAAATAAATTCAGTCCCAATATAAAATTACATTCCTCCTAACTTGATTGACAGACACAGAATCCAGTCATACTATAAATCAGCAAAATCCCTAAAATTATTTTTTGTGTGTAAGCCTCTTCTCCAGGATTTGGCTTGAATTTTTCTCTCCCAGAGCATGCCCAGATCTGACTCTAGCTATAAAATATTGTTCTTCTCTTGCAAAAGAAGGGAATAGATGTATTTTCAAGCAATGGAGAGACAGCTTCATCAAATAAGGAATGAGAGATTGTTTTAATGGGTATAAAAGCAGAAGCGAATAATGCAACCTAACACAGGAAAGTAATTGACGGTCCCTTTCCCCTAAGTCCTAGCACAAAGAAGACAGAATAATTATCTAAAAATAACAACATAAAGTCAAGAGGGACCTAGGGCAGCTAGTGTGATTTTTGGCACCCAAAGTAAAGCCCTCCTTATTTTGAAATTTGAGGACTTCATTCAAAACAAAATCCCGATAATTTACTCAAAAGAATGCAGTCCTCCATGTACATGTCCCTCATTGAAATGTTCTCCTTTGTATTTTTACAATATGAACAGGAAACCAAAGGTCACCCAACACTGAGAAAGGCCTATAGCATGAAAGTGGAAAACCAAATTTAAAAAATGGAAAAAAAACCCTGAAAACAGAGACAATTCAAGAAATAGTATAGAAACAGTAATAGCGGGATCCCTGGGTGGCGCAGCGGTTTGGCGCCTGCCTTTGGCCCAGGGCGCGATCCTGGAGACCCCGGATCGAATCCCACGTCGGGCTCCCGGTGCATGGAGCCTGCTTCTCCCTCTGCCTGTGTCTCTGCCTCTCTCTCTCTCTCTCTCTATGTGACTATCATAAATAAATAAAATTAAAAAAAAAAAAAAAGAAACAGTAATAGCTACAAAAGATGACTAAGAGTCCCAAAGATACAACTTTTTAACAAAAACAAGTCATAATACTATGAAAAAAGGAACAAACAACAGTAAAGAATTTTGAAAATTAAGAATATGATTGCTGAATTTAGGACTATGATGATGGCATCATAGTATTTTTTTTTAAATTAAAGCCTTATTATGGTGTAATTGATATAAGCTGTAAATGTGTAAAGTATAAATTTCTAACTTTTGACTTGTGTATATACTCATGAAACCATGGCCACAATCAAGATAATGAATATATTCATCACCTCCAAAAGTTAGGTCTGGTCATTTTGTATTTCCTTTCTCTTATTCTCATCTGCCCTCCCAGGAAACCTATGGTATATAAAGGAAATGATACAGTATGTACTCCTTCATGTGGGGTCCCTTTCATTTAGCATAATTATTTTAGGATTTATCTATCTTGTGCCATGTATCAGTAGTTCATTTCTTTTGATTACTGAGTAGTGTGCCATTGTGGATATACCACAGTTTGTTTGCCATTCACTTGTAAATGGACATTGGATTATTTTAATTTTTTAAACATTACAAATTAAGCTGCTATAACACTTGAGAGAAAGTTGTTGTTGTTGTTGGTGTGTGTGTGTGTGTGTGTGTGTGTGTGTTTTAGAAAAGAGAGAGGGAGAGTGAGGTAGTGGGGGTGGGGGTAGGGGCAGAAGAAGAGGGAGAAAGAGAATTCCAATCAGGCTCATGCCCAGCACAGAGCCCCATGTGAGGCTTGGTCTCATGATCGTGAGATTATGACCTGAACTGAAATCAAGAGTTGGACACTAACCGACTGAGTCACCCAGGTTCCCTGACAACAAGTTTTTATGGGCATATACTTCCTTTCTCTCAGGTAAATTCCTAACACTGGGATAGCTGGAATCACATAGCCAATTTATGTTTAACTTTTTAAGAAATTGTCAAGTAGTTTTCAAGAGTGGTTTCTACATTCCCATGAGCAGTGTATAAGAGTTCCACTGACTCTACATCATCACCAATTCTTGGTATAGCAAGTCTTTTTAAAGCAGCTTTATTGAGGGTGTCTGCATGGCTCAGTTGGTTAAGCAGCTGCCTTCGGCTCAGGCTATGATCCCAGGACCCTAGGATCAAGTTCCACATCAGGCTCCCTGCTCAGAAGGGAGCCTCCTTCTCCCTCTCCCCACTGCTCATGCTCTCTTTCACTCTCTCAAATAATCTTTAAAAAAAGAAAAAAGAAAAAATCTTTAAAAAAAATTTTATTTATTCATGAGAAACACAGAGAGAGAGAGAGAGAGAGAGAGAGAGAGAGGCAGAGACACAGGCAGAGGGAGAAGCAGGCTCCATGCAGGGAGCCCAACGTGGGACTCAATCCTGGATCTCCAGGATCACGCCCTGGGCTGAAGACGGCACTAAACCGCTGAGCCACCCAGGCTGTCCAAATAAAATCTTTTAAAAAGTAATAAAGCAACTTTATTGAGATATAACTTACATATCATAAATTTCACCCATTTAAATTATACAATTCACGGATTTTTATAATATTCACAGAATTGTGAAACTGTCACCACTATCTAAATTTTTAGAATATTTTCATCACCCTCCAAAAGGGCTCATATACATCAGCAGTCACTCCCTACTCTCCACACACACACACCCATTTCAGCAGCTACCAATCTACTTTCTGTCTCCTAAGTCTGTCTATTCTGGAACATTTCATGTGAATTGAATCATATAATATGTGGTGTTTTGTGACTGGCTTCTTTTACTTAGCATAATGTTTTCAAGTTTTAACCACATGTAACATGTATCAATACTTCATTCCTCTTTTTAAAAATTTTAAACCCTGAAATAGATTCACAGGAATTTGCAGAGATGGTACAGAGAGATAAGTCTCTTGTGTTCACCCAGTTACTCCCAATGGTTACATCTTACCTAATTATAATACAATATCAAAACCAGGAATTTGACATTGGTACACAGTGTGTACATTATCTTATTATATGTGTAGATTCATATAACTACCAATACATTCAAGATACAGAACTATTTCATCACCACAAAGATCTTCCTTATCCCTCCTCCTATCATCCCTAACCAGTGGCAACCACTAATCCATTTTCCATCTCTTTAATTTTGTCATTTCAAGGATGTTATGTAAATGGAGTTATACAATATGTGACCTCTTCAGATTATCATAATGAGTTTCCCCCAATGTTAAAAAAAGAGGTATAACTAGATAGTGAAGCCAAAATCTTATGTGGAATACCTATTACAAAATTCAATGACAAACCCCAAAACAACAGGGATTGGGCCCAGAACAACAGCACCAAACCCGCACAGTAGCAGCATATGTGTGAGAGGAAGCAGATGGATTAATGGTGTGTCTGGAAGACCTTAGAAAAGCAGAACCCCAAAATAGTCCAAGGAAGCATTACTGGAAAGTGAAATCGAGATCCTGAGAACAGCAGCAGAAATCAGGAAGGGTTTTACTCACTCCAGTATCTTGTCAGTGCAAGGCCATGTCCATGCAGGTCTGAGGGGGCTGGAGAATTCTAGCACTATACATACCTGACATTGACCACTCAGGACTGCCAAACTGAGGAGAAACTGGAGAAGAGATTCAGGAGAATGGGGACAATACAAGTAGCAAAGAAAACATGAAGGCAAAATAAAATTCAGTGAGGGAAGGAAGGGGAGATAGAGCCAGGAAATCCCAGAAAGTAAGCTGTCATTTATTTGAACACTCCACAAAAAAACAAAAAAGAGAACTCTGTAAATTTAGAAAAGCTCTTCAGCTACACGTCCTTTTAAAAGTTCAGGGAAACTAGTTTCACATAAAAATGAGCAACAGAAGGAACAAGGCAAGGATGCTTGTTTTCGATACTTCTTTTTTTTTTAAGATTTTATTTATTTATTCATGACAGACACACACACACACACACACACACACACACACACACACAGAAGCAGAGACAGAGGCAGAGGGAGAAGCAGGCTCCATGCAGGGAGCCTGACGTGGGACTCGATCTTGGGTCTCCAGGATCACACTGGAGCTGAAGCCAGCGCTAAACCACTGAGCCACCTGGGCTGCCCTGTTCTCAATACTTCTATTCAACATAGTGTTGGCCAGAAAAATTAAGTAAGAAAGAGAACTAAAGGCATCCAAATTGGAGAAGAAGTAAAATTATTTCTGTTTACAGATGATTGATCTTATATGTAGAAAACCCTAAAGATTCCACACACATGCACACACACACACACACTGTTGTAACTAATAAATTCAGCAAAGTAACAGGCTATAAAGTCAACACACAAAAATCAGTTGTATCCCAAAATCATTGGGATACAGCAAAAGCAGTCTTGAGAGGGAAATACATCGCAATACGAGCATCCCTCAAACACTGGAAAAAACTCAAATACACAAGCTAACACCACACCTAAAGGAACTGGAGATAGAACAGCAAATAAAACCTATATCCATCAGAAGAAGAGAGTTAATAAAGATTCGAGCAGAACTCAATGAAATAGAGACCAGAAGAACTGTGGAACAGACCAACAAAACCAGTTGGTTCTTTGAAAGAATTAATAAGATAGATAAACCATTAGCCAGCCTTATTAAAAACAAAATAGAGGGATCCCTGGGTGGTGCAGCGGTTTGGCGCCTGCCTTTGGCCCAGGGCGCGATCCTGGAGACCCAGGATTGAATCCCACATCGGGCTCCCGGTGCATGGAGCCTGCTTCTCCCTCTGCCTATGTCTCTGCCTCTCTCTCTCTCTCTCTCTCTCTCTCTCTGCGACTATCATAAATAAATAAAAATTAAAAAAAAAACAAAATAGAAAAGACTCAAATTAATAAAATCATGAATGAAAAAGGAGAGATCACCACCCAATACCAAGGAAATACAAACGATTTTAAAAACATATTATGAGCAGCTATACGCCAATAAATTAGGCAATCTAGAAGAAATGGATGCATTTCTGGAAAAACACAAACTACCAAAACTGGAACAGGAAGAAATAGAAAACCAGGCCAATAACCAGGGAGGAAGTTGAAGCAGTCATCAAAAACCTCCCAAGACACAAAAGTCCAGGGCCACATGGCTTCCCAGGGGAATTCTATCAAACGTTTAAAGAAGAAACCATACCTATTCTACTAAAGCTGTCCCGAAAGATAGAAAGAGATGGAGTACTACCAAATTCGTTCTATGAGGCCAACATCACCTTAATTCCAAAACCAGATAAAGGCCCCACCAAAAAGGAGAATTATAGGCCAATATCCCTGATGAACACAGATGCAAAATTCTCCACAAGATACTAGCCAGTAGGATCCAACACTACATTCAGACGATTATTCACCATGACCAAGTGGGATTTATCCCCAGGATGCAAGGCTGGTTCAACACTCGTAAAGCAATCAATGTGATAGATCACATCAACAAGAGAAAAAACAAGAACCATATGATCCCCTCAATAGATGCAGAGAAAGCATTTGACAAAATACAGCATCCATTCCTGATCAACACTCTTCAGAGTGTAGGGATAGAGGGAAGATTCCTCAGCATCTTAAAAGCCATCTACGAAAAGCCCACAGCAAATATCATTCTCAATGGGGAAGCACTGGGAGCCTTTCCCCTAAGATCAGGAACAAGACAGGGATGTTCACTCTCACCCCTGCTATTCAACATAGTACTAGAAATCCTAGCCTCAGTAGTCAGGCAACAAAAAGAAATATTGGCAAAGAAGAAGTCAAACTCTCCCTCTTCGCAGATGACATGATACCGTACGTAGAAAACCCAAAAGACTCCACCCCAAGATTGCTAGAACTCATACAGCAATTCGGCAATGTGGCAGGATATAAAATCAAGAAATCAGTGACATTTCTATACACTAACAATGAGACTGAAGAAAGAGAAATTAAGAAGTCAATCCCATTTACAATTTCGCCCCCAAACATGAGATACCTAGGGATAAACCTAACAAAAGAGGTAAAGGATCTATACCCTAAAAACTACAGAACACTTCTGAAAAAAATTGAGGAGGACACAAAGAGATGGAAAAATATTCCATGCTCATGGGTTGGAAGAATTAATATTGTGAAAGTGTCCATGCTACCCAGGGCAATTTAAACATTTAATGCAATCCCTATCAAAATACCATGGACTTTCTTCATAGAGTTGGAATAAATCATCTTAAGATTTGTGTGGAATTAGAAAAGACCCCGAATAGCCATGGGAATATTAAAAAAGAAAACCAGAGCCGGGAGCATCACAATGCCAGATTTCAGGTTGTACTACAAAGCTGTGATCATCAAGACAGTGTGGTACTGGTCCAAAAACAGACACATAGGTCAATGGAACAGAATAGAGAATCCAGAAATGGGCCCTCAACTCTATGGTCAACTAATATTCAACAAAGCAGGAAAGACTATCCACTGGAAAAAAAGACAGTCTCTTCAATAAATGGTGCTGGGAAAATTGGACAGCCGCATGCAGAAGAATGAAACTAGACCATTCTCTTAAACCACACACAAAGATAAACTCAAAATGGATGAAAGATCTAAATGTGAGACAAGAATCCATCAAAATCCTAGAGAAGAACACAGGCAACACCCTTTTTGAACTTGGCCACAGCAACTTCTTGCAAGATACATCTATGAAGGCAAGGGAAACAATAGCAAGAATGAATTATTGGGACTTAGGTGGCTGGGGGATGAGCACTGAGGGGGGCACTTGACGGGATGAGCACTCGGTGATATGCTATATGTTGGCAAATTGAACTCCAATAAAAAAATAATAATTAAAAAAAAGAAAACTCATCTTAAAATTCGTACGGAATCTCAAGGGACTCAATTAGCCAAAACAATCTTGAAAAAAATGAATAAATAAAATGAGAAGACTCATCTTTCTTCATTTTAAAACTTACTACCAAGCTACAGTAATCAAACAGTATGGTATAAGGCATAAAGGCAGATATATAGACCAATTGAATAAGAATGGAGAGTCCAGAAATAAACCTTCACATGTATGGCCAAATGATTTTTGACAAAGATGCATTCAATGAGGGATAGGACAGTCTTTTCAACAAATAGGGCTGGGACAATTGGATATCTACATGCAAAAGAGTGAAATTAGACCCTTACCATTTACAAAAATTACCTTTATATGGTTCAAACACCTAAATGTAAGACCTAAAACAAGAAAACTCTTAGAAGATAATATAGGACAAAAACTTCACAACATGGGATTTGGCAATGGCCTCAGGTAGGACACCAAAGGCATAGGTAACAAAAAATAGGCATATTGGACTTAATGAAAATTTAAGAACTTTTGTACATCAAAAGACACTAAATAAAGAGGTAGTCCACATAATGGGAGAAAGTATTTGCAAATTATATATCTGATAAGAGATTAATATCCAGAATATATAGAAAGCTCCTAAAACTCAACAACAACAAAAACATCCCAGTTCAAAAATGGCAAAGGACTTAAGTAGACATTTCTCCAAAGAAAATCTATAAATGGCCAATATGCACATGAAAAGATGCTCACCATCATTAACCATTAGGAAAATTCAAATCAAAACAATAATGAGATATCACTTCATACCCATTACGATAGCTACTATCAAAAACCAGAAAGCAACAAGTGTTGGTGAGGATGTGGAGAAATTGAAAACCTTGTGCACCATTGGTGGGAATGTAATGGTACAGCTGCTGTGAAAAATAGTGTGGCAGTTCCTCAAATGATCAAAAATTTAATTACCATATGATGCAGCAATTCCACTTCTGATATACCCAAAATAATTCAAAGCATGGTCTCAAAGAGATATTTGTGCATTCACGTTCAAAGCAGCATTATTCACAATAGCTAAAATGTGGAAGCAACCCACGTGTCCTTCAATGGATGGATGGATAAGCAAAGTATGGTATATACATTTTATTTAGCCTTAAAAAGGAAGGGAATTCTATCACATGCTACCACATAGATAAACTCTGAGGACATAACGCTCAATGAAACAAGCCACTCACAAAAAGACAAAGACAGTATGGTTTCACTTATATGAAGTATTTATAGCAGTCAAAATCACAGCAACAGAAAGTTGCCAGGGAGATGGGGAGTTATTATTTAATGATTGCAGTTTTACCAGATGAGAAGTGCTAGGGAGTTGGATGGCAGTAACAGTTGCCCAATATTATATATGTGTTTAATACCAGTGAACTCTTCATCTAAAAATGATTAAGATGGTAAACTTTATGTCACATGTATCTTACTATAATTTTTAAAAACTGGAAAAATGAGCAACAAAAAAAATATTGAGACTAATCTCATATAAAATTATTATAATAAAAAAGAGAATAATATGGAGAATAACATTCCTACAGCTAATGAACACATGCCAGGACAGGCCGAATAGTAGATCAAAGCTGTAACATTATTTTAAAAGAAGATAAAAGATGGGGATCCCTGGGTGGCTCAGAGGTTTAGCACCTGCCTTCAGCTCAGGGCATGATCCTGGAGTCCCGGGATCGAGTCCCACTTTGGGCTCTTGGCATGGAGCCTGCTTCTTCCTCTGCCTGTGTCTCTGCCTCTTTCTCTCTCTCTCTCTCTCTCTGTCTGTCTTTCATGAATAAATAAAATCTTTTAAAAATAATAAAAGAAGATAAAAGACACTAAAATAAAATAAAATAAAATATGCCATTAAAAAACCCTAAATCAGAATTACAAAAACTCAGAATAAAGTGACAGAGTTTAAGAAGTAATTAAAAATAATTAAGATGTAATTAAAAGAAACACCAGAGCATAAAAACACAACAAATGAAGCTTTAATAGTGATAAAAGGTGAAATGAGACAAAATTTTAGTATTAAAATAAATGAAAAAAAGAAAAAATATTTAAGAGAAAATAGCAAATATTGAGGATAGGCAAAGAAGAACCAACATATGTGTAATAGGGTTCAGGAATTTTTTTTTTTTAATTAGAGAATAAAGCAAATACTAAAACTATAATTCAACAAAATATCTTTGATATTATTTTTTAAAGATTTAAAACTATATATTGAAAAAGCCAACTTCTCCACATCATCTTGTACCTCTTCCAACCTTATGTTCTACATTGCAGCTTACCATGTTTTTGGAAATTCCTGAGGCATGCTTTATTCTCATGCCTCTGCCATTTCTTGGACCAGTCCTATGCCTAAAATGTCTTTCCCTATTTTTTCACCTGACACACTCCAATGTGTCCTTTAAGACTCAATTCTAAAATCCCTGTCTCCATAATGTACTACCTGAATCCCCTTTTCCTACCCCATCTCCAGTTCTCAGTTATAACAACCTGTAGATATGTTTTCAGGTCTGTGTCCACCATATTTTAACCCACACAAAAAACTGTAATCGTGTCTGCATTGACTGTGTCCATTCCCCTGTCCTCTGACTGTAAGTATTCCAGGGCACAAATATGTCATTTAAAAAAAAAATTTATGTATTTATTTGACAGAGAGAGAGACAGCACAAGCAGGAGGAGCAGGCAGAGGGAGAGGGAGAAGCAGGATCCCTGCTGAGCAGAGTCCAATGTCCAGCTCAGTCCCAGGATGCTGGGATTATGATCTGAGCTGAAGGTGGATGCTTAACCAACTGAGCCACCCAGGCGCCTCACCAACATGTCATTTTTGTCTTTAGATCCTCTTTATCTGGCACAGTATAAGACAGTCTTTCATATACATACAAAATTCAAGGATGAATTTTATATAAGTTACTATTAGAGAGAAGAAATAGCTTAACTACACCTTTCATTAATTTAAAGAGGTATGAGAGAAGAAAGCATCAGCCTATTATATTTTCAAGGCCACTATCATTATACTAGGAACATTTTTTTTGCTCTAATTTAGCAAGTAGTAATGCCATGACAGCATCTTATCAGAAAAAAAAGCCTTAAGTAAAAAGACAAACTTATGATTATAAATATGAAATTTCCAACAATAGTGAAGTAAGAAGTATGCATAAACCAAAAGAATGGATATTTCATTTTAAAAAGTATTTTATTTATTTATTCATGAGCGACACAGAGAGAGAGGCAGAGACAGGGGCAGAGGGAGGAGCAGGCTCCCTGTGAGGAGCCTGATGTGGGACTCAATCCCAGGACCCTGGGATCACACCCTGAACTGAAGGCAGACACTCAACCATTGAGCCACCCAGGTATCCCAAGAATGGATATTTAAAAAAAAATATTTGGCATTGATGTTTTATCAAAGGTCTCTACTCTCTGTGTTGGAAGTGTGAGAGAAGAAGAAAGCATCAGCCTCTGACTGACTCTATCCTGTGACACTTGAAAAGGAGCTGATCAGGTGAGCCACAGGCAACATGGATAACTCTCTTCCAGTTAGTCAGTGATAGTTCACCTCAAAAATGGCAGAAAGACTCTCATGTCCCATGTCTTTGTATTGTGAGTGGCCTTGTCAAATGCCTCTTAACAAAGAAGGAGCTAGATGTTGATGTTTGTAGTCATTTAGGTACAGACCAAGTGATGAAGCAGACAGATCTATTGTCTGTGTTTGTTTTTATAAGTGTTACCTGGGGTATACACAAGAGTCTGGGGAAGCTGGAAACCCTTATTTGTAATCCAGACTAATGTACTTACATTTTTTTCATCAAGAATTTGTGTTTGTGGCTGCTGGGCAAAAAATGACTGATGCTCAGCAAGGTTGAAATCAGTAAAAAGATAAAAATAGAGTTATATATCTTTGTACACCTGAGTCATGACTATAATTTTCTCTTTTTTTAAAGACTTATTTATTTATTCATGAGAGACACAGAGAGAGAGGCAGAGACACAGGCAGAGGGAGAAGCAGACTCCTTGCAGAGAGCCCAATGTGGGACTCAATCCCAGGATCCCGGGATCATGCCCTGAGCCGAAGGCAGATGCTCAACCACTGAGCCACCCAGGCATCCCCATGACTATAAGTTTCAAACATGGTACAGTAGGACAATGTTTTCTTTTGTCCAGGATTCTTCTTGGTCATTCACAATAATGCATATCTCACTAAAGTGATTTCTTTTTTTTTTTTTAAAGATTTTATTTATTTATTCATGAGAGACACAGAGAGAGAGGCAGAGACATAGGCAGAGGGAGAAGCAGGCTCCCCACGGGGAGTCTGGTGCTGGACTCAATCCCAGGACCCCAGGATCACAACCTGAGCCAAAGGCAGATGCTCAACCACTAAGCCACTCAGGTGCCCCACTAAAATGATTTCTTAAGAAAATAATCAGTTATGACTGCAAGCTGTTTTCTCATCATTAGTAGTAGCTTGGGATCATAATTCTCATACTTCATTGATACTATTTCCCTCACTTTGTATTTGCTCATTTTATAGTTCATTTGCTAACATTCTGGCCAATTATACAGCTTCATGACACTTTCCTATAGTCTGTCCCCTCTTGCTTGACACATGATTTAATGTCATTTCTAAACTCACTTAACTTTGCACTCTTTCCCCAAGATTTATGAAAAATGATATGATTATATCTGCATTAATTCCTAGGAAACAACACTGAAACGTCTCCATTCACTCCTGCCTACTCTCTCCTCTCCTGTATTCTACACTGGCTCTCCCATAATTTGAGTCAAAGTACCTTTACATTTTAACTCTTACAGCTTGGCATTTCCTCATGAAGTTAAACATAGAACTACCATATGATCCAGAATTCTACTCCTAGTTATATACCCCAACGAATTGAAAGCAGATACTCAAAACAAATCTTTGTACGCCAATGTTCATAGCAGCACTATTCACAACAATTGAAAAGTAGAAATAATTCAGATGTCCATCAATTGATAAATGGATAAACAAATTGTAGTATATCCATATGATGGAATATTATTCAGTCATAAAAAGAAATGAAGTATTGACACATGCTACAATAATAATGAATCTTAAAAGCATTATGCTAAGTAAATGAAGCCAGACACAAAAGGTCACATATTGTAAGAGACATTTATTTATCTGAAATATTTAGAATAGGTAAAGCCTTAGAAAGCTTGGGTTTGCCAGGGGCTAGAGTTAAGAAAGAATGAGGAGTGATTGTTCAGTGGGCATGAGGTTTATTTTGGGGTGGTGATTTTGGACCTTGATAGAAGTAGTGGTAGCACAGCACTGAGTATGCTAAATGTCACTGAATTATTTACTTTAAAATGGTTAATTTTATGTTATGTGAATTTTATCTAAAAAGAACCCTTCTTTGCATAGCTTACCTCTATCTCAAAGATGTTCTCTAAAATTTCAACAAAGAATATTCTTTTTCTTTTCTTTTTTTTAAAGATTTTATTCATTTATTCATGAGAGACAGAGAGAGAGAGACAGAGACATAGGCAGAGGGAGAAGCAAGCTCCCTACAGGGTCCCAGGTGTGGGACTCAATCCCAGGACCCTAGGATCACGACCTGAGCCAAAGGCAGACGCTCAACCACTGAACCACCCAGGTGCCCCAAGAACATTCTTTTTCAAGGTAATCATAGGGAAGGTCCAAAATGGAAAGGATACAAAATATTTTGCTGAGTAATAAACAAGACCTTCATGAGAACATGGACCCCATTTCTGAGTAATTCTACTGTATCCATTAAACAACAATAAGAGAGAAAACTAAGGAGTATAAATCCTGGGAAAGAAGGAAACTTTATCATTATTCATAAATGGTATAGTTATTCAACTGGAAAGCCTAAGAATAACAATTTAAAACTACTCTCAATAATAAGAGACTTTAGTCAGGTGACTAGATACAAAATTAATATTCAGGAATCAGTAGGTTAATGGAAGAAGAGTTTTATTTACAACTGTAACCAAAAAGATAAAAATTTCAGGAGTAAGTTTAACAAGAAATGGGCAACTTACTGAGCAACAGAAAATACTTGAACAAATGAAAAGTCATGCCTATCACGTCATTTGGATTTGATTTATTCAAAAATAAAAATACACAATATTTTGGTGACAATTTAAAGTTCAAGGCATTTGGCAAAGCATACCAAGGTGTGATATGATATATACTTTCCTATGTTTGGATTAGCAGTATGAGTCAGTGGATGAACTAACCATTTTGTGTAACAAAGGGGAGAGTAAGCATTGGGGAGGATTGCATTGGGAAACAGGAAATCTTCACAATAAAATGATAAGTAAGGAATGGATGAAAAAAAAATCTCTACTAGAGCTGATAAGTAAATTTGAAAAATCTGTCAATTCAAGAGATGATATTTTATTGATATTGTAGTTGCTCAATAGCATTTGACATTTAAAACCACACTCACTGTAATCCCCAACCCTGTAAGAGTTGAGACACCACAAGACCAGAGGGTTTCGGCCTCAGCTTGTCGATCACACTCAGAAGTCACAATATGCTCATGCAGGCTGAAGGTGACTAGCTTTAGGACAAGACACAGAGCAAAGAAGGCAGCACCATGCACACCATGCCTTCACAGACACTGGTGACACCAGAGGGGGATCCTAATGGCTCCGGTTGCTGCACGGCATGTGTCATAGTCATAAGGAATGACAAGAAAAAAAAAAAAAGGAATGACAAAAGCTATATGCATATGGGTCACAGTTGATCAGGGAAGCCATGGTTCTATAGTCCCTGAGCATATAGAGCCTTCTGGTCACCTAGCACCTGGAAGGAGTGTATGCAGTTCCCATTCCTTAGTGTACTGCAGCTGCTGTATTCAATTAACAGTGTGATATGAACCAACAACCAAAGACTGTGTGTCACTGGGGCGTCCTTGGATTAGCAGTCCGTACATAGCAACCCCAGCTAAACTATTGTTTCTCTTTCCTGGGTAATCACTTTGCTTGCAAATGTAAGAAGTTCCTCTCGAGGTCAAATTCATCCCTCAGCTGGAGGAAAAGATTCGCAGTCTGGCTCACCCTTTCCCTCCAGATAATTCTCAACAGACTCTGAGTTCTTTCTCCCTTGGACTCAGGTATCATGAGTGGCATGATAACACAGCCAATGCTATTTGAGACTTGAGCCTATGGTTGAAGGAAATGCCAGTCTACAAGACAGAGATGAGAAATGTCTACCAGACTCTTGAGCAATCCATCATGAAGCAAACCAAAAACAAGGAAAAAATGAAACAAAAATTAAGGTATGGTGGTTATGTTGCCTTTTATAACTTGGCTTGAGACCTAGTCTCTTGTGTCCTACTCATGTTGAGGTGTGATTGGTTTGGATTTAGCTTTTACTGCCTTACTCCCTCTGTTTTCCTTGTTATTCTTTTCAGGACTGAAGTCAAACATATTTAGATCCTGTTTCTCTTAGGAGGTTTAGAATAGACATCTTTTCCTGGACTAGCCCTTCTTCTAAACTGTAACCACACCCCTACCTACCCATTGTTCTCCTGAGGCAGGTTTTTGTCTTGTGTGTTCTTTCTCTTTAGGGTAACGTGTCTCCTCCAAAATTGATGTTTATAGCCTAGGCCTACAGCATGAACTCTGGTGTGGATTAAATTGTGTTCTTCAGAATGATATGCTGGCATCTAATCCCTGATACCCATAACTGTGGCTTTATGTGGGAAAAGTTATTTGTAGATGTAATTAGTAAGATGAGGTTATGTTGGAATAGGGTAGGCCCTAAATCTGATGACTGGTATCCTCACAAGGAGGATTTGGGGAGACACACAGGGGTAAGATGGTCATGTGAGGACAGAGGCAGAAGCCAAAGTGATGCGCCTGTAAGCCAAGGAGTGATGTGGATTCCCAGCAACCCCTAGAAGCTAGGAAGAGGCCAAGAAGGATTCTTCTTCCCCCAGAGTCTTCAGAGGGAGGATGACCCTGCTAACATCTTGATTTCAGACTTCTGGTCTCCAGAAGTGTGAGAAAACAAATTTTGATTGTTTAAACTCACTCGGTTTGTGGAAACTTGTCACAACAGCCCTTGAAAACTAACACAAACTCTTTGTCTCAGTTTGGTTAAATTAAACATGTAAGACAGGCATCCTGGGAATGGTTCGTGGGTTAACTATGTAAGAAGCATGCCTAATCAGAATGGGCAGTCATTTATAAAATCACTTACCTAACAAGTCCCTCGAACACATTTCTTCTTACTGTTTCTAAATAAAATAAAGGTATGATCATTAGAACCTTTAGGAACTTAGGTTATTCAATCATGAAGGAAAAAGGCAAATAAGAAACGAGTTAGTTTTTCCTTTCTGATATAACAGATATTATCAGTGTAAATTCTGTCACTGAAACCTTTTCTTCTAGGAGTTTTCTTGCTAAAGCTGTAAGGAAAATCAATAAAGAAGGCTGTTAATTAACAAGTGAGCACTGCATATAAATTTAGATCAAACAGGCTGGAATTACAAAGTTTGGGAAGTGTTTTCTTTTTTATCTCCTGAGGCTGGTTCTGGAAAGGAGTAAATGCTACCTCTTTATCATTTGCTTCCCCCTCCTCCCCCTTTTTTTTGACCTTGGTGGCAATGTTTTGAGGATTAAAGAGTGGAGTGATCACTCTCCAGAAGTGAAAGAACACAACTTTGTGACCAGAGACACTGGAAAACTGAAAAAATAGTGAACCTTTATTGACCCAGGGAAGAAAACTGGTCTCTGAGAAATGAGGGATTCAGCAACGGGATTGCTAAAACAGAAACAGCTAGAATGAAGGGCTCAGAGACTTCTGAATCAAAGGCAAAAGAGAATTATACCATGAAGAAGAATGAAAAGCCAAACATTTCAGATCAGACAAGCATATAACATAGGAGAAAATCTAGGTGGCCTTGGGTTTGGCAATGAAGTTTTGGCATTTTATTTATTGTTTGTTTGACATTTTATTTATTTATTTATTTGAGAGAGAGAAAGAAAGCAGGAGGGAGAGGGAGAGAGACTCCAAACTGAGCACAGAGCCCAATGTCAGGCTCCATCTCACAACCACAGGATCATGACCTGAGCCAAAACCAAGAGTCAGGTGCTCAACTGACTGAGCCACCCTAGTGCCCTGGCAATGAATTTTTAATACAGCAAAACAACACCCAAAGCATAATCCACGAAAGAAAGAACTAGTCAGTTGGGCTTCATTAATATTAAAAACTTGTGCTCTGCAAGAGATACTATTAGGGGGACGCCTGGGTGGCTCAGCAGTTAAAGTGCCTGCCTTTGGCCCAGAGTGTGATCCTGGAGTCCAGGGATCGAGTCCCACATCGGGCTCCCTGCATGGAGTCTGCTTCTCCCTCTGCCTGTGTCTCTGCCTCTCTCTCTCTGTGTCTCTCATGAATAAAGAAATAAAATCTTAAAAAAAAGAGAGAGATACTATTAGGAGAATGAAAGGGAAGTCACAGAAGAGGAGAAAATATTTGCAAAACACATATCTGACAAAAGACACACATCTATAATATACAAAGAGCTTTTAAAACTCATAGAATAATAAAACAAACAACCCAGTTGTGTGTGTGTGTGGTTTTTTTGTTTGTTTGTTTGTTTTTTTAGGATTTTATTTATTTATTCATGAGAGACACAAAGAGAGAGGCAGAGACACAGGCAGAGGGAGAAGCAAGCTCCCTTCAGAGAGCCTGATACAGGACCTGATCCCCAGACCCTAGGATCATGCCCTGAGCTGAAGGCAGATGCCCAACTGCTGAGCCACCCAGGTGTCCTGCAACCCAGTTTTTTAAATGGACAAAAATCTGAACAGACATCTCACCAAAAAAGATACCTCGTGGAAAATAAGCATATGAAAAGATGATCAACATAATGAGTCATTAGGGAATTACAAATGAAAACAACAAGATATCATTACACAACTATTGGATTGGCTAAAATCCAAAATACAAACAACACCAAATGCTGGTGAGGATGTGGAGCAACAAGAACTCTCATTTATTGCTGGTAGGAACGCAAAATGATGCAGCCACTTTGGAGAACAGTTTGGTAATTTCTTTTGAGGTTAAATAGAGGCTTACCCTACAATCCAGCAATCGTGCTTCTGAATATTTAAAGATCTGAGTTAAAAACTCATGCCCATACAAAAGCTCAGATGGATTTTTAGCAGATTGATTCTAATTGCCCCAAGCAGGAAGTAAGAAGATGTCCTTCAGTAGGTAAACAGATAAACACACTGGTGCATCCAGACAATGGAATATTATTCAGTGCCCAAAAGAATGACCTATCGAGCCACAAAAAGACATGGAGGAACTTTAAATGCATATTGCTACATGAAAAAACTAGTGTGAAAAGGCGACCAACTGTATGACTCCAACTATACAACATTCTGGAAAGGGCAAGACTACAGAAGCAGTAAAAAGATCAGTGATTACCAGAGGTGCAGCAGGAGGGCAAGAGGAATGAATAGATGGAGCACAGAGGGCAGTGCAACTCTTCTGTATAATCCTGTAATGGGGGATTATATATGGCATTAGGCATTTATCAAAATGCACAGAACTGAACAGCATGAACAACGAATCCTAATGTAAACTATGTACTTTAGTTAATAAGAGAATATCAATATTGGCTCATTGAATGTAACAAATGTGCTACAAGATGTCAATAATAATATAGAAGGGCACCTGGGTGGCTCCGACAGTTGAGCAAGGGACTCTTGATTTCGGCACCAGTTGTGATCTCAGGGTCATGAGATGGAGCCTCACATTGGGCTCCGTGCTCAGCAGAGATTCTGCTGGAGATTCTCTGTCTCCTTCTCCCTATGCCCCTCCCCTGACTCACACACTCTAAATAAATGAAATCTTTAAAAAATATCAATAGAGGAAACCGTTGAGAGGGAGAGAGCAAGTGTATGGAAGTCTCTGTACTTGAGGTTCAACTACACTATAACCCACAACTCTCTAAAATGTAGACTCTATTTTAAGGAATCATTAGCACCCATATCATGTTCTTTCACAATTGAGTTAGAAATGCATAACAAAAAGATACTTTTTAAATCTCAGAGGTTGGGGATGTAAAAACTTATTATAAATAACTTACTGACCCAAGAAGAGATCATAATGAAGATTTGAAAAAAATGTTTAAAACTAAATAGTAATTAAGTTAAGATAATTAACATGTCGAATCTTATGGGAGGCAGCTGAGAAGTAAATTATGGCCTTAAATGTATGTATTAGAAAAGGAGAAAAATTGAAAATTAATGAGCTGATCATCCAACTTAACAAGTTAGAAAAAAGAACAGTAAGATAAACCTGAAAAAAGAATGAAAGCCAAGAGCAGAAATGAATTTGTTTAAAAGAAAATACAAAATAAATATATAAATAGATCAACGAAACCAAAAGTTTCAAAAAACTAATAAATTAAAAAAGTTCTGGCAAAACTGAGAGACAGAGAATGCCAAGTGCAATATTAAGAAAGAAAAGAGAGACATAACACAAATCTGAAAATCCTTCGAGAATACTATGACAATCTTTGTACTGATATATTAAAATCTTAGATGATACATATAACTTCTTATGAAATACATAGTATAATTTCCTACAAAATTGTACTTTACCAAAACAAATTGACAAACACTATCCTTTGTTCCCTCTTCAACAACCATATTTACAGATACAGACATGCACGTGCATATGCGTGCGCACAGAACTCCAATTTAATTAAATAGCAGGTAAAGAATCTTTGATCTCAGAAAAGATCAGTCCCAACTCTGACTGCTGTCCCAAATGAAAAGCCAAAGTTTCCCAGCTTGTCCCTGTTTGGATCCACATGGTGCCCAAAGATGCTGTAGCCAACTGGAGAACATGAAGTGATAAGCTAGCAGCTAAAGATAAGGGAGTGAGGACATTGAAGGAGCCTGTGTCCTTGAATATCTTCTCCAGCCTTGGAACACCTCCTCTTCTCTCTGGTTGTGTGAAACAGGAGGATGAGAGGACTTGTTACTTAGGCCACTGTTACATTTTTGGTCACTTTCTGCCAAAAGTACCCTAATGCTTTGACACAATGTGAAACAGAAAATTTGAAGAATGGGACACCTGGGGGGCTCAGTGGTTGAGCATCTGCCTTTGGCTCAGGTCATGATCCCGGGGTCCTGGGATTGAGTCCTGCATGGACTCAATAAAATCTTTAAAAAAAAATTTTTTTTTAATAGACCTACAACCAATAAAATCAAATCAGTTATTAAATACCTATACACACACAACCAGTAGGCACAAAGGGTTTAAATGTTTCGAACATTTAAGGAACATATCATTTCATTCTAATACAAATATAGAAACTCTTCTAGGGAAGAGAGAGAGAGAGAATTCCCAAAATCATTTCATAGATTAAAATAAACTTATCATTAATCAAAGGAAACTAGTGGGAGAGAGAAAAATTGCACACCAACCTCACTGATAAACATAGCACCTGTGTGTGTGTGTATGTGTTACGACCAAGAAGGATCTACCGTGGGACTCTAAAGATAGTTTAACCTTGGAAAACCTGCTAATATATACAGCATATTAACAAATTTAAAGAGGAAATATATATATATATTTCCTCTTTAAATTTATATATATATAATAATATATATATATATTAGATTTTATTTATTTACTCATGAGAGACACAGAGAAAGGCAGAGACATAGAGGGAGAAGCAGGCTCCCCTCCCGCGGGGATCCCGGGGTCCTGGCATCCAGGCCTGCTAGGGCTCCCTGCTCATGGAGAGTCGGCTTCCCCCTCTCCCTCTTGCCTGCCACTCCCCTGGCTTGTGCTCTCTGTCAAATAAATAAAACCCGAGGGCAGCCCGTGGGGGGGCTCAGTGGTTTAGCGCTGCCTTCAGCCAAGGGTGTGATCCTGGAGACCCAGATAGAGTCCCACGGGCTCCCTGCATGGAGCCTGCTTCTGTCTCCGCTTGTGTCTCTGTCTCTCTCGCTCTCTGTGCCTCTCATGAATAAATAAATAAAAGTCTTTAAAAAAAATTTTTTTTAGATCCTTAAAAATAAATAAATAAATAAATAAATAAATAAATAAATAAATAGCAAGCCTCTATGAATCCTTCCTTTCTTGGATTTCTCTTCCTTCCCATTCTCTAACTTGTCAAACCAGTAAGACTAGTAGATTTACACTTGAATTATGGCCATCACATGCTACATATTCTACATAATGCCTTCAGGCAAAATTTTTATAATCACAAATTTTACGCACTGCACTGCCCTTCTACCAATGATTGACTGCCCTCCACTTTCTGCCTGCTTTTCTCTCTAGTCTCTTTAAAGTATGTGTATGTGTGTGTGTGTGTTTAAAGATTTTATTTATTCATCTGAGAGAGAGAACGAAAGCACAAGCAAGGGAAGAGGCAGCAGGAGAGGGAGAAGCAGACTCCCCACTGACCCAGGAGCCTAATGTGGGATCATGACCTGAGTCAGAGGCAGATGCTTAACCAACTGAGACACCCAGGTGCCCAAAATTGTGTGTTTTTAAAATTTTTGTCCAGAGTCCAACCAGTACTGAAAAAAAAAAAAAAACCTCCCATTTTTGTTTTAAGACACATAAGTGAAGATGTTGCCTTGTCTGAAATTCTCAGGGAAGATCAAAGATCACAGGGAAGGATCCCTGGGTGGCTCAGCGGTTTAGCGCCTGCCTTTGGCCCAGGGCGCGGTCCTGGGGTCCAGGGATCGGTCCAGCGCCCGGCTCCCGGCATGGAGCCTGCTTCTCCCTCCTCCTGTGTCTCTGCCTCCCTCTCTCTCTCTTTCTCTCTGTGTCTATCACAGATAAATAAATAAATCTTTAAAAAGAAAAGATCACAGGGAAGATCATAGCAATATGCATGTGGTATTCATTGTTGTCTTGGTGATAGTTAAAGCCATGAGAAGAGATGAGACCACTAAGAGATGAAGATAAACAGAAGAGGACCCAAGAACAGAAAGAGAGAGGTTTTTTTTATTAAGTTAACATAATCCTGTTGAAATTAACAGTAATTATAGATGCCACTTATTGAACCTGGTTCCATGGATCTCCCTGAATTCATCCAACAGGATCACAAGACAACTGAGGCCCAGAGCAAGTGGTTTGCTCGTGGTCACAGGGAAGTGAATGAAGAGAGGAACTTTAGGAAGAGATGGGAAGAGGTGAATGCTCAGGGTGGTTGAGATGAGAGAAACTAGTGGAGGAAACTACTGAAAAGGAGCACGGTTTGCACGTAGAGGAAAACCTTGAGGAGATTTTTTTCAATTCTCAGACACTCAGTTTCCACTTCTGTAAGATAGGAATAATAATTGCTTTATCATTAGTGTGAAGATTAGAGATAATGTATTTATAGTACCCAAAATAGTGCACCTAGAAAACTAGCAATAGAAGGAAAGCTATAATGCCTGTGAATGTTATTTATTGTACTTAGTCCTCTTCTCTCTCTCTCTCTCTTTTTTTTGAACATTTTATTTATTTATTTATTTATTTATTTATTTATTTATTTATCCATGAGAGACACAGAGAGAGAGGTAGAGACACAGACAGAGGGAGAAGCAGGCTCCCTGTGGGGACCCCAGGATCACGATCTGAGCTGAAGGCAGATGCTCAACCACTGAGCCACCTAGGCCCCCCAGAATTTAGCCCCATTTTGTCATGCAAATAAAATGAAAGTCCCCTCCCTCCTCCAAATCCTTACTAGGCATAGGTGGACACAGGGATGGAAAAGATTAGGAGGAGCAATGAGAGTGAAGATGTATAAGAGAGGAAGTGCCTGCAGGATGTCCGCCATCCAAGGTGGACTTTATGGGTGACCAGCGAAAGGAAGAAGCGAAAAATGTTTTCCTTGATCCCTAGGACCTCACATGTTTGCACGCTTGCTGAGTGGGCTCTCCTCCTGGCTGCAGGCAGTATCTCCAGATCCTTTTAAGGATATGGGCTCAATCCCCATGGAAGGAAGAAAACCCATAATGAAGTCAAAAGTAAAGCTTTTGTTATCTATTCTTAATTATTTTTATTTTATTATTTATTATGTGAAGTATAAAAATATAGCAACGAGTCCACGCTGATGTAAATAAATGGAACACGTCTCTCATACAGAAGAACTCCAAATCATTTTTTTAGGTATTCTCTCGTCAAGGAAGTGAAGCATAACTGCCCCTTCTTAAGTGTGGGGTGTTCTTAGTGATTTGCTGCCAAAAGGAATATGAAAACGGGGTAAATGTAGTTTTACAGTGAAGAAATCTGGCAAACACAACTTCAGCTAGGCTCTCAAGGTTGACATCGACAGAGATAAATCATGTTGATAGTATGTATGTTGATACAACACAATAAGAATGGCATTTTGCCCCTGTGGCCTTCACCCCCAAACACATGATCCCATTAGAAGAACAGCAGACAAATCCCAACCAACAGACATTTTGCAAACCACCAGTATTCTTCCAAACTGCTCAAGTCACTGGAAACAAGAAAAATTTGAGAAATTGTCACAGCCAAAAGGAGCCTCAGGAGACATGTGGACATCCCAAATGGGATCCTGGGACAGCAAAGAACATTATGTAAAAACGAAGGAAACCTGTATGAAGTATAGACTTTAGTTAAGAATAATCTATCAATATTAGGAGTGCCTGGCTGGCTCAGTTAGAAGAGCATGTGACTGTCGATCTCGGGGTTGTAACTTTGAGCCCCATGTTGAGTGTAGAGGTTACTTAAAACATAAAAATCTTTCACAAAAAAACAAAACAAAACAAAACAAAACAAGAACAATATATCAATATTAGTTGATGAGTTTTAACAAATGCACCATACTCATGTAGGATAATAACAGGAAAACTGGATTCCAGGTATATGGGAGTTCTCTGTATTCTCTCAGCAGCTTTTTTCTGTAAATCTGAAACTATTCTGTAAGTAAAAGTTTATTTTATAATTATGTGTATACATATTTTTACAGGTAAAATACATGTATAGAGAGACAAAGCACACACACACACACACACACACACACACATATGTATGGATGTATATATGTATATATCCCCCCGCCCAGCTACAGCTTGATACTGGAAATAGAGAATGTTTTTTGGAATCCTTTTATTCCTGAGTCTGAGGGAGGTGGCTGAAGTCATGTTTTCACTGTAAAAGAGCGCAGGAAACAGTGGAGGACCGGCATGGACAAAGGCACGCGGGTTCCTGGACAAGCAGAGGAGGGTGCCAGTTAGTGGGAACAAGGGAGAGGTGTCAGAGAGAGGCAGAGAGACCCATGTCTCATCTCACCTACTTTTAAAAACTCATGCCTAGCCTGAACATACTAGAAGTAGTGCAACAGTGGGCAGCACTTGCTTAAAAAAATGAAGGAAGGGAGGGAGATAGGGGGAGAACAATCGAGAAAAAGGAGAGAGGGAGAGAGAGAGAGAGAGAGAGAGAGAAAGAATTTCCTTTTTAAAAATAACTCTCACTTAAGACAACTTTCTGGAATGTTAGCAGTATTTCACAATGCAGACATCTCAGTTGGCAGCTTGATTGATTTCCTGATTTCCAGGAAAACTGAGCTGTCATCTGGTTCCGACTAGGCTATGTAGCCTCATGAATATGCAGTTCTTACGAAATGTGAGCTGGTTGCTGAAGAAAAGAAATTGAATGCTTCTTGACGTATTGCTTCAAGCCCTCCACGGTCTCAAAGATGAAGAAAACTGGTGGAAAACTTTCCTCCTTTCCACATAAACAAGAGAGCAAAGAAGTCCTGAAGATCCATTTCTGGGGGAGTTTTCACATCACAGAAGGTTCTGGACCCACCTGCTGGGTGAGGAGTCAGATGGGCACAGCGCACCTCTGTGGTTTTGTATGATACCTATGCAACCTACCTACCAATATATCTACTGCGGCTTGTAGTTCCTGGGGTCCCCAAGAGTATTGCCATCATCAACATGCATTTTTGAGCCCAGGTCAAATAGTGAAGAAGACTAACAGTTACTGTGCACCCTGTGTGCACTTAGCCCTCACGGGTCCTACACGTTAGGCTCACTCTCTTATTTTTTTAAAGATTTTTTAAAAGCTTATTTATTCATGAGAGACACAGAGAGAGAAAGGCAGAGACATAGGCAGAGGGAAAGCAGGCTCCCTGTGGGGAGCCTGATGTGGGACTCGATCCCAGGACCCCAGGATCATGACCTGAGCCAAAGGCAGATGCTCAATCACTGAACCACCCAGGTGTCCCTAGGCTCTTCTCTCATTCCACTTTAGACAAAGGAAAATGAAGCTCAGAGAAGTAAGATACCCTGCCCCCGACACCCTGTATGATGGCTAATTTTGTCTTTCAACTTGGCCAACGTATATGCTCAGTTGTTTGGTTAAATACTAGTCTAGATGATGCTCTGAAGAATTTGTAATTTTTTAAATTACATTTTCTCTTATTTACTTATTAGTTTTCTAAGTAGCCTTTACACCCAATGTGGGACTCGAACTCATGACCCCAAGGTCAAGTCTCATGCTCTCCGACTAAGCCAGCCGGGTGGCTTTGCCCCTGCTTTGAAGACTTTTTAGATGTGGTTAACATTTATTATCAGTTGGCTTGAAGTAAAGCAGATTTCCCTCTGCAATGTAGGTGGGCCTCATCCAATCAGTTGAAGGTCTTAAGAGCCAAAACGAGTTTTTTTATTCCAGACTTGCCGACACTACTCCCTCCCCATCAAGTGAACCAATCCCTGAAATGCTCCTTTCTCTTAACCCCAGGGTTTTTTGTGTGCAAAGAAAGCCCCTGTTCTCACTTCCACGCTCTGTGCCTTCCAGACCCCAGAGTCATATTAAAGCCAGGTGTCACTGGGGCCTGGTCTCTTGAGGACCTACTGAGGGACGATCTGATGTGGGGGAGACCAGGTGAGCCAAGAAAAGTGCTGTTGAGGAGGAAGGGAAGATGTCAGGAAGATAGAGTCAGCAAGGAAGAAGGAAGACGTGGTAGGAAAATATACTAAAAATAATGCTTAATGCTCCACGAGGGCCTCCTATGTGTCAGGCACTGTTCTGAGTGCTTTACTTATATTAACCTCGTTTCACAGGGGAGGAAACTGAGGCCCAAGGTCACCTGGCTGGTTCGTGGCAGAGCAGCAGGCAGTGTTGCCTCCAGCGCCCAGTGCTTAGCTCCTGTTGCGCACAGGGAAAGGACAGCGTTCGAAAGAGGTGCCGCTCCTCTGATGGAGGATAAGAAGGAGGGGCTGGACGGAGCTGGGGCTTCTAAAGCCAAGGCCCTAATCCTACTGGGCTGGAGGAAATCCAACTGTAGTCTTTATTGGGCTCCTCCTTAGAATTACACAGAAGTTCTAGGATCTTATGGATCCCAAGACACAAGGAAAACACCTCTGCTCATCAGTCCATACTGAAAACCACTGAGATGTTGCATTAGGTAAAAATGTGCAACCTATACATAGGAGAGTGTCTGAGTGATAGTGCCCTGGGCCATTTCATGTTTCATATAAGAAGAAGCCTGGAGGTGGGCAGTCCCTGGAGTGGTTTCACAGCCTCCTGATGTCTCCAAGAAATCTGGATCTTGTTATTTTTATATTTTATCATCCCCAGTGTGTGGACTTTTTACCCTTAAGTTTGTTTCCTCATAGTCACAGAATGGCTGCCAGAGCTCACAAAACCATCTTCAGGACAGAGTAAGTACAGGCCACCTGGATCTCCTTCCCAGACCTCCCCTAGGTCCTCTTGGTCGGAACTGAGTCCTAAACCAGTAAGTAGCAAAGAGAACATCAGCTCACTTGGTGCAGAACAATCATGGGTCACCCCCTGGGCTGGAGGAGAGGACCACTTTCTGGGGCAAGTTGCAGTCTGAATAAAATATGGGTTCTTCAAGGAAGAAGGGAGTGTGGCTGATGGGTAGGAAACCAACTGTGTCTGTAACAGAAGAACTCTGTCCCAGTTCACTGGGCTCTTTCAGGTCCATGATTCTGATGCCACAGGACACACTCGGGACACAGCCAAGATGAGGAGCCCTGTGTCTAGGGTCCAGGCACCCTGAGCACACTCAGCAGCCTCCTCCTGAGCTCAAGCAGGGTGTTGATAGGGAGCTGGTCATAGTCTCCAAAGAATATGGGGACTAACAGGCCTCTACCTCTTTCTGTTCAGGAGAAGCCACACCACTTCGCAGGTGTACTGCCCTCCCAACATTTTCTCTTCCCAGAATCCTAGCAAACTGTTCTCAAAGATGAGTCCTTTGGGGGAAAAAAGAGAAAAACAAACATTTTTCTGGTAGCTTCTTCTCTTGACCAATGAACACAAACCTGCCTCTAGTCCAAGCTGTCTTTATGCCTGTGGTGGCTGGGTGGACAGGGATGGTTAATACAGACGTCTGCAAATCATCATGCCTCTTTCGCAGTGGTGGGTAGGAGGCCTGGGCCCCGATCTCTCCTCTGGGCCCCAATGTCTTCATCAGTAAAATGGTTTAGAGCAAATGCTGTGGAGTGAGGTTGTGTAAATTCCATGTAGTCCGAGAGGTATATAGAGAGGCCTCTGCAAATCCCCTAGCAGAATGCCCCGGGGAGACCCATTCCTACCCGGACGCTGCAGTTGGGAGACACAGGGAAATGGGGTGGGGGGATATGTATTGTAGGCTATCAGGTGAGGATGTGGGTGTTTTAGACCTGGCTCTGTGACTATGCAAGAGGGAGGATGGGGTGCCGGGGAGCGGGCAGGGGAGGGCTGGGGGTTGGTTAAGGGATAACAGAAGGCACCCAAAGTCACATTTTCATATCGAGAACAAGGGTTCTTCCCTGGGGTGCACCCACCACAGACTGTGCCCGGTCATTCAAAGCCAAAGAAGTTGGGCTGAAAAAATATTACCACTTTCCTTCCAGTTGCAGCCTCCCTGGTTCTGAGCCAAGGCCGCAGACGATGGCTGTAGCAGCAGCGCCAACAGGGAGCATGGAGCTTTTCCACTTCCCTTTACGGTCGCTGTAGTTATCTTGAAACATCGTTTTTGCTCATTTCTACTTCAGATCTGTAGTTTCTCAGGCTCCAAGCCTGATCCTGGTATTTGACGCGTTCATGCAGAACCCCGTGAATCGCAACATCACACACTTCAGTGTTTTCACAACGGTATTTCAACATCACTAGCTTCCTTTGTAATCCTGTGCGTTTCATTATATGCCCAGGAAAATATTGTTCTGAGACATGATCCGAGGCACAGAAAATGGTGAGGAGCCACCTGCCCAGAGGGTCCTCATTGACACTGGCCCAGAGCAAGAGCAGACAGTCAGCTCCTGCAGGAGGGAGCAGATGAGAATCCCACCAGGCACTGCCCCTGCTCCGAGAAAGCTCACGAGGACCTCTCACTGAGATCTTCAATTTGATTGAAAGGTGTTGGGCCTCTGCTGCCCAGAGTGGAAAAGGAGGAAGTCCCTTGCTTCTTACCTTAAATCACAGGAGGATTTGGGAGGATGAGGACAGAGCCCCAAGCTCACTGTGGCATCAAGGGAGGGGGAGCATCCCAGCCTTGGTTCTTAGGGAGTCATTTCAACTGGATTTAAGGACACAAAAGCCAAGAGTGGGAAGAAGAGGCGGGAAGAGAATCCTCCCTCCTCCGTAGCCGGTTTTCCCACACCCTGGTGGAGAACAAGCGGTAGGTCACTGTGCCAGGCAAAAGTTGAGCCATTCCCCCTTTCAAAGAAGCCTCCAGGCTCGCAGGCAGTGGGGCAACTGTGCCCACCAGACTCTTCCTTGCAAGGACAGTTCCTCTGTCTCTGCTTCCCATGAGCTGCCACCCCTAAGGCACCAGGCAAGCCCCGCTCTGGGTGACATGGGTGGCCAGGCCCCAGTGTAGACCCCAGTGGTCTCGGGAGAAGAGCTGCACCATTGTACAAGGACATCGTTTATTTCACAAAGGAGGAAATCCAGGACACAGATGCTGTTACTCAACTGTCCCCAGGCCCAGTTTAGCTTCCTCGTCTCTGTGAAGACCTTCCAAGCTTCCCCACCTGTTGCAGGACCAATCCCACCCTTGTTCACCAACGGGAAGGTGGGACACAGGACTCACTTGTCAGAGGTCCCCCAGGCCGACTCAGAGAGTAGCCAAGCCCAGATCCCCCAGGCAGCCTATAATTGGACTCAGTTCCTGTCACTCTGGACGTGTGCCCATCGGGTGAGGCCAGAATGCACAGACTCCCTCCCACTGCTTGGCAGCTTCACCTCCCTATGCAGAAACTTCCCGGGTTTGAGAGAATTATAGGGAAAGGGCTGTAATGACACATGGAAGTTTAATTCTGGGATGGGAGATGGGCTAGAGGACACTGAGGGGTGTTGGGGGAAAGGCCTGGGAGTCTGAAACCCTAGACATTTTCATGGGAGCCACTCAAAGATACAGGCCCGGGCCACCCGCCTTCTGCTTCCTGCTGGGTTCCCCCCGCCCTCAATACCATGCAGTCTGGTCAGGGCGGAGACATGATCACCAGGACCCCAGGACATCATCCATTCATGCACTCATTCTTCCATTCACAGAGATTTCTTCCAAGCAGGGGCTCACAGCGTGCAGTGGGGGAGGGGAGCAGAACTACACACCCTGTAAATGCTGTCCACAGGGGGCTTGGGGCAGAGGGAGGGAAATACCCATTCTCAGGAGGAGGATTGTGGAGAACTTCCTCCATGGAGGCCTGAGGCAAAGTCTTGAGGAATGAGGAGGCTTTTCCTAAGTGAGGAGGGGGATGAAGGGCCTCCTTAGACCTGGAGGGCTCTGAAAAGAAGCTCCAGGCCCACCTGGAGAGTCCTGGGACTTGTGCTCTGGGCTGCACTGGGCAAAGAGAGCTCTGTGTGTGATGGCTCTCAGGAGGAAATGGGGTCCCGTGGATAGGTACACTTGGGAAGTTCTGCATTAAACAATGTCGAACAAAAAAAAAAAAAAAAACAATGTCGAACAGACCTCTTTATGGCAGGACTTGTCAGAATCTTTAACTTATTCATGTGCAGAGTAAGCCTTGTGGTGTATCCCAGGACCAGCATTCTGGTAGACTATGCTGGGATCAGGAACATGGAGGTAGTGGGGGTGTATGACATTAGATCAGAGGCAAGGGGCTTTGAGTGCCAGGCCAGCGAGACTGGACTTTTTTCATGGAACCAGTGAGGAATCTCAGAAGGCTGAAGGATTTCACTGAGGGATTTGGACTCGGCTTGGGCAAATTGGTAACCAGCAAGGACAGGGCTATGGTAGGACATGGCTGGCCCCTCCCTCCTTGACAACAGGGTCACTTGGTGGGAGAGGAAGCAGGATCCATGGACATAGGCAGCAAAGGAGCTCAGTGAGGCAGGATAGAAGGCACGGAAGGCTGGGCCACCGCTGAATCCAAGTTGGTCAAGGCTGCTAGGTTCAAATCTGGCTTCCACCACTTTCTAACTGTGGGTATCTGACCCCATCTTCCTGGGGCCTCCTTAAGCTTTTCTAAAAAATAGACATTCTTTTTTAGAGCAATTTCAGGTTTGTGCCAAAGGACAGAAGGTTCCATATGCTCCCTCCCCAACACAGCTCCCACCCCCAGCCTCATAGTTCCCCCCATTGACATGTTACAAGTGCTGAACCGATACTGATACATTATTATTAACTAAAGCCTGTGGTTAACTAGCGCATAATGTCATGTAGCCACCATTAAGGTGTCATACAGCATAGTTTCACTGCCCTCAGAGTGCCCCATGTGAGCCTCAGTTCTAACATCTGTAAAACGTGTGAAGCCCATGTGGGCCCCTCAGACTTCCGTTGTCAGCTGCTGATTTTGGCCTCCTGGCAAATAGGACTGACATCAGCCAAATGTTTTTCTAAATATGGTCCGATATCCATCAGAGTCCCTGGGCTTGGGTGAGCGGGTCTTCATTCAAATGTTCTCAGGCCTCGCCCGCATATCCTGCTAAATCAGAATCTCTGGGGTAGTGCCCAGGAACCTGCATTTTTGAGCCAGGCCCCCAGTGCCCAGGGCTGGAACAACGGCCGGGGGAGAGTCGGGGGCAGGTTCCTGGCTCCTTCCCTGTACCTGGGAATTGGTTCTACTGAAGCTTTTTGAATGCAAACAGACAAATCCTAGCCCTTGTCAGGTTAAAGCCCAGGAGAGACATGCCATTCCTGAGAGGAGGGAGGAGTAGAGCCATTTTTCCGTAAAGCCTGGAAAAAGCCCATTTTTGCCTTCCGCAGCTCCCAGCCCACAAGCCTGCTATTGTTTCGTATCCTGATTGCTTATCACTCACCCAAAATACCCTGCGTGTAACGTCTCACCAGCTGCAGCTCTCTCTGCAATTCCCTTAATTTAGCAGCCAAACACGTTTGGTTCTGCAAGAGCCCAGGGCCCCGGAAGGGGCCCCTCCCTCGTGGCCATCTGTAGGGGGTTAAATGGTGTCCTCCCCAAATTTGTGTCTGCCCAGAACCTCAGAATGTGACCTCATTTGAAAATAGGGTCTTTGCGGATGTAATGAGTAAGGACTGAGATGAGGTCATACAGGATGCGACGAGCCCTAAATTCAATCTCTGGTGTTCCTATAAGGACAGGCGAGGACGGACAGAGCTGCACGGAGGCCAGAGGGCCATGGGGAGCCAGTGACCAGCCCAGGCACACCAAAGGGGCCAGGGGCCACCAGAAGCTACACAGAAGCCAGGAAGGATTCTGCTCTAGAACCTTCAGAGGGAACACGGATGGCCCTGCCGACGCCTTGATTTCGGACATCTGACTTTCGGGACTGTGGGAGAACACAGTTCTGTTGTTTCAAGTCATCTGGTTTGTGGTGATTTGTCGCAGCAGCCTTAACAAACCAATCTGCCATCAGTGCACAGACCCCTGGCCCGGCTCGGCCCACCCCTCAGCCCCGCTATGGCCCCAAAGGAAGGACCCCACACGTGGGCAAGTCTCCAGATGTTTTAATGTGGCTCGTTGCGATCAGTTACTTTCTCCCAACCAACATCTCTGAATTCTGCAGCTACGAGGCCTGTTTCCTGCCCCAGGACAAAGCCCCTCTCTCCTCCGCCTGAAAGGCTATAATCCCAGAAGGACTGGGCCTGTCGTCGTCGTGACAAGCAGATCTCATCCTGGGGACAGTGTATCTGGCAGGGGGTGCCTCGAGGGGGTCCCTGGGCTCAGCCAGGGGTCTGGCTAGATAGATCACTGCAGCTTCATGCCGCTCCGGCGCCGTGAGTCCTTCCGGGCAATGGGGCTGAAGTTCACGATCTCCTTGTAGATGTGCTCTGCAAAACACAGGCTGGCTCGAGGCGGGTAGGGGCTGCGGAGCGCGGAGCGGAGCGCGGAAGACGCCTCCCTCCCCCATGGAAAGCGGAGCAGAAGTCGGCGCAGGGAGAGAGAAATGCACGCAGGAGACAGTGTCTGCTCCAAGAGGAGCTCCGGGAGGGCGGCGGGCAGGCTGAGGGCGGGCTCAGGAGCAGGGGGAGCAAAGGAGGGAGGCCCACCCAGGCCTCCAGCTCTTACGCTTCCATTCATCCACCGTGAGTTTCTCATGTTCTAAGGAATCATTAAAGGGCTGCGAGGCCTCTGTCTCCTCCTCAGGGTCTCGGAAGGGTTCAAAGAAAGGGTGGGCGAGGGCCTGTGAGGCCGTCAGGCGCTTGTCCACATCCAGCTCCAGCATCTTCTCCAGCAGGTCTGTAGCTGCAGCGACAGAGAGCACCTCACATCCCAGGCCTGGGAGAGCCACCCGCGGGGACGAGGGCAGGTGCCCGGAGGGGCAGCCCCAGGACTCACCCTGGGGGCTGGCGCACGGGAAGAGCTGAGAAAAATCCTTCTTGGGGCTCTGTGGCAGGGCCTGGATATAGGATTTGGCCTGGAAGACAGAAGAGTTGTGAGTGATCCCCAACTGTCAGCCCCTCAGGCTTCGGGGTATAGGGCAGGGACTCCAGAAAAGCCCCAGAGCTGGGCTGATGGCTCCGGATGAAGGCCAGAGCACCTGCCAGGGCAAAAAGGAGAGGATAAGTAAACCCTCCCTCCCAAAGGCCCAGAGCCCGCGTGACCCTTGGTTAGCCAAGTGCACAGCCGAGGCTGGTCTAGACCCATCTGCCACTCACTGCTTTGTCGTTCAACTTCTGCACAAATTCTGCACCCGGGACCCCGGTCACTTTGAGGATCTGGGACAGCTGGTCCAGGTCTTGGCAGCAGGTTAAGGCTCGGCCTCATTCTCTGCTGGTGGATCGGGGCTGCCCTTCGTGGCGCCCTTCCATCACTCCCACCCAGGCACTGGGGCAACCATCCAGGCACCAGACATGCTCCCAGGAGGGGGTGCAGGTCTCTGGGAGGCTTCCCACCTGCCAGGCTGGGTTAGGGTCCTTCCCCACAGATGCTCCCGGACAGGCCGCCTTCCCAGCTCCCATCCCAGCTGGCCTCCATCTCTTTGTCACCTCCCCGCCCCCGCCCAGGCCAAGGTGGGCAGCGCAGATCCCACATGTTCCCCTCAAAGCCCACACAGCACACACGGCCGCTCAATTAGTCCATGTGGTGCCAAAATGTGAAGTATTTTCTACATGGTGGTAGAATGGCAGGTGACTGCTTTCCAGCAGTTCCCTTATCTGCATTTTCAAATTGTTCTACAGTGAGGGGCACCTGGGCGGCTCAGTCATTTGACTGTCTGACTCTTGGTCTCAGCTCAGGTCTCATCCCGGGGTCGTAAGTTCAAGCCTCACATTGGGCTCCATGCTGGGCGTGGAGCCTACTTAAAAAAAAAAAAAAGTAATCAAATCAAATAAATAAATAAAATTGTTCTACAGTGAGCGTGTATCACTGTATCATTACAGTGTATGTACAGTGTCTGTAATGTATGTATGTAAAGTGTATCACTTTCCCATTAACAAAGAAAACAAAAGAGCGAGATTTAATAAGGTGTCCGTTGAAGGAGTGAATCCCCAGATAGAGTCTGGCTTTTCCAGCAAAGGATACAATCTTTCCCCTTGAACAGAGTTTTCCCTGTCAGCATCTCTGCCATGATGCAGCCCACAGACCAGATGTCCACTGCAGAGGGAGGGGAGGAAGCATCACCTGGACCAGCTGACCCCGCAGGCAGTCAGCCCAGAGGAACCACAATGGCCTTTGAGGGGCTGTCAGGGAAGGCCCCTGGCCCTCCCTGGGTGGCTGGCCACTGACCAGTCTGGTTGTAGTGCATCCAGCTGAGGATCACCTCGGGGGCCCGGTACCAGCGGGTCACCACATAGCCGGTCATTTCAGCATCCGCATGCCGGGCCAGCCCAAAATCCAAGATCTGTGACTCAGGGGACACAGGGAGAGAGTTGCTGCGGACAGGAGCAGCTTCTGGGGGCTTCCAGGGGATGGGGGCCCACCCTGTGCCCAGGCTGACCCTGCCCACGCCCACTCACCTTCAGCTCGCAGTCCTCGTTCACGGCCAGGTTGCCCGGCTTCAGGTCCTAGATGAGGGAGAGAGTGAGCACTGGGCTGAGAGGCTGAGATGGGAGCTTGTCCCCCTCCTCTCTCTGGGTGTCAGTCTCCTCGTGTGTAAAATGAGGGCTGGACCGGGTGTCCTGTTGGGCCTGTCCAGCTCTAAAATATCCTTGATTCTTGGAGCTGAAACACCTAGCTCAAGGCTCGCTTTGTTTGTAGCATCCAGAAAGTTCCCCAGAACACAGCATTCTTCTGAGCAGGGCCTTTCTGGGCCAAGGCTGGGTCTGAAAAATCCATATTCCAGGCTCCAGAGGATTTTTGCCTCCTACTCCTTTCCTCCTTCCTGACTGTGGAGAATCCCTTCAGGGTGGAGGAGCCTCGGAGGACCACAGCAGACAAAGCACTCACCCTGTGGACGACCCCAGCTGAGTGGATGTACTGAGAGAGAGAGAGAGAGAGAGAGAGAGAGATGAGTCCAGCGGCCAGCTTTGATCCCGAGTGCTTCAGGCTGGCTCCAGACTCCTCCACCCTGTCCCACTGTGCTCTCCCAGCCCCCACGGCCTCAGTTCTCCACACCAAGGCACCACCCACCCCCCAGCCACCTTCCCGGCCCCCATGCACCTTGAGACCCTTGAGCATCTGATACACCAGGTACTGGATCTTGTCTTCACTGAACTCCATCCCCACGATCTTCTGCAGGTCTGTCTGCATGAAGGGCATCACCAGGTAGCTGCAAAGCACAGGAGCTTCATGACAGTCCCCAGGCCCACCCAGCCCCGGTCTGAGCTAGGAGGAGGCACAGGGGCTGGGGCAGAACAGACAGGCCTCAGGGGCAGCCTCTGCCTGCAGTCACCAGCCCCTCCAGGGCCACGGCCAGCCAGACCCCCACACAGGCCCCCTGGCTTCTGGCTTCCAGCCTGGCTACGCTGGCTGCCCCATTGGCAGCACTCTGGGCAAGCATTTCAGCTGGAGCGTGCCCAGGAAAACCAAATGGAGCTGTGCTCCCTCTCTTCAAAGGTGCCCTCTCTTCGCCCTCCTCCGTGCCCCATAGAAAGCTGGAGCTGTGACTTAGAAACACCTGCCAGCATTTCCTTCTGCTTCCATCCAAACGTTTTCTCCCCCAGAGGGTCATGCCCAGGCTGGGAGAGCTCCGCAAACAGCCAAGACCGTCTGCCCTTCCGAGAAGGCGGTAATCAAACAACTTCCAGGAGGGCAGGAGGAAGGAGTAGCTGAGCCACTGCACTCTCCGAAGGGATTGCAAAACAGGTCAAGGTCAGCAAAATATAGCTGTTCCCCAAAGTAGTAATAGCAAAGTCCAGAACAAAAGACGATAGACTTAGAAAGGACTATTTACCAAAAAAGAAAAAAGAAAGGATATGGTGGAGGCCGTCTATATGAGGCTGTGATTTCCTTTTTTTTTAAGATTTTATTTATTTACTTGAGAGAGAGAGAGAGACAGAGAACACGCTGGAGAGAGAGCACTAGGGAGAGGGAAAAGCAGCCTCCCCGCTGAGCAGAGAGCAAGACTGACATTGTAGTGACTCAACCCCAGGCAGGACCAGGGATCATGACCTGAGCGAAGGCAGACGCTTAACCGACTGAGCCACCTGGGCGCCCCACACCTGTGATTTTCTGAAGCTTTCTTCTCTCTGATCATCCCCTCTCCCCCATGGGGACCCTGCTCCATGCACAGCCCTCCCCAGTGTCGTCCTTGTCCTCCACATGGACCCTGGTTCCTTCTTCTCTGCTGACAAATTTGCTGAAGTCTTGCTGTGCTTGAACGGCCTTGCCTTGACTTGTTTGTTTGAATAACCACCCCTTTTACCTCTTTCCCTCCCCAACCGAACTTCTGGAGTAGTCCATACCTCCCAACGCACTGCCTTAACTTCCAATCCCCTGACAACCTGATGCCTGCTCCCACCCCTTCAAACTGCTCGAATCAAGGTCACTGAGGGCTGCCCAATATACACACCCGTGCCTCCCTTGCTTCCTATGGGACCTCTAGCAAAATCGGACACTCCCTCAAGATTCTCTGTTGACCTCTTAGCAGCAGCACATCATGTTCCACCTGAGCTCAGATCCCCCGGAGCTCCACATTTATTTGCAACTGCTGATTAAACACCTCAACATTGATAAGCTCCTCAAAAGTTGTGTCCCAAATGGAATTTGTTATGTGCCTCCCAAGATCTGTTCTTCCTCTACCTTGTATTCCAGGCCCGAGCCTGGCTGCCTGACCTACGCCCCCTCTCCTGGCCACTGCATCTCCCAACAGATACGACCTTTAGATGGTCCTATCTCCTGATGGGCCTCAAGTCTGCTCTCGGCCTCCCATCACCCCTGCCTTAGTTAGCTCAAGGTCTGGGTCTGGGACACCACTCACCAGGCTTTCTCTGCTCCTAGAGCTGCTCCCTGCTTTTTCCCTCCTGCCAAATCCCCCAAATCTGATCTGTCCACATCACCCCAATGTTCGAAACCACCATGGACTCGAGGCTGCCTGTGGATTAAGTCTGGACTCTTCCAATGACCAAACCAGCCGCTGGTCTTCACTAGCCACATTGAACCCACCAATATTCCCCTAACAGTCCAGGCTCATGCACCGTGGCCTTTCCTTTGTCCACACAATTCCTTCTACCTAAGATGCTTCCCGCACCTTTACCTCCAGCAAACCCCTCCTCATCCTTTGGGGGCTGAGCCCCCCGAGGCAGCAGGCAGTCCCAGCACCAACCACACTACTGTGACTATGCATTTAGAAGCTGTACCCCCACCCTGCCTGGGGCTGGGTGGGGGGGCTGGTCCACTTTAAATTCCCAATGCTGGGGCTCCCTGGGTGGCTGAGCGGTTTAGCACCTCCCTTCCACCCAGGGAGTGGGTGATCCTGGAGTCCTGGGATCGAGTCCCACGTCGGGCTCCCTGCATGGAGCCTGCTTCTCCCTCTGCCTGTGTCTCTTCCTCTCTCCCTCTCTGTGTCTCTCATGAACAAATAAATAACATCTTTAAAAAAAATAAAAATAAATTAATTCCCAATGCTAAGCCCCATAGCTGGCTTTAGAGGGAAAAAAAAAAACCTTCCTTCAAAATCACCCCATTAAATTTAAAACAAAAGCAGGGACCTTCAGCTGCATCTGAAATAGGGATGGGGGAACAAAAGGAAAACGAATCTACCTTCCCAAAGGTTTCCTACGTTTTAAGACCAGGCACTTGGGGAGCAAAGCCATGCATTTAACAACTATAATCAACTATTGATTTCTGGTTCTGTGTGACTCAGTCAAATACCCCACCAGCCAGAGGTGGCCGGGACTTCCTGATCCTTGCTTCCTGCCAGGAAGAGCCCCAAGGTCCAGACCCACACCAGGGACCCTGCAGAGTTGGCGAGGTAAGTTGGTGCAGACGCTGTGAGGACTGCCAGTGAGGTCCTGGCTGGGATGACAGAGGGCAGTTAAGTGCAGCAGCTGAACAGACAGTTCTGGTCAGGCAAGCACCCCACAAAGCCCCCCCTGCCTGCCTGCCTTTCTCTCCATCCCCAGCTGAAAGAATCTCCAGAGAGCATCACTCATGGGGGGCGGGTACAGCCGGAACAGGAGGCCCTGCCCAGAGACACAGTCTGGGCTCGCCCTGCTGGCTCCCAGGCAGAGCAGCGAGTGAGGCCTGAGAACGCCCTGGAACCCAGTGCAGCCCGACTCACAAGTCATGGAAGCTGCGCAGGGAGGAGGCTGGGGTGAAGACATCCAGGAGCCCGATGACCTGGGAGAGAAGGTTGCCAGTGAGGCTGGGCAGCGCCACAGCCCTCTCCCCCTGTCCCTTGCAGCCCCAGCTGCACCCACCACCACCCACCCTCTCTGAATAACCATCCCGGCAGGAGGTAGGTTCCCAGCCTTCTGGGGAGCAGAGAAAAGGGCAGAGGCAGAAGAGGAATCCCCTTAACTGGGAGGGAGCTCGCAGGGCACAGTGATGGAATGTCAGGCTGGGGAGAAGCGGAGGGGGCCATCCCTGTGTCTACCAGCCCCAAGTCTGGGGTTCAAGGCAGGCCTGCAAATTCACCCTCCACTCAAGCAGGAAACCACAAGTGGTGAAGGGAATCAAGGAGGGAACAAGGCCTGGTTCGGAGCCAGGGGCAATGTCACCCTGGTGGGGGGTGGGGGGCTATGGGGAGGGGTTTGCTGAAGAGGGACAGGGCTTCCTACTTGCCTACCGTATTTTGGAATCATTATTTTACCAATCTACGTATCCTGGAGCAAAGCCCAGTTGTTAGGCCCAGCGCTGGGTCGCTAGACTTCCCAGGGGTTTCTAACAGACAGGATCTCCAGTGGTTATGCACTAAGGCCTGGTGCCAGGCTGCCTAGGTTCACATCTCAGCTCTGACACTGACTAACCATATAACCCATTAGTCTTTCTGTGCCTCAGTTTCCCCTCCTGTACATGGAAGTAATAGTACTCCACTCCCGTGATATTGTGAGGATTCACAAGTTAGTCTACGCAAAGCTCCGAGGACAGCACTTGGCACATAGAGGGCTCAAGGAACCCTGGTTGTCGTTGGCAGAGCCACGTGTGGAAGCCACAGTAACCAGGATGCTGGGCACCCTAGCTCTGAGAGCTAGAACGAACTACGAGGTTCCTCCGTGTGCATTTCCTCGTAATGTGAAACAGTAAGTTTGCACCTCACAAAGTTCATTTTGCTCCACTGCCAAAAACACACTTTGCACCCTTCCTGGAAGTAGGCAGGGCAGGTCCTGGCACCTCATTTTAATGAAGTGAGGAACAGTGGTGGGAGGGGCAGGGAGGAGATTCCCCTTCCCCTGTTCCCCTCCTGAGCCATCTGTACTCTCACGGCCTTCTTGCCATCTCCCCTACACTCAAAAGTGGGGGAGGAAGGGTGCACCTAGTCAGGATGCTTGGGGGCCCCGCCCCCACCCGCCGGTCCCCCAGGCCCAGCCTACGTTTTCATGCTGCATGTGCTTCAGCAGCTGCAGCTCTCGGTAGGCACGTTTGGCAAAGATCTCAGACTGGAAGGGCCGGCTCAGCTTCTTGATGGCCACCTTCTCCCCTGACCGCTTGTCGATGGCACAGCTGCAGGGCACGGGCAGAGGTCCGGGGGGCTGTGGCTTTCTTTCCACGCCAGCAGCCCCCACACCACAACCCGGATGGCATCCCCCAGGCCACTGCGGGGAGCCCAGGCCATCCTCACCGAAACCCCTCCCGGGCAGCAGGCTGGGCTGCGCAGAAGGCAGCCCACGAGCCGCAAGGTGAGGGAGCAGCCCCCAGTGCCCTCAGGGGCGGCAGTGACCGAGGGGTGCATGAACCGGATCCAGAGCCCGGAGGGGGGCTCACTCTTTGCACCTTGGCAAGTCGCACTTCTCCCTCTTTGGGTCTCGGTGTACCCACCTGTAACCCGGATGAACTCTGGGGTCCCTTGTGGGATTCAAGCGCTGGGGACCCAGACCCCCAGTCCTAATTGAGCCCCCAGAGACCCCACAAAGCCGGTGGGAACAGTGAGGTGGCGCCCGGTCTGCCCCAGCCTGAGGCCTGCGGCCTCCTCCCAGCTCCAAGCGCCGCAGGACCAGCCCCGCAGGACCCTGGGCCGCCCCCCCCCCCCCGGAGGTGGCGCGCGCGGCCCCGAGCGCCCAGCAGGGGCGGGGGGCGCCCCGAGGCGGGTCGGGGAAGGGGGGCGCCGGCCCGGCTGGTCGGGAGGCTCCGCCCGCCCCGCGCCCCGCGCCCCGCGCCCCGGGGTCTCACCACACGGCGCCGTAGGCCCCGCTGCCCACGTGCGTCGGCGACACGTAGGTCTTGGGCAGCTCCCAGGCGGTCTTGTTGACGTCCTGCCTGTAGAAGCCCTTTTTCCGGGTGAAGCTCATCCCGGGCGCCCGACGTCGGCGGCCCCAGCGCGGCGCCTGCGATCGCCGCCCGCCGGCTCCCTGCACCGGGGCCGCCCGCCGCCCGCTCCTCCCCCGCGCGAGGGCGGGGCCCGGGCTCGGCGCGTCCCACCTGCCGGCTCGCCCAGGTGCGCGGGGCGCGGCCACGCCGGACCTGCCCACGGCCCCCGCGCGGGGCCCCGCCGCAGCCCGGCCGGCAGGTGAGCAGGCGGCGGGAGCGGGTGCTGGGGAGGCCCGGGGGGCTCCCGGGGGCGGAGGCGGGGGGACAGGGCTCCCGGGGCCCCCGGCCCGAGACTGGGGAGGGGGGATCTTGCGCGGGGTTGGGGGTGGAGCTGGTGGAGACGATTCTGGAGAAACAAAACCCCACAACTTTTGATTACGGCAAGTTTCGAAAAGGTACGAAAGTAGACAGACGAGACCGGTGAGTCCCACGTTTGAACGTGCCCTGAATCCCCTGGGACTTGTGTTTGCTTAGAAAGACTGGGGGGATCCCTGGGTGGCTGCGGGATCCCGGATCCAGTCCCACGTCGGGCTCCCTGCATGGAGCCTGCTTCTGCCTCTGCCTGTGTCTGCCTCTCTTTGTGTCTCTCTTGAATAAATAAGTAAAATCTTAAAAAAAAAAAAAAAAAAAGAATGCACACTCTGGCCCAGTTGATCTGGGGCGGAGCCAAGATTGTGCATTTCGAACCCGCTCCGCTCAGAGACTCTCGGGACCTCACTTTCTGGCGATCGTGACCCCAGCCCCGCAGCTTCAACAGTTATATCAACCCTTAGCTGATGTTTTGTTTTGTTTTAATTTATTTCTTTCTTCATGAGAGACACACAGAGAGAGGCAGAGACAGGCAGAGGGAGAAGCAGGCTCCCTGCAGGGAGCCCGACGCGGGACTCCATCTCGGACCTCGGGATCACATCCCAAGCCTAAGGCAGACGCTCACCCGCTGAGCCACCCAGGCGTCCCTACTCTCAGCCAGTTTTGTTTCCATCATTTTGAAGCAACACCAGGTATCATATAATTTCATCCATAAATATTTTTTGTGTCTCTAAAGGCTAAGGACTGCTTTTAAGACATAACCACAATGTCATTTTTACATCTAAAATTACCAACAGTGATTCTATAGCACCAACTTTCCAGTCCAGGCCCAAATTTCCAATTTTGAACGTTTTTTTTTGCTGGCATCCTAATGCCCCATGAGGGCAATGACGGGCCAGGGCCTTCTGCCACCTGTGTCTGGTGGCTGATTCTGTGCTCATACAGGGAAGGGGTCGTGGAAGGGGTGGGGACCACTCGCTTCACTTAATCAAAGGGAGAGAAGAGATCTTGAAGAAGGCAAGGAACTTGCTTGTGGCCCAAGCCCTGGGCCGTGGTCACTCCCAGCGTCGTTCAGCATCAGGCACAGTCTGGAGACCACTGCAGGACGGGGACGGTGCGGGGATCCCACAGAAATGCCCAGCAGGCATCACATTCCAGGACCCTGCCTTATTCATATCTGGCACACAGTAGGATGTCAAAAACTGTATTGAGAATGAATGGAGGAGTCGGCCCATTCAAAGTGGCGAACTATTTACTGAACACTTGTGTTTGCCGTGTGCCAGTCATTATTCCAAGTGTTTTACATATACAACTCCCTTACTCCTGGTGAGAGATCTATGAGTCAGTACTATTATTATCCTCATTTTAGAAATGAGGAACCTGAGGTAGGGAGAGGTTAAGTAACTTGCTGCAAGTTGCACGGCTGCTAAAGGGCAGAGCTGGGTTAAAGATGGGAGCATAGCCTGGCTCTAGAGGCTGTGTTCTCAGCTGCAAGCCTATGCGATGTCTCTGGATTGAAAGGTCTTAATTCTTAAAGGAAATGGTCTGTATTTCAAACCAGCCCCCCTACTCGCATCATGAGGACATGTCTACTGATCAAACCATGTCTCCCTCTGCACATCCTACACTAGGGCATCTGGCATCTTCCCTGCCCCATCCTCTACTCTGATCCTAGGACCTGTGGGAGGAAAAGGGAAGGGGCTATGTGCCTGCAAGGGCTGCAGGAGATTTGGACCTTTGGGGTTGGTGGTGCCAGGGGAAGGCATCCTGATTCTGAAGCTGGGGTGAGGTCCTGGGAGCCGGAGTTCAGGACCAGGTGCAAGGCAAGATAGAATGGTCCAGAGACCTCGGGTTGAATATCCAGTTCCCCAAGGCAGGGACAGGGCTTCTGCATCTTTGTTGTATGTCTCAATAACCTGAGCATGGGCAGAGGTGAGCCCAGAAAGCTGAGGAATACCAGGGAAGTGCACCTGCCCGAGTCCTGTGAGGGCATGAGCTGGCCACTCAGGCTGTGGCACTGGATGCCTCTTAAGCAATGGTCAGGAAGTGACTCAGGCCTCAGTCCGATGACACTGACCCCCACCTTCTCGGGCCTCAGCTGGGCCTGTGTTTACTCAGAAGGCACACATCCTCAGAGAAGAATCCCTTGGAGGATCCAGTCGGGGAAGTCACGGTTGGGAGAGGAAGCATAGGGGGTCCCTGAGGACGTCCTGGGTGTGCCCCTCTTGTAGCCCCAGGCTTCTCTTTCAACTCCAAGACCCTCTGCTCTTCTCCTCCCAGATGTTGGCCCAAGTTGTCATGTTGGCTTCTGCCCTGGAGGCAAGGTGGAGGCAAGAGGGTTAGGAAGCCAACTTTGGAAGGGGGCCCGAGTTGCCACCCTAACTCTGCACCACTGGCTGTGTGGCCCTGAACAAAGCTACTGCCCTTCTCTGCAGAAGTCTCAGTGACACCTTTGTAAAGTGGAAGTGATAGGAAAGCAGGGCAGATGTAACTAAAGAGTCCTGGGAATGTGTCATCCCTAGGGCAGTACAGCAACAACCCCACGAGGTAGGGCCTGTCAGTGCCTCCAGCCAAAGGTGACGTGAAGCACACCTGTGAGTGAACAAGCAGGGTTCATTGTTCCTTGCAGCCAGGAATGTGCATGAGGGGGATCCACGGGCGTCTTGGTAACAGGGTGCTAGAAAGGACTTGCTCTAATGTCTGCATTTGTGTTAGGTGATCGGCGAAGGGTTTAAGGAAGCAAGACTTTGATCTGGATTAGATGCTGTCAGGAAGTAGAGGCGAGGCCGGGCTGGGTATCTTAAATCTTACCTAGAAGGAGGGCCAGCCGGAGAAGGGAGAAGCCGTAATTGGTTGAGAAGCAGCCTTTACTCAGATTAGCTCTGCAGGGGATGATTGGTCATTTTTGTGGTCTGGACAAGATTCATGTTTTGTCTGTTTTCAGACGTGATTATGGAATGGTCTTGTTTTTATCTTGACCTATCACGGTCACAGATGGCCTTATCTGTGTGCAACAGGAGCACACCAAGGGGGAGCTGTGCCAGGCCAGCTCTGAGCAACACCAAGGCCTGGCTGAGAGGGCCAGGCAGCTCCGGGATGTCAGAGCTGCTTTGTTTTGTCCGGAGGCTATTGTTCCCCTAGGACAGATGGAGAGACCGTAGCCCAGAGGTGTTAGGTGATTTGCCCAAAGTCACACGAGACCAAGAAGTTGGTGGATGTGATTTTCCAGCCTGTTGTCCTGCTCCAGAATCTGCACTTTTAACCACCAAGTAGGCAGCCCAGCACCCAGCAACCTCTGGGAGGTGACTATTGTGTTGTCTTGCTAGTGATATCAGAGGGCAAGGGCATGGGTTTTGAGGGTACTGATGACTGGTTTCTTAGGACAGAGACAAAAGCCTCACAAAACAACGAGGCTGGCTGCCCGTGCCCTCCACCCTGGCCACCCAGACTCCAACCTGCCTCGGGAATCTGACCACTTTTCAAACACTACAGCTCTCCCTGTCCCAAGCGCAGGGCCAGCCACTCACATCCTCCCCACAATTGGCCAGGAGGCTGCTACAAAGTGAGAAAGCATGATGTGCCTGGGGTCTCGTCAGGACAAAATGGAAAGAGAGCTCTGGTTCCAGCTCTGAGAGACTCCCCTGCTCCTTAAGGGCTTTCAAAACTCCACAAAACAGTCAAAATTGAGAGGAGGTAGGGAAGTGCAGAGGGAAGACCGCGCCGCGTGTGGTGGCTGCCCTGTGCCTTGTTAACTAGGGGGGAGACCACGCTCCCTGCAAGGAGCTTGATGCAGGACCCTGGGATCATGACCTGAGCCGAAGGCAGACGCTCAATCACTGAGCCACCCAGGCGCCGCGCTTTTAAAACATTTTTTAAGTTTTCATTTAAATTCCTGTTAACATAGAGTGCAGTATTACTTGCAGGTGTACAATAGAGTGATTCATCACCCACACATCACCTGGTGCTCATCACGGCCAGCCAGCGCCCTCCTTAATCCCCATCGCCTGTTTCCCCCATCCCGCCACCTCCCCTCTGGTCACCATCAGTGTGTTCTCTGGAGTGAAGAGTCTGTTTCTTAGTTTCCACCCCGCCCCCCCCAACCTTTAACCCAGCATTGCGCCCATCCACTCACTGTTTATTGAGGGTCTACTGCACGCCAGGGACTGGCCCAGGTGCTGGGGATGTAACTGAAATGTGGCAGATAAAGACCCCACCCCCCCACCCCCCATCCCTTCATGGAGCTGACCTTCCTGCTGCGGAGGCAGCTGGAGAACCACTGAACAAATCGGTGGCATTAGGTTGAGCCACATGAAATTGCTGATTTCAGATGATTCAAGCAAATGTCAGTCAGGCAGGGCTAAGCACTGTGAAGAAAATACTGCCAGGCAAGGCGACGAAGGACTAGGAGTGCTTGTGCGTGGAGACAGATCTGTGAGCAGCACCTCACTGCGCAGGGGTGGGAGCCGTGCAGGTGTGCCCGGCGCGGGGGTGGGGGGAGCAGTGTCTGCCTTCCCAACTTTTCCACTGGGTTCCCCCATCTGGGCCTACCTCTCCCCCCACCTCACCCCCCTCATTCTTCACTCCAGCCGGCTCTGCTCAGCCCCACAGAAGAGCAGCTCACCAGCCTCTGGGTACTGGGCCCTGTTCCCCAGCACCTCTTCCCCTTCTAGGGGGGCTGGGGCCAGTCAACAGACTCGGCCTGAGCAGAACATCCATCCCAAGAACAGAATATCGGGCTCCCCCTTCTCACAGGTGCCCCTCAACTGCATGAGCTTTCTCTCTCCTTTCCTCGTTCTGCCCAGGTCCTCTCCCTGCCCTCAGCTGGGGCACCCTCTGGTGGAGGACGGGGTTGGGGACAGCTCTGGCGGAGTGGTCGCTCCCAGCTGGCTTCGGGGCCCCAGAGGTAAACTTCCCCTCCTCACACCATACAAGTTCTGTTCCTTGCTCTGCCCTCCATCCACCCCAACACCCACCTCTCTTTGCCGGGCCTGCAGAGACGGGCCCCTTGGCCCAGTCCTGTGAAAATGTGGCCTGAGGTGAGTCTGGTGAGCTACTCCAGGGATGGCGCGGACGCTGCTCCATTTGATCTGCTTTGTCCTCTGTGGCATTTCCTCAGAATCCTAATTAATCTGCACTGTCCTCCATGAAATGTCTGCCTCCACCACTGGACAGATGACTCAGTGAGGGTGAGGGCAGCATCTCGGTCACTGCTGAGGCCCCCCACCCCTGGCACTGTGCGTGGTCCACAGTAAGTGCTCAACAAATACTTAGTGAATGAATGAACCAAAGATTTTTGTCTGTTGTTGGTTCAAGAGGCAATGAGAGGTATGGGATTTGAAGAGCCAAATGGTTGAGCTGAGGAAGCAGCGGTGGGGGGTGGGGGGCACGTGTGGTCTCTGGTTGGACACAGTCTATCCTGGAGGCTGTTTGGTCTTGTACTGTTCCATTGCTCTCTGAGGCAGGGCCTATGGGCGTCATGCTCCTCTGTGTGATGGTAAAAGGCTTTTGATTAAGAACCGGGCACACGACCTGAATTTGAGGACCTCTTCTCTCACTGAGAATTTGCACTGAACTTCCATCGTAAAGCGGGTGCCTCCCTGCCTACGGCCTTCACTGTTCCCACTGACCCTGTGGATAAGCCAGACCCTCCACCTTTAGAATTGCCCTTCCTTCCGGATCTTGAAGATTCAGCTCTTAACCCACCTCTTCAAGGAGGTGTTCCAGAGTGAACTCCAGACCTGCTCACCTCAGTCGCCCAGGATATACCCTCCCAGCCCCGTGACCCTGGCTGCCCCCACCCAACACACACACCCAGGCTTTGTGATGACCCCAGTGTCCTTGGGCTACTCTGGGGAGTAACAAGGACTGGGAGGCAGAGCTGGGTTTGAATCTCGTGCCAACACTTATGGGCCGTGTGACCTCGAGCAGGTGAATGCATGCCTCTGAGCTTCCTCATCAGTAGATGAGGGAGCAGGAGGGTTTCATGAAACTATGGACGCACGGTTGCTCACTCACATCCTTCAGGACTGCTCATATATCACCTCCTCTGAGTGTCCTTCCTGACCCCATCGCCAGCCATGCCCCACCTGCTTCTCCCGGCCCCCTCTTCCTTTAAGACCCTCAGTTTACTTGTTTGTCATCTGTCTCTCCTGGAACATCGGGTCTACAGGAAGAGGGGCTTTGACTACTTTGTTCATTGCTGAATCTCAAGTGCCTAGAACAGTGCCTGCATGTGGTGACTGACCGAGCTGCCGGTACGTAGAGGGGGCACTCAACAAAAGCATCTCTGTCTTCTTTGTTTGCAACTCATAGGTTGGCCAACTCCCTTCGGGCCCGGGGCCATCCCAGCTCAATGACCTGCCAAAGTGCAGTAATAGGTCAGTGTCCTGCCTGGGATCCTGGGTGCCCCAGTCCAGGCCGAGGAGGCTGTGCACCCCAGAGGGCATCTCAACAACCTGCCCTTCCAGGGCAGAGGCCACTGCCTGTTCCACCCTTTCTACGTAAACATCCAACACCAGGACACATGAATCATCATCCCCAGGAGCCCCACAATCTTTATGCGGGCCAAAGAAAGCCAGATAAGACTAGTGGGACCATCTGCCATGGCAGACGTTTGGGCTCTGATGCCAGCTCTGCTGCTCATTTTCTGTGTGACCTTAGGTAAGTCACACTGCCTCTCTGGGTACTTCTGTTTTCTCTTTTGTGTATTTCACAAATATTGATAAAGCCCTGATTTCTTGCCAAAAATTGTTCTAAGGGCTTTATGTCCATCTAAGTCATTTCATCCTCTTAAGGACCCTATGAGATGCGTTAATAATACACTCCATTTTTCATATGACAAACATGAGGCACAGAGAGGCAAAGTGACTTGCCCAAGGTCACACAGCTAGTGCGGAGCAGAGCCAGGATTCAAGCCCGTGCAGTCTCAGGTGCACTCAGTGCTGGCGACCACTACGCTCAGCTGCATGGACCGCGCCCCTGGAGGCCCAGCCTTTGCCTTCCGGAATCAGAGTTCACTTCTCCGGATGGTGCCTCCATTATTTGGCCACACGCTTATCTTCCTAAAGTTTCCATCTGGCTTCCCTAAACAAGAATCTCCCTTCCATCTTTCCCCAAATCTAATCGCAGAATCCATTTCTAGAAGGAAATAGCCATTGGTGCGTTGGAAAACTGGCGCTGGGGGACAGAGAGCCCCCATGTGTAGTGCGTAGCGATTTCCATGGTGCAAATACTTCCACCGGGACCAAGTTCAAGCTTCCAGCTTGTTGTCACTGAACATGCAGTTGAGGAGAGAGGCACAAAGTCAGCTGTCAAGAGTCACCGCGAGTGGGCTCCGGCGCTGTCAGCCCACGCCTGGATGTGGCAACAGGGATCAGCAGGTTACTTGGTGCCAGGTGCCAGCGGGTCCTCTGGGCCCCGGGGACTGTGCCTCTCCCCGCCTCACAGGCCCCCCGGCTCTCTCCTGTCCCTCCCGGGGGCCACCCTTCCTCACCCAGGGCTGGATCTAGCTTTGGGTGCCTGCAGAGGGGGGCCCGGCGGGGCGGCTGGCCAGCGAGCCCAGTGCAGGTGCACCTGCCCGGCGGCCCAGCTGTGACAGATCTGCCCGGTTAGAGCGGCCTTTCTTCCTCTACCTCCCCATCCCTGTTAGCTCCCTTGTGCCTCCAGGAAAAAGCTCAAACGTCTTAGCCTGTTGGATAAGGCTTGCCCCCGACCAGGCACCACTTTCCGTGCTAATCAGATCCTCCTCAGGCGTCTGTGCACCAATGGCCTCCGTCCTGTCTCACAAACATGCCTTACTCATCCCTGGCACCACCCCTTTGCTTGAGCTGTTGCCCTTCTGGAATGCCATTCCTCTGCTTCTCCAAGGATGGGGAGGCCCCTCGTGCCTCAAGACCTGGCTCAGTAGCACTTCCTAGACCACTCCTACCCCTGCGGCCTCTCTCTTCTCAGATGCCCGTAGGACACAGCAGACCCTCACACTGGAATTGTCGGTGACACACAAACGAAACTACTCTGGGAGTTTCTTGAGGATATGGGTGGCAATCTGTCCTCTGACCCGATTTCGCAATGTAAACCAAAGCCTTAGTCCTTTTGACCAGATTGTAGGTTGAAGCACCAATCAAGACATGGAAGACACACAGACAAGGGTCGCCAGCCCTGTCCTCGAGAGGCTCATACCCGAGTGAAGGAGGCAGAGCAAAAAAGGAAATGACAACTGTCACCTGCAGGTGGGAATGGAAATTGGCACAAGCTTTTAGGAGAACCGTTTTAACAATATGTTATCTCAACGGTGAAAATGCGCACCTCGTTTATCCTGAGAATTGCATAGCTATCAATTTAGTCGACATAAAACAGACAAGGGGGCACACACCTGTCACTACTATTTATCCTCTATGTCAATAAAGAGACCTTTCCGGCATCATGAGAAAAAAATAAAAGAAAAAAAAAACAGGTCTGGATGGATCGTTCCAGATTTGCAGAGTGGGTGTGCATTATTCCCATATGTGATTTTTGTGCTATATATGTATCTGTAAAAATATCAAACTGGATCATTCTGCAACTTCCTTTTTTCACTCAAGATTGCTGGTGGGATCTGCCCCTGTCAATTCAGGCTCACTCGAGATTTCTCAACCTCAGCACCGAGACACTCGGGGCCTGATAATTCTTGGGGTTGGAAGGCTGTCCTGTGTATCATAGCAGCAGCCCTGGCCTCTACCCACCAGATGCCAGCACCTCAGCCCTCACCCTCCGAGTTGTGACAACGAAAAATGCCTCTAGACACCGCTCCTTGTCTCTGGGACACAGACTGAACCTGGAGGGGAGGGGAGTCCTTCCAGATCGTGTGTCCTCACTGCTGTGTCGGATTTTGTAGTCGCAATGCACTACAGCTATCTTCCTATCCTCCTATTGATGGACTTGGAGGTGTGCCTCAGTTTTTCTTCTCTTTTCAAATTTTTTTATTTTTAAGTGACCTCTCTCCCCAGCGTGGGGCTCAAACTCAGAACCTGAGATCAAGGGTTTGATGGACACTTTACCAATGGAGCCAGCCGGGTGCCCCTCAGGTTTTTTCTGCTCTTACAAGTAATGCTGAGTGAAAAGTCCCCGGCATTTATTCCCTTGAGCCCAGTGGGAAAGTTTCTGGAGAACGTGGAGTCGTGAGGTGCATGCAGCTTCCCCCCTCGCTAAATCCTGCCAAACTGCTTCTAATGTACGAAGTTTTACGGTCTCTATGTAGTCCAATTAATTAGCCTTTTCCTTTATGGTTTCTGGATTTTGTGACATACTTCGGAAGCCCTTCTCCTTTTAAGTCTTTGCTTTATCTGGAAATGATTGTGCCTAAGGAGGAAAGTAACTGTCCAGCTGTCTCAGTGCCATTTATTGACACAGACGGCAGGATAATGCACCTTCGTTTCAATGGAAGTTACGTATTTTTGCAGATTTCGAAAATCTAGGGGTTGAGCCACCCGGTCAACAGCTATTATTTCTAGGGAGTGGGTTAATGGAAGTTACCTTGCTACGCCGAAATTTTTTTCAACAATAAACATGTTTTGTGCTGTGGAGGAGTAATAGTAGTTAGAAAAAGCAACCCGGTCGGTGCTTTGACGCTGGAAAGCCTGGTGCAAGTTACAGAAACACCTGCAGTGGGGGCCACCTGGGTGGCTCAGTCGGTTAAGCACCTGCCTTTGGCTCGGGTCATGATCTTGAGATCCCGGGATCGAGCCCCACATCAGGCTCCCTGCTCAGTGGGGGGCTCTGCTTCTCCCTCTCCTTCTGCCCTTCCCCTGCTCGTGCTCTCTCTCAAATAAAATCCTAAAAACAAAACACACACCTGCAGTGGGCAGGTGAAAACTGGGAGAAGCTCGGTGCGGTGGCTGTGGTGTTTCCCAGCTGGGGAACGGGTGGGGTTTGTTAGTGGCAGGACAGCCTCCAGATGGGCACACACCCCACCACAAGCATTTGTCAGCACCCATCATCAGATAGTCACTGCCTCTGTCACCGGACAGAGCCGTGGGTGTGAGGTTTTGCTACAGGGCCCCGACCATCAGCTGTGTCATACCTGAGCAATGGTCCAGGGGAAATGGATCTTTGTGTAATGGCAGCAGGTGACGACTTTACACCTCAGAACCAGAAACAGGTGACTACATTGGCAGCCCTGCAAGTGGAGCCAGCTGATCAGGTCAAGGACACGAGGGCCTAGGACTCCTATGACAAAATCCCAGTCTGGAAGCTGAGTGCCAGGGAGGTGGATCCAAGGTACCCTTGGCCCTGAAATGGCCCCCAACAATGAGCACTCAGAGCTTCTGTTCTAGGGGTGCCAGGGAAATGGTACATTGTTTGCTACTATCTTCCCCATTAAGAATGTTAACTCGGAGAGGGCAGAAATCTTCTTTTCCCCCCATGTTCCCGGTGCCTGACACATACAAGTTACCCAACAGGTGTTTGTGCAATGGTTGAATGAGGGAGCAAAGATATCATAATGACTTCCAATTTCCCCTTCTTTTTCCCTGGGATTTTCATTTTCAAGTGGCAGATGGATGGGGAAACAGTAGGCATTACCTGGATCGTGGCCATCAGCCACCTTCAATAATCTTTTGATTCTTGTTCCAAGTCATTAAATTGCTGTGCATCCAACTCAAATTACACAGCAAGATGTAGCCAAGAGAATCAGAATCCAATTGTCCTAACGCTTGTCTCAAACTGGCGACTTCTGCACAGCACCAATTCTTTGGGCAGATAATCTGTACATATTTGGTTTCTTTCTTTAGAGGGCCTTTGCTTTTAAAGATCGTTGATTATAAAAACAGGAAGCAGAGGACAAGATGGTCTGCAAGTGATTAAAAGATGATAGTCATTCACTGACTCAGTCAACAAAGGTTGGCTGCCTACTGTGTGCCAGGTCCCATGCTGGGTGTTGGGACACAGTCGTGAATAAGACAGTCTGTGCCCTCAAGGACGTACAGCCCTGAACTGACATTTATTGAGTATTTAATGTATGCCACTGGCTTTACCTGCCTTGACGCATATAATCCCCACAACAACCCTATGAGGTAGATCCAGAAAGACGAAGTAATTTGCTCAGGATTGTACCACTTGGAGCTAGAGGGGTTAGGACTTGGACCCAGGCACACTGTTTCCGGGGCCCGCATCCTTAACCTTTGTATGTTTTTCTCTTGAGCAGGTGATACAAACACCAGGCAATGACAAAACAGTAATGACAAAGTGCTGAGAGCGCCACCACCGATGGATGCAGACAAGTACAAGAGGTACACAGAAGGGACCCTGAATCCCAGCTTGGGGATGGCCAGGGAAGGTTTACAGAGGGGGACAGAGCTGGTTAGCCTTGAGGAGTGAGGAAGAAGGCAGGGGCTTCTGCACAGAGGGAATGCCCCGCACAAAGACCAGAAGAGAGAAGGCTAGAACACATGGTGGCATTCTGCACGTAGAGCCTGCCAGAGGGCGCGAGCTGTGAAGAGAAGCATTGGAGGAGGACATGGGTAGCTGCTTCTCTCCTGAGGACTGGGGGGTGCATCTCCATCCCTGGTGAGCAAGGAGGCAAGAGAGAGGGGCTGGGACCTGGGTGTGGCCCTGCACCTAGTTAGGGCTAGAAACAGCCAGCAAGGCCTTAGGGAAACTATGCAGAATAAATACATTTTTCTTGATTTTCTTTCAAAAACCAAGAAAGGCGTGTCTAACATCAATGCTGTAAAACTCCATGGAACAAGAAGTCCTTCAGTGTCGATTCCAGGATGGCCTGTCGATTCCAGTCTTGGTAATGTGACTTTGGACGAGAACTTGAGCCATGACTTGTAGAGCATACGTAGGGGTTCAATAAAATAATTACTTTTTAGTAGGGAAGGAGGGAAAAGGAGGAAGGGGTAGGGGGAAGAGGAAATCACATCTGTCCTTCAGTTTGGAGGCTTCAGTCCACAGCCCCCGGGCCATTTCTGTCTACGTCAGCAGTTCTCCAAGGGTGAACTTGGGAAGTCACGGGGTCATTTATGGTTGTCGCCATGACCAGGGTTTTCTGATATTTTGCATGCAAGGGGCATCGTGCAGAGTGAGATTCTCAACAAGAATTGCTTCATTTAACAAAATACGTCCTGCTGGACATACACGTAGGTGGAAAAACCTATTTATCGTTATCCGAGCCTAGACTATAACTTGATTTGATGTATAAAACACAGGTTGGTATTTTTTTTGTTGTTGTGTATATACTTAAAATTTCCAGGATCACAACTGAGTAAATAAAAAAAAGATGATACTGTTTCATTTGAAATGTATTGTGCTATCTGAGCTGCCAAGACAACATGATGCCGTGGTCACATTCAAGACAATTCTGTTTAGGTGCAAGCATCTAACTCCTTCATTATGTCTTTTGTATATTTATGCTTGAGTATTTACATATTGAAATGTATCTTTTTTCTTTATCCATCATTTATATTAGATCATTTATCTCCTTTGGAATCCTGTGAGTCCGTGTATGCTATCTATGAATTTCACTTCAGGATCCTAAAGTGGATGTTTTGAAATATTAGTTACACAAAAGCATGTTGGATCTGATAGATTTGAGAACTCTATCAGAGTTCTCTGTCAAGGGGATGTCAAGCCTTATGTCAAGGGGATGTCAAGCCTTATATATATATATATATATATTTTTTTTTTTTGTCCTCCTTCTCCAAAGGTCGTGGTATATATAGATTTTCTTCATTCCAAAACTGGATTTAAGGTTACTTCCTCACTTGGCTTCTTAGTGACTTCTAGATAAAGTACATTCTCTAAACTGAATGAATCAAGCTTTGCAGTAAGGGCGCCTGGGTGGCTCAGTCTGTTAAGCATCTGCCTTTAGCTCAGATCATCTCAGGGTCCTGGGATCAAGCCCCACATTGAGCCCCACATCGGGCTTCCTGTTCAGCTTCTCTCTCTCTACCCTTCCCCCTGCTTGTGCTCTCTTTCTCAAGTAAATAAAATCTTTAAAAAGTCCCTCTGGCTGTGCATACTCAGACCACAGACTCTGGCCTTGATAATGGAAGTTGTCCAGAAACTGCACTGGAGCTCGGTCCTGGACTATCTTGTCCTGGGAGCTCTCCTTCCACATGGTTTTAGAGGCTCACACTGGAGGGAGGACACTCCACACTCACCCTGATAGCAAAGCCTCAACGCCCAGGGTCAGCCCCAGTGAGATACAAACTAACCAGTGCCTCGGGTACCACAACATACGAGGCACACAGAGGTTTATTTCATTTAATCTTTATAATCACTTGGAAACCAAAAAAACTATCCCAGTGTCACATGCCTGACAAAAGCTTGAGTCAGGATTTGAACCCGGGATTTATTATGACTTCAAAACCCAGTATTCTTTCCACAGTTACCCATCACCTGCCTAAGAAAATCTTCCAGTCATACCCCGGTTTAATTACTAAATGTTCTGGCTGTGGCAATGGCCCATACGCTTCTGAACAAAGAATAATTTTATTCATTTGACACCCACTTCCTTTTTCTTTTTTTGAGAAATGGAATAGCCTCAATCCAGTATCAAGCATACTTTTTTTCTGAACTAACATCTTCCTTTTCTCCAAAGAAGATATAGTCCCACCTTTAAAAAGGCCTTTCCTATTTCTTTAAGTGAGAACAGGTCAGTAGGTGTTAGTCTTCAATTATTTCTTCAATTCTTTGCTATTCTGCAAGACTACAAGTGTCTCCGCTTTGTTATTTAAAAAAAAAAAAAGAAAACAAAACCTCTTTAAAAAGAAGCTCTATGCCCGACGTGGGGCTTGAATTCATGACTCCAAGATCAAAGAGTCACACTTTCTACTGTTGGAGCCAGTAGGGCCCCCTGAGGGGTCTCAGCTTTAGACCAGTGATTCTCACTCAACTAGGGACAGTTTTGCAGCAGGGCACATTTGGCAATGTCTGGAGACATTTTTGGCAACCAGAACTGGGAGAAGGGAGTATGTATGCCACTCATCTTGTGAGTAGAAGTCGGGGTGCTGCGTAACAACCCCATGCGGGTCAGCCTCCACATGTAACCACCCAGCCCAAGATGTCAAGAGTGCCAAAAGTTGAAAAATCCAGCTTCAGATCCCTCAAATACACTTTTCTACTGGGGAAGAAACTACCAAGCCCTCCCAGCTGGGGGGGAGAATCCTGCTACAAAGGAGTGATGGTGTTCTGCTTTTCAGAGGCCCAATAGCTAGGTGCAACAACCCCTTTCCAGCATGTGTTCTCCCGTCTTGGAAAGTTGCACTCTAACACTAACAAAACTGAAATTGGGGAATGGTTCCCCCAACTTCATTTGGACAAAATAATCTTATTAAACTTTTTTTAAAGCTTTCAGATTACAAAATAAATTATTCAGTGTTTTTTGTTGTTGTTTTACAAAACACAACAAATCACACAAATTAGAGCCTTCTATAATTCTACCTCTCAGATACAGTTGCTGAGTTTGGTGTGGGTTCTTCTAGGGCCTTCCTGGCCATATCTTTCTATCAGTAAAAAGGGAGGACAGCATATGATACTTTGCCACTCACTTTCTCTCCCTCCTATCTTGCACATGTATCCATGCCTAGATATATGGTAGTCCACTGTAAGACGACCATGGTATTTAATCAAGTTCTCATTGACAGATATGTGGGTTACTTCCAATATTTTGCTATTATAAAGAACAAGACCTTGGGGTACCTGGGTGGCTCAGATAGTTAAGTGACCGACTCTTGATTTCAGCTCAGGTCATGATCTCAGGGTTTTGAGATCACCCCATCAGGCTCTGTGTTCAGCCATGAGTCCGCTGGAGATTCTCTCTCCCTCTACCCCTCCCCTCACCCACACTCATGCACGCTCTCTCAAAAAACAAATTAAAAACAAAATAATAAAAAGGGGCATCTGCATGACTCAGTCAGTTAAGTGTCCGACTCGATGTTGGCTCAGATAATAATCTCAGGGTGGTGGGACTGAGCCCCACGTTAGGCTCTGCACTCAGCACAGTCTGCTTGTCCCTCTCCCTGTTCATGCTTGTTCTGTCTCTCCCAAAAATAAATAAAATCTTAAAGAACAAGACCCTGAATAACGCTTTTACTTTTCCATTCATGTACTTGTGAGGTCTCTAAGTCCTGAAAAATGTAAATGCTAAGTTCAAAGTATATGTGTATTAAAACATATCTGTATTGGGATGCCTGCATGGCTCAGCTGTTGAGCATCTGCCTTTGGGTCAGGTTATGATCCCAGGTCTGGGGATTGAGTCCCGCAGGAAGCCTGCTTCTCCCTCTGCCTGTGTCTCTGCCTCTCTCTCTCTCTGTGTCTCTCATGAATAAATAATATCTTAAAAAAGAAAAATCTGTACTATAAATTAAAAAGGTCTTCATTTGCATATTTGTTGGCCAAGTCCTCGTAGCTATTAGATCATGCAGAAAAGTGAAAGTTGTCACACAAAAACATTCACTAATGAATGGACTTTAGTCCCTCCTAGCTTCATTAGTATCTGAACCCAGAGCATCTATCCTACACATTCTAGTCCTCTGTTGGTCTCTGTATTATAGGCATAGGACCAATGACACAAATATAGTGCAGATTAACTGCAATAATTGCAAATCTTGCAAAAGATGGCCAATTTGGTGAACTTGATAAATAATGCTAGAAAACTACTTAGCTCTCAAAAATGTGGATCTGGCAGGCTCAGACCAGACACCAAAAGGGAAAGGTTGATAAAGTGATCACCAAGATAACTTGTAAAAAAGAACAATGGAATTATCAAAAGATTGAGGAAAACGCAGGAAGACCTCAAATATTTTTGCAAAGATTTCCTCTATGATGATGCTACAAAAATCAAAACGGGAAGGATATTGCAGCCTATGAGACATGGTGTCACTTGAGAAACACAGCATTTGCTCTTTCTTCATTACAAAAGTGGATCTGAAATTATGAATATGCTTTTATCATTTTTTTCAGTTTTCACAGTAGTCCCAGACTTCCTCTAACCTCCAACCCCCACCACATACTATTCAATTCTGGTCCCCATTTTTTAGTGGATTCACTTGAGGTGAGCTTTTTTCTGGTGTCAATTCTCCTTGAGCTAGTAAACAGGGCCTCCACTCAGAAGCCCTGAAGGTTGTGTCACAGCACTCATGCCTGGTATGTGAAAGCAAAATATTTCCTACAACTCTGATCCTTACAGGGGCTGATAGATCATGTGTGACAACTGGGTCCCTTTTCTTTTACTGAGGATAATGAGGACAGGATGAAGAAAAGAGTCTGTGCTTAGTTTGCCTTCTGCCATTATTCCCAGCTGCCAGCCTGGGACCAGACACCACAGGACAAAACACCCAGCTGCACACTCTCCGTATCCTCACAGGCTGGGCCTCACAATCCACCTGGGACACCTGTTAGCATTCTGAGGCCACTGAGAAAGGAAGCACACCAACATAGGCCCTGAAAACAGCCATGAGACCTTGTGGCCCTTTAATCCTGTGGTGTAATTCAGTAGTTTTGAAGAATATTGTTGGGCAGCCCTAGTGGCCTAGTGGTTTAGCGCCGCCTTCGGCCCAGGGCGTGATCCTGGAGACCCGGGATCAGGTCCCGCGTCGGGCTCCCTGCGTGGAGCCTGTTTCTCCCTCTGCCTGTGTCTCTGCCTCTCTCTCTGTGTGTCTCTCATGAATAAATAAATAAAATATTTTTTTTAAAAAAAGAATATTGTCAAGGGCAGTAAGATAAAAGAGTAATGAAACACATTTGCTTAAAGGTCTACAAACAATGTACATATGTATGCATACAACCTTCTCTCTGGCAATTTTCAAATAAAAATATACTTTCTACAGATAGCTTAAGATGTCAAAGCTGAAAAGAATCCAAACAACTATTTAAACAAACTTTATCTTAGGGGTGCCTGTGTGGCTCGGTCGGATAAGTGTCTACCTTTGGCTCAGGTCATGATCTCAGGGTCCTGGGATCAAGCCCTGTGTTGGGTTCCCTACTCGGTAGGGAGTCTGCTTCTCCCTCTCCCTCTGCATCTCCCCACCGTTCATGGTCTCTGTCAAATACATAAAATCTTTAGGGATGCCTGGGTGGCTCAGTGGTTGAGCCTTTGGCTCAGGGTGTGATCCCGGAGTCTAGGGATCGAGTCCCACATTGGGTTCCCCAAAGGGAGCCTGCTGCTCCCTCTGTCTGTGTCTCTGCCCCTCTCTTTGTGTCTCTCATAAACAAATAAAATCTTTAAAATAAGTAAATAAAATCTTAAAAAACAAAACTTCATTTTACACAAGGAAACTGAAGTCCCGGGCCAGGAGTCGGCAAACTTTTCCTGTAAAAGGCCAGAGAGTGCAATAGATTAGATTTTGTAAGCCACATGGTCTCTGCTGCAACTATTTAACTTTGTCACTAGCACAAAAGCAGCCATAGACAATACATAAACAAACGTGTGGTTGTGTTCCCATAAAACTTTATTTATAGACATTGAAATCTGAATTTTACATTATTTTTCACATGCTACAAAAATACTGTTCTTTTGATTTCAACCATTTAAAAATGTAAAAACCATTTTTAGCAGGCTATACAAAAACAGATGGTAGATGGGATCTGGCTCGTGGGCCATAGTTTGCTGACCCCTGCCCCAGGCCACTCTGACATCCAAGTGTCGTGATACTTTGCAAGCTATGTTTATGCCTTACTTGCTATTTACTCTACCCATCTACATCAAAGACTCAGATCTGCTTCACCATAAAGTGTACAATTAAAGAGCTCTGTTAAAAGTGTTTTCTAAATTTCAGGAGCAATATTAAGGTCTACCAGAAAACATATGCCAGGCCACAATTGAAAAAATGCCATATTGTGCACTAAGTAAAAAACAACCAACATAAAAATATAATAAATTTGAGAAACTCACTAAATTTGAAAAATAGGCTTTATTTTAACCAGTGGTATTGTATGACATCCTATATGGCATAACTGATTACAGCCAAGTTCATGAATACAAATAAAATAGCAATTTCCCTCATTCTCTCTTTTGCTAGTTCTGTTCAGAGAAATCAGGAGATGGGAGCACAATGCTCAGAAACCAAGGAGCTCTTCCATGGGCTCCAGCTGAGTCCAGGCTCCAAGAGCATTCAGCCTCCTAACGCATATACAATCACATGTGCAAAGACCTTTATGAAAAAATATTCAGAGCAGTATTTCTGTAGGAAATCATACTAGCATTTACAACCAAACATGGCTGATGAAATTCATCTTGCTGTGGATGGTGAGGATTTGAACTGCATATAAAGGAGATGAAGCTTTTACGTTCATTTTCCTTTAAAGAGGGGTAGGATCCCGGGTGAGGTGCAATCACCATCAGCCTGCCTCCTCCCTTCTTGCTCCAGCTGGCTCAGGGGTCCCACCCTGTCCCTCCAGAATTCAGGTACCACTGAGCTGTGATAGAGAAATGGATACGCCTTGTCCCAAATACAAGATTCTATCACACAGCCAATAGTAGAAGCGGCTTCACACTTGCTTATTTCACAGGGGGTTTAACACATGGGCCCTTTTGTAGCACAAGACACCTGAAATTCAGAAAATTATGAAAACAATTCTTCTTCACCCCTGAGGATATTTCATCTTTATAAAGTTGAGAATACAAAATATCAGAATAATTTGCCCTTTCTCCCCATCAAAAGGAATCACATTCTCAAAGGACTCCTGCAATATACAAAATTCTGAAACAAAATTTATTTCTCCCTGAACCAAGACCAAGAAGTCAATGTTAAGCTGCCAAGAAGACCCTCTTCCAAAGAAGAGTGGAAAAGACACCTCATTACTTTTTTTAATAACCATGTTTAGACAAAGATAGCAAAAGGAGTTTCTGGCCTCATGAGCAATTTTTATTGTTCACTTTGATTTTAAGCATTTCTTAGCATTAGCTACTGGGAGTGAAGAGAACAATTGTTTTCCAAAGTCTGAAATATTCCCGAGAAAAGCCCTGATCTTTCCCATGATGGCTCCCCAAAAATAGTTTGTCGAAAACCAGATGGCAAGAATGAAAATGCTATACACTCATCTGTTCCATTTCTTCATAGTTTTCACATCAAAAGCACCTAGAGTATCAATTGTGTTCAACACAAAATAGCACTGGGGCTGGAGAGAGGATGAGGTCACCTTCCCGTGGCATCAGCCGAGGTGACATGGGCTCTGAACTACCCAAGAAGTCTTCACTGGCAAACCTGCCTGGCACCAGGGCCTCCCAAAGAGAACAGACAAGCAGCTGTGCATGCTCAAATAGCAAGACATGCAAAACACATCGTCACTCTGCTGGGAATAAAGAGCACACAGAAAGTACAATGACAGCAAGAACCGGCTTCTGCCTGCTGGGGCTAATACACAAGAAACCTCTGCACTGTAGGTGGGGGGCGAGCAGAGAAATAGCAACCCCTGGGGTGTGGGGGGGGTGAAGAGAAGCACACACATGCATGCGCACACATGCACACACAATGCCTCCAGGGCTCCCTGGTTACTTCAGGTTCATGAGCAGCCTTCCAACAACCTGACTACTTGCCTGGCTCGGCACTTGGTCTGCTGTGCTGTCTCACCTATCTACATTTTCTTCTCTCCTCTTAAGGCACAAGCATATTTACAGTTTCGGACACACCTGCAGAGTTCTGAGAATCGTACTAAACAAGTCAGTCACAGACTAGTGCACAGAAGCCAGTTGGTCCTTCTTGGCTGCGAGCGATGCTGAGGGACAGCTTCTGAAACAGCCAGAAAGTGTGAGCCATCTCTGTGCTGCTACAGGATGTAGGCGACTCTCCCCCCTCCCACCCCAAGCCAGGGCCATGGGAGAGGCCAAAAGGGCAAAAGCATGACTGGGATCTGGGCCATTTAATATTTTTTACTTTGCATTTAACAAACCCTAACAAGATGGCAGCTCTTGCCTGCCTGAGCTGACTCTCACAAAGAGCAAACAGAGGCTGCCACAGGGCTTCTGTAATTCCATGTAAAGTCACTGTGATCAGAGTTTGCTCATATTCTCTTACCCTCCCACACAGACAGACACATGCACAGGAGCGCGCGCACACACACACACACACACACACACACACACACACAAACCCCTTCCACCATGGAGGAAATCTTTGCAACAAGAGGCACTTGAATGATATTTGGAGAGTTCCCATGAAAAGGCCTTCCCCTCACAGTGAAGTGGGATCAACAAAACAGAAACCAGGTGCTCAGGACTCCATCTCTTCTTGGTCAAGGGGTGGCGGCACAAAGCTGACGACTTCATCGTAGGTCAGGCCTAAAAATCAGGAGAGAGAAAAGTCGGATGTGAGAGTTGAGACTATTCTTGTAGGTGGACATTCTTAACTTTGAAGCTCAAGATCCTTCCCTCCTGTCCAGGCCAGTGATTGGATGGACGACTTCAAATAACCACTTCATTGCTTACATGTTATAACCTAAAGGAACATGTGATTACATAGAAGTTCAAGGATACACAAAAAGAACTATTTTTACTTATTTGTTTCATTCCACCGTGCCTCCTCTTTTAAGCTCTCTGGAGAAGATGCTCAAGAATAGCAGAGCACTTCTACAAGCTACGGAATAGATAATTTTGCCTTTGGGATCTACCTGGAGTTCTGAATGTGTTTTTATGGAAAGAATTTGAAGTTGGGATATAGAGGAGACATAGGTTTCATTTCTGGCTGTGTCCCTAAGTAGGTCCAAGGTAACAGATAAGATGCAGACTATCGATTATAAAACTATAGGGGCACCTGGACGGCTCAGTGGTTGAGCGTCTGCCTTTGGCTCAGGTTGTGGTCCTGGGATCAAGTCCCACCTTGGGCTCCCTGCAGGGAGCCTGCTTCTCCCTCTGCCTTTGTCTCTGCCTTTCTGTGTCTCTCATGAATAAATAAATAAAATCTTCTTAAAAATTATAAAACTATAATTCTAGAGTTTTATCAATCGTAAAACTACAAAAATACCTTATTCCCTACTTCTCTCAGACAGATGTTGTAAACGCAGATTCTGAGAACCTTGAAGCTCTATACAGATGTAAGGGGGGGGGGTTGCACAAAATCAGACCAGACACAAGCACCTCAAAGGTCCAGAGAGTGTCATCATCTACAACAGACAGTTTCCATCAGAAGAACATATCCATCCTGCATCAGACACACTAGTTACAAGTTTTAACAAATTGATTATAACCAGAAATTTTATTTTCCCACAGCTTTTGGTTAGTGGCTCACCTAAGAAACATTTTAAAATCTAAGTTCCCACACTTGATGTTAATCCTGCTCTTATGACTTACTTTTCCATTCATCTATAAGGAGGTCCCTGCTTTCAAAGGACTGATCGTAAGGATCAGCCACTGGTTCATCATCTGGATCATGGTACTGAGCAAAGTAGGCATGTGCGAGGGCTTGGGCTGCTGTAATTCTCTTGTCTGAGTCCAATACAAGCATCTTCTCCAGCAAGTCGACAGCTATCAGCCCCACAGATTAGAAGGAAAAAAAAAAGTTTTTAACACGTCACCAAAAAAATCAGGCCTTATTAAGCAAATACACAGTATTGAGTCTTCATATGGAACAAAGAATTCTCCCCCCATGTGTCTGCTCTAAGAAACATGATCTCTTTTCTTCTTTATGTGTATGTATGTCTAGGGATGTGTTTTGTATTAAGAATACGTTACTAAAGAACAAGTTTTAAAAATAACCGAAACTCTGTATGAACAAACTTTTGTAGAATGTCAGTGTCAAACAGCTAAGACTGTACTCAAACTGTGTCAAAAGGAAAACTTATAACCAAACTAATCTAGAAAAGGTAAGCAGGGATTTTTTGATTTTTCACTTTTTTGTCTCCCTGTGCTGTTTATTTACTAACATAAGGCAATGAATATTCATCAAACAGATCTTCCAACAATGAACAAACTGAGGGTTTTACATGGGTGTGTGGGTGAGACACGGTATTTGGATAAAAGAAATATAAAATTTTCACTATGACAAATTTCAATATACAAAACAATAGTATAGTGATTACTCATACGCCTACCACCCATATCCAACAATTAACATTATTTCTTTTTTTACCTATTTGGAGCTTTTGCTGGACCATTTTAAAATAAAATGATAGACATGACACTTTACCTCTAAATATTTCAGCATAAATACATCTTTCTATATAATCACAAAACCATTATATATGACAAATAATTCTGAAATATCATCTAAAAATCCAGTTTATGTTAAAACTTCTCCAGTTATCCCAAAGTTGTCTTTTACACCTGGTTTGTTCAAACTGGGATCCAATTAAGAACCACACATTACATCTGACTGAGGTTCCTAGGGTGAAAAGAACCATGTCCTGATAACCAATACCTTGATGAGGAATAAGGTCAGGGGTAAGGAAAAGGTTCCTCTAAGATCTTGACAGATACAAACACACACTATATCAAAGGTCAATTCAACTTTTAATTCGTGTTTTGAGAATAATAGTCGAACATGAAGTCAGTGACTGACAAAATGCAGCTGTCATTATTTACATCATCGGTGTGTTCCTGCTCAGTTAATATGCTGGGCACAAGTTCGTGGTCAGTAACACCATGTTCTGTCTGCAAGAAGAGACTCTTTGTATGACGTCACTATTTGGCAATGAGCTATCAGGCATGTTTAGATTCTGAGAACTGCCGTGCTGAGCACCAGATGGCCCAAAGCCTCCATTCAACTCATTGGCAGTCTGTATTGCTAAGTGGTATCCAGTTCTTTTGAATGTTTAAATGTCATGATTCCAGAGAAGGATGGATGTGACCTAAATAAGCTGTGGGGACACACACATACTCCCCGCCCCCTTATCTCCCTTCTCTAGAAAAATGAGTTAACAAATCTCTTGGAGTTGGCTAATAGGAAGTCAAACAGTGAGCACTGCCAGGTCTGAAACATGAACTGATAGGATGAAAATACATTCAAAACAGAATGACAGACAAGAAAACTACCAGCATCCAGCATAATTTCCCAACATCCTAGAGTATTTATGACTTGAATAGAGCTTCTCACAGATCCTTGAACTTGATAATATAACTCAAATAAATCCTACAGAGCCAAGGGGAGCAGATCGGGGCAGATGCAAATCTGAACCAATGGCATAGAATTCTGTGTATAGCCCTGACGAGTTTGTGGGCTCATTTTTGGATGGGAGAGTAGCCCTGCTGAGAACTCACATACTTACAATCTCCAAGGCTGACACAGACTCACCCAGAACTGCCCAACATTTCGAAGAATGTAAGCATCTCTGCTATTGTAAAAATTATCACAGGAACACTGAAATCACTCTCAACGAGCACTGTGGACAAAGTACTTAAAAAGGGGAAACCACTTAGCCTTCATTACAACTTCTGAAAAGGGTGTCATGACTATCAGCTCTCAAAGGGCAAAACAACCTGAAGTACAGCTGCTGGGACCAAGCAGAGGGATGATTTTTTTAACATGCCAACATAACACAATCTTCAGGAAAGTGAGAAGGTTGCTTATACTATTATCATGGCATGGCTCCCTTCCCTGTCACAGGAAGGCCTGGTCTGATTTTTCCCTGTCTGCTGTTAAATGGCACTGTCCACTGCACAATCCTTGATTCAGGGAGGTAGGGTCTCAGGCAGTGCCACTTTTAGGAGCCAACCAAAGCACATAATAACGCCAACTTCAAGGAAGAAATCAACTTTCATTTTAGCCAAGGCAGTACATATCCTGCAGCTACCACTGTTACTTCCCTCTGCAAAGGATCCTGGAAGTGATGGTGGCAGGAAGGAATGTGGAGCCATTCCTTAAAGTCTGAGGTGGCAAATTATCTCCACAAAGAAGACAGAATGGGGGTGGGGGAGGCGGGGGGGGGGGGCAGGGAGGGGCATATAGAAGAAGAGAAGAAAGGAAAAGTGCACAAGGATAGCAGGACCTGTAGTACTGGGAAGCTACAGGCAGTGCAGGGCAGTCTGCAGGGAGCTCCTGGGGGTCCTCTAAACACCTATCTGTGCTTCAGCTGTTTTCACCCTTGGTTTGGGACACCACACAATGGGGATCCCTGGGTGGCGCAGCGGTTTAGCGCCTGCCTTTGGCCCAGGGCACGATCCTGGAGACCCGGGATCGAATCCCACGTCGGGCTCCCGGTGCATGGAGCCTGCTTCTCCCTCTGCCTGTGTCTCTGCCTCTCTCTCTCTCTCTGTGACTATCATAAATAAATAAAAATTTAAAAAAAAAAAAAAAAAGGGACACCACACAATGGCAGCAGTTGCGAAGTCATAGGCTTTCCTCTGTACCTCCTTCTTCCTGCACCTCTCATCTCTCCTCTCAACATCCCCACTATTTGCTGTCCTGTCTTCACCGTACAAGCCCATTCCTCCTACCACATTCTACATCATATAAACATATAAGCATATCATGTGATTAAAAAACCTAACAACACAAACATGGATAACAAATGGCCTGGGTGCCTGGGTGGCTTAGTTTGTTAGGTGTCTGGTCTTCGGCTCAGGTCATGATCCTGGGGTCCTGGGATTGAGCCCTGCATCAGGGCTCCCTCCTCAGTGAGGAGCCTCCTTCTCTCTCTGCCCCTCCCCCCACTTGTGTTCTCTCTGTAAAATAAAATTCCCTCCCCAAAAAACCCAAACAGCATTACTTACCACCTTTCAGGATTTAATTAATGGTACCCTGTTTAATCAAAAGGGGGAAAAACTCTCCTTTAAATCCTTAATTTATGTCATTAACAATTCAATATTCATGAGGTAAGGATATGATCAACTTACCCAAGGGATTGGCACCAATAAATACATTTGCAAAGTTCATTTTCGGCATCTGGGTCAAAGACTGAATGTAGTTTCTTGCCTGTAAAAATAAGAGGTTTTCAAAATGGCTTTGTTCAGTAATGTTACTGCTCCCAGAGAGTCTCGATCCTGCCAAAGAACAAGTGTTAACTGACAAAGTGTGCTAGCTTCAATGTTTACGACTGTCTTTGATAGTCAGTTAAAGATTTCTCTTACTGCCATCCCAACGCCCTTATATATGTGATCAGCACCTTTGTTTATTCCAGTTATCTCTCACAGTTCCATTTCCAGTGAAGGAGAATGCTAAGCAACTAAGTCCCCTTTTATTAGCTTTCTAATCAAAGGATCACAAGTAAAATAAAAAAGGAGGCCAAGATATCTAAGAAGCTCTCCTTTCTGAGATAGCCTTTCTAGAAACCTATAATTAGCATAGGGATATGTACTCCTAAAGTTGAGGACCAGTAGTCCTCTGATGGTGCTGATCTCAGTACGTACTCCTAGTTCATAAAAAGGGCATCAGTGTTAAACCTTGCTAACAAAGTAATGTTGGTAACAAGGAAGTAAACATAAGCTTACTGTATTATTCTAAAAGTCCTGAACACATTTTAAAAATACTAAAGCAACTTAGAGAAATGAAGAAGAGTGGATTATAAGTTACATGGCCTACACAGAAATCTTTCCCCTACCACTTAGATGCTACATCTTCTTTCATAAGTCTCAACTGACATATCGGTGACCTCTTCTGCAAAATATTAGTATTAGATATTAGTATTTGGCTTGCCTTTATCATACAGTTATTGTGATATTCAAATTAGATAAAACTCATGAAAGAGCTTTAAACTAAAATTCTGACACAAACAACATTTATATTACCAATATAGTTTTAGAAGTTTGGTCCCTATGGTGGAACGGGCTTGAATCTTGACTTTATCACTTTGGGCAAGTTACTTATTCTCTTTAAGGCTTGAGTTCCTTTTCTATAAAAAGAGATTAACAATGTCTACCACACAAGGATTGGAGATAACAAACCAGTACTTCCTTAGCACAGTACTTGGTGCAGAGTGAGAGCTCAACAAACATTAGCTGTTCTCCCTGTTGCCTTTAGAAAGTTTGCTCTCATTCTCTAAGGGTGTTTCAACTTCACAATTTCCAAACTCCACTGGAAGGAACTCTCGGTGCCAGATACTTTTAAGGACTGATAGCTCTATGAAGGCAAACCAAAAACTGATCTTGAGATTAATCATGTAAATACAAATGTAACTCATAAATGTGTGCTTTAGATATTAGGTATTAAGCTGTGTCTGTGACTTTCCCAGTTTCAAAAAAATAAATCCCACTCTCAGTCCATCTGAGAAGATGAGATAAAATTTCCTTAAAATTGCTATTTTAATACAGCTCAACAGTAAAGGTGTGTGTGTGTGTGTGTGTGTGTGTGTGTGTGTGTCTGTGTATTTCCACACACAAGCTTAGAAAAAGTTCTGGTTACTAGGGCAACTTCACCTTCTTAGTCATTGTACGTGGACCAAGTAGAAGAGGTCCACTTTGCAAAGCTGTTGGGAATCTTTCCAATTTGAAAAGAGAGTTCCAGGAATTGAATATCCATATGTCTGTAATCCCTTCCTACTTGAGGATGAAGGGAAGACAGAGGTAAGAGAGACCTGTCTTATGCAGAGAACAGTCATCCCTCTAATAAGATACATAAAGGTAAATTTTAAAACTACCTGCATATAACTGAAATAGAAACACTGCTGCTGCAAAGGGCCTCTGTGATGCCAACCTGGCTCCCAAAAACATTAAAGACATCTTAGAAAGAAGTGCCTCAACCATCTCTGATAATAAAACTAACATTAAAGATTAAGTAGTAAGAATGGTAAAGAAGACACCTAACCCTATAGAAGTGTTCATATTTATTCCATGTTATTTGTATATTTCCTTTTAAATATAGTACTTATCAGTGTTGGATATTTTATAGATTTGGTTTTTAACTTAAGGGAAGAATCTTCTTTTGGTCATTATAAAAAACTAATGAATAGGAAAGCATCCTAATGGCCCTCAGTTAAATACACTTCCAGGCTACAGTCATCAGATGCTAACATACCCTAACTAGGAAAACATAATGGCTTCTCGAGCACTAAATTTATAAAACCCAAATATAAAAGTAACATCATTTTCTATTTACAAGCCTATAAATTATATTCTCAACCCATAGGATTGGATGACATTTTATCCCAAATGTCAGCATCCTGCCATAGCACATACGCACTCATCACCTTAGTAGCCCCTCAAGGCACATGCAAGCACTCAGTGATATTAAAAACTGTGTTGGTTATACAGTGGCAATAAAATGAGAATGTGGCCTTCTGAATTGGCTATTCCTATACAGTCTGTTTGTTCTCACCTCATGGCTTGGCATCCTGTTAATGAGATAAGCAGGGGGGGTCCCCGTCAGACGCATAATCTGCTGAAGCTGGTTAATATCTTAGATGCCTAGTCAAGGGCATTGTTAAACATACAGTGCAAAAAAATAACTTTCAACTCAAGTTCTCAAGAAGGCCAAAAAAGCCACCCCAAATGAACAAAAAATCAATTTCCCACCCGTCCCATCCATCCCAGGCCAGAGCCCAAGGCTGCATGTGAACGCACGCTTCTATGGAATGGCATGAGAATTATTAGGCATGCAGCCAGGAACTGGCCATGCAGATAAGAAAAATTACTTCTCTTTTATTTTAGCATCATCTTTAACATGAAATATTTTAGGCTCCCTGGAAAGGGACTGCCCCTTGATCCAGGATGCCAGCCGGAGAATGGTTTTCAAATATTGATGGCCAAAACCTGTTTGCTTTGGGGAGGGGGAGGGGGTAAATGGAGATGATTCAGAAAATTTTGATTCAGCTTTGGACAAAACAAAATTTTCAATATATCCATTCAAGGAAGTGGTTAAATTTTCGTGGCACAGGTTCTGGTAACTCTCCAAGGCACCACCCCTCCAAATGTAAAACATTGGTGGGTGTGCGAGCTGATAAGCAATGCCAAGTTTCAAAGACATTAGTAGTGGTACATTTATAAAACATGCCAAACACACAATGGTGATGAAGAAAGAGGACACACAGGGCAAAGTTAGAAGCTAATGGCAAAGACAAAATAGAAGTCACAGGCTGCTGATGGTATTGTAGCATGCCACAGTGATTTCTTCCACAAGTTTCTAACAGGTGAATAGGCTGACTTCACTTAGTAAACAGCTGGGAAGAAGTCTGCAAAATGCTCTGCAATGATCTGACAAGGACGAAACTAGTAGGTCTTCCATATGCACAAGCACACATGGAAGTGGCATGTCAAACTTCTCTTTTCTTGCTGCCCCATCAACTTTAACACAAGTCCCCCTCCTCCAAAATGTTACATGAACTGTTAGTTTATCACATGTTCCTATTAAAGGAGTAGTGATGGGATTTTTAAAAATCAATTGCAATTCAATAAAAATCTGTCTCTATTCTTTCTTTGTAAACTATTAATTCCCCCATCCCCACCCCTGGTTATAGCAGCATCTTCAATGAGCACCCTGGTCAAGCAATTACACTTCTTTGTGGCTTCCTTCACTAATTTTTCACATTACCTCATCCTCAGAACTCAAATTCCCTAGTGGTCAGGGGACTGCAAATATATAAGGAGAGAGCTGGAATATGTGCTGCATCCTGCCTTTCATACTCCTTATGCCCAAGGACAGAGGCCAGCAAATTTAAAAGGTGGCATGAAGCCCTTTTAACATTCTCTCAACAAAGTTTAGATTTGCCTTTAAACAAATGACATACCAACAGTACTTTGCATGTGAAGAAATACAATAAAAATGGCTCATTAAGTAAACTAGGAATAGTAGAATACCAATTGGGTTTTAAAATCTTTGAATCTTGCCACCTCTTCTTTCTTATGAACAATACTTGGCCTGTGCAATTTCTACTTTTGTCTCCTTTAGTCAAATGCATTATTATATCCCCTTCCTGTCAGGAGGTTAGCAAGAATATATTTCTAGGGAAAAATGGGAGTCAGTGAAAGGGCTTTTGGTTTCTTTATATGACTTTTTGTTCTTTCACTGATTACTATAGGTACTGGGTCACTAAGCAAAACACTCCTCTCTCCTTAGCTGCCATGGGCCATTTATCCCCTTTCTTACAGCACATCCCAACTTGTTCTCAATCAGCCCATCCATTATTGCATTATCTTACAATGTCCTAATACCTGTTGACTGGATTTCTACATAAATGATGGCATCTGTATGTTAACTAACTAATTTAAATAAAGACTTGAAAAAATTATGGCATCACCATCTTACTACTTTGCAGGAGTAATGAAAATAGCTATTGGCTTTCTTTTATTACATTCCTTCACTAATGAATTTTTCCTTCAATTTTTAAAATTCTTAAAACAATTTTACTCACCTGGCTTTGTTATTTACACACCATGCGTCCCACACACATCATGTGCTTTTAAGATAAACTGATACTTGGGGCATTATTAGTAATGTCAAATTAATCTTGTCTACCCCTTTGAATGTTTAAAACCTTTTAATCCATTCATCATAACCATGTAGGGGGAAAAAAAAGCCTCTCTTATTCCCATACTCAACACACTATTATTGGAGTACATTCTGCATTCTGGTAGATAATTTTATTATGCCCAACTCTAGAGCTGTTTAAATGTATGATGTGCCCTATTTCACATAAGATAAAGACATCTCATTATTAGGTTGGGCACTTGATTTTGTTTCTTTCTTAACAATAAATGATGGATTAATAATAGGTAAATATGATATTACCCATGCTTTTTCTTTTAAAAATCTTGTGACTAGCTACACATATCTATAGGGCAGATTAGGGACTGAGAAAGAGCTGCTAGTGACCATTCCCAGACAGAGAATGAATTTACTATCTTAGTCTCATTAGTACTATTGGTAAATAAACTGAACTTTCTCCCACCCCCACTCCCTTGCCCCCATGTCTTCTCTATTACCAGTCTTTCTAAGTACATGCATTTAAAACAAGAAAGCACCATTTCTTATCTTCTTTGATTCACTCTATCCAGCTTCCCCACTCCTTTGTGTTGGCACAGTGGTCAGTCACTTTGACAAATGACTTTCAAAATAGTGTGCAATTGCATGAGATTAAAGTTTAAAGATGAGGTTATCAAAAAATAAAAAATAAAAAAATAAAGATGATGTTATCAGAACATCTGAGATCTATGCTCAGCTCTGCCAAGTGACTCAGTGCATGACTCAGGCAAGTCACAGCTTTTCTGTGCTTTTCCTTCTTCATCTTAAATAAATAAATGAAACAAAATAATAGAGCCAGCACAGTATCTTACATCTCTCAGAGTGGAAATTCATAAATACACTGGACTTTGTGGTCTGTTAGTAGAATGTACCAGAAACATACCAGATGACAATATTCTTTATTTTGTAAGAGAGATGATGCACCATTCAAACTCACCTGCTCAAGCCTGCCTCAAGCCACCCAGCATTCCTTCCAGTTGGGCAAAGGGACCCCTTTAGTCAGAATGCTGGGAGGAGAATTCAGGAAGGCACACTTGGAGCTTGGCTCCACAGTTCTTTTTCCCTTTTAGTCAACTGCCTGGCAGCAGACAGAGGAGAAAAGGGAGAAAGGCTGAGCTTTCATGATTTCTCTCTTGCCTCTGGCCCCAGAAAATGACCAACAGCAGGAAATTGAAGCCAAAGTAAGCCAGAGTCACATTCCCATGGCTTCTCTCTAAATCCCTGCTTAGAGGCAGGAAAGCATTAGCGCCAAAGCTTTTTCTCAGGTTATTGACTTGTAATTACAAAGGGAGGCTGTGGGAGGAAGGATTTACAAGTCTACTCCAGAGGATGTGAGTTACCAGGACTGGTCTGGAAACAGGGTGGAGAGGTGCCCTTGTTGGGAACAGACAACTTATACAAGATATGCGAGTTGTCTATTCTAAAGCAGTAAAAGGCAGTAACTTCTGGAAAAGGGCAGTAGTGTGAACACAATGCACACTTCATTCTTATAGTGAAGCTACACTAATATGTGGTAAAGCTCACGCTCTGAGAACAAACACTAACCAAAACATAAAAAGAGCTTAAATGCATGTAAACTTCTGAGAAAGATGATGTCAGGGCTTGATAACGTAGACAAATTTTCTTTAATTTCATGGAATGAGTTACAATCTCAAATCATGGATACTACTGCCCAATACAAGCTCTCATGATCTAAGTACATACTCCAACAGAGAATAAAACACACTCATGCATGGGGGCAGATGAGTGCATGTACACACAGACATACAGACAGACACACACACACACACACACACACACCCCTCATCCTGAAAGTCAGCACAAAAGGGCACACATGCTTACAAACATACTCAGGGCAAAGTACAGACTGATGGAAGGCAAGTGGCAGAGGCTCCCAAAAGGGCAGATAATTACAATCAAAGCATCAACTCACAGACTCTGAGGAGATTTTCTTCAAAAGATCAGCCCCTGGGGTTCCAACGAGTCTTAAAATGAGCTTCAACTGATCAATATCTAATGGTGGACTATAAAGGAAAATGTTGGGACAAAATAAAAATAAAAAACAAACAACAACAAACAAAACAAAACAAACAAAATACCCCAATAACAAAAATTAAAAACCCCAAACCAAGCCAGAATGGTGAATTCATCTGGATCAAGGCTTCTGCACGACGGTCACTTCAAGTAGAACATGCTCCTCCTGTACAAAGACTCAGAACACTGCCACACACATCACCGATTTATATTCATTTTGTGTATCTGTCAACGTCACTTATCAGTAAAGCAAAGTGACATTAGCTGGGTACTTAGCTGCTAAAGACAGCCCGTGAAAACACAAAAGCTTCACTCTGTCCACACCCACCTCTTCACCTTCCACCAAAGCATGAGTAGCCAGTTAAGCGAAGAGCACTGGTAAGCAGAGTGCTACAGACACAAAAAAAGCAGCAAAGCATAGGAGCTAGAGCTAGCTGTGACCACCTGTGAATATTCCCGAAGGCTTAACCCAAGGGACTTGTAATACGACAGGGGCCTTCAAGCCTCTGCCTGGATGCAGGCTGTGGCAGGCGCACAAGAGTGATGAGTGACAGTCGACCAGCAGAGGGCCCCACTCCCTCACCGCATCCACATGTTCTTCAGGAGCGCCATAGTGTAGCAGAATGCCAGAGGTTACCATTTCACAAAAGCAATGACAAACCTCACACACCCCAGAGGCTCTGAACAATAGGCTACAATGTCCAAACCTTAATTCTGGTAGCCAACTCTTCCATGCACACTCAGAATGTATGCGCATGTGTTAACCAGAAGACAAAAACTTTTCAGTTGTTCTTACTGCCTCTAGCCTTGCTTTAAAAAAGGAAGTTAAAAGGGGAGAGGAAAAAAAATCATATAAAATAGCTTTTAATATTCTCTACGAAAGTGTGAATAGTTTATCTGTGTCTACACTGACATTGGGGGGATGAAGGAGGGGAGGATGACCGTCTTCTGATGCTAATACGTGAAAAACCTGACAAATCCCGTCAGGTTTTTCACATATTAGGTCCTTCTCAACTTCAGGTCTCAGCTTAAACTCACTTCCTCAGAGAGGCTGCCCCCAACATAAAGAAGCCCCCTCTTCCCTGTATTCTCTACCTCAGCACAATGCTTGCAAACATTAAAGTGCTTATCACAATCTAGAATTATTTTGTTTGCTTCCCGTCTGTCACCTCTGCTGACCTGTGGCTCTATGAGAGCAGGAGCCACCCTGACTGTGCCACCTATTCCCAGCACCTAGCCTGCCATCTGCTCCATGGTGGGCTCTCAGAATATTTGAGGGGTAGGGAGAGCAGGATGGAAAGGAGGACAGAAGAAAATATTTCTGCCTATGATTACACATATGAAGGTAATATGGTGTAACTTAAAAATAATGGCCTCTGCAAACCATAGTTGCCCAAGTTACAGGAATTACTTATGCAATAACACTGGCATCTTGCCCTGTTCTTTTTTTTTTTTTTTTTTTTCTCCTCCAGATATGAAATTGGCTTAAATGAAGAAAATTCTAGATAGGAGTCAGCAAAGACCAGCCTGCTGCCTGTTTTGAAAATAAAGGTTTGCTGGAACACAGCCATGCCTGTTAGTTTATGTACAGCTTTCGTTTTATGTACAGCAGAACTGAGTGAGTACTTACAACAGAAACCATACGATCCCCAAACCCTAGAATATTTGTTATCTGGCTCTTTAAGTAAAGGTTTGCTCAACCCCATTCCAGACCTAAACAACTTGTGTTCCATAGAAAACAAGGATAAATTACAAACAAGTCCACTCATACAAATTGCTTCTAAATTAAGAATTAGTAGAAAATTTTGTCATCTGCAAATGGCAAAAATCAATGTATTCTGGAAATTAAAATTTCAATACTGATTCTCAGTTCAAAATGCTGACAAGAAAAAAATCTAAAGTATGCATTAATGGGGACAGAGTGGGGAGGGCGGATGATTACTGTCTTGCTCTAAAATTAACTATACAACAGTAGAATTTGTAGAGCATCCCCCTTTGCTCATGTAAAATGATTCAGTTTACAAGTGTTACTTCCCCTCACACTCTTCCAGAACAAATTCAAGTGGGTAGCTACCCCACCTCACAAAGCATATCATATATGGAAACCAACTAAACTACTTCAACTCTCAAGCAGGTAGTTTTACAATATATGTATCAAAACTACTCTCTATAAATAAAGCTGTTGAGATTGGTACTGTCCTTTAAGAGACTTCTGACTACAAAAAGGAGTCAAGTTGTATAGTCTCTCCACGGACGGCAGCAGACTCTGGGCTGAGTTGCTTAACTGCCCTAACTTCACTTTAACATACCTGAAGACTGTGCCACCCCCACTGGCCACAGTGGCTCACTACAGCCATGAGTGGGGGATCCCGTGTGCCTCTCTCCTGCTTTTGCAGGTACGAATCAATCACAGGCCTGATGTATAAAGCCCCAACTCCTCAGCCCCTCATGGCCCTCTCTGGTTTGGCATCAAGCTTCTTTCCTGACTCTGCCTCAAACTATTACTCCTTAATGTACTCAATGCTTCAATGCATGCCAAATCTTTTAGGCACTGTAAAGCTTCTAGCTTTTCATTTATCCAAGTCAAACAGAAATGCCCTCTACTCTCCCCTCCTACCAAGCTTGTTCTTTTTTTTTTTTTTTTTTTTTTTCAGAGTCCTACTCAAACCATGAATCTTAGGCTCAAATTAATCTCTACTTCTTCTCAATAACTTAGTTATACCTGTTATAGCGTTATTATCACTGTCTTATTCTATAATCAGAGAGTAGACATTTGTTCCAGTAACTCCTGTAACTTACTTTCCACTGATTATGATCATTCTGTTTTTGGCGATAGCTGCTCCTATCTCTAGCACCTTCCACGGAGTAGTCTGATAAATGTTGGTTGGCTTAAAAAGACTTGCTGTAATATGCTTTTAAACTCAGCTCTATCCCCTCTGCCTTGCTCTCAAAACCAAAATGAACATACTCTATGGGAAGTCTCAATACAAAAAAGTTAAGAAAAGTCGTTTCATTTAATATCAGGCCTAACAAAGTTCTCAAACACTCCATCTGAAGCATTTACACCATAGAGAGTATAAAAATATAGTGCCAAGAGTGTGTAAGGGCCATGGACAAAGAGAGTTGGTACAGCACAGTAGCCAATACTTAGGAGATTAGTAAACACACAATGCAAAATAAAAACCTACTTAGTAGCTAAAAGCACTTGCATAAAAGAAGTCAAAGCATGCAGACCTCAGAAGAAATCACCATAGGTTCTCCAACAACTGGCAAATCCATAGAAATACAGGTCAGTCTTCCAATAGTACCAGCTACTAGAATTTGTCCAGGCAGTTAAGGCCAGAGGGCGCTTCAAGTAGCTACATAAGCAGAGCAAAGCAAAATTTACCACATTATGACAATTAGTTATTTCCACAACAAGCCATCCTTCATAACTGGTTTAACCCCTTTTTCCCCCTAGATAGAAGAAATTTTTACTATTAGGTAAAAACATATTTTAACTGTCATGATCAAATCGTCAAAATTTAAATCATAGATCTCCTGGTCCTTTCTAAAACAACCACTGAGGGCTAAGATTACTCTTTAGGTTCTCTGTAACATAAGTAAAAGGTAGAATGAACAGATAAAGAAATCAATCTAAGGATACTGGATCATAGGGAAATGAAGAGAGGAATATTCTATTCATTTCTAAGTGTTTAGGCAACTCCTAGAAAGTGTCCACAGGCCAGAGAATTGAAGATGAGGAAGGGAACAGGTGCAGGATATCCCTGCAACTAACTGCTGCACGTGACCCACAGTTTTCAATGAAACAAAATCCAGAATATTAATGTTTGGAGGGTAGGAAAGGATGACAGGATGGACTATGAGAAGACCTACCCTACTTTCTTCTCTTCTTGGTTGTCAGAACAGTCATTTTCACTGTCACACACACACAAATTCTTAAGGTATTCTAGGTTTGTGGATACAGATGAAAATTCCAATCTTTTCTGGGAGAAAAAAAATCTGTATTTTCAAGTTGGAGAAGAAAAGGCAAATAGTCTAGTGAAATATTCTTCTTCTTCAACATTTTTTAGGAAAACTGCTTTTTAAAAAAATAAGAGAGAACAGGGGTACCTGGGTGGCTCAGTTGGTTGAGTGCCTAACTCTTGGTTTTGGCTCAGGTCATGATCTCAGGTCATGATCTCAGGGTTGTGAGATTGAGCCCCGCGTCAGGCTCTGTGCTCGGCAGGGAGTCTACTTGAGATTCTCTCTCCCTTTGCCCCACACCATTCTCCCTCCTAAGCAAATAAATAAATTCTAAAATGAGAGAGAACAAGGGTGCCTGGCTTGCTCAGCTGGTGGAGCATGCAACTCTGGTCTCAGGGTTGTGAGTTTGAGCCCCCTGCTGGGAGTAGAGCTTACTTTTAAAAAAAATTTTTAAATTCAGGACAGCCCGGGTGGCTCAACAGTTTAGCACCGCCTTCAGCCCAGGGCCTGATACTAGGGTCCTGGGATCGAGTCCCACGTCAGACTCCCTGCATGGAGCCTGCTTCTCCCTCTGCCTTGTGTCTCTGCCTCTCTCTCTCTCTCTGTCTCTCATGAATAAATAAATAAAATCTAAAAATATATTTTTTTAATTCAAAAAATAGAATAAGAGAATATTTGAAACTAGTGACTACAAGTGAGGGGTAAATGTGACAGAAGGGGTACACCAAAAATTTTTAGCTCTATTGTCATGTTTTATCTCATAACCTGAGAGCTATAAACATAGGTGTTCATTACATTATTCTTTGCCTTTTTGTAGTATTTCATAAAATGTTTGAAAAAAATAAAAAGAAAAAATGAATAAAGAAGAATTAAGGAGCAAATTTAATACACTAAGGAAATTCATACAGAGTAAGGCAGCAGCTAATGGCAAGTGGGTTATAACTCAACAGCTCCATTATCCTCTAGTTAATATCTTAAGAGTACCACTTCTATTAAAATAAAAGAAGGAAAAAAAGTTGTACACATTTAGGAAATTCATTTGATTACTTAGGAAAAGAAAACCACAGCAAGCAAATGCTGTGACCTCTGGAAGAGAACAAGTATTTGGCGTGTACAGGGCTGGGAAACTTACCTCCTCTCTTCCTTAGGCTACCGACTATTAAGTGTTAATAAAACCATTTTCTAACTGGTCACTTCCCAAAACGATTGGCATTTGAAATAAGTTAGCACTAGACCTAAAGAGACATTCTATATCCTCACTCTCTCCGAAATATGAAGTTCCACCAGCCATGTCCACTTGATATACCTAGTCAACTGGACTTGGAAGGCAGTGCTTCATTCCTTAAAAAAATAATACTGCTTTTGACCTACCTGGAAGAGGGGTTCTACATAGTCATAAATGAAAATGAAAAGCTAATAATGTATAATTACCTTTAAGAAAAATTAGTATTTCCTACACCTTTAGGGAAACTCCAAGGATTATTAACAACCAGTACTAAAAGAATCTTTCAAGGAGACTAATGACAAAAAAAAAAAAAAAAAGAGAGAGAGAGAAAAAAGCAGAATAGGAACAAGAATTGTAGAGATCTAAAACTTCCCAATGCAATACCAGTAATCACATGTGATTAAATTTATATGTAATCTATATAAAATCTAATACATTTTGAAATTCAGATTTAAAACACTCATAAAACTGAATACAAAGGAATTTCTGACATGATGTTTCATTGACATGATAAAGAGCATTTATGAAAAACACAAAGCTAAAATCATAGTCAATGAAGACTGAAAACTTTCCCTCTGATAACGAAACAAGGATGCCCACTTCACCACTGTCATTCATCACTGTACTGGAAGTTCTAGCCAGAACAACTGGAAAGGGAGAAGTAAAACCATCTCTATTTGCAGATGAGATGATCCTATGTATAGAAAATACCAAAGAACCTACAAGAAATCTACCAGCGCTAATAAACAAATTGAGTAAAGATGCACGGTACAGGGGATCCCTGGGTGGCGCAGCGGTTTGGCGCCTGCCTTTGGCCCAGGGCACGATCCTGGAGACCCGGGATCGAATCCCACGTCGGGCTCCCGGTGCATGAAGCCTGCTTCTCCCTCTGCCTATGTCTCTGCCTCTCTCTCTCTCTCTCTTTCTCTCTGTGTATGTGACTATCATAAATAAATAAAAATTAAAAAAAAAAAAAGATGCACGGTACAAAATCAACAAAAATCAGTTGTGTTTCCACACACCAATAATAAACAACCTGAAAAGGAAATTAAGAAAGCAATTCCATTTACAATAGCATCTAAAAGAATAAAATGCCTTTTAAGCATGAAGGTGAAAGTTTTGTCCAATGAAAATTATAAAAGAAATTAAGAAATAAAAAATGGAAAGACATCTTGTGCTCATAGATAGGAAGACTTCATACTGTTAAGATGTCACTATTACCAAGGTGAACTAAAAATTCAACACAATGTCTACCAAAATTCCAATAGCCTTTTTGGCAGAAATGTAAAAGTCCATCCTCAAATCTATATGGGATTACAAAAGACCTTGAAAAGAAAAGGAAAACTACTCCTAAAAAAAACAAAAAAAACCCAAAACAAAAAACACTTGATAATGAGAACAAAGTTGAAGGACTGACTCACACTTCCTGAATTCAAAAACTTACAGGAATCAAAGTTGCCCGAATCAAAACAGTGTGGGACTGCTTTAAGGATAGATGTGCAGACCAATGGAATAGAATTACCTTTGACAGAAGTGCCAGCCCCTGGGAAAGGACAGTCTCTCCAACAATTGGTGCTGAGACAACTAGATTTCCACATGCAAAAGAATAAAGTTGGACTACTAATCTGACATCATATACAAAAATTAACTCAAAATGGATCAAAGATCTAAGAGATAAACCCTTACAATTCTTAGTAGAAAACACAGTAAATCTTCACAACCGCAAATTTGATAATATATTCTTAGATATGACAAGAGCAACAAAAGAAAAAAACCGATACATTGGAACTTCATTAAATTCAAAACCTTTTCAAAGGACATTATCAAGAAAGTGAACAGCCCACATAATGGGAGATAATATTTGCAAATCATGTATCTAATGAAGGTTTAATATCCATAATATATACAGAACTAAAAACTCAACAACAAAAAGACAATCTAATTAAAAGATGGATAATCAACTTGAACAGATATTCCTCCACTGAAGATATACAAATAGCCAATATACACAGGAAAAGATGCTTAACATTATCGGTCATTAGGGAAATACAAATTAAAACTACAAAGAGATACCACTTCATACTTACGAGGATGAATTAAAAAAAAAAAAAGAAGATAATTTAAAGAAAAGAAAAAATCAGAACAAGTGTTGGTGAAGATGTGGAAAAATTACGCATACATCATTGGTGGGCAAAAACGGTGTAACTGCTGTGGAAAATAGTTTGGTGGCTCCTCAAAAAGCTAAACAAAGAATTACCACATGACTCAACAATTCCACTCCTAGACATACACCACAAAGAACTGAAAGCAGAGATTCAAACAAATAGCTGTATGCCAATATTCATTGTAGCACTAATCACAATTGCCAAAGGTGAAAATAACCCAAATGTCAATGAACAGATGAGTGCATAAACAAAATGTGGCATACACATGCAATGGAATAGTATTCAGCCATAAAAAAAGGAATGAAGTTCTGGAAACAAGGATGAACTTGGATGAACCTTGAAAACATTATGGTTAAGGAAAATAATCAAGAAACAAAAGAACTAATATTATGGGATTCCACTTACAAGAAATGTCTAGAATAAGCAAATTCAGAAAGTAGAAGAAAGGAAATCAGAGGCTATAGGAAAGAAGAATGGAGAGGTACTGTTCGATGGGCACAGAGTTTTGGTTTGGTGTGATAAAAATGTTTTGGAAATACAATAGTGGTGATGGTTGCACAATTTTGTTAATGTAATTAGTGCCCATGAACTGTATATTTTAAAAAGGTTAAAATGGGAAGTTCTGTTGGGCATATTTTACCACAATAAGAAAAAGTTAAAATGGCAAATTTTATGTTAATACATTTCACCACAGAAATATTTTTAATCAGCTCCCAAGTTTCACTAGCCATATTTTAAGTGCTCAGTAGCCACATGTGGCTGTGGCTACCAACCACCACAGTGCATAGCACAAATAGAGAACATTTGCAACACCACAGAAAATTCTATTAGATAGCACTTATCTAGAAGCTAAAACCACAAGTATCTCTAAATACAAGATAGTTAATAAATGAGAAAAATAGGGAGAAGAAGGCACTCAAATAAAGAGCATGCTCTAGAGGTTGCTGCAGCATTCAGTTGCATTTAAAAATCACAAATAAAAAAAATAAAAATAAAAATAAAAATAAAAATCACAAATAAGCAGTAGCTGCATGCTTTTCTGGGCAAAGGAAGACTGTGCAGAGCCAGTACATTCTCCAAAGGTTTTAAGAAGAGTTCTAAAAAAAAAAAAAAAAAAAAAAAAAGGAAGAAGAAGAGTTCTAGAAATAAGAGGAATAGGCAACAAATAAAATAATGCTAAGAAACTGTGACCTGAGTCATAAATAACAGTTCTGGATCTATCGTCTCTGGGTCTTGGTTTCCTCTCATCTATAAAAAACAGGGAGTTCAATTAGAGGTTTTCTAATATCCTCTCGACCTCTTAGGTAAATAAGTCTCAATTCTAAACTTTCTGATCTCCTTGGCATGGAAAGGAAAGAGAAGAAAGAAAGGAAAGGAAAAAGGAAAGGAAAAAGGAAAGGAAAGGAGAAAAGAAAAGAAAAGGAAAAGAAAAGAAAAGAAAGAAAAGAAAAGAAAAGAAAAGAAAAGAAAAGAAAAGAAAAGAAAAGAAAAGAAAAGAAAAGAAAAAGAAAGAAAAGAAAAGGAAAAGAAAAGGAAAGAAAGAAGAAAGAAAGAAAGAAAGAAAGAAAGAAAGAAAGAAAGAAAGAAAGAAAGATTGCCTAATTAAATGTTTTTTTAGGATCAGCCTAAAAAGTTAAAAGTAAGACTCAATTGAGTTAGACTCTAGTTGTGCTTAACACCTATTATACACTAGAATCAACTGGGTACTTAAAAAATATGCCAAAGCCTGTGCTTTCACCCCACATAAAGTGTGGGTTTGAGTCTCTGGGGTGGTGCCCCAGAGTATTTTGCTCCCCTAAGTATTTTGATGAAAAATGAGAGTTAAGAACCACTATGGTAGACTATAAGCAATTGCACACTTCAAGCAAGAAAAAAAATAATAGACAACACTTTCCTCTTTCCTTGTCAGGCCACCAAAGCTACATCTACACAGATGGCAACTGACAAGATGGGGGTTATGTATATTAAAAATACAAATCTTCTGAATTTGATTTTTATGATCCAGGAGAATATCTGTCTCAAAAAAGAGCCAAGTAGAAAAGAAATGGTGCTTTACTAAAATAAGAATTTTGTGGGTTTTTTTTAATAAAGATTTTATTTATTCACGAGAGACACAGAGAAAGAGGCAGAAAGAGAGGCAGAGACATAGGCAGAGGGAGAAGTAGGCTCCAGGCAGGGAGCCTGATGTGGGACCCGATCCCAGGACTCCAGGATCACGACCTGAGCCAAAGGAAGATGCTCAACCTCTGAGCCACCCAGATGCCCCTAAAATAAGAATTCTGAAATGAATTTTCATGTATTAAAAAAAAAGCCCATTGTAAAAAGTCTAAATCCTAGGTTTTCTATCTAAAGTTCACAAAAGGAAAAAAAGGAAGACTTCTTACAGGTTTAAAGTTAGTTTTATTTTATTTTATTTTATTTTATTTTATTTTATTTTATATTTCTCAAGAGAGAGTATGTGCATGTGCAAGAGTAAGGGAGGGCAGAGGGAGAGGAAGAAGGAGAGGGGGGAGAGAGGGAGAGGAAAAGAGAGAGGGAGGAAGGAAGGGAGGGAGAGGGAAAGAGAGGGAGAAGGGGAGGGAGAGGGAGAGGGAAAGAGAGGGAGAAGGGGAGGGAGAGGGAGAGAGAGGGGGAGAGAGAGAGAGAAAGAAAGAGAGTCTTAAGCAGGTTCCATGCCCAGCAGAGAGCCCAATGTAGGGCTCAATATCACAACCCTGAGATCATGACCTGAGCCGAAATCAAGACTCAGATGCTTCACCGACTAAGCCACCCAGGTGCTCCTGAAAGTTAGCATTCTAAAAGAGTCAAGCCATCAGGGAGTAGACAGCCATCTGTGAGATAAAACCATAATGATTCATAGGTAGACAAAAGAGTGGGAAGGTAAAGGGAATAACTGTTTCCCAAAGTCACTAATGAAGATGATGTCTAACATTTCCTGGCAGGCTAAGTACTTTCCAGATACTATCTCACTGAATTCTCACAGTCACTTTGTGAGGTATTTACCATTAGCATTTTATGTTTAAAGAAACCAGGAGACAGAAGTTAGAAAACGTACTCAAAGTCACACAGCTGGGAGTAAAAGAGGTAGGACCTATAAACCCAGGTAGTCTGATTCCAGAGTATTTGCTCTCCACGAGTATACCCTGCTGTCTGTCTGTCTCTCTCTGCACCACTCTGGTTATCTCTGGAGGCATGAGTGTCTGCTGCTGACCGAAGACAGATAAAGATAGAGAGGAGACCAAAGGAAGAGGGGAATAGAGAAATGCATCACAGTAGTGTGCTTGGGAAGACAGGCTAGAGGATGAGACTCTGAGACATGTAACTGAGGAAAAGGGGAAATAACAAATTTTCCCTCATTTTCTTAGCCTCAACTGTAATGTATATACCACATTTCTAAGACGCAGACATAAGGTGAATGAAACAAAGGACAAAGGAAAAACACTAGTTTTTTAAGAATCTGGGAATGAAGAGCAGTAAATATAGGGAGACAGAACTCTGTACCAATGCAGAAATATTCAGAGGGAAAGAAACAGCTTTGCCTCAGGGGCAGAAGTTTTTCAGTTCAGTAGGAAAGTACTTTTTCTCTAGCAGAAGATAGTTAGAACATGTGGATAGACAACATGAACATCACAGTCACCATGGAAGTATACCCCAAACTGTTAGCAGTAAATTAATTATAAACTCAATGAGAGTTTGCCTAGGTGAAGGGCTGAAACAGCTTTTAGGTCTCTAAGCATGATAGAACACATTCACAGCATAACTGCAGCATCTCTAAAGCTCAACCAAACCCACTATAGGCTAGTCAGATGAATTTTACAAAAATCTTCAAACCTAATTCTAGACACATAAGTCAACATTCTTTCCCACCTGAATGTTTTCCCCAAGTGCAAGTAATGGGACTTCCAACAAAAACCACATTTTGCTGATATTATTTCTAAACCATGAAATGGGCATGCAGCAGATAGGAAAGGACCTAAAATAAAAGGGCTGTGATAAGCCGTAAACTAGATAACAAATCTGGAAGTAAATTAAGGTTTGGCTACATTCTAGGATAAAAACAAAATTGTGCTGGAAAAAAAAAAGGCACACATCAGGATGACCTTATCACTTCTTGTTTTTATTACTTGTTAAACAACAAATATAAAGACAGTCAGCAGGTACATCATTATAGGGACCAAATATAATGTTTTAAACATGCAAACCAAACATATAAGCTAAAGATACCCCTGGTTTATAAATGGGTACCTTGTGCTCATTAAGCGTTGTACAAGCAGACTAAACCAGTCATTGAGATCTGGAGCTTCTCGGGAATATGCTCAGGTTGCAGAACTGCTGTGGGAAGATTAATATAATAAGGGACTCAGTGCAAAAGGATGACGTGAAAGATGTAAAGAGTTCTCTAGCTTATGAAGAATTTTTCCAATTCACACAAGGAAATTGAAGCCTCTCTCTTGACAAGGCAAGATACTCAGCCAGAGGGTAGATCTCGTAACACATATCTGAACCATATAAGCAAGTAACTGAGAGCCTTTCCTAGAGACAGATAAAAGTAATATACTTCCATGGACACTGGAATACAGATAAGAAACAAGAATCCAAAACTTTTTAAAGGATACGGTCTGTACCAGGAAACAACGTTCTTCCAGTCAACAGTTCGGCCATTATGCATCCCACTGACCAAATATCAACTGGTAAAATTAAACAGAAAAGGCATACAATGTCACTACTAACATACTTGACCTGAAAGAAGCTATAACTAGAGGTGAAAAATTATAATATATATTTGAGGTGCAACAATCACACTCTTCTTTATAGAAGTAAGCTTATTAAGACCTGTACCCCACTAAAGGGCTCCATAGGTGGGATGTCAAAACATAGCTAAGGCAAGAGAAACAAGCTGTTTATAAAGGGGCAGAGATCCTTACTGGTAGAAATGGTAGATTCTCCCAAGTATTGTTGAGAGGTTGAAATTATGAACCCACTGTCTTCAGATAGAAGTACTCACAGAATATGTTGGAAATCTAAATAAATAAAAACCCAACTGCTAAATCACAAAGTTTGAAAGCTAGGTATAAAAACACTACTTTCTCTATCTAAGCAAGTGAAATATTTCCTGTCAATTTTAAAAGGATCACTGAGGGGGGAAAAAAAGATATTTCCTCCCATTCCCACCATCTCCACTCCTAAGAATCCCAAATACACCCAACATGGTGACTAATAAGGTGCTCAAAAACCAATAAAAGCAATACCTGTCTGGTTGTAATGCATCCAGTTCAGCATTATCTCAGGAGCCCTGTACCACCTGGTAGCCACATAGCCTGTCATTTCATCATCTGTATGTCGGGCCAGTCCAAAGTCCAAGATCTAAGGAGAGAAGAAAAATCAGGCACTGGAATAGTCAAGCTCCTAAGACTTATAAAGCAGGAGGGGAAAAAACTCAGTGCCTTAGAAAAAGGCAAAACAATATAGCACTTTCATAAACATACTTTCTAGTCCATGCTAAGAATGCATGATAAACACAGCAGGAACTTTAAGAGTGAAATTACAAAAAGCACAACAAAAAATGCTATTCCTAGGCATTTACCCAAGAGCAATGGAAACATACATCCACACCAAGGCTTGCATGTGAATATTCATAGCAGCTATACATAGCCCCAAACCAGAATGGAAGCAAATGTCTATCAACATGTAGATGGATAAACAAATTGTGGCATATTCGTAAAATGAATACTACAGCAATAAAAAGAAACGAACTACTGATATAACACAGAGCTTAAAATATTATATTAAGCATAAGTTAGACACATACATACAGAAATACTGTATGATTCCATTAATACAAAATTCCAGAAAAAATAAATCTATTCTATAGAGTCAGTAAGCAGATCAGTGGTTGTCTGAAGCCAGGATTAGGGGTAGAGGGGTGGGGACTGGCTAGGAAGGACCACAAGCCAACTTTCTGAAGTGATAAAGTGTTCTTTATTTTTACTGTGTTTGTGCTTAAATGGATATAAAAATTTTGTCAAGAGTACACTTGAAACATTTTACTGTAATTAAGTTTAAAAGACTGAGTAAAAATGAGAAAAAGAATACTAGAGCTGCTTATTCTCTATAAACTACTTATCTCCTATTTGAATTATTTTCTCTAAGGAAACTAATTTAGTAATTATCTCTTCAGGATTGCTTATTTGATATTCAGGCTATAATTTTCCTTTATTATAACTAATAAATTAAATATCTATTTTAACTTTATTTAAAAATGGAAACAAGACACCTGATGCCACCTTCAATATCCTTTAAAACTTACATAAGTCTGTGGTTCAAGTTTCAAAATCTGATATTCCTAAGAACATGAATTTTCAGATAAAAAGTCATGGTTTTACAAATCCATCTGTTCATTAGTCTGCCTGGTTAGTCAAACATATAATTACACGTTGAAACAAACAATTACCAGTGTCTCTTCATCTCACCTTCAGCTCACAGTCTTCATTCACAGCTAGATTGCTAGGTTTTAGGTCCTAGGAAGTAAGTACAGAGGGGACATGATCAATTTCATGATGCATGGTATGTTGTTTCCCCACAGGTAATGATGAAGATCCAAATATAAAGGTAAGATTTTATCCAGTTATCAGTGATCTCCATCTATAGTCACTATCTATCCTAATTAGCTTTAAATAACTAAAAACTATGTATCTTCTTTCTTTAATCAGTTTAAACTTAGAGCAAAGTTACAATCAATCAACAGTTCAACAGCTAAAGTAAGTGTAGATTAGGATCTTGGCTGAATTCCAGTCCTCTCCACTTTAGTATCCCTCCTCCTCCCCAAATAATTTCATCAAAATCACAATACATTACCCTGTGAATTATGTCAGCTGAATGTATATACTGTGAAAGAGAAAAAAGTCAATTAAATGAAAAAGTCATCTCCAACCTCTATGGTCATATGACATAGTTGAAGTATATTTTTATGAACCAGTAAGAACTGTTAGTATTATATAGTGGGATTAAAAGTGAGAACAAGTAATTAACAGTAATCTGTACATTTATCATAACTATGATTTCTATACCATCAACTCTACTCATAGAGTTGAGCTATGAGTTAAACAGAGCTTTCAACTTGTTTTCTGATTGGTTTTGTGGAGTTCAATAAGGACTCAAAGCTGCTAAATGTCAAAGGTGTTTTAATTTTAAAACATTACTTATCTGCCCCTCCCACAAATAAATTAGGCTCCTTGAGGAGGTTTTTAAAGTTTCAACATGACACTAACCAGATATTAGATTATATCAAGAAATTATTACTACTCTTCAGATGTAAGAATGAAGAATCTTGAGCTCTTAGACATACATACTGAAATATCTATGAGTGGAACAACATTACATCTAGACTTGCTTTAAAATAATTCAGGGCTTGGGGAACACAAAGGAAAGATTGGTCCTATGTTGGAAATTGTGGTCACTGTGTAAACGTAGGGGTTCATTACACTATGATTGTATTTGTGATTCTGTGAGTGTTCGAAATTTTCCATAAGAAAGGTTTTTTCTTTTTTTTCCTCTTCCTTTTCTTAAGCTTTGGAAAGAGGAAGAATATACCTTGAGACCTCGGAGAATTTGGTAGATAAGGAACTGAACATGGTCATCCGTAAGCTTCTGACATTTCACAATGTTGTTCAGATCTGCTCCCATAAGATGGGTCACCAGATACCTAGAAATTAATGGGAGAGTTACACGATAATCCAGGGTCCCTATGAAAGCTCTTATCTTCATAAGGCTTCTAAAAGTTTTTTTTTTTTTTTTTTAAGATTTTATTTATTTACTCATTTGAGACAGAGAGAGAGAGAAATGCAGACACAGGCAGAGGGAGAAGCAGACTCCATGCAGGGAGCCCGATGTGGGACTCGATCCTGGGCCTCCAGGATCACGCCCTGGGCTGAAGGCAGGCGCTAAACCACTGAGCCACCCAGGCTGCCCTAAAAGTTTTAAGAAAAGGCCATCCCTAAAAGGCAACCTACTAAATAGAAGATATTTGCAAACAACATATCTGATAAAGAGTTAGTATCCAAAATATAAAAAGAACTGATACAACTCAATACCCAAAAAACAAATAATCCAATTAAGAAATGGGCAGAAGAGGGGATCCCTGGATGGCTCAGCAGTTTAGTGCCTGCCTTCAGCCCAGGGCATGGTCCTGGAGTCCCGGGATCAAGTCCCACATCAGGCTCCCTGCATGGAGCCTGCTTCTTCCTCTACCTGTGTCTCTATCTCTGTGTGTGTGTCTCTCTCATGAATAAATAAATAAAATCTTAAAAAAAAAAATGGGCAGAAGAGATGAACAGACATTTCTCCAAAGAAGACACACAAATGGCCAACAGACACATGAAAAGATGCTTAATATCACTCATCATTAGGGAAATGCAAATCAAAACTACAATGAGGTATATCGCCTCACACCAGTCAGAATGGCTACAATGAAAACAACCAGTGTCGGTGAGGATGTGGAGAAAAACAGAACCTCTTGCACTAATGGTGGGAATGCAAAATGGTGCAGCCACTGTGGAAAATGGTATGGAGGTTCCTCAAAAAATTGAAAATAGAACTACTCTACAACCCAGTAACCACACTATTGGGTATTTACCCCAAAATAAAAAAAGACTAATTCAAAGGGATACATGTAGTACCCCTATGTTTTTCTGTAGCCCTAGTTACAATAGCCAAACTGTGGAAGCAGCCTAAGTGTCCATTGATAAATGAATGGATGAAGATAAAGTATATATGTATATACAATGATATATTACTCAGCCATAAAAAGAACGCAATCTTGCCATTTGCAACAACATGGATGAAGCTAGAGAGTATAATGCTAAGTGAAATAAAGGCAAATATCATATGATCGCACTCATATGTACAACTTAAAAAAGAAAAAATTGAACAAAGGGGGAAAAAAACAGAAAGAGAGAGACAAACCAAGAAACAGATTCTTAACTATGGAGAACAAGCCAAACTATACAAACCAGGTAGGAGGTCGGTGGAGTGATAGGTGAAATAGGTGATGGGGATTAAAGAGTACAGTTATGATGATACACAAAAGAAAAAAAGAAAAGGCCACCCAGTAAGTACCACAGTGATAACTAAACACCTAATAACTACTCATGAGAGGCTCATTTGCAACACCCCTATTGTAATTTTACCACCTCCCATCTATTTTTCGAAAAATTTCTATACTCGTTCCACTTGATGTATCTTTTCCTAAATTTTCTAAAGAAAAAAAAAGTAAAGATGAAGATAAGAATGATGTATATGTTCATATCAGTTCTTTAAAAAAATTCTGTTGCGTGAGAAATACACAGTGCAACTAAAAATGCACTGCCAAAATAAAGTATCTTGGATTTTCCAATCTATCATTATATTTTCACCTTATTACAAACCAAGTTGTAGAATCTAAAATAGGAGTGTCTTTAAATTTTCAAATTATAATCTCCTTTGTCAGGTTTCACTGGTAAAAGGATATTGTTCACTGACAATATTCCTGCATTTAGTATAAAGGAAGGAGGAACATAAGTAAGTAAGATGGGGCATTCCAGAACCTCTCCTCACAGGTGTGGTGAGATTAGGAATGATTACATTCAAGTCCAACAGGTTCACCATAGATATTCTAGATGCAATGCCTTACCCACTCATTACTGTATTACACACAGTTATGGGAACATAAAAACCAGATCAGTACTAAAAAGGCTGAATTAAAAAAAGCAGGTTAGGTTTTATCTATTGTATAAGAATCACTATTCATTCCTGATGCTGAATAATAATGTATACCAGTTGAGCTATAAAGAATGCTGATTTTATTTCATTTCTATTTTTATTTTTTATAAATTTGGAGGGAAAGAAACCAGGCCAGTAAATTTAAATCTACTATTAATGTATTGTATAAATAAATATGTGTATGACCTCTCTCCACACACTCTTACACACATACACACACACACTATTATTAGTTTCTTTCCTTAAGGAGGAATTGAATTTTTTTTCTGTTTCATAATTTCCCTGTTGGGATGATAACATCAATTTCCAATTTCACAAAGATCAACAGAACTTGGCCTACATGTAAAATTAAGATTTTTAGCATTTCATGTTTTTAAAGCTTGCACAATTATACTGCCTTAAGGAAAGGACAGACTCTAAACCTAACTTAAAGAATAAATTGGATTTTTGAAATGTTTCATAAAGATAATTCTCTTTTAAGAGATGTTCCAAGCTCAATATAACATAACCAAATGCAGTCAGTGCTTATTTTGTGCCAAGCACTCTTTGTTATGCCTGTGTCTCATGTACTCTTCCTGACAAGTCTGAAACGTAAGTCCCATTAGTTTTCCCATTTCATTGATGAGGAAACAGAGGCAGAACAAGGATATGTAACCTGCTCAAGGTTAAAAGAGTGGTAAAGTCAGGGGTTGAATCAGAAAACTGTTTGCTCTCAGGACCATGCATGATCTTAATCACAGCACATATTGCCTCCAATTCTTCTAGTTGACTTCAAATTTAAGTCAAGAGAATGATCTTTTTAAAAAAGTTTCATAAGCGTCACAATAACCAGGGAAGCAGCATCTCCAGATAATTTCCATAATAATTCTCAATACTTACTATCAAAGTTAATCTTTAATGAAAGAAGAAAGCTGGCAAAAGCCTAACAATATTCCATCTTAATCACAGTCACTGAATTTTTTAATACCAACTGACACATATTCTAACAAATATGAGAATGTTGTCAGTATTTCGAAATCAGGATTTCTCCCAGAAGATCTAGTGTAATGGTTGTTATATCCATAATATCAATTACGACAAATTGCAAGGCTCAGGTTGAGGAAGAGAGAATCCAATTTCTATTTTGTCAGTTTGTTTTGCAAATAATTACATTTTATGACTTTAAAAAATAATTTTAAAGAGAAAAAGTAGAGAAAGAAAACATTATTCTAGATGATTCCACATAGAATCTATCTTAATTTGTCATGAAATAAAACCAAAAAATCATAACTACTATGTCTGTGCTAGTTCACAAAGATGTTAAGCGGTATTACCAATGCAACCATAGTAATTTCCAGTATAGCTATTGTGTTTAAATGGTTACCAGTGACTTAAGAAATCCTACACAAACAGAAGGCCACTGACTGCCCAATCTGAGAGAGAAAGAGCTTATGCTTTGAATTAGGATATTCCACTACTGTCCCCATCAGAGACCACATCCATTTTATCACTAAAATTACCAGACAGAAGGTGAAACTCAAAACATTATGTAAATATATAAGATTAATTAGTCTAAGTAGTAATAACTAACAAGCACTGATGCCAGGCTACAATTAGGTAAACTGAAAAGCATTATTTGTGGCAGAAGTGTCTTGCAGAAACTAACCTCATCACTGTGTATTGTTTCCATGAACCTCAAAGACCAATCTACAACAACCAATTGTCAAATTCCAATTCATGGTATAAAGGAAGGTTTCCAAAAATAAGTCTTCCAACAGTGGACAAAAGCAAGCATCATGCAAAGTTACTGAATGCTTATGAAAATGGTATAAACTTTTAAATAAACAAGAGAGTGAAAGGAAAATGTAGATGAGCACATTTTAAATAAGTCAATTCCAAAAGGAGCATTCATGGATAACTACATAATTTCTACAGCATTTGTCCTTGCACATTTAATTACATTTTAGTAAAGATACAACTACTATTGTCAGTGTTCCTAACACCTCAAATAAATTAATGGAGGTTTGGCTTGGGAACAGCTGGAATGCTATCTAGTTCCCCAATCTTTTTTTTCCTCCTTGTTTATTTTTAAGCTAGAAAGAAAAATCAAATGTTGAACAATTATGATGGACTTTTCATATACCACAGATTTGGGACCCAAGCCTAGTCATGATTCTAAAATACCTAGTTTCTTCAACTCTAGTTGGACAAAGAAATATATTGAGAGTTTTCTTCCAGAAAAGGAACATTTGATAATATATATATAAAAAAAAAAACATTTATTTGGGGGTAAGAGAGAGATTTTTCTCAAATAACAAGATGAGTTATAGCTACCCTATTTCAATAACTTATAATTTAGCCAGTCACAAAGAATGAGGACTATAATAACCTTTTCTCTCCTTAAGTGAGAAGCTGGGACACAAGTGGTATGGAGTAGAAAAAATATGATAAATCTTAAAAATTCAAATGACGATTTCCTTTTGGCTAGAGAGTGAGAAAAGAGATACTACACAAACTCCAATTGTGCAGTCTGTAAAGACAGTGATAAAGTAACTACTTCACAGATGAAGATAGACAACGTGCTCTTGGACCAATACAAGGGAACCTCCCGCATGTAAGAGGGAAAGGAAAGAACATATTTTTAGCATAATATGTAGTTGCATTTACACCTAAAGAAAAGCTCTCAAAATGAATATTTGAGCAGTTCACCATGGTAACTTTAACGAGTCTACATTTCAGCTTTGTGTCCTCAACACCCTCTATCTACAGCTAGCACGCACACAGCGTTGCCAGCCATGTCCACAAATTCCTGATGTCCCAGCTGAGTGCAAAACGCCTCCAGCTTGACAGTGATTAACCATATCCAGAAGCCTCTGGATGAGGTCTGAAAGGCAACAGGACTGATGCTGCTGATAAGAGGCCTCTTGTTGGACTGGAGACCAGGAGCCCAAATAATGTCCAGAAGAAAAAATCCACTGGTGTGTCAGCCAAGCAGGATGCTTGGCCATTCAGCTTCATCCTTCCTCCCCGCTGAATTGTTCTGAGGGCTTCCCACCACAGCTGCAGGCCACTAGACCAGATAGATGATGTAGGACAGAATGACCAGGCTAATGATGGCAAAGAATATCAGGATGAAAATATCCAGCATAATGGGGTCCTTAGCTGAGGAGGTCTCTGGATTCTGGGCAAATGTGAGCTGTGAACACAGAGGCTGCAGCCAATGGAAACAAATGACTCCCTCTTTTCCCTGCCCTAGTTCTCTTATCTTTAAAAATATATTAAGTAGGGGCCCCTGAGTGGCACAGTCGGTTAAGTGTTGGACTCTTGGTTTCAGCTCAGGTCTTGATCTCAGAATCCTGAGGTGGAGCCCCATGTCAGGCTCTGCACTCATGAGAAAAAAAAAACTGCTTTAGATATTCTCTGCCCTTCTCCTTTTGCCCTCCATCTCAATTAATTAATTAATTAAAAATTAATTAAGTATGTAGGACTTTATTACTCTAAAACTGAAAAGACAATTACATGGCCTAATACAAATCTCGTTTTTCACTTTTCTTATGAAGACAGTCTCCTTTAAATTTAATCAAATGTAAGGAGCATAAATCATTTCTCAAAGTGATTCATAAGTAAAATCTACTGTACAAGCAAAAAAGGCACAATTCTACAATAAATGGTTTCAGTACTCTAGACAGCACTCCATCCTAGAGCTTCATTTATTAAGCACTTCTTGGACAACACCCAATTGTCAAGATTCTTTCCCTACCACCTTTCTTTTTAAAGCATTATACAGAAAAAAACCAATGTAGGAAAAAAAGTCTCTTCTATGTCTATAGATTGACATGTTTACTACTGTCACACCTATTTGATCAAGCAATGATCAAAAGACAAAAACATTTCCATATTTAAACAAAGTATTTAAAATAATCGCAGAGATTAATAGTTTGTAACCACAAGCCGCTGAAATGCATCCAATGATCCTTGGGACTTTGCTACAGTCTATTTGCAACACAGCAACAGAGTAATTCTTTAAAAATAAATAAAATTCTTTAAAGAAAATCAGATCGTGTCACTTCTCTCCTCAAAAAACTTCCCTTTTCATTTAGAATAAAGATAAAAATCCCTTCAATGGCCAATAAAGCCTTATTACATAATCCAGTACCCTGTCCCCAGTTATCTCTCTGATATCATCATCCACTTCTCTCCCTGCTCCGTTCTCATTTAGCTCCATACTGGCCTCCATGCTCCAGGCACACAGACCCCCTGCTGCAATTCCAATTCAGCAGTCTTCCACCTCAGGACTTTTGCATTCCTCGTTTCTTCTGCTTGGAATGCACTTCTGCCTAGAACGCTCTTCCCCCCCCCCCCCCCCCCCCCCCCCAGATATCTGTGGGTCTAATTCTTCTATTCCTTCAAATGTCTGCTCCAAAATTCACCTTCTCAATGAGGCCTATCCTTGGCCACCCATTTAAAACTGCATCTCACCCCCTGCTCTCACACTCCTAATTCCCCTTCCTTACTTTACCTTTTCTTTTTTCGTCCATAGCATTATTGCCTGCTAATATGCTATCTAACTTTTTAAATGCTCAATGCTTATTGTTATCTATCTGTACAATGCTCAAGGGGACAAAATTCTTTGTCCTTTAAAGGAACTAGAATGGTGTCTGGTAGATAGTAACCACTCAATTACTACTGAATGTAATCGAATGACCCAGGACAATTCAAATAGAATTACTAGTAAGACCGAGCAAGAGAATTTTATTGAAATATACCAACGCGGGATCCCTGGGTGGCTCAGCAGTTTGGTGCCTGCCTTTGGTCCAGGGCATGATGCTGGAGACCCAAGATCGAGTCCCACATCAGGCTCCTGCATGGGGCCTGCTTCTCCCTCTGCCTGTGTTTCTGCCTCTCTCTCTCTCTCGCTGTGTCTGTCATGATAAATAAATAAAATCTTAAAAAAAAAAAAAAGAAATATACCAACGATCTCATCTGGTCAGCAGACCAGACAGTTCTAATGTAAGAAGTAAAGGCACCATTTAGCACCCAGGTAGACAGATTATTTCACAACAAACTATTCTCATTTGAAACAAAGATTACTGAGAGGTGGTGCCCTCTAAATTACCTGCATTAACCAAACTAGACTCAATCTTCTACCATATGGTCTACATTACAGGATAAAAACAAAAAAGCTAGTTGAAAGAGAATGCACTGAGTGTACTACAGAAAAATTAGGTCATCAACCAGTTATAAACAAGACAGCACAAGGTCATTTCTTCAATCACTCCACCAACAAATATTAACTGTTGAGCACTGGGGATGCCATGACGAAAAAGATGAAAGGAAGGCATATACAAATAGAAAATCATAATAGAGCATGATTAGAACTATTAAAGGGAACATCAAGGTGCTAGAGAACATAGAGGAGAGGGCCCCAACCCAGACTTAGGAAGGAGTTAATGAGGGAAAGATGGCTTGAAATCACCTCATCTGACAAAAAAGAGGCATCTTACTGACATGTCAGACAAAAACTCAATGGTATTTTCTTAAAGGATTTGTAATTTATTCAGTTTTCAAGTGTAAGCCAGGGAAGGCATCTACAAGGAGCCTCACCTCCTTCATCTTTCTCCTAGACTACTTCTCTTCTATTACCTATCTTGGGCACTCAGCCTATTTTCAAAGAATAAAAGTATTTCTATAAGCCCAAACAAGACTGGGTATTTCTTTCACAGCTATGGAAGAAAGCATTATTTCCAAGTAGATAATGCTTATTTGCTAATTTAGTACACACTTTTTATCCAAATATAGAAGAAAAATCAATGATTATCTACTCCTTTAATATTCTCCATTCAACGCTAATCTCTTTTTCTGTACACTTTACACGTTTCCTTCATTTCTTCGGGATAAATTTCAACTATGTCCCATCCATAGTTATCTGTTTCTTCAAATATAGTTATTACCTTCTACAGAGGCTTTCCTCCACTAAATTTCTTTCACATTCTGATATCACTGAATACCCTATGTGTTGCCTCAACATTACAAATTTGACTTGATCGTTAGTTGTTTTAGGCAAACAATTATGCTTTCTCTCATGAAAAACAGGTACCACATTGCAACTGGAATGCCTTTCGTTTTGACAGCTTACATAGAACCGATCACAGTATTTACTCAACAAGAAGTGTTAGCAGACTTTCAAATAATAATCGTAGCCCTGGATCAAGGAAAACGTGATCAGAAATAGATTTAGCCAAAGACACAGTAACAAACATAGGATGTTAAAATATGCTAAGAACAGAGTGGAGTGAGGAGCAGACACTGACAGTGGAGGCAGATTGCAGCTATGGTGGTGAGGGGGAAAGAGCTTGTGGTAAAGAGACCTTTGAGGAGAGTCCTGAAAGAAATGGAGGAGCCAGTCAAATGGATATGGCAGGGAGTATTCAGGCCAATGTTTGAAACCGGGGCAAAGGTCCTACTGAAAATGTAGGTGTCTGTACTCAAGGAAGAACAAAGCCGCCAGAGTGGCTAGAATGTAGAGAACGAGTGGAAAGAACATAGATGAGATCAGAGAGTGCACAGGAACAAATCATGTAGGATCTTCCAGAACTGACCACCCTGTCTTTTGTTTGGTTATTTAAAATATTCTTTTCTCTCATTAGGAGTCTCACCTCTATTATTAGGGATCATGTTTACATCCCCCAGAGACTAGTCCTATGCCCAGTATAGGATGAGTATTCAAATATTGAATGAAGTCAGGTTAAATGTAAATCCAGAAACTCCCTTTACCTATTCGGTATGCTTAGCAACTTTTATACTGACAAAAAAAGGCTGCTTATTGGTTAGACGATCATTTTTATCAATTGTAACCCTAAACTAGGTGATACTCTGCCCACTGGTTTCCACTAAAACAATGGCTGCTGACCAACCATATAGTAAGGTCTTCTGCTAGATCATAGAAGAATCTAAAACCATATTTTCGTTTCCTTCTTCAAGAACTAAGGAGAGAGAAGCAACTCAGGTATGAGAAACCTGCAATATGAAATTGTTAAAAAAAAAAAAAAAAAGGAAAAAGGGGTAAATAGGGACTGCTTTCCGCTTACCATGACAATTCAGTTTTCCTGAAATTTGAGGAAATAGCTCCAAGCCCAAAAACTCTTCACTACCTAAGCTTGATCAGAGAACCACTATAACTAAGAAAAGGCAATACTGTTCCACAAAGGTGCAGCTTACAATAGAGGTTAGGTTCTAATACTGGCCATTTAAAATTTTTGGACTTCTATTGGTAACTAAATATTTACAGCATGAGTGTGCATATGTATATGCCACTTCCTGTCAATACCATCAAGAAACCAATAGGAATGTCCAAATGATTTCCAATCAATTAAAAGGTCTAGATATATCTCTATAAAATTTTGCCATCTGTGCAACCACATCATATGGCAGTCAAGAACAACTTGATATACTCATCTTTTAATTCCACATTTTCCAAAGAATATCTCTGTTAGAGTCAGTAACTGCACATTGTTCCTAATGACCAAAACTCACTATCATTCTTCTCTCAAAAGTAAGAGTCTTACAAATGAAGTATGCACAATGCTTATTAACCAAGAGGTTAAAAATTCAGTAAAAATTTTAATTGTATGATAAAAGTGCTAACTGAAACCTAAAGGCACAAATACACATAACACATGATTAAAAGCTGACTGTTAATATGAAAAGTAACTAGAGATTTTATTAATTAGCACGAAAAATTCATGTTCAAAATTATAGCCAGCTCTAGACCTGCTAACCTGTAGAACCACTCTAGCCTTCAGCGTGTTGGATTTGGCCAGAATACTGGGGTTTTTGTTTGTTTGGTTGTTTTGTTTTAATGTGAATTTGATTGCTTTAAGAAAGTACGAATATTCTGTTTTACCACAGATCCTACCACTCCCAGTTGTAGAATACAGGGTTACAAGCCTCATTTATGTTATTTATCTGGCCCAAAAGTTATTTAAATTAGCAAACCTTGCAATTGTAAGTGAAGATGTTTGGTCTCTTATGCAAAGTCTGAAATGACTTTGGAAAACACTGAAATAACCACAGTCCTGGACAAGTACTATTTTTTTTCCAGTAATACAAACATCATAGAAAAACAAACAATGAAACATTTTCTAAAGGCAAACTTAGGTTCATCATTCTATCTTCAGAGGTTCTTCAGCATTAAAATCATTTCAGAAATCTACCACCCCAATTTTCATCATTTGCCTATGAGGCTTGATTAGAGAACCACTGGAGTCCAGAGAGGCAAAGTGGCTTGTCCAAGGTCTTACACCCAATTGGTAACTCGGTTACAAAAGCGTTTTGAATTTACTTCCTTCCCCAGTAAGATTTTGATTTCATTAAGGGGAAAGAGTGGTGTTTCCCATTATCTGGAGGCTTTTTCTAACACTTTGTTCAGCAAACATTCAACAAGTGGTACTGAGATTTGCTCCCAAGAGATGAACTCAGTTCTTGTTTTGTAAATAATCAGAACCCAACTTACACAATGTTCTATGTAACTATAACTATATCAATAAAGTTGGAAATAGGGATCCCTGGGTGGCGCAGCAGTTTGGCGCCTGCCTTTGGCCCAGGGCGCCATCCTGGAGACCCAGGATCGAATCCCACATCGGGCTCCCGGTGCATGGAGCCTGCTTCTCCCTCTGCCTATGTCTCTGCCTCTCTCTCTGTGTGACTATCATAAATAAAATAAAATTTAAAAAAATAAATAAATAAAATAAAGTTGGAAATTAATAAACAAATGGCCAAAACCCAGGTACAGTTAAGTAGAAAGAACAGATTCCTACTCCGTAGCAACAATATCTGCTGAGTGAATGAAGAAATAAATGCGACTTTAGTTCAGTGAGTATGCTTGTAGTCAGTGGGCCTTCAAACGGATAAAGGACCCAAAGGCACAACAATGGATAAAACTTCACCTTTCAAATAGACATTAGCCTTAAATAAGATCTTTTCACATGGAAAAAAAAACACAGGTTCATAATCCAGTTCCAGAATGCCTGATTAAACTAAAATACAGCATTTTCCCAGGTTGGCAATTCACCAACTCCTTTGTTAAATAAATCCATCCTCATGAGACCCAAAATTTTAGAGTATAGCTCAGACTTGATTTAAATGTTTTCCAGAGGTATTCACGAATACATTACTTCAGCTTCAGCTTTTCTTCCACATCTAGGGAAAATACCAAAACCCATCATTCTTAGGGCAGTGAAAATACACTGTACAATATTAAATGTTAACATGTCATTACATGTTTGTCCAAATCCATAGAATTACAGCACTAAGGTGAGCCACATGACATAACAAGAAAGAAAGAAAGAAAGAAAGAAAGAAAGAAAGAAAGAAAGAAAGAAAGAAAGAAGAAAGAGAAAGAAAGGAAGGAAAGAAAGAAAGAAAAAGAAAGAAAGAAAGAAAGAAAGAAAGAAAGAAAGAAAGAAAGAAAGAAAGAACCATTCTGAGGAGTGATGTTGACAAGGGGGGAGTCTATGCATGTGGGGGGCAGGGGTGTATACAGGAAATCTGCATTCCCTCTAAATTCTGTTGTAAAGTTAAAGATGCTCTAAAAGAATAATTTTCTTTTTTTTTAAAGATTTTATTTATTCATAAGAGACACAGAATGAGAGAGAGAGGCAGACACATTCATGAGAGAGAGAGGCAGAGACACAGGCAGAGAGAGAAGCAGGGTCCATGCAGGGAGCCCGATGAGGGACTCGATCCTGAGACTCCAGGATCACGCCCTGAGCCAAAGGCAGATGCTCAACCCAGGGAGGCTGCTTCTCCCTCTGCCTGTGTCTCTGCCTCTCTCTCTGTGTCTCTCATGAATAAATAAATAAAATCTTAAAAAAAGAAAGAAAGAAAAGAGAAGAAAAGAAAAGAAAAGAAAAGAAAAGGAAAAGAAAAGAAAAGAAAAAGAAAAGAAGCAGTCATGATCTGCAATTCTGTTTTGTTTTTCACAACAGTAACCCTTTCCAGGTAGGAATTCCAAAATATCAACCCAGGCATCCCTAAAAATTAATTTTAAAGGAAAAAAAAAAACATTATTCTGCAATATTCTTTTCCAAATATACCCTGCAGCAGGGCTCAACAATTTGCAACCATGTGCCCTGGCTGGGTAGCATCTGATAATCTTTGGAAGCCTCTATATTCCAGGGCCAAGCAGAGCTCTATGTTCTTGGTTATTACCTATTTTTCCCTTTACTTGTTTCTTAAACTTTCATTAGCAGGATCAAGGTTAATGTGGATAGAAATTCTCATACTTGGGCCAGATTCTTCACTTTCATCTTCTACTCTCAGCCATATTATCTTCCAACTAAGTTCACAAGATGGGGAAAAATTTTTGCTACCTTTCCTGCTTCTTTTTACATTTCATATTCTACATTTCTTTTCATCTTTTTTCTTTCACCTTTTCATTAGACAAAACACACAAGCTCAAACATATCCCCCTGCTTGTTCTCTGTGAAAAGAGCAAATGATGCTTGCACTCAGCCTGGGACAAATAAAGGTAGGAGAAACTGGACACAGGATAAGGGTAGGGAGAAGCCAGTTAAGTTCAGGACTGGGGACAATGGTGGGGAGGGGGTAGAGGTTAAGAAAGAAGCAGCTATGGGACGCCTGGGTCAGTGGTTGAGCATCTGCCTTTAGCTCAGGGCGTGATTCTGGAATCCCAGGATTAAGTCCCACAACCGGCTCCCCGAAGGAAGGCTGCTTCTCCCTCTGCCTGTGTCTCTGCCTCTCTCTCTGTGTCTCTCATGAATAAATAAATAAAATCTTAAAAAAATAAAAGAAAAAGAAAGAAAGAAGCAGTCATGATCTGCAACTCTGTTTTGATTTTCACAACAGTAACCCTTTCCAGGTAGGAATTCCAAAATGTCAATGTACTACTCTGAATTTAAGCTATTCCTTCTCTGTTATGGTATAGTATATCTGATGGGAGGGAGGTCTGCTAATTCAGATACTGGGAAAGCTACAGTGACGGCTCCTACATGCATGAGAGCATCTGCTGGAATCTATCTTGTACTCACACATCTCACACATGTGCAACCTGGACATGAGATGGCATTAATGCCCGCTGGAGCAAACCCTTGCCAGTGGGGTCAGGGTCAAGGGATAAATGCTCCCTATCTGAGGTGCATTCACACTGTTTCCTACAAGATCCTGGTAGTTTTCAGCACAGTCACCCACAATGGTTACCTACTAAATAAACATCCTCATAGCTGCTTTCTCTCCTGTTTCATTTTCCCAAACCTCCACTACTGGTTCCTAAGACTCTCAGGTTAGCACTGGGAGAACTAGCACTATGTAAGTAGCTTTCTTAATACATGAGACCTGCCCTTTGTTTCAAAACAGAAATCTATTACTTCAAGGAAGAGCATGCAGGTCTAGTACCATTTCCACACATAACTAGGACAAAAGAGAGAGATGAATTTATATGGAACCAGGGCGTGGCTATATTTCTTGATGTGAATATAATGATGTGAAGTGTGAAGGTGTCTCTTTAAAAATGGGGACAGGCGGGATCCCTGGGTGGCGCAGCGGTTTGGCGCCTGCCTTTGGCCCAGGGCGCGATCCTGGAGACCCGGGATCGAATCCCACATCGGGCTCCCGGTGCATGGAGCCTGCTTCTCCCTCTGTCTGAGTCTCTGCCTCTCTCTCTCTCTCTCTCTCTGTGACTATCATAAATAAATAAAAATTAAAAAAAAATAAAAAATAAAAAATAAAAAAATAAAAAAAATAAAAATAAAAATGGGGACAGGTAACTTGAGGACAAAAATCATAATCAACACTCCCTACGCTCCTTTCCATGGAACTCCTGCAAGGACTCACCGCTGAATCTTCACAATGTGCCTGAAATTATGAAAATACTAATACATAGTTGAGCCTTGAACAATGCAGGGGTTTGGGGGGCCACCCCTCCCTTGTGGATTTACACCACACATAATATACATCTCTGTATCCATCCCCATTCCCTAGGAGAGTTGGATGGTAGGAATAAAGAATTTTTTCAAGTCTGTATACTGCAAAATAGTGCAGGAATAAAAGTGGGCTGCTAATCTTCATTATCCAGCTGAGGAAGGCAAATACAAAAGATTCACTCACACATCATTGAATTCCTCCAGAGACCTTGCAGGTGTAAAAACATCCAAGAGACCAATCACCTGTGAGAAAATAGAAAAATCAAACAGTAAATAAATACAGAACTGTAGTACCCATCAGGTCTTAGCCGTTTTAATAGGAAATAATTTCAAATTCTACAATCTCAGTTCAATGACATCACAGCATCATACACTTAACTTATAACTTATTCTTTTATCCAAATTATGCTTTTGATTTTTACTTGTTAACATCAATTCCATAATAACGTATTTTACTTTTAAAGACATCATCTCTTTAGAATTTGCTCACATATAGCCATTTATCAGGAAGCAGGAAGATTCAGGGCTCTTGACTTACATAATGCACCAACAGTCTAATGATTAACAAGCAAAAAAAAGTCACACTTCTACAGCTACTACTATAGTATCATTTTTCTTTCTTAAATAATATTATTACTCCATGAAAATTTTTCCATATGTAGTCTTCAAGATTGATATTTTTTTGGTCCCAAAACGTTCTCTTAGTTTATTCTTGGTGTTATTCTTATAATATTCTTTCTTTTTAAAGATTTTATTTATTTATTCATAAGAGTCACAGAAAGAGAGGTAGAGACTGAGGGAGAAGCAGGCTCCTTGTGAGGAGCCTGATGTGGAACTTGATCCCAGGACCCTGGGATCATGACCTGAGCCAAAGGCAGATGCTCAACTACTGAACCACAAGGCATCCCTTCATGTAATATTCTTAATATTCAGACACTTTTCTTAATCATCATCAGGTATTTAGATCAGACTATTTAAAAATGAAAAGATAAAGCCTATGCTTATACAAGGAGAAAGCAAAAACTATTTAATACTCGGTTATCCATGATCTTTGAGCAGTTTTTCTGATCATGGATATATACTGGATAATCCATATATACACTACCATTCCTCAACCACTGCCAGTAACTCCTAAAACCAGACTTAAAATATCTGGAAATGATGGGGTGCCTGGTGGCTCTGGATTTCAGCTCAGCTCATGATCTCGAGGTGGTGGGATCAAGCCCCGCATCTGGCTCTGTGCTCAGCATGGAGTCAGCTTCAGATTCACTCTCCCTCTCATTCACTTTCTCTTCCTCTCTTTTTCAAATAAATAAATAAAATCTTAAAAAAAAAAAAAAAAGAATATCTAGAAATGAAACAAAAGCTAAATGGCCTTCATGAACACCAATCCATGACTGGGCCTCATCAGCATGCTGCTCTAACCTAGCAAGTTAAACAAACCACCTGAAAGTAAAATATACCACTGCTCAAAACATTATCATGAAAAAGAACACTCTTAATTAGAATGTTACTCCATTTATCTATCAGACTTTTATTTATTTTTTAATAAAGATTTTATTTGTCCATTCACGAGAGACACAGAGAGAGAGAGAGAGGCAGAGCAGAGGCAGAGGGAGAAGCAGACTCCATGCAGGAAGCCCGACGCGGAACTCAACCCCAGGATTCCAGGATCACGCCCTAGGCTGCAGGCAGGCACTAAACCGCTGAGCCACTCAGGGATCCCCTATCAGACTTTTAAAAGCAATTTCTTTTTTTTTTTTTTTTTTTAAGCAATTTCAATTATATAGCCTGAACCCAAAAGGCAAACAAGACCCAAAAAAGGCCTTGGAAGTCAAAGAGAATAGCTTTTCAAGACTTTGCATCTTATTCCAAAAGAAAAATACAGTTACCCATAAGATTATTACCCAGACAACTGTATACAAGAAAATCAAAATTACTTATAATTGCACTACCTATTATAACTATCATTAACATTTTGAGATATTTCCTTTGATTTTTCTGATGTACATAAGTTAAAGTTGGGGTTATTCTCTGCACACAGTTTTGTATCCTGCCTTGTCACTTACTATAGAATGACTATATCTTCAAATATTTTTCATGCTCTACCACTTATATATACCCTAATTTAACCAATTTCCTATCTTTGGACATTTAAGGAACACTGCAAGTGTGTATGCATACAAGTGTGCATATGTGTATATATGTACATGTAATACATATTTTGCACATCTTGTATTTCCTTTCAGAAAATAGATTTGAAGAAATAGAACTACAGGGCACCTGGGTGGCTCAGTTGGTTAAGCATCTGCCTTTGGCTCAGGTCATGACCCCAGGATCCTGAGATCAAGTTCTGCTGGCATCAGGCTCCCTGCTGCTTCCTCTCCCTCTGCCTTCCTCTCTCCTTGCTTGTGCCCTCTCTGTCAAATAAATAAATACAATCTTTAAAAAAAAAAAAGAATTATAGCATCAAAGGACACCAATATATTTAAGGATCTTAATATTGTTAAATTGTTCTACATAAAGGTGAGGTCAACTTACATTCCTACCAACAGTGTATCCCTGACTTTGGAACAGGTCTGTACAGTGCTTTAAACTTAAGTCAAATCATTTTCTTTTACCTTCCCCAACTAAACCATAATTATTTTCACTGAGTTTGATATAATTCTGGCTTAAGACCTCTGTTCTTTTTATTACTATCCCCATCCCCACTTGTACTTTAGGTAACTGAGATCCAGAAACCAATTTTTTTCTACTGTTCCAATATTTTCTAACCATTGGTTCTTATTATGTGAGATGCTGCAACTCCCCAAATACAATAGGAGTTTAAAGCAATATACATTGTTTTATGTTATTTCAATTGTGCTGTGAAAATTCTCAGATAAAAGAGTAAATCACTAGAGATCAATTTACACAGGACTCTTCATGTAAGAGTTACCTTGAAGACAAAATAAAGTAAAACAAAGTAAGTCCAGAACATCTTCAAATAACAGCTCCAACTTCAATGTGAAAACATAAGCATTTTGGAATCAAACAGCTTTAAGTCTGAACTCTACAGTCAGTTTGTGATTTCCTGGACCCATGAACTTACATTCCAATAATCCAGCACTTGGAATATGCCTGGCATACAGTACCTCAATTATTAAGTAAATGAAAGAAACACATCTTCTTTGAGCCTCACGTCCTTATATGAAATAAAGGGAGATGCTTATTTTTATCGCATTGTGGGGAATATTGAGTAGACAATATAACTGAAGGTGCCCAGTCCAAAGGACTGACCCTCTGTTGATGACCAAAATAAGTGGTGATCACAATCCTTAGAGTTTTATAAAGAATTACAGAATACAAATCACAGAAACAAACTCTCTGAAGCAGCTACCTCCAGTAACAAAATTTGAGATACAAAGCTAAGCTAAATTATTAAGATGATTAAGAAGCATGACTGCAAGCAGCACAATAAACTAATTTGGAAAATAATAATAGAACCAGCACATTAGTAAATAGCCTATCAAATTTTAATTTCCTAAAAAAGGGGGATCCCTGGGTGGCGCAGCGGTTTGGCGCCTGCCTTTGGCCCAGGGCGCGATCCTGGAGACCCGGGATCGAATCCCACATCGGGCTCCCGGTGCATGGAGCCTGCTTCTCCCTCTGCCTGTGTCTCTGCCTCTCTCTCTCTCTCTGTGACTATCATAAATAAAAAAAAAAAAAAAAAAAAAAAAATTTCCTAAAAAAGGACACATTGTATGAGATTAAAACTACCCATGTTACATCAAGCATCTTTAATTTTTTGTGGCCTTTTACAAATATCCCTTCTCCATCAATTGTATTTATGGAGTATTCATCAAAAGGAAAATACTGTAAAAATAAGTTTCCCACCATTAAAATAGGTCTGGGAACTTATAGGAATATTCCGTAATCTACTCATTTCTCATTTCTTAAATGGAATTTTCCTTCTAATTCAAGTTATGTGTTACCTATTTCTTTATTTCTTTTGCTTCCATTATATGCTTTTAGACACCCCAAAGTAACCCAGGAGTCAGTTATTTAGAAAAGACATTTATAATGAAAATAATCAGCAGATGTCTCTGATGACTATCCTATAATGGTCCAAAAACCGACAGACATAAAAGTCATATGATTTTACTAATTTGGCACATATTCAAGAAAAAAACCCACTTTAGCTCAGTCACCAAAGACAAGTGCAGCAAAACATTGACTTAGTTTGGTTAGTACAGATCTCCAGGCCCTTAACTCCAGGCAATCTTTGCAGTACCTACCGAGAAAGCAAAAGGATGTAGCTGGCAAGATGCTTCCCTTTCATCTTTCCTTAGAGCAGGTGTTAATAAGATCAAGGTCACAAATCCAATCAAGAACGCACCAGCTAACTCTGTTCAGAGAATAACTCTTACAGCCACAGAGGGACATACCTTAGCTCCTATTACTCATCTGGTAAATGTGTGTCTGTCATTCATTAATACTAATGAAATAACTTAAGATGAGCCATTGATTCTGAGTCAGGCATTTTTGTGTAAAACATGACATGTGCATTTGGCACCCAGAAATCATATTTGTTTCCAGTACTTAATATTGTCAAGAGTTTTAAGCTGCTATTTTTGGAGGCCTCATGGCTAGTTAAAAATTGTACAGTGGCCCAAAAGAGTCACTCATTCATTCATTCATTTTAAAGATTTTATTTTTAAGTAATCTCTACACCCAACATGGGGCTCAAACTCACAACCCTGAGATCAAGAGTCATATACTCTACTGACTGGGCCAGCCAGGCGCCCCACCCCCCCCCGCCCCGCAAAAGAGTCATTTTAAAAAAAGAGGAAGAGAAAAAGGAAGATGAAGGAGAGGAACTCCTCTTAAAATCCTCAATTAAATTTATTTGGAAGTCTTGGTTCTTCCCTAGGTAAAACTACTTTGACATGGAGAGCTCCTAAAAAATGTTTGTGGAATACGCTGACATTCAGGAATTTTCCTATATTGAGTCAAAGTCTGTTAGCCCCTAACAGAACAGAGAACTATAAAATATTCAGCCATATGCCTTCTTTTGTTCAAAACCAAATCACCAATATTTAAGTACAGATGACCCTCTACATTGATACTGCTAAAATCTAACCTTTTCATGTTAACATGAAAAGACCAACTGCTATTAATATTAAACAAGCTGCTTATGAAACAACTTATGTAAGTTAAAATCCTGTTTTCCTAATACTATCAGCCCTCTTTAAAAAAAAAAAAAAAAAAAAAGACTTAACCATTCATTTGAGTGAGAGAACAGAGAGAGAACAAGTGCAATGGGATGGGGCAGGAGGAGAGGGAGAGACAGTTCCAAGCACTCCACTAAGCACAGAGCTCAATCCCATGACCCCAAGATTATGACCTGAACCAAAACCAAGAGTCGGATACTCTACTGACTGTGCCACCCAGGCACCCCATCAGCCCGCCCTTTTTTTTTTTTTTTTTTTTTAAGGTTATTGTATGGGACACCTGGGTGGCTTGGTGGTTGAATGTCTCCCTTCAGCCCAGGTCGTGATCCCAGAGTTCCTGGATGGAGTCCCACATCGGGATCCCTGCATGGAGCCTGCTTCTCCCTCTGCCTGTGTCTCTGCCTCTCTCTCTCTCTCTCTGTGTCTCTCATGTATAAATAAATCTTTAAAAAATAAAGATTCTTGTAGCCCTTCCTAAATTAGAACAATTGTATCCCATCAGTGTGGCATCTTCATTTCTACAAATAGAGAGTGACCCACACATAACCAACCTAATACCACAGAAGACACATTTTGAAGTTATCTCATTACAGAAAATTAGAGCATAATAAACTAAATAAGGTTGTTTCTTATGATCACTAGAAAAGCCAAGGCATGGATTCAGATAACCCAAAATAATCTTTGCCCTAAACATTGGCTTAAATGGTCTATGAAGAAAAGCAGAACAATAAAGTATAGCGCTGGTAATCTAAACCAGATGTTTGTAAATGAGCACTGGCAACATCAGTGGGAACCCAGGGCCTCCTGAAAGTGCTTTGGGGTTCCATAAATGTTTCGCTTGCATTCCATTTTCAAAGTTTTCTTATTTAAAAAGCTATGATAATGTCTTTGTCATATTTATTAATGTGTAATGAAAAACAGCATACACACTCAACTGTGTTAAAAACCAAATGTAAACACATCAGTTAAGCTACCAGGCCACCTTGATTGTATGCAGACCTTGGAATAAAGCTTCTCCTGCTAGCTTTTTCCATATATCTCAACTTCTTGTAAACATGTCACTGATTAGGAAGGCTGCAGCTCTACTGAACTTTTTAAAAACTCAGCTTTGCACATGAATGCACATAAAAATTATACCTAGGTATAAAGGTTACCTGTGAAAAACAGAATTTGCTCAATAGTATGCAATTAAAATAAACCATGAAAATAAATAAGCTACTCCTGTGATTACAACACCATTTCTGTAATCCAATTCTAAATTCAAGTCTCAAGGGGCAGCCCGGATTGCTCAGCAGTTTGGCGCCGCCTTCAGCCTAGAGCCTGATCCTGGAGACCCAGGATCAAGTCCCACGTTGGGTTCCTGCATGGAGCCTACTTCTCCCTCTGCCTATGTCTCTGCCTCTGTGTGTGTGTGTGTCTTTCATGAATAAATAAAATCTTTAAAAATAATAAATAAATAAATAAGTAAATAAATAAATAAATAAATTCAAGTCTCAATGCTCCCAATTTAGAAAAAATTTGTACCTTGTTAAACAACTGTATATTAATAAAGTATCATTTATCTATAATTTAAAGATATTCTTAAAAGTTTAATTATTAAAACAGAAAAGATCTGAATAGCCAAGTAATAAATTTACACATTTTGAATATTTTTTCTATACAGTAACAATCAATACGGTCAAATGACTCTAAAATCTCTATGGTCATTGTTTCTACAATGCTACAAATTTTACAGTTTCTTTCATACAGCAATCAAATAAATTCTTTTTAACTTGATTTTGAAATTTAGGAAAGTAAGTATCCTTTGTCAACTGTCTTTTCACTTTCAGCTATTATTCCAATTGCATCCCTTTATATATTGTATTAGGGTTTTTTTGCAGGATGGCATTGCTCTCAAATTTTCAAATTGACAGAAAAGAAAGGGTTATATTTAACTTAAACAATGTCTTTGTCACAGTTATTAAAATACCTGACTCTGGAAAAGCTATACTGCAAAAGATTAAAAAGGAAAATTATATCAAATCACCCATAAATTAATAGTCACCTTTGATAGGGCATTCAGTGGGCCTAAGGCAAGTTGTCTCAAACTTCTCCACTGAAATAACCCATTAAAACACAAAACAACCTTAGAGTCCCATATTTGGACACTACAATATTAAGTAAATCTGGTAAAGAATGCAAAATTATTTTTGTAGTATTTTCTCTTAAAAATGCTTTTATTTTTGTTGGCTAATGCTTTCCCTCTAAAACTGTCTTAGTAAAACTCAAACTCCAGGAAGATGTACCCATGAACTCCCAAGGCTTTGGATGGCTACCTGGCATAACACAGTGGCCACAAACACCCTGGTACCAGAAGAATGGTCCAAAGTTCGATGCATTCTCATGTATTCTCATTTCAGTAATCAGAACACATTTTTCCCCCAGTCTATTCAAGAGCAGCATTTATTCTTCCTTGTATGAATAACTTACATTTTCATGTTTCATATGTTTCAGTAACCGCAGTTCTCTGTAGGTCCTTTTGGCATGAATAATGGACTGAAATGGTCTGGAGAGCTTCTTGACTGCCACACGTAACCCAGTTTTTGTGTCAAAAGCAGCACTAAGGAAAAAAAAGCACATATAAAGAATTCATCAAGGAATGTGCTCTAAATACCTCAAAATTAGTATTTATAAGGAAGGCTATTTTGTTTCCAAGTGAAATTGGTATACAATAAAATACAAAGTATAAAGATTAAAAACTAAAATGACCTATAATCCTGCTATCCAAAGTAACCATCTGTTGTTTTGGGGGGTGTTTCCTTCTCATTTTCTTTTCTAGGTACCTAAATCAGGGGTCAGAAAATTTTTTCCACAAAGGACCAGAGAGTAAAATATTTCAGACTTTGTGAGGCATAGGGTCTTCAGCACAACCACTCAACTCTGTGGTTATAGCCAGAAAGCAGCCAGACAATAAATTTTAAAAATGGATGTAGCTGTGTCCCAGCAAACACAAAAACAAGCGGCCACTTGATTTACAGGAGCCAACAGACCAATATACAAAGACCTGGATTCTGTCTGCCTCAGGCCTATCACCTTGCCACCAAATGTTGATCAGAATGGAGGGCTTGGAATGGTTTCAGGACAATGAGGTGGCACAAAAACTTCTTGAGTGCCTACAAAGTATCTGCCACTCTTCAGAAGCTAAAAATCTAATAAGGAACAAGTCAACAAATCCCTCAGGGGATGGGGGAGAGGGAATGAGCTGAATAATACAATAATTTCAAATAGTGATGAACGCTATCATGAAATAAAACAGAATAATGGGACAAATGAGAGAAAGCCAGTGGGGTTTTGCTTCTTTAGCTAGGATGTCTGAGCAAATAGGTTCAAGCTGACAACTGAATGATGAGAACATAGCAACCATGTAGAGGTATAGGGAAAAAGAGCTTCAAACAGAAGGAAAAAATTGTATTAACATTTATTGAGTCTTTATTGCATACCAGAAGCTGTTCCAGGCCTAACTGTTAATTTTTTTAATTAAAATAAATTTTAATCCCCAACACCCCTATGAAGTAAATGCTATCATTCCCCCACTCAGAAATGAGGAAACCAAAGCACAGACAAGTTAAATAACTTGCCCATAATCACAAGACTTGAAAGTGTCAGGAGGAGGGAATCTGGATCCACAGCTCATGCTATTAACCATTTTGCCATGCCGCCTCTCAGAAGAGCAAGTACAAACAAAGGAAAGAAGAAACAGGTAGAAAAAATATGGCATGCTGGGGGGTGTAAAGATGGCCTGTGTAGGTGGAACACTGGGAGCACAGGGAGAGTAGAAAAGAATGAGGTCAGAGGTATGGGCAGAGGCTAGATCCTGTAGGACAACTGCAGCAAGAAACTTGATGTGTATTTTAATTATTTTTAGAGACTGGGCTAATCTGATCATGCCTCATCCTCCTGTTTATCTCAGTCTCGAATGGGCATCCAAGACTTCTGGATCATCTATCATGACCAAACTCTTTTCCCATGTGACTCTGTACTTCCAGAAGTTCCCCTCCTTTCCCTCCCAAATCCTTAGACTAAGTCCTTGCTCTTCAAATTCCAATTTGTTACAAATTCCTATAAATCTCCAACCCCCTTTCTGAGCCTCACCTCCACCTCTTTAATTGAATCTAGGCTCTACCTGGAAGACACTACTTCTCTTACAGCCCTGCCCTTACAGGGGATTCTCTCTATTCTAGGTACCTCGTGGCTAGCAGGTGGGGCAAATGTCCTCCTCGCCAACCATTCCTACTTCCAGACTATAATTCTTCATTTGTTTTACAAAAGCCCCTGCTCACAGCTATCACTACCTCTCTGCTGCTGTAACCCACTGACCTGGAATTTTCCATTATTCACTGAAAAGTTAGTTCCTATCTCAAAGTCTCTCTCCACTCCCAATTTCTGTCATCATTCTTGGCAAGTTCAACACCCAGGTGGAGGACACATCCAACATCCTGGCCTCTCAATTTCCTGACCTCTCCAGGAAACTCCACCTTACCCAGCCACCTCCATGGTCACACCCTGGACCTCTATCACCATCAAAAGCTGCCCCACCTACACAGTTTTGAATGCCAGCACCCATTTTCCATCACAAACCTTCTGTGCCTTTTAGTTTACTTCTAGTTTACTTCCAAGTATGTATGACTACAACGATTTGTGGACCTCATCATCATTGGCTAATTCTATCCATCCTTCATGCCCTCTCCCATCTTCATTTATTTCCCTTCTTGCCTGGCTCAGATTATATGCTCCCTTGCGTCTCTGTCTTTGCCTCTGCCTCCTACACCCACCTAGATAAAGTCTAACTTTGGGTGATCACAACTATTTAATTCTCCTTGTCTGAATCCAAGAACTAATTCAGGTTGAAGAAAAACTAATGTACAACCATACAGACTGGTTTCACTCTCAATTCCTGACCTTAACCTCAAATACAGCTCTTAAGACTACCGCTTTTTTCTAGGAAGCTCATTTTCTTACTCAAAGTCATCATTTGACATGGTCTTTCTCCTCAAACCTCCAATTCACCCTCTTCTTTCCAAAGCTGCCCTTGCCTTCATTGAGAAAATAGAAACCAGCAAAAGGAAGCTCCATTTATCTACCAGTAAATGTACAAACCCATCTGCACTTGATTCTATCTTTTCTGCTTCCTCTCTTGCTTTAACTAAGGACACATGCCCTTTCTTACAAAAATCAAGACCTTGGGCAGCCCGGGTGGCTCAGCGGTTTAGCGCTGCCTTCAGCAGGGTGTGATCCTGGAGTCCTGGGATTGAGTCCCGCATCAGGCTCCCTGCATGGAACCTGCTTCTGCCTCTGCCTGTGTCTCTGCATCTCTCTCTTTCCCTCTCTCTCTCTCTCTCTCTCTCTGTCTCTCATGAATAAATGAATAAAATCTTTAAAAAAAAAAAATCAAGACCTCAATACATGCTCTGGAGCCACCTCCCTCATCCTCTCAAGGACTTCTCTCTTTCATTCTCTTTCTCTCTACCTTCTGAGTTTCTCCATATCTTCTGGATCGATCATTCTCATCAACATAAATAAGCTAGAGTTAGTTATTTCCCAACCTCAACAAACAAACAAATCTCCCCTGAAAGCTCCCCACTACAGTTAAAATTCTCCAATGGTCCTCAAAGTATGGTTCCTAGACCAGCAGCATTGGTGTTACCTGGGAACTTGTAAGAAATGCAAATTCTCAGGTGCCACCCCAGACCTACTGAATTGAAAACTGAAGTGCGTCCAGTAATCTGTATTTTATCAAGCCTGCCACATAATTCTAACACATGGTGAAGTCTAAAAACCTCTCTTCTACCTGTTACTCCATGGACCAGCAGCACTGGCATTATCGGAAGCTCCTGAGAAATGCAGAATCTCAGGCCTTAAAGTAGAACCTACATTTTGACCAGACCTCCAGGTAATTCATATGTATCTTAAAGTGTGACTCATTTCCTCAGCTCCAATTCGTTCCTCAATCCATTATACTGAAACTGCTCTTCTCAGGTCATTAATGACCTGTTACTAAATCCAGTGGCCACTTTTCTGAATTACCAACTGACATGGTTAACATTTCCCCTTTCTCTAAACACCCTCCATTCTGGAGTCCATATCACACATTCTACTGCTTTTCTGTGACCTCTAGGGAAGCTCCCTCTCTGACCCCACTGTATGTGGTTCCTCTGCTGGAACAGTTCCTCAGGGCATGACACTGGGTGGGCCCTCTTCTCTCCCACATTTTCCAGATCATCTCATCTATAACCAAGACTTTAAATTAAATGTCATCTTATATGGAAAACTTGTAAATATGTATCTCTCACTGATATCTCTTCTCTGAGCCTGACTGCCCACCTAACAATCTCCATATGAAAACCACATAAGCACCTTAAAACTTAGCAAGCTCAAAACACCTAGAACTATTCCTCTCCCTGTCTCTTGTATCTCAGGAGACAGACTTTCCATCCGATTGCTCAAGCCAGGCATTTGGGTATCATCCTTGATTTTTCCCTTTCCTCCAGTCTCCTGGCCCCCATCTAAATCTATCAGCAAGTCTATAATTTCCATCTCCAAAATACATCTCTAATTCAACTTCTCTTCATTTTGCTACTACCATACTAGTCCAAACCATCCTCATCATCAGCCTGCCTTCTTAGACTGGTCTCCCTGCCTCTTGTTTTGTTCCCTTCTCATATACTCTCCACAAGCATCCAATTCAATCTTTTAAAAATATGTTAGGGGCAGCCTGGGTGGCTCAGCGGTTTAATGCCGCTTTCGGCCCAGGGCGTGATCTTGGAGACTCGGGATCGAGTCCCGCTTCGGGCTCCCTGCATGGAGCCTGCTTCTCCCTCTGCCTGTGTCTCTGCCTCTCTCTCTCTCTCTCTGTCTCTCATGAATAAACAAAATCTTTAAAAATAATAATAAATAAATAATAAAAATGTTAGATGACAAAACCCACTGCCTCAAATCCTTCAAGGAAATTTCCTTAGCATATAAAATAAGATGCAAATTTCCTATCACAGTCTACAAGGCTCAGGTGATCTGATCACCAATGACCGCTCACCCTGCTCTTGTGTCCTTTCTTCCTTTCCTGCAGCCACTACGTTTTGAACATGCTGGCTCCTTTTAGCTCTTCAGCAGGCTGTTTCTGATTCCTCAGCTGCTCTTCTTTTTCATCTCCACTCCATGCCAAGCTGAATCCTCATCCTTAACGCACTGGCTTAAATAACCATCCCTCTCAGAGATTATCAGCAGGTCTCAGTAATTGTCACAACATCCTTGTTTCCTTCCTTATCCTACATAAAGGGAGGAGGAGGTGTTCTCTTCCCTCCCACTGCTGTTCCCACAAACCCATAAAATAATAACCTCTTCCCTCCTGGAAGTACCCAGTAAATGTATATTCTTCTCTAAACCCCTCTATGGTTCTAGTGAGACAGAAAATGGCCATTGCCCTGTGACCCATCCTCCTCAACTCTCCACTTCAGTTTGCTCTGCCCACCTGCATGCAGGCTAAGCATGTTCTCCTTTCCTCCACCAGTAAGCCCTTTGCGATCTCCTGGAGCAAGGAATGCCATCAGGTTTCTAGCTGACCTGCCCGTGACTGAATGTGCAAGTTCATTTCAGTGGGGAAGAAATAAGAAGTCCGCTTGAGATGCCTGTCCATGCCATTCTCCATGCCAGCTTTGCAGTAATAAAGTAGTTATTTTATCTCTGACTCCTATTAGCAAAAGGTAGGCTAGGATTAATCAGTACCCTACCTCAATAATCACAATTTATTACTCTGTTTATTTTCCACCCAGCAAAGTGGTTAAATGAAGGCTGGGGCTTTGGTATTAGTCTATCTGGATTTTTTTTTTTTTTTTTTTTTTTTTTAATTTATGATAGTCACAGAGAGAGAGAGAGAGAGGCAGAGACACAGGCAGAGGGAGAAGCAGGCTCCATGCACCAGGAGCCTGATGTGGGATTTGATCCTGGGTCTCCAGGATCGCGCCCTGGGCCAAAGGCAGGCGCCAAACCACTGCGCCACCCAGGGATCCCCCAGTCTATCTGGATTTTAATTTCAGTTCTGCCACTTAGTAGCTGTATAATCTTAAGAAAGTTAATTAAATTCTCTCAGCCTCATATATAAAATGAGGATAAAGTATGTATCTAATAAGGAGAATGTTAGAAATAAATGTGATAACTTTTGTGGTAGTTTTAGCAAAAGGGCTCAGCCCATAGTAAAGCTTAATTATTAGACATTAATAATGTCTGTCTTTCCCACTCATCATAAGCACCTTGAGGACAGTTAGTGTTTTCTGTTTTATTCACTACTATATTCCACAGGACTTAGCATAATGCCTGGCACGTGCACATTCTCAAAAAATGCTAAACGAGTATTTTGTGATGTGGTTATCTGAAACATGAAAGAAAAAACAATTTTATTATTTGGCTCTCAATTTTTATAAATTCAAGGGCATGCAGGGGTGCCCAGCTGGTCAGTGGAGCATCCAGCTCCTGATCCTGGGGTTGTAAGTTGAAGCCTCATATTGGGTATAGATGTTATTTAAAAATAAAATCTTTTAGGGATGCCTGGGTGGCTTAGTGGTTGAGCACCTGCCTTCAGCTCAGGGCGTGATCCTGGAGTCCAGGGATCGAGTCCCACATCGGGCTCCCTGCATGGAGCCTGCTTCTCCCTCTGCCTATGTCTCTGCCTCTCTCTCTCTGTCTCTCATAAATAAATAAAAGTCTAAAAAATAATTAATAAATAAAAATAAAAAATAAAATATTTTAGGAAGGCTTGGGTGGCTCAGCAATTGAGTGTCTGCCTTTGGCTCAGGGCCTGATCCCGGATTCCCGGGATCGAATCCTGCATCAGGCTCCTTGCAGGGAGCCTGCTTCTCCTCCCTCTGCCTGTGTCTTTGCCTCTCTTTGTGTCTGTTATGAATAAATAAAATCTTAAAAAAATAAAATAAAGTAAAAAATAAAATCTTTTTAAAAACAAATTCAACAGCATCCAAGAAGAAACTAACATTAATGTCAAAAACTATAATCATTGAGTGCTTACTATTATAAGGCACTGTTTTTTAGATCTTTTCATGAATGAGCATCTTTATCACAACTTTATAAAAAGACATTATGATTTCCATTTTACAGATGAGAAAACTGAAGCACAAAGAAGTAATGTGCCCATGATATAGAAAGAAAATCACAAAACGGAGATTCAGATTCAACTGGTGTGTTTTCAAGCATTGACTTTTAATGGATGCCATTAAATGTATCCTCAATAGATCTCTAAATAGAACTCTTAATGGATAATCAAGTACAACTTTACAAAAAGTTCTGCCCATTTTAAATATATTCTAAATGTATGAACTCTGGTTTTCTAAAAGGCTTCTCACTATAATTAATTGCATTTCATATGGGAAAAGTTTTTCTTGTAATTTTATATTGAACTCAGGATAGTATTAATGAAAAGTATTTCATAAGAAATAACTTTCACTCTATATGCATATAGAGTAGTAATATAGTGAAATAACTTTCACTCTATTACTTTATTTAGGGGAAGTTTTTCTTTTCTTTTTTTTTTTTAAGATTTTATTTATTCATTTACAAGAGAGACAGAGAGAGAGGGAGAGACATGGGCAGAGGGAGAAGCAGGCTCCCTGTGGGGCCTGGTGCAGGACTCGATCCCAGGACCCCGGCGTCCCCGGCCTGAGCCAAAAGCAGATGCTCAACTACTGAGCCACTCAGGCGCCCCAAGGGGAAGTTTTTCAATCCCTAAAGTTCTACTACTCTCTGTGAATCTAGAACACTGGAGGAGGCAATGATGTGATGATCTTACAAAGACCAAAATACCATTTCTGAGTATTTACTGAAATAATCTCCTTTATAACATCCTTTGTGAATATAAAAGAAACATTAAACATTGCACCTGATGTCCTAGAGCCTACCATCTAACTGAGATGATGAAAATACACATGAAAGCAAAGAATGCCTAATAATATAGTGCAACTATATACAATTGACTACTTTTTAAAAAGCTAAGTTCAAAAATATGTAAATTGTGTTTTAAAATTTACATATAAAATATGTAACTTGGGTTCAAATATAATCTACATATATATATATGTATATATATATATATATACATATATATATATGTTTATTGCAGTCTGTTCATAAGAACAAAATCAGAAATGACCTTAATGTCCAAGGGGAGAATTTAGATTATGGTACATTCCCCCATATATATTGAAGCCATTAACAAGAACCTCCATATAGTACTAATACGAGAACAAGTTTCAGAAATAATGATCCTATCTGTGTGGAAAAATGTATATTCATACATGTATATATAAACATACACAGAAAATACTTAATATATTAAGAATTTTAACATTTTTATTTTATATTTTTCTATCCTCTGATTTTTCAAAAAATGAGCTTGTATCTTTTAATAAGGTTATTAGTAAAATAGAAGCATAAATCATCTATATTGTTACGTTTAAACAAAAAATAGGTACTAACTTTAATAAAACTACAATTAACATATTTTCTTCAAATAATACTTACATAGCTTTACTCATAGTACATAATTTGTATCCTCTATCCTTAAGCCATAAGCATTTTCCATTTTATTAAGCATTTACAGTAATTTCATTAAATATCTGCATCAATCTACTCAACTATTCTCTTTATTGATGGACATTATAGCCATTCCATTTATTCATACAAATACAATAAATACTAATACAATGGACATCTTAATTCACACTGCTTCTCCAATAATTGCACAACTTCCTGAGAACAAATAATTTTTACATCAAAGGATATGCACTTTAACTTTTTAAAACATATTTTGGGGGCGCCTGGGTGGCTCAGTTGGTTAAGCATCTACCTTTCGCTCAGCTCATGATCCCAGGGATGGAGTTCTGCATGGGACTCCCTGCTCAGCGGGGAGCCTGCTTCTCCCTCTTCCTCTGCCACTCTCCCTGCTTATACTCTCTCATTGTCTGTCAAATAAAATCTTTTTAAAAAACAACAACATATTTTGCTTACAAAAGGGAGCTAGCAGGAATTGTTCAGAGAAACTGTTTTCTGCTTATCAGTTAATGATCCCTCTAGCAAAGCTGCTGAAGCAAGGAATATAGGATCCATCCCCAACACTATCTTTTTAAGCATTTAACTGCTCTGACCTGGCCTCCTGTTACTATCATTAATCAAAGCAGTTTTTGGAGAGAGGAGAAACTATGCATTTCGTCCTAAATTGGACATTGTGATTACCAAAAGCAGAAGTTAATAATAATTTTTAAAATCACCTGATAAAACCAATTAAATATTCAGAGGAGAAGAAATTCAAATTTACTGAATACCTGATAATGCCACATATCATTTGGGAAATGTTTAATGTAATCTTTAAAATAACTTTTTGAGATAGTTATATTGACTTTCCAAGATAAGAAACAAATGGTCAGAAACATTAACAACTCATTCAAGGTCATATAACTCCTATGCAGTGGGATTCAAAAACACAGATTGGTCTAAATTTCAATGTTCACTCTTTTTCCAGAATGCCAAGCTACCCAGGATAAGGGCAACACTAGGAGCAGCTATTGACTTTGACTTTATTATAATGATTCACTTACTAGTATTACCAGTTGGGCTTCTTAATCACATTTTTAAAATTATAGCTACAAATAAAACCTTGTTTTCATGAACAGCATCATAAAATGGAATTATCTCCACAATGATTAAGTTCTCCAAACTGAAATTCAGGATACATTAATAAGGTTTTCTTCCAATTGTAAACTCACATGAAGTTTCCCAAAGTTATAAAATTAACTCACATTTTATAAAATCACTGATATGGCAAAGAAAAAAATTAAAGGAAAAATATAAAATTCATTAAAAGTAGTGATTATAATATAGGATGTTGCAGTCACTCATCTACTGCTATGAATCCAGTGCCTAGGAGACAAGAGTCACTAAATAAAACTGAATGTTTTGTTACACAAACTTGCCCCTTCTTTCCCTCCAAAAAAATTGGCTTATTAGATTCTTAATATATCCTAATATAATTCTGCTTAACTTCTAAAATTTATCCCACTTTATTCCACAATAGATTTAAAGCAGTCTGGAACTATATATAACTTGAAGTAACAGTGATTATGGGAAAATAAGAAATTCCATATGGGTGAGGTTAATGTACAAAGGATTATGATGAGGTCCTTTCTAAATACCCATTAGAGGTGGGCCTCAAATTTGGCTCTGAGCACTAAAGCCATCACGTGACAGGAGAACACAACCAGTTAAGACATAAGTCACAAGAACCATATAATAAAAACAAACTAGGCACTCAGGAGAACTGAAGAGAGGCATAATTATTCCTGTAATAAAACAAGAGTTCCTCCTGTGTATGTTTATGAAGGAGACACTGTATAACATGGTAAAAATGTCCTAATCAACATTCTTACACAAGCATAATTGTGGGTTTCAGTTGATTCTTTTCTTCAGAGTATCCATCAGCGGAGACTGTTTCATAAAACCAAAATACAGATCATTATTAGCAAAGGTGAGGAGGAGAGTACATAATAGCATAGCAAGCTGCTGCTCTCTGACAGACAATCTAAGAGGAAATCTTAAGTGTGTTGAGAAAAAAAGATAAGTTCCATGTTCCTCACATTATCCTCCAAAGACAGATTTCTATCAACTGAGCTTTTGATAAGTATCAAGACACAGAGGCTTTGTATTTCTGCTCCATGGCTGGCACCTGGCTTGCAGATTTTCTGTGCAGCAAGATAGAGACAGATCGATACACTGTAACAGTCAGGTGAGTTGCCAGGTAGAGGAAAAGAGACAACCTCTTAAGAAAGGTGAGGTGCTGCCTACCCAGGACAAGTGCTCACAACCACAGAGCATGGGAGGACAAATGATTGCACCAGGTTTTTCCTCAAAAAAGAATGTGGGTTTTCCCCAACAGAATGAAGAATGAGCAATCACCTGACAAGTCTCTGAGTAATTTGTGGGGATCAGAGACGGTTTTACAATTTCTTTCAATGGTCATAGACGACTTCTCTAATCCCCAAATGATGTTAATGAGAAAAAAAATGAACCCTCAATAATGGTTAAAACAATAAACATAATTTATTTTGGAAATTAATGGAAAATTTTAACTATATTAAAATTTGTAGTTACACTGAATTAACAAATTCTCATTAATACATCAAATTAATTAAAATACCTAAGGCAAAGAAAAGATTTGCAAAAACAGGACATCTCTTCTCCAGATCATACAATTTGAGGCTTTTTTCTAACTGAGTTCAGGTTAACTGATAAGAGCCTTTAAAATGTACCTTCTAAATAAGTAATTTATACTACTAACTTGGAACTTTCTCTTTACCTGTAATACCTGATACAAATTTCAATAAATATCATACTAAAAACATTTTTCAGCACATATCTCCCTCTACTACAGAAACCCACTTTTTCTTCCTTCTAAATCCAGACAAATGTGTAACCATAACTGTAGTTTTTAAATTTATTTTTATGGTCTACCCCTCCATTTTGGAAATAATGTCATGAAAATAAGGCAAACTTATGCAAAAACTAGAACTCGAGTTTTGATTTTAGAAACTTCAAAAAATAGTCTTCAGAGCAGCAAGGGACTTAAAACTGACTTTAAAAACTCATCATGGGCAGCCCCAGTGGCTCAGCGGTTTAGCACCGCCTTCAGCCTAGGGTGTGATCCTGGAGTTCCAGGATCGGGTCCATGTCAGGCTCCCTGCATGGAGGCTGCTTCTCCCTCTGCCTGTGTCTCTGCCTCTTTCTCTCTCTTTCTCTCTCTCTGTCTCGAATGAATGAATGAATGAATGAATGAATGAATAAAACTCATTTGAAACATTGTTAGTTTTCTTTTAATATCTTCACTAACTCTCAAATACTTTGTTTCAATGTTTACATAACACTTTTAAAGAATCACAAAATGATTTGACTACTGCAACTATATATAGTATTTTTTAAATATGTATTTATTTATGAGAGTGAGTGGGAACATGAGTGGGTGGGTGGGGAGAGGAAAAAGCTGGCTACTCCTGAGCAGGGAGCCAGTCAGGAGGCTTGATCTCAAAAAAAACAAAAAAAAACAAAAAAAAAACAAAAACGGAGGCTTGATCTCAGGGCTCTGAGACCACCACCCGAGTCTAAGGCAGATGCCCAACCAACTGAGCCACCCAGGTGCCCCTATATAGTATTTTTATGTGGACTTTCGTTTCATACTTATGGGAAGAACATTAGATGTCATTAACATAACTGTTACAAGTGTGTACAATACAACCGATCCTCAACTTTTCAGTTTTTAAATATTCCTTTCAAAAAGGCTCAAAACACAAATGCATATAAAAAGCTCTAACAATAGATTAGTAGAATGGAAAAGAGAGTCATTTAATTGACTGCATATTTTGTCTTAACACAACTTAATAGTTCAATAACTTTTATGTAAATTGAATATTTTCAAGAAAATCTCAGATAGGAAAATGTATTTGTGACAGGATTAATTAGGGACTCTAGCTATATGGCTGGAATTCAAGGCACACCAACATATATGCTAGATATTTGCCATTCCGATTGATCCAATTCCTGCTGCAAAACGTCTAAGCTACTGGAGAAAAATGTTTTTCACAATTGCTTTAATTTTTATTAGCCTGATGAAAACTAAAATTCACACAATGTAGAAATTCATTTAGACATGCAATCTAAAAATCCAAACTAATTCACAATTAAAATGTGAAATGCAATTAATCTTCAATTGCTGTAAGCTCTATTTGAAAATAGAATGATTTTATATTTCTTCACTGAAGCTTTAAAAGCCAGTGGTGTCAGTTAACATATTTCTTTGATTGCAAATGCAGTTGATACATCTGTGTCAAGAGCAATAGTTATCTCCTATTGATTACAAAAACATTACATGTGGGTTATTTTACTACATGGAATTATTTTCCCAATCTTCATTAGAATGTTGTCACCATGGGTTTATCTTCTCTACTTTTGTGTTTGAAAATTTCAATAACAAATGTTTTTGGAGTTACCATTTACTAATTTTTAACTCTTTTCAAGCAAATATGAAATAAACTAATCTTATATTCTATTGTAACTATTTATTATTACCATCAATCAACTTTGCCTTGCTGCTACAATTAAAAGGCTTATACAGTAACAGTGTTTATAGGCTTCATATCCAGAAAAACACCCTACAAATATATGCTATGAACATGATGATAGATGCGTATAACAGGCATGAGTGTGTCTTCACAGTTTTTGGTTTGCTCAATCTGTGACTCCATCTTATATGACATACACATATATTTTACAGTACATTTAGTGTATTATATATAATAAATTACCTCCAAGTTTGGTGGCTTAAACAAGGTTTATCATCTCACAGTTTTTGTGAGTCAGGAATTGGGGGATAGTTGAGTGGTCTGGCTTACGGGATCTCATGAGGGTGCAGTCCAGATATTGGCCTTCGCCTACAGTCACCTGAAGGCTTGAGTGAGGCTGGAAGACCCACTTCTAGGGTGGCTGCCTCACATGGCTTTGGCAGGTCTCAATTCTTCGTAATGTGGGCTTCTCTGTAAGGCTGCTTTGGAATCTTCTCAACGTAGCTATTGGCTGTCCCTAAAGCAGTGATTCTCAACAGAGGGCAATTTTCCACCCAGTGGGTATCTGACAATGTCTGAGTCATTTTTGGCTGTTACACCCGGGGTGTGTGTTGGGAATGGTGGCAGTAGGGGCATCTAGTGGGTAGTGGGCCAGGGTTACTGCTACACATCCTTCACAACAAAGAATTATCTGGCCCAAAATGTCAATGGTGCTGAGTTTTAAAAACTTGCTCTAGAGCAAGTGATTTCAGAGAAACATTCAGAGAAAGAACAAGACAGGAGCCACATATCTTTTATGACCTATCCTCAGAAATCACACTCCATCATTACTACCAGATTCCGTATGTTAGAGAAGTGAGTCATTAGGTACAGCCTTCACTGAAGGTGAGGAATATTAGCTACACCTCTTTAAAGGAGAAGTATCAAAAAAACTTACGGCCATATTTTTAAATCATTACACTTAGCAATGGTTTTTTCTTAACAAAATGCTAGAATTTTCAAGATATCTCACATTTGGGAGTATTATTTAAGAATCTTTTTTCTAAAAAAAAAAAAAAAAGAATCTTTTTTCTGCTCTAGAAAAATCACTGGAATTCCATTTAACAAAACTACTTTTGCTTCCCAGTGAATGGTCTCTGCAGTATTTTGATGACTTAATCTCAAAAAATTCCACTAAGCATAAACATATGCAGTCTGATACAGAGAAAAATAAACTAGTAGTAGTCAAAAGATTTGAGTTCTAGTTTTGGTTCCGGCACTTCCCTGTAGGTGATCTGGGGCAAAGCTTCTATAAGCCTGTTTCCAAATAAATACAATGAGGATGTCACCAGCTCTGCTTATCTCAATAATGCTGTTTTGAATCTCAAATAAGATAATAATGTGATAGCACTTTAAGAACTATAAAAGGCAGGTCGTTTTAAATGTTCTAAGTTGAAATAACATGCTATTATAAAATAGTTTCAAGATCAGCTTCTAGCATGGGGTTTATCACATAGGAGATTCTCACTACATATTTTTAGATCTCTTATTCTCAAATTGGAGGTTGAGTAAACCTCTGAAATGACAGTAAAATAGAGAAATTAAAATATAAATGAAGGACAAAATCCTTCATCATTTGTTATCATGCTATGGATAACTAAAATATAATTTCCAAAAGTTAAAATGTACATTATTCAGCAATTATTAGATAGGATCTAAGACTATAATCAGCAACATAATGTAGCCAAGACTTCAGATATTGAACTAGAAAAAAAAAATCCCTTTATTATTTGTTTCCAAATTCAAACTTTGAGGGAGAGTAGAAGCTCTAAGTGATCTGCGTATCCTCAGAATCTAGCCCAGTGTTTGGAATATAACACAAGATTAATTAATACATACCAAAACAGATAGTTCTTAACCTCAAGGAGTGGAGAAATCTAGTTGGAGAGTCAGAATAAACAGACAGTCACATAAACAAATCACTAAAGACTTTTAAAAGCAACACATTTGTTTCCTCTAATCCATTCTATACACTCCAGTCAGATCAGTTTTAAAATACTTTTGCGGGGGATCCCTGGGTGGCGCAGCGGTTTAGCGCCTGCCTTTGACCCAGGGCGCGATCCTGGAGACCCTGGATTGAGTCCCACGTCGGGCTTTCTGTATGATGCCTGCTTCTCCCTCTGCCTCTCTCTCTCTCTCTCTGTCTCTATGAATAAATAAATAAAATCTTTAAAAAAATAATAAATAAAATAAAATACTTTTCCTCAATACTTTACAACCTCAAGAAACAGCTTTCCATGGCCTAGAAAAATGCAATGCCTTAGCCCTACTCCAGACCTAGTCCTTCCTTTCTGGGTGTATTTAAAAACACTACAACTGATTCTGAAGAACAACCAGAATGAGAACCACAACTGGGTTCATGCTACCTGAGATATTCTTGCTGTCAGGCCAATCCACCTCACAACTAATTCTCTTGGTTGTGTTTTCTCCTGTTACCTAAAAATGTTTCCTTCTCTCCAATTATTCTTTCAAAATAGACTTCTAATCCTTTTTCTTCCATGATACCATTTTAACTACTATAGCCCACAATGCCTCCACATGTCTATACACATCAATACCTTTTTATATAAACAGTTCACTTATTTTTTCTTTTTCTTTTTTTCTTTTTCTCTCTTTCTCTCTTTCTTTCATTAGTAGGCTCCATGGAGCCCAATGTAGGGCTTGAACTCATGACCCTGAGATTAAGACCTGAGCTGAAAAAAAAAAAAAAAAAAAAAGACCTGAGCTGAAATCAAAAGCTGGACGCTTAACCAAATGGGCCACCCAAGTGCCCCTTATGTCTATTTCTTTTAATACTGATGGCATTTAACAATGACAGATAACCAACAGATTTTCTTCACTACAGTATATTTCAAACATAAGCAAATAGATATACACATACATTTCAAACTTTCAAAATCACGTTGCCTTAATACCTAAAGAAATCTTCAGGTAATTCACTCATCCCAAAAAAAAAAAAAAAAAAATTCACTCATCCCCTGATTGTAATTTTCATGACCACTGTCATTCATCAGTGCTAATGAAAGCTTTCTTTAAATATCACACCACTACATCTCTAAGGCTGAATCATACAAGTTTATAAGATCAATCTATTTCTAGAGTAGTTAGTGCTACATCTGAGATCATCCTCAAACAATTGAGGAAAAGTATGAAATGTTACATTTCAATAGACTTGAAATCCAAAGGGCTAGATATTCTTGAGATAAGGTTTGGAAGGACAAATTTGGAAACACAATGTATGAATGAAGCCACTGTTAAGACTATATCATATGATGAACTGAAAAAGAATATGCACACAGACAGGGCACATGGGTGGCACGGTTGGTTAAATGTCTAACTCATGGTTTCAGCTCAGGTAATGATCTCAGGGTCCTGGGATCGAGCCCTGCATCAGGCGCTGTACTCAGCATGGAGTCTGCCTGAGATTCTCTCTCTCCCTCTGCCCCTGCTGTCTCTCTCTCGAAAATATATAAAATCAACAAAGAAAAGAAGAAGAAGAAGAACAACAACAACAACAACAACCACCACAGAAAGTATAGATTTTCTATCTTTTTGGCGGTGGAAGGTTCAAGTTATCCTATCTAGTTTTTCCTCAGGGCCAATCAATCCAAATATATATAAGACTATATAAGTAGTTCTCAACAAGGGTGATTTTGTCCCCAGGGGCATATGGCAACATCTAGAAACATTTTTGGTTGTCACAACTGGGGTTTCTACTGGCATCTTGCAAGTAGGGTACAGGATACTGCTAAATATCCTACAATGCACAAGACAGCAAGCTCCCCACAACAACAACAACAAAAAAAATCATCCCACCCAAAATGTCAATAGGTTGAGTAACCCTAGGTTATATTTGAAAATGTAAACACAGCTTGATAGATATTCATAATACGGTTTTCTTAATTTGCTGTTTTCCCATTTTGCCCCCTTTAGCATTTACATCATTTAACTTACTCAGATTGCTAATTTCAAAGCAGATCATTCAAAGCATAGGGCACTTAGCACACTAAACTAGGAACAGAAAACAAAGCAAGACAAACTTATAATATCCAAATGAGAAAATTATTAGAAATTTATCAATATAAGATGCTAACATCAATACTTCAATTTAATATGAAAATCATTACGGAGCTGAGTTTTATTATACCAAATGAGGAAGATAACTAAGATTTTCCCAGCATTTGGTAGCCTGGAGAAGAAAATGTAAATAGAAACTTATTATGCAAAAGTCTAAATTCAAGAAAGCACAAGCTACCTAAAGCCCTAGATGGATTTGACAGAAGAGGGGGGAAAAAAAGAAATATCTCTTGGGGATATTGAGAATAAAGCAATTATTTCTGGGAATAAAGTTATATCTACTACAAGGATGAGGAAATAACAAGAATTCAGTAACACTTGCATAAACCAGACACTTCAAGCTAAGTGTCACAGGACACACATGATTAAGGGCACTTAATGTGTAAGTGAAGACTATCACAGCAGAGACACCACCCCAAGTGGAAGACAGGGCTGGATTAGGGACCCTTGCCCTCACAGCTCCCTGCTTCCCCTAACACACCAGCCTCCCTGAGCCCTGGGCAGATCAAAAGAAGAAGTTCTGACCTGTTGTGGGCACATGGTAATGTCATCACTTTCTAGATCTGAATCATCAGATGGAAAGGTTTCTCTGACACAGATTTCCAACACATATCCTTGCATAAGGTTGCCCTAGATATAAAAAGCGACCAGTATGTCGACAGAGTCAAAGGAGACAAAAAAATCTAAAAGAAAATTTCAAAGGAAGCATTAGAAACATAAAGGTAGAACTAAAATGGCAAGTTAAGTGAAAGAAGGCAGAAAAGAAAAGCTATAGAGGACCTCCCTCCAAAGCGATCTCTGAGAAATCAATGTAACATGTCCCTTCTAGACTGGTATTTTTCAAAAGCAGTCTGCTTTTTTTGTTTTTTGTTTTTTGTTTTTTTATTTTTATAAACATAACATCTAGTACAGTGCTTAATATGGCAATACCGAATTAATGAATATAAGAAAACAAAAGGGATAAGTGGTATGTTTTTTGCTTTTTTTTGGGGGGGGAGCATGGTTGTGTTGCGTGATACCCCCACTCCGGAGCATAAGCTTGGAAAAGGAACGAATGCATACCTGTGGGTAGACTGACAGTAAGATACACATATTCACATACCTTCCTTCATGTCACAGGCACAGTGACAATACCACCAAGGCCTAGAGGTTTTGAGGAAAACAAGGAAATCTGTAACAACATCATTCAAAGTAACAGGAGCCAATGTGTTCAGGGTCTGAAGTTACTCAGACAGCAGCTAGACAAAATAAACATTTGTTCTATTACCTTTTTGTTATGTTGCCATGGGAATCTGTGTTTAGGAACACTTATTTTCCCCAACTAGATGATAGAGCAGTAAAAGGGGGGAGAGCTTCCATGAAAGAGGAGAGAAGCCTGTATCTATAAAGGCAGGGAGGACAATAAACCCTATGGGTATTTATAGGGTCACATATGTGTATAATCGTTCAATCTGTAAGACTTATTCAAGTTAACAGAGAAGTCCCTGAGGCTTCACAGCCAAAACATTAGTAACAGGTAACAATAATCAGACCTCTACTAAAATTATTATAAGGGGGGGAAGGTAAAGGAATGTAAAGCAGATACACAGCCAAATAAAATAGAAAATAAATGAGATCTTAAATGTTGAAGGAAGGTAAAAATGTCTTTTAAAATATGATCCAATCATTAGAAAAAAACCTAGAAGCCCAAAAAAAGTTAGAAAACATTCAACCTGTCAGCAGGCTAATCTTTTGTCAGCAGAAGTCTAGAGCTAATCTCTTTGCTCCCTTCCTTTTGGCAACAGAAACCTGAAAAACTAAAGTAAGCCCATGTTATTTAAAGAGCTAGACTGGAATACCCTGATTTCTAGGGCCCTACAAAAGTACCAGCTCTGGTACTTTGAGTCTTCTGGAAGGAGAATTGTGTGCATGGGTTTGGGGCTGTGCACCAATTCATGGGACTCTCCCATTCTACCCTAAACTACAATTAGCACCTCTAATGGGTAGGGAATAGAATGAAAAAATAGAGACCCCAGAGCAGAGTGATCTGTTAAAACATAAATTAGATCATGTCTCTCCTCTGGTCAGAACCCTCCGTTGGCTTCCCCTCTCATGCAGAGTAAAAGGCACAGTTCTTATAAAGGCAAGTAAGGCCCTTCATTGACCTCTGCACATCTGCAGCCCCTCCACCCTCTTCTACTACTACTTGGCCCCTGGATCACTCAGTGCTAGCCAGACTGGTCTCCTAGCTATTCCAGCGAAAGAGGCCTTTGCCTCAGGGCCTTTGTACTTCCTGATCCCTCAGCCTGGAATGTTCGTCCCTCCCCACCCAGGTCCAATTAGTGTTCTACATCACCTCCTGCTGGTCTTTGCTCAGCTGTCACTTCATCATTGAGGCCTACCCTGACTACCCTACTTAAAAGTGCAACACAGCCATCCCAGGATTCCCTCTCCTTTCCTTGCTTCATTTTCCCCATAGCACCAATCATCTGACATACTATAAATTTTTATTTGTTATCTATTTCTACTTTTATCCCCCTTAAAATATAGTTTCTTATAGGCAGAAACTTTTGTCTCTTTGTTCATACACCATCTCCAACACCTGAAGAATGACTCATACATAGTAGGTCCTCAAAGTATCAGTATAATACACAGTCCTGTCCTCAAAGACAATAGCATGAGCCTAACATTCTCTCCCTTTGCTTCCACATTACTTACAATCCTTTATTTTTTTTTTTTAAAGATTTTATTTATTTATTCATGAGAGACAGAGAGAGAAAGAGGCAGAGACACAGGCAGAGGGAGAAACAGGCTCCATGCAGGGAGCCCGACGTGGGATTTGATCCCAGGACTCCAGGATCATGCCCTGGGCCCAAGGCAGGCGCCAAACCGCTGAGCCACCCAGGGATCCCTACTTACAATACTTTAAAGTTCAGATAATGGTGTTAAAATCTAGCCATTTGGGATCCCTGGGTGGCGCAGCGGTTTGGCGCCTGCCTTTGGCCCAGGGCGCGATCCTGGAGACCTGGGATCGAATCCCACGTCGGGCTCCCGGTGCATGGAGCCTGCTTCTCTCTCTGCCTGTGTCTCTGCCTCTCTCTCTCTCTCTCTGTGACTATCATAAATAAATTAAAAAAAATAAAAATAAAAAATAAAAATAAATAAAATAAAATCTAGCCATTTGTCCCAAACCAAAACTTAGCGGTCATCCTAGATTCCTCTCTTTTGTGTACTTTCTCCCCTGACCTTCAGTCTAGGAGCCAAGATGTCAGAATATGGGACCTATTTATCAAAAGTGCAGAATTTATAGACCATGATTTTCCTCTTTCCTGGAATAAACTCTTAACAGGCTGAAATGCTGGAAAAGTGGTTCATTTTATAAATCTTTAACACACATGCACTTAATTTATGCACACCCTGTGCAAAGACAAACTTCTAAATACTGACAGCTTTATTTACATAAACATTTCAAGTTTAAAGAGTTCTTTTTTTTTTTTTTTCTTCTGTGCATTGACTTCTAAGTACATAGCGACCATGAGACAAAATCCCTAGGTTCTGAAGTCAGGGAAACCCACTTTACAATGAAGTTTTTATTAAACATTACAGTACTGATACCTCCTGGATAGGAACAAATCAATATCGAATTTCACAGTAAAGAGCAAAAATCTAATGTATTTTTCAAAGGCCTGGAGAGGCAGTTATTTTCATTAATATCCTATACTTACATAATGCAAACATGTATAGATAGTCCCAACTCTACTAAATGCAGATTAAAGAATTTCAAACCACCAGGATTCACAAATTCAGGAATTAAGTATTTGTACTTCCTAATAATTACTTGGGAAAAGAATCTGATCTGCGCAATGAGTTCGTTTTTTGGTCTATCAATTCTGAGGAAGAGGTGTGACTTTAATAAGTTACGTCATTACCCCACAGATAAGCTAGGCAATGACACTAGTGGGATTGGTTCTGTACAGTCACAGCTCTATTGCAAGTGACCCAGCAACCTCTTTCTTCACAAAAAGTGGGAGAAGGAACAAACAGTACAAAAGAAGGCACTATCACACAAACTCAGCAGCCTATAGGTAGAGAAAAGATGACTTGTAAAGTGTTGAAAACCTAAAACCAAATCCAGAGTACCACTGACGAATAAGCCATTCTTTCAATGAATGAGTCCAGTTCTTCACCTATATAACTGGGTTAATAAGAGAGTCAGTGAAGACTGAATGATAATGCTTTCAATGAAAATATTTTATAGTATAAAATCCCATAAAAATGCCAATTTATACTAAACTGAGAGTGATCTAGCCCAGTGAATTCCTCTACCTTTGAATTCAAAGCCTCAAGGGCTCAGCGCCATCTGCACCATTGCCCATGAAAGGCAAAGTCAACACACACATCATCTCTGAGGCTGAGTTAGAGAGAAATCAAAAACAGAGTACTCTTCAATATCAAGAAATTAAGCTGGCAGAACTGAAAAGCCAGAGGTTCAGGATACCCTCATTTTAAAATGGGAGCCAGAGAAAAGCATCAGAATCCATCAAAATGGGATTCAATTAGAAAAATTACTTTATAACAAATTTGACTGAATTATTTTTTTTAATTCTTTATGTTTATATATCAATAACATAAATATTTGCAATTATCTTTAAATATCTATTTGTTGTTGGTACTGGCAACATGCAGTGAACCATCTTGCTTTCGGTTACAAAGAAAAGCAAATGGGAAGAAAGTTCAGTAAGGGCCTACTATCGTCACCAGAAAAGTAAAGGGCAGGCCCCTCTTACTGATTAGGAGTCAAGAAAGTCATCTTTGCATAGTCAATAATGATGTATTTTCATTTATCTGTGCCCTGGCTCATCCTAAAAGAAAAGAATAAAAGATTTAAAACAGTGAATGGCTATTAACACTAAACCTTAGCTTTGTTTATTATATTCATGTATATACAGTCTTATTCCACAGAGCATTTAGGAAGCTGGATTTGATTTCTTAGTAAGTTTTGCCATCCTCTCACTAAAAAATCTTGCATAGGCTAAATACACTCGTGATAAATATAAACTACACAGTAAAATGCCTAGAACAGTAAGCAATCCATAAAATGTAGTTTTTTTATTCACATTAGACTTAGCTTGACGAGGGAATGGATTATCTCACTGTCTTGCTCAGCACTCTATCTCATGAAACCTAGCCCATTATCTAGTCCGTAGCTGGTATTCAGTGTTGTTGAATCAACAAAGGACTATGACTTAAGAGTATTTTTTATTTTATGGCTACCTATTTTATGGCTACCAGGGCCCCACCTCCTCTAATCAACAGCAAGGGTCTGGAAAAACCATACCCAGAGGAAAGGCATTTAAGTTCCTGTTTATATTTCCTTAAACTCACCACAAAGAGTCCCTCCTTCTGTCCCAAAACCAGAAAATCAATGCTTTGCAACAAAGTATTCTTAAACAATTTTGCTTCATTTCCCCTCACAGACAATGCAACAAAGTTCCTTAAAACTGCAAGACTTATTTAGTTCCCTTTACCTTTTAAAAAGGAAAGGTATATTATAAAACCTTATCAATTTTTTAAAAAATTGAAAAATTAAAAAAATAAAACCTTATCAATTTTCAATTTCTAGTCTGATTCCTTGATCTTGGATTCATAGCATACAGGCTGCTGCTTGCCTTTTTACTGTAGACTTAGTGAAAATTAAAATGAGAAAATAGGCTTAACATAAAAAACTTTTAATATACATCAAAGTATATCACACTTAGGAGCAATCAAATTAGGAAACTGACAGATATTTGCGTGAGGTTGCATTCCTTAAAATGCTTTCAGAGATTCTTTTTCGGAACAGACTTCAGATCCAGTTCTACAAGTCACACAAGAAATTCTGTCATTACTTTATAGTTATAACTCCTATTTGACCTAAAACAAGACCAACCTGAATGCCTAATCTTTCTCGCCAGACTTGAGTACAAATTCTCTAAATTATTTGAATTCAGCTTGATTTTCTTATTCCCTAAAATCAAATCTGTTCTTAAAGGATGATGGCAGTGAAAAATAACACAGGCTCCAGAATGCTGTAAGAGAAATTAAAAAAAAAAAAAAAAAAAAAGTTTGCTGCAACACCCAAAACACTGCTAAGAATCTGAAAGAACTGAAAGAATAACTTCAAATAATTCTGAATGAGATGCCACTTACTTATGTATATCTAAATTCTGATATTTTCAATCCAAAATCAATTATATTTGCCATAGTCAACTGACACACATAAGATGCATTCTCTTCCACCAATATACCATATGTCACACTTTAAATCCCTCAACAGAAATACTACTAAAAACAAATGAATGGGCTCTGCCTCCTTGTAAAGACACATAAGAAACTTAACAGGGGCTGTCTCAGAGGAAAGGAATAGCACAGTTGGAGAACAAGAAAGGAAAGGATACCTTTCGTTAAATATCCTTTTACGCCTTTTGAATTTTATACAATGTGTATATAATTCTATACATATTTTTTAAAATATGTTTAACAAAATCACTTCCAAGTGTCAGATATTTCTGGCTTCTGTAAGCCAAAAAAGTATAGTACTAAGGAAATGTAAAGGTCATTTTTATGATACTTCACTCTAAATCTGAATCTGCAGTTCCAGGACAGAGCTATTCATACCAACAGTAGGAAGACCTTGCAAGCAGTTGTTTTCAGGTCCACTAAACTCCCCATAGTTGAGCTATTCTGCTGTATCATTTCATTAAAGTTTAAACATCATTGGAAACAGAAACTTGGTACTACGAAAATTAATGTCAATTATGACATAACAGAATGAAAAAGAGTGGTAAAATAATAAGCTATTAAAGGAGCCATGATCCAAATATATCTCTGAAAATTTGCAAATCAATCACACATATAGATGGATACAGTAAAATGTTGCAAATTCCCTTAAAACGTAAACTGCCATATTATAAAAATGAGGAAAAGATGTCAAGCACGGGACCATCAGCAAGATGAACTCACGCAGCTTGAACTAGAAAATGCAATATGATCTGTTGCTTGACACAATTGCACAATCTCAATTACCCAGAAGATTCTAGCAAACAGGAAATTCATGATGTGACTTTAAGAAACACAAGAATTATAAAGATTAACACATCCAAAAGTCTGGAATTCGTTTCCCTCACCCCCACCCCCACCCTCCCAAAATCTTATGGAGCCCTTTTCAAATGATTCACATGAATACAGGAATTAGTTTCAGATCAGCAGCTCTCAAGTTACAGTAACTCTAAAATATGGTGTGTAATACCTAAACTAGTGAAATATTTTAGATCCAAGAATTTTATTGGATCGATTTAATTTAAAACACAGTGTGAATTAAAGCTGAGAAGTGTCTCTCCCTTCCTTTGCTATATATTCCCTATCCTTATGAAAACCATCGTGTACCTCAGGCTACAAATGTAGATCAGTTCCCTGCGAACTCTCTAAAGAAGTTTAAAAACACAATATTCACAAGATGTACTGCAATTAAGAAATACTTACAATACCTCCCCAGATTGCTCATGATTCTTTGATCTTGAGCGCGTCCAACGGATCTGAATCTCACTTGCTCCAAGTGAAAAAACTGTTTTTGCCAAACAATACTTAAATGAGCAGTGGTATGTGACTAATCAGTGAAGCCGCCAGTTTCTCAAGCTGCAGTGTTCTTGCAGGCACTACCACCCACCCCCACTCAGCGAAAAGGAAATACGCTTTCAACAGAATCGGAAACACACAACTCAAGCTGGCACTAGGCTGGCCGAGATAAAGTCGGTATTTTCGGTTCTTTGGGTCGCTGCTAATGCAAGTGCGAATTCGAAAAGAATGCCTCTCGAAATGAGATTTCGAAAGAGGTCTGCAAAAAAAAAAAAAAAAAAAAGCCAGGGCAGAAAGCCCTTGGTCGTCAGTTTTGTTCCGACGCTCGCAGTCTCCCGTAGAGCTTGGCCCTTCTGCTTCTCCCTGCAGCCCCCCCGGGCTTGTCTGCTTGGAGGGCAGGCTCCCGCGCGCCCAGAGTGGCTGCACCTCCGGAGAGGCTCCTTCGGCTCGAGGCTGGCAGGGAGACACCCCCCACCCCCGGAGAGACGCCCCGGCCTCTGTGCCAGCCCCCCTCCCCCGAGCAGCCACCCCCCCAGAAGGGATTGCGCAGGGTGCGAGGCAGGGCCGAGCTCCAGCACCACCGCCCACCGTGGACCTGCATCCTGCACACAGCCGACCGCCTCCCTGGGGGTGCAGAGTGAGGGGTGCAAGGGGGTCCCGGGCGTGCAGCACAGGGGTCGAATGGGCAACGATGCCCTCCCCCAGAGAAAATTCCTACCGCTTGGTGCATCGCTGAGCTGTGTGGGCAGGCCTGGTTCTGGGGTGCTGAGGCCACCAAGCCCGCCGCAGACCCAAGCCCGGTGACACTCACCACACGGAGCCGTAGGCGCCGGAGCCCACCGGGGACAGGTTCTGGTAACGCTCGGGCACCTCCCAGATTGTCTTATTCAGCTCCTGCCGGTAGAACGTGGGCCTCTCCTGAGACATCTTCCAGCGGCGGCCGCGGGGCTAGGAGGTGGCCCTGAGGGGCCCCGCCTGCGCCCGCACCCGCACCCGCTCCCGCTCCCGCTCCCGGGCCCTCGTTGCCCGCCGGGCCGGGCGGGGACCCGGAGCTGGCAGTCGGCGCAGGTGCGGCAGACGCGACCCCGCCGACTCCCGCGCGCGCGGCCCCTGTCAGCCGCAGCTGCCGGGCGAGCCCGGTGAAGGGCAGGGGCAGGCTGCGGGGCTCAGGGCTGCGCCCACCACGCTCTCCCTGCACCCTCTCCCCGACCAGGCCGACCCCGGGCTGCGCCGCGGAACTGCGGCTCCAGCTGCAGCGCCCGCTCAAGTTCCAGTGATCGCCGTTCCAGAGCCAGCGAACAGGAGTCGCTAGCCGTACTCTCGCGAGACCAGCTCCCGGGACTCTCCGCGAGCCGAGATTTTACCCAATATGGAACCTGCCCACGGGAGGGGGTGGACTACCGGAGAGGATGGGAGGAGCACTTCTCGCGAGAAAAGGGCAACAGCTGGAGACCAGAGGCAGGAACTCTCGGGGACTGCTCTTAAGGGCGCGAAGGCGGACCCGGGAAAGGGAGGGACAGGCAGGCAACGTATGCCGCGTGCGCCCCACCGTGGTCGGCGGGGCAAACGCCCGGCTCCGTGGCGGGAGGCGACGGCGACTAATAGGGTGTCGGGAAAAGAGCCAAAAGATCTTTGAACTGCCGGTAGTCACCAGCAGCCGAGCATCTGCTCAGCAGAACCTCCAACTTCCAAGAAATACTTACATTTGGAAAAGGAAGGTTCCAGCCAGAAAGCCGTTATTCCATGTTCGGGGACATACGGCTTAATCTTCGGAACTGTGACGGACCCTATCCCGAAAGCAAGTATTAGCTCTACGTTAAGTCTGAGGTTTTCCACCCAAACTCTCCTAACGGTCTTTAAACGTTTATGTGCAAAAGAACACTTGGAGTGTTAAAAAAAAAAAAAAAAAAAAAAAGCCAAGTCCCAGGACCCACAGGGAGTCTAAGTGGATAGGTCGGTGATAGGCGCCAAGAACGCGCATTTTTATAATATGCTCCAGGCAGTTCTGATTCAGGAAAGTCTCCCGCATCCCCCTTGGAGAAGGATTTTTGAAAAGAGTACTTCTGAGGGTTTGAAACTGAATCCTGCTCTGAAGCTTGATTCTTGCCTCAGGTTAAGGAGAGCAAGGCAGAGGGTGTCCTATTAGGCAAGTCTATTGACCTCTCTTAGACTCTAGTTCCAGCTTCTGCAAAAGTAATTCCTGCCTTACATCCGCGCCTAATAGGGTTACCTGTAAAGCTGAACAAGATAGTAAGTGTGAGTGAGCAAGATACTATATAACCATGCCTACAGCCACTGTAACCAACTTATTCCTTTGTTAAAGTTTGTTACAATGTCTCTTAGAAGTAACTGGGTCCAAGCCAGGACACCTCTCAACCCTTCCCGTGATTATTCTCTTTCGTGTCGTGCATCCTTTAGAATGCTCAGATTTTGCATATCTTGTCCCAGCACCTAGCACAGTGCCTAGAATATAATAGGTACCCCATAAATATTTATTGAACAAATTATGAATAATGACCATGATCTCAACTTAGGAGAGAGTGCAGGATCCTCAGTTCTCCTCAAGGAAAAACAAAAATAAAAACCAGAGTCATGGGTCATTCCTGGAAAGCTTTTCTTGGAGGATCCGATGTGGCTTAGTCTGGATTCTCTCGCCTATGAAGACATGCTGCTTGAAAATGTTCCAAGGCTACCTGCAGTTTAGGGAGCCCTCCAAGAAGTAATGAAGGTTGAAGGAAGAGGCGAGAAGCAAAAATGTGATTGGAAAGAAATGGCGGGTGGGAGTGGGCAATCAAGGTGATGAGTGGATGGATACAAGGGAGGAAACTCGGCAGTAGGAATGAACCTAAGGAATTCATGATTATCCACCAAATTGGGATAGTGAAGTGGGAGTGACTGAAAGGGTAAAAATGAACTAAACAGTACATTCAGTCACTCTTTCAACAAACATGTACCGAATGCCTACTCTGTGCCAGCCACTTCTGATTGACAAAAGGCAATTTAAAAATAGACACAGTTGGGCAGCCAGGGTGGCTCAGTGGTTTAGAGCCGCCTTCAGCCCAGGGCGTGGTCCTGGAGACGCGGGATCGAGTCCCACGTCCGGCTCCCTGCATGGAGCCTGCTTCTCCCTCTGCCTGTGTCTCTGCCTCTCTCTCTCTCTCTCTCTCTCTCTCATGAATAAATAAAACCTTTAAAAAAAATAGACACAGTTGCTGCCTACATGGAATTTACAACTGACTGAGCGCTTACTATATCTACCACATTGTTTAGGCACTGATAATACAGCCATTAGAAAAATCCCTGCCAATAAATAAATAAATAAATAAAAATAAAAAAAAAAAAAGAAAAATCCCCGCCTTATGGGGGGCGATGGGTGACAATCTACAAAAAAGGAACGAATAGGTAAAGTGAATGTGTTAGATTTTAACCCAGTAATCGAGCAAGTGTAAAACTGCAGCTGGGCCAAGCAGGAATCCAGGGCGTAGTCACATAGTGACAGGGACTGAGTAAACTTCCAAAGGTTAAAGGGCGGGGCGCTGGGGGAGCCCAGCGAGAGACCCGGGCAGAAGACTGTCCTTCGGTGGGAGGAGCCGGGCTTGGGGGGCAGAGAGCGAGGGTTGCAGACTTGAGTGACCTTCCAGCTTCCAGGTGCTCCTGCGTCTTCCGACCTGACAAAGCCGTAGGGTGCTTTCAGTGAATCGCTGTGCGTGAAGTGCAGGGCGCGAGGCCTGGCATTAAGAAGGCCCCCCAGGGATCCCTAGGTGGCGCAGCGGTTTGGCGCCTGCCTTCGGCCTAGGGCGCGATCCTGGAGACCCGGGATCGAATCCCACATCGGGCTCCCAGTGCATGGAGCCTGCTTCTCCCTCTGCCTGTGTCTCTGCCTCTCTCTCTCTCTTTCTGTGACTATCATAAATAAATAAAAATTAAAAAATAAAAATAAATAAATAAAAAAAAAAGAAGGCCCCCCAGTCAAGAGTAGTCAAACCCCAAAGCAAGTGGAGGCCTGGGTGGCACAGGTTAAGGGCCTCCCCACCCCCACCCCGGGCCCCACCGCAGGTGCGGGTGCTCGCGTCCCCCGCCCGCCGGAACGCCCGCGGGTTCGGGCGCAACGGCTCGGGAACCGCCGGCGGCCGCGTCCACAGCGCCGCCAGCCCGGCCGGAGCAGCGTGGGACCCCGGCGCTGGGACCCCGGCGCTGGCACTCGCGCCCCCGCCGGGCCCCGGTGGAGCCGCGGCCGCAGGTTAGAGCGGGGCGTCGGTCGCCCGCCAGCCCAGGCGCTTCGAGAGCGCTCGATGTGTGTGAAATGAATGAATGACCCTAGTCCGGGGAAAGCTCATTTCTCGGGGGCATCGTCTCTACTAGTCAAAGGACTAGAGGCAATGCTTGCGGTTTGCAACCGAATCCTTTCAGACGCATTGGTCTGCATTGTACTGGGGCAGCAGCCCGAGCCTCTCCTTACCACCCTGCCGTCTCCTCCTGAAGCCCGACTGCCCAGGCCCGCCTCCTACTTCCAGACCTCACTGCTCTGTTCATTTTCTTCCCTCGGATTGAGCCTCCCACTCCCACCTGCCTTGGCTCCTATCTCTTCCTCTTGACTCCTATCAATGTATCAGTGGCCCCCTTGGAAGCCTTTCCAACATCCCTACCCCAGAAATGAGTTTATCTCCAACACACCCCACTGATAATAGTCTCACCAAGTCGCATTAAAAGTAGTTGTTTATGTGTCTGATGGTCAGCTCCTTGGGGGCTGTCAACTTATTATTCATCCCCAGCCACCAGATAGAGAGACTGAAGGATATTTGAAAGCAATGCACCTCGCTTGTGCCTTTGCTGGATTCCAAATACGTTCCCTATAAGAACATGAGGTGGTAACAGGCAAATGGCTGTTGTTTCTGATGGAATTACAAATGCTTATTTGAAATTTTGGAAGCGAATTTTACCTTACCATGATTGCAGAGGATAGAGGAAAGATGATGATATGAGGGAAAAGATGTTATTGCAACTAAACTGAGGTTCAGGATTTCATATCTATCAGGTCAATAATCAGAAAATTGGGTTCTGATTAAGTGTTTTATTCTTGGCTTTTTAAGATACTTTTAACACATTATGTAAATGAATAGAGGGATGGCTAGATAAGCATGGATAGTGTGGGGGATAGTGTGCCTGTTTTAAACAATGCCACCAAATTTAGCACAGAAAGACTGACCAAGTAAAGATAATTGGCTACATTTACAGTGGTCCTCATATTTTACTGCCAGAATCACCAGGAGGGCTTTTTAAACCAACTGCTGGCCCATCCTCAGAGTCTCTGATAAATTAGGTCTTGCTAGGTGGGGCCTGAGAATCTGAATTTCTAACATGTTCCCAGATGATGCTGATGCTATTTGCATGGGCACCAAGTGTGGACTACAAAGATTAAAATAATTTGTTAGTAGTGAAGCCTGATGCCCAAAATCACATTTGTAGAATATGAAAATGAAATCTTAAAAACTTCAGACCCACCGAAATATTTTGTAATGTCAGGAAGCATCAGAGAATTGTTTTATTTTACGTTGTGTTGTTTTATTGTAAGAGATAGAGAGTACACTCACACCGGACAGATAGGGTCAGAGGAGGAATCTCAAGCAGGCTTCATGCCCAGCAGGAGCCCAACAGGTGGAGCTGAAATCAAGAGTCAGAGTCTTAACCAACTGAGCTACCCAGGGGCCCCCAGGGAATTGTTTTCTAAGTGGACACTTACCTTCAAGATTTTAGGTAGAGCTTAGCATGTTGTTGATCATGCTATATACAGAGGCCCATCACACTGATACCTTCAGGAGTCAGTAACAGACACCCCCTCGAATTGTGTCTCAGCCAAAAGGTCATTATCCCGTCAGTGTAGTTTGATAACTTTTTCTAAAATGCACTGCCTTCTCCACACCAAACTGCATCTGCCTCCTGTAAATAGGAGTTTCCTATCATACTTTGTCACAAGTGCCCTGCTAGTAAATGAAAATGAAGCATTAGGGATTCTAGGAAATCCACAAAGACATAATGGAACTGGACAAACTCCAGAAATGACATACTCCAGACAATAACCACCACCACCACCACAACAAAAAAAAACAACCCATAAGGAAATCATGTGTTTTACCTCGCTGCCTTTAGCCAGTCATGTGATGAACCCTGTAAGACAGCTTTCCTGCTGCCCCAGCTCTGCTAACCATCCTCACTGAGGTTCCTCCTACGAGTTATAACTTGATTACTTTTGCCCTAAACTATAGTAATAGTAGTGGCCTCCAATTAGACTTTTTGCTTCAGTCTCTCCTGTCCGATAGAACTTTTCTGTGATAGTGGAAATGATTTATACCTACACTGTTCAGCATGGTAGCCTCTGCCACATGTGGCTGGTGAGCACTTCATATGTAACTAGCTCAACTGAAGAATTTTTTATTTTATTTTATTTTAATGAAATTAAATTTAAATAGCCACAGGTAGCCAGTGGCTACCATACTGGACAGTATACCTTTAGAGCATACCACTGACATAATTCATTTCCCAAAGCACTTCCCTGTGCATATTACTAGTCCTGCTCAAGCACTTTATTTTTTTTAGATCATGAGAAGTGTACTCTTTAATCCCCACCCCCTATTTCACCTATCTCCCCACTTCCCCTCCCCCCAGTAGCCCTCTCCCCCAGGCAGAGGGAGAAGCAGGTTCCCTGCGGGGAACCTGATGTGGGACTTGATTCCAAGACCCCGAGATCCTGAGCCAAAGGCAGATGCTCAACCAATGAGCCACCCAGGCGTCCCTGCTCGTATATTTTCTTTCTTAAATTCCACGTATGAGGGCAGCCTGGGTGGCTCAGCAGTTTAGCGCTGCCTTCAGCCCAGGGCATGGTCCTGGGGACCCGGGATCAAGTCCCACGTCGGGCTCCCTGCATGGAGCCTGCTTCTCCCTCTGCCTGTGTCTCTGCCTCTCTATATCTGTTTCTCGAATAAATAAATAATATCTTTTAAAAAAATTCCACGTATGAGTGAGATATATCGTCTCTCTCTCTGACTAACTTCTTTCACTTAGCATGATACCCTCTAGCTCCATCCATGTTGTTGCAAATGATAAGAGTCCATTCTTTTTTATGGCTGAGTTATATTCCATTATATATATATATACCACATCTTTACCCATTCATCTATTGATGGACAATTGGGCTGCTTCCATAGTTTGGCTATTGTAAACAGTGCTGCAGTAAACATAGGGGTGCATGTATCCCTTTGAATTCTCCCTCTGCCTATGTCTCTGCCTCTCTCTCTGTGTCTCTCATGAGTAAATAAATAAAACCCTTAAAAAATTAAAAAACAAACAAAGGAAAAAAGAGAGAGACAACCAAGAAAAAGACTCTTAACTACAGAGAACAAACGAATGACTACTGGGGGAGGTAGGGAGATAGGTGAAGTAGTGGATGGGGATTAAAGGGGTGCATGTTATTCTGGCACTAAGTACCCAGTAACACAATTACTGGATTATAGCACTGTTTTATTTTTAATTTTCTGAGGAATCTCCATACTGTTTTTCACAGCAGCTGTACCAGTTTGCATTTCTATCAATAGTGCAAGAAGGCTCCTTTTTCTCCACATCCTTACCAACACTTGTTTCTTGTGTTTGTAATTGTAGCCATTCTGACAGGTGTGAGTTGATAACTCATTGTGGTTTGGGTTTGCATTTCTCTGATGATGAGTAATGTGGAGCATCTTTTCATGTGTCTGTTGGCCAACTGAATGTTTTCTTTGGAGAAATATCCATGTCTTCTCATTTTTTAGTGATTTATCTTTGGGGTATTGAGTTGTATCTGTTCTTTATATATTTTGGATACTAACCTTTTATTAGATATGTTATTTGCAAATATCTTCTCCCATTCTGTAGGTTGCCTTTTAATTTTGTTGATTGTTTCGCTCACTGTCCAGAAATGTTTTATTTAGATGCAGTCCCAATAATTTACTTTTGCTTTTATTTCCCTTGCCTCAGGAGACATATCCAGAAAAAAAATATAAATGATGTAGATTGAAGGTAATAAAATGAAATCTTACTTCCTGTAAGTGAAATAGTGGGATATAATGCCTCCAAAGGGCATGACACCAGAAAATATAAATACCTTAGCCTGGAAAGAAAATTAGAGAAAGTCTTGGGGGATAAACTATAATTTGTGATGGGAGAAGATGGGGGTATTTTGTCTTTGACAGCAAGGCTCTTGGTACAGAGATCACACACTGATGGTCCACGGGCTGAATTGGACTGCAGAGGGGTTTTGTTAGATATGTTCTGTGTTTAAAAAAAAAAAAATGGGTAAAGTAATTGGCAACATTTCAAAGTGAGAGGACTTCAGATAAAAATCTGCAATTGTTGCTCAACTTGAAAATGATCAGACCTGGCCAGGCTAGCCCCACATGACCCATGCCAGCCATTGCTGGAGCCTAGGAACTATCCACACTGCTCCCTCTGTGCCCCGAGGTGTATATGCTGCCTGCTTCGTGCCAACCCTGCCTTGGTGCCACTTTCAGAAACAAAATGCTGAATTCCAAACCCTGGATCCAACCCAGGATGGCTGGGGTTTTTTTGTTTTTGTTTTTCTTAATAATCTCAGTATAATTGGCAGGTTGATTAGGCTCTCTCAGTTGCCAGGGAAAGATATATTCTTGGGACACCTGTGTGGCTCAGCAGTAGAGTGTCTGCCTTTTGCTCAGGGCATGATCCAGGAGTTCTGGGATCAAGTCCCACAATGGGCTTCCTGCATGAAACCTACTTCTCCTTCTGCCTCTCTCTGTGTCTTTCAAAAACAAATAAATAAAATATTTTTTTTAAAAAAAAGATATATTCTAGCAACGGAAGCTTATTGTAGGATTACATGGGGAAAGTAAGGAAGACTGGATGAATATTCCTGTGGGTGGGAGAAGAAAAGGAAAAATATTACTTGTTTTAATGTACAGTTCTGTTTTTCTGAGAAACACAGAAATTACTAATTCTCCTAAGTGATACATTGTAAAATACCTCTTTCATCCTCTTCTACATCCCCCAATCACATTCTCGCTTTATTAAATTTGTGATCTTCAGTTCATAGGTACTATACAACACACGACTACTACTCAGTGCTTTGAGGGTAAAAATACAACCTATGACTATGGCCCAGTTAACTTTTCAAAAACCTTGGTTTTATCACCTATAAAATGGGGGTAATAGCAGCACTAGGATTGTCCTGGAAATTATATGAAATAACTCATGAAAAAAACCAAGTGCAATGTTTGGTATATAGTAAGTGCTCTATAATTATTGGTGATGATGATGATGATGATGATAATGATGATACATGATCATTCTGAAGGAAAACAGAGTTGCTGATACATTAAACTTGTTTTCAGCCTCACCTATAAAAGAACTACTTGGGTAATCTACAAATTTTGAGTGTTTACCTAGGTATCTTATAGCTATATAATATATAGATATACTTTTCTGCATTTATGTGGGAGTTTAGAGCTTATGCTTTTTTTATTGTTCAGAAATATAGATGAGGGGCACCTGGATGGCTCCGTCAGTTAAGGGTCTGATTCTTGATTTTGGCTCAGGTCATGACCTCAGGGTCATGGGATCAAGCGCTGAACCAGGCTCACACTCTGCAAGTAGTATGCTTGGGATTCCTTCTCCCTGTCCTCTCTCTCTCTCTCTCTCTCTCTCTTAAATAAATAAATATATAAAGAAATAAAGTATTTTAAAAAAATACCCATAGGTGATCAAGAATGATTATACTGGAACACCTGGGTGGCTTAGTGGTTTAGCACCTGCCTTCCGCCCAAGGCAAGATCCTGGAGTCCCGGGATCAAGTCCCACATCGGGCTCCCTGCATGGAGCCTGCTCCCTCTGCCTGTGTCTCTGCCTCTCTCTTTCTGTGACTCTCATGAATAAATAAATAAAATCTTTAAAAAAAATGATTATACTTTCTCCCAGAAATGGATCTATAGCCATCTTCAGTAACTTCTCATTTTCTTAAAAGAGCAGGACAATATAGACTTTTAAAACTTAATGTGACCCTTAGAGGCCATGTGTTCATTCACGTTATTTTATGCATGAAACTGAAGGAAACTGAAACCCAGTTTCTGAGACACTTGCCTCTAATCATATAAACTAGTTAGAAAAACAGCCAGGGCTGGAACTCCGGGCTCCTGATAGCCTGTGCAAAGTTTTCTCTGCTGCGCCCTGGTGCCACTAGCTGGGTACTTGACAATCATTCAAGAAATATTCATTGAGGGATCCCTGGGTGGCGCAGCGGTTTGGCGCCTGCCTTTGGCCCAGGGCGCGATCCTGGAGACCCGGGATCGAATCCCACATCAGGCTCCCAGTGCATGGAGCCTGCTTCTCCCTCTGCCTATGTCTCTGCCTCTCTCTCTCTCTCTCTCTCTCTGTGACTATCATAAATAAATAAAAATTAAAAAAAAAAGAAATATTCATTGAGGGCTTGCTATGTGTCAGACAGTATTCTGGCACCTGGGGATACAGCCACGAACAAAGCCCTGCCTCTTGGAAAACAGACAACAGACAGAAATATTGAATCAGGTCCTGACAGGTGCTATGAAGAAAAGGAAGGGATAAAAGGAAGAAGATACTATATTAACCACTTAATCTTTACTGTTTTCAGTGAAAATTGAAGGTTATACTGACTTTTACCTCTTAAATCATTTCCCCTACAACATAGCAACATAACTGAATATAAAGAAAACTAGATTTCCTAGCAAGACACTTGGGTTCTAGTCCCGACCCTAATTATTAAACAGCCAAGGAAGGCTATTTAAACTTTTGGGTTTCTCCATTTGGAAAAACGAGAATAATACACACTTTGCATTTTTTATACAATGGTTTTGAGTATAAAATTGTACAAGAGAAAGTTTTTTAAAACAGTAATGTGTTGAGATGCCTGGGTGGCTCAGTGGTTTAGCACCTGCCTTCAGCCCAGGGCCTGATCCTGGAGACTCAGGATGGAGTCCCACATCGGGCTCCCTGTGTGGAGCCTGCTTCTCCCTCTGCCTGTGTCTCTCCCTCTCTCTCTCTTTTTGTGTCTCTCATGAATAAATAAATAAAATCTTATTCAAAAAAAAGTAATGTGTTATGTAAATGTAAGATATCATTATATATGTAAATTTAATTTCCATAAAAATGTACCAAGAATCTAGAGTTTTTTAATTTGTTTTTTGTTTAAAAAATATATAAAATAAATTGTTTTTTGTTTGATCTCTTCCCACTCAACCAGGAATGATGCAACCAGAGAGGAGTGCCCAGAGTTTTGGCTATAAATATAGGCAAAATTCTTTCACATATGATGTCAAGCGAGATGTGTACAATGAGGAGACCTTTCAACAGGAACATAGAAGGAAGAGTATTTCCTCTGGGAACTTGGACATCGACATTACCACCTTCAGACATCATGTCCAGTGCCGGTGGGTGTGTGGGGTCATTCAGCTACTTTCATGCTGGCAGCAGCAAAACCCTGCTTTACTCCTTCAGTACCTACTTCTGTCTTCCTCTTTTGAATTCCTGTCATCAGGACCCTTAGTTTCCTGTGTAATTTTTTGTCAGTTGTTTGTTTGTTTATGGTTTGTCCTGTAGCATCCTGTTGATTATAAATTTCTTGGGCATAAAGACCTCAGGTGTCCCCAACAGCATCTGGGAATAACAATGAATAATACAAATGATTAACTATTGTTGCCAGTCTTCCAACAGCCACAGCCTGTGACAGCCACAGTGACTGGGTAGGTCCCACAGTTCAGGGGCTCTTCACCTGTTTTTGTGCTATGAACCTTTGAGCAGTCTGATAAAGCTTATGAACATCTTTTCAGAAATTCTTTTTTTACTTAAAAAAATTGTGGTAAAATAGATATAAACGAAGAATGGCCATTTTAACCGTTTGAAATGTACAAATCTACAGCACTCAGAACATTTCATGATGTTGTGCAACCATCACCACTGCTTTCAAAACTTTTTTCATCACCTCAAACAGAAACTTTGTACCCATTAAGCAATAATTCCCCATTTTCCCCCACCCCTAGCCCCTGGTAACCTCTCCTCTAGGTTCTGTCTCTATGCCTATTGTAGATATTTTGTTTAAGTATAATCACACAATTTTTGTCTTTCATATCTTTTTTAAGAGATTTTATTTATTTATTCATGAGAGACACACAGAGAGAGAGAAAGAGAGAGAGGCAGAGACAGGCAGAGGGAGAAGCAGGCTCCCTCTAGAGAGCCCAATGTGGGACTCAATCCCAGGACCCCAGGATCACGACCTGAGCAGAAGGCAGACATTCAACTACTGAGCCACCCAGGCATCCCTTGTCTTACATATCTGGTTTGTTTCACTTAGCATAATGTTTTCAAAGTTCATCTATGCTGTAGCATGGATCAGCTCCTCATTTCATCTTATGGCTGTGATACCCCATTGTATGTATATATCATATTTTGTTTATCCATTCATCTGTTGATTCATCCATGGGTTGTTTCCACTTTTTGGCTATTATGAATAATGCTGCTATTAATACTGGCAAAGAGGAGGGATCCCTGGGTGGCTCAGCGGTTTGGCACCTGCCTTCAGCCCAGGGTGTGATCCTGGAGTCCCGGGATTGAGTCTCACATTGGGCTCCCTGCATGAAGCCTGCTTCTCACTCTGCCTGGGTCTCTGCCTCTCTCTCTCTCTCTCTCTCTCTCTCTTTCTGTGTGTGTGTGTGTGTCATAAATAAATAAATAAAATCTTTTTTAAAATTCTGGAAAAGGAGTATCTAAGAACTTGTTTTCAACACCTTTGGGTTATATACCTGGAAGTGGAATTGTTGGATCATATGGTGATTCTATGTTTAAACTTTTTTAAGATTTTATTTATTTATTTATTCATGAGAGACAGAGACACAGGCAGAGGGAGAAGCAGGATCCTCATAGGGAGCCCAATGCGGGACTCAATCACCAGACCTGGGATCACAACCTGACACTAAAGCAGATGCTCAACTGCTCAGCCACCCAGGCGTCACTATAATTTTCTGAGGAACTAGCAAACTCTTTCATACAAGCTACAGCATTGTACATTCATACTAGCAATGTACAAGTGTTTTTGCTCCATATCGTCTTCAACTTGTGTTATTTTCCATTTTTAAAAAATTATAGCCATCCTATTAGGCATGAGGTGGTTATCTCATTGTGGGGTTTGGTTTGTTTGTTTGTTTGTTTTTTGTTTTTTTGTTGTTGTTGTTGCATTTCCCTAATAACTAAATACGTTGAGCATCCCTTCATGTGCTTTGGTCAGTTTTATGCCTTCTTGGAGGAAATGTCTATTTACTTCCTTTGCCCCTTTTAAAATTAGGTTTTTTTTTTTTTTTTTATTGTGGAGTTGTAGTAGTTCTCCTTATATCCTGGATATTAAACCCTTATCCAATATATAATTTGCAAATATTTTCTCCACTTCTGTGGACCATCTTTTCTGTGTGCTGATAGTGTCATTTGGTACACAAAAGCTTTTAATGTTCATGAGATCTGATTTATCTGTTATTTTGTTTTGTTGCCTGTGGTTTTGATGTCATCTTTAAGAAACTATCATGAAGGGCAGCCCAGGTGGCTCAGCAGTTTAGCACTGCCTTCAGCCCAGGGTGTGATCCTGGAGACCTGGGATCAAGTCCCACGTCAGGCTCCTACATGGAGCCTGCTTCTCCCACTGCCTGTGTTTCTGCCTCTCTCTCTCTCTCTCTCTGCGTGTCTCTCATGAATAAATAAATAAAATCTTTAAAAAAAAAAAGAAAAAAGAAACTATCATGAAATCTAAGATTATGAAGATTTTCCTGTTTTCTTTTAAGAGTTTTCTAGATTTAGGGGATCCCTGGGTGGCGCAGCGGTTTGGCGCCTGCCTTTGGCCCAGGGCGCGATCCTGGAGACCCGGGATCGAATCCCACGTCGGGCTCCCGGTGCATGGAGCCTGCTTCTCCCTCTGCCTGTGTCTCTGCCTCTCTCTCTCTCTCTCTGTGTGACTATCATCAATAAATAAAAATTTAAAAAAAAAAAAAAGAGTTTTCTAGATTTAGCTCTTAAATTTAGATTCTTGATTGATTTTGAGTTGATTTTGTATATGGTATAAAGTAAGGGTCTGACTTGATTCTTTCCATATGGAGATCCCATTTTCCCAGCACAATTTGTTGAAGAGACAGTTCTTTCCTTATTAAGTGGTCTTGGCCAGAATATTTTTTAATGCATAAAATACAGAGGATTATAAAAGAAACCAGTTAGGTTGAAATATAGTTCTCAAAATATTTTTTTAAATATTACAATTATGTTATTTAATAATGTGAATCTAGTAGCTACCATAATTTCAAGGTAACTGAATATAAATGATATCTTAAGATCTCTGCAACAATCTTTTTTTTTTTTAAACAATCTTAATATAATATGAACATATTGTGATTTCTATTGGTGACAAAGTCAGGTTCTGCTGATACTTTCAGTGGTTTGTTGTAATATTCATCACTGGTGGAAATGCTAAATTTCACTTAGGGGTAGTGAAAATAAAGGTATAATTTTTCCTAAGTTCACATACCTACAAATTCTATCTACAGACCCCATGGGGGTCCATAGACCTCATTAAGGACCCTTTTGACCTACCTCATTATACAAACCCCTAATTATTCAAGTTGTCCTCACTCACACTTGAGATTTATCAATCTCTCTCATCCCTTAATTTATCACTGTGGTTGGCATGTTTTGGATGACAAGACAAGAAGGCCTCCATACCACCCTATTGTAGACCTTCTTTCTCTGACACATTCTCCTTTGTCCATATCCTGCCTTTTGTCTTGGAGACCCTCCCCAGTCCTACATCACTACTCTCATTTTCTCTACTCCAGATGGCTCAGAAGTCATATGTCAAAGAGGGGATTTGGGGGCACATTGGCTTTGTCTCTACACAAGAAGAGTCTTTTCCTGACTTTTAATTCATCATAAAAAGGTACTACCAAAGAAATTTTAGCCTAACTCCCCTCCACCTGCCCTATGCTTGGACACTTAAATCTGATCAATTCTGCTCCTATTGGGCTTTTCTAGCAGTTCTTTTTTTTTTTAAGATTTTATTTATTCATTCATGAGACACACAGAGAGGCAGAGACCCAGGCAGAGGGAGAAGCAGGCTCCATGCAGGGAGCCCAATGTGGGACTCCATCCTAGAACTCCAGGATCACACCCTGAGCTGAAGGCAGACACTCTACAGCTGAGCCACCCAGGCATCCCTTACTCCTCATTTGTAAAACATACAGTTTTATCCACTTCTGGATTTTTAACATGAAAGGTAGCACAACTCTGTGGCTAAAAACAAGACTCAGAAGCCAGATTACTTGGTCTTGAATCCCAGTTCTGCTGCTTCCCAACTGCGTGACTTGAAGTAAGCTATCCAACCCTACCTTGCCTCAGTTTCCTCATCTGTAAAAATGGGGATGATACTAGTATCTAGTGTGAGGATTTAAGGAGTATTTGTAAGGCACCGAGCAAATAAAAAACACTATATACATGAGTGTTTTAGTTAAAAAATCTTTGAACTCCATCTCTTCTTTTTTTTTTCTTTAGATTTATTTATTTATTTGAGAGAAAGAGAGCATGTTGGGGGGAGGGGCCGAGGGAGAGAATCTTCAGGTAGACTCTGCTCTGAGCCTGACAGAGGGCTCCATCTCATGACCCATGGATCATGACCTGAGCTGAAACCAAGAGTCAGACACTCAACTGACTGAGCCACCCAGGTGCCCCCACCACCTCTTCTTTGACAGAAAATCTCATCTCTTTCCTCATTTTCTTCCTTTTCATTAGCAACTACAAATACTCCCTTTCTTATCAGAATGCCCCCTGTATTTCCACATAGACTCTTAGATTCCTTGCTGTTATGATGCTTTGGATAAAATCCAGATTCATGTCAAAATGCTTATACCGTTCCCCCACTGGATTCAATTCCTATTCCTCTAGTTCTTGCCTTAATATTCTTTTACTTCTAGGGCCTCATCATTCCATGTCCACTGTATTTTTTCCATGCTAAAGATCTTTGATGACTCTGCCTAGGGTGACTTCTGCCCAGTGGCACATGGAGAGAAAGAGAGACTGACCAGATGAAACACCAAATTGTCCCAGTGACTTGCTCTACTCTCTCCTTTGAGGGTCATAATTGGAGAGACTGTGTACTCACACTGTGTATACCTGCGTAACATTCAGGGACTCTCATAAAATAGCAATGGTCTTTTTCCTGGCTCCCAAACAGAATTTAATAGCTGTCAATATGAACTATGGTGGTAATAGAGTAAATAGAACACTGAAGTAGGCATCAGAAGACCTGGTTTGTAGCCCCAGCTCTGTCAACACTATTATGACCTTGGAAAAATGACATGCTTATTTGGCCTTAATTACCTTAGGGATCATAGTGCTCATAGTTGTGAGAGTCAAACATACGTGAAATTCTTTATGAGCACACTTTTTAGCTTTGGATACGCTAAAGTTCTATTTGTTGCTATAGTCAAATCCCAGCTATTCAATTACAGCTCACAGATGAAAAGCCTTCATATTTTTTGCTTTCAGCCCATACTAAATGTAAATAGCAAAAAGCAACTTAAAACCAAATTAGTTTTACTAGTTGATTGATTAACCAATTGACTGATTGATTAACAATGATTCTGCTGTTTTAGATGATTTGAAGGTTAATGTAGGTTTTCTAAATCTCAGCATCATTAACATTTTGGACTAGAAAATTGTTTCTTGTGGGGGCTGGCCTATGCACTATAGAATGTATAGCAACATCCCTGGCCTCCACCCACTAGATACCAGTAGCACCCTCTCCCTCAATTGTGACACCCAAAAATGTCTCCAGACGTTGCCAAATGTCCCCCAGATAACAAAAATGATTCTGATTGATGTTCACTGGGTTAAAAAATAATAAAGCTTTATTTTGTTGCTTTTTCTTTATATGGCTAACTCCTAAAGCATAGGATTCCAATATCTACATTTTCTATAAATTTCCACATACTACAGATCAAAGCCACATAAAGTTAATGTTCAGTAAAAAAAAAAAAAAAAAAAAAAAGTATATGGGGATAATGTGGATGTGTTAATTGCCCCTGTCTCCCAACAATGTCACATCTCAAAACACTGTCCTTCTCAAGAGAAAGCAGTAACAGTCCGTTTTTCTACTGGAAAATTGGTAGGTTTAATTCTTTCCAAACATCCTATTTTGTATGCTAGACAATAAAGCTTAGTTCTTGTCATATATACATGAGATTTGGTTCTCAGCCAGAGGTGACTTTGTCCCCCACAGAATATTTGACAATGTTTGGAGACATTTTTGGGTTGTCACAACTAGGGGAGGGAGTGCTATTGACATCTGGTGGGTGAAGGCCAGGGATGCTGCTAAACATCTCACAATGCATAGGACAGCCCCACAACAAAGAATTATCTCATCCACTATGTCAAAATATCAATAGTGCTAACAAGAAACTCTGTTGTATGGGAAGAATTATGCACCGTGCCTTTTCTTGGTATGTGGGGTTTTTTTTCTTTGGAAAATCTAATCAAATCTCTGTTCTTCTTTCTCACAGCTGCTCATGGCACAAATTCCTGAGATGCATACTAACGATCTTTCCTTTCCTGGAGTGGGTGTGTTTGTATCGGTTCAAGGATTGGCTTATTGGAGACTTACTTGCTGGTATAAGTGTTGGCTGTGTGCAAGTTCCCCAAGGTAAGGAAGCCTTTTTTTACCCACAATCTATCAGACATTGTCTGTTTATCCAGAGTAAACAATTACCTGTGTTAGAGGAATAGAAAAAATAGGTGCATTCCAATCACATTACTACCATTTATTCCCTTATCTGCCATATTACTAACTCTTCTAGGGTGGTTCCAAAAGATTCAGTTAGCTTCAGAGCACCCTGATGGCTCAGTTAGTTAAGCATCCAATTCTAGATTTCAGCTCAGGTCATGATCTCAGGGTCCTGGGATCAATCCCATGTTGGGGCTTTGCTCTCAGTGGAGAGTCTGCTTGAGATTCTCTCTCTCTTTCTCTCCCTCTGCCCCTCCCCTGCTCTCTCTCTCTCTCTCTCTCTCCCTCCCTCTCAAATAAATAAAGTAAATTTTTAAAAAAAGACTCAGTTAGTTTACATAGAATACTTTTAAGATACTTGGATTGCCCATTCAAGCATTGGTCTTTTTTTGCTTAATTAGTCATTTAATATTCACACAACTACAATAGTCCTCACTTGGCATTGGTTATACTTAGACAGGTAAAGAATAGGAAACACAGCATGCTAGCATCTCTTCAGTAAGTTACACACACAGCAGTCCAGGGGCCACTCTTTGGTCTTCCAAGTGGCAGTTCAGATAGAAGACAACAAAATCAAACAGACAGAGGTACAGGAGCTAATTGGGCTTTAGAAGCCTCATTTCCTGAATAGGAACCAACGTCTCTTGTAATTCTCATAACTGTTGTTTTCAGAGTCCCACAAATGGCATGCCCAATTACAAGAGTTATCGTGCTCAGAAAAGCTCAAAGCCAATGATTCCCACTGGATATTTAGCCTTCATTCACAATCTTCTTGGTCCACGTACAGAATAATCAGGCATTTTTACCATAACCAATGTTGGCTGGTAACACAGCTGACATTTCACTGTTACCAGATTCCCAAAGGAAGAGCTAGAAAGTTAATCCAACACCAAATTTATCCACAGAGAAGGAGAAAAGATTTTATTAATCCTTTACTTACAGTAGTTCGCAATTCCCTACTAGTATTTAAGCACTGTTTGTCTATCCTTCTGGGGCCAGTCAGGCAGGTATGAAACCTGTGATCATATAGGTTGTATAAAGTACAAAAGAGGCCAAACAAAGGGTCAAGTGGTAGCTAACATCCAACTCTGGCACAAGGCTGTTAGTTGGAGAAAAGGGATCCCTTTTTAAGAGCTCAGTTGTCCTACAGTAAAAATTGACTTTTTTTTTTCCTTTTGGTGTTCAATTCTACAAATTTGTACACATGTATGGATTTATGTTACCACCACAAAATGAAGAAACAGAACAGTTCTGTCAGCCCCAAAACACTCTTATGCCATTCCTTTTAGTCCCATCCTCCCCTGGCAACCACTGATCTGTTCTCTATTACCACAGTTCTGCCTTTTTGAGACTATCATCTGAATGGACTCATATAATATGTAACTGTCAAAGGCTGGCTTCCTCAATTCAGCATGATGTCTTTGAAATTAGTGGAAATTGTAATATGCTTCAATAGCTTTATTGCTGAATAGATTATCCACTGCATGGCTGTGGATGAGAAACCAGAGTTTCTGATTCACATGTTGGTAGACATTTCATGTCTAGTTTTTGTCCCAAATAAAGTTTCTATGAACATTCCAGTACAGGTTTTTATGAAAACATAGTTTTCATTTCTCTAAGGTAAATACCCAGGAGTGGTATTGCTGGTCATACGGTAGGTATGTGTTTAACTTTATAAGAAACTACCAAACTGTTTTCCAGAGTGGCTGTGCCTACCATTGTTCATTCCTACCAACAATGTATGAGGATTTTAGTTCCTCCACACCCTTCGCTTGATGTTGCCTGTATTTTTAAACTAAACTTCCTATTTTGAAATAATTATAGATTCACAAGAGGTGCCGGGTGGCACTGTCAGTTAAGTGTCTGACTCTTATTTTCAGTGCAGGGCATGATCTCAAGGTCATGAGATAGAGCCTGCATTGGGCTCCAAGCTCAGCAAGGAGTCTGCTTGAGATTACCTCTCTCCCTCTCCTTCTGCCTCCTCTTCTCCCCACTTGTACTCTCTTTCTTTTTTTTTCTTTTTAAAGATGCTGTATTCTTTTTTTTTTAAGATTTTATTTATTTATTCATGATAGTCACACAGAGAGAGACAGAGAGGCAGAGACACAAGCAGAGGGAGAAGCAGGCTCCATGCAGGGAGCCCGACGTGGGACTCAATCCCGGGTCTCCAGGATCGCGTCCCGGGCCAAAGGCAGGCGCCAAACAGCTGCGCCACCCAGGGATCCCTTGTATTCTCTTTCTCTTGCTCACTCTCACTCTCTCTATAAAACAAATCTCTAAACAATATATAGATTCACATGCATTTGAAAGAAACTGCAGAGAGATTCCTTGTATCCTTTCTCTACTTTCCCAAATGGCAACATCTTACAAGACTACAGTTCAATCCCACAACCAGGGTATTAACATTGATATAGTCAAGATATAGAACATTTCCACCACTACAAGGGATCCGTCATGTCGCCTTTTTATATTATCCCCACTTGCCTCTTGCTCTCATTTCCTCCTTAACCCTGGCAACCACTCATCTGTTCTTCATGTCTAGAATGTTGTCATTTCAAGAAAGTTATATAAAATAGAGTCATATAGTTTGGAACTCTTTGAGATTGCCTTTTTTTTTTTTCACTCATCTTAATTCTCTGAAGATTCATCTAGGTTTTTGTCTGTATCAATAGTTTTTCCTTTTTATTGCTGAGTGGTATTCCATGCTATGGATACACCATAGTTTATTTAAACATAAACACCCTTAAAGTATGTCTGGATTGTTTTCAGGCTTTGGCTATTACAAATATAGCTGCTGGGATCCCTGGGTGGCTCAGCAGTTTAGTGCCTGCCTTCGGCCTAGGGCGTGATCCTGGAGTCCCAGGATCGAGTCCCATATCGGGCTCCCTGCATGGAGCCTGCTTCTCCCTCTGCCTGTGTCTCTGCCTGTGTGTGTGTGTGTGTGTGTGTGTGTGTGTCTGTGTGTCTGTGTCTGTGTCTCTCATGAAAAAATAAATAAAATCTTAAAACAAAACAAAACAAAAAAACAAATATAGCTGCTATGAACATTTGTGTGTAGGTTAACAAACATAGTATTCATTTCTCTGGGATAAATGTCCAGGAGCACAACAGTGAGATTATAGAATAGTTATATCTTTAGATTTTTAAGAAACTGCCAACCTGTGTTCTAGAATGGTTGTATCATTTTATATTCCCACCAGCAATCTATGAGTGATCCAATTGCTCTGCATCCTCACTAACACTTGATGTTGTCACTACTTTTTTTCCTTTTTAGCCATTCTAATAAGGATGTCTGAGATCTCATTGCAGTTTCAGTTTGCATTTTCCTAATGCCTTATGATGTTTAAGATCTCCTATGCCAATTCCCCACTTGAATATTTTAATGAAATAGCTCTTCTTGTCTTTTGTTCATGTTCTAATTGGATTATTTACATTTTCACTATTGAGTTTCAAGAGTTATTCATGTATTCTAGATATTGGTCCTTTATCTTAGTGTTTTATAAATATTTTCTCCCAATCTGTAGCCTATCTTTTCATCCTTTTAACAGAGTATATACAGAGCAAAAGTCTTCATTTTGATGAAGGCTAGATTTTATTATCTTTTGTAGCCATTCTAAGAGTTATGTAGTGATGTCTCATTGTGGCTTTAATTTGTATTTCCCTAATGGCTAATGAGATTGAACATCTTTTCATGTTCATATTTGCTATCCTCATAACCTCTTTTTTTAAAGATATTTACTTATTCGTTACTTGAGAGAGAGAGAGAAAGAGCATGAGCTGGAGGGGGAGAGGACAGACAGGCAGAGAGAATCTCAAGCAGACTCCACACTGAGCATGGAGCCCCACATGGGGCTCAGTCTCACTATGCTGAGATCATAACCTGAGCCAAAACCAAGAGTCAACCACTCAACTGACTATGCCACCCACGCACCCCTATACTCATCTCACATCCTTTTTAGTGAGATGCTTGTTCAACAACTTTGCCCAATTTTTTAATTGGAAAAAAATTTTTGTTTTCCTATTGTTAATTTTTGAGACTTCTTGATATATTCTGGATACAAGTCCTTTGTCAGATAGGTGGTTTGCAAATATTTTCTCTGAGTCTATAGCTTATCTTTTCACTCTCTTAATAGTGTATTTGACAGAACAAACAGTTTTAATTTTGATGAAGTCCAATTTATCCATTTTTTTTCCTTTTATGAATTGTGCTTTTCCTATTGTATATAAGAACCTTTCTAATCCCATGTCACAAAGATTTTCTTTTATGTTTTCTCCTAAAAGTCCTATAGGTTTATGTTTTACATGTAGATCTATGATCTATTTTGAGTTAATCCTTACATACAGTATGAAGTTTAGGTCAAAGTTTGTTTTTTGTTACATATTTAACATCATTTTTTTTAACATCATTTTTAAAGAAGGCTATCACTCACTGAATGTTTTTATGCTTTTCTCAAAGATCAAATAGCCATATTTTTGTGGGTTCATTTCTGGACTCTATTCTGTTCCATTGATCTAGTTGTCTATCTCTTTACAAATATCATGTCTTGATTATTGTATTTTTATAGTGAGTCTTAAAATTGGGTAGTGTGATCCCTCCAATTTTGTTCTTTTTCAAAATTGTTTTAGCTATTTTTCTATATAAATTTTATCATCAGCTTGTTTATGCCTACAAAAAAATCCTACTGAGATATGGATAGCTGTTACATTAACTCCATAGAGCACTTAGGGGATAATTGATATCTTTATGTTGAGTTTCCAACCCATGATCATGGTATATATCTTCATTTACTTTGGCCTTCTTTGATTTCCTTCATTAGCATTTGTATTTCCTTCATTAGCATACAGGTCCTGCAAATGTTTTGTTAGAATTATATCTAAGCATTTCATTTTGGAGGAGATACTGATTGTGGTAATTAAAAACAGTTTGGGTTTCCAATTATTCATTGTTTGCATATAGAAATACAATTGATCTGTGTGTTCACCTTGCATCCTGCAACTCATTTATTAGTTCTAAGAATCTTCTGTAGATTCCTTGGTATATACTACATTGATAATCATGTCACCTGCTAATAGGGACAGTTGTGCTTCTTTCTAATCTGAATGACTTTTATGACTTTATCTTGTTTATTGTGCTGGCTAAGACTTCCATTACTATGCTGAATAAGAGTCGTGAGAATAGACATTTTTACCTTGTTCCTGTTCTTAGGAGGGAAAGGATTCAATTTTTCACAGTTAAGTATGATGTTAGCTGTAGGATTTTTGTAGATGCTCTTTATTAGGTGGAGGAACTTTCCATCTATTCTAGCTTGCTGAGAATTTTTATCATGAATGGATATTGTATTTTGTCCAATGATTTTTCTATAATATTGACATGACCATGTATTTTTCTATTTAGATTGTTAATATGGTAGATTACATTAATTAATTTTTAAATATTGAACCAGCTTTGCATTCCCAAAATAAAGGAGTGCCTTTTAAAATTTCTATATGGTAGCGATAAATCAAAATGTTCTGTTTGTATGAGTACATTTACTTCCAGAAAAGTATCAGAAAGTCTCTAGAGGGCTACAATGAGGGACCTGAACTCTTGGTACTGATGCTTTAACTGTGAGTCCTCTACTGACTCCCACTTATCAAAAGTCCTTCATTTATGGTCAAAGTTGAGGACATCTCATTACTAAATTATCAAATCATCAGTATAATTTCATACCAAAAGAAGAATGGCATTAGGGTGTAAAAGTTTACCCAGCATCCAGCATACTATCTAGCACATAGTGGGTAGTCAAGTTCTTTGGTGAATAATAATGATCACATAACTACATGAATGAATGAATCTGAGCAACAGTTGTTAACTGACTAAGGGATTCTATATTATTTTAAGTATTCTATATTATTTTAAGTATTTTAATAATGAAATAATTTGTAGTATAAATAATTCAAGGGATCCCTGGGTCGCGCAGCGGTTTGGCGCCTGCCTTTGGCCCAGGGCGCGATCCTGGAGACTCGGGATCGAATCCCACATCAGGCTCCCGGTGCATGGAGCCTGCTTCTCCCTCTGCCTGTGTCTCTGCCTCTCTCTCTCCGTGACTATCATAAATAAATAAAAATTAAAAAAATAAATATTAAATAATTCAAAAGTTTTATTTGTATTTGAATAGGTAGTACCTGACAACTTAATACTATCCTTCAAATGAAACAAAAATACTACAGGTGAAGAACTTATTTAAAAAGTGCTAGGGGATCCCTGGGTAGCGCAGCGGTTTGGCGCCTGCCTTTGGCACCAGGGTGCGATCCTGGAGACCCGGGATCGAATCCCACGTCAGGCTCCCGGTGCATGGAGCCTGCTTCTCCCTCTGCCTGTGTCTCTGCCTCTCTCTCTCTCTGTGTGACTATCATAAATAAATAAAATTTTTAAAAAAAAGTGCTAGATCTTCCTGACAGTAGAATTTCAATTTATAAACATAAAAGAAAATAGAAAATCACCATTAGGGAAACACCAGAGTAATAATTGCCATAGATAAAATCCACTAACAGATGTTAAAATTAGTAGGTGGAAGTCTGCAAACTATGTAAGGAGATTTTCATAGTTTCAGAGTTTCTTCCTCAAAATATTTGCTAACTACTTCACTACTCTATAGTAAAGAACTTGGGAAAAACAACCTGAACCAAGTGATCAATGCTATGTCATTACCAGCAGTAAGATATACAGAGACTTCTGAATCCTGTGATACGAAGGACACAACATCATATCTGTAGCATTCTCGCCAAAGACATTTAACTTTAGTATAATTGTGCAGGCACCTAAGACTAACCCCAAATGAGGGGCATTTGACAAAATAACTGATCTGTTAATACTCCTTCAAAGTGTCAAAGTCAAGAAAAACAAATATTCTAAAACAAACAAACAAACAAACAAACAAAAAACCAAGTAAAGGCTGAGGAACTATTATAGTTTGCAGGGTTCAGGAGAAATAACTAAATGGAATGTGGAATTCTGGATAGAGTCCAGGAACAGAAAAAGAAAATTAATGGGAAAACTAATGAGATTCAAATAAAGTCTTTAGTTATTTTATAAGGTTAATTTTCTGATTCTGATCATTATACTCTATGTGAAATGTTAACATTAGGAGAAGCTAAGTAAAGGATATACAAGAAGCTATTATTTTTGTAACTTTTCTATAGATCTAAAATTAGTTCAAATTAAAAATTTTTTAAAGTAGTGGAAAGTTTGGAAATTAGTTTTCCCTTTATTTTTCCAAAGCCTAATTTTAACTGAGATTAGACCACTTAGTTCTCAGGCTCTTACCAAGTAATTCTCTTACTTCTCTGTATGGGGAAGTTATTTGAAACCCTACATTTCAGAGCACTTGGGTGGCTCAATCATTTGGGCAGCCAGCTCTTGATTTCAAATCAGGTCATGGTCTCGGGATCCTGAGATAGAGCCCTGCATCAGGATCTGTACTCAGCAGGGAGTCTGCTTGAAGATTCTCTCTCCCTCTCCTTCGGCCCCTCCCCCTGCTTACTGTCTCTCAAAAATAAACAAATAAATCCTTAAAAAAAGAAACCTTACATTTCAAAATGTATGTTACATATCACAAGTAAATAAGGGTTGGGGCACCTGACTGGCTCAGTTGGTGGAACATGAAACCTGATCTCAGGGTCATGAGTTCAACCCCATGTTGAGTGGAGAGCTTACTTAAAAAATAAATAAACAAAATATATTTTTAAAAAAGAGTAAATTGGGGCTATTCAACATTATACTGGAATTCATAAGCAGTATAACAAGGTGAGAAAAAGAAATATAAGGTATAAGAATTAAAAAGGAAGAAACAAAATTTCATTATTTATAGGTGATCATTTTTTAATGAAGAAAATAATCTACCAATAAATTAATAAAATTAATAAGATTTTATCAAGTTTGCTGGATACAAGATCAATATATAAAAATCAAGTATATTCTTATGTACCTGCAGGAAACAGAAAGTGAAATTTTTTAAAAGATACCATTTACCGGGATCCCTGGGTGGCACAGCGGTTTGGCGCCTGCCTTGGCCCAGGGCGCGATCCCGGAGACCCGGGATCGAATCCCACGTCGGGCTCCTGGTGCATGGAGACTGCTTCTCCCTCTGCTTGTGTCTCTGCCTCTCTCTCTCTCTGTGTGTGTGTGACTATCATAAATAAATAAAAAATTTAAAAAATAAAATAAAATAAAAGCATAATAAAAGCATAATAAATACCAAAGCATAATAAATATGAAATAAGTTGTAATGAAACTAAGAAAAGGTAGGTAAGGTTTCTTTAGAAAAATTATACAACTTTACTGAGTATTATTAATTAAATTAATTGAAAACTAGCAAGTTCATGAGTTAGAAGCCTCAATATTTAAAGATCTCAGTCTCTCAAAATAAACTCTATAGATAATTTTAATGTAAATCTCAACAGGATTTTTTTTTCAACAGGATTTTTTTAATGGAACATTATAAACAGATTCTAAAATGTATGTGTAAATGCAAAAAGCCAAGAATGCCATATTCTTTTGAAGCACAGCACAAGAAGGCTTACTTCTCCAATTATCAAAATTTAATATAAAGTTGTAATATTTAAGATAATGGCCAACAAAAGTAGACAGAATAAGTAAACATTCATATATGCATATATTGGAATACATGGAAGGAACATGAGCAATCTCAAGCAACTTACCACCATATGGAGGACTGTTATATACATGATATTGAGCAAAAGAAGCAGAAATAAAATTTTCATACAGTGTAACTCCATCAATATAAAATCCAAACTGAAAATTCAAACTGAACTAAACTGTATTATTTAGAAATATGTACATTACTGGTAAAACTATAAAGCAAAGCAAAGAAATTATTATCATAAAAAGTCAAAATAATGAATACCTTTGTGGAAATAGGTGGAATTATAATCAAAGACCTGGGTGGTGGTAACAAAGATGTTTGTTTTAGCTCAGCATCTATTTTTTTAAAGATTTTATTTGTTTATTTGACAGAGAGAGAGCACACAAGCATGGGGAGAAGCAGAGGGAGAGAGAGAAGCAGACTCCCTGCTGAGCAGAGAGCTCAATGTGGGCTCAGTCCCAAGACCCCAAGAATCATGACCTGAGCTGAAGGCAGACGCTTAACCAACTGAGCCACCCAGACCCCCAACATCTAGTTTTTTAACTATTTATTTTATTTTTATAAATAAAATATATCTATTTATTTATTTGAGAGAGAGAGTGTGTGCATGAGAGAGGGCATAAGTTGAGGGAGGGGCAGAGGGGGAGAATCTTATTGAGCACAAAGCCCAAACCAGGGCTTAATCCCACATCCTGAAATCATGACCTGAGCCGAAACCAAGAGTCAGTCAGTCAACCAATTGAGCCAGCTAGGCACCCCATCAAGATCTATTTTAATGCACTTTCTATATGTATGTTATATTTCACAATAAAAATGGGCATTTTTTGACTAACTTATCAAAACTGTTGCTAAACTAATTACTACAAAGTAGCAAGACAGTATGGTATTACAGAGATATACAATTAGACCAATGAAACAGAAAAGAGATACACAGATATATGTTGCACAGTTTATATCAGATGTGTCACTATAGAAACAAACTTTTTAATGAATGATATGAAACAACTGGATACTTACTTAAAAAAAATTTTAAGGGCACCTGGGTGGCTCAGTAAGTTGAGTGTCCAATTCTTGATCTCAGCTCAGATCTTGATCTCAAGGCTCCATGCTGGGTGTAGAACCTATTAAAAACAATAACAACAAGAAAAAACAATTTTTAGACCTCTACCTAATGCCATACACAAAAATCTATTCCTGGTAGATTAAATACCTAAATGTGAAAGGTAAAACCATAAAATTTTTTTAGAATTATGTAGGGCAATATTTTCATGATCTTGAGGTAAAAAAATGATTTCTCAAACAAGACATAAGAAGTACTAGCCTGCCTAAGAGGAAAAGACTAATAAATTAATAAAGTAAAAGTCTTGTTCATTCAAAGACACACAAAGATTGAAAAGCAAACCACAGAAAGGGAGAGATACTTGTAATACACACACTCAGCAAAGGACTTAAATCTGCAATATATATACTCCTACAAATCCGTAAGGAAACAACTCAATGAGACTGATCAAGATTATTGAAGTGAAAAGTGAAATTTGAGTTACATGCTAACTCACACACACTAAAATGGAACTTGTACAATGATGCACCAAGAGGCATGTACAAAAATATTCCTGGCAATGTTGTTCCCAGTAGCCTCGAACTGGAAACAAAAACAGGAGCCTGTGCAAGCCTAAAGACCAAGAAAATAGGGAGATTGCTGCCTTGGATCCTGATGGTTTTTTAGTTACGGTTCCAGTCTCTGATGAGGCCTAACTGCCTTTTATACTCTTTTAGTAAATTTCCTGTTTTGCTTAAGCTAATTTAAGCAATTTCTCTGTGTGTGTGTTTTCTTGGTTTTTTGCTTTTGCAATCATTAGAGCTTTGCTTTGAAAAGAAATGCAGAAGGAGAAACTATAAATTATAAAGATTTAAGAGACCCATCAACTGATATGAAAGCTTCATTTAGGTCCTGATATGAACACAAAGATTGTAAAAAATAGTACAACATATAATAGCAAATAATATTTTTTAAAGATCACTCCAAAACCCACCATATCTTTGGCTGAAGGTTTCTCATGTGGTTGTAGTCAAGCTGTCAGTCATCTCAAGGCTCTACTGAGGCTGGAGATCAGCCTTTAGGCTCACTCATGCATTTGCTGCCAGGCCTGGGTTTCTCACCTTGTGGGCCTCTCCAACAGTGCTTGAGTGTCCTCCTAATATGGTAGCTGGGAACAGCTACATGCAGACTTCCTACTTTAAAAACTATTCAGAATTTCAAGATGGTCAGAGTAGAGCATTAAGGCAAGTGTGGAACCTTCTAAGCCCTGTTTAATTGCATAGGTCACACACTCTTGAAGCCAGGTCTTGCAGCTGGTGAGAGATAGAGAGAGAGCAACCAGGACAGAAGCATCGTACAACCTACTCTCAAAAGTGACATCCTATCATTTTTGTTGTACTCTCACTTTTTAGATACGAGTTACTAGGTCCATCCCCTACTAAAGGGGTAGGGATCACACAGAGGCATGAATACCAATTAGCCATTGCAGATCATCTTAGAGGCCCTCTAAGGCCACAACAACCATCTATGAGATAAGCAGGGAAATTTGAGCATTGACTGAATATTTGATAAAAAACCATTATTAATTTCTTAAATATAATGATGGTATTGTAGTTAAATTAAAAAGAGGGTCTCCTTCTGGGGCACCTGGTTGGCTTAGTCAATAGAGCATGAGACTTTGATCTCAGGGTTGTGAGTTTGAGCCCCACATTGGGCACACAGATTACTTAAAAAAAAAGAGGGTCTTTTTTTAAATATCTACAGATGAAATAATTTCATTTTTTTAATTTGCTTAAAAATAATATGAATTGGGAGAGGAGTGAGCATTGAATAGATGAGATAAGATTGGTCATGAGTTGACTACTGTTAAAGCAGGTTATAAATACATGGGAGGTCATTATACTCTAGTTTTGTATGTGTTTGAACCTCAAACACACACACACACACACACACACACAAAGCCTTGTTTATCTAAGACACTAACTTGGCTCACTGAACTTATAACTGAATTCAGATGAGCACACGTTATGATGTAAGTTGAAGATAGGTCCTCAGGAGTGCCTGGGTGGCTCAGTCAGTGGATCATTGGGCTCTTGATTTTGGTTCAGGTCATGACCTCAGAATCATGAGATTGAGCCATTTATAGGGCTCCATGCTGGCTGTAGAGCCTGCTCAAGATTCTCTCTTTCCTCTCCTTCTCCCATCCCCCCATCACCCCTGTGCATGTGCACACATGCACTCTCTTTCTCTCAAAAAAAAAAAAAAAAAAAAAGGATAGGCTGTCAGGGCAGGAGCTGCAGGTTTGAGACATCAAAGGATGACACCATGCATGTTAATCTATTTGCTTCAAAATTTACAAATTCTCATGGTATTCTTGGAAAAGAAAGTAAGTATTGAAGGAGTTGTTGAAGAAAGAGGCTGAAATGATTGGCATATGGAAGAGAGACAACACATACCAATGTGGAAATCAAGCCAGCAAAGTACGGTTCTTGCCTTGTTCTCCAGCTTTATTTCCAGTACTGGAGGATTCCCAGGGCCTTCTGCTACTAGACTAGGGGTGAAATGGGACTACCTCTGGGCTGTTGGAATCAGAAGTTTTATTGTGATGTCTGTTTTCCATGATTAGCAGGAAGAACTTGAAGTGAAAAGTGTTTAAGCCTGTGATTTATAACTGAGGTGTAAAAGCATGTGGTAAAGTAGGAGAAGCTACATACTAAAGGAGGTAATAAAAGGGACTAATGGAGGGCTATGTGTCAAGAGCTGCTATTACCATGCTCAGTCAGTTACACACAGGGATCATTATTTTAAATATTCTTTACAGTATTTTTGAAAGTGACTTTTAAAAGTTAGCCTACTGGGGGGTGGGGGATGGGGTAACTGGGTGATGGGCACTAAGGACGGCATGTGATGTAATGAGCGCTGGGTGTTATAAGACTGATGAGGGCAGCTCCGGTGGCTCAGCGGTTTAGTGCTGTCTTCAGCCCAGTGTGTGATCCTGGAGACCCGGGATTGAGTCCCACGTCAGGCTCCCTGCATGGAGCCTGCTTCTCCCTCTGCCTGTGTCTCTGCCTCTCTCTCTCTCTCTCTTTCTCCCTCTCTGCATCTCTCATGAATAAATAAATAAAAATCTTAAAAAAAAAGACTGATGAATCACTGAGCTCTACCTCTGAAACTAATAATATATTAATTAATTGAATTTAAATTTTTTAAAAAGCCAGCCTACCTCTTCTTACTTAAATTATCTTGTTTTTCAGTCCTGACATTTAGTTTGCTGACCAGGCAACTGATTCCTCCTCTCAATGTCTGTTATGCAGCTTTCTGTTCTTCATTAATTTATGTCATTTTTGGATCATGTCATCAAATGTCCATTGGTGAGTCCAGCACTGGAACCCCAGGAGGTGGATGGAGTCTCTGCCTCAATCATTTCCTTATTGCTAAGAACCCAAACTGAAGCTATACTTAAGGTAGAAAAAAAGGAAGCAGAAAATGGACATTCCATCCATAGGGTGAGGGTTCAGATTTGAGAGACTGTGCCATTATTAAGGTCACTGCCAGACAACTCGGCCAGCCACCTGGTTTCCAAAAGAATTAAACAGCATTGGTACTTTTCTTGGTGAAATTACCACTGGTTGAAATCTGCCCTCAATCCAGAAGATCCAGAGGCAATTTTGCCAATATTCCTAGAGTGGATCCATCTTTCAGCTGGACCTGCAGTAACCCAAGACCATGGGCCTACTTTATAATCATCATGCCAGCTTATTAATCTACAATGAGAAAATGTTGTCATGGTAACAAAGCACTCAAATCCATAGGATAAGCACTTTCCTTACCTGAGTCAAAAGTCCACCTACTAATTTATAATCAGAAATAACTGTTACAGGGATCAAACTAGTTGAAGGTCATATAAGCAGCACATTTTCTTCACATAGGTAAACTGGCATAGAAATCAAACCACAAAAATACTCAGTAATCTTGGCATTGCCAACATCTACTTAGTAAAGTACCTTTTTCTGGGCTTCCCTACTGAACAACTGACCACCCAAACAACACTGATCATTTTGACTGACACATGCTTTCTCCAGATATGTTTGTGCATTCAATCTGGTTACCCTCTCATTATTCTAGAGGCAGAGTGATATCCTGCCTTTTTTAAGGACAATATCACATGTCTCTACTAAAACCCATTATATGTTGATATTACATTCAGACACTGAGAGAACAATTATATTTGCATATTTCCAAGTTCCGGGGCACATCATAATCATTTCCAAATACTGATAATAAGGTTACTAGAGTTTTGTTTCTGTTAGGTAATTTAAAAGTAGGGTTTGCCTTTGCTCCCATATGTGACTATGTGGATAGGAGGACTGAATGAAATCATGTTTGAAACAGGTTTAGCTCAGTGTCATTTTGCACCTAGTTAATCCTTCATAAATGATAAGTGTTGTCTTATTATTATTATTGATTAGCTTTGTTTTCTTATCCCCTCCCCCATCATCTCATTCACCATCTCTAAGAGCAGGTAAGTGGCTGAGCCTGTTATGCACTTCCAGCCAATTTCTCTTTGAGCCCCACTCCATACACCCATACCTGGACCACAAAGATCTAAATTCTGGGAATTGGTCATGACATGTGGAACCCAGAGTTCTTTTCTTCACTCATTCTTAACTTCTCCAAGGACCACTTTCAAAAAAGAAAAGTTATTCAGATCAAAGACAAAACAACATCAGACCATGCCTTGCTTTTGTCAAATATGTCGGGTTCCCTGGTTTTAAAACCTCACTTTCCGCCTCAACATCTTTCATAGGTTCCTTCTTCCTTGTGAGTGCTCTGATGATCAATGTCCTGAGATTGTACCCATTCAACAGTGGCCACCTGGTTCTGGGAACTTTCATCAAGGAAGACTTTTCTGCACCCTCCTTCCTTGTGGATTATAACAGATCCTTGAGTGTGGTGGCATCCACAACTTTTCTGACTGGGATTATTCAGGTAGGATCTGAGTCTCTGAACCCCTGAAGAAGAAGTAAATAAATAAAGGAGCTACAAAGGGACCCTTTCCTTTTGTTACTCCTGTTACCCATGGTAATATATCTGAAACTTCAATGATTTATTTTTGGAAAACTTACAGGATGTGTGGATAGGCTCTCCTCAGTGATAAAACTTTTTCCTCCTCAGAAATCATTCACCATTGATTTGGGATTAGATATGGAACATTCTCATCAGTCTCTTCTCTAAAACTAAAGAAGGGCCCTAGGGACTATGGTCTAGAGTTCTTTTTTTAAAATTTTTATTATTATTATTATTTTATTTATTTATGGTAGTCAGAGAGAGAGAGAGAGAGAGAGAGAGAGGCAGAGCACAGGCAGAGGGAGAAGCAGGCTCCATGTACTGGGAGCCCGACGTGGGATTTGATCCCGGGTCTCCAGGATCGCACCCTGGGCCAAAGGCAGGCGTTAAACTGTCTGCGCCACCCAGGGATCCCTGATCTAGAGTTCTATTCATGATTTCACGTGTTGTTTTTTTTTAAAACTCTTTATATTCTTTCAACAAGAATAGCACTCATAGGTTCACATACTATATTTTGAGTTAAGTAAGCATTAGAGTCAGACCTGGAACCCTTTTTCTAGAATTTCAGGAGCATAGCTAAAGGACAATAATATCAATGACTTGTTAAAATATCAAAACTTATTTTTGGTGTGTCTTTGATTTTCTCTGAGAGTCTACCATCTGAAGCTTCATCGTTGAACTAAAGTCACATATGCTAGCTTTCTCTTTTTCCACAATTAATCTACTCTTTAGCTAATTTTTGCTGATCTCTCCTGGGACCATCTTTTATTAGGTATAGATTTATTGGAAGCCTGCAAAGTCAGGTTATCCTAGTGAGCAGGCTCCAGCCCTGATACCAGCTATATGACCTACTTAAATCACTTTACCTTTATGGGCCTCAGTTTCCTTGTGTGTAAAATGGGAATAATAATGTTTGTTTTGCAGGGTTCTCATGACTAAGTGAGAAAATACATGTAAAGCATTCAACCCAGAGTCTGTCACATAGTAAGCATCAATATGTTATAATTATGGTACAGAAAATATGAATTTGGTACTTTGACAGAGACCAAAAATTAAAAAAAGAAGATGTAATTCCTGTGGTTAAAAAATCCAGTCTTTTAGAAAAAGACAAAATAACAGGCAATGTAAGTTAGCAACCTATGAATTATCTACAAGGTCCTGGGCATGTTCTCTTGCCTCCTTTGAGCCTTGGGGTTTTATTTGTTTGTTTGTTTGTTTGTTTGTTTGTCTAATAAAGGAGGAGACATTCCATTTCCAGGAAGATAAAATAGATTCTTTTCCCTGTTCCTCCTGCTAAATACAATTAAAAACCTTAGAATGTTATTTATAAAACAAACATAAGAAAATGCTGAAAAGTGGAGAGAAGAAAGCAAACTAGCTCAGAATCTGAGGCCCCAAGGAACAACACACTGGTGAGTTTCCAGGGTTTTCTTTTTGCCTCTTCTATTTCAAACTTGATGCTGAAGAAGCCAGAAACCCACAACTCTAATGCCTGTGCACATGTACACACACATGTACAACCCTAACAGAAGTCTGTTCTTTATAGCCACAGCACCAAAAAAGGCTAGTGAGGCTGAAAACTTTTACATAATAACTACTATGCTCCAGACAAACATCAAGGGAAAACAAAACAAAACTGTGGTATCAAACCCCCTCATGCCAACCAAGGCCAATCAAGGAGCCAGACTTTCACCCGTACCCACCTGTAATGAGATGCCCACCCACCCCAAAACTGGAATGTTGTCAGAGAAGGCCAAACAGGGAGTCAAGACTTTCATTTCTACTGTGCAGTAATGAGATCCCCCTTCCTACTCCTCAATTGGGTGATGTCAGACATGGTCTAGTGAAGAGGACAGCCCCCTCTGTTGGGTCAATGGAGGCCAAAAGGGAAGAAGTAAGTTAATAGCAGCAGAGGACTACTGGAGAGCCAGAACTCCCACCCCTGCTCAGCAATAATGAAAAATCCTTACTGCCTCAACTGTTGGTGGAAGCTTAGGGAAGAACTGGGCTTCTACAACTATAGGTAGCAATGAGATGGCACCTGGCCCCTCTCCTGCCATCACTTTGTCAAAATAAGCTAGCTAAAACAGAAGGGTTAAATAAGATCCAATGTCTCATAGCATAGTGCCCAAAATGTTTGTAATTGAACTGAAAATTACTTGTCATAGTAAGAGCCAGAAAAATCTCAACTTGAATGAGAAAAGACAATAAAAAGATGACAACATTGAGATGACAGAGATGTTAGGATTATCTGGCAAAGATTTTAAAGCAGCCATCCTAAACATACTTCAGCAAGCAATAATGAACATGTTTGAAACAAGTGAGAAAATAGAAAGTCTCAGCAAGTAAACAGAAAATATGAAGAAGCAAATGGAAATTTTAGAACCAAAAAGTACAATAAAAATAAAATTAAATTAAAAATTCAAAGGATGAGCTCAATAGCAGAATAGAGGAGACAGGGAAGAATGAATGAACTCAAAGAACAATAGAAATTGCTTAATCTTAACAATAGAGAGGAAACAGACTGGAAAAAAATAAAGCCCCAGGGACAAGTAGGGTGATAACAAAATATCTAATATTTGTATCATAAGAGTCCCAGAAAGAGAGGAGAAAAAAGATGGGGCTGAATTACTTGAAGTAATAGCTGAAAACTCCCCAAATTTGGCAAAAGATATAATCCTATGGATTCAAGAAGCTGAGAAAATTTCAAACAAGATAAATCCATAGAAATCCACCCTAAGACAAATTATAGCCAATCATCTGAAAACTAAAGACAAAAAGATCTTGAAAACAGTGAAACACTTTTTCTATGGTGTGAGAGGGGTGAGCAACTCAAATGACAGCAGATTTCTTATCAAAAATTATAGAGTCCAGCATAAGTTGCACAATATTTTGTTTGCTAACAGCAAAGAACTGTCAATCCAAAATAATATACCCAGTGAAAATATCCTTCAAGAATAAAAGGAAAAAAAAAAGAATAAAAGGAAAATCAAGACCTTCTGAGATGAGGGAAAAGTAAAACAATTCGCTACCAGCAGACCTTACCCTAATAGAATGGTGAATGGAAGTTCTCTAAACAGAAAGGAAGTAATAAAAGAAAGGATCTTGGAACATCAGGAAGAAAGAACAATGGAAATAGTAAAAATATAGATAAATATGATAGATTTTTCTTGTCTTCTTGTGCCTTCTAAATTATGTTTGATGGTTGAAATGAAATGATAACATTGTGATGTGGTTCAAAATGTATGTAGAAGAAATATTTAAAACAATTATTATGGGCCCCTGAACAACCCCCTTAAAAATCTGAACATTTATATGCAGATTTTTAAAAATACAATTCAGTATTGTAAATGTATTTTCTCTTCCTTACTATTGTCTTGATAACATTTTCCTTTCTCTATCCTACTTCATTATAATAACATAGTATGTAATATATATACCAAATATATTTCAATCATCTGGTTTGTATTGGTAAGGCTTCCAGCCAACATTAGGCTAATAGGAATTAAGTTTTTGAGGAATCAGAAGTTATATATGGGGGGTGCCTGGGTGGCTCAAGTAAGTTAAGCATCTGCCTTCAGTTCAGGGTCATAATCTCACAGTCCTGGGATCAAGCCCAGCATTGGACTTCCTGCTCAGGAGGGAGCCTGCTTCTCCTTCTGCCTGTGTCTCTACCTCTCTCTCTCTGTGTCTCTCATGAATAAATAAATAAAATATTTTCAAAAATAAAAATATATATATGTCTATAATTTTTATATTATATATGCATGTGTACATACAAAATACTATTTTGTACCATTATATTTAATGTATAATTTATAATATATGTAATTATATATAAATATAGAATTGTTCTATGTAATTATATATAAATATATAATTGGAAAAATTATATTAAGTACACAAATAACTAATTATATATATTCATGAATTTATACATTTATACATAAATATATAAATACATTGATTTATGTAACATATAAATATATGTAAACATAACTATATATTTATACAAATATATAAATTATATATTTAATGTAATATAGTATTTTATGTGTAATTATGTGTACATTTATAGTATTTTACATGCACATATGTATATATAATATACAAATTATATTTATTATATATGCTGAATATATGGAAACATAATTTATGTCTTATATGTTATATAATATATACATATTATTATATATAACCCTGAAGAAATAAATTTAGGTTAATCATTCTTAGTAAAGATATTAGTCAAAAGCTGAGAAGTTTGAGCTGGAATCCGGGTTTTTAACTTTCTTTTTTTTTAAGATTTTATTTATTCACGAGAGACATAGAGAGACAGAGAGAGGGGCAGAGGAAGAAGCAGGCTCCATGCCGAGCACCTGGCGGGACTCGATCCCGGGACTGCAGGATCGCGCCCTGGACCAAAGACAGGTGCCAAACCGCTGAGCCACCCAGGGATCCCTCCTCAGGGTTTTTTTTAATTTATCTTTTCCTTTGTGAACTTCTCGTTCCTCGCAGGGATATTAACATCTGAAAAGGGTTGTCAAAGCTTCTAACAAAAGGGCCCTCAGAAAGGCAAAAGTTTGTCCTGATTACACTGGGTCACTGTTAACCTCACATTAATAAGGTCAGTAGAGAGGGACGCCTGGGTGGCTCAGTGGTTGAGCGTCTGCCTTCCGCTCAGATGGAAATTCCAGGCTGGGATCCAGTGCCACATGGGGCTCCCCGTGGGGAGCCTGTTTTTCCCTCTGCCTATGTTTCTGTGTCTCTCATAAATAAATAAGATCTTTAAAAAGGAGTAATACCATCAGTAGATCCTAGAGCAAGAACTTACGCTCAAGTGCTCCTGAAGCGAGAAGCGTGGTCTAGTGCCTATCGGGAGCTTCTGAATCAACGCCAAGGATTTAGATCGTCAATTTCAGTTGCTGAGAAAAAGAAGAGTTATCAAAGGGGCCTAACAACTTTTTGCTGGATAGCGCCTAATCGACGCCTCTGTGGGTTTGATGACATTCTTTTCTTTTCTTTTCTTTTCTTTTCTTTTAATTTTATTTATTCACAAGAGACAGAAAGAGGCAGACACAGGCAGAGGGAGAAGCAGGCTCCGTGCAGGGAGCCCGACGTGGAACCCGGTCCCAGGACTCCGGGGTCACGCCCTGGGCTGCAGGCGGCGCTAAACCGCTGAGCTACCCAGGCGTCCCGGGTTTGACGACGTTCTGTTTCACTCTGATTTTCTTTACGCCTGAACCTCCTGCAGCTATCGATGGGCTTGTTGGGTTTTGGCTTCCTTGCTACGTACCTTCCGGAGGCTGCAATCAGCGCTTACCTGGCTGCCGTGGCGCTACACGTTATTCTGTCCCAGCTGACTTGCATCTTTGGCATTATGATCGGTTTCCACTCTGGTCCCATCTCCTTCTTCTACGTAAGTAATTTCTACCCTCACCCAGAGATACAAGAGCCCCTCCCCTCACCTACAAAAGGAAGTGGACCCTCCTGGAGAGACTGCTGCCTAGGCGGCTGGGTCAAGAGAGTCTTAGAAATAATTGCATCTGTTCTAGATTTACGATCTTAATTGCAGATGCCAGTAGGATCATGTCCTCAGTTGCATTAACTATTTGGCCCAGGCTTTTTAAACAAACATAAATTTAGGCTTTTAAAATACAGGAATCTATCATAATTCTTCCCATTACATGCCTCATAGCAGACTTGTATCCTAAAACATTAAAGAATATAAAATGCCACATAGTCCCTTAATGCAAGAATGGCATAGAAGCCATGCTAAAGAACATCAATGTTTAAGAAAATTAGTAAAGGAGCAGGCTGGTAAACAGAACTCCTGGGTTTTTTTTTTTTTTTTTTTTTTTTTTTTATTCATGAGAGATACAGAGAGAGGGAGAGGCAGAGACACAGGCAGAGGGAGAAGCAGGCTCTATGCAGGGAGCCCAATATGGGACTCCATCCCAGGTCTCCAGGATCACACCTCAGGATGCAGGCGGCGCTAAGCCGCTGCACCACCGGGGCCGCCCAGAACTCCTGGGTTCTTTCCATTGCACTGAAACATGTGTATTCTCTCCTACTGGGCATTATTATCTTTTGATATCTCTTTATCAACTTAGATATATATGGATATATATCCTCCCCTTTGCCTTCACTGTGCTAGTAATGCTCATAAAGACATTTGTGCCCAGAGACACTGCTTAGGGATTTCTTTTTGAACTAATGTAGAGAGAGTGTCATTTTCTAGCCATAGGCAATTATCAAACCCCTTTCTAAGCCTCTGTAATTTTGTTTTCTTTCAGAACATAGTTAACTACTGTGCAACTCTCCCAAAAGCTAATTCTACCAGCATCCTGCTATTTCTAACTGCTGTTGTTGCGCTGAGAATCAACAAATGTATCAGAATTTCTTTCAATCGGTACCCAATTGAGTTTCCCATGGAAGTTTTACTGGTAGGTGTTTTAATGCCCCAAATTCATGCTTTAGATAATTTAAAATGCCTACTTTTTTAAAATAAAAATAAAAACAAGAAAGCAAGCAACCTAGGAAGGAAAAGGATTAGAGGAGACTATAAAAATAATAATTTTTAAATGTATGTTAAATTGTGACAAAGTGGAATACATTTAATTTTTTTTGGAATACATTTAATTTTTAAATAATAGCTTATGTTTGTAAAACATGCTTATTCTTAAAGTTTTTCTCTATTTCCTCTTTCATACTATTTCAGAAATAAGTCCCGCTCCCCCTTATGAAAGTAATCCAGGCTCATTCTAGCAATTTTTTTTTTTTTTTTTGAGAGAGAGAGAGAGAGAGAAAGAGAGAATGGGCAGGCGCAGAGAGAGAGGGAGAAGCAAACTTCCCAGTGAGCAGGGAGCCGCTGTGGGGCTTGATCCCAGGACTCTGGGATCATGACCTGAGCTAAAGGCATATGCTTAACCAGCTGAGCCACCCAGGTGCCTCTCATTCTAACAACTTTGAAAAACATAAGGAAAAAATGGAAGAAAAGAAATTTCTGCACCTGTAATATCAATTACAATTGATAATTTTGGATTTTCAGCTATTACTGTTTTCTTCCTTCAAATATATTTGGCAGGCCTATGCTCAGTGTTGGTGAATTTCCATCTTCTTCTGTATAGAACGTTGATCCTACCTTTTTTTTTTTAAGATTTTATTTTTTAAGTAATCTCTACCCCTAAAGTGGAGCTTGAACTCACAAGATCAAGTCGCATGCTCTACCAAACAAGCCAGTCTGGTGTCCCTGTTTCTATTTTAATAGTGTTGTAATCATACTGTTATTCAGCCTCCTTTCATTCTCACTATGCTGCAGTAGAGAAATTGAAGGAGATGAGATGTTAAATGGATTGCCTAATCTATGTCATTTGTAAGTGGCAGAGCTGGGCTCACCACTATCTAACAACATTTCTTCTTTCTTTAAAAAAAAAAAATCTACCAATAAAACTTATCTTTTGGAGTTAAAATTAACATTTTTACAGTGACAAAGACATTCTCATAAATAAAGCTCAGGTTTTTATTTTTATTTTTTTAAAAATATTTTATTTACTTATTCATGAGAGACACAGAAAGAGAGCGAGAGAGGCAGAGACACAGGCAGAGGGAGAAGCAGGCTCCATGCAGGGAGCCTGACATGGGACTGATCCCAGGTCTCCAGGATCAGGCCCTGGGCCAAAGGCGGTGCTAAACCGCTGAGCCACCCAGATTGTCCTAAAGTCAGCATTTTTTATATAGGATCACTGAATGCTTGGATGTCCATGAGAATTAATTTCCCCTTAAGAAGTGTTCTGTTAGGGTTGGAGGCAAAAAAAAAAAAAAGTGTTCTGTTGTTGCAGAGATGCTTCAACTTCACCAAATGTCCATGTGTTGCCCTGTATTTCCCAGCTTCCCTGTAGTTAGGCAGAACCATGTGACTTTGGGGCCAAAGCATAGGAGAAAGCATGTGAGTCTCCACGTTCTTTCTCTCCCTGCTGTGGTAATCATAGGGCTGTATGGTGAAATAACTGGGTCCCCACGTGGAATTAGCCTGGATCCCTGAGGCACTATTTGCAAAGAAGTTGCCTCAAAGAGACACTGACCCACAATAGACTCTGTGTGGGCAAAAAAAATAACACTAAGGTCTCATTATTTGTATGTTGCCACAGTATAACCTATTCTATACTAAATAATATAGGTCTATACTTTGCACGATTAAAAGAGTATACGAATTGCTTTGGAAGTTGAGACCAAGCTCTGTCTTATAACTGTTGTCTACTTCTTATGGAGATGGATATTCTTTTTTCCTTGGAGTAGTTGAAAAGCTATTAATTCATAAAAGGCAGAAACTGAAAGACTAATTTTATCAAAGACTTCCCAAATCACTGTACATAAGTAATGGTGCCCTAGAACCCAGGGGACCAGGTACAGATGGAGTTTGGGGAGTGGAGTCAGGGCTAACCTCTCCTTTTCATGGAACCCAGCTCAGCTCTGACATCTTGGGAAGCTGAAGCTTTGGAGTCACCAGCAGATGGCATCGGTGACACAGATATTCTCTCTCTCTCTCTCTCTCTCTCTCTCTCTCTAATTTCAGCTTTATTGAGGTGTAATTGACATAAAAGGTATACATCATGATGATTTCATATGCAAATACATCGAAAAAGAATTCACTCATCGAGGTAATTAACACTTCCATCACCTCACATATTTATCTTTTGTGTATGTACGAGTATGAGAGAACATTTAAGTTTTACTCTTAGCAAATTTCAATTATACAATGCAATGGTATCAGCTATAGTCACCATGAGTAGCATTAGATCCTCAGAACTTATTCATCTTAAATGTGAATGTTTGTACATTTTGATCAACCTTCCCTGTTTCCTTCAACTTCCAGCTCCTGGCAACCACTTTTCTACTCTCTGTTGCCCTAAGTTTGACTGTTTTGTATTTGTTTTTGCTTTTAGATTCCACATGCCAGTAATACCATATAGTATTTGTCTTTCTCTGGCTTTTTTCACTTAGCATATTGCCCTCAAAATCCAGCCACGTTGTGGCAAATCAGCCCTCTCTTAAGAGACAGCAACAGGAATCATAGGGATATTCCTTTAAGCAAACTCAAAGGCAATGAACATTAACCAGGGTTATTAGGAAAGGTGAGAAGTAAAAGTATAGAGGATGCTGTGGTTGACTATGGTTCACAGATTGGTTTGTGAGCTACAGTTAAGACATTCCTTTGGGGGGCAGCCCTGGTGGCTCAGCAGTTAAGCGCCCCCTTCAGCCCAGGGCCTGATTCTGGAGACCCAGGATCAAGTCCCATGTCAGGATTCCTGCATGGAGCCTGCTTCTCCCTCTGCCTGTATCTCTCTGTCTCTCTGTCTCTCTCTCTGCCTCTCATGAATAAATAAATAAAATCTTTAAAAAAAAAAAAAAAGACATTCCTTTGGGGAGTGCTATAAATAGGGTGTACCGTGGAGCAAAGTGGAGGAGGAAACCCAGATCCAGCAACAAAAGTCAGTGGAGACTTTGAATTATTGCAGTTTAGGAATTAAACTTTTTTGTCCCCTAATTTATACTCAAAGGTTATCAAAGCCTGCAATACATTACTTAAATACATGTCAAGTCAAGTGATTGGGATCACTGTCCGCCATGTAACAAGGATTAGAGATGTTTAGAACTGGGAAAAGACTTGCATGTTTCCCCTGGCAGTGAGGGAAATGGGAGAGGGAGGATGAGAGCTGCTATGCCCTAGGGTGTAAAAAGCTTCTTACAGCACTCACCAAGACAGTACTGTGTACACATGCTGCAGGAAACTACACACACCCACCAATCTGTCCTTAACACTCTAGTGTCAAATAGTAAGGGGAAGTTTCAAGGCAATATCTGGGATCCAGATAGAATATACAGGCAAATAATTCAAGAATCCTATAGCTCTGGGGCACCTGGGTGGCTCAGTGGTTGAGAGTCTGCTGTTGGCACAGGTCCTGATCCCAGGGTCGTGGGATCGAGTCCTACATTGGACTCCCCGTGGGGAACCTGCTTCTCCCTCTGCCTATGCTGCCTTTCTCTCTGTGTCTCTCATGAATAAATAAATTAAGTATTTTTATTTTTATTTTTTTAAGATTTACTTATTTATTTATTCATGAGAGACAGAGAGAGAAAGAGAGAGGCAGAAGGAGAAGCAGGCTCCATGCAGGGAGCCCGACTCGGGACTCAATCCCGGGACCCCAGGATCACACCCCAGGCCGAAGGCAGGGGCTAAACCACTGAGCCACCCAGGGATCCCCTAAATATTTTTAAAAACAAAAAAGAATCCTATAGCTCTAAGAAATTATACATATTATATATTCATAATTTATATATATGTATATGAATGTGTATTTGTGTATGTGTTTATTTAAGTTGTATATCAAACACCAAACAAGCATCAAAATAATTGTCTTTTGGTGATTTCCTTCTGCTTTTTAATTTTTCATATTTTCACTATGTTCCTTTGTGAGCAAGCATTACCTTCATATTGGAAATAAAAAGGGTTCCTTGGCTAGTTTCCATACTTCTTGTCCTTTAACTATAAAAAGAACCAAACTTTTCTCTGACTCAAGCTATGATCCAGATTTTTCTGGCCTGTAAGGTTCCCAGCTGTCTTCATCAGATCACAGCATCCTAGGTAAACCAATTGCTATCCTGCTCAGTATCTGAACTCTCAGCGGAGACTGGGAAAAGATTTATATGTTAGTAGGGAGAATGGGGTAAAGCAGCTACATAATAATTATTTTAATACCTGGGCATCCAGTTCTTTTGTCTCTAGCTTAATTTGCTTGGTGTCAGGTCTCTATAAGGTGTAACAATTGGCTAGGTTGTCTATTTTCCCACTAGTTGAAATGGAAAGGAGACTTGTTATTTTAGGAGTAAATAAAAGGTAGATAAAAAAGCAAGTCATTGCTTTGCTGAGGACTTTTTCTTTGTGCTATCGAATGCTGCTCCATATTTACTATTGAGGGTTAGTCAGTAATAGGATTCTCAGTATATCTCAACAATCCCCAAAGGCTTATTTATATTAGTACAGTATACCTAGATCTAAAAACTTTTACAACTGAGGCTTTTATGTAGCCATAACCTGAAAACATCTTTATATTTGGTCCAGATGTTTCAAGTTGGGGAGGATATCCATTTGTTCCCATTGTTATGTCAGAGGCTGAGAATGAAGTTGCTTTTCATTCTGGCTACAATGCTAAAAAGAGCTCAGTGGGGGCACCTGGGTGGCTCAGTCCATCAGGCTTCCAACTTTTGGTTTTGCTCAGGTAAAAGTCTCCCTGAGATTGAGTCCTCAGCTGGGCTCTGCACTTGGGGCGGGGAGGGGGAGTCTGCTTGAGATGCTCTCTCTCCCTCTCCCTCTGTCCCTCCCCATCATGTTCCCTCTCTCAAACTAAATCTTAAAAAAAATTAAACAAATAAAAAGAGCTTAGGGAATCAAGAGTCAGAGGGGATTTCTGCTTTCTTGCTCCACTGAATAGGCCCTGCCTCTCTCTCCAACTTTCATGCATAGGGACTGCCACATATTTCAATCCCTGTCTTGCTAAGGCTATAAGCGCCTCTGCTCCTGGAAGCAATCTATAATTTTTAGATGATCATATACCTTTTTTTTTAACCCCTACAGATTCTTGGCTTCGCTGCTTTTGCAAACAAGATAACCATGGCAACGGAAACCAGCAAGATGCTCATTGATATGATTCCTTATAGGTCAGTAACCACTTTTCAGGATTACTCTTCCCATTCTGTTACCCTCACTTAGCCTCTGACCACATAGCCTGACTGCTATTCTGTACCAGCAGTCTGGCCACAGACAAATTTGGGAAGTGGGCTTAAATTCATTTTAGAATATAGAGGTTCCCAAAAGAAGAGAGGCTAGGACAACCCTTTGTTTCTTCATTGGTCAGCCTCTTAATCTCTTCCCATAGTTGAGTCAGTCCTCTCACACAAATAAACTGGGTACCGGAGAGATTCACACAGTTTTTTCATGGTACATCATGGGTCTTCTCAACTTCCATACCTATCTGACTAACTCCCAAGGGTGGAACAAGAGATGCCTCTGTTTTCCTGGCCTCTCTCCTAGAGCTCAGTGCTCAGGAAATGAGTGTTCCTCTGTCTTCACCCAGTTAGACTGAATCAGTGTCCTCAAGAAACATTATTTCATCACTCTGAGTAGAAAGCTATCTTCAAACAGTCTGGCATGTGGAGCTCTTAAATTCTATCAATTAATTTACAATTTACATTATAATTCCTAACCAGTGACTTTGGGTCACTCTTGCTTCTGTTAGGAAATTTGAGTTCCTATAACCTTGATCAGATGAATCACTTTAGATAAGAAAGGCAATATATTGCAGTTTCTTGACTCACAGGAAGGCTTTTGAAGAGCATCATTCATTTCCTTATACTGTTCATACTGCAGAGTCAGTGATACTGGCCACCTCCCAGATAATACAACATAGGCTACTTTGATGATAGCAGATCAGATTAGTCTCATGTCCTACAAGTTTTCCATGAAATCTAATGATGACTAAATCATTTAAAATTCTGTTCAATTAAAAAAAAAATGTAAGCAGACCACCTAGGAACCAGGGAATGCAGTGGTAAATAAGACTGACTCTTTGCTCTCAGGAAAAAATAACAACGAGATTGGTGATAATTATTTTATTTCATTTGCACCTCACTCCTTCTTAAGGCTGAAGAAACTGAGGTTTACCAAATTTAAATTACTTGCCCATGATCACACAGTTGGTTAGGGGCAGAGCTCCTTTTGAACCTATTTCTATTTAATTCCAAAATCTATAATTATAATCACTATATTATATTTACTCAATATGATTCTGTTATTGATGAATGAAAAACCATACAGTCAACTTTTGCTTATGTTTTATCATAAGATTCAGGGTTTAGATAGGTAAACATTTCAAAAATCTAATTTTAGGTATTGGTTTGAACTACCTGTTTTGTTATGTGTTTATTCAAGGTTGCTAAAGATTAGAAAAATAGAACAATTTAAGTTAGTTCTTTCTGTATCCATGTCTCCTTGTAACCAAAACTGCTAACAAAGAATTAAATGTTAAAGAACAGCAGAAAGGAAAAACAGTGGTTTATGTTACCATATTAAATACTTAAGGTTTACTAATGTAGATTTGGGCAGTAAATTCCATTGATTGTAACCTCTTTGCGATAGCCACATTCTTCTCTAACTTCTTGAAAATACATAAAAGGGAAATTTAACAAAAGGCTTAATATCTGCCTTTAAGTATTCAGTTATATTTCTATGCAGCTCACTACCTGGAAAACACAAAGATTGCTTGTAAGTTTAAGTATACTATAAATAGAGAACTAAAACAGACATAGTTAGATGGTGAAAGAAAAGATATTCAAAAATAGGAATTTAGATTTCTGCATAATAATGATGAGAAATAGGAAGACAGGAGGAGATAGTACTTTGTGGTGCTAAAAGGGATAGTTCCTATTCTAAAGAAAATAAAATTGAAAATGCATAAACTAATAACATTTAATTAGATAAGGGATCAAAAATAAACACATCACAACATTTATTTTTAAAAAATTCTTCCAGGGCACCTGGGTGGCTCAGCGGTTTAGCGCCGCCTTCAGCCCAGGGTATTCCCGGGTCTCCAGGAATCCAGTCCCACATGGGGTTCCCTGCATGGAGCCTGCTTCTCCCTCTGCCTGTGTCTCTGCCTCTCTTTCTGTGTGTGTGTGTGTGTCTCATGAATAAATAAATAAAATCTTTAAAAAAAATAATAAATCCTTCCAAGTGATATTTAATACATTGTTCATTTTACCGAATTTGGATTTTCACAAAATTTTGGAAGTTAGTTATTTTTTTTAAAGATTTTATTTATTTATTCATGAGAATACACAGAGAGGAGAGAGAGAGAGGCAGAGACACAGGCAAAGGGAGAAGCAGGCTCCATGCAGGGAGCCCGACGTGGGGCACGATCTGGAGACTCGAAGATCATGCCCTGAGCCAAAGGCAGATGCTTAACCACTGAGCCACCCAGGCATCCCATTAGGGGAAGGTTCTTAACTACAAATTCAATTTTTAATAGCCCTCACTCTATAAACACTCTCTATAAGTCACGTTATCTATCTTCTTGAGAGTACTCTGTTAGTTTGGTGATTCAAAGAATTTTCCCATTTAATCTAAGTTGTCAAGTATATTGGCAAAATGTTATTTATAATATTCTCTTACTATCTTGTTTTACTAACAGCTTTATTAATATATAATTCCTATACCATAAAATTCACCATTTTAAAGTGTACACTTCAGGGACGCCTGGGTAGCTTAGCAGTTAAGCTCCTGCCTTCGGCCCAGTGCATGACCCTGAAGTCCCAAGATCGAGTCCTAGGATGGAGTCCCACATTGGGCTCCCTGCATGGAGCCTGCTTCTCTCTCTGCCTGTGTCTCTGCCTCTGTCTCTGTGTCTCTCATGAATAAATAAATAAAATATTTTTTTTAAAAAAAGTGTACATTTCACTCACTTTTAGTATATTCTCAAAGTTGTACAGCCATCATTGCTATTTAATTTTAAAATATTTTATCACCCTCAAAAAAGAAGCGTTATCCCATTTGTCCCCTTCCACAGCCCTTGGCTACCACTTAACGTACTTTTTTTTTTAAAGATTTTATTTATTTTTTTGACAGACACAAAATCAGAGCGCAAGCAGAAGGAATAGCAGGCAGAGAGAGAGGGAGAAGCAGGCTCCCCACAGAGCAGGGACCCCAATGCAGGACTCGATCCCAGGACCCTGGGATCACGACCCAAGATGAAAGCAGATGCTTGACTAACTGAGCCACCCAGGCGCCCTAATGTTTTAGTTTAAGTAAACTTTACACCACACATGAGACTTGAACTCATAGCCCCAAGATCAGGAGTCACATGTTCTACTTTCTAACTCTAGAGATGTGCATATTCTGCAATAGAATCATAAAATGTGTGGTCTTTTGACTCCAGTTTCTTTCACTTAGCATAATGTTTTCAAGATTCATCCATATTATACCATGGATCATTCCTGTTTATGGCTGAATAATATTCCATTATATGGATATACCACCTTTTGTTAATCCATTCATCAGTTGAAAGACATTTCAGTTATTTCCAACTTTTGGTCATAGTGCTACTATGAACATTCATGTGCAAGGTTTTCTTTTGAGTACCTGTTATCATTCCTTTGGTGTTTATACTTAGGAGTAGATTTGCTGAGTCATATGGTAATTCTATGTTGAACTTATTAAGGAGCTGCCAGAAATTTTCTACAGCAGCTGCACCATTTTGCATTCCCACCAGTAACACACAAAGTTCCAACTTCTTCATACACTCACCAACATTTGTTATTTTTTGTTATTATTGTTGTTATTACCCTCTTAGTGAGTATGAAGTGATATATCACTCTGGCTTTGATTTGCATTTGAGGGCGAAGGATGTTGAGCATCTTGACCCAGGCACTTCTAAAATGAGAGTGCTTCCTGGTCATTTGTATATCTTTTTAGAGAAATAAATATTTAAGTCCCAAGACTACTTTTAGTTGGGTTATTTGTCCTTTTGTTGTTGACTTGTAGGAATTCTGGATACTAGACCTTCTCAGATATAATTTTCTCCTATGCTATAAGTTATCTTTAAAAAAAAAAAAGATTTTATTTATTTATCCATGAGAGACACAGAGAGAGAGGCAGAGACACAGGCAGAAGAAGAAACAGGCTCCACACAGGGAGCCAAACGTGGGACTCGATCCTGGGTCTCCAGGATCATGCCCTGGGCCAAAGGCGGTGCTAAACCGCTGAGCCACCCGGGCTGCCTTATAAGTTATCTTTTTACTTTCTCAACAGATCCTTGAAAGCACAAAGATTTTTTATTTCAATGAAATCCAATTTATTTTTTCCTTTATTATTTGAGCTTTTGGTATTACATTTAAGAAACTATTGCCTAATTCAATGTCATAAAGATTTACCCCTATGTTTTCTTTTAAGAATGTTATAGTTTCAGGTCTTACATTTTAGGCCTTCAATTCATTTTGAGTTCATTGCTGTATATGTTGTAAGATAAGGCTCTGATTTCATCTTTTTGCATGTGAATACCCAGTTGTCTCCATACTGTTTGGTGATGAGACTGTTCGATACCAATTGAATGGTCTTGGCACTCTTGTCTGAAATCAATTGACCATAAATGTTTGAATTTATTTCTGGACTCTCAATTCTATTCTATTGATCTGTATACCAGTCTTTTTTTTTTTTAAGATTTTATTTATTTATGAGAAACACAGAAACAGAAACAGAGACACAGGCAGAGGGAGAAGCAGGCTCCATGCAGGGAGCCCGACGCGAGACTCGATCCCGGGTCTCCAGGATCAGGCCCTGGGCGGAAGGCGGCGCTAAACCACCAAGCCCCCCGGGCGGCCCTATATACCAGTCTTAATTACTATAGCTTTGTACTAAGTTTTGAAATGGAGAACCCTGTGCCCTCCAACTTTATTCATCTTTTTCAGGATTGGTTTTGGCTATTAGGGGTCCTTTGCAATTCCATTTAAATTTTAGGATCAGCTTTTCAATTTCTGCAAAAAGGGTCATTGATATTTTGATAGGGATTGCATTGAATCTATATATCACTTTGAGACTTTTTTTTGGCCAAACACATAAAATATGTTTAAATCTGTGAATGTAAACCTTCTAAAAGAGCAAATTCATTTTTTCACCCCTCTAAGATGCTATAGAACCAACGTGTTATTTTGAACATTGTTAAATAAAAAGAACAAAGTATTTATCATGCCTTTCCTTTTTTTAAATTTTTTTTTTTATTATTTATTTATGATAGACACACAGTGAGAGAGAGAGAGAGGCAGAGACACAGGCAGAGGGTGAAGCAGGCCCCACGCACCGGGAGCCCGACGTGGGGTTCGATCCCGGGTCTCCAGGATCGCGCCCTGGGCCAAAGGCAGGCGCTAAACCGCTGCGCCACCCAGGGATCCCCTATCATGCCTTTCCTATAAAAACTGCTCTTTAGGGTATCCAAATAGTTAATAACAAGACATTTCACTTTATAAAAGTATTATAGCCGTTTAAGGGAGAAGGAATTCTAGAATTAGGACATCACCATTAAGGGATATTAGTGTATCATCTGTTAACATCACAAAAAGACATAATAACAAACTATTAGAAAAAGAAATTAAGAAAACAATCCCATTTACAATTGCACGAAAAAAATTGCATAAATTTAACCAAGGAGGTAAAAGATATGTACCCTGAAAACTATAAGACATTGATGAAAAATTTAAAAAAGACACAAATGGAAAAATATTCCATTCTCATGGATTGGAAGAATTAATATTAATATTGTTAAAGTGTTCATACTACTCAGGGCAATCTACAGATTCAATGCAATTCTATCAAAATCCCAATAGTATTTTTCACAGAAATAGAACAATCTTTTATTTTAGATTTGTTTATTTATTCTAGAGAGAGAGCACAAGCACAAGTAGGGGTAGAGACAGAGGGAAAGAACCCTAAGTAGACTGCACAAAGTGCAGAGCCCAACATAGGGCTCAATCCCAACCCTGAGATCATGACCTGAGCAGAAGGCAGATGCTTAACCAACTGAGCCACCCAGGCACTCTCTAAAATGAGAGTCATTATAGTTTTTTAAAAAGACAATTAGACATTGTGTACCTCCTGACAGAAGTATACACCACCACCTGTGAACTATTTTTGCCCAAAAAACCTATCCTGGGCAGCCCGGGTGGCTCAGTGATTTAGTGCTGACTTCCACCCAGGGCGATCCTGGAGACCCCAGATCAAGTCCCGCGTGGGGCTCCCTGAATGGAGCCTGTTTCTCCCTCTGCCCGTTTCTCTGCCTCTCTCTCTGTGTTTCTCATGAATAAATAAATACAATCTTTAAAAACAATAACAACAGCTTTTGTTGCAGGGTAGAAAAATAAGAATATGGAACAAGAACCTACAACTTGAAAGAGATTTAAAAGACCTAGCAACCAATTGTAACATATAGGCCTTATTTGGATTCTAATTTGAACAAACTGTAAAACATATGTTTATGAGACATTTGGGAAATTTTGAACATTAATTGTATATTTGATAATATTGATAAACTGGTAATAATCTTTTGGTGTATATCTTTTGGATGGGTACACTAAATGCTTACAATTAAAAATACATAATGCCTTGTATTCACTTCAAAATAATCTTGAAATAGACAGTGGGTAGGAGTACAAATGAAATAAGATTGATTATAAATTAAGTGTTGAAAGTGAATGATGGGTACCTAAGAACTCTATACCATCCTTTCTTCTTTTGTAAGTATTTGGAAATTTCCCATTTTAAAAATAAATTGCCAAATATTTATGAGTGGTATTCAATGATGCGGAACCAAAAACATAGTCTCTGACTCCTAAGAAGTCAGCCTAAAACTGATCATACAAGAAGCTGACTTCTGTACTCTGGACAACAGAGTGAAATTCCTAAACCCATACACAAACAAACATCCATTCCTACAAGAATCAGGATAATCTTTAATTCTCTGAGCACCAATCTGATAATAATACTGACAAAAAAGAAAGTATATTGTCTTAATGAGAGTTTCTTAGTTAACAATATGGTGGGAGATATACCTGGGAAGAAGTTCTAGTCATGGTTATGAGATTGGCAGTGTTTTATATGGTGTGATCTTAGTAGAAATTGTATGTATTGACTTAATAGAATTAGATGGCCATGACTACCAGAAAGATGGACAAGTCTCAACATTCTGGTGACCTCATAACAACAGGAGGTTAGAGAGGATTTGAGGAGATGGTGGAATAGGAAGCATGAGGAATCTCTCTCCCTACCTAGACAAAAATTGCACCTGCAGAATGTGTCTGATATAACTATTTTGTAACTCTGTAGCCTATTGAATCAGGCCGGTAACTTCCAGGGGAAGGCATAGATGATAATTGTAATTAATTTCAGTAAATTTCAACTTGTAGCACAATGCAGCTACCATCCCCAAACCCAGCCTTATGGCAGGCAACTGTGCAGATATTTCCTGGAGCAACTTGCACACTGCTTGCGGGAGCAAACATGGGCAAAGAAGACCCTGTCCTCCAAATTTTGGGGATCTTTGCTCTCGTTGCTGATTGCTGCTTCTGATCACAGGGATGCAGACAAAAAAGTAAACAGCCATTGTCGTTGCACCTCACTCCCATAGTTGCAAGTCCCTCCCCCTCTGGCAAAAGTGAATTCCAAGGGATTTACAGGTCTAGCACCTCTTTTTTTTCTTCTTTGTTTCTCTCCCCCCCCCCCCCCACTTTGGAAGTCATACACTAAAGATCAGGACATTAAAAAATAATTGCATATATAGGAAAATTAGAAAGTAACCACACATGCAGAGAAAGGCATAGGCTCAGAAAAGCCCTGAGAAAAACTTAAGTTTATACATCAGGCTTATCCTTGGCACAAAAACAACCTACAATAACAACAACAATAGGGCAGCCCTGGTGGCGCAGCGGTTTGGCACCGCCTGCAGCCTGGGGTATGATTCTGGAGACCCGGGATCGAGTCCCACATCGGGCTCCCTGCATGGAACCTGCTTCTCCCTCTGCCTGTGTCTCTGCCTCTCTCTCTCTCTGTGTCTATGAATAAATAAATAAAATCTTAAAAAAATAAAATAAAATAAACCTTAAAAAACAACAACAATAAAACAATTACCAAAAAAAAAGCAAACCCTGGGAATGAGAAGAATCTGATTTCCAGAGTTACCACATTATTAGATTCAAATACACAACATTCAACAAAAATCTGAAGGCATATAAAGGAACAGGAAGTATGGCTCATTCAAAAGAAAAAAGAAACAGCAGCAGCAACAATTGCCCTGAAAAAAGACCTGATGGCCAACCTACTAGACCAAGACTTTAAAACACTTGTATTTAAAATACTTAAAGACCTAAAGGAAAATGTGGAAAAAATCAAGAAAACGATGTATGACCAAAATGGAAATACTGAAATAGAGATAGAAAACTGAAAAAGAAACTAAAAAGAAGTTATGGAGCTAAGAAGTACAATAACTGAAAGAAAAATTTACTAGAGGAATTCAAAACCAGATTTGAGCACTCAGAAGAAAGAAACAGTGAACTTGAAGATAAGATCATGGAAATTACTGAGTCTGAGGAACGGGAGGAAAAAAGATTAGAGAAACGTGAACAGAGTCTTAAGGACCTATGGGACGCCATCAAACAGAGCAACATAAATTTCATGTGAGTCTCAGAAGAAGAGAAAAAGAAAAGGATGGGAACAAATGTGAGAAAAAATGGCTGAAAAGTTCCCAAATCTGATGAAAGACATGTATGTAAATGTCTAAGTCCAACAAATTCCTTGTGAGAGAAACTCAAAGAGACCCATACCTAGATACATAACCAAATTTCAAAAACAAAGAGAATCTTGAAAGCCAAAACAGAGGTGACTCATCATACACAAGGGCTTATTGATAAAGTAACAAACAGATTTCTCATCAGAAACTTTGAGGCCAGAATGCAATAGACCAACATATTCAAAGTGCTAAAAGAGGGGCTCCTGGGTGACTCAGCAGTTAAGCGTCTTCCTCCAGCTCAGAGCATGATCCTGGGGTCCCAGGATCAAGCCCCATATCAGGCTCCCCCTGGGGAGCCTGCTTCTCCCTATGCCTATGTCTCTGCCTCTGTTTCTGTTTCTCATGAATAAATAAATAAAATCTTAAAAACAGGGCAGCCCAGGTGGCTCAGCAGTTTAGCGCCGCCTTCAGCCCAGGGCCTGATCTTGGAGACCGGGGATCGAGTCCCATGTCGGGCTCCCTGCGTGGAGCCTGCTTCTCACTCTGCCTGTGTCTCTGCCTCTCTTTCTCTCTGTGTCTCTCATGAATAAATAAATAAATAAAACAAAATATTTAAAAAACAAACAAAAAAAACAAAGTGCTAAAAGAAAAAACACTGTCAACCAAGCATCCTATATCCAGCAAAATTTTCCTTCAAAAGTGAAGGAGAAATTAAAGCATTCCCAGATAAACAAAACTTGAGGGAGCTTATTACCACTGGATATGCCCTGCAAGACATGCTCAAGGGAGTTTTGCAGCATGAAATAAAAGGACATGAGAGAGTAGCTTAAAGCTGTATGAAGAAATAAATACCTCAATAAAGGTAAATACTGGTAAATTTATTCTTTTTAAAGATTTTTATTTATTTATTCATGATAGACACAGAGAGAGAGAGAGAGAGAGAGGCAGAAACACAGGTAGAGGGAGAAGCAGGATCCATGCAGGGAGCACAACATGGGACTCAATCCCGAGTCTCCAGGATCATGGCCTGGGCTGAAGGCAGTGCTAAACCACTGAGCCACCCGGGCTGCCCAATACTGGTAAGTTTAAAAAGCTAGTATTGTTAACAATGGTTTTTAATTCCATATTTTATTTTTTACATAATTTAAGAGACCAATGCATTTTTTTAAATTACTAGTTTGGGGGCACCTGAGTGGTTCAGTTGATTAAGTGTCTGCCTTCAGCTCAGGTCATGATCCTAGGGTCCTGGGATTGAGCTCTCTGTTTGGTTGGGAGTATATCTTTCCCTCTCCCTCTTCTCCTCTTGCTTTTAGTCTCTCTCTTGCTCTCTCTCTCTCTCTCTCAAATAAATAAATAAAATCTTTTTTTAAAAAAATTACTAGATTTTGTTTTGAGGTACACAGTGTATTAAGGATATAATTTTGTGATATCAACAACCAAAAGGAGTGGGGATAGAGCTGTAAAGGAGCAGAGATTTTGTATCTTATTGAAGTTAAGCTAGTATAAATTCAAACTAGTGTTATAACTCTAGGATATTAAATGCAATACCCATGGTAACCACAAAGAAAATAACTATAGAATATATACAAAAGGAAATTAGAAAGGAATTTAAACATTTCACTATTAAAAAAATCAACTAAACACAAAAGGAGATTGTAATGGGAAATGAAGGTAATATAAAACTATAAGGCTTATAGAACACAAAGAGCAAAATAATAAAAGTAAGTTCCTCTGATTGGTAATTACGTTAAATGTAAATAGATTAAGCTATCCAATCAAAATACAGAGATTGGCAAATTGGATAAAACACATGATCCAACTATATGTTGTCTGTAAGAGACACACTTTAGATCCAAAGACACAAGTAGGCTGAGTGAAGTAAGTCAGTCGGAGAAGGACAAGCATTATATGTTCTCATTCATTTGGGGAATATAAATAATAGTGAAAGGGAATATAAGGGAAGGGAGAAGAAATGTGTGGGAAATATCAGAAAGGGAGACAGAACGTAAAGACTGCTAACTCTGGGAAACGAACTAGGGGTGGTAGAAGGGGAGGAGGGCGGGTGGTGGGAGTGAATGGGTGACGGGCACTGGGGGTTATTCTGTATGTTGGTAAATTGAACACCAATAAAAAACAAATAAAAAAAAAGGAAACAAACTGAGGGTGGCTAGAGGGGAGATGGGTGGGGAGATGGAGTAACTGGGTGATGGGCATTAAGGAGGGTATGTGATGTAAGGAGCACTGGGTGTTATATGCAATGGATGAATCACTGAACTCTATCTCTATATGCACTATATATACTACATGTTAATTAATTGAATTTAAATAAAATAAAAAAGTTAAAAAAAAAAAACAAAGACACAAGTAGGTTAAAAGTGAAAGAATGGGAAAAGATATTCCATGCAAATAGTAACCAAAAGAAAGCAGGACTGGTTATTCCAATATACCAATATTAGACAAAATCAATTTTAAATTTAAAAAGTTTACAAGAGACAAAGAAGGACATTGTATGTTATAAAAGGTCCAATACACCAAGAAGTTAAAACAATTATGAGCATTTACACATCTAATGACAAAACATAAAAATAAATGAAGCAAAAAAGGACAGAATCAAAGATAGAAATAGAAAGTTCTACCAGAATGGCTGATGACTTTAATATCACACTTTTGTAATGGATAGAACAACCAGGCAGAAGATAAGAAAGGAGACAGAGGACTTAACCATTATGATAAGACCAACTAGATCTAACACACATATACAGAACACTCTACTCAACAACAATAACATACACATTCTTCTCAAGGGCACATTTTCTAGGATAGACCACATGTTAGGTGACGAATTAAGTCTCAAAAGATTATAAAATATAGATATCATGCAAAGTATCTTCTCTCACCACAATGAGATGAAGTCAGATCAATAATAAAAGTAAAATAAAAATTCACAAGTTTCTGGAAATTAACACACTCTTAAACAACAAATGGATCAAAGAAGTTACAGGAAAAATTAGAATGAAACAAAAACACAATATACCACAACATATGGTACACAGAAAAAGCAGTGCCAAAGGGGAAATTTATAGCCAAAAACACTTATATTAAAAAAACAACAACAACAACAGGCAGCCCAAGTGGCTCAGCAGTTTAGCGCCGCCTTCAGCCCAGGGCCTGATCCTGGAGACCCGGGATCGAGTCCCACATTGGGCTCCCTGCATGGAGCCTGCTTCTCCGTCTGCCTGTGTCTCTGCCTCTGTGTATGTGTGTGTGTCTCTCATGAATAAATAAAATCTTTTTTTAAAAAATTAAAAAATAACAACAAGGAAGACCTCAAATCTACAACCTAACTTTACAACTTAAGGAAGTAGAAACAGGAGAACAAACTAAACTCACAGCTAGCAGAGGGAGGAAATAAAGATTAGAGCAAAGATATATGAAATAGAGAATAGAAAAACAATAGAGGAAATCAGTGAAACCAAAAGTTGGTTCATTAAAAAGATCAACAAAACTGACAAATATTTAGCTAGATGTACTAAGACAAAAAGGGAGACATATTAGAAATTAAAATGAGGATATCACTACCAATCCTACAGAAATAAAGAGTACTATAACAGAGTACTATGAACAACTATGGGCCAACAAATTTGATAACATAGATGAAATGGAAAATTTCTAGAAATACAAAGTCTACCAAGACAAAATCATGAAGAAACAAAATCCAAATAGACCTATAACTAGTAAGGAGATTGAATCAGTAATCAAAAATATCAGGTGCCTTGGTGGCTTAATTGGTTAAGTGTCTGCCTTTGGCTCAGGTCATGGTCCTAGGGTCCTGGGATAGAGTCCCACATTTGGGCTCCCTGCTCATCAGGGAGTCTGCTTCTCTCTCTCTCTGCCCTTCCCCCTGCTTGTTCTCTCTCTCTCTCTCTCTCTCTCTCTCTATCTCTCCCCTCTCATTTTCTCTCAAATAAATCTTTCTTAAATAGTAATAAAAAATATCCTCACAAAGAAAAGCCTTAAACATGATGGCTTCATAGGTGAATTAGGTGAATTCTACAGGCATCTAAAGAACTAATACCAATCCTTTTCAAAATTTTCCAAAATATTGAAGAGTAGGAAACGCCTCCCAACTCATTCTATAAGGCCAGCATTACCCAGATACCAAAGCCAGACAAAGACACTACAAGAAAAGAAAACTTATGAACATTGATTAACAGTGATTACTAAAATCCTCAAAAAATAGCTAGCAAACCAAACTTAGCAGCATATTAAAAGGATTATACACCATGAACAAGTGAAATTTATTTCTAGAATGCAAGATGGTTCAACACACAAAACTAGATCAATATAATACACAACATTAACAGAATGAAAGAATTAAAAGACATAATTATGTCCATTTAGCAAAATTCCAACACTCTTTCAAAATAAAAGCATGCAACAAACTAGGAATAGAAGGAAACTGATACAACATAACAAAAGCCATATGAAAAATCCACAGCAAACATCATATTCAATGGTAAAAGACTGAAAGCTTTTCCTCCAAGATCAGGACTAAGGCAAGGATGCCCATTATTGCCACAACAATTCAATATAGGAGCAGCAATTCTAGCCAGAGCAATTAATCATGAAAAAGAAATAAGACATCCAAAATAGAAAGGCGGAAGTAAAATTATCTGTTTGCAGACAATATGATTTTATATGTAGAAACTCCTAAGATTCCCCACAAAAAAAACTATTAGAACTATAATTAGAATTACAAATTCCAGGGATCCCTGGGTGGTGCAGCGGTTTAGCGCCTGCCTTTGGCCCAGGGCGCGATCCTGGAGACCCGGGATCGAATCCCACATCGGGCTCCCAGTGCATGGAGCCTGCTTCTCCCTCTGCCTGTGTCTCTGCCTCTCTCTCTCTCTCTCTCTCTCTCTCTGTGTGTGACTATCATGAATAAATAAAAATTTTAAAAAAAATCTAAAAAAAAAAAAAAAAAGAATTACAAATTCCATAAAGTAGGAGGATACAAAGTCAAAACACTAAAGTCAGTAGCTATTCCATACACAGATAGTGAACAATCTGAGAAAAAAAAATATGAAAACAGTTCCATTTACAATAGCATCAAATAATGAAAATACTTAGGAATTAACCAAGTAGATAAAAATTTTGTACAATGACAACTACAAAACACTGATGAAAGGAATTAAAGAGGACATAAATAAATGGAAATATACCCCATCTTCACATATTGGAAGACTTAATATTGTTAAGGTATCAATAATACCAAAAGCAGAATACTGACTCAATTCAATCCTTATCAGAATCCCAGTGACGTTCTTCACAGAAATAAATTAAACCCATCCTAAAATTCACACAGACTTTCAAGCAACCTTGAATAGCCAACGAAATCCTGAAAAAGAAGAACAAGCTGGAGGATGCACATTTCCTAATTTCAAAACTTACTACAAAGCTATGGTGATCAAAACAGTGTGGTACCAACATAAAGACAGACATATAGATCAATGGAATGGAATGGAGAGCCCAGAAATGAACCCTTGTATATATACTCAAATGGCAAGTCTGCCAAGACCATTCAATGGGGAAATGACAATCCTTCAAATGATGCTGGGAAAACTGGATATCCACACACAAAAAAATTAAGTGGGATTCCTACCTGATCCTGTATGCAAAAATCAATTCAAAATATATCAAAGACTGGGCAGCCCGGGTGGCTCAGCAGTTTAGCGCCACCGTTAGCCAAGGGTGTGTGACCCTGTCCCATGTCGGGCTCCCTGCATGGAGCCTGCTTCTCCCTCTGCCTGTGTCTCTGCCTCTTTCTCTGTGTCTCTCATGAATAAATAAATAAAATCTTTAAAAATATATATCTATCAAAAACCCAAATGTAAAACCTAAAACTATAAAACTTTTAGAAGAAAACATAGAGCAAAAGCTTCATAACATTGGATTTGGCAATGATTTCTTAGATATGACATCAAAAGCACAGGAAATAAAAGAAAAAATAGACAAAAGAAAAACAGACAAAAATTCAAAATATGAATTGGATTTCATAAAAATTAAAAACTTGTATGCATCAAAGACACTACTGATAGAGTAAAAACACAAGCCACAGAATACGAGAAAATATTTGTAAATCATATGTCTGATAACAGATTAATATCCAAAGTATATAGAGAACTTCTAAAACCCAACAACAATGTGCTCGCTTCGGCAGCACATATACTAAAACCCAACAACAAAAAAGCAAACAACCTGTCTCAAAACATGGGGATAGGACATGAATAGACATTTTCCCAAAGATATACAAATGGCCTATAAGCACATGATAAGATGTTCAATATCATGAATCATATGAGAAATGCAAATCAAAACTATAATGAGATACCACCTCACTCATACCCATTTTGATGGCTACATATGCATATATATATACACATATATATACGTATGTATATATATATATATACATATTTACAAAAGACAGAAAATAATCAGTGTTGATGAGGCAATAGATTTCTTTGTACGCTATTAGTATAAATGTGAAATGGTACAGCCACTATGGAAAGCAGTATGGTGTTTCCTCAAAAAATTAAAAATAGAATTACAATTCTATTTCTGGATATATGCCCTCTTAATTTGAAAGCAGGGTCTTGAGTAGATATTTATGCACCCATGCTCATAATGCTCATAGCAGCATTATTCACAATAGCTAATATGTGGAAGAAACCATAAGTGTCCATGAATGGATGTCCTCAAGGACATTATGCTAAGTGGACTAAGACAGTCACAAAAAAACAGTGTATGATTCCACTTATATGCCTAGAGTACCAAATCATGGAGACAGAAAGGAGAATGGTTGTTGCCAAGGTCAGGGAAAGGGGAGACAGAGAGTTATTGGTTAATTGGATTAATAGAGTTTCAGTTTTAAAGAGTGAAAGATTGATGGGCGTGGATGATAGAGATGGTTGCACATTTATGAATGTACTTACCATCACTGAATGGCACACTTAAAAATAATTAAGATGATAGATTCCATGTTATGCATATTTACCACAGTACAAAGAAATTGGGGGGTGAGAAGCTACAGGAGGGAAGGTATGGGTAGAATTGGAAGTAATTTGTACAAAGGACAGCGACTAAAATTATACCCTGAAGGATTTGAGTGTGACAAGAATGGAGTTCATTGAGCTTTTTAGCTCTAAACCATCTCAGACATGCTATCTGCCCATTGTTTATCCACTGGTACAGTCTCTGACAGCGTAAATGAGCCATTTTCTATCAATCTCTATGGCTTGCCTGTCCTGTTTGTTGCTATTGCTACATGGCAAAAATTGACCTGGAAAATAGCAGAAATATTCTCACAATAGCTTTTGTAACCTGGTTGGGTTTGCTTGCAGTTTTGGCAGGCTGCTGCCTCAGTTGCCCTTCTTATCTCTTATTGTTATTTTTGAAAAAGGATAGGGCCGCCCACCCCACATGATAAGGCTGGAGTGGGGGAGGGGCCAACCAGCTGTTCTGCTATCTAGGAATGATTCCACCATTTTATTCCAGCTTCCTGTTTCCTGTGACGCCAGATTTGAACATTCTTCCTGAACTTATTTTAGAAGCCTTCTCCTTAGCTCTAGTGAGCTCCTCTCTGCTCATATTTTTGGGCAAGAAGATTGCCAGTTACCATAACTACCATGTGAATTCCAACCAGGTGAGATGACAGGCCTTCCTATTATTTCCTCTGACTCTTAAGGGTTTGTTCCCTGATCTGAGCCTCCTAACATGAAGACTGCATTCTTTGTAATCAGAGAGTCAGTGGGACCATAATCTGAATTATAATTGCCAAAGGATTTTTGAGGAGTGTGGCATGCTTAACTTTGAAGTCACTTAAATTAACATGAGTGTTATTCCCCCAAAACAGCTATGATGTAGGGAAGCAAGACGATAACATATGGTATCGTGTCGTTAAGCTAGCAGAACTCTTCTCCTCTTAATTTTATCTTTCTTTCCAAGTCCTCAGGAGTCAACCACATACTGAGGCGCAATAAGAAATGTTAGAGAAAGTAAAAATCAGGCTACTAACATAATTACATTGCTCTCCTAGAAACAGTCCTACTTTGTTTGTTTAATCTCCCCACTATTCTAAGTAAGGCCCTTTTCCTAGTACTCCAAAGAGAGTACGGAAGCCAGAGGTGTCCCACTTTGATTTTGAGATAGTATAGAAGGGAGGGAGAAAAAATAGTACTGTTTCCTTCTGCTGTTCTAAGTTCTGTAATCATGTGAAAGGGAATAATACGACAAAAAGTGATGAAGTTTTGGAATACAGGTGAGGTCCGGAGCCGACGACCAAGAAAGAATTGTTGAGAGATCTTTGGTGCAAAATGATGGTTTTATTAAAGCAGGGAGACAGGGGGCATCCCGGGTGGCTCAGTAGTTTAGCGCCACCTTCAGCCCAGGGTGTGATCCTGGAGACCTGGGATAGAGTCCCAGGTCGAGCTCCCTGCATGGAGCCTGCTTCTCCCTCTGCCTGGGTCTCTGTCTCTGTCTCTGTCTCTCTCTCTGTGTCTCTCATGAATAAATAAATAAAATCTTAAAATATATATATTAAAAAGCAGGGGAAAGGACTGGTGGACAGGAAGAGCTGCTGCCCCAGGCCTGTGACGAGTGGCTAATTATATACGTGGGAGTTGGGAGGTGGTTAGGGATAGGGTAAGTGTCTAAGGGATTTTGGAAGCAAGATTTCCAGGACCTTGAGGGGGCCAGCTGTTGTTGGGAAAAGGTCACTTATTACTGTCTAATAAATTCTGAGTCATGAGACCCTTCAGATGTGTATGAGTGGGCCATGTGCTTGGGGGATGGTTGCCAACATGTATCCTGAGGGTTTAGAGATAAAGGAAATTTCTAAAGGAATTTTTATATGTTAAAGTAGGCTTACAGGATCCTGGGGGTCAGGCTAAGGTTGCCTTTTGCCCTTAGCAAAGTACGAACATTGGGGCTGTTGGTTCCATAGAGGAATGTCCCTTTCCCTGTTTCAGGGACTTGTCAATGTGCTTTGTCCTCAGCTAATCCTCTGTTGCCTCATCAAAAAGTTCATTCCTTACTTTGAAAAAGTACTTTTCTTATGATGGCTAGCTAAAATGAAGATTCAAGTTAATCGAGGAATCAGATTTACTCTCCTTTTGTTCTTTCTAAGAATATTTCAGTGTGGTCTGAAGTGATGGAAACAATTTTATCATCATACATAAAGAAATAGACAGTATACCTTGAGTTCCAACTCAAACCTGCACTCTTGAACAACCAGTGTGCCAAATGTGTTCACCACTTCTTTACAGGATTTAATAGCCATCGGCCTTTGCAATGTCGTCAGCTCATTTTTCAGATCTTGTGTGTTTACTGGTGCTATTGTCAGGACTATTATCCAAGATAAGTCTGGAGGAAGACAACAGGTATGTTAGAATAGAATTTTCTCTCTAATATAAAAACATATCTATTCATAACCTTCTATCTATAATACCCTACACAAGGGCAGCCCTGGTGGCTCAGCAGTTTAGCGTCACCTTCAGTCCAGGGCGTGATCCTGGAGATTCGGGATCGAGTCCTGTGTCGGGCTCCCTGCATGGAGCCTGTTTCTCCCTCTGCCTGTGTCTCTGCCTCTCTCGCTCTCTCTGTCTCTATGAATAAATATATAATACCCTTCACAGAAGAGTATTTTATTAATTTGATCCAGTTGCTGCTTTATTTTTTTTTTTAAGATTTATTTATTTGAGAGAGAGAATGAGAGAGAGCATGAGCAGAGGGGAGGGGCAAAGGGAGAGGGAGAAGTCAATTCCCTGCTGAGCAAGGAGCCCAACCAAGGGTGGGGGTGGAGGCGAGGGCTCAATTCCAGGATCCTGAGATCATGACCTGAGCCAAAGGCAGACACTTCACTGACTGAGCCACCCAGGCACCCCATGTTGCTGCTTTAATGTTATGTTTGTTAGGGAAGATCTCTTGGAAGAACTTGGATTTCACACTTGCCTAAATTTTTGCTTAGACTTTGGTCTTAAAAGCCATTTGTCAACGTAGGACTTGAAAGTCATTTTCTATAGAAATATTATTCTACATGAAAAGTGTCTATGTATTAGCCTATAAAAAAACATTTCTGTGTAACATCCTGCAAATAATATTTCAGGTAAACTAACCATCACCTCTTAACATTGTTTTCTGTGGAAGGATATATACCCAGTTCTTGTCTGGGAAAGTCATAATACAACTGTCTCCATCCTTGCTGCAGAACTAGGAAATTTCCTAGCTGCCTCAAGGGGCATGGCAAGAGGCTTTCATGATGGAGAGTAAGTCCTTTTGTCTAGATGAACCTAGGGAATTTATGACCATTCTTCCTGTGAATGTAAGCAAATTATCTAGGTCAGATTCTCTTCAGGTATGCTGAATTAATAAACTAAATGTGTGGGTCAGAGGGGAGAGAGAATTGGAGGATGATGACAGAGAAGGCTCTGAAGGCCAACTGTCTGTCTAATTGCAAGCATGAGATTTTTCTAAGTCCAGTGTCCACAGGTTCTGAACTGACTGGATATAAATTCCAGCTCTACCACATGGGAGGTGCCCCAGCTCAGCTACGCAGCATGATGAAATGTCAGAGATCTGTCAGAATCAAAACTGGAGTGAGCCCAGAGGATGGGTCAGGATTCAGAGGGCAAAGAAACATTGATGGAAGTCAACAACGAGCCTAGGCCACAGATACGTGGTAGAAATTGAAGTGTTAGACGAATAGTCACTACACTTTAATGGCAGAAGAGAAATTGTCTCCGTCTTTGGGTAAATGGAGGTAAAATGTAAGGTGAAAGCCAATAAAAGTCAGAAGGGATAAAAGCGTGGGTCTAGAGTAAGACCCTGTCATGTCACTTCACGTGGACCGTTTTGTCATAGAGCTTCAGCCAGACACGCTGGCCTGTAAGGTGTAGCAGTCCTCTTTTCCACCACCATTTGACAGAAAGAAAGAAGATGGGCTATGTTAAAAAGAAAGATGTTCTCTGTACATGTACACAAATGTTGAAGTCAAAACAAGAGGATTTCATGATAAGAAGTAGAAATGGACAGGGCACCTGGGTGGCTCAGTTGGTTAGGCATCTGCTTTTGGGTCAGTCATGATCTCAGGGTCCTAGGATGGAGCCCTCCATCAGGGTCCCTGCTCAGCAAGGAGCGTGCTTCTCCTTCTCCTTCTGCCCCTCCCCCCTGCTAATGTTTTCTCTCTCTCTCAAATAAAATAATTAAATCTTTTTTCAAAAATTTATTTATTTATTTTTAAAGATTTTATTTATTTTTTTTGTTTAAGATTTTATTTATTCATTAGAGACAGAGAGAGAGAGAGAGAGAGAGAGATGGCAGAGACACAGGCAGAGGGAGAAGCAGGCTCCACACAGGGAGCCCGATGTGGGACTCAATCCCAGGACTGCAGGATCACGCCCTGGGCTGAAGGCAGGCACTAAACTGCTGAGCCACCCAGGGATGCCCCTGTTTTCAAAAATTTAAAAAAAGAAGGGGAAATGGCCATCCCAGACACTAGTCCCCACTAACTTTTAACAACATGCTTTGTTTATTCAGTAGGTAAGTGTAACATAAATTTAGGAAGAAATGGTGAACACAGTTGGAAAAAAACTAATCACAGGGCAAGTAACATTAAGTGCAGAATAAGTCTTACAATTTCAAGTGCCGGGATCCCTGGGTGGCGCAGCGGTTTGGCGCCTGCCTTTGGCCCAGGGCGCGATCCTGGAGACCCGGGATCGAATCCCACGTCGGGCTCCCGGTGCATGGAGCCTGCTTCTCCCTCTGCCTGTGTCTCTGCCTCTCTCTCTCTCTCTCTGTATGACTATCATAAATAAATAAAAAAAAAAAAAAAAAAAACAATTTCAAGTGCCATAAATACTACAAAAAGGAGAAGGATGGAGGAAGTGGACTTCTGTGGATCATTGAAAGAAGGTTAGGATATGTATAGATGGCAGGAAGGAAGAAGGGCTTTAGGTCAGCCTGAGTTGTTTAGCCTGTCAAAGTGCCCGCTTCAAAGACAGCCTGTGGCTCTCATTCTATTTTCTGCTCCTACATTGTTCTCCTGGGGTAGCAGATTCCCCTAACCAATGACTCTCCCTGGGGGGCCATGACACTTCACGGAGGGGCGGGGTGTTCTCCTAGGGATGCTGGTCAACCCTTCCCTGAAACCCTGATAAATCGCTGATCGGAGCAGAGAATGCTGCTGGCCCCTGGCCCTGGAGGCAGGCACTGGAGCTCACCAGCCTCCACTCTGAGTTTCTGATCTGGACAACCAAAGGCCTCTGAGACTCACTTGGCCTTCTTCATCCCACAGCAGTGGGGTACTCTCTCTATCCCTTCTCTTTGGAGACTTTTGAATCACTCTGCCTGAGAACACTCTCAGTTCTCTGAAGTTCCTCAGGACTATAGGAAAGAGAAGCTAGGAGCTGGCTCTGTACCTCTCAGACCTGACTTGCCACCAAAGACTCCTTTACTTTTTTAATCTGGCATTTATACAAACTGTGTATATGTATCTGTTTGCTTGTCTAGAACCCTCTTGTCTTCACTGGTTGCAGCAAAACCTATTGGCTCTTCCAGCCATGGTCTGGGCCTATAGTGTTGGTAGGCCATGGCAGAGGGGATATGAAGAGCCCTAGACCTGTGGCCAGGTCTGTCCCCCACTCCATCTTCCAGCTCATCTCGTTCTGACCACTGGGTTTCCCTGTTCTGCATGATTCTGTTTCTTTTGTTCCCTGCTTTCCGAGGACTGGCCTTCTTGCCATGTCCCCAGGTTCTCAAAACTGCTTTAAAGATTATTATAAAAGAAAGAGATTATAAAAGAAAGAAGTGTGCCTATCTTTTTAGAGGAAGCAAATGGGGCAGTTGGAGAAAGCCTAAATCTTGGAACCAGCCAGTCAGTCAGGTAGATTGAAACCTGACTCAGTGGTTCCTAGATGTGTGGCCTTGGGCAAGTTACTTTGGTTTTTGAGGCTCTAGTCCTCATCTATACAATGGGGATAAAGATATCTTTTCAGTTATGAGAATTAAATTAGGTGATAATAATGCCTATCGCAGTGCCTGTCACTTAAGAGGTTCAAAAATCATAGCTTCTACCCCAGGTCTCTAGGGTCCTGGCCAGTGCTTGGCAATCTGCTTTTTGACTTCATAGAACCTACTCTGTATGGAGTAATTGGTGTCTGAGGGTCTGCGTGTCAATCGTGGCTGTGGCTTGTGGGAATTCACAGTACCTTGAATTCCCAAGGAGAAGGCAGGGTCAGTTTTGGTCAAGAAAACCTGGGAAAAAGAAAAAAAAAAAAAAAAGAAAACCTGGGAAAATGATGGAAAATGAGAGCAGAATAGCAAAATATACATGAGATGTAAAGTTCTACATGCTTGCTGTCTTTAGATCTTGTTCAGACACTGAGTATGAGATTCTGAGAGCCATCAAGCATCCTCCTAAAGGCCCAATGCCACCAGGATGGCCCTCTGATCCCAAAGCCCACTCCTTTGCGTGCACAGCCAAGGAAGACATAGTTAATTGGCAGGCCTCCCAACCCTCTCTCGGGAGCAAATTTTATGGGATTCAGTGTCTGATTTGTATTCATTTAAATCTAGGTTTTATGCAGCTTTTTTTTTTCTTTTTTTAGCATTTGCATATCTTTGTTTCCTTCAATCAGAAGAACTTGGAGAAAAGAGGTGTTAGGTAGGTCAAGCCTAGCGAGGGACACCAAAAAAAAACAAAAAACTAAACCAGACAAAAACAAAACAAATAACAACAAAAAAGAAGTGGTAGAAGGGAAAAGTCCTGATGTATTTTCCTATGCTAATTAAAGTAGTTTTTCTATAGTGCCAACAAAGACCATCCAAAGGGAGACACACTAGATCCAGCCACAGGCTGATGTGTACATTGGCTGGAGGAGCTTATGGTCTCAATTACCTGTTTCAGTTCTACAGGGTATAAAATGTTTGTCCTTAGAACTTCCTGAGTTTCCATTGTAGTGGTCCGTTTTCCCAAATCCTTTCAACACTACCATCACACGGTGTCATTTACAAAGCAGCCAGGATGAGAAGGAAGGAAGTAGGAAATTGCTTTCCTTGCTATCACTCTCAGTGATTCATTTGTATGCAGACAGCAGTGAGCTGCAAGAGGGAATCCAGTAGGAAGTTTTTTGTTTCTTTTTTTCATGCCTAAGAAATGAAGAGAAAAATCAGAGAATCGTTGCTAAATCATTAATGCTTTAGTTTGAGGGACTCCCATAGTTCTTGCTTATATATGCCATCGTTCCAATATGTGGTTTGTTTTATTCTCCCCCACATTTATCCCTCAACGCAATGGGACATTATACTGTGTTGTATCAGTATATGTTCTAAGGGGCTTAAATGATGGAAATTTATCCATAGAGGACATAGTAAATTCAAGACTATACCCAGAGAGCCTTGAGACTTTACAGGGAACTATGTCACGCAGCTTGCCATCTGTAGTTGCCAATCAGAACCACTCTTTACCAAGCACCCCTGAGCCCAGTCATCCACCCAGCTAGAATAGGACCCAGAATTGCATTCTGCAGCTCCGACTCACATTCGTAGATTTTTTTTTTATGGCAATGAAGCAGAGAAAAACTGAAGTAGGAACATCAGAAATGATTATCATTGCATTTTTAAGGTGAAACGCTACTGACGCTTTAAGGAAGCTATCCAAGCTCCAACAAGAAAGTGAGGGGTGAGGTATTTACTGATAGGGGAAGTGGGACAGTTTGGATTTGGAGGCTGACAGTGTTGAGTCTACTGAGGTTTTTCTAGAGTGTTCCAGGAGGAGTTAAAAGTTGGGAAGGAATGCAAGCCTGACCTTAGGAGACTCCAGATTCACAGCGCAAAGCGAGGGCAATAAAGATTCAAATACCCAAGACAATTTTGCACTTTTCGGAAAACCTTCATGCATTCATTCAACCAGCATTTCTTGAGTACAGTGTATGTTTAGCACTTTGACAATACCTGAAAATGTCAGTTCAACAAAAATGCACTTAGGCTGGATGGTTACATGCAACTCCTTTTAAGACAAAAATAACATGCTTCTCACCAAGCAGAGGCCTCAGTTGCAGACAGGGACCAATACGTTCCTGATGGTCTCTCTCCAACTGGCTCTGTCTCCTCAGTTTGCATCTCTGGTAGGCGCAGGTGTGATGCTGCTCCTCATGGTGAAGGTGGGACGCTTTTTCAATGAACTGCCAAATGTAAGTAGAATTAATAAATAACTGAGTGAAGAAAGATCCGATCTCCAGATTGCATCCTGGTGGGGCATTCACCTTGTCCCCAGTGGTCACCCTGTCCTCCCATTCCTTTCCTTTAAAATAATAGCATCTAAAAAATAAATAAATAAAATAATAGCATCTACTTCACAGGATTGGGAGTTAAATAAGGTAACGTTTATGGTATAGAGAGAATAGTGTTGCACTAATCATCAGTGCTCAAAAAATATTAGGTATTATAGTTACTATTCTCATTCTCATTAATCTTCTTTTTATTGCATAAGCTATAAAGTAAGTTTTATAAGTAGGGATTCAGTTAAAGATGACCAAAATAGACTTCAGATGCCAGAACGCCCCTCACCGACTCAGGCTTGGAAACTCATTCTGTATTCATGCCATCTGTTTTCCTAAGATGTTTCCAGAAGGCCTTGTTCTGCATTCATATGAACTCAATCCCCTATTACTGCCTCTCTATGATCAGTTTACATTAGAAAGCAGGCTCTAAAAGTTGAGTTTTAACTCTGTTCAGCTGGGACACCTCTATAGACTTATGTGCCATTCCTTCCCTTTGTGAGAGGCTGATCGCCTTGCATTTAGAGATGCCAGGTATGTTGATTATCGGCTGTAATCAATTTGTTCTTTGTTACAATACAGATCAAAGCTCAGTGGCTATAATTTCCTTTTAAATTTCTTTAATGTTCCTGTTAGCCATTTTTAGATAGTACGAAGGGAGGTGGGAGGAGGTCTCATGACTGGTGGAACAGCTTGGTTACACACTGAGGTGGCAATCCCTGAAGCTGGAGTGTTTGCCAATGTTATCCCCATCCTTTTGAACACCTCTCCCACCTGGTGAATATCAGGTTTCAGAAGAGCAGGACCACCTCAAGGCTCCTGCTGCCTTCAGCTCTTGTGATTCAGAGCTCTTGGAACTCTGCCCCAGAATCTATGCATAGAAGGTGGGATTAAGCTTGTATGTATCACACAAGCTGTCCTCTGATTCCCAGCAGAAGTCATCTCCAGAATTTAGCTTATTTAGCACCTTTGGTGCTATAATTCTTAGTGTCTATTTTAGGAGGGCCACTCACTAGTTTACTTCGAACAGTGATATTTTTTCTTTAGAAGAATCAGAATTTTTTAAAATTGCAAACAAAAATCTGTCAGAATTCACTAAGGGCACTCCTTTATTTTATATATATATATATTTTTTTTTTTTTTACACTCCTTTATTATAAATATGTTGGGGACAGAACAACCCTTGCTTTTGGCTCACCATATTATGTCACATTATTTTTATAGCATCTAGTTAGGATGTTTCTGGGTGAGAAGATGTGAACACCATCTGATCAATGGAATATCTGAATTGCTATAATAATGGGACTCTATGAATATTAAACTATGAATGATCCTTTCCTTCCTTGAGAGATTATGGATAGCTTGTGATAAAATTCTTATTGGAGAAATCAGTGGAGCATCCTGGCTAGGATCTCAACTGGTTAGAAAGGGCACGAACACATTTAAAAACAAAACAAAACAAAACATGATACACAATAGTACCTTCACTATTGTTTCAATTTTGTGTGAAAAAAATATATAGCAAGGGGATCCCTGGGTGGCGCAGCGGTTTGGCGCCTGCCTTTGGCCCAGGGCGCGATCCTGGAGACCCGGGATCGAATCCCACATCGGGCTCCCGGTGCATGGAGCCTGCTTCTCCCTCTGCCTGTGTCTCTGCCTCTCTCTCTCTCACTGTGTGCCTATCATGAATAAATTAAAAAAAAAAATTAAAAAAAAAAATATATATAGCAGGAACCAAAATGTTAACAATAGTTATCTCTTGGATGATAGAAATGATATATAAGTTAAAAAATTTTTTAAAGATTTATTTATGATAGACATAGAGAGAGAGAGAGAGAGAGAGAGGTAGAGACACAGGAGAAGGGAGAAGCAGGCTCCATGCCGGGAGCCCGACATGGGACTCAATCCTGGAGTCCACGGATGGTGCCCTGGGCCAAAGGCAGGCGCTAAACCGCTGAGCCACCCAGGGATCCCCCTATATATAAGTTTACTTCTTTCTTTATACATGGGCATATTTTACCTTAATGTTCAGAAAGGTAAAATTTTTATTACATATTGTTTTATGAAAAGATTTGTTTCCTCTTCATATTCCCTGTTCAAGCCAAAGATCTTGCAAAATCTCTATGAGATTGAGTTTTTTTTCCTTCCCACCACATCTCCCTGCAAATTGCAGAACACTTAGAGATTCTTGACTGAGAAGAAGATGAAGATGGGAAAGAAGTGATTTCTGCTGACTTCATCTTTGCCCTTCCCTTCTCTGCTAACCTACTGAGTCCACTGGTCACTGAGTAACCTCAGAAAACCAGAGTAAGCTTGGACCCAACCATCCCTGGTAATAGGATCAGTTCTAATTCCCAGTCAGAGCATACAGAAGAGAGATGGCTAGGAAAAGGCTAAGAAATGTTAAGCTAGTGCAGGGACTTCATGAAAACAAGAAAGTGTTTCTTCAAGTAGGTTAGATTTTGCTTTGAGGTCCTGATGATTTTTACATTTCTGAGTGGCATGGCTGACGTGTGTGTGTGTGTGTGTGTGTGTGTGTGTGTGTGATTCCTTTGTGAAGATTTGGGAGTTTTATCCCCGAAGGGAAAATGAAGTAGGGTTTACCTTTATCCCATAGGCTGTGCTGGCTGGTATTATTCTGAGCAACATCCTACCGTACCTTGAAATCATTTACAACCTACCCAGTCTGTGGAGGCAGAACCAATATGATTGTGTAAGTATAGATGCCCTTGCTGAGATAGGGGAAGACAGAAAGGAAAGTTGGAAAGAAGGAATGAGAACAAACAAAAGAGATCAGGGTAAAGATCACTAGCAATTCTTTGATAACTAGTACTCTTTTAAAAAAAAAAGAAAAGAAAAGAAAAAGGTAGTCAAGGTTGTTGGTGCATGGAGATACTGAGACCTCATCCCAGAGGAATGAAAAAATTAAATAAAAAGGAGTTAGGTGGCTAGAGTTAGATGCAAATCTACTAAAAAGGGTTTGTCATACATGACATAGTTGAGTGACTTTTATTCCAGTTAGTGTGAACATATTCCAGGATAGGAGGCACAAATCGTACTAAAAGAAGGCAGTATCTTGCCAGGCAGAATAACCAGTGGAGCACCCTTTCCCTCCAGAGTATATAACTGGGGACATAGAGGGGAAAGAGCAAAAAGATGAGGAACATAATATAATGAGAGGAGATGGACCCAGTAGAGGCAAAGAGACATGAAAGGGGATAGTTTTCGGATCCAGGTCCCTAAGGAGCTAAGAGAAGATGTGGTACAGTACACCAGTGCCACTTCTAGTCCCAGTAGGAGGGGTAGCATTTCCAACAGGATCAGATTGAAGGGGGGAAAGTTAATGCGGATACTAACAAGTAGCAGGTGAAGGGGTAAGTGAATATTTAAGCGAGTTTCAGCCTATCTGCTCTGTGAAGATGAGTCAGGTCACCTGCTGAGACTGAGGGAGAAGGTAATGGGGTAAGGGCCTGGAAAGGTTGCTAAAGGTTCACCATAAGCATGCTAGGCCTCAAAATAGCAACTACCCTTCATTGGGTGAGTGTTCTGGGTCGCTTTAGGATGAGTATTTTTAATCTTAACAGAGCCTATAAAGTAGATATTGTCATCCTTATTTTGCACTTGAGGTTTCAAGAGAGAATTGAAGAGAGAAATGACCAAGGATGCCTACAAGAATTGCTAGACAGACTTGGAACCCAATTATTTATGATGGTGTCAGTCCATATGGGCATAGAATTTGTAAATTCTAGGCATTGGGAGGGACGAGGAGGGGGAAGGTGAGCTGAGAGATAGAACTGGTGATTTTCTCAATTCTGCTTGTTGTCATGGTCTCCCCCTGCCTTTCTTCCTCTTTTTCCATAAGATCATTTGGTTGGTGACATTCACATCTGCCATTTTCCTGGGACTGGATGTTGGACTACTTGTTTCAATAGCTTTTGCCTTCTTCATCATCACTGTTCGGTCACACAGGTACTTTGTCTCAGGTAATAGGAGGTTGGCCACGGTGAGATAAGGCAACTATGACCTAAAAGCAAATACCTTTCCTTTCAGAACTAAGATTCTCCTCCTGGGTCAGATCCCTAACACTAACATTTATAGAAGCTTCAATGACTATCGGGAGGTAAGATTCCAAATAAGTCCATTCCTTTGCTCAGAGGATGAGCAGGCCCAGGCTCGCTGCTTAGTTTTTCTATAAAATCCCTTTGCTATTGTTTGGCTGCACTATAGATACACATCTGCAAAACCAGGGAAAATGAGGCAGGAAGGCAGAGGTGGGTGACTTAAGTAGGTTGATCCGTAGAGTACAGTAGCCAGTTAAGGATCATATCCTTTAGGGGGAGGGAGGCTAAGAAAAAGAAAAGAACAAATAGAGGGGGAAGAAGAAAGCAGGAAAAGCAGGGGGTGAAAATGAGAGCAAAGAACTTGCTAATTCTGGCCTTTTATAAGAAGGAATACAGATTCTCCTGGGATTCTAGAGATTTTTTTTTTTCTCACTCCATAAAAGAGCTGAGAAATTGCCCTTCCCTTTACATTTTGTCTTGCAGGTTACAAACCTTCCTGGGCTGAAAATCTTCCAGTGCTGCAACTCCATCACATTTGTCAATGTTGATCACCTAAAGCACAAGCTGTTGAAAGAGGTAATGGCTTCCTTCCCTGCCTCTCTCCACCTGCTCCCCTCCATGCTGCCCTGCCCCCTGCCCCCACCCTACCCCCCCGCCCAGGTGCCCCTCTCTCTTCCCACTCACCATCTGTGTGAGACCTCTCTTATATTTCTCAGGTCGAAATGGTAAGGGTGCCTCTTAAAGAAGAAGAAATGTTCCGCCTATTTAATCAAAGTGAAGAAGGCTCACAGGAAGAAAGAATTTGTCAGTGTTTCTGCAACTGTGACGAGCTAGAGCCACCACCCAGGGTTAGAGATGTCTTTTTCATTCTGCATAACTTTCTCCACATTTTATAAGGAAGTACACTAGTCATTTAAAAAGAAGAAGTGAAGAAAGAAAATCAAAACTCCCTTAGGGACTTTGACTCTTTAAGTGGGCTCTGAGTAATTGAAAGTCAAAAATTTCTACCCGAGATTTAGATCTTGACCCCCTTCTAAGTAGGTAGGAGGAGATGTTTGAGTCCCTACTCCATGGCCAATGACTCATCCTAGCACAAAGAGTACACTTTCCCTATTGAGATCGACAGTAATAGCCTAGTTATACCTATTTCCCTGACTTTTACATGCCTGGCTTTAGATTTCTGAAAATAAGTGACTTAAAGATTATTTTCTAGGAGTACTTGGTTGGTTCAGTTCAGTACTTTTGGTTCAGTTAGTTAAGCATCCCACTCTTGATTCCAGCTCAGGTCATGATCTCAGCATTGTGGGATCGAGCCCTGTGTCAAGCTCTAAGCTGGGTGTGGAGCCTGCTTGGGATTCTCTCCCTCTCTCTCTGCTCCTCACACCCCCCACCACCACCCCACCCCACCCCACCCCCGCCAAAAAAAGATTGCTTCTAATTCCAACCAGGACAGCAGAGTCAAGGTGGCTGGGGTTCTTAAGGATGTGCCAGGGTCTCCTAATGTCTGCCTGTGACCAAAGAAATGATGATGGGAGTGGAGGGTAGATAAGCATAGATGTAAATTTTATACCATTTGAAGGGTATTTTAGGATGAATTACAAAGTGTTCATTATTTTCTAATTGGATTTGATCTAAATTAATTCCCTTCATCTAATAGTTATTTCTTTTCGGGATCCCTGGGTGGCGCAGCAGTTTGGCGCCTGCCTTTGGCCCAGGGCGCGATCCTGGAGACCCAGGATCGAATCCCACGTCAGGCTCCCGGTGCATGGAGCCTGCTTCTCCCTCTGCCTATGTCTCTGCCTCTCTCTCTCTCTCTCTGTATGACTATCATAAATAAAATAAAATAAAATAAAGTTTAAAAAAAAATAGTTATTTCTTTTCCACACAGCTCATTTCTAGCATTGGAGACTTTCACTCAGTCTATACCTATACCCTGGAGGAGCACTTCTATTTACACACACATACACACACACACACATTTATTCCCCCAACACAAAATCCTCCTGTCCCCCTTCTCATGCAGGCACTTGCAAACACCAAGCACCCACTCTCACTCCCATATATCCTAATGGAGCATACATTCTACTGAACTCCCTAAGAACACCAACTTCCCTGCCAAGAGGACAGAATTAACACTCTAACTTTTGTTTTGTATCCACACTGCACTGAGCATCATAGAAGGTGTTTACAGGACATCAGCAAAAACACTTTAGAGTAGAATAGGATCACCTAGTATTTTTTTTAGAGATTTTATTTATTTATTCATGAGAGACAGAGAGAGAGAGAGAGAGAGAGAGAGAGAAAGAGAGTGAGACAGACAGAGGGAGAAGCAGACTCCATGCTGGGACCCTGACATGGGACTTGATCCCGGGGCCTCCAGGATCAGGCCCTGGGTTGAAGGTGGCACTAAACCACTGAGCCACCCAGGCTGCCCCACTGAGCTTCTACTCTGCACCCAGAACTGAAAAAGGAAAACGAATTTTAATGATCTCTGTCCTCAGGTAGTTCTTTTTCCTTTTCTTTTTTTCTCTCTTTTTTATTGTGGTAAAAAACATATAACATAAAATTTAACATCTCAACTGTTTTTAAGTGTACAGTTCAGTAGTTAAATATATTCACATTTTTGTGCAACCATCACTCTGCAGATTTTCTTCATCTTGCAAAACTGGAGCTCTGTCCCCACTAAACAACAGCTCCCCATTTCCTTTTCATCCCTGACCCTGGCTACTACCATTCTCCCTTCTGTCTCTATGAATTTGCCTATTCCAGATCCCTCATTAAGTAGAATCCTATACTATTTATCTTTTTTGACTGGCTTACTTCGCTTAGCATAATGTCCTCAAGGTTCTTCCAGGTTGTTCTTTTTCAAAAATGTTTTTTTCGTGGAAATTTTGAAGATAAGCAAAAGTAGAGACAAGTATATTGAGTCTCTATATACCCACCATCTACTTCAAGATTTATCAACTCATGATCAATTTTTTTTTTATAACTCATGGTCAATTTTGTTTCATCTCTATGCCTACCCGTGTATAGCCCCTCAAAATCACAGAATTATTTTGAAGCAATTCATAGAATTTTATTTTATTTTAAAGATTTTATTTTTAAGTTATCTCTACACCCAACATGGGGCTTGAACTCATAACCCTGAGATCAAGAGTCACATGCTCCATCAACTGAGCCAGTCAGGGGCACCAATTCATGGAATTTTAAATCAAACTAGGGAGATTCTGGGACTCCAGGATCATGCCCTGAGCCGAAGGCAGATGCGCTTAACTGCTGAGCCACCCAGGCATCCCTGAGCATTCACATCTTGCATGCCATTGTATTCCTGGCACTGGGTGCTGTCCTTATGCTATGGCAGGCACCCTAGGTCTATTAGGATGAAAGAAGCAAAAGGTAAAAACTGCCTTGCTCCAGTAATTTCTGTCTTCTTAAAGAAGTCTGATGAAGGATGGAGGGGTTGAGAAAGGGACTGGTGGAAGAAACACTTCAAACACCATATTAGGAGGTGCTGGAGACAAATTAGAACCCAGGGATGAGGGGAAAGAATAAGTCAAAGGTGATTTTAAGTCTGGCTCACAGGACAATGAAAACATCACTGGTACATGGAGGGAAGTTGGAATGAAGATGCTAGTGAATGTGGCTTCAGTCATGACCTCAAAGGGACAGTGAGTTATCCAAGCAACATCCAAGCACTAGTCCATGGGAGCTTTCCTGCAAGGGAGGGAGATGAATCCGTAGACAGAAATGGCATAGTTGCAAGTACCTGTAGCCCTCCTCTGAGCCTCCTCATGGTCCTCCCCTTACTTTTTTGTCCCAGATTGTCTACACGGACAGATTTGAAAGTAGACGGGACCATGACTCTTCCTCCATTAACCTGATCCGCTGCTCACGTTTTGAGAGCATGAACATGAGCCAGTCCATTTCCGATGACCAAGGACCATACACCATATCTTCAATGCCTCACAGAAATCACGGTCAAAACTACGAGGACATGGACAAAGCTTGGCTTTCTAATAACCCCTCTAGAAACAACTCGATGCCACTGCCTGGCACTGCTGAAAACCAGGAGAGGAGGAGATCATTCCTTCCCCACTCAGACAGCTCTCTACCCAGCATCCACACCATTATCCTGGATTTCTCCATGGTACATTTTGTGGATTCACGGGCTTCGGTGTCGTTAAGACAAGTAAGTACCGAGGAGGCTTTCACAAGGGCTCTGATGCCCTCCTACCTGTGCCCCCGCCTGCCCCGATCCTGATTGAGTCCTGTCAGCCACTAATCAGCTGCTGTGTGACTCTGGGGCCACCAGAAATTTGGCTACTAAAGACAGTTTAAGGTCAACCAGAGTGAAAAGGAAACAAACCACCCTGATTTATTGAACTGGGGTTAGTTCTCTAAGCATGGCAGATTATTTCTCAGAAACTCGAAAGCGGGACATTTTAATACCATGGAGGCAGCAATCTGTGCCACACACCCAGCAACTCCCAGTATATCCTAGGAGTTTGCTGCAGATCTTTTCAAGGAACAGGTCTGAATACTACAGAAAAAAACATGCCAAGAAACCTCCACTATGCAGCTGCTCTGAGGTAGACATTGCAAAATGCACTGAGAGGTGAGGACATGTGGTAAGATGACACTGCAAGCCTGGGGCTTCCTAGTCCAGGCCCTGTAGGATCTCCCCAGATCCCTCCTCACTGCCTGCATCTTTGGATAAAAAGGGCAGGGACAACTGTTCCTTTCATAGCTGTGTCCCTAAGGCCTGGCTTCTCTCCTACTCTCTGGTTTCTCAGTTTTAATTCCTCTCATTCTTACACAGTGTGGACAGACAGTTTAGATGCACAACTAACCATATTGGCTTTATTGTTAATGCCTTGTAACTACAATATCCACTTTTCAGCCAGCTTATCTCCCTTTACAGCTCTCTGTCTCACTCTTGTTCCTGTTGATGATGGCTCAGGTTTATTTTATTTTATTTTTTATTTTTTTTATTTATGATAGTCACAGAGAGAGAGAGAGAGAGAGGCAGAGACACAGGCAGAGGGAGAAGCAGGCTCCATGTACCGGGAGCCGGACGTAGGATTCGATCCTGGGTCTCCAGGATCGCGCCCTGGGCCAAAGGCAGGCACCAAACCGCTGCGCCACCCAGGGATCCCTGGCTCAGGTTTAAATAGCCTGAACACTCACTCCCCAGATCTGGATGCATCCATCTTTTTTTTTTTTTTTTTTTTGAGATCTACTCTTTTGCTTGATTTTCCTTCTTTTATCCTCTGATCCTATCTTATCAAACCTTACTCCTAAAGAAATATGATTCTCTTTTAAGTGAGTCCAGCTCCTGTTTGGTCTGAGGCAACAGGAAACTTCTCATAGCAGAAAGAACTCTGCTTGGCAGTCTGTGGATGTGTGCACTGTCCTGGCTTTGCTACTGTTGGCCATCCATCTGACCCAAGATGGTTTTGTAAATTGTACTGGGTCTTCATTTCCTCATCTAAAAATTAAGAGGTTTGAAAGAGGTTAATGTTAAAGGCTCTTCAACCTACGACATCTTTTTTCTCTATCCCATTTTGAGATTCCATTATACTTGATTATGTCTTAATTTGGGGGCTTTTCCATCAGTTTGCACTGCTGGGCTGTGTTCTCTTCTCCCACTCTTGTACACTAGTTACCACTTTAGATTTCATTAAACTTACATTATCAAATGCCTGCTACATGCCAGACCGTGTTGGACACATTCATATACACTCTCTCATTTAATTCTCCCAATATCCTGAGAGGCAAGCCATATTTCATCTGAAGAGTTCTAGGCTCACAGCTAATAAGTGGCCTGTCCAGCATGGGAACTCAAAGCGTTCGGCTTTATACCACTCTTCTCTCTGCTCTGAAGTACACTAGTGCCATCCTGTCCTCTCCTCTCTCTTCCCTCTTCCCTGCCTTTTTTGCGGAGGCACCGTATGTTCTAGTCCTTGGCATAACCGATCTACACCTGGCCTACATTGATGACTTTCAGCTCCAGCCCCAACATGAAGGCAATGTAGACACTTTACTTGACAGCCTTTGGAAATTCATGGTATACTTTCTCACCTTAAAGATACAGGTTTCTTCATTCCTTCTATAATCATTCTTTACTGCCTTATAGGAGGAAATCATTATTTTTTGTTTACTTCATCATTGAAAATTTAAATTTGCCAAGAAAAATCCCAGAAGTCATTCTTTAAAAAAAAAAAAGATGTATTTATTTATTTGAAAGAGAGAGAGCAAGAGGGAGAAGCAGAGGCAGAGGGAGAGAAAGAATCTCAAGCAGACTCCCTGCTGAGCTTGGAGCCCAATGCAGGGCACAAGATCGAAACTGAGATCATGACCTGAGCTGAAATCAAGAGTCGGATACTTAACTGACTGAGCCCCCCAGATGCCCACCAGCAGTCATTCTTATGAGAGACAATCACTCAATTTAAGCTTCTCCCTAATTCATAGAATGTCAATCATGTTGTTTGTCATTTAGAGTATGTCCACAGTGTCTCTTTATGAAATGACTTTATGATTTACTGTATGATCAAGAATGGTTTTCTTGTTTCTTCTTGGTAGAGAAAGAAGTAGAGTCTGTTTTTGTGTGTCTTTTGATATTTTAACAGTGCTCAGGGTTGGAGTCCAATCAATACAAGAGTATTAAGGTTAATACGAACTTTAAGAGTTATTGCTCTAGAGCACATATATTGGCTGAAGTAAACTTGAAATCAGTATCTGATATTTAGTAACCTGATACTAATAAATACCTGATGTTTCACTAAAGTCAAATGCAATTTTGCAGAGCAGTTCTGCAATTTTGCAGAGCAGAGACTCAAATGAGTCTCAGGATTCCTGGATTCCATCCTCTACTATGTCATTTGACCTTCTCTGGGCCATGTTCTGTTTTGTTTTGTTTTTCCTCCTCTGTTCAGTGAACTCCAGAGAGAAGGAGGTCATATGCATACACTAAGCAATAATACCATGATATGGCTGTTCTTGAGGGCTACCCAGTGTGTTCCCATCACATCTGTACCTGTCTCTCTCTGAGTGCTATCTTCAGGAGCATTATCTCTTTACATGAACTGTTTCCCACCTGAGACCATGGGCAACACTCCATATCACTCCCCACCCTCCATGAGAACATCTGATTCTTTTTTGTATTCCCAGCACTTGAGATATTTCCTGGCATATGGAAATCCACTCATCAAAAGTTTATAGAGCTAAATTGGAATACAGAGGTACATATACTCCAGACAAGTAAATGACCAAAGGGGTATTAAAACTTAGATAATTAGAAGGATCTTTCCTAGTGAGTGTGAAGATCACTAATACTGGTTTACTCTCTCCTCACAGATGTGCAATGCTTTCCAAAATGCCAACATTTTGGTACTCATTTCAGGGTGTCATTGTGAGTATCCTTTACCCTATGAGAGTGCTGTTTGCACCCTGTGTGCTCTCCCCAGTTGTCTGACCCTGTGTATGTTCTGGGTTTGGTTTGTAGCTTCTGTGGTCAGGGCATTTGAGAGGAATGATTTCTTTGACGCTGGCATCACCAAGGCCCAGCTGTTCCTCACCCTCCACGACGCTGTGCTGTTTGCCTTGTCAAGGAAGTTTCCAGAGTCATCCGAGTTAAGCATGGACGAATCTGAGACAGTGATACAGGAAACCTTCTCAGAAACAGACAAGGTTGGATGATGTGAAGCATCATGGTGGGGGGTGAGCAGGGGGAGATATCTGATTAACTAGAGATGAGAATGTCCAGAAAAGGTTTTTGAGTATGTCTGTGCCAGACTTTGGGATGTTGGAGTGCTCCCTTAGCAGAGGGTAAATAGCAGTAGAACTGAGTCCCATGTTCCCCATACTGTCATGGTATCTGGACCCCATTCAGGACCCTTTCCCAACTGAAGAGAGTGTTACCCAACCCAGCAGAGGTCTCAAGGATCCTTTTACAGCAAGCTTGGTTGGCGCCAGTGCCATCCCAATTACTGAATATTTTAAATATCTCCCCTAGCTATACCTTTAGAATCCATCCCTACACCACCCTTGGCATGAATAATAGAACTGATGAACTAGCAGAGGTAAAGACTTGCCAATCTAACACTCTGTCTCTTATCTCCATCGGGAGTAATATAAGATTTACTCAACCTGACCAAAGCCAGAACTTTCAACCATTTATTAACACTAAATAAAGACTTTGGGCCTACTTCAGTGTCTTTTTTTTTTAAGATTTTATTTATTTATTCATGAGAGACACAGAGACAGAGAGAGAGGCAGAGACACAGGCAGAGGGAGAAGCAGGCTCCATCCGTGCAGGGAGCCTGATGTGGGACTTGATTCTGGGTCTCCAGGATCACGCCCTGGGCTGAAGGTGGCACCAAACCACTGAGCCACCTGGGCTGCCCTATTTCAATGTTTTTAAATCAGTGTCTAGGGGATCCCTGGGTGACTCGGTGGTTTAGCGCCTGCCTTTGGCCCAGGGCACAATCCTGGAGTCCCAGGATTGAGTCCCGTGTTGGGTTCCCAGCATAGCATGGAGCCTGCTTCTCTCTCTCTCTATCATGAATAAATAAAATCTTTAAAAAAAAAAATCAGTGTCTATAAAGGTTAAAGATATCCCCTTGTTTTATCACAAAGCAAAGGAAATTAAAATACAGATGGACACCAAATATTATCTAATGACTAGAAAATGTTTCTATTAAACCCCTGACACTTTGACTTAATTCATTTTAATAATGTTTGAATTTTCTATGACAAGAGAAGTATTACCAGAGTAATAAGTCTTTCTGAACACTTTAAAAAGTAAAAGCTATCCAAGCTTGTAAAACATGGCCTTTTTCTTTCTTGTTCTTTTAAGTAAACTCTATGCCAATGTGGGATTTAAACTCACAACCTTAATATCAAGAGTCACATCCTCCACAGAGTGTGTCAGCCAGGCACCCCCACTTTCTTTTTCTTTTTAAAGTAATGGATTTCCCTGGTTTACTGAGAATTCTCACAGGTTATGTGCCTCTTTTTATCCAGAACTTTTTCCTGAATGGACATATTCTTTCTATTTTGCTCTATACTCCACTCCTCTCTGTAAGATCATAGAAACACAAAACCTTTCAGTTGGATGAATCCTCAGTTTCTCAGGTTCATCCCTACCTAGAGCAATAATTCTCTTAACAACTTTTCTGACCAGAGGTCCTCCTGCTTATGCTTGGTGATTTCCTGTCGTTCTCAAACTTTAGTACGCATCAGAATCACCAAAATATGCTTTTAAAACAGACTACTGGGCCCCTCTGTGCCCCATATCTCCTGAATTTCTGATTCAGTAGGGTTGGAGTAGGGCCTGAGAATTTGCATGGCTAGCAAGTACTGAGTAATGCTGATACTACTGCTGTAGAACCCACACTTTGAGAACTACTATCTTAGAGATTCAATGTCCATCTTTCACTATCAAAGTCTAACATGCCTGGTAATCTTTGGGTGTGTGCCAGACATTGTATTTAGAAAATGTTTATAAAAATAATTTGAAGCCCAGGATGATATTTTTCTTCTGGAAAAAAATTTATTGTTTTGTCAAGTACCTAGAGGCACTAGGAATCCAAAAATAACTGACCTGATTTTATGACTTGAGGTGTTCTAGGCCATCCAGATGACCCACAGTCCAGCCACAGTCTGTGGGAAGGCATGCCACAGGCTCCCCCTTGGCAGGCCCTGGAATGCAATTTTGGCAACCCTTAAGGTCTAAAAGCTGTCAAAAGCACTGTTCTGCATATATGTGTCACTTCAAGATCATCAAATACCTTCACAAAAGTGGTCCCAAATGCCAGACTCACCTCTATAGATTTTCACCTTTTCCAAATCTTGGCCTGGTAGATCTTCATGATCTTGTTAGCTTTATAGTGTGTTCAAGCAGAAGTCTTAAAATATTTTACCCAGCTCTTGTGGCTGTACTCAGTAGGAGGTCTGAATTATGTAGTCTGCCTTTACTATAAGTGGAATTTTCTCTATTTTATTTATAATGATGATATACTTGGCAGATTTGCTTTACATATTACATTGTCTTTCCTATATTAGCCTTTTCTTATTTTCCATTTGCCTTTTGTTTAGAATGTCATTCTCAGGAAGTAAATTAATCATTTATATTTTCTTCTAGATTTTTATGTTTTTAAGTGTTTATATATTATACTCTTTAGTTAGAATGTATTTCAGTATATGGTGTTAAAGAGTAATCTTTATTTTTCATCTGTACAGCTAACCATTCTGAGCTAACTCATTTATTTTTTTTTTTAAGATTTTATTTATTTATTCATGAGAGACAGAGAGAGAGGCAGAGACACAGGCAGAGGGAGAGGCACGCCCCATGCAGGGAGCCCGATATGGGACTCAATCCTGGGACTCCAGGATCAGGCCTTGGGCTGAAGGCAGGCACTAAACTGCTGAGCCACCCAGGGATCATCCTCTTCCAAACTTTTAAATCTTTTGTCAGGACCCCACCTCCCCCAAAAAAGAATCCCATTGGAATTCTCATTAGAGCTGCATTAAAAATATAAAATAATTTGACAATCGATATCCTTACAATATTTGTTCTTCCTATATGGGAACATGGGCTGTCTTTACATTTATTTAGTCTGTTTAAATGTTGCATTCATAGTAAGGTTTTGTGGTTTTATTTATATAGACAAATCCTAAATACTTCATACTTTGTTTTATACTTTTATTGCTTTTTAAGATGAACATTCTTTTTCATTATATTTTCTACCTGGCAATTGCTAGCCCATAGGAAACCTATTGATGTGTATTATTTGGCCAAATTTGTGAGTCCTTTTATTAGATCTAAGAGGTTTCATTGTTAATTCTCTTGTGTTTTCTAACTAGAAAACTATTTTCTAGAAATAATATAAATACCTTATTTTCCAGTTGTCAAAATTCTTATTTCAGTATCATATATTATGGCATTAGCTAGATCTCCCAGAACAATTTCAGTTATTGTGCGCTGTCTTGTCTTACTCCCGAATTTCATGAGAAAAACTTCTTGTGTATCTCTATTAAGGATAATGGTTAACAGTTGGGTTAAGATAGACATTATATTTACTCTGTTTTTAAAAAGTACTTTTCTGGTTTACTAACATTCTTATTAGGACTTATATTAAGACTGGATATTGAATATGTCAAAAAACTTTTCTGGCATTTAAGCTAGGGGACTGAAGAGAGGAAAAAGTTCTACTTTGGATGTATTAAATTCAAGATGCCTGTTAAACATCCAAGTGGAGATGTCAGAATGAAAATGGGTATATGTGCGAGCAGATAAGGGGAAGGATTATAGCCAAAAAAATCACTGGCACATAGATGATGATGAAAATTATGAGACTAAATAAAATTGCCTATGGAAGGAGTATAGGTGCAGAAGAGAAGTTCCCAGAATTGAGGCCTGGGTCTTGCCAACATTTAGAAGTCCAAAAGAAGTAGAGGAGACAACAAATAGACCAGAAAGAAGCAACCAGAAAGGAAGGAGGGAAAGCAAAAGAATGTCGTATGGTGGAAGAGAAAAACTTGTTTCAGGAGAGGTGAAAGTTGTGAATTCTGTGGAATGCTGCTGTAAAGCTGATTCACCAAGCTTTACTGTGGGGCTTGCTATGGGGGGCATCTGCTATGTGGTGCATCTGCTATGTGACATACTCAATGTCTGGTACTGGGGATATCTAAAGGCAGGCACTACCTCAAGGAGCTTAAGACTAATAGGGGAAATAAGTGTGTAAATAAATGAGGTAATATATTGTTGGCACTATGATAGAGGTGTGAGTGAGGTATAGTTGGAACACAAAGGAAGCTATGATCCTGGTTGGTCATCTTTGATCTGAATTTGGAATATGAATAAGTGTATATGGACAAGATGGAGAAGGACAAGCCAGGGACAGGGAGCAGCATGAGCAAAGGTAAGCAAAGTCTGACATCTTTGGTTAACTTTAAGGCTGGAGCAAAGGGTGGGGACTACAGATGTGGATAAAGCTAAAGAAGATGGCAACAGGCTAGGTCACAAAGGGCTTTCTGTGTCCTACCAAAATTACACTGGGGGTTGGGAAGACAAGTAAGATCAAGAAGACAGGTTGTTTCAGGATGCTGCCAAGACCACTGCAGTTTTAATGATTGACCATAAAATCCAGGCTAGCTAGAAAAGCCAAAGAAATCACAAGTTATGGATTGATAGAGCCTGAGGAATAGTGAGTAAACAAGGAACAGGAGGGTACAAAGATGAAAAGCAGATATAAGCCAGAAATAGTTTCAACTTTACCAGGAACATATGATTTCTTATATCTTAAGTCCTATTGTATTCTGAGAGTCCTTGACTGTTCAAAAGTTAAATTTAATTGGAAATTTTAACCCATCTAATTGTGTGTATTTTAGAATGAAGAGTCAAAACATAAAATGAGCAGCGGTCTTCTAGAAGTCTCCAAAAACATAAATCCAGATTACACCATGATGCAGAGACCAATAACAGAGGAGGACTTGGAGCTAGACCTGGAGCTGGAGCCCACACTGGAGTCAGAACAAGAAACTGGGCTAGATCTAGAGCTAGACCTGGATCATGAGATGGAGCCTGAGTCAGAGCTAGAGCTAGAGCCTGAACCAGAGCTAGGGCCTAGATTGGAGATGGAGCCTGAGTCTGAGTCCATGCCCAGACCAAGGGCTCAGACTTTTCCTCGGCAGCAGTACTGGCCTCTGTATCAGTCTATGCCTCCTGGCTCCCCAAGTCAGGCTCGGCCTAGGACACAGTCATTGGAGAGGAGGCATCAGGGTCTGAATTCATATTCACCCAAGGGCAATAACACTTAGGAAATGAACTGGGAATAAGGAGTAAGATTCCCTTGGCAAATCCTCCTTCCCTTCCCAATGGCTTCACTTGGTCAGAAGACCTAGACTAGTTACATACTAGCAATCCTTGTTTTGGGACTCCTCTACCTGCTGGGTTCAGCACTGGGATCTTACTCCCAGATCACAACGCTAAATACTAAGAATTATCTCTGAATTCCCTACCTAGGCTTACCTTATTTCACCTTCAGCAGATATTCTAGTGAAAGATTTTCTTCTTTGCACTCCCCATACTTCTGAGGATACTGTCCAACCATCTCTAACTTACTCCTCTCATCTCTGTTTCCCTTTCTCCAAAGAGATGAGGTTCAAATAAAATATATAACTCTTGTTATATTTGGACCCCTCCTGCATCTTTTCCCTTCTCTGTATTCTGTATTCCTAAGGAAATGTTGGGTGGGAGAAATTCCAGAAGTGGGTGGACATGGTGAAGAAGAGATGAGCAAGAAAAGGAAAACCCAGATAGCATTTGTATTTTATATGCAAGGTATCTTCACTGTGCTGATGGTAGAAATAGGGGAAAAAAGTAGGTTAAGCTAGACCAGCCTATGAGGCTTGTAGTAAAAGGAATTGTTAGGCTGAAAACACTTTTGCCATCACTCCAAGGTCAGGATCTTACCCTACCACTGTTTCAGAAGACCAGTCAGCTGTACCAATTGATGAGAATGTTAGCTCTATACAGCTCTCTTTGGTATTCATATTCACATTCACCACTGCTGCTTTCTTACAAGTTTTTAACATGCAAGCAGTCTAGAATCTTTATTCTTAGTGGACCAAACTTAATGTCTGTGACAGACATAACCTCTTAGAAACTGAAAAAGTCCGTCATTACTAGTTTGGTCCAAATCCATAGAAAAAAAATCCCACTTTCCTATTTAAAAATTCTAGTATTAAGCTGTAAGCAAAAGAGAAATATGAGCCCCTGGGCAAAGATACATGTAATCCTGAATTTTATTTTCCACTCAATAAACAAGATTCCTAAAAATAAATAAATAAATAAATACGATTCCTCTTGTTTGGGTACTAAATTTCTCTCATATGTTGGTGAAATTCTTGTTAAAATATAGGTGTCTCTGGCAGCCCCGGTGGCGCAGCGGTTTGGCGCCGCCTGCAGCCTGGGGTGTGATCCTGGAGACCCGGGATCGAGTCCCACATCGGGCTCCCTGTGTGGAGCCTGCTTCTCCCTCTGCCTGTGTCTCTGCCTCTCTCTCTCTGTGTCTATGACTAAATAAATAAAATCTTAAAAAAAATATATATATATAGGTGTCTCCTATCACAGAGATGACATGTGCAATCACTCATTCTACATACATCTACTAAGCATCTGCTCCATGTACACCTCAAACTGGGGGGTAGATAGAACAATATTAGCCCTACTTTAAATGCATACACTGCAATTCAGATAAGTTTTGTAACTAGCTCAAGGTCATAAACAACTGTACCCTAGGGACACCTGGGTGGCACAGGTTGTGATACTGGGATCCAGGATTGAGTCCTTCATTAGGCCCCTTCAGGGAACCTGCTTCTCCCTCTGCCTGTGTCTCTGCCTGTCTCTCTCTGTGTCTCTCATGGATGAATAAATACAATCTTTAAAAAAAAAAACATAACTGTACCCTAAAAGAGGTGGGAACCCACATCACAAGCTTCATCTGTTCATGTTTGCTCAATACATTATTGAACTATTACCATACGCCAGGTACTGTCCCAGGTGCTGAAGATACAAAATGAACAGAATAGATGACAGAATTATAAATTGTGATAAGTACCTTGAAGGTAAAATACAGGAAAATCTGAGGGCATACATCAGGAAGGTCTGAACCTATCCTGGGTGTCAAGGAAGTCCTCCTTATGGCAATGACCTATGACCTGGCACCTGAAGAATGAGTAGGAGTTAAACTAAACCAAGCTCCAATGACTACTAGGAGGGCAGAGCCAAATGGGGGACCAAGGGTGGTGACCATGGGTAAATACAAAAGCTAGGCATTCAGGAACACAGCCTGATGAAGCCTAATGGTAATTGCTATGGCACCAAAGACTTAACCAGAAACTGGGTCAAACTCAGAATGAATTGTCAAGGCAGTGACAGGCCAGAAATTTGTCAAGACCAAGAAAATATTTCACACAAAACAGGAGACTAGAAAATACATGGAGAGCCTAGTTTCTGTGGGCTGCTGAACTCTCACACCAGCTGCCTTGTATTGTCACATTTCCATCAGAGGAAGGTCTTTAAACATGAAATCAATGGCTTCTGGCACTTGGGCAGCAAGTGGTAGAGTTAGACTCTCTTTCTGCTGCAACTGCAACATAGCCAAATCTTGGCTTTGGTGCATGACCTCAGAAAGACCTAACTAGGTGCTTGGATTACCATCTATCTTTAACATCCAGCCTTTCCCAAAGTAGTAAGATAAAAATGGTTAATTGATTATAAATAGTGCAGCATTAAAGAAAATGTAAACTCAACAATTCAAAGGTTGAGTCTTTTTCCAAAATGCAAATCACCTGAAATTCTAAGACATTTCAAACCTTATAAATTACTATGGTTTGTTTTCTTAGCTTGCTTTTCCTAGCCTGGTCATCATTGCAGCTTTTATCTTCAGTGAGAGACTAGAGAAAAAGGCTAAAGACTGAAAAGCTAGTGCAGACTGGATCTGAAAGTGTGCCTTAGCACAAATTTTTCTCCATTACTGAAAAAAAAATACCTCAAAACAGTTACATTAAATATGGAGTGGGATCGGGCTCCCGGTGCATGGAGCCTGCTTCTCCCTCTGCCTGTGTCTCTGCCTCTCTCTCTCTCTCTCTGTGACTATCATAAATAAATAAAAATTTAAAAAAAAATATGGAGTGGGGTATGATTTTTATTTTTTTAAACAGACTACCTATTGAGGAGGGAGCCTGACATGGAACTCAATCCCAGGAACCCAAGATCATGACCTGAACTGAAGGTTGACACTAACTGGGCCACTCAGGTGCGCCCTCACCCTTTTTTTAAGCAGACTGCCTGCTGAGCAGGGAGCCCCAACACAAATGGGATTCAATTTTTTTTAAGCATGAGGTGTGATTTTTAAATGTGAAAAACTAACTGGAATCACTAGACCTACAGAAAGGTAAGTCTGGGGTAGCCCGGGTGGCTCAACAATTTAGCGCGGCCTTCAGCCCAGGGCGTGATCCCAGAGAGCCGGGATGGAGTCCCACATCAGGCTCCCTGCATGGAGCCTGCTTCTCCCTCTGCCTGTGTCTCTGCCTCTCTCTCTCTCTCTGTCTATCATGAATAAATAAAATCTAAAAAAAAAAAAAAAAAATTAAAAATAAAACCTTAAAAAAAAGAAGAAAGGTAAATCTGGAAAAGAAACCGGTCAAAAGAAACTAGATAGCTGTGTCTAGTTAAATATCACAAAGCCCGGGATCCCTGGGTGGCGCAGAGGTTTAGCGCCTGCCTTTCGCCCAGGGCGCAATCCTGGAGACCCGGGATCGAATCCCACGTCAGGCTCCCGGTGCATGGAGCCTGCTTCTCCCTCTGCCTATGTCTCTGCCTCTCTCTCTCTCTCTGTGTGACTATCATAAATAAATGAAAAAAAAATTAAAAAAAAAAGACTTAAAAAAAAATAAATATCACAAAGCCCAATGAATTGTACAGGAAGTCTCACCCATATCTGACTTAGATGATATTTAGATGAGACTTTGGACTTAGACCTTTGAGTTGATGACATGAGAAGGACATGAATTTTGGGGGCGGAAGCAGAATGTTATGGTCTGAATGTATCCTCCAAAATCATATGTTTAAATCTTTTTTTTTTTTAAAGATTTCATTTATTTATTCATGAGAGACAGGCAGAGACATAAGCAGAGGAAGAACCAGGCTCCCCTCCGGGAGCCCAGTGGGGGACTTGATCCCAGGACCACGCCCCGAGCAGAAGGCAGACGCCCAACCACTGAGCCACCCAGGCATTCCCATACGTTTAAATCTTAACCCCCAAGGTAGTGGTAGTAGAGGGTGGGGCCATTGGGAGGTGATTAGATCACCCTAATAATTGTTAATAGGATTAGTGTCCTTATAAAAAGAGGCCTCAGGGGATCCCTGGGTGGCTCAGCGGTTTAGCGCCTGCCTTTGGCCCAGGGCGCGATCCTGGAGTCCTGGGATCGAGTCCCACATTGGGCTCCTTGCATGGAGCCTGCTTCTCCCTCCTCCTGTGTCTCTGCCTCTCTCTCTCTCTCTCTTTTTTTTTTTTTAAACAAATCTTTTTTTTTTTTTTAAAGATTTTATTTATTTATTCATGATAGTCACAGAGAGAGAGAGAGGCAGAGACATAGGCAGAGGGAGAAGCAGGCTCCATGCAGGGAGCCCGATGTGGGATTCGATCCGGGGTCTCCAGGATCGTGCCCTGGGCCAAAGGCAGGCGCCAAACCGCTGTGCCACCCAGGGATCCCTCTCTCTCTCTCTCTATGTCTATCATAAATAAATAATTCTTTAAAGAAAAATTAAAAATAAATAAATAAATAAATAAATAAATAAATAAATAAATAAAAAGAGGCCTCAGAGAGATTCCCTCTTACTTTCCACCACCATCTCCCTTCCACAACAAGAAGAGGGCCATCTATGAATCAGGAAGTGGGTTCTCACCAGACACCAAATCTGCCAGCACTCTGATCTTGGACCTCCCAGCCTCCAGAACTAGAAGAAAAATTTATGTTGTTTATAAGCTGGCAGTTTGTGGTACTTTGTTATAACTACCCAAATAGATGAAACACCATGGCATGAGGATAAAAGAATGAATAAAGTATGATTTCTGCCTCAAGGAGCTCCCAAACTACAAACAGTCATTGTGGGAGGGAGTGTCATGAACTCCTAAATGAAAAGATGATGATGAGAGGTAAAGTAGTATGGAAATAGAGATGACAGGAGGGGTTAAAAAGAATACAGATCAGGGATCCCTGGGTGGCGCAGCGGTTTGGCGCCTGCCTTTGGCCGGGGGCGCGATCCTGGAGACTCGGGATCGAATCCCACATCAGGCTCCCGGTGCATGGAGCCTGCTTGTGTCTCTGCCTGTGTCTCTCTCTCTCTGTGACTATCATAAATAAATTAAAAAAAAAAAAAAAAAAAAGAATACAGATCAAATAAAACTATTGAGAAGAGATGACATTTGAGCTGGGCATTAAGAATATGTAGGAACTGGCAACTATACTTCAATTAAAATTTTTCTTTGAGGGCCACGTGGGTGGCTCAGTCAGCTAGGCCTCTGACTCTTGGTTTTGGCTCAGGTCATAATCTCATGGGTTGTGGGACTGCGCCCCGAGATGGGCTCAATACACAGCACGGAGTCTGCTTGTCCCCCCTCTTTCTACCCCTCCCCCTTCATAAATAAATATATATATTTTTAAAATAAGGGTTTTTTTTGAAAAAAGAATATATAAGAACTATGTGATAAAAGAAGTACACAGTATAACCTATGAAATAATCTTGCCAAAAATATTAAACCTGAATCTTATCAATACTGCAGATCTAACTACCAGATTATAGGAAATATAGGGGGCAGAGGAATATGTTAAATGATACAAAGTAGAGTCAATCAGTGGAATCCAAAAAACTCAACAGGGCAATTGAGCCAGTTTTTTCAACAAATAAATTGAAAAACAAAAAGAAGAATGGAAAATATATAATTTCAGAGTCTTAAGGATGGAATATGTGGACCTTGTTCAAACCTCAATTTGAACTAATTGGAAAAGAACTTGAGACAAAGTCTACTAAAGGAAGGCGACTTTAATAAGCATACAAAAGATCTTGCCCTTGAGACATTTGAAGTCAGAGGTGGGCTGAGTCTAAGTAAAGCCACAACACAGCTCAGTTTCTGATACAATTAGGATGATCAGTCTCTCACTTTTTTGCCTAATAAGTATGTATCGTATGTGGGAAGAAATAACATTGACTTCAGTCTTTTTTTTACACAACTTCCAGCATATAGTTTTTAAAAACCACAAGGAATTTGAAGAAGTAGGGAAAATGTCTGACAATTAAGGGGAAAAAAGTATAGAGATACCTAAGTAACTCAGTCAGTTAAGTATCTGACTATTGATCTCAGCTCAGGTCTTGATCTCAGGCTTATAAGTTCAAGCCCTGCATTAGGCTCTATGCTGGGCATAGAACATACTAGAAAGAAAGAGAAAGAAAGAAGAAAGAAAGAAAGAAAGAAAGAAAGAAAGAAAGAAAGAAAGAAAGAAAGAAAGAAAGAAGAAAGAGAGAGAGAGGGAGGGAGGGAGGGAGGAAGGAAGAAAGAAAAAGAAAGAAAGAAAGAAAGAAAGAAAGAAAGAAAGAAAGAAAGAAAGAAAGAAAGAAAGAAAGTATACAATAGAAGCAATCCCACAGATGACCCAGGTGTCATAGTTAGCAGTAAAAGACTTCAAAATAACTATTATATTTAAGAAAATGGTGTAAAATATGGACAAAATGAATGAAAAAATGAGTAATTTCAAAAGAGAATTATAATTGACAGAAAAAGAATCAAATGGACATTCTAAGACTGGAAAATGAACATTCGTTGGACATGCTTAACAACAGACTGGACACAGCACAAGATAGGACTATATCACTCAAAGACAATGAACATAAGATATTCAGGATGAAGTACATAAAGAAAAACGAGGTAAAAACAAGAGAGAGCATTCAAGACATGTAACACATAATCAAATGACCTAATGTATGTGTTTTTGGAGTCCAAGAAAGAAGAGAATGGGGGAAATAATATTTGAAGATATAATGACTGAGAATTTGCCAAAACATGAAAGATAGCAAACTCAAAGATTCAAGAAGTTTATCAAACCCTAAGCAAAATAAAAAGAAAACCAAGCACAGGTATATCATAGTCAAATTGCTGAAAACCAAAGATAAAGTCTTAAAAGCAGTTAGAAAAAAAGGCACATACTTGCAGAAGAACAATAACAACACTTACTGATGACTTTATTTTTTTAAAGATTTTAATTATTTACTCATGAGAAACAGAGAGAGAGGCAGAGACACAGGCAGAGGGAGAAGCAGGCTCCATGCAGGGAGCCCGACGCGATCCCTGATGCCAGGCTCGATCCCAGGAATCCAGGATCACACCCTGGGCTGAAGGTGGCGCTAAACAGCTGAGCCACCCAGGGATCCCCTACTGCTGACTTTTTAACAAAACCTATGGGGAGCCAGAAGACCAAAGAGTAACATCTTTTAAGTTCTGAAAGAAATGAAAAATCTGCAGACCTAAAATTCTGTACCCAGTGAAAATATCCTCTGAAAATGAAGATGAAATAAAGATTTTATTAGACAAAGAAACTGACAGAATTCATTACCTACAGGTTCACTCTACAAGAAGTCTTAGAGAAAGTTCTTCAGGCTGGGGCACCTGACTGGCTCAGTTGGTAGAGCTTGCAACTCTTGATCTCAGGGTCACGAGTTCTAAACCCACTGTTGCATGTAGAGATTACTTAAAAATCAGATCTTAAAAGAGAGAGAGAGAGAATGTGCTTTAGGATGAATGAAAATTACTGCAGGGGGAAGCTCAGAACTATAAAAAAGGAATGAAGAGCATTGGAAGGACTAAATATATGGATACGTATAAAAGAATATAGCTTGTAATTGTTTAAAGCAATAATAATAACTATCATGTGCAGTTTATGATGCATAAAAGTATGTTATATGACTACAAAAATACAAAAGACAAGATAGTAAATGGAGGTAAACTATTCACAAAGTAGCAAAGAACTAATTTAAGGTAGATTATAATAAGTTAAAGATGCATATTATTATGTCCAGGGAAACTATTAAAATAATAGTGCAAAAGAGGTATAATTAAAAATTAATAGAGAAGGGATGCCTGGGTGGCTCAGTGGTTGAGCGTCTGCCTTTGGCTCACGGCGTGATCCCGGAGTTCTGGGATCGAGTCTTACATCGGGCTCCCTGCGTGGAGCCTGCTTCTCCCTCTGCCTGTGTCTCTGCCTCTCTCTCTCTGTGTCTCTCAGGAATAAATAAGTAAAATCTTAAAAAAAAAAATTAATAGGGGATCCCTGGATGGCTCAGTGGTTTACCGCCTGCCTTCTGCCCAGGGTGTGATCCTGGAGTCCTGGGATGGAGTCCCACATCAGGCTCCATGCATGGAGCCTGCTTTTCCCTCTCTCTCTCTCTCTCTCTCTCTCTCCCTTATGAATAAATAAATAAAATCTTTAAAAAAATTAATAGAGGGATCCCTGGGTGGCGCAGTGGTTTGGCGCCTGCCTTTGGCCCAGGGCGCGATCCTGGAGACCCGGGATCGAATCCCACGTCGGGCTCCCTGCATGGAGCCTGCTTCTCCCTCTGCCTGTGTCTCTGCCTCTCTCTCTCTCTCTCACTATCATAAATAAATAAAAATTAAAAAAAAATTAATAGAGAAAAGGGGTATCTGGATGGTTCAGTCAGTTGGGCAGCCAGCTCTAGATTTTGGCTCAGGTCATGATCTCAGGGTCCTGGGATCCAGCCGCCTGTCAAGCTGCATGCTCAGCAGGGAGCCTGCTTGAGGATTCTTTCTGTCCCTCTCCCTTTGCCCCTCCTCCCTCTCACATTCTCTCTCACTCTCTGTAAAATAGAATAAGTAAATCTTTTTTTTTTTTTTTTTTTTTTTTAAGATTTTATATGTAGGGACGCCTGGGTGGCTCAGTGATTTAGCGCCTGCCTTCGGCCCAGGGCGTGATCCTGGAGTCCCGGGATCGAGTCCCACATCGGACTTCCTGCATGGAGCCTGCTCCTCCCTCTGCCTGTGTCTCTACCTCTCTCTCTCTCTGTGTCTCTCAAGAATAAATAAATAAATAAATAAATAAATAAATAAATAAATAAATAATCTTTCTAAAAAATTTTATTTGTATCTTGGAGATTCTTAATATTAATACTGAGCCAAAGGAGGGTTTTTGAATTTGTTTGATTGATTATTTATTTATTTATTTATTTATTTATTTATTTATTTATTTTTTGTTTTGTTTGATTGATTAATTGATTTTTTTTGTTCCAGATTTCAGGTTAGTTTTTATTTTAAACAGCTTTATTGAATCATAACTGACATACAATAAATGACACATATTTTAAGTGCCCAATTTGATATTTTGACCTATGTATACACTCATGAAACCATCACCACAATTGAGATGAGCATATCAGTCACCCCCAAAAGTTTCCTCGTACCCATTGATAAGTCCATGCTCCTGGCCCTACCCAACTAAGTTCCCACTCCCAGACAACCACTGATCTGCTTGCTATTACGATACATTGGTTATTTTCTGGACTTTTACATAAATGGAATGATACAGTATGTGCTGTCTCTGGCAAGGCGGGGGAACTGGCTTCTTTCACTCAGCATAATTACTTTAAGATTCATGCATGCTGCTTCATGTACCAAGAATTCATTCCTTTTTTTTTTTTAATTCATTCCTTTTTTTTTTTTTTTTTTTTTTTATGATAGTCACACAGAGAGAGAGAGAGAGGCAGAGACACAGGCAGAGGGAGAAGCAGGCTCCATGCACCGGGAGCCCGACGTGGGATTCGATCCCGGGTCTCCAGGATCGCGCCCTGGGCCAAAGGCAGGCGCCAAACCGCTGCGCCACCCAGGGATCCCCGTATAACTATCTCACGATCTGTTTATCCATTCATCTGCTTATGGACATGAGTTGTTTCCAGTTGGGGGCTATTATAAAGTTGCTATAAGCAATAATGCAAAAGTCTTTGGATGAACATATTTCACTTCCCTTAGGAACAGAATGGCTGAGTGTGTGATCAACATTTTAAGAATTTTCTGAAATGTTTGAACTATTTCATTTTTTTAAAGATTTATTTATGGGCAGCCCGGGTAGCTCAGCGATTTAGCGCCGCCTTCAGCCCAGGGCCTGATCCTGGAGACCCAGGATCGAGTCCCACATCGGGCTCATAATTTATTATTATGAATAAATAAATAAAATCTTTTAAAAATGTTTTTTAAAAAAATAATAAAGATTGATTGATTCATGAGAGAGAGAGAGAGAGAAAGAGAGAAAGAGAGAAAGGCAGAGTCACAGGCAGAGGGAGAAGCAGGCTCCATGGCTCCATGCAGGGAGCCCAATGTGGGACTCGAACCTGAGATTCTGGGATCATGCCCTTAGCCAAAAGCAGACACCCAACTGCTGAGCCACCTAGGTGTCCCATGTTCAGTTTTTTTAATTTAATACTTTCTAATAGCTAGTAATTCTCACTGTGTGTGTTTTTAATTTGCCTTTCTCTAATGACCAATCATGTTGAAAATTCTTTCATATGCTTATTTTATATTCATGTATCTTTTAGTTTTATTGATTTGCTCTATGGTTTTTCTGTTTTTTATTTCATTGATTTCTACTCCGATCTTTTTTTTTTTTTTTTTTTTTTTTTTTTTTTTTTTTGCTTTGCTTGTTGTGGGTTTCATTTGCCCTTTTTTTTAAAAAGATTTTATTTGTTCATGAGAAACACACACACACAGAGAGAGAGAGAGAGAGAGAGAGAGAGAGAGAGGCAGGCAGAGACACAGGCAGAGGGAGAAGCAGGTTCCCTGCAGGGATCCTGACGTGGGACTCGATCCAGGGTCTCCAGGATCACACCCTGGGCTGACGGCAGCGCTAAACCGCTGAACCATCCGGGCTGCCCTCATTTGCCCTTTTTTATTAGATTCTTAATGTGGAAGCTGAGGTTATTGACCTGAGACCTTTCTTCTCTTTAATACTGGTTTATAATGCTATAAATTTTTATCTACTGCTTTAGCAACATTCCACAAATTTTAATATGTTGTTTTTTTATTCAATTCAAAATATTTTATGATTTCACTCTTGATTTCTCCTTTGATTCTGGATTATTTAGAAGTGTGTTAGTTTCCAGATATCTTAACCTTTGCTATGTGTTCTTGATGAATGGACCCATTCATTCCTTATTCAACATCACTCTTTGTGCCTGGTGATATTTTTGCTCTGAGTTTTACTTTGTCTAATATTATTATTGCCATTACAGCTTTCTTTAGAATAGTGTTACCATGGTAAATCTTTTCTCTGTGCTTTCATTTTTAACATACTTGTATCTTTAAATTTAAAGTGGGTTTCTTGTAGGTGGTATGTAATTTGGTCTTTTTTTTTTCTCTCTGAAAATCTCATCTTTATTTGGGATTTAGACTATTTGCATTTATTTTTTTATAGATTATTTATTTATTTATTTATTTATTTATTTATTTATTTATTCATGAGAAACACAGAAAGAGAGAGGCAGAGACACAGGCAGAGGGAGAAGCAGGCTCCATGCCCGACATGGACTCGATCCCCAGTCTCCAGGATCAGGCCCTGGGCTGAAGGCGGCACTAAACTGCTGAGCCACCGGGGCTGCCCCACTATTTGCATTTAATGTGATTATTGATATAATTAGGTTTGAGCCTATCATCATGCTATTTGTTTTTATTTGTATAATTTGTTCTTTGTTCCACTTTTCCCTTTTTTTGCTTTCTTCTGGATTAGGTGAATATTTTCAGTGATTCACTTTTATCCTTTTTGTTGGGTTGTTAGCTACAACTCTTTGTTGGGTTGATTTAGAAGTTGCTGTAGGGTTTATAGTATACATATTTAACTTATCATAGTCTACCTTCAAGTAATATTGTGTGACTTCTTCCGTAAGAACCTTACAACCGTATACTTCCACGTCTTCCCTTCCAGCCTTCATACTATTGTTGTCATACATTTTACTTCCATGTATGTTAGAAGCCCCCAAACATATTGCTATTATTTTTACTTTAAATAATCACTTATCTTTAAGAAGATTTGAATAATAAGAAAAATTTTTTGCTATTTACCCATATTACATTTCTATTGCTTTTCATTCCTAGGTGTAGATTCATATTTCCACCTGGAATTGTTCTCCTTTTGCCTGAAGGAGTTCCTTGAACATTTCTTGAAGTGTCGGTCTTTCAGATTTTTTTTTTCAGAATTTTTTATATCTGAAAAAGTCCATATTTCATCTTTGTTTTCCAAGTTTTTTATAAGATTTTATTTATTTGAGAAAGAGAGAGAATGAGCAAGAGAGAGAGAGAGGGAGCAAGGGGAGGGACAGAGGGAGAGGGAGAAGCAGACTCTCCACTAAAGAAGGAGCCTGACTTGGGGCTCCATCCCAGGACCCCAGCATCATGACCTGAGCTGAAGGCAGACGCTTAACTGACTGAGCACCCTCATCTTTGTTTTTTGTTTTGCTTTTTAAAGATTTTATTTATTCACGAGAGACACAGAGAGAGAGGCAGAGACATAGGCAGAGAGAGAAGCAGGCTTCTGCCAGGGAGCCCAATACAGGACTCAGTCCTGGGACTCTAGGATCACGCCCCTAGCTGAAGCCAGATGCTTAACCACTGAGCCACCCAGGTGTCCCCTCATCTTTGTTTTTGAAAGATATTTTCACTAAGTAGAATCTAGGCTTAACAGTTTAAGTATTCTTGGGATCCCTGGGTGGCGCAGCGGTTTGGCGCCTGCCTTTGGCCCAGGGCGCGATCCTGGACACGCGGGATCGAATCCCACGTCGGGCTCCCGGTGCATGGAGCCTGCTTCTTCCTCTGCCTGTGTCTCTGCCTCATTCTCTCTCTCTCTCTCTCTCTCTCTCTGTGACTATCATAATAAATAAAAAAAAATTAAAAAAAAAACAGTTTAAGTATTCTAAAGAGTCTATTCCACTCTCTTCTGGCTTGCATCGTTTTTCTAAAGAGAAATCCTCTATCATCTTTTTCCTGTTCCCCTATATGTAATGTGTCTTTTATCTCCCATTGCTTTTAAGATTTGTTCGTTCATTTGTTTGTTTTTAAGAAGTACCAGAACTGGGCAGCCCGGGTGGCTTTGCGGTTTAGCACCGCCTTCAGCCTAGGGCCTGATCCTAGAGACCCGAGATCGAGTCCCATGTCAGGCTCCCTACATGGAGCCTGTTTGTGTCTCTGCCTCTCTTTCTGTGTGTGCCTCTCATGAATAAATAAATAAAATATTTTTTTTAAAAAAAGAAGAAGTACCAGAATTTTTATTTTTGCTTAGTTTTATTAAGAATTTGTTCCTTAGGGCAGCCCCGGTGGGGTTTGGCGCAGCGGTTTAGCGCCGCCTGAAGCCCGGGGTGTGATCCTGGAGATGGGGGATTGAGCCCTCGTCGGGCTTCCTGCATGGAGCCTGCTTTTCCCTCTGCCTATGTCTCTGCCTCTCTCTCGCTCTCTCTGAATAAATAAATAAATAAATCTTAAAAAAAAAAAAAAAAAAAAAAGACTGTTCCTTATTGCTGGTTTTAAGCAATTTGTTATAATGTGCTTTGGAATAGTTCTCTTTTTCTAAGATTTTATTTTTAAGTAAGTCTTTATGTTTCTTCCGCTTGCGGTTCATTGAGCTTTAGGAATCCTTTGGGTTCTAGTTTTCATCAAATTTATAAAAATTTTGGCCATTCTTCTTCAAATATTTACTATCTCTTTACCTTCCTCTTCAGGAACTCCTCTAACATGTTATTAGTCCACTTGAAGTCATCCTGTAGCAAACTGATACACTGGGGTTTTGGTTTTCCCCTTTTCTATTTATTTTCTTTTAAAAATTTTTATTTATTTATTCACGAGAGACACAGAGGGAGAGAGAGAGGCAGAGACACAGGCAGAGAAAGAAGCAGGCTCCATGCAGGGAACCCGTCATGGGACTCGACTCCAGGTCTTCAGGATCACACCCTGAGCTGAAGGCGGTGCTAAACTGCTGAGCCACCGGGGCTGCCCTCTATTTATTTTCTTTATGCTTTCTCTCTGTTTCATTTTTTTTTTCCTGTGTTTCATTTTGGATGGCTTCTGGTTATATCTTCAGATTCATAGATATTTTTTTCTTCTGTAATGTCTACTCAGCTGGTAATCCCATACAGTAGATTTTTCCATATCAGACATTGTTGTTTTCATTTCTAGAAGTTCAGTGTTGGTCTTTTTATATCTTCTACATCTCTACTTAACATATTATTATTTCTTCTAGTGTCTTAAACATACAGAATATAAAAAAAACATACAGAATATAGTAATAGTTTTTGTGTTCTTTTCTATTTTGTGTGTGTGTGTGTGTGTGTGTGTGTGTTCTTTTCTATTGATTCTATCAAGGTACTTTTTAGGTCAGTTTCAATTGGCTGATTTTCCTTCTCATTAAGGGTCATTTTTTTCTGACTCTTTGTATATACATTAAATTTTATTAGATAGTAGACCAATTATGTTAGATATTGTAAATTTTATCTTTTGGGGCCTGAAATATAATTATATTCCTATAAATATTCTTGACCTTTGTTCTGGGATGTGGTTAAATGACTTGGAAACATTTTGATCACTTTAAGTATGACTTATTTATGCTTTGTTAGGTGAGACCAGAGCAGCATTTAGTCTAGGGCTAATTTTCCCCCAAACGGAGACAAAGTCTAAATATACCCAATGCTCTGAATATTAGATTTAACATAGTCAAAGGAGCCTTATGCTTTAATTTGTGTTATTTTATAAATTTGCAGATGGAGACTTTTTTGAGCTCATGATACAGATTTGTTAGTAAAGTTTTTCATTATAAGAATAATACTTGCTGGGGATCCCTGAATGGCTCAGCGGTTTAGCACCTGGCTTCGACCCAGGGCGTGATCCTGGAGTCCTGGGATCGAGTCCCGCATCAGGCTTCCTGCATGGGGCCTGCTTCTCCCTCCCTGTGTCTCTGCTTCTCTCTGTGTGTCTCTCATGAATTACAAAAAAAAAGAAGAAGAATACTTGCTTTTATTTTATTTTAATTATCTGAATTTTTTAAAATTTTTTATTTATTTATGATAGTCACACAGAGAGAGAAAGAGAGGCAGAGACATAGGCAGAGGGAGAAGCAGGCTCCATGCCCCAGGAGCCTGACATGGGATTCGATCCCGGGTCTCCAGGACCGCGCCCTGGGCCAAAGGCAGGCGCTAAACTGCTACGCCACCCAGGGATCCCTAATACTTGCTTTTAAATGAAGATTGAGGGGCAGCCCCAGTGGCTCAGAGGTTTAATGCCACCTTCAGTCCAGGGCAGGATCCTGGAGACCTGGGATCGAATCCCACCTCAGGCTCCCTGCATGGAGCCTGCTTCTCCCTCTGCCTGTGTCTCTGCCTCTCTCTCTCTCTCTCTCTCTCTCTCTTAGGAATAAAAAAATAAAATAAAGTAAAAAGATTTAAAAAATAAATAAATCTTAAAAAAAAAAATGAAGATTGACAGGGCCCCTGGGTGCCTCAGAGGTTGAGCCTCTGCCTTTGGCTCAGGTCATGATCCTGAAGTCCTGGGATCAAGTCCTACATCAGACTCCCCATGTGAGCCTGCCTCTCCCTCTGCCTGTGTCTCTGCCTCTCTCTGTGTTTCTCATGAATAAATAAACAAAATCTTAAAAAATAATAAATAAATGAAGATTGACAAAATAGGGGCACTTGGGTGACTCAGTCTGCCTTCAGCTCAGGTCATAAGTCCAGAGTCCTGGAATCAAGGCCTGCATCAAGCTTGCTGCTCAGTGGGGAGTCTGCTTCTCCCTCTCTTTTTACCCCTCCAAGCAGCTTGTGAGCACTTTTTCTCAAATAAATAAATAAAATCTTTTTTTAAAAAAAGAAAGAAAACCTTTATTTATTTTTAGAAAAAAAATTTTTATTTATATATTCATGAGAGACACAGAAAGAGAAAGACACAGACACAGACAGGGAGAAGCAGGCTCCATGCAGGGAGCTTGACATAGGACTCCATCCTGGGTCTCCAGGATCATGCCCTGGGCTGAAGGTGGCGCTAAACCGCTGAGCCACCCAGGCTGCCCTAGAAAACCTTCTTTTTTTTTTTTTTTTTTTCCTAGAAAACCTTCTTTTATTTTATTTTTTTTAAACATTTTTTTATTTATTTATGATAGTCATACAGAGAGAGAGAGAGGCAGAGACACAACAGGCAGAGGGAGAAGCAGGCTCCATGCACCGGGAGCCCGATGTGGGATTCGATCCCGTGTCTCCAGGATTGCGCCCTGGGCCAAAGGCAGGCGCCAAACTGCTGCGCCACCCAGGGATCCCCGAAAACCTTCTTTTAAAAAAAAAAATCTACAGGGGATCCCTAGATGGCTCAGCAATTGAGCATCTGTCTTCGGCTCAGGGCAAGATCCTGGAGTCCGGGGATCAAGTCCTACATCAGACTCCCCATGTGAGCCTGCTTCTTCCTCTGCCTGTGTCTCTGCCTCTCTGTGTGTGTCTCTCAAGAATAAATAAATAAAATCTTTAAAAATTAAATTAAATTTTTAAAAATCTACAAAATGTAGAAACACAGGGAAAAAAATCCCTTGTACTTCCACTCTGTTAACATTCCAAGAGGCTTCCTTTGCTTTACTAGAAAGCATGGGCTTTCCCCTAGTAATGCAAGGATTCTCCCCTCCATAGTTACAGAACTTTCTAAAACTTCAACAAATTAGGGAGAGTATTTCGATTAAATCTAGAAGAAAATAACCCATGCTAATATGCATTTCTTGACCTCAGGTTGATTCATAAAGAATCTGGGAAGTGCTGCTGGCTGCCCACATCTGGCCCCAGCCCTACAGGGACCTCCCAGGCCTACAAGTTTGTTTCTAGAGTTCTTTCTTCAGATTTAATAAACTCAAGGAACTACCAGACAGTAGACAGAAGCTGTGACCATTCTCTGACACTCTTTTTTAGGAAACCTTGGGTCATGGCTGCTCCTCCAGGTTCAGGGCAAGTTGTCCTGGGCCAACCTGTGATGTTAGCAATTTGTCTCCAGATTTTTTTCACTTAGGGAACATTTGTGTGCTTGCCAATTGCTGAGCCTTATGCTTGTCTGGGCTTTTAAAAAATGCCTCTCTGCTCTGGAGGAAATTATAGGCGGGAGGAGGAGACAGCATATAACCCAAGGACTGTAATGCTAAATACACCAAACCCCTGTTGGAAAATGCTGCAGGGCTTTGAGGGCAAAGCATGAGGCAGGATTCTGCATTGCCCTCTGCTGGGAGCAACAGGAAAGAATTTTAGTTTTGGTTGGTTGGATGGTTTCTGTTTTTTACAAGAACACCAAACATATTTTATTAGCAAAAAAAAAAAAAAAAAAAATCCAGCTGTTACGAGTCGCATTAAGTAGGAACACACATTAGCAATCAAAGGGTTAGTGTTATATACAAATATATATTTTCTCTTTTGTAGCTTTGGCACTAGCCATAGGGATATAAAAGAACATTTTGTAGCAGCAGGTTAGGAAACTGAGGGGCACTCACCAGTAGTTTTGAGCACATTAACAAAAACACACAAGAATGGATTTGACCACTTTAGTGAAAAATGTCTAGCACAGAACTGTAAATTCAGCTTAATACCAAGGAGCAAATACTAGAATTTGATATTTCTTCCAAAATAGCTCACTCAAGAAGTATTGCACACTATTCTAAGTGACAAAAGGGTGCTGCGTAAACTCATTTACACAGACAATGGCTGTACAGTACCTTTTTAAAAAGATTTTATTTATTTATTCATGAGAGACACAGAGAGAGAGGCAGAGACACAGGCAGAGGGAGAAGCAGGCTCCCCATGGGGAGCCCGATGTGGGACTCAATCCCAGGATCATGACTTGAGCCAAAGGCAGACGCTCAACCAATGAGCTACCCAGGCATCCCCATACAGTACCTTTTAAATCTGTAATTTAGGTTCCAGATTTTCTATTAAAAATTAACTGCACTGAAATATTATAAATTGTACTTAAGTAACTGGGCTATGAGAGTTTATAGCGAAGAGAAATACTGCTATCCAAACTATTAATTATAGTTTAACAATAAACTCAACATCAGCAGCCACTGCACTTATTATTATCTGACTTGTTCAGGCATCCTCTAGTCTCACTTCTTTCATGGTCCACAAACTCAACATAGGAATAGGAGCTCAGTATGGGAATCAATGATTAGACTACATTTGTCAACTTATAAGTCATGTACGGGGGTGCCTGGGTGGTGCAGTCAGTTGAATGTCTTACTCTTGATTTATGGCTCAGGTCATGATCTCAAAGTCCCGAGATGGAGCCCTGAGGAGGGCTTGCCTGCTTGTCCCTTTCCCTCTGCCCCCTGTCGCCCTGCTCCTTTGTCTCTCTCTCTCTCATAAATAAATAAAATCTTAAAATCAAAAGTCACACACAGGATTACATTGCAGCAGCTATCCCAAATGTCTGGGATTTTTGTGTGTCTTGTGATTGTTGTTTAGTTTAGTTTTTTTTTTTTTTTTTTTTTTTTTGTCATTTAGTTTTTATTTCACAATTATAAACTTAACTCTGCAATCCAGCTAGACTTGGAGGGGAGTAAGGAAAATATGGAATCCATAAAACTGCATTAAAAGCACAAAGATTATAGGATATTTCAAGTAGATGAGAGTGAAAGGGTGCTCTCTTAAGCCACAGAAGGAATGGTCTGGCAGCTTAGGTAAAGCACAAGTCAAATTTATTAGATTTGTCCACAGTCAGCAATGGTGATCTTCTTGCTGGTCTTGCCATTCCTGGACCCAAAGTGCTCCATGACTTCGATGATATTCCTGCCCTCTTTTGTCTTGCCAAAGATCACATGCTAGCCATCCAACCCAGTTGGTATTGGTAGTGCAGATGAAAAACTGGAAAGCTTTTGTGCTGGGTCCAGCATTTGGCATGGACAAGATGCCAGGACCTGTGTGCTTCAGGATGAAATTCTCATCATCAAATTTCTCCCTATAGATGGACTTGTTGCCAGTGCCATTATGGTGTGCGAAATCACCACCCTGGCATAGAAATCCTAGAATAATCCTGTGAAAGCAGGAAACTATAATAAAACTCTTTTTCCCCAGTGCTCAGGGCATGAAAGTTCTCTGCTGTTTTTGGAACTTTGTCTGCAAACAGCTCAAAGGAGACAGGACCCAAGGGCTCACCCTCACCAGCAATGTCAAAGAACACCATGGATTCTTGGGGTTGATCAAGGTTGGTTGGTGTGGATGGCTCCAAGGCAGCAGTGTCTACAAGGTTCCAAATGTCTGTTTTAAATTTTTTTTTATTTATTTATGATAGTCACACACAGAGAGAGAGAGGCAGAGACACAGGCAGAGGGAGAAGCAGGCTCCATGCACCAGGAGCCCGACGTGGGATTCAATCCCGGGTATCCAGGATCACGCCCTGGGCCAAAGGCAGGCGCCAAACCGCTGCGCCACCCAGGGATCCCTCAAATGTCTGTTTTAAATTAAAGCACCCATTAAACTATTAATACCTAACCTATAAATACAATTTTATTACCAACTTTATAAATCTGAAATTTTAGAACTATTATTTTTAAGACCTGGCTTATAAACAGTATCTTTTGCAGAAGAGACAAAGAAACTGAATATAAACTATATCAACATGTAAGTGAATTCTACTATGCCCTTGGGGCCAGAAAATTGCATTTTTTTTGTAAAAGGAAGATAGTTATTATTTTTTGGACTTCCTAAGTTTAATTTACAGAACTACAAGCATTTCTGCTTTGAGAAATTTATAGAAAAATTCTTTTAAAAAAACCCCTAAACATTAGGCATACTGGTGAAATACTCATCTAATATTAATAATTCACTCTTCAGTAAGAAGTAGAATTCCTCATAGCAAATGCCCCAGAGTTGCCTCACTCAATTACCACAGACATTAAAAACCAAACTGTTAGCTAAATCAGCAAAATAGGGATCCCTGGGTGGCGCAGCGGTTTGGCGCCTGCCTTTGGCCCAGGGCGCGATCCTGGAGACCCGGGATCGAATCCCACATCGGGCTCCCGGTGCATGGAGCCTGTTTCTCCCTCTGCCTGTGTCTCTGCCTCTCTCGCTCTCTCTGTGTGACTATCATAAAAAAAAAAAAAAAAAAAAAAATCAGCAAAATATTTTTGTAACCTTACTGAACACCTGTACCTGTAGCTTTATCCTCTGCTGTCTCAATAGGCACCACATTTATCTAAGTAACAACAGATCACATCTGACAGATACTAACACTAAGCTTGTATACTGTCCTGAAAAAGCCTAAAGGTGACATGTGTGCTTGCTGTAGGTATACTGTCCGATGCACATAAAAGCAGATCTAGTTAATGCCCTTTGAGAACAGGAGAGTTCTCTCTTAACTCTTTGTTAAGTGGCACACTCTTAACTTTTTGTTTATAACGATATTTAAAAAGAAAAAAGATTTATTTATTTATTTGAAAGACAGTATAAGCAGGGGTGGGGCCAAGGGAGAGGGAGAGAGACTCCCCAGCAGACTCTGTGCTCAGTGCAGAGCCTGATAGAGAGTTCAATCCCAGGGCCCTGACTGAGATCAGGATGTGAGCTGAAACCAAGAGTCTGACACCCAGCCGACTGGGTACCCCAGGTACCCTTATAATTACCCTCTTTTTTTTTAAGATTTTTAATTTATTTATTCATAGAGACATACAGAGAGAGAGAGAAAGGCAGAGACACAGGCAGAGGGAGAAGCGGGCTCCATGCAGGGAGCCTGATGTGGGACTCCATCCTGGGTCTCCAGGATCACACCCCAGGCTGCGGGCGGCGCTAAACCTCTGTGCCACCGGGGCTGCCCTAATTACACTCTAAAAATTCTGCACCATTGATGGTAAAGGAAGCCCATCAATTCCATTATATGCAGTGCATCTGCAGATTATTGAATGGCGGATATATTGCAGACTAAAAGGGAAAGTCGTCTAGTGATATAGTAAGCAATGGTTCAAAATATATGCAAGAACTGGGATCTTTTTAATGTTCCAAAAGCCCTGTTACAGCAGAGGAGTGAAATACACACAGGTCATGGACATCAAAACTAAAGTTTGTGGTTCTACTGTTCAATTTGGGCACGAAGGGATCTGCAGTGGCAAAGGAAGCTCACAGAGGAGAGATAGTCCTCTTGGGCAGAGTCCCTGAGCAAAAATGTGCCTGCAGCTCTCCCTTCAAGAAAGGCTTCTGTTTTCTTGATTACCTGGAATCAGAAGCAAATCAGACATGAGGCTGTGTATGTAATCAATCTGTGGATAGACTTCCCAAGCTCCCAGTCCGCTACCGTGGGCATAGTTGTCTCCAGATACCTGATGTTGCTTCTGCCTACGTGACTGCAAACACAGGGTGGTTGTGTCCTCTTCTGAGTCACAATTAGTTTATGAAATGGCAAAATTATCCCTGCTTATTTCAGGCAATCCATGAGCTAACTTTGGTCCTAGTTAATACAAGTTAACCTGTGCAGTGGCTTCAATGTATGTACATTGCAATGTATGTGCAATGGGAGAGGTGTCAACCCCATCTGCAATACTAGGTCATCTTCTCCCTCTAAGCTTATCTTCTTTATCTTCTGTAGAAGCCAAATATGGATCAAGTGTATCAAAAAATGTTGAATGTGGTTTCTCAGGGCCTCTATACTATGTAATCAAATGCCATTTTGGAACTAAATCTGAGCCAGCAGGAAAAGGGCGGTTTGCAAGGATTAATTCAGACAGGTGTATTTTTCTTTCATTAAAAAAAAGGAGGGGAGGGGGAGAAAAGGGCTTTAACTGCTTGTAAATTCTCATGGAAAAACACAAACTCACAGTATCCTGCAACCTTTGTCCCAGAGACTGACTTCCCTTCAGGGGTTCAAACAAAGGGACATAATGAAATACTGATGTCTGAATTAGAAAGTAAATAACTTTAATGACCAGGTAACACATCTTTTTGCAATTCAGATGGTTTCCCATTATTTGATTTTGACAAAATTGAATAAACACCTCCAGGAAAAAAAAAAAAAAAAAAAACACCTCCAGGAATTGTCAGGTGATGAGTGATTAAAACAAGCTTTGGTGATGATTACTGAAGGGTTTTGGCAAATTATTTGGAAGGAGTTCCAAAAGAACACCAAGAACTATATTACTGTAGCAAAACCCTTTTGGTTCCCATCCACTTGTTTTATATGGGCCAGTTTTCTTGGCCATTACGAAAGAAAGAAAGAAAGAAAGAAAGAAAGAAAGAAAGAAAGAAAGAAAGGAAGGAAGGAAGGAAGGAAGGGAATGATGCAGGACTCTTGGAGAAAAATCACCCACCATTCTAATGAGATGCATTTGCAATAAAATTCCATGTATCAAAAAATTATGCTATACATTATTTTGATTAATCCTGCAATAAGAATACTTGTAATAGGTAAGAAAGTGTTTTTTTGTTGTTGTTGTTGTTGTTGTTCTTGGTAAGAAAGTTTTTAAAAGATTTTATTTTATTTTTTTTTAAAGATTATTTGTTTATTTATTTATTTTTAAAGATTTTATTTATTTATTCATGAGAGACACAGAGAGAGAGGCAGGCAGAGTCATAGGCAGAGGGAGAAGCAGGCTCCATGCAGGGAGCCCGATGTGGGACTCGATCCTGGGTCTCCAGGATCACGCCCTGGGCGGAAGGCTGATGCTCAACTGCTGAGCCACCCAGGCGTCCCTAAAAGAGTTTTTAAAAGAAAGTTTTTAAAAGATTATGATCTCAGGAAACGTTTTTAATTTTTTTTTTTTTTTTAATGATAGGCACACAGTGAGAGAGAGAGAGAGAGAGGCAGAGACACAGGCAGAGGGAGAAGCAGGCTCCATGCACCGGGAGCCCGACGTGGGACTCGATTCCGGGTCTCCAGGATTGCGCCCTGGGCCAAAGGTAGGCGCTAGACCGCTGCGTCACCCAGGCATCCCTTTTTTTTTTTTTTAAAGATTTTATTTATTTACTCAGGAGAGAGAGAGAGGGGCAGAGACACAGACAGAGGGAGAAGCAGGCTCCATGCAAGGAGCCCGATGTGGGACTCGATCCAGGGACTCCAGGATCACGCCCCAGGCCAAAGGCAGGTACTAAACCTCTGAGCCACCCAGGGATCCCAAAAATTAAATTTCAATGTAAATGCGCATTTATGTGTTAGAGAAGTATGACAGGATGATCAATAAAGACTTTTTTTTTTCATCATAAGTCAACTGGACTTTATTTCCAACTCCAATATTTTGCAGTTATTTTCTTGCCCAGGTGAGATTTTATTCCTGTCTCATACCTTCTTTTTTAATTTAAATTCATTTCATTAACATATAATGTATTATTGGTTTAAGAAGGTCAGTGATTCATTAGTTGCATACAATACCCATTGCTCATTACATCACAGGCCCTCCTTAAAGCCTGTCACCATGTTACCCCATCTCCCCACCCCTTTCCCCTCCAGCAAGCCTCAGTTTGTTTCCTAGAGTTAAGAATCTCCTATAGGGAGGCGCCTGGGTGACTCAGTGGCTGAGCATCTACCTTCAGCTCTGGTGGTGATCCTGGGGTCAGGTGATTGAGTCCCACATTGGACTCCCGCAGGGAGCCTGCTTCTCCCTGTGTCTAGGTCTCTGCCTCTCTCTCTCTCTCTCTCTCTCTCTCTCATGAATAAATAATTAAAATCTTTAAAAAAAAAAAAAAGTGTCTTATGGTTTGTCTCCCTCTCTCATTTGCTCTGGTTTTATTTTTCCCCCCTTTTCCCATGATCCTCTGTTTTGTTTCTTAAATTCTACATGAGTGAGATCTTATAATAGTTGTCTTTTTCTAATTGATTTATTTCCCTTAGCATAATATCCTCTAATTCCATCTAAGTCATTGCAAATGGCAAGATCTCATTCTTTCTGATGGCTGAGTAGTATTCCAGTGTGTGTGCATGTGTCTATGTATGTTTGTGTGTATCTTTATCTATTGACCTGTTGATGGCCATCTGGGGTCTCCATATAGCTATTGTGGACATTACTGCTATAAACATTGGGGTGCAGGTACCCCTTTAGATCACTACATTTGTATCTTTGGGGTAAATACCTAGTAGTGGAATTGCTGTATCATAGGGGAGCTCTATTCTCAACTTTCAATAAAGACTTTAAAGTATAAAATTATATGACTTTAGGATAAGCTACTGTGACAGTAAAATGGAATAGAATTACAAGTTAAAGGAGAAAAAAAGTAATGTAAAATTTCTTGTAGTTAAAGTAATTTTACTTTTTTTGCTTATATTAATGGATAGATGCAGGTATCAAATTGGCATTCAAAGCTGATGTAACACTTGTATTTCAAAGTGTCAACTTCCTTTCCAATTTGTATGCTTTTATTTAATTTTCTTGCCTAGTGATCCTGGCTGGAACCTCCAGTACAACACTGAATAGAAGTGGTGTGAGTGGACATCCTTGTCTTATACCTGATCTTAGGGTGAAGACATTTAATCTCTTACCGTTAGATATGATGTTAGCTGTGGGGTTTTCACAGATGCTCTTTATCAGATTGAGGAGGCACCCTTCTGTTTCTAGTTTGTTGAATGTTTTGCATGGTGGTAGTTTAAAAGTTATTTCAGTGAGCAAGGGTGCAAAATGTTTGGAAGTTCAAGTTGAAGCTCCTTCGATGCTCTAGCCCTGCTATATCCACAGCAACAAGAATAGTCCTGTACATAGAAGAGGCCCAGCAAACAATTGAGGAGCAAACTTCCCTATCGCTCCCTTGGCATTTTATTCTCCAGTGATTCTATGGTGTCTCTGCTCCCCCTCGCCCCACCCTCCAATACCATGCTGTCTTATCTGGCTGGAGTTTTCTTTCTCCTCTTTCTATTCCCAGCTGACATCTATTCATGCTCTCCACCGCCATCCAGGTGTCATCTCATTCAAGAGATGCCTCTCTCCTCATCCTTCCTAGGACCTTGAGCTGAGTGGGCCTCTTTTTTGTGCTCCCACACATTAAGCACTGTGTGAATTATTTATTTATATGTCCATCCCCCACTAAACTAGGTGATATGGTGTGTAGCCAAGAGTGTGGATTCCAGAACCCAATGGCCTATATTCAAAACCCTGCCTCTTCCTTGCTTGCGTGAACTTGGTTGTGCCTCAGTCTCCTCATCTGCCAGAGAGGGTGATAATAACACCTATTTTTGGTAGAGTTGTTTTGACAGCTGAGGGACAAATAGTAATTATTATATGAGTTAGCTATTAAGTCCTAGAGGGCAAGGTGTTGGCTTTTTTCCTTCTCTGCTTCTCACGGCCCTGGCCTGCAGTGGATGCTCAATGAATGTTCATCACGAGGGTGATGTGGTGAGAAGTATCTGAAAGAAAGAAAAGCAAAATGGATTCAACATTGCATCGCAGGTAGAAATCAGAATTCAAGTGCATAAGTCATATTTCTATGTTTTTCCTATACTGCCTTTGCTCTGAACCTGAGATTGCCAAGCTGGAGAAATTAGATCGCTCTCATTACGTGCTTCCTCTCCCTGGGGTCCCCTTAGAGAGTCTAGGAGGTTTATGCCTTGCTCAGAAAATAGGGAAAATACGTTTGATCTTCAGTCCGTTGTTTTTATTGTCCAAGTCTGCATGGCTCCATGAACATATTTAGTATAGTGGAGCATCTTCGCCTGGCCTGGCAGCCTCAGAGGGGCACTCTACCTCATGTTGTTTACAATCTTCCTTAAAATATTTTGACATTCCCCATTGGAATCAAGGAAAGAGAAGCATAGTCTAGGTGAGGATGTTTTTCCGGTACTTACAGAAACTTAGAAAGAATTCAATGTATCCCTGTTTTGGCAACTCACCTAGAGGGGATGTGTTGTAAAACTTTTTTAATCCATTCCCCTAGGGATGGACTCTTTTTTTTTTTTTTTTAATTGGCATTTTTAAAGAAATGAATCCACCTTTTCAAAATAAAATACTTGGGCATATGAAAACTTTTGACAAAGACCGGATAACATTTGTAGATGCTAGTTACTTATAGTTACACCCAGGTGCGGCTTATATTCTAATCTGCAATTCCCAGGCCAGGAGTAGTTTGCGAACATTCTAATCAGAAGGTGGCTTCAACAAAGGGGTTCAGAGTCATCGATTACATAAATTCTGCCAACAGCAGCTTTAAAAAAAAATAACATCCATTACACAAATTAATAGGCAACTCATCTCACAAGTGGAAACCTGCTTCTAAAAAAAAAAAAAGGAAACCTGCTTCTGCTGACACCTCTGGTGTTGATCAGGATTGGAATAGCATAATGAATTATACAAAAGACCCTCTCTCTGGTTCCCTGATGCCTACTCTGCGGGTGACAGAGTCCTGCCTCTGTGATAGTTACCCCATGGGGAGGGAGGGGAGCAGTAAAGCTTTCACACAGTGGCCAGAGCATCCAAGAGGACAGAGACCTCAAAGAATGTACATAGTCACAGGAGCTGTTTTTGTGCCTGCTTGCAAACAAATGTTTGACAAATGTGTGTGTGCGGCAGATTTTAGTCTGCAACTTTTCATATGCGGGAGTGAGGATGTGAGGCAGACAATTCCTCATCCCTTCAAACTTCGCTGGAAGGTATCGTTAGCAACAAAAAAGAATGCAGAGTTGGATGTGATCAGCTCAGGCCAGCTTGCAACGCCTGGCTCTCTCCCCAGAGCACCTCCAGGAAGCAGAGCAAGGGCTCTACCTGTCTCTGGAACCACGGATCTCTGTAACCTCCTCATTGCTAGAGCATCTCCTCTCTCCTCCAACTTTGCTGCTGTGGACAGAGCATCCAAGAGGACAGAGCACGGAGACTGCAAAGAACTCATTTAGTTCCCCACTCCACCAAACCAAAGTTTTTATTCTTTTATCTCTCCTACCTCCTCTCCCCGACCCTTTGCTCCAGCACAGTTTCCTTGTGAAGCTTAAGCTTTTATGGGGGGAAAGAAAAAAAAGCCAGAAAGGGGATTATCTCCAAGCAGCTTTGGTTCTCAAGCCTTTTCAGGGACCAGGGAGCCCAAAAGGCTGGCTTACTTTGCTTGGAAAGTGCTAGCCACTTTGGGTGTATCATGTAGACTGCCCAGACAGGCTGTGCTGGATATTCTCTGTTTGCCCCTCCAGATGAACCCTCCACCCTTCTCCACCCTCCCTGTACCCTGGGAGGCTGGCTTGCCCAGACTGCATCACCCAGGCACCCTTGCCTTCTAACTTCCAGGTGGGTTCAGTCAATGGGAGGCACTAGTCTGAGAGGATAAGAGGAGAAAGAAATTGGGCATTTCATTTCCTGCTAGGCAGTGGTTATGTCCTTTTATCTTTTATTTATTCATGAGAGACACAGAGAGGCAGAGACATAGGCAGAGGGAGAAGCAGGTTCCCCACAGGGAGCCTGATGTGGGACTGGATCCCAGGTCCCCAGGATCAGGCCCTGGGCTGAAGGCGGCGCTAAACCGCTGAGCCACCGGGCTGCCCCGCCTCACTACAATTCTGATATGAGTTGAATTGTGTCCCCTCCCCAACAACAACAGAAAAGATATGTTGGAGTCTTAACCCCTCCCCTCAGTACCTCTGAAATTGACCTTATTCTGAGATAGGGCCTTTACAGAAGTAACCAAGTTAAAGGAGATCCTTAGAATGAGTCCTAATCCAGTATGACCGATGATCTTATGAAAGGAGAAATTTGGACACAGTTTGAGACATACATAAAAGAAACTAGAAAGAGACACAGAGTCCTCTAGAAGCCAAGGAAAGAGGACAGATCCGTCCCTCGTGGTCCCCAAAAGGACCCAGTCCTACTGACACCTGGATTTCTAGCCTCCAGAACTGTGAGATCATAAATTTTTGTTGTTTAAGCCACCTAATTTGTGGTACTTTGTTTTGGCAACCCTAAGTTGACCAACATAGGTATTATTGGGTTCCGGTTAACACCTCCACCCCTTGTCCCTTCAAGCCTAGGAATGTCAGTCCCTGGATGCCTCACCATCCCTTCTTCATTTCTCTTAACCTTACCCACATCTCAATCCTTTTTTTTTTTTCACATCTCAATCCTTTCATTCAATTCCCTTCGTTTGTTGAACATGCCATGTGTTTCCTGAAACTCAGCCTAGAATATAATTGTTTTCCCAATATAGTTCACAAAACTATGTAAGATTCTGTTGGGGTTCTCCAATTATGCAGACATCTACTAGGAATCTGCAAAATAAAGCATCTGATACAGTTCCACTTTCTTCCGTTGTCTGTTTCATCTCACAAATACTTTGGTTTTAATTCAGATCAAAACTTTGGACAAAGAATACAAATTTGTGGTAACCAAAGCAGGGAATGTTGGGTTTAATGAAATATATGTCCTAGGGATCCCTGGGTGGCGCAGCGGTTTGGCGCCTGCCTTTGGCCCAGGGCGCGATCCTGGAGACCCGGGATCGAATCCCACGTCAGGCTCCCGGTGCATGGAGCCTGCTTCTCCCTCGGCCTGTGTCTCTGCCTCTCTCTCTCTCTCTCTCTCTCTGTGACTATCATAAATAAATAAAAATTAAAAAAAAAAAATATATGTCCTAAACCTTAGGTGATCACATTTCAAAAACTTCAAAGACGCATTAAGGAAGATCCAAGGGAGTCTTCATAAATAAACTCCTGGGGAATGGGATCTTTTCAGAAATTAAATTCTGGCACTGCTTCATTCTCCAAATAATTCTACTTTTGAAAGAACTTGAGCAGGGGCGCCTGGGTGGCTCAGTCAGTTAAATGTCTGCCTTCTGCTCAGGTCATGATCTCAGGGTCCTGGGATCTAGCCCTGCATCAGGGTCCAGGCTCAGTGGGGAGAGTGGGGAGCCTATTTCTCCCCCTGCTGCTTATGCATTCTTTCTCTCTGCCAAATAAATAAATAGAATCTCTAAAAATAAATAAATAAATAAATAAATAAATAAATAAATAAATAAATAAATAAAAGAACTTGAGAAAAACAGTTGTTCAAGAGGGATATGCATGTAAGAATGGCCACCACTTGAGGAGGAAGGGTGAAGTCCAGAGTGGCACAAGCCCTCTGAAACTGGGGATGAGAGGGTGGGGAGTAATTTTTAAAGTTACTTTTAAAGCAAGAAGCACAAAAAAGGCAGAGGCTTTTTTTTTTTTTTTCAAGTTTCTATTTAAATTACAGTTAATTAACATACAGGGTAACATCAGTTTCCGGAGTAGAATTCAGTGATCCATCACTTGCATGCAACACCCAGTGCTGGGTGCAACACCATCACAAATGCCCTCCTTTTTTAAAATTTTTAAAAAATTTTTTATTTTTATTTTTTATTATTTTTATTTTTTTTACAAATGCCCTCCTTAATACCCCTTTCCCATTAACCCCCCACCCCACCTCCCCTTCAGTGACCTTGTTTGTTCTCTATAGTTAAGAGTCTGTTTCCGGGTTTGCCTCCCCCCCACCCCATGGTCATCTGTTTTGTTTCTTAAAGGCATAGGCTTTAGAAAGGGGGGGTACAAACTAGCTCATATGAACAACTACACAGAGTTTAGAAAAAGTGTGGAGAATGAAGTACGCTGAAAGAATGGGGGGAAAAAAACAAATGAAAAAAGGGCGAAATGGTCAATTCAGGGAACTTAATCCAGTGAACATGACACCGACTTTGGAAAAATTCTCAAATGGGTTGTTAAATAGTAAGCTCTTAGAGAAAGAAGCAATGATTACTCCGAGCCAGAATAGGTAGGTGAATTCATGCCAAGTTAAACGAATTTCCCTTCCGATGAATCTGCAGTAACCTACTTGGGTACTAGCACAGCTTCACGTTGTCCCTCTCATTGTTTTCTCTCTCTCGTCCAGAACTTTCTCATAAACTGCACATCACTTATTCTTTGATTAGACAGATATTTAAGCCCCTTAAGTGCTGGATACTATGCGAGGCACTGAGGATCAAGGAAAATCCAGGAAAGGAATCAAGGAAAATTCAAAACAGTGTCCTACCCTCATAGAGTTTACTTTCTGGTGGAGAGTACTTTGCCAATCTGGGACTTTTTCTCAGCCACTGCAGCTTTCCTGTCTTTTCTGAATCACACGAGGTTTTCCCAAGCTAGTGGAATCCTCAGGTTCCAGGGGTTCACTGTCTGCCCCAGCTCTCCTTTTGTTCTCAAGTAGAGTGGAGAGGAAACTGGGATGCAGTTTTCCTTGGCCAACAGGTGCTGTCCTCTTTGGCAATATGTCCAGAAATGTTATCATTCAGGTTCCATGCAACAGATATTAATTATCTAAATTTTGAATTTGGCAAACCTGCATTTCTGGCCTCACATGCCACTTGATCCACTTCAGTCGTTACCAGCCCCCGCCCCCGCCTTAGGATTCCAAACCTGTGCCTTTTTGCTCAATTGATTTTCTCATTCAGAAATGCCTAACATCTCCTTCTCCATCTATGGAAACCCTTACACATTTCCCAAGACCCACTTCAAAAGCTGCCTCCTCCCTGGCTGGATTTAATTATTTACTTTGCTCAATAAAATCCCGCCCAAGTCCCCATGCTTCACTTGCGCAGTACTATTATACTTTCATCTTCCCTTCTTAGTCAATTAATTACTTGTCCGTCTTCCCCATAGAGTCTAACTTCTTTCAGGGCAAAGGTCTTCAGAGCTGCCACCTGTCCAGCGTTAGTGCTTTACAACACGGGTTGGCCTAAGCCAAGAGGGATTGAAATAGTTGAAAAGGATCAACAGAAGAATAGTATTTCATGACACGTGAAAATTACACGAAATGCAAATGTCAGGGACCATAAATAAAGCTTTATTGGAACACAGCCCCTATTTTCTATTTCCCTTTTGAGCTCCAGGGGCAGAACTGAGTAGCTGAGAAAGAGATCCTATGGCCCACAAGCCATAATGTACTATATGGCCCTTTACAGAAAAACTTTGCTAACCTTGTTTTATGATACGGGTTTGATGATTGAATCTTTGCATCGGGACATCAAGATTGAGTACACATCCCCTTCAATTTTTAGTTTCTTTGTATGGTGGAGGTAATATTTTGCTTTTAGGTTGTCATAAATATCAAATGAGGTAATGCGCTTACAAAAGTATAAAGACATCCTAAGATATAACTATATTTCTCATGTACTGAAAAGATGAAGTGTTAAAATGAGAAAACGCTGTTTTTATTCTCCCCATTCCTTCCCTTACAGCCTTCGTATAAACTCGAAATTTCAAAAGAAAAACACACTTTTAAAGTTTTCACTTTTTATATATTTTTTAATTTATGATAGTCACAGAGAGAGAGAGAGAGGCAGACACAGGCAGAGGGAGAAGCAGGCTCCATGCACCGGGAGCCCGACGTGGGATTCGATCCCGGGTCTCCAGGATCACGCCCTGGGCCAAAGGCAGGCGCCAAACCGCTGCGCCACCCAGGGATCCCAGTTTTCACTTTTAGAGTGAGGAGGGAAGGTCACAGGCTCCCTCTTTCCAGTCTTCTGCGTCGCTCCAACTTTTCCTTCTTCCTCATTTACAATCCCCCCCCCCCCCTTCTTTCTTTTCTTTCTCTCTCTTTCGTCTCAACAGACCCTCGCGAGAGCTCAGCGAAGAAACTGGGGCAGGCCTGACCAAATCCATTTTACAGACCAGGAAACTGAGGCGGACTCCGGGTGGCTGCGGAGCACTGACTCAGCACACAGGGAACCCTCAAAGCCACGCGGTCCTGCTCTCCTGAGCGGCAGCCGCCCCGCCGGCGGAACGAACCTGACCCCGCCAGGCTTCCAAGCCGGTTCTCCGCACCTGTGCGGCATTCACGGCGGAGTTCTTCCCTCCTCCCCGCCCCCGGTCCCGTACAGCCCCCCCCTCTCCTGGCGAGCAGGTGGTAGGCTCCGCGCTCACCGCGCAGGCGCGCGCCGTCGTGGGGCCGGGGCGGGGCGGGGCCTGGAGGGCGGGGTGTGCGCCGGCTGGGTTTTGGGCCGCGGCGGGAGCGGGAGTCACCGCCACTCGAGTGCGCAGGCGCCTGGCGGTTACCGGTCTCGCCATGGAGCGGAAAGGTGAGCGGTGGAGCGGCCTCTGCCACGAGGGGCAACGGCCGGCGGGGCGAGGTCCGGGTCAGCGCTGGAGCCCCTCCTAACCGCCGCGGTCCAGTCCCCGGGCGTGCGGCGCCCCCCCGCTGAGGTGGCGCCGCGCCTCACTCCCCGCCTCTGGGCTGCCGGTCCGCGCCCCTCAGCCCCGGCGTCCTTCCGCGCCGGCAGCCCTCGCCCCTTGTTCCCCGCCAGGCCGGCCCGCGTCCTGGGGCAGCTGCAGGGCCCGACGCTCGGCGACCCGGGCAGACCCCGGCCCGCCGGCCCCCTGACCCGGCCCGGGCCCCCGCCGGCGCCCCCAGCCTGGGCGCTGCTGTGCACCCGGGGGGCCGCCCGCCGCCCGGCCGAAGCCGCGGCGCTCGCCCCGGAGCCGCCCTTCAGGCAGGCCCCGCACCCGGGCCTCGCGCCCCTGCTGGGTCTCCGCCCTCACCTTGGTCGGCTCCTTTCCTCCACGGTCGCCCTTCATCCATCCCTCTCTCCTGCAGTGCTTGCGCTCCAGGCCCGAAAGAAAAGGACCAAGGCCAAGAAGGACAAAGCCCAAAGGAAGTGAGTCTCGTTCCTTCTTTGGATTTCCTCCCGCACCTCCTGCCCTCTGGTTTCACCTCTTGAACGTGCGCCGGGTTGGGGCGCCCCGCGGCCGCATGGCCTCGGAGTGGCCCCGGAGGGTCGCGCCTCCTGAACCGTGTGGAACGGAGCTGGTGTTGCTGAGGGCCGGGCCTGGGTCTCAGCGGCGCCGGGCCTGCTGGACAGGGCTGTCGGAGGAGGACCGGAGCCCGTCCGGTGCCTTAGCTCCCCAGCTCCCCCCGAGTTTGGGCCTCCCGGCGGGGCTGGTTGATCCTGATCAGTTTGTGGACTGTGGTCTCTTCCCTACCTGCTTCCCGGTGTCCTAACTGGACCCCTAAGTCAGCACGGTAGGCCGTTGGGAAGTTCTTAAAGTGAATTTTCCGCATTGGGGTCTGCCCGCCGCACGCCGTCTTTTGTAGACGAGGGCATGGAGCTTTCCCCCTGGGTTAAGTGCGGGCGGACCACTGAGGACACAGCCGGCGGCTGGTGCTGCTGCTCTTCTCTCCAAACCCTAAGTCCTCGCGCTCGGTGCGGATCCCTGCTGGAGTGGGCCTCACAGTAGTGACGGGAGAGCCCTTTAGCCACACCGCTGGTGAATCTGGTTTGGGGTGTTAAGTGCCTCAAGTCCGGTTTTATCAGCAGGATGCGTAACCGTGGTTTAGCGCTACTGTGGGAAACACAAAAGTTGGTCACATCTGAGAAACGCCCGGTAGAGGGCTCCTGCCAGCGAGGCTTAGTCTAAAGAACTTTAGCTCAAACCAGCGTTTACTTGCCGAGGGTCCTGAAAGTTGTCTTTTAGACAATTTGGATTGAAGGGGGGAAATGCATTATTTTCTTGACCCTTTTCCATTTACTTGTTGAATACAACTTCATTCTTGAGCTGGTAAAAGGAGCAGTTTCTGAGGTTTTCCTAGGTTACCTTTCTGAATGTTCCCACATGCGGGGTGTGTGTGTAAGTGTGGGTCTTGGTGGCTACCTAATGTTTGAGATGAGCACCTAATGACTTTTATCAATGTAGCTAACGTGGTAGGTGACCTCACCGCTTGCTCCATTTCTGTCAACTGTCTTACGAAATTTTTTATTTTGTAAGGTGCTTGGTAGGTAACCTATGCATTTAAATGTGAGTTTATCTACATGTGTTTGTGTGTGTTTGCCTCTTGATTATCCACATATGGATTATTCCAAAACTAGTTTTTTTTTTTTCTTGAATTTTTATTTATTTATGATAGTCACACAGAGATAGAGAGAGAGGCAGAGACATAGGCAGAGGGAGAAGCAGGCTCCATGCACTGGGAGCCTGACGTGGGGTTCGATCCCGGGTCTCCAGGATCGCGCCCTGGGCCAAAGGCAGGCGCTAAACCGCTGCGCCACCCAGGGATCCCCCAAAACTAGTTTTTAATCCCAGGTTGGTTTAATGGAAATAGCTGAGGAGCTAACCTGGTTCTTGTCTCCAGTGGGAGTGTAAATGTTACATTTTTTTTGTATGTGCCTTAGTTTTGTTATTCCCTCTGGAGCTGATGTGAATGTTATAAAACGTTTTATTTTCTGATGTAGGGAGATGGTAATTTCATTATTTTCTGTATTGTTTAGGAATGATGTGTCCTGGTCTCTCCACTTGGAAATTAATTTTGTATTAACCTGAATAACCTGTCATTTGGGAGGAAAATATATCTAGGTGATACTCATTCATTAATTCATTCATTCATTCAACATGGGGCTTGAACTTACCACCCTGAGATCAAGAGTCGTGTGCTTTACCAACTGAGCCAGCCAAGCACCCTGATAATATATTTTTAGCACCAGATATTCATTACTTTTGGATTATCTATTTAGACGTATGCTTTATTTCTAAAGCCAAATATATGTGTTTTGGATTATCTGTTACTCCTTCCTTCACTGCTGGATAATTTGTGTTCATTATTTACATTCACAAAAGCAAGTGAATAGCACAGATAATCTAGCAGTTGTTTTACTGTATATTTCATCTTGTACAGGTTCTATGTATATGAAACTTTATGTAAATGAATCACCCTTGTTTACTTGTAGTTTCAGAGGTGTTTTATTTTTGTCTTCAGTTAATAGTTTTTCTTGACAATTTTACCTTTCTTATTTTTTAAGTAGCTGAAATGTCTAATTTTTTTTTTAATATTTTATTTATTATTTATTTATTTAAGTCACAGACAGAGAGAGAGAGAGGCAGAGACACAGGCAGAGAGAGAAGCAGGCTCCATGCACCAGGAGCCCGATGTGGGATTCGATCCCGGGTCTCCAGGATCGCGCCCTGTGCCAAAGGCAGGCGCCAAACCGCTGCGCCACCCAGGGATCCTGAAATGTCTAATTAACTTAGGTTAGAATACTGTGTCGGAAGTTCAAGTCCCACCTAACTCAAGTAACTTGACTTTGCTCCCTGACTTCTAATTTTTTTTTTTTTTTTTTTTTAATTTTTATTTATTTATGATAGTCACAGAGAGAGAGAGAGAGAGGCAGAGACACAGGCAGAGGGAGAAGCAGGCTCCATGCACCGGGAGCCTGATGTGGGATTTGATCCTGGGTCTCCAGGATCGCGCCCTGGGCCAAAGGCAGGCGCCAAACCGCTGCGCCACCCAGGGATCCCTGCTCCCTGACTTCTGACTGCATTCCGGACTTCCAGTCATTTTGCAAAAGCAAGCTAAGATTAGTATCTTTTTTTTTTTTTATTTTTTTTTTTATTTATTTATGATAGTCACAGAGAGAGAGAGAGAGAGGCAGAGACACAGGCAGAGGGAGAAGCAGGCTCCATGCACTGGGAGCCTGATGTGGGATTCGATCCCGGGTCTCCAGGATCGCGCCCTGGGCCAAAGGCAGGCGCCAAACCGCTGCGCCACCCAGGGATCCCCTAAGATTAGTATCTAATCTAGTTGGTTACTAGATTAGTCAGGGAGAAGGTCTGAGGAAGAAGTATGCCATAAATTTGGTCTTCAAAGTGAGTCAGATCTGGTTTGAATTATGATTTTGCCACTTTTAGCAATCTGACCTTGGAAAATTTAGTTAAGGAAATGGTCTTCTATGTTGTTATGACTGGTAGTTTAGTCATGGCAAAAACTGATTAAAAAGTTACAGAAGCTAAGCGTTTATTTATTTTTATTTTTTTAAGATTTTATTTATTTATTCATGAGAGATACAGAGAGAGGGAGAGGCAGAGACACAGGCAGAGGGAGAAGCAGGCTCCATGGAGGGAGCCCCACATGAGACTCCATCCCGTGTCTCCAGGATCCCGCCCTGGGCTGAAGGTGGCGCTAAACCGCTGAGCCACCCCGGCTGCCCAAGTTAAGCATTTAAATGAAGAATTTTAGAAAACTTAGGAGTACAGCTGTAACCACATCTTAGTAATTTAGTCAGTCATGGTGTGGTACCAGTGGAAAGGATTTCAGTCTACTAATTTCGTAGATCTTTTTTTTTTTTTTAAATTTTTATTTATTTATGATACTCACACAGAGAGAGAGAGAGGCAGAGACACAGACAGAGGAGAAGCAGGCTCCATGCACCGGGAGCCCGATGTGGGATTCGATCCCGGGTCTCCAGGATCACGCCCTGGGCCAAAGGCAGGTGCTAAACCGCTGCGCCACCCAGGGATCCCTAATTTCGTAGATCTTAAAACTAGAAACTACATACATGAAATAATATGTCCACGGAGCTGGAGCTGTTTGTAGTTGGATCAGAACTGGGATCCAGGGCTCCTACCTTCCAGGTCAGTGCTCTCTAGTATTTCCTTTGGGTTCTTTCACTGTGCTGAAAGATTGGACTTTGGGGATTTCTAGTCTATTTTGAAGAATTTTGTCTCCATTTCACTTTTTCAGACACTGTACTCTTTACCAACATATATCTGGGTCTGATATATCCATCCCAAAGGCCTCAGTACTAACCATTGCTATCTCCAAGTGACAGTTCCTTTTGATAAGTCTGGGAGGACAAACAAGGTAGAAACTGAGCAAACTGGGTCTTCTTAATAAAGTACCTCAGGATGCCTGGGGTAAAGTTTTAAGTACCCTTTCATGGCCTACTGGCTAAAAGGGCACAATTCTCTGTTGTCTTTTGGTCATTTGGTTTTCAGTATATATACACTAATAGGTGTGTGCTTTTATCTGCCATAAGCTTTTATAATTTAACACATTTTATGTTTGCTTTTGGCATTATTTCTATGGAACATAATTCCAGAATGGATTTCTTATCTAATGATTGTATTACTTAGCTTAGGATGTTTGGACAGTAATTTTTAATTTCTTTGCAGTTAAAGAACTTCATGGGTTTAGTATAAATTTGGTAGTAAAATTATTTGACCTGGAGAAGTGATTTTGCTCATATTTGATCTATGGAGTCAAAGGAGAGATGGCTTTATTTCCTAATTTTCCAAAAAAATGAAAAAAAAAATTTAATTGTTACATTGAAAATTAAGAAGAAAAGATGGGGACACCTGGGTGGCTCAAGTGGTTGGGCGTCGTCTGCCTTCGGCTCTGGACGTGATCCCGGGATCTGGGATCGAGTCTTGCATCGGGCTCCCTGTGGAGAGCCTGCTTCTCTCTCTGCCTATATCTCTGCCTTTCTCTCTCTCTGTCTCTCATGAATAAATAAATCTTTAAAAAAAAAAAAAGATGGTTGAAAATGTCTAACATTTTTATCTAGTTAGTAGAGTACATAAACTTGAAACTTTTTTTTTTTTAAAGATTTTATTTATTTATTCATGACAGTCACACACAGAGAGAGAGAGGCAGAGACACAGGCAGAGGGAGAAGCAGGCTCCATGCAGGGAGCCCAACGTGGGATTCGATCCCGGGTCTCCAGGATCGCGCCCTGGGCCAAAGGCAGGCGCCAAACCGCTGCGCCACCCAGGGATCCCGAAACTTTTTTTTTTTTAATTAAATGGTTTTGGATGCTTTTTACACTTAACAATGTACCTTGGATCAGTTCTTTATAGTATAGCCTTACTATTTTTTTTTTTTAAGTCTGCCTCTTTCATGAGGCTTAGAAATGATTGTGTATGGGGCACCTGGGTGGCTCAGCTGGTTAAGCAAGCCTCCGATTCTTGATCTCAGCTCAGGGCTTACAGGTCTTGATTCCTTTTATTTTTTAAAGATTTTATTTATTTATTCATGAGAGACACAGAGAGAGAAGCAGAGACACAGGCAGAGGGAGAAGCAGGCTCCATGTAGGGAGCCTGATGTACGACTCAATCCTGGGATTCCAGGATCACGCCCTGAGCCTAAGGCAGGCGCTAAACTGCTGAGCCACCCAGGGATCCCCACAGGTCTTGATTTCAAAGTCGTGAGTTCAAGCCCTGTGTTGGGTTCCAGGCTGGGCATGGAGCCTGCTTAAAAAAATTTTAAAAAGAAGAATAAATGATTCTGTATCATGACACAGTGAGTAGCTTCATCTAGTATTCCATCATTCTGTTAATTGGTATATCATTATTTATATTAGCGCCTATTAATAAACATTATTTTTTTAAAGATTTGTTATTTATTCATGAGAGACACAGAGAGAGAGGGAGAGGCAGTGTCAGTGACACAGTGCCTGTGTCAGGGAGAAGCAGGCTCCACGTAGGGACCCCGATGTGGGACTCGATCCCAGGACTCCAGGATCACGCCCTGGGCCGAAGGCAGGCACTAAACGGCTGAGCCACCCAGGGATCCCAAACATTTATTATTCATATACTCAAGACAAAAATGGAATCATTGGGTATACTTTTCCCCCCAGCTACCATAGCATTAAATATTCCACATCCTTTTCAGTGTTCTAGTATACGTTGTTTCTAGTTCTTCACAATTCATAGTGAAGATGAATAAGCTTTTGGATAGCCATTGCTCATGTCAGTGATTATTTACTTAGGATAAATTCTTAGAAATGATATTACTGGTATGTACATTTTAAAGGTTTTTAAATTTGGAGCGCCTGGGTGGCTTAGTTAAGCATCTGCCTTCGGCTCAGGACCAAACCCTGAGTCGGGCTCTCTGCTCATCGAGGTGTCTGTTTCTTCCTCTCTCTCTCTAACTCTCCCTATTTCTCATGCTCTTTCTCACAAATAAATAAATAATAAAGGTTTTTAAATTTATGTTTAACAACATAAACAAAGTTTTCTCCAGAGACATTAACTAGTTTAATTAGGAATTAACTAGTTGGATTTTCCTAGTCATTAAACAAATAATTTTTGAACATCTCCCATATCCCAAGCAGTTTTCCATCCCTGTAATATGTCAGTGAAGGAAGAGCATCTTTGTCCTTGGAAACTTTATTTTCATGGAGGTGGGGGCAGAGAATAAACAATGTACATAATAAGTAAATTACGTGGCATGTAAGGCAATAAGTTGGAAAAATAGAGGAAGATAAGGCAAATTGAGAAGTGGAGAGGAGGGTGCAGTTTAAAATAGGGTAATTGAAGCCATACTGAGAAGATAACACCACGTAGGGAATGAAGGAAGACTGTTCCAAGCAAAGGGTTGGAAGTGGGAATATTCTTGCACATCCTGCTTGGCCAGTAGAACTGGGCAGTGTTACTTAAAAAGTTTCCCAAATTTGGTAATTGATAAGGTATCTTGTTATAATTTCTGTTACAATAAGGTGGGCCATTTCTGAGATGTATTTATTGGGCTGCTCCTATCTTTTACCCATTTTTATATTGGATTGTTGATCATTTTCTTGATCTTAAGAGCTGTTTAAGAATATACCTTTTGGGGATCCCTGGGTGGCGCAGCGGTTTGGCGCCTGCCTTTGGCCCAGGGCGCGATCCTGGAGACCCGGGATCGAATCCCACGTCGGGCTCCCGGTGCATGGAGCCTGCTTCTCCCTCTGCCTGTGTCTCAGCCTCTCTCCTCTCTCTGTGTGACTATCATAAATAAATAAAAAAAATTAAAAAAAAAAAAAAAGAATATACCTTTTGTCATGTGGCAGATTTATATTTCTCAGAATGTTGATAGCCTTTCTGATTTCATTTATAGTGTGTTTTTTACATACATTGATTTTTTTTTTAAATGTGGCAAATCTTTTTTTTTTTTTTTATGTATGTATTCATTCATGAGAGACACACAGAGAGGCAGAGACATGGGCAGAGGGAGAAGCAGGTTGCATGCAGGGAGCCCGACTTGAGACTATCCCAGGCCGCCAGGATCCCGCCCTGGGCTGAAGGCAATGCTAAACCCTCTGAGCCACCAGGGCTGCCCCAAATCTGTTTTTTCCTTTGCTTTTCATCTGAAATTTTCAGTGTCAGTTATCATTAAATAAAGTTTTATATTTGTGATTCCATTGAAATATGTGGTTGCAAAATTGGATTTCTAGAATTGCAGTTGTCAGAAATCGTTTCTTGTCCTCTTTTCTTCCTTAGTAAGTTTATATAATGTTGGTAAATTTTGTTTACATTAGTCTTTCTGGTATAATGGAGAGTCCATTAATAGCAGAGGCTTGCCAGAATACTATGTTCCTTTAGAATATTTGAAACAGGCAATTTATGGAAGTGTCGAAGTGGTGGGTACTTAGAAACTCCTTTATGAAAAATGAAGAAAAGACAGGCTAGTCAACTGGACTCAGTTTTTACTATTTTTTTTTTTTTTTTTTTTGACATGGTGAGATAACTGTGGCAATGTTTTTTTCTCCTCCATCTTAGGGAGACTTCTTGCTCCATGTTCATCTGATCTTCTCTATCACTAATGGGAGATTAAGGACTCCTATATTGGCTAACGTATTATTTTAATGCTTCTCTGACTGTAACTGAATTAATTCCATACAAGTAAAAAAAATTTGGATAGCCAAGAGGGTATTTTTGAACTCTTCATTTCCAGTACAATGCAAATAATGATTTAGCTAAGGTGAGAAGATAACTAGATGTATTTGTAATCTTGGAGGGCTTTTTTTTCCCCATTGAATTTGAGATGCAGTTTTTTATTTATTTACTTATTTTTATTTTTATTTTTTTAAGATTTTATTTATTTTTTTATTTATTCATGAGAGACCACAGAGAGAGAGAGAGAGAGGCAGAGACACAGGCAGAGGGAGAAGCAGGCTTCATGCAGGGAGCCTGATGTGGGACTCGATCCCGGATCTCCAGGATCACACCCCGGGCTGAAGATGGCGCTGAACCGCTGAGCCACCAGGTCTGCCCTATTTTTTTTTTTTTTTTAAGATTTTATTTATCCATTCATGAGAGACACAGAGAAAAAGAGAGAGAGAGAGGCAGAGACACAGGCAGAGGGAGAAGCAGGCTCCGTGCAGGGATCCTGATGGCAGGACCCGATCACGGGTCTCCAGGATCACACCCTGGGCCGAAGGCAGCGCTGATCCACTGAGCCACCTGGGCTGCCCAGTCAGTTTTAAATTACACCATTTTATGTACCACGTAGGAAAAATACTACCACTTAAAACTGATCATTCACTGTAAGATGCATTTTGATTTCAGACATATGGGTATGGTTGGGAGACCTATTTGTGTTTGAATTTGTGAAATGCAATACTTCCAATGAAGGGCTTGGCAGCATTTTGTCTTTTTAAAAGCTTTATTGTGGAAATTTTCAAATGTATACAAACAAGAAAATGGCAAAAAAAAAACCCTTGTGTAACCATCTCAACTTTAACAGTTACCAACTATGGCTACTGTTTGATCCTTATTCCCTTCTACTCCCCCTATTTTATTTTATTTTATTTTATTTTATTTTTAATTAATTAATTAGTTAATGATTATTTATTCATGAGAGACACAGAGAGAGAGAGGCACAGACACAGGCAGAGGGAGAAGCAGGCTCCATGCAGGGAGCCCGATGTGGGACTTGATCCCGGGTCTCCAGGATCAGGCCTTGGGCTAAAGGCAGTGCTAAACCGCTGACCCAGGCTGCCCCCCTTATTTTATTTTATTTATTTTATTTTATTTTATTTATGTATTTTATTTTTTATTATTGTATTTTATTTATTTTTTTCCTGTATTTTATTTTATTTTATTTTTTTAATTTTTATTTATTTATGATAGAGAGAGAGAGAGGCAGAAACACAGGCAGAGAGAGAAGCAGGCTCCATGCACCGGGAGCCCGATGTGGGATTCGATCCCGGGTCTCCAGTATCGCGCCCTGGGCCAAAGGCAGGCGCCAAACCGCTGCGCCACAAAGGGATCCCTTTTTCCTCTATTTTAAAGCAAACCCCAGATATCATATCATTATGTAAGATACAGACTCTTAACTTTCTTCTTCTTTTTTTTTTTTTAAGTTTTTTTTTTTTTTTTGACAGAGAAAGAGCACAAGCAAGAGGAGTGGCAGGGAGAGGGAGAAGCAGGCTCTCAGCTGAGCAGAGAGCCTGATGGGGGCTCAGTCTCAGGACCCTGGGATCATGACCCGAGCCCACGGCAGTTGCTTAACTGACTGAGGCACCTAGGCACCCCAACTCTTTAATTTTCTAAACATAGCTACAGTATTATTTTCACACTTAAAAATTTTGAACCGGTAGCCCCGATGGCGCAGCGGTTTAGCGCCGCCTGCAGCCCAGGGCGTGATCCTGGAGACCCTGGATCGAGTCCCACGTCGGGCTCTCTGCATGGAGCCTGCTTCTCCCTCTGCCTGTGTCTCTGCCTCTCTCTCTCTGTCTCTATGAGTAAATAAATAAAATCTTTAAAAAAATTTTTTTGAACCACGGTCTTTTTTTTTTCCCCCAAAGATTTTATTTATTTATTCATGAGAGAAGGCAGAGACCTAGGCAGAGGGAGAAGCAGGCTCCCTGTAGGGAGCCTGTTGTGAGACTTGATCCCAGAACTCCGAGATCATGCCTTGAGTTGAAGGCAGATACTCAACCGCTGAGCCACCAAGGTATTAATATCAAATACCCATTCAGGGTTCAAATTTTAATTTTGTTTGAATCAGGATTCATAAGGTCATTCATTATATTGCTATTGTTTGAAAAGTCTTGGTCTTTTTGTTTTGTTTTGTTTTAAGATTTTATTTATTTATTCATGAGAGAGAGAGTGAGAGAGGCAGAGACACAGGCAGAGGGAGAAGCAGGCTCCATGCAGGGAGCCTGACATGGGACTCGATCCTGGCTCTCCAGGATCATGCCCTGGGCAGAAGGCGGCGCTAAACCGCTGAGCCCACCTGGGCTGCCCTCTCTTGGTCTTTTTATCTATAGGTTCTTCATGTTTTTTTTTATTTTTTTTTTTCTCCTGCCATCTTGTTTTTGCTAGACTGCTTCATAGATGATGATGTATATACTTCTACTAGGAAACACCTGCTGTCTGGTTAACTTTTTGTGATGTTAGCGACCACTGATTATTGCCTAGATCCATTTTATTTAGGGTTGCAAAGTGTTAATAATTCTGTTCTTTAATTTATTAATTGTATTGTTCTGTAAAGAGAAACTTTATCTCCTCCCTTTGGTTACTCAGAGAGACACTAAATATATGTAAGACGCAGGGTATATATTTGATAATTTCTGGTTTTCATATAATTAGAGTCCTAGCATCCTCCATAGTGATCAATAAAGATTTATTTTTTATTTTTTTTAACATATTTTATTTATTTATTCATAAGAGGGGGGAGCAGAGACACAGGCAGAGGGAGAAGCAGGCCCCACGTAGGGAGCCCCATGTGGGATTCGATCCTGGGTCTCCAGGATCACGCCCTGGGCTGAAGGTGGCGCCAAACCACTTAGCCACCGGGGCTGCCCTATTTTATTTTTTTTAAGATTTTATTTATTCATGAGAGGCACAGAGAGAGAAAGAGAGAGAGAGGCAGAGACACAGGCAGAGGGAGAAGCAGGCTTTATGCAGGGAGCTGGACCTGGGACTCCATCCCTGGTCTCCAGGATCACACCCTGGGCTGAAGGGGGCGCTAAACCGCTGAGCCACCCGGGCTGCCCTAAAGATTTATTTTATTTTTATTTTTATTTTTAATTTTTATTTATTTATGATAGTCACAGAGAGAGAGAGAGAGAGAGGCAGAGACATAGGCAGAGGGAGAAGCAGGCTCCATGCACCGGGAGCCTGATGTGGGATTCGATCCCGGGTCTCCAGGATCGCGCCCTGGGCCAAAGGCAGGCGCCAAACCGCTGCGCCACCCAGGGATCCCTAAAGATTTATTTTAATATAAACTCAACAGATTTAAACATTTGTGGTTCAGTCCATTGTAGTTTTTTTTTTTTTTTCCTGGTACAACTTTATGGAGGTACAATTTATATACCATGACATTCACCTGTTTTACATGTATAATTTAGTGGTTTTTAGTTTGGTCAGAGTTGTGTAACTATCACCATGATCTAATAAATTTGAAACATTTTCATCACCCCAAAAAGAAACCTGTACCCATTAACAGTCACTCCTCATTACCCCCTAACAGTATTCTACCTCCAACCCTAGGCACTGACTAATCCACTTTGTGTCCCTAAATTTGCCTAGTCTGAACAGTTCATATAAATGGAATCATACTAGTAAGTGGTCTTTTTTTTTTTTTTTTTTTTTTTTTTTTTTTTTTAGTAAGTGGTCTTTTATTTATTCATGACAGAGAGAGAGAGAGGCAGAGACACAGGCAGAGGGAGAAGCAGGCCCCATGCAGAGAGCCTGACCTGGGACTGGATCCTGGGTCCCCAGGATCACACCTTGGGCTGAAGGCGATGCTAAACCTCTGAGTCACCCGGGTTGCCCAGTATTCATGTATTTTGTAGCATGTATAGTTATTTTTAGTGATTGTCCCTTCTTTGGCCAGTTGGAGTCCCTTTGCAATGGCCTAGCCCCAAAGTCCATTTGACTCAGTCTAAGGCATCTTTGATAACTTTTTTGCTATCTGGTATGACAATTTGTTCATATTTACCTTGTGGTACATTTTCTGCCTAGACCAGGAAATAGCCCTTTCTCTGTGAAGCTTTTTAGTGGGAAATGGCTTTTCAAGATCACAATCTAGGCACTTCATGACTAACTCAGTAGGAAGAAACACTTTGTTTCGAGGCCTTATTTGTGATTGGAGCTAGAAAATAAGTTGTGTTTTTTTCTTTTCTTAAAAAAAATAATGAGTTCATGTTATACTTAAAAATCAAAATAAATGACCCAGGGACTTTTCCCTTAATCTTTGATTTTACATCTCCAGTCTCTAACAATGAAAACCCCTAGTTTTCAACAGTGTCTACATGATTAACTTGTTTTCCTTTTCCCATAGTATAAATACAAAATAGTCTCAGAATGACAATGCCAAATCTACCACCAGCAATATGATTATTGAGGAAAGCTAATGGTTTGTTGTTGTTTTATTGTTTTAAACCTTAGGGTATATTTCCCTAAGGGTATAGTCAAATGGCTGAGTTTTTTTTTTTTTTTTTTTTTTTAAGATTTTATTTAGGGATCCCTGGGTGGCGCAGCGGTTTAGCGCCTGCCTTTGGACCAGGGTGCGATCCTGGAGACCCAGGATCGAATCCCACATCAGGCTCCCGGCATGAAGCCTGCTTCTCCCTCTGCCTATGTCTCTGCCCCTCTCTCTCTCTCTCTGTGTGTGACTATCATAAATAAATAAAAATAAAAAAAAAAAGATTTTATTTATTTATTAATGAGAGACACAGAGAGAGAGGCAGAGACAGAGGCAAAGAGAAGCAGGCTCCTTGCAGGGAGACCTCGATCCCGGGTCTCCAGGATCGTGCCCTGGGCCGAAGTCAGGCACTAAAACCGCTGAACCACCCAGGCGTCCCAAATTAACTGAGTTTTAAAGTTACTTGGGCCAGTTCCTTCCTGTGTAATTATGTTACTGCCTGGTTAACACAGATTTATTTGTCATTTTACATCATCTTCGGCATTTTTCCCCAAAGATTCCAAGTCTTACAGAATTTGGGTCACCTGTGTTCTTAATTTAAAATGAATATTGTGGGCAGCCCGGGTGGCCAAGCGGTTTAGTGCCTTTCAGCCCAGGGACTGATCCTGGAGACTCAGGATCGAGTCCCACGTTGGGCTCACTGCACGGAACCTGCTTCTCTCTCTGCCTGTGTCTCTGCCTTTCTCTCAGTGTCTCTCATGAACAAACAAAATCTTTTAAAAATAATGATAAAAACAAAATGAATATTGTATGTAATTTGTAATTGTGTTGATTTATTTTTAGAATGTGGCTTAGAAGCATACTCTGAGTAAGCCAAAAGAGGATAGTGATTATTAGAATGTGTGGAGTAGGCCTCCTCCTTTATATCTGAAGAAGAAAAGACTTCTTAGCACTCGTCCTGTGAGATGAGCCCAGTGTAACCAGATCGTCAGATTTTGTTTTTTCTTTTTTAAATATTTTATTTATTTATGAGAGACACAGAGAGGCAGAGACATAGGCAGAGGGAGAAGCAGGCTCCATGTGGGCAGCCCAATGTGGGACTCAATCCTGGGACTCCAGGATCAATGTGGGACTCAGGATACCCTCAGCCGAAGGCAGAAGCTCAACCACTAAGCCACCCACATGTCCCATCTTCAGATTTTTCAACAGACTCTGGAAATCTTTGTTTTCATGTGATTCTCCAGATTATTTGTTTATAGCTATTTTGATTATTTTTTTCTTTTTCAGTCATTGTAAACAAAAGTTCAGGGGCAGAATTTGGCTTCTAGTCTGGAGTTTGTAATCTCTGCCATAGATTCTGAACAGGATGAGGGTTAGGCCTTAATAGGCCTAGGCTTAATGCTATCTCAAGTACCCTTTCCTAAAGTTAGAGTAGACACAATTGTGGAAGAGCCCTGTGGTTCTGTGTACTCTTGCTGGAGAATTAACTTTGGGAATTTGAAAAAAACCCATGATACCAGCTGTGTAGACTGGAGTATCTAGTTTTTCAACTCTTTTGACAAAATGATTTCAGAAAGTTATCAGAAGCCACAAAATAAGTTAAATATACTTTGTTCCTTTGCAGAGAAAATTCGTCGCACTGGACACAAAAGTCGGTTGGCAGGAGCTAGCTAAATAAAAATCATGTTCGGGGGATCCCTGGGTGGCTCAGCGGTTTGGCGCCTGCCTTTGGCCCAGGGCAAGATTCTGGAGTCCCGGGATCAAGACCCGCATCGGGTTCCCGGCATGGAGCCTGCTCCCTCTGCCTGTGTCTCTGTCTCTGTCTCTTTTCTCTCTCTCTCTCTCTCTCTCTCATAAATACATAAATAAATAAATAAATAAATAAATCTTAAAAAAAGAAAAATCATGTTCATTTGTCATGATGTGCTTTCAGTTGTGTAGATGAAGATTAAAGTCAGGTGTAATGTGTTGCTCTTGGGTAATATGTTTATTGGTGGCTTAAATACTTTGGACAATATGGATGGGTATTTTAGGATAGCTTGTAAAGAAGTTTGAGAATGTTTAATACATAGGTTTTTTTTTTTAATATTTTTTTATTTTAAGTAATCTCTGTGCCCAATGTGGGGCTTGAATTTAGAACCCCGAGATCAATAGTTGCATGCCCCACCAACTGAGCCAGCCAGACTCTGCTTACTACATATTTTTACTACTATATATAGAAATTGTAACCAGTAGTGATGTACAAACATCAATGCCATTAAGTTTGGTGTTGGTAGGTACCATGAGCCACGTTGATGATCTTTGTGTATTTAATTTACTCAAATTCTAAAGTTTTTGTTCTGAGTGGCTAGACATTTTTTGAAAGGCTGCCAGAACTTTGGAGGTGATTTTGAGAACCTTTGTTTCCTGAAATACCAAGGTAGTCTTATTTTGTAACTGATTATAAATGTAATTTATGGCAACTGTATCTTCTCATTCACTTTGCCTTTAATTGTGGTGCTGTTCCAGTTTGTGAATGTTCTTGAAAGTCCTTTTAACCAAGGAGTTTGATCAAAGATGTCAGGTTCTTTTTACAATGTGAGCGTGATGGCGAGGTCCCTTGATACTCCTTTTCCCTTCGACACCTACCTGTGCCTTTGAGAATAGGTTTAACAGAAGTTGTATTTTGCATTTTTTCTTTGCTAATATTATTAATAGTACAATGTGATTAAATTAGGTGACTTGTGCTCATCATGTTTCTAAGTGGAAGGTTAGAAACATGTATTCATGGTACACGTTCTCTTTACCAAAAAGAGCTTGTCCATTTAAATCACACAGTCCTGGGTTCCAGCTTTCCTTCTACGCCATTGCTGGGTGAACTTGGACAATGTCATTTGACTTCCCCTGAGTCTGACTTGGCTTATCTGTAAATGCTGAGATTCTGAGGGTGAAGTTGCATATGAGTGCCTAGCCTAGCACTAACTAAAGTGTTCTGGTGGTTACTTCCTTCCCTCCTCATGCTTTCTTCCTGACCTTAGGTGATTTTACCTTTTGACTTTTATGTGACATTTCTTAGTATTATTCGTTATCAAACAAATGGTTTTAACTTCTCTGTTGGTGTTTCCTCTATATGAATCTCTAAATATAAAGTCTAATTTGGGGTATAATTGCCTAAAGATTGGGGTTCATTTATATTTAATTAATACTTGATAAACTTAGGCACTCAAACTTTTATTTTGATGGTACCAAACCCTAGCTCCAGTTTAGGATTCCTGAGTTGAGATTACTACTTGAATATGTCTCAGAAGTTAAGTTCAGCTTGTCAATTTGCAAAAGAAAGAAATAGCTGTCAGGAAAAATATGTATGGAAAAGTAGTGGGAGAATTTGAGTTCTTATTGAACTCTACTGTGTTTAGGTGCTGTAACTTAAAATAGTATCTTATTAAATTTTTGCATCAGATCAGGTACTTCAGAAGAGATACAAAGATGATTTCAAGTAGGGTCAGCTCTTCTCAAGGGGAGATGAGCATACAGACAGGATTTTCTCTTTGTATTAGTTTCCTAGAGTTACTGTAACAACGTACCACAAACTGGGTGTCTTAACCCAAAGAAATTTATTGTCTCACAGTTCTGGGGGCTACAAGTCAGAAATCAAGGAATCAGCAAGGTTGATTCCTTCTGAGGGCTGAGAGGGAAGGATCTGTTTTAGGCTTCCGTCCTTGTCTTGAAGATGGCCATCTTCTCCCTCCGTATCATCTTCCCTCTGTGTGTGTCTTGATTTGTATCCAAATTTTCCCTTCTTAATAAAGACATTGGTTGTATTGGATTAGGGTTCATCCCAAGGACTTCATTTTAGCTTGTTCACCTCTATAAAGATACTATCTCCAAATAAAGTCACATTCTGAGATACTGGAGGCTAAGCTAACTCGGCGGGGGAGATACAATGCAACCCGTAACACAGTCCCTAGAAGACAGTTCTCTATATTAGATGATCCTACAATTATTCATTCCCCATAAGTCAAAAGAAATGAAGACTAAAGTTTACAAGTAAACTAGAGTTGCTAGGGTGCTTTCTCTAGTCAGCTTTTTAGTTTGTCTTTTGAAGCCAGAACTAAATCATTTATAAGACCGAAAACCCAGTATCTTCAAATCAGTTCTTCCTCCTGGATTTCAGTTTTATTTTGATCAATTCCAGATTAAACTCCAGCATCTCTCACCTCTTCACTCAAATGTCACAATCCAATTTGAAATAATGACAATCTACTCTGTCCCCTTGCCTTAATTTTTCTTCATAGCCCTTGTTGTAGTCTGGCATTATAGAACATGTATCTCCTTGAGATACATTGAGATAGGACTTTGATGGGACTTTGCTGACCCAACTTTAGTTATTCATGGCAGAAACTCAAGAACCAGATAGATTCAGATATTGAGGGCTATTTTTTGTTACCCCATGCTCAAATGTAAACATGATGAAGACCGTGGACTACTACTTCTTTTTTTTTTTTTTTGCTCATGGCTGCATTTCCAGTGCCTAGAAAAGTGCCTGACACAAATACTTAGTAAAAATTAGTTGGCTAACGAACAGAGGATTGCTTATTTGTTTTCCTTTATTCCTACAGGCAGTGCTAAAATTTATGTATCAGTCCCCTGTACTAAGCATAGGATAAGCATATAAAGTGTATGTTCTCTATAACGTAGATTTTTTTTCCCCCGTCCTCTCTTTATCCACTGGGCTGAAGAACAAAGCTTCCTGAATTTGCGGTTTATCCAAAGTCCTGGAGCTCTGGTAAACTAAAGAGCCAGGATCAAACCTAAGTCTCCTGGCATCAGAGGCCTTGCTTATAACAACTACCTTTCCAGTGTCTCCTGTATCTTTGGTTTCTACTTCTGTTACCTTTTACCACCTTGACCAAAGAATTTTTCTAAAGCGCTGTTTTTATAAGGTCCCTTTTGCTGCTTACCTGTTTTGATGACTTCCACATAAAATAAGTCAGTGCTGGGACATTTAAGATTTAAGGCTCTTTGCAGTCTCCTTCCATTAAGGGACTGGTTTGGGGTGTAATGGACAAACGAAGTGTGGTAATACCTAGGGATGAAAGAGAAGATAGATACATGCCTTATGTGTATCCCTTTTCTAGGCATTTGGGATGCAGACATTGAGCAAAATAAAGTCTGTCCTCATGAGACTTATATTCTGGGATCGTGGGAAGGAAGACAAGAAAATGTCAAGTGCTGAAGAAAAATAGAGCAGGGTAAGTGGGTGGAGGGGAGAGCATGCAGCCACCTGCTATTTTAAATAGGAGTGTTGAGAAAGTTCTCTGAAAAGGCAACTAAAGAGATATGGTCAGAGATGGGTTTGGGGGCAATTAAAAATTGGATCATGAAAGGCTATGTAAGGCCGTTGTGAAAGCATCTGTTTTGAATGTAGTAGTTGCCTGGTATTGGTGCTTTTTTACAGATCAGTTGTGTTTTTGTTTTCTAAATATAATGAAGTCTAAAATGCTGTCTACGGAAAACCAGGCTGCTGGGATTGGGAGATCGATCACAGAGTGCCATCTACTGGCTGTTTATCATAGACGTGGGTGAGCCTTCCAGACAACTAGGCTCTACAGTAGTTTTGCTAGCTCAGTCATGTAAATGGAAAATGTGTATGCCTGAAGAAAACTTTTGTTTTTGAACTATTTAAGAGTTAGTTACAGACATTGACCCCCATACTCCTAAATACTTCATGTATTGCCTTAGAACAAGAATGTTCCCTTATATAACCAGAATAAGAAATAAAACATTGATACAGTATTAATACTTAATTTGGATCTTTTTCAAATTTTGCCAACTGTCCCAATGTCTTTATAGAAATAAAGTTTTTTTTTTTTTTTTTTTTCCCCTGGCCTAGTATCTAATCCAGGAACATACATTGCATTTTGTTTTTAAGTCTCTTAAAACTAGAATAGTTCCGGGATCCCTGGGTGGCGCAGCGGTTTAGTGCCTGCCTTCGGCCCAGGGCGTGATCCTGGAGTCCTGGGATCGAGTCCCACATCGGGCTCCCTGCGTGGAGTCTGCTTCTTTCTGCCTGTGTCTCTGCCTCTCTCTGTGTCTCTCATGAATAAATAAATAAAATCTTAAAAAAAAAAAAAAAAAAAAACTAGAATAGTTCCATAGCCTGCCTTTGTCTTTCCTAACATTGATATTTTTAAAGAATATAGGGTATTTTCTAGAATGTCCTTCAGTTTGGGTTTGTCTGTTTCTTCATGATTCAGGTTATGCATGTTGGTACCACCTAAGTAAATTGTATCTTCCTTGGTGCATCACATCAACAGACACATTATATCTGTCCCAGTATGGGTAGTGTTACCTTTGATTGCTTGGTTAAGGTAGTGACTACCAAGTTTCTTCAGCATGTTTTTCTCCTTTGCAAATCATAAATTCTTTGTGGAGAGATACTTTGACCTGTGTAAATAACTTTTTCCTCATTAAAAATTCACTGTTTTAGTATCCTTGTTGATTCTTGCCTAAATCAGTTATTATGACAGTTGTAAATGGTGATTACCAAATGATTCTCCCATTTCCTTCTATAGTTACTGGTCAGCATTCTGTTACTACAAAAAACTTTCCTCCTTCCGTATTCAACATTGGTATGATCTTAGGGAGTCTGTTTTATTCAGTCAATTTTAATCCAGTACCATCATTATTTGATGCTCATACTCTTTCATATTTGGTCAGTGGGAGCCTCTTCAAGCTGGCACCTTGTCTTTCAACAAGTCTCCTGCATTCTTTGAGCACTTACATACTTTAGCACAAAGTGTTCGAAGTTCATCTTGTACTTTGTGTGTTGCAACCCTGGGATCAGTCCTTTCTCTAAGGAGCCCTGGTTCCTTTTAGTAAAGATTGGTATTTAGAAACCAATATTAGGGTATGATTTTAAGGTCCTCAAAATTTTATGTTGTACAGTATGTTGGCATACTAGTAGGTTTCTGTGACATCACAGTCAGTTCTTTATTTCCAATGAAAATCTCAGGTGGCAGAACCTGTGATGATCTCACACCTTTGGCATTACTCTACATTGAGTAGGCTACTGAAGCGATGGTAATTAATGTTGTAGCGAAGCTCCATATTTCTATTCTTGAAATAGTACATTGTAGAATTTGTTATTAATAAGTCCTCTAAAATATTGAATACATGAAGATTCATTTAAATAATAATTAGTTCTCCCTAAATTAATACATAAATGTCCTATCTAGTGACAATATTCTGTGAAGAACTAAAGCGGATTTTAAACTTCATGGAAAAATACGAATGTAAGAATAATAAAAATTGTGAAAAGTGTAATAGTAAGGGGTGCCTGGGTGGCTAGGTCAGTTAAGCGTCTGCCTTAGGCTCAGGTCATGATCCCAGCCCCACATCTGGTTCCCTGCTCAACAGGGAGCCTGCTTCTCCCTCTGCTCTTCCCTCTGTGCTCTCTTTCTGTGTCATGTAGATAAAACTTGAAAAAGTGTAATAATAAGAATGTGGTGGGAACTGCCCAGGTATTTTAAATGCTGTGAAGTTATAATAATTAAAATTGCTTGATACTTAATCCTTGAATAAACAAGATGGTGGAACAGAACAGAGAATCTAAAAAGGCAGTAAATGCATGGGAATTTAACACCATAAAAGTTGTATTTCAAATGAATTCAGAAAAAATGGATTCCAACTGCTATTGGAATAACTAGGGTTAAAAAAAAAATTATTCTTGCCCTATTAACACAATTAGTTAGAGGTGGGGACACCTGGGTGGTGCCCAGAGCATGAGCGTCTGCCTTCAACTCAGGGCGTGATCCTGGAGTCCCAGGATCGAGTCCCACATCGGGCTCCCTGCATGGAGGCTGCTTCTCCCTCTGCCTGTGTCTCTGCATCTCTCTCTCTCTCTCTGTCTTTCATGAATAAATAAATAAAACCTTTTAAAAAAAGAATTACTTAGAGGTGGATCAAATATTTAAACATTAAAAAAGAAACCATGAAAAAAAATTAAAAAATAATAAAAAAAATAAAAAAGAAACCATGAACACATAAGAAAAAATGTGAAAGTTAAAAGCGAAATCATCTTAGAAGCTGGCAGGCCCCCTACGCATGACCAAAAGCTGTATATATAAAGCTTGAAATATTTTATCTCATAAGAATAAAAAGTGTATGCATGACAAAAGGAAGAAAGTCAGAATCAAAACCAAAAAATACCAGGGAAAAAATCCTTTTCAACCTGTGCTCAAAGTGCGATGTTCATTTGACATGCAGTAAGGTTCATTTGTTAGTGTTTGTGTTTCATTTTGGGTTCTCTTTGCATTTTGGTTGGTTTTATTTTTTTATTTTGGGAGCCAGACAACACACTACGTGTGGTTCTGAAGATCCAGAGCTATACAAAGAGTTCTACTCAGAAGTGCACTTCCTTCCCATCCCAGATACCCCAGATCCCTCTTTTTCCACCTCTTTCCATTGCCCGTTGTTGTTTTAGTTCTCTGTTATTCCTGTGCTTTATTTTGCACAGGTGAGGAGGTATGTGTATTTGTTTTAATACCCTTTTCTTTCTTCCCTGGAGGGTAGTGTCCTATAGATACTCCTTTGCACTCTCCTTTTTTCACTTGGCTGTATGTCTTGGTTATCTATTACCTTATATCAGTTCATAAAGAACGTCATCCTTTTTTTTTTTTTTCTTTTGCAGCTGCATAGTGCAGAGTCCCACATCGGGCTCCCTGTACAATGTTCCTCAGTTGTGTGCATATAACGCACTGTATTCAGCCACTCCCATGTATGGGCATTTAGGATGTTTTCAATATTTTGTGATTACAAACAAGACTGCAGTGAATAGCCTTTTGTAAATGTATTTCCAATTTGTTGAAGGTGTATCTTTCAGGACAGATTCCTAGAATTGGATTGCTGGGTTGGAACCCAAGTAGATTTATCATTTAAGTATTACCAGATTTCCTTTCAGCAAGATTGTACTATGCATACATTCTCACTAGTTTGAGTGTGTAAGTGCTCATTTTCCAACTGCTTCACCAACAGAATGTGTTGTAATTATTTGGCAGTCTGATAGATGAGAAATGATAACTCAGTAATGAATTTACATTTCTCTTTCAGGGTGTTTGACCTTTTTAAAAAATATGTGTGGAGTGTCATTTTTATCTTTTTGTGAGTTGTTCTCCATTCAACTTTTTTTGAAAAAAAATTTTAAGCCTGTAGTAAAGTTGAAAAAAAAATGGTATGATAACCTATAATTCTTCTCCTGTTACTGTTACTTACTGCTGACATTTTGCCCTGTTTTCTTCCATCTTTCTATAACAAAGTACACAATTTGATGATTTGGCAGCTAGCTGTATGCATCCATGAAACCACCACCAAAGTACACAAAATTTCATTGTGTCCAGAAGTTTCCTCATGCTCCCATCCCTTCCTATACTGTTGCCCCCAGGCAATGACTGCTCTGTTCTCTGACATTATACATCAGTTTACCTTTTCTAGAGTTTTATATAAATGTAAATACACAGCATGTATTCTTTTTAAAAAAAATATTATTTATTTATTTATAGAGACACACAGAGAGAGAGAGAGAGAGGCAGAGACCCAGAGACCCAGGCAGAGGGAGAAGCAGGCACCATGGAGAGAGCCTGACATGGGACTCATCCAGGGTCTCCAGGATCACACCCTGGGCTGCAGGTGGCGCTAAACCGCTGCACCACCGGGGCTGCCCAGCATGTATTCTTTTGTATTTGGCGTCTTTTTTTTTTTTAATACTTTTTTTTTTTTTTAATTTATGATAGTCACACAGAGAGAGAGAGAGAGAGGCAGAGACACAGGCAGAGGGAGAAGCAGGCTTCATGCACCGGGAGCCCAACATGGGACTTGATCCCGGGTCTCCAGGATCGTGCCCTGGGCCAAAGGCAGGTGCCAAACCGCTGCGCCACCCAGGGATCCCTGGCATCTTTTATTCAGCATAATGATTTTGAGATGCATCCATGCTTTATGTGTATTGGTAGTTTATTTCTTTTTATTACTGCACAGTATTCCAGTTTATGGATATACCACAGTTTGTTTATCCATTCACTTTTTGATAATCATCTAGGTTGTTTCCCGTTTTTGGCCTTTATGAAATAAAGCTGTCGACATGGTAAATTTGATGCTGAAACATTTGGAAGTTGCAGATCTCATGACACATCATCTGTATAGACTTCAAGATACTCTCCTAAGAATCACATTTTCCTTTAATAAAAGCAATAATGTTATTATACTGATAATGATCACACTTAAGAAAGTGAATATTAATTCAATATCATCTAACACTCTGACCATATTTTGATTTTCCTATTATCTCAAATATGTCTTTTTTAAAAAAAAATTTTATTTATTTACTTATTTATGAGAGAGAGAGAGGCAGGCAGGCAGAGAGACAGGAGGAGGGAGAAGCAGGCTCCATGCCGGGAGCCCGACATGGGACTCGATCCCGGGACTCCAGGATCGCCCCCTGGGCCAAAGGCAGGCGCTAAACCGCTGAGCCACCCAGGGATCCCCTCAAATATGTCTTTTACACCTTTTTTTTTGGATCTAGGATTTAGTCAAGAGTTTGAGCATTACATTTGGTTACATCTCTTCAACTTTAGTTATGTCTTATTCTGCATAAGGAGATATTCCAGATTCTTTATGCTTTCTCTGCCCAAGACTGGAATCACCTATTGCTCCAAAGAATCCCTTTGTGCTTTTTAGTGAGGAATTATATATGGAAATGAGGGTCTAGTTGCTGGTCCTGCTCATTGCTATTAGGATTCTGTTGTTTCTAGGCTTTTTCAGCAGGCATAGAGGGTAAAGGTAGGAAATATATTTAAATGTATATATATATTTAAAAGATTTTATTCATTTATTTATGAGAGACACGCAGAGAGAGAGAGAGAGAGAGAGAGGCAGAGAGAGAAGCAGGCTCTATGCAGGGAGCCTGACATGGGACTCGATCCTGGGTCTCCAGGATCAGGCCCTGGGCTCAAGAAGGCGCCAAACCGCTGAGCCACCCGAGCTGCCCAAGAATAAAGTTTCTATGAATTTGTGTATAAATCTTTGAACATACCTTTTCATTTCACTAGGATTGGACCTGGGAGAAACCTCAAAATGTTTTCTTAACAAGAAAGCATTCCTTTTCATGGAAATCGGTAGATAATATAAAAACTTCTGTAAAATTGAAAGATGATTATGATTTATTAATAGGTGTCAAATAAGTCTTTTTCAGTAAACTTTTGAATGCCTATGAAATTAGGGCACATGTAAAACAAAAATGGATAAGACACAGTCCCTGTCCTTGTGAAAATTACAGCTTAGTTTCAGATTGGTGAGGGCAAAGAAAAATTAGTATTATTACACAGATATTCTAACTGTTGACTAACCCTGGTTTGCCAGGTGTCAGAAAAACACTTTATTGGGGTGCCTCGATGGCTCAGTCATTTAAGTGTCAGACTCTTGATTTCGGCTCAGGTCATGGGATCAAGCGCCCTGAATTGGACTCACACTGAATGTAGAGCCTGCTTGAGATTCTCCTGCCCACTCTAGCACATGTGCGTGCACACGCGCACACACATGCGTGCATTCTCTGTCTCTAAAGAAAACACACAAAACACTTTTCATTATTGAATCTACCTATACTAAGTTTCTGTAAGCCACAAGAAAATCATTTATTAGTTTATAGTTACACCATGTCAAGAAAGTGCTCATTTAATGCTTTCCTGTGTATCCCACTTTTTTATGTTTGAGGTTGTTAATCACAGAAACCTAAATTTTCAGAAAATTAGAAATAACAATGCATCTATGTGGAATATTAATGTTTTTAAGTGCAATAATGGCTATAAAATGTTTAATAAAATATATATAAAACATAAGACAGTTCGATTCTATCCTAATCCTTTATCTCAGTGATGAGAAATTTCAAAAATCTAGAAAAGTTGAAAGATAGCATTATAAATACTTTGTATATTTGGCTATTTAGGTATATTACTTAGGTATATATGTATTATATTGATATGTATATGTAGACATATGCATATAAATTATTTTTGGCTGAATTATTTGAAAGTAAGCTGCAGAAACCATGATACCATATCCCTGAATACTTCAGCTTGCTCCTCAGAAGAATAAGGATGTTCTTTTACATATTTTTGTCAGCTGCAGTAATGGTGTTATGGTTAGCAGTAATTCCCCAGTATCATCTTACAGCCAGTTAATAGTCATATCTCCCCAGTTGCCTAATAAATGTCTGCTGTTTAAATCTTGATTAAAACAAGGTTCTCCTTTTTTTTTTTTAATTTTATTTATGATAGTCACACAGAGAGAGAGAGAGAGGCAGAGACATAGGCAGAGGGAGAAACAGGCTCCATGCACCGGGAGCCCAACGTGGAATTCGATCCCGGGTCTCCAGGATCGCGCCCTGGGGGCCAAAGGCAGGCGCTAAACCGCTGCGCCACCCAGGGTTCCCCAGGTTCTCCTATTTTAGAGGTGTATGTTTATCTCTTCATCTAAAACCATCTCCCTCCCCTCCACTACCCCAATAACTGAATTTCTTTTTTTTTCATATTTTCTTGGAAAATATCCCACATTCTGGATTTAACTTGTTCTCTCTCCATTGTATTTTCTTAAAACTGGAAGTTCAGACTAAAAGATTGATTAGGTTTTAGTTAAATATTTTGTTGAGAGCAATCAAGATGCTGTATACTGCATATTATTGTATCATTGTTTTTTTTTTTTTAATTTTTATTTATTTATGATAGTCACACACAGAGAGAGAGAGAGAGAGAGAGAGAGAGGCAGAGACACAGGCAGAGGGAGAAGCAGGCTCCATGCACCGGGAGCCCAACGTGGGATTCGATCCCGGGTCTCCAGGATCGCGCCCTGGGCCAAAGGCAGGCACTAAACCGCTGCGCCACCCAGGGATCCCTGTATCATTATTTGTAATGGGAAGTTTGACCATATGGTTATTGGAAGCTAGTTTTTAAATAATTTTTAAGGTAAAACCGTGTTACAATGTACATCCCCTTTGATTACACTAGAAAACATTAATATTTGTGAATGTATTGAACCTGATGGCTTTCTCTGTCCCTCAAACAGGAGAGTGAGTTTTTATTTTCTCGCATACTTTCTCCTGGACTGCTATTTTCAGTAGTGCTTAAAGAACTGGACAGGAAGTATAATGGCTTCATTTCTGGATCAGCAATGCAATTTTGTTTTTTGGGTGTTTTTGCAATTTTGTTCTATATTCACATGTACTTTGGTAAAATATTCAAAACAACTTTTCTTCCATTATGTACATACCCACTACGTAAAGCAGTGGTAGAGCTTATTTATTTATTTATTTATTTATTTATTTATTTATTTATTTATTTAATGGTAGAGTTTAATATCCTTGTGTTTTGAATTAGACTGAAACAAGGAGGCTTGGTCTTTTTGGTATTACTAATTTGAAAAGTAGGGGTGTATGAACTTTTTTAAGGTTGATATTTTTGTTGTTTAAAACCTATTGCTTTGGGAGTCCTGGGTAGCTCATGGTAGAGCGTCTGCCTTTGGCTCAGGGCGTGATTCTGGAATCCCAGGATTGAGTCCCACAGATGGAGCCTGCTTCTCCCTCTACCTGTGTCTCTGCTTCCTGCTTTTCTGTCTGCCTGTGTGTCTCTGCCTCTCTCTCTCTGTGTATGAGAGACATACTCATGAATACTCTCTCTCATGAATAAATAAAATCTTAAAAAAAAAAAAAAACTATTGCTTCTTTTAAATCTGATCCCTCTTTGGAGAGGGAAGATTGTAACGTGGCTTATGGGTTGAAACTTCTAAACTATATTCTTTTGGAGTGCAGAAACTGTCTTAGATTGGAGATGTCCCTTGCCTTTTCTAGGTAACATAATAATTTGAAGTCAAGAGATATTTTAAGGTTATTGTTACCAGCAAATTATTGCATAGTCATGAATGAGTTGACTATCTCCCAATAGAATAAAGAGGAGGAAAATCACATAATAAGACTTTTTTTTCTTCCTGTCCTTTTTCTACTTTTGATGAACAATTACTCTCCCTTGAGAGAAGCAACAAAATTAATTGTTTGCTGGCATGTCAGTGTTTGATAAGCATTAAGCACAAATAGATGAGCACAGCTAAGCAACTTCATAATTACAGGAAAAACCCCCATTATTCTTTCTGTATCAGAGTGCTTTTTGTGTACATGATCACACAAGAAGCTTTACTGAAGTAATTTAAATATATATATATATTTTTAAGTGTCAAGCAACAAAAGAAGATCCCTTATTTATTGACAGGGATAGCATATAGAATCCGTGCATCCATGGCTTTAAGTATCCTAGTAAGTGATGATTCAACTGACAAAAAAGGCACTCTAAAAAGAAAAGAAAAAAAAAAACATTTTTTAAGTCCAGAGAGTTTTTTTTTTTTAAGATTTTATTTATTCATGAGAGATACACAGAGGCAGAGACATAGGCAGAGGGAGACGCAGGCTCTCCATGCTGGGAGCCCGATATGGGACTTGATCCCGGGACCACGGGATCACTCTCAGAGCCAAAGGCAGACGCTCAACCACTTAGCTACCCGGGCGTCCCTCCAGAGAGTATTTTTCTCTCAAATAGTATCCTGTCTTTTTTTTTTTTTTTTTTTTTTAAGTATCCTGTCTTAAAATTAATTTTATTTGGGTTATATGCATGTACCTTTCTCCCAGAACTTTAAAGTTGCATTCCTCAGATTCACTGCCAATATTTGTTAATATCAAACTGTCACAGAGAGGAGCTCCAGCCAAAGAGACTATCCAAATTTCTCTATTTGAAATAATAGTATCTGTTGCCAGACAACTATCCTAAGCCTTTTATAAGTACTGCTAACTCATTTCATGCTCATTGCAACCTCATAAACTTAGTGCTTTTATTTTTATGACTTTATAGGTAAGGAAACAGGTTAAATTACTTGCCTAAGATCACACGGAATAAAAGCAAAGCCAAGATTTGACTACAAACATGTTATGCTGCAGTCCATGCTTTTACACTCTATTATAATGTCTCGTAAGATGTGATAGTTGGCATTGAGGTTCTGGAAGAGTGGAGACAACAGGGCACATATGTGTCTATAGAATCAAAGGTCTTACGGTCAATTCATATAGAGGAGAATCTTTTTTCTTTTTCTTTTTAAAAAATATTTATTTGAGACAAAGCACAGGCAGACAGAGGGAGAGGGAGAAACAGACTCCCACACTGAGCAGGGAGGGCAATGTGGGGCTTGATCCCAGGACTCTGGGATCCTGACCAGAGCCAAAGGCAGGTGCTTAACCGACTGAGCCACCAAGTGCTCCTGTTTTCTTTTTCTACATAATCTGAATTGCCATGAATTCCCTTATATTGTCCTTTAGTCTTATTGGGACTATGAAGATGCAGAAATAATGCTAATAACTCCTTTTTCTTTTCCTGCATGTGTTAATATACAATGTTTTTGTTGTCTTTTGTTTGTTTGTTTGTTTGTTTGTTTGTTTTGGAAAATCTGAACTGGAGCCAGAGGTCAAAAGGTGCTAAGAGGGAAGTCTTAGGGAAAACACGTAGACAAGAAAGTAGATATGGGACACTGGAAAAATGTGATAGTATGATAAACTGACTATTTAAAAAAAGATAGTAATATATACTTTCGAAGTTCATTGCACAGAAACATTTTAAGGAATAGTAAACATTTAAAATGGAAGGTATTGGGACACCTGGGTGGCTCAGTGGTTTAGCACCTGCCTTTGGCCTGGGGCATGATCCTGGAGTCCCGAGATTGAGTCCCACACCAGGCTCCTTGCGTGGAGCCTGCTTCTTCCTCTGCTTGTGTCTCTGCCTCCCCGCCACCCCCCCCGCCGTCTCTCATGAATAAATAAATAAAATATTTTAAAAAATAAAATAAAGTGGAAGGTATTGATTAAAGGGTACAAATAGATAATCCTTTCAGAAATTACAATCTTTACATTAAAAGAACAAATTAGCAATCAAAGTTTACATAAATGGTGATTTAAACAGTCAATAAATTTACTTAGCCCTTTCTTGCTGGGTGTTTAGGCTTTTTGTTTGTTCCATAAGGAATTATGTCTCTTGGTATTAAAAAATGGAATGGAAACTTTTTTTTATTATTTATTTGAGATAGTAAGAGCATGAGCATGGGGGGAGAGGGAGAAGCAGGCTCCCCCCTGAGCAGGGAACCTATGTGAGGGAGGCCCAATCCTGGACCCTGAGATCATGACCTGAGCCGAAGGCAGACACTCAACTAACTGAGCCACCGAGGCACCCCAGAATGGAAACCTTTTAGTAAAAGGTACATATATATATAGTCTTTTGTCCTACCCTTTCCTGAGTCCTGAGCCTACTTTCTTAAAGCAACTATTTTTGACCTGTGTCTGTGTAGTTGATGGTTTCGTTTTATTGAGATATAATTGACATGTAACATTATGTTCATTTCATTTTTTAAAAAATATTTTATTTATTATTTTTTAAAGATTTATTTATGAGAGAGAGAGAGGCAGAGGCAGAGACACAGGAGGAGGGAGAAGCAGGATCCATGCAGGAGCCTGATGTGGGACTGGATCCCAGGTCCCCAGGATCACACCCTGGGCTGCAGGCGGCGCTAAACCGCTGCACCACCGGGGCTGCCCCAGATTTTATTTATTCATGAAAGACAGAAAGATAGAGATAGGCAGAGGGAAAAGCAGGCTTCATGCAGGAAGCCCAGTGTGGGACTCGATCCTGGGACTCCTGGGATCACATCCTGAGCCAAAGTCATGCTCAACTGCTGAGCCACCCAGGCGTCCTTCATTTCATATTCTTTTGTTTAATGTATAGCTCCATCATGCTTATTGCTATTTCTTGATTGATCGGCTTTAGCTATTACCATCAACTTGTGCTATGGTTAAAGAAGATTTAATTCATTTATCCTACTTCCACTCTCCTTTCTGACATCAGAGTTGTACAGTCTTAACCACAGTCTAAATTTAGAACATTTTCACTGCCCCTGCACCCTCCTCCCCCCAAAAATAAAACAAACTCACTGCAGTCACTCACCATTATACTCTTTTCTCAGATTCTGGCAACTAATCTACTTTCTGTCCCTGGGAATTTGCCTATTCTGGACATTTCATATAAGGGGAATAATATAATATGTGGTCTTTTGTGGCTACTTCTTCCACTTAGTATAATGTTTTTAAGGTTCATTCATGTTGCAGGATATGTCAGTACTTCATTTCTTTTTAAGGCTGAATAATATTTTGTCACATGGATATACTACCTTTTATATATCCACTCATCAGTTGATGGACATTTGAGTTGTTCCACTTTTGGACTATTATAGTTAATGCTGTTGTGAACAGTTGTAGTTTTTTTTTCTGTGTGTGTGGGTATATTTTCATTTCTCTTGGATATATACCTAGAAGTAGAATTATTGGGTCAAATGGTAATGCTCATATTTAACGTTATGAGAAACTGACAAACTGTTTCCCAAAGTATTTGCATTATTTCACATTTCCACCAGCAGTCTGTGAGTGTTCCAGTTTCCCCCCATGCTCACCAACACTTGTTATTTTTTGTCTGATAATAGCCTTTCAAACAGGTGTGAGGTGCTATCTCATTACAGTTTTGATTTCCATTTCCCTGATGTTGAGAAGTACCTTTTGGCCATCTGTATGTCTTCTTGGCGAAAATGTCTCTTCAGATCGTCTGCCCATTTTTTCCCCTTTTTTTTTCTGCCCATTTTTTTTTTTAAATTTTTATTTATTTATGATAGTCATACAGAGAGAGAGAGAGAGAGAGGCAGAGACATAGGCAGAGGGAGAAGCAGGCTCCATGCACCGGGAGCCCGACGTGGGATTCGATCCCGGGTCTCCAGGATCACGCCCTGGGCCAAAGGCAGGCACCAAACCGCTGCGCCACCCAGGGATCCCTCTGCCCATTTTTTAATTGAAGTTTGTTTTTCCCCTGTTGAGTGTATGAATTCTTCAATATTTTGGATATTAGCCCCTTATCAGATACATGATTTCAAATGTTTCCTCCCATTCAGTAGCTTACCTTTGATTTTATTGATGGTTTCCTTTACTCTGCAGAAGCTTTTTTTAAGTATGATTTCACACTTATTTTTAAAAACTTTTGTTGTATTTGCTTTTGGTGTCAAATTCGGAAAATCAAGACTTTTGTCAATGAGTTAACAACCTATGTTTTCTTTTAGGAGTTTCATTGTTTCCGATCTTATGTTTAAGTGTTTAATCTATTTGTGTATGATGTAAGATAGTGGTCCAGTTTCTTTCTTAATGCCTATGGCTGTCCAGTTTTCCCAGCAACATTTATTGAAGAGACTATCCTTTCGCCATTGTATATTCATAGCTCCTTTGTCATAAGCTAATTGACTATATATGAGTGGATTTATTTCTTTTTTTAAGGGATCCCTGGGTGGCGCAGCAGTTTGGCGCCTGCCTTTAGCCCAGGGCGCGATCCTGGAGACCCGGGATCGAATCCCACATCGGGCTCCTGGTGCATGGAGCCTGCTTCTCCCTCGGCCTATGTCTCTGCCTCTCTCTCTCTCTCTCTCTCTCTCTGTGACTATCATAAATAAATAAAAATTGAAAAAAATATTTTATTTCTTTTTTTAAGATTTTATCTACTTATTCATTAGAGACACAGAGAGGGAGAGAGAGGCAGAGGCACAGGCAGAGGGAAAAGCAGGCTCTATTCAGGGAGCCTGATGTGGGACTTAATCCTGAGACTTCAGGATCATGCCCTGAGCCGAAGGCAGACACACTCAACCCCTGAGCCACCCAAGCATCCCAATGTGGATTTGTTTCTAAGTTCTCTATTCTGTTCCACTGATCTATATGTCTGTTTTTATGCTAGTACCATACTGGTTTTTTGTTTGTTTTTGTTTTTAAGATTTTATTTATTTATTCATGAGAGACAGAGAGAGAGAGAGAGAGAGAGAGAGAGGCAGAGACACAGGCAGAGGGAGAAGCATGCTCCATGCAGCGAGCCTGACATGGGACTTGATCCCGGGTCTCCAGGATCACACCCTGGGCTGGCAGGTGTTAAACCGCTGAGCCACCCGGACTGCCCTGTTTGTTTTTGTTTTGAGAGAGACAGCACAAGCAAGGGCTGAGGGAGGAGAGGAAGAAGGAGAAAGAATCTTAAGCAGGCTCAATCACCCAGGCATCCCTAGTACTATTACTGTTTGATTACCATTGTTTTGTTTGTTTGTTTTTTTGATTACCATTGTTTTGTAATAAAATTTGAAATCAGAGACCATGATACTTCCAGCTTTGTACATTTTTCTCAAGATTGTTTGGTTATTGAGGTTTTTTTATGGTTCCATACAAATTGTAAGATTTAAAAAATTGTAATATTATTCCATTTTTTTTGAAAAAATGCTATTTGAATTTTCATGGTAATTAAATTGAATGTGCAGATTGCGGCAGGTAGTATGGATATTTTAACAGCATTGATTCTTTCAATCCAAGAGCTTGGACTGTCCATTTATTTGTATCTTTTTAATTTTCTTTCATTAAGTTTTTATAGTTTTCAATATACAGGTGTTTTCCCTCGTTTTATTCCTAGGTATTTTGTTATTTTGGATACAATTGTAAATGACATTATTTTCTTAATTTTCTGATAGTTCATTATGAGTATATAGAAACACAACCAATTTTTGTGTATTGATTTTGTATTCCATAACTCAACTGAATTTATTACTTCTAACAGTTTTTTGGTGGAGTCTTTAGATTTTTCTGTATATAATATCATGTTGTCTGCAAATAGTGACAGTTTTATTTATTCCTTTCCAGTTTGGGTGCCTTTTATTTCTTTTTCTTGCCTAATTGCTCTGGTTAGGACTTTAGTACTCTGTTGACTGGAAGCAGTGAGATGAACATCCTTGTCTTATTCCTGATCTTAGAGAGAAAAGGCTTTCTCATTGTTGAATACAATATCAGCTGTGGGCTGTATTTATATAAACCTTTATTGTGTTAAGGTTTGTTCTCTTTATACCTACTTTGTTGAGAGTTTGTATGATGAATGGGTGTGGAATTTTGTTAAATCTTTCTCTTTTTTCAAGATGGTCATATTTTATTTATTTATTTTTTTTTAAGATTTTATTTATTTATTCTTGAGAAACACAGAGGGAGGCAGAGACACAGGCAGAGGGAGAAGCAGGCTCCATTCATGGAGCCTGATGTGGGAGTCAGTCCTGGGTCTCCAGGATCACACCCCGGGCTGAAGGCGGCGCTAAACCGCTGGGCCACCAGGGCTGCCCCGATCATATTCCTTTAATCCTTCATTTTGATAATGTGTCCATGCTGACTGATTCGTGAAGGTTGAACCATCCTTGCATCCCTGGAATAAGTCCCACTATTGTAGAGATGATCCTTTAATCTGTTGAATTTGATTTGCTAATATCTTGTTGAAGATTTTTTGCATCTATGTTTATTGAGGATATTAACCTGTAATTGTTATCAGGGTAAGTCTGGCCTCATAAAATGAATTCAGAAGAGTTCCCTCCTTTTCTATTTTTTGGAAGAGTTTGAGAAGAATTAGCATTGTTCTTTGACTTTTTGGTAGAATTTACCAGTGAACCCATTGGTTTTTGTTTGTTGGGTTAATTCAGTCTCCTTACTAGTTAATGGTCTTTTCAGACTTTCTGTTTCTTCCTGATTCATTATTGGTATAGGTTGTATGTTTCTAGCAGTTTATTAGTTTCTTCTAGTTTGTCCAGTTTATTAGCATATGATTGTTCATAGTGGTCTCTTAGGATCTTATGTATATTTATAGCACAGTTATAACGTCTCTTTCATTTCTGATTTTGAGTTATCTTTTCTTAGTATAGTTAAAGGCTTGTCGGTTTTGTTTCTTTTCAAAAAAATCGACCCTTAGTTTCGTTGATCTTCTCTATTGTCTTTTTAGTCTCTGTTTTATATATTTCAGCTCTAGTTTTTGTTATTTCCTTCCTTGTACTAACTTTGGGCTTTGTTTTTCTTTTTCTAGTTCCTTGAAGTGTAAAGTTACGTTGTTTGAGACTTTTCTTGTTTCTTAAGGTAGGCATTTATCACTATGACTTTCCCTCTTAGAAGTACTTTTGTTGCATCCCATAAATTTTGGTACATTTCAATTTTCATTTGTCTCCAGGTATTTTTTATTTTACTTTGATTTCTTTAATTCGTTGGTTGTACAGTAGCATGTTACTTAATCTCTATTTTCTAGTTTTCTTGTAGTTTATTTCTAGTTTCATACCATTGTGCTCAGAAAATATATGCTTGATATATTTCAGTCTTTTAAAATTTATTACTTGTTTTGTGAGTATGTGGTCTATCTTGGAGAATGTTGCATGTATTTGAGAAGAATGTGTATTTTGCCTTTGGGTGGGATATTCTGTATGTATCTGTTAAGTCCATTTGGTCTGATGAGTCATTTAAGGCCATAGTTATCTTACTAATTTTCTGTCTGGATGATATATTGATGTAAGTAGGACATTAAGATTTTTATTATTATTGCCTTGTATCATTTTCTCCCTTGAGGTCCGTTAATATATTTAGGTACTCCTATGTTAGGTACAATAATATTTACAAATGTTAAGTCATCTTGTTGGATTGACCCATTTATCATTTTTTTTTAATTTTTATTTATTTATGATAGTCACACACACAGAGAGAGAGAGGCAGAGACATAGGCAGAGGGAGAAGCAGGCTCCATGCACCGGGAGCCCGACATGGGATTCGATCCCGGGTCTCCAGGATCGAGCCCTGGGCCAAAGGCAGGCGCTAAACTGCTGCGCCACCCAGGGATCCCCCCTTTATCATTTTGTAATGCCATCTTTGTCTCTTATTACAGTCTTTGTTTTATTTATTTATTTTTAAAATTTTTTTTATCTACGATAGTCACATACAGAGAGAGAGAGAGGCAGAGACACAGGCAGAGGGAGAAGCAGGCTCCATGCACCGGGAGCCCAACATAGGATTCAATCCCGGGTCTCCAGGATCGCGCCCTGGGCCAAAGGCAGGCGCCAAAACCGCTGCGCCACCCAGGGATCCCACAGTCTTTGTTTTAAAATCTATTTTTTTCTGATAAAAGTATAGCTATTTCAGCTTTCTTTTGTTTCCATTTGCATAGAATACTTTTCCATACTTTTACTTCAGTCTGAGTGTGCCCTTACCTCAAAAGTGAGTCTCTTCTAGGCCACATATATATGAGTCTTGTCTTTTTTATCCTTTCAGCCATTCTGTGTCTTTTAATTGGAACATTTACTCCATTTACATTTTTAAGTAATTATTGACAGGTATATACTTATTGTTAATTGATTACTGTCTGTTTTTGTAGTCCCTTTCTGTTTCTTCTTTTCTTGCTTTCTTTGATGACTTTCTTTAGTGGTATAATTATATATTCCCTTCTTTTTACCTTTTGTGTATAGATTTTTGCTTTGTGGTTACCATGAGGCTTATATATAACATCTTATATCTAATAATCTATTTTATAAAGTTACTGACAGCTTACATTTGAGGCCATTCTAAAGCTTAACATTTTTATTCTCCCACCCCTGTGGTTTGTTTTTTATGTCACATTTTATTGTGTATCCTTAACTAATTATTGAAATCATAATTATTTTTATTGCTTTTATCTTTTAACTTCCATCTAGCTTTATAAATGATGAATCTGTTTTCTTTACATTTACTTTTCCAGTGAGATTTCTTTCATATGTTTTCTTGTTGCCAATTAGTGCCTTTTCAGCTTAAAGAAGTTCTTGCGCAGCGGTTTGGCGCCTGCCTTTGGCCCAGGGCGCGATCCTGGAGACCCGGGATCGAGTCCCACGTCGGGTTCCCAGTGTGTGGAGCCTGCCCCCCCCCCCCTCTCTCTCTCTCTCTCTGTGTGACTATCATAAAAAAAAAAGAAGAAGAAGAAGTTCCTTTTGCTTTTGTTTGCAAAACTCTCATCTCTTCCTCAACATTGAAGAATAACTGCTGGATAGGGTACTCCTAGCTGGAACTTTTTTTTTTTTTTTTTTTGAAGTACTCTGAGTGTATTGTGTTACTCCTTTCTGGCTTGCAGTTTCTACTCAACAGTCTGCTCATATTTTCATGAGGGTTCCTTGCACATAATGAGTTATTTTTCTCCTGCTGTTTTTAATTTTCTGCTTGCCTTTAACTTTTGAGATTTTTTTAAAGATTTTTTCTAGTTTTTTTTTTTTTAAGATTTTATTTATTTGAGAGAGAACAAGAAAGCACAAGAGTGGGGTGAAGCAGAGGGAGAAGCAGGCTCCACTGAACAGGGAGCCTGATGCAGGGCTCGATCCTAGGACTCTGGGATCATGACCTGAGACAAAGAAAGATGTTTAACTGACTGAGCCACCCAGGCTCCCTAATTTTTGAGATTTTAGTTATGTGTGTCTTGTGGTAGCTGTCCTTGGATTCATCTTGTTTGGAATTCTGTTGGCTTCCTAGATCTTTTCCCAAGTTAGGGAAGTTTTCATCCATTATTTTTTCAAAAGAGATTTCTGCGTCTTTCTTCACCTTCTGGGACCCCTATAATGCAAATGTTAGTCCATTTGATCTTGTCCCATAAGCCCCTTAGGCTATATCCGTGCTTTTTTTTTTTCTTGCATTGATTGAGTTTCACTGTCTTGTCTTTGAGTTGACTGATCCTTTCTTCTACTTCATCTAGTTTGCTGTTGTATCTAAGTGTATTTTTCAGTTCAGTTATTGTATTCAGCTATGTATGTGACTTCTATTTGGTACTTTCTAGTATTTACTACTTCTCTCTTGAAGTTCTCACTGTGTCCATCCCTTCTTCTCCCAAGATTGGTGAGTGTATTTATAGCCATTGTTTCAAATTTATCTCTGTTTCATTAAGGTTTATTTTTTGAGGTTTTATTTTGTTCATTCATTTGGAACATATTCCTCTGTTTCATCATTTTGCTTGACTCTGTTGATTTATTGGAAACCACCACCTGTCAGCGTCTTGAAAGAGTAGCCTTATGTAGACGAACCTTTTTTTTAAAGATTTATTTATTTATTCATTCAGAGAGAGCGAAGAGAGCGGCAGACACAGGCAGAGGGAGAAGCAGGCTCCATGCAGGAAGCCCGATGTGGGACTCGATCCTGGATCTCCAGAATCACACCCTGGGCTGCAGGCAGCGCTAAACTGCTGCGCCACTGGGGCTGCCCTGAATCTTGTTGTTTAGCCCTGCCCCAACTCTCTTGTCTTTCAAACCTTTGTGGTTTTCCAAGCAGCCTGTTATATATATATTTTTTTAATTTTTATTTATTTATGATAGTCACAGAGAGAGAGAGAGAGGCAGAGACCCAGGCAGAGGGAGAAGCAGGCTCCATGCACCGGGAGCCCGATGTGGGACTCGATCCTGGGTCTCCAGGATCGCGCCCTGGGCCAAAGGCAGGCACTAAACCTCTGTGCCACCCAGGATTCCCTAGGCAGCAGTTTTTAAATGTGTGCAGATATATACATTCCTGTGGGACCAGAAGCATAAGCCTCTCTCGCCAGGCAATCTGGCAGTGTCCCCTGGGGAGCAGTTGCAAAAATCAGGCCTCCAGATGAGTGTATAATTTCTTTCTGGGAGATACTGGTGAGCTGGAGTATGATAGAGCAAGAGTGCCAAGAGGTGTCCACAGCCATGTATCTTGACAGCAGTTCCCTAGTCTACTAGATGTGTGCCACAGATCTCAAGTATACTTGAGACATTGGAGATACATGATAAAATAAAAGCTCCAGGACAAGCCAGGAGGCCTTCACAGAAAGACCGGGGGTTGTGCCTTGACATGCAGTCTGTACAGTACCCTGGAGGTAGCTTCCTGGCTGGGAACTATCTCCTTGATTGCCAGAGACCCATGGTACCCAGGAATGCAAGCCCTACCAGGCACCAGAACCAGGTGATGATGGGGCATCCTCTTAGTGGCAGCTGCAAAATACCAGGGCATAGAACATAAAAACCAGAGCACCAACTATATGTAAAATTCCCCTCCAGGAGTCAGTGGTGCTCCAGAGCATGACAGGAGAGTGCAGAGATAGTGCCTACCCTCTGAAGTCTCTGGAAAGGACTAGTCAGCCCTTAGATGCATGTTTAATTATATTGATTTTCAAAGTAGAAATTCAGTAATCTATCAATAACTAATGTTACTTTAACTATTATGCCTGTAATTATATATCCTTTTTCATTTGGCTTTTGGTTGTTTTCTGGAATTTTTCTTACTTTTCCCTTGTGTCATCTCCTTTTATCATGTATCTCCAATGTCTCAAGTATACTTTTCTTGTCTGTGTGTTTTCCCTGAGACCTCCCTCTTAGAGCCCTCCAGTTTCTGACTGTAGATTAATCTTCGATTAAATACATTCCAGGATTTGTTTTTAATTCCAGTATAGTTAACATACACAGTGCCATATTAGTTTCAGGTGTACAGTATCATGATTCAGCAATTCCATACATGACCCATTGTCCATCACAAGTGTACTCCTTAGTCCTCATAGATTTTCTTTACAATTATTCTCTTGGAACTTTTTTTTTTTCCTGTCATCTGTTTGGATTCACTGTTTACCTGGATCTCATGTCTTCTATCTATAATCTTTTGTTTGCTGTCCTCAAATGACTTCTTCAGAAAAGGTGAATGAAAAAAAAAGAAAAGGTGAATGATAGATAACTTCTTTAAAAAAAAAATTTATTTATTTATTTACTTACTCATTTATGAGAGAGAGAGAGAGAGAGAGAGAGAGAGAGAGAGAGAGGCAGAGATACAGGAGGAGGGAGAAGCAGGCTCCATGCCGGGAGCCCAACGTGGGACTCGATCCTGGGACTCCAGGATCATGCCCAGGGCCAAAGGCAGGCGCTAAACCGCTGAGCCACCCAGGGATCCCCTAATGATAGATAACTTCTATATCCCTTTATATTTAAAAGACTGCCCTCAAATGCTATTCAGAGTTAGATTGGGTAAAAGAAATTATTTTTCTCAGAAATTAGAGGAGTCATTGCCTCATGGTCTTTCTTTATATTGGGTTCCTTTTCCTTTTCCTTTTCCTTTTCCTCAGACACAGAGAGAGAGAGGCAGAGACACAGGCAGAGGGAGAAGCAGACTCCATGCAGAGAGCCCAACATGGGACTCGATTCCCGGTCTTCAGGATCAGGCCCTGGGCTGAAGGTGGCGCCAAACTGCTGAGGCCAACTCCCCCCCCCCCCCCCCGCCGGCTGCCTTGTATCTTGGGTTTCTAATGAGACATTTGGTACCAGTGCGATTATTATTGCCCTTATAAACCTTTTTTTGCCTCTAAAAGTCATTAGGATCTTAATACTGGATTCTGGATTCTGAAATTTCCCTAGTCATCTCTATATATAGATTAAAGTAATCCTATTTTAGAACCAGGAGGGCTGTTTTAAATGGAGATTCCATTTAATCTCCAGGCAGTTCTTGTACTCCTTTAATAATATCCGCCCCCCCCCCCCCAAATGTAAGTTTCTTGTTCTGCAACTCCCATGCAGATGATGGACGTTCTAAATGGATTGTCTTTGTCTCTTACCTCTTTTGGTGCGTTTATCATTTCCATAGGTGATTCCCACCCCCCCCCACACACATTTAGAAGACTGTGTATATTAACAAAGTTTTTCTTTCTTTCTTTCTTTCTTTCTTTCTTTCTTTCTTTCTTTCTTTCTCTTCTTTCTTTCTTTCTTTCTTTCTTTCTTTCTTTCTTTCTTTCTTTCTTTCTTTCTTTCTTTCTTTCTTTTCTTCCTTCCTTCCTCCCTCCCTCCTTCCCTACTTTTTTCCTTTTCCTATTTATTTATTTATTTATTTATTTATTTATTTATTTATTTATTTATGATAGAGGGAGAAGCAAGCTCCATCTACCGGGAGCCCGACGTGGGACTCGATCCTGTGTCTCCAGGATCGTGCCCCCCCCCCTCCCCCGCCAAACTGCTGCTCCACCCAGGGATCCCCAACAAAGCTTCTTTCTCACGTTAATTACTTCTCTTTTAGAGTACCTCTTTCCATTTGGAAGTCAATATCATTTAAGATCTCTTCATTCACATAAATTATAGTTGACCCTGGAACAACAAAGGGGGTGGGATGCCAAACTCCAACACAGTAAAAAATCCACATATGTTTTGAATCCCCCAAAACTCAACTTCCAAAAGCTTACTGAACCCTCGCCTTGCCAATAACATAGTTGATTAACAGGTATTTTGTATGTTGTATGTATTATATACCATAATCTTTCAATAAAGTAAGCTAGAGAGAGGAAAACGTTACTAAGAAAATCATAAGGAACATACATTTTATAAGACTATACTGTGTTTATAATCAAGAAAATTGTGCATATAAGTAATACCGTGTAGTTCAAACCTATGTTGTTCAAGGGTCAACTGTAGTTTTAAAAACTGTGCTCTTCATAAGGCACCTGGGTGGCTCATTCAGTTGGGTATCTGACACTTGGTTTCAGTTCAGGTCATGATCTCAGGGTCCTGAGATCAAACTCCATGACTCTCCGTTCACTAAAGTCTACTTCCCGTCTCTCTCCTTCTGTGTTTCCCATGCCCCACTTATGCTTGCTTCCCTCTCTCTCAAAATGAATGAATGAAAATCTTTTCTTTTAAATGTGTAAGAAAAATAATCTTTTTTTTAAAAAATGCATTTCTCTTAGATCCGTTTTCCAGTTATTTATCTTATACTCTATCTTTGGGTGTTCCTCAAATGTTTACTAATACTTGGTCAGCTTTTTGTATTTATGAAATGAGCCATTAGAGAACTGATTGAAAACTTTGTGTTCCTAGCAAGGTTTTTGCTTTCAGTGAATAAGGAGAGAGTTGTCCACGATCCCGGGCACCAGAATCTGGAGAACTTACTCTGGAGTACCAGCATCCAATCCACACTGATAGCCTTTGTTATTCCATTTCTGTTCATTTTCTTTAGACAATAGCCCTACAAGGATAACTGCTAGGCTGTCTACTGTGTTGTGTTAGGGTGTCAGTAGTATTTTACAAACTTCCAGTTGATCTCTTTCTTTATCCCTCATTTCATACCTGCATTCCATCATACCCATGTATCCATAGTTTAATCAGGTATCACAGGTTGGTGGTCTCCCTCCACCACTGTATGTAGTTCACCCTACCTTTGTTTTTCTGGGTTGCCAGGGCATTGCTCTTTTTGCCTCCACATTGTTTTAGATTTAAACCTTATTCCTTTATTTTACTTTTGTTGGCTTTGAGCAGGAAGATGATATAAATATAGTTGTAAAATCCATTATCTTAAAGTTTTTGTTTCTAGTTTTTTGTTATAATAAGTGCTGTGATGACCATCATTATTATTATGCCCAAATCTTTGTACATATTTTAATTTTTCCACAAATTTTTAAAGCTTTTTAAATTTTAACAATAATTGCAGATTTACAGGAAGTTGCAGAAATAGTATAGGGAGTTTCCAGTTTCCCCCAGTAGTTACTGCTTATGTAACTATATCAAAACTAGGAATTTAACATTGATATAAAGTGTATGTTTATATGTATATTTATCTTATTATAGAATACATATTTAGAAGTGAAATAATTTTAAATTGTGATTATTGCCTAATTATGTTTATGTATGTCTTATTTAGAATGCTTCTTGTTAGAAGTACTCAAATTGAAACTCATAGCCTGTATCCAGAGAGACTAATAGGTAGGGAGCTGTCTATGAATCCTGGAGGTACATTCAGTGCCAATTTTCCTCCACCCCTAGTCAGTAAATGACTTAGTTTTCTTTATTTTGGCATCATTCGCAGACATTCTGTCCCTCCTTGGCAGCAGTAATCATATAGGACAACTCCTTGGTCATTATTGCTTAAGATTTCAGAAATAGAGTTCCCAGCATCCATCATTTCTGCCTCAAAAGGATCTTGCTGGATCATGTGTCCACCCCCATAGGGACATAGGATGGATAGGGCCATGTGATTGGCAGCCTTGGCAAGTTGTAGAGGGTCATTTCCTGAAAGGAAATAATGCTGGTTAGAAGATGAATCAGAGTATGAAAGTAGCAGTCCTGTCCGTATACTCTTACCAACCTAACACTGAATTGCATCTTTTTAAAATTTTACCTATTTTTTAAGTGATGTGAATATTTCATGAGTAACAGCTTTTGTTTTATAATTGGTATATTCATGGTTACAAATGTTTCTCAAGTGAAACTCATAGATTTTATTTTTATTTTTTAAAAATATTTTATTCATAGAGATAGAGAGAGAGAGAGAGGCAGAGACACAGGCAGAGGGAGGAGCAGGCTCCATGCAGAGAGCTTGATGTGGGACTCGATCCAGGGTCTCCAGGATCACGCCCTGGGCTGCAGGCGGCGCTAAACTGCTGAGCCACCAGGGCTGCCCAACTCATAGATTTTAATATGTAATGTACTCTTTTTTAAACACTTTGAATTTTTTTTTAAGATTTTATTTATTTATTTGTGAGAGAGACACAGAGAGAGAGAGAGAGAGAGAGAGAGAGAGAGAGAGGCAGAGACACAGGCAGAGGGAGAAGCAGGCTCCATTCAGGGAGCCTGATGTGGAACTCGGTCCCATGTCTCCAGTCTCAGGCACTGGGCTGAAGGTGGCACTAAACTGCTGAGCCACCTGGGCTACCCACATTGAAATTTTAAATTTCATTCTCTTTAAATCAGCATCTAAGATATTTTTTATTGTATTTTATATATGCCTAATTGGGATCTTTTTTTGGATGTGTTTGGAAAAACTAGATATAAAGTATACATACAAGTATCGACTTATATTATTAAGTTATCATATAGTTGATGCCCATGTGTACTCCTCCTTGAAATATCCCTATATTTGTAGCTCCACTATAGAAAATTTTTTTATTTTTTTATTTTTATTTTTATTTTTTTTTAAGATTTTATTTTATTTATTTATTCATGAGAGACACACAGAGAGAGGCAGAGACACAGGCAGAGGGAGAAGCAGGCCCCATGCAGGGAGCCCAACGTGGGACTCGATTCCGGGTCTCCAGGATCACGCCCTGGGCTGCAGGCAGTGCTAAACCGCTGCGCCACCGGGGCTGCCCCTAGAAATTTTTTTTAAATACTTTTTTTTTTTTAATTTATGATAGTCACACAGAGAGAGAGAGAGAGAGAGAAAGGCAGAGACACAGGCAGAGGGAGAAGCAGGCTCCATGCACCGAGAGCCCGACGTGGGATTCAATCCCGGGTCTCCAGGATCGCGCCCTGGGCCAAAGGCAGGCGCCAAACCGCTGCACCACCCAGGGATCCATCCACTATAGAATTTATAGTTACTCTGAATTTGTTGTGTATTTTCTTTTTTGTTATTTTAAATTTTTTTAAAATTTAAATTCACTTAATGTATATTATTAGTTTCAGAGGTAGAGGTCAGTGATTCATCATTCTTAAAATACCCCGTGCTCAGTACATCATATGCTCTCCTTAATGTCCATCACCCAGTTATACCATCTCCCCACCTCCCTTACAGCCAGCAACCCTCCATTTGTTTCCTCTAGTTGAGTCTCTTGTGGTTTGTCTCTCTCTCTCAGATTTCGTCTTAGTTTTTTCCTCTGTTCCTCTGTGATCCTGTTTTGTTTCTTAAATTCCACATATGAGGGTGATCATATGATAATTGTCTTGGTATGATTTATTTTGGTTAGCATAATACGCTCTCGTTCTATCCATATCATTGCAAATGGCAAGATTTTTCTTTTCTTTTTTTTTTTTGGTGCCTGGGTAGTCTATATATTTGTGTGTGCGTGTGTGTATGCATGTATATACATATATACATACACGCACCACGTCTTTACCGATTCATCTATCAATGGACATCTGGTTTTTTCCCAAACTGGTTACTGTGGACATTGCTGCTATAAACAGTGGGGTGCAGGTACCCCTTCGGAGCACTACCATTATATCTTTGGGGTAAACCCCTAGTAGTGTAATTGCTGGGTGGTAGGGTAGCTCTATTCTCAATTTTTTGAGGAACTTCCATACTGTCTTCCAGAGTAGCTGCACAAGCTTGCATTCCCACCAACAGTGTATGAGGATTCCCCTTGCTCTGCATCCTTGCCAACATCTGTCGTTTCCTGACTTGTTAATTTTAGCCATTCTGCCTGGTATGAGGTGGTATCTCATTGTGGTTTTGATTTGTATTTCCTCAATGCTGAGTGATGTTGAGCATTTTTTCCCCTGATACCGAGAGATTTTGAGCATTTTTTCCGTGTGACTCTTGGCCATTTATATGTCTTCTGCCAATTTTTTGATTGGATTATTTGTTCTTTAGATACTAGTTTGATAAGTTGTTTATAGATTTTGGATACTAGCCCTTTATCTGATAAGGCATTTGCAAATACCCTCTCATTCTGTCAGTTGTCTTTTGGATTTGTCAACTGTTTCCTTTGCTGTGCAAAAAGCTTTTTATCTTGATGAAGTCCCAGTAGTTCATTTTTGCCTTTGTTTCCCTTGCCTTTGGAGCAAGAAGTTCCTGCGGCTGAGGTCATAGAAGTTACTGCCTGGGTTCTCCTCTAGGATTTTGATGGATTCCTGTCTCACATCTAAGTCTTCCATCCATTTTGAGTCTGTTTTTGTGTTTGGTGTAAAAGAATGGTCCAGTTTCATTCTTCTGCATGTGGCTGTCCAATTTTTCTAACACCATTTGTTGAAGAGACTTTTTCCACTGGATATTCTTTCCTGCCTTGTCAAAGATTGGTTGACCATAGAGTTGATGGTCCATTTTTGGGTTCTCAATTCTGTTGCATTGATCTATGTGTCTTTTTGTGCCAGTACCATACTGTCTTGATGATTACAGCTTTGTAATAGAGCTTGAAGTCTGGGATTGTGGTGCCACCAGTTTTGGTTTTTTTCAACATTCTTTTGGCTATTTGGGGCCTTTTCTGGTTCCATAGAAATTTTAGGATTATTTGTTTGAATTTTGTGAAATAAGTTGATGGTATTTTGATAGGGATTTCATTGAATATATAGATTGCCCTAGTTGGGACAAACATTTTAACAATATTTGTTCTTCCAGTCCATGAGCATAGAACATTTTTCCATTTCTTTGTGTCTTCCTCAATTTCTTTCATGGGTGTTCTTTGGTTTTCTAGTACAGATCCTTTGCCTCTTTGGTTAGGTTTATTCCTAGGTATCTTACGGTTTGGGGCAGAATGCGATTATAAATGGGATTGATTCCGTAATTTCTCTTTTTTTCTGTCTCACTGTTTTTTTTTTTTTTTTTTAAGATTTTATTTATTTATTCATGAGAGACAGAGAGAGAGAGAGAGAGAGGCAGAGACATAGGCAGAGGGAGGAGCAGGCTCCACGCAGGGAGCCTGATGTGGGACTTGATCCTGGAACCCCAGGATCATGCCCTGGGCCAAAGGCAGGCACTAAACCACTGAGCCACCCAGGCGTCCCTGTCTCACTGTTAATGTATAGAAATGCACCTGATTTTGCTGAATTCCTGTGTGAGTTCTAGCAATCTTGGGTGGAATCTTTTGGGTTTTTCCACCCAGAGTATTATGTCATCTGTGAAGAGTGAGTGATATTTGTTGTCGGCTTTTCATATATGGCTTTTATGATAATGAAGAATGTTTCCTCTATCCCTACACTGTGAAGAGTTTTAACCAAAAAAAAGGATGTTATAGTTTGTCATGTGCTTTTTCTGCATCTATTGAGAGGATCATGATTCTTGTCCCTTTTTTTTTTACTAATATAGTTTGTCACATTGATTTGTGGATATTGAACCATCCTTGCAGGCCAGATATAAATCACACTTGGTCGTGGTGAATAATCCTTTTAATGTATTCTTGGATCTATTGGGTAGTATCTTGGTGAGAACTTTTGCATTCATGTTCATCAGGGATATTGGTATGTAATTCTCCCTTTTTTGTGGGATCTTTGTTTGGTTTTAGGATCAAGATAATGCCTCATAGAGTTCAGAAGTTTTCTTTCCATTTCTGTGTTTTTTGTTTTTTTGTTTTTAAAGACAGATTTTTTTTTTTTAAGATTTATTAAATTTATTCATGAGAGACCCACAGAGAGAGGCAGAGACACAGGCAGAGGGAGAAGCAGGCTTCATACAGGGAGCCCGACTTGGGACTCGATCCTGGGACTCCAGGATCATGCCCTGGGCCAAAGGCAGGCACTAAACCGCTGAGCCACCCAGGTGCCCCTCCATTTCTGTTTTTTGAAACCGCTTCAGAAGAATAGGTATTAATTTTTTTAATGTTGGTAGAATTCCCCTGGGAAGCCATCCAGACCTGGACTCTTGTTTATTGGGAGATTTTTTTTTTTTTTTTTTTTTTTTATGATAGTCACAGAGAGAAAGAGAGAGAGAGGCAGAGACATAGGCAGAGGGAGAAGCAGGCTCCATGCACCGGGAGCCTGATGTGGGATTCGATCCCGGGTCTCCAGGATCGCGCCCTGGGCCAAAGGCAGGCGCCAAACCGCTGCGCCACCCAGGGATCCCTATTGGAAGATTTTTTTGACACACACAGAGGACAGGGACAGAGACACAGGCAGAGGGAGAACCAGGCTCATGCAGGAAGCCTGACGTGGGACTTGATCCCGGGTCTCCGGGATCATGCCCTGGGCTGAAGGCGGCACTAAACTGCTGAGCCACCCGGGCTGCCCTGCCCCTGTTGGGAGATTTTTGATAACTACTTCATTTCCTTCCTGGTAGTCCATCTGTTCAGGTTTTCTCTTTTTCCTATTCCATTTGTGGTAGTTTAAATGTCTCAAGGAAAGCATCCATTTCTTCTAGATTGCCTAATTTGTTGGCATACAGTTGCTCATAATACGTTCTTAAAATTGCATTTATTTGGTGTTGGTTGTGATCTCTCCTCTTTCATTCATGATTTTATTTGGGTCCTTTCTCTTTTCTTTTTGATAAATTTGGCCAGTGGCTTATCAGTCTTATTAATTCTTTGAAAGAACCAGCTCCTGTAGGTGTAAGGTTAGGTTGTGTATTTGAGACCTTTTTTGTTTCCTGAGAAAGGCTTGTACTGCTATATACTTCCCTCTTAGGACTTTCTTTGCTGCATCCCAAAGGTTTTGAACAGTTGTGTTTTCATTTTCATTTGTTTACATGAGTTTTTAAAAATTTTCTTTAGTTTCCTGGTTCACTCATTCATTCTTTAGTAGGATGCTTTTTAGCCTCCATATATTTGAGTTCTTTCCAAATTTTCTCTTGTGAATTCCATCCTGGAACTCCAGGATCATGCCCTGAGCAGACACTCAATGCTGAGCCACCCAGGCGTTCCTAAAGGATTCCTTTTAATATTTCTTGAAGGGCTGGTTTAGTGATCACAAATTCTTTTTATTTTCTCAGTTTCTTTATTCTCCATCATTTTGCTTCTTCACTTTTTTTTTTAAACATTTATTTATTCGAGAGAGAGAGAGAGAGAGAGAGAGAGAGAGAGAGAGGCAGAGACACAGGCAGAGGGAGAAGCAGGCTCCACGCAAGCGAGCCTGACGTGGGGCTCGATCCCGGGACTTCAGGATCAGACCCTGGGCTGAAGGCAGCGCTAAACCACTGAGCCACCCGGGCTGCCCTATCTTGCTTCTTAAATTACTTTTTTCCTCAGCTTTATTTGAGATATAATTGACATATATATTGAAAAGTGGGTTCTTTAAAGATTTATGTATGTGTATTCATGAGAGACACAAGGAGGCAGAGGGAGAAGCAGGCTCCGTGCAGGGAGCTTGATGCAGGACTAGATCCCAGGACCCCAGAATCATGACCTGGGTTAGTAATAGACGTTTTAAAGGGGTGGGGGGAGGTGTCCAAGTGGGGAGCTCATGTAGCTAATGTTAATATATAAATTCATGAAATGTGTAAGTGAAAACTCATAACTATCCTATTCTTTATGGCAGTTAGGAATATATAGTATTTGCTCACAAAAGACAGTAAGTTTTTGTTTGGCACTTTGGTTTTACTATTTATTTGGGTGATAAGAGATTGGAGTGAAGGATGGTTAGGAATGAGAATTTTTTTAAAAATTTATTTTTATTTATTTATGATAGAGAAGAGAGGGGGGAGGGGCAGAGGCACAGGCAGAGGGAGAAGCAGGCTCCATGCTGGGAGCCCGACCTGGGACTCCATCCCGGGACTCCAGGATCGCGCCCTGGGCCAAAGGCAGGCGCGAAACCGCTGAGCCACCCAGGGATCCCCCCACCCCCCTTTTAAATTTATTTTTATTTATTTGTGATAGAGAGAGGCAGAGACACAGGCAGAGGGAGAAGCAAGGAATGAGGATTATATCACAAATGGAATCTGAATCCAAAGGATCCTTAGAGGGACAGCCTGGGTGGCTCAGCTCAGTGGTTTAGCACCGCCTTTACCCTAGGGCGTGATCTTGGAGACCTGGGATTGAGTCCTATGTCAGGCTCCCTGAATGGAGTCTGCTTCTCCATCTACCTGTGTCTCTGCCCACCACCCCACCCCCCCCCCCGTGTCTCTCATGAATAAATGGATAAAATCTTTTTAAAAAAGGGGGGGGATGCTTAGAAATAAGGGGGAACACACCTTGACTAATTTGACTTTTATCATCTGTGTTTTTTTTTTTTACTCCTTCTCTGTCAAGACTAGCTTGGAAATAAAGGAGCAAAACTGTCAAACTTTCCCATTGCTTTCTGCCTTCCTCACAGATTTTTGCCTTGGCCTCATTCTGTACCCTAGCCAAGTATATTACTATTTCTAACAGTACTGCTGTTTTGATCAGGTTATCTCTTTTGAAATAATACTTGATCCTTTGTCCATTTCAATTTGTATGAGATTTTATAGATGTTAATGGTTTAAATTTTACATGCTTTGAGACTTTTATTTTTTTATTTTTTAAAGATTGTATTTATTTATTCATGAGAGACAGAGAGAGAGAGAGACAGGCCGAGGGAGAAGCAGGCTCCATGCAGGGAGCCCAATGTGGGACTCGATCCCGGGACTCCAGGATCAAGCCCTGGGCCAAAGGCAGGCGCTAAACCGCTGAGCCACCCAGGGATCCCCCGCTTTGAGATCTTTAAAGTGCTGACATATTTTTTTTTCTTCAGAACATAAATAGCAAAATTTGAGGCTTGAGGTGTAGGTATGAAAAGTTCAAAAGCACAGACTGAAACTATTTTAGAACCCTCTTTTTTGTTCTAGGAAGAATGGGTTTTAGCTCCTAATATTAAGTTGAAATTTTTTTCTGTAGCATTTCTTTCCGTTTTTTTATTCTTAAAACTCCTCATCAGTGAAAGTTAACACTAATTCTGAATTCTTTAATCCTGTCACCATATTATCTTCATTATCTAATAGTAACTGTCTCATCAAAATTTATTTTTGTTTTTATCTTTTTATGACAGACTTTTTCAGTTGCCTGATATTCCTTGAGGGACATTGTTTATAAAAGCAAGGCTTTAGTTAAACATGGGCAGTTTGAGAAAACCAGGATGATATACAGGATCAGAAAGAAACTTAAAGCCATAACTAGTATCCTTAAGGTTAAAGAAGGCAGTGCATCGAGATCCATGGGTAGCTTAGTGGTCTTAGTGCCTGCCTTCTGCCCAGGGCATGATGCTGGAGTCCCGGGATCAAGTCCCACCCACATCAGGCTCCCTGCATGGAGCCTGCTTCTCCCTCTGCCTGTGTCTCTGCCTCTCTCTCTCTCTCTCTCTCTCTCCCTCTCTCCCTCTCTCCCTCTCTCTCTGTCTATAATGAATAAATAAAATCTTTAAGAAAAAAAAAAAAAAGGCAGTGCATCATTAAACTCCTCAGCAGGAGTCTGTAAAAAAAAGAGCAAAAATGGAGTGCAGCCCAGTCAGAAGAGCATACAAGTCTTGATCTCAGGGTTGTGAGTTCAAGCCCTGCATTGGGCATAGAGTTTACCTAAAGTAGGAAATTTAAAATATGGTAGAAGTGTAACAGCACAAGTTAGGAAAATAAATCTAAAAAGTAGAAGAACAATAAAATCTAAGGAGATAGAAAATATAAGAAAACTAAGGTAGTCAGTTAGAGTCCAGTGTCTGAAAAAAACATGTTCCAGAGAGAATAGACATAATGAAAAGGATTAAATTTACATTGAAATACAGGAAATTGGGGCGCCTAGGTGGCTCAGCAGTTGAGCATCTGAGGGCTTGATCCCCAGGTCCAGGATGGAATCCCACGTTGGGCCCTGCATGGAGCCTGCTGCTCCCTCTGCCTGTGTCTCTGCGCCTCTCTCTCTCTCTCTCTCTCTCTCTCATAAATCAATCAATCAATCTTTAAAATTCAAACAGGGATTAAAAAAAAAAAAAGAATGTCCAGATCTTTAAAGAATAATTTTTTAATGTTACGAATCCCATGATATTTGTAGAATTCTAATATTTTGGCATTTTATTTTTTTATTTTTATTTTTTTAATTTTTATTTATTTATGATAGTCACACAGAGAGAGAGAGAGAGGCAGAGACACAGGCAGAGGGAGAAGCAGGCTCCATGCACCGGGAGCCCGATGTGGGATTCGATCTAGGGTCTCCCGGATCGCGCCCTGGGCCAAAGGCAGGCGCCAAACCGCTGCACCACCCAGGGATCCCATATTTTGGCATTTTAAAAAAGATTGTATTTATTTATTCATGAGACACACACAGAGAGAGGCAGAGACATAAGTAGAGGAAAAAGCAGGCTCCCTGCGGGGAGCCTGGTACAGGACTCCATCCCAGGACCCCTGGGATCATGACCCGAACCAAAGGCAGACACTCAACCACTGAGCCACTCAGGTGTCCCATTTCAGTATTTTTTTAAAAAATATTTATTTATTTATTATTTATGATAGACATAGAGAGAGAGAGGCAGAGACACAGGAGGAGGGAGAAGCAGGCTCCATGCCAGGAGCCCAACACGGGACTCGACCCCGGGACTCCAGGATCGCGCCCTGGGCCAACGGCAGGCGCTAAACCACTGAGCCACCCAGAGATCCCCCCATTTCAGTATTTTTATGTTTGGTTTTCACTGCTTGTATCTCACTACTTTTCAGAAGTTTCACAATTGTAGTTCTTGTGTTTGCTTCAGCAGCACACATACAATTGTAGTTCCTACAAAGTATAATTTATTTTTTGTATTTTTAATTGTGAAAGGTACAAGTTTGAAATTAGAGAATCTGTTTTAGAAATTCATCTTAATCTTAAATTTAGGAATATCCATTCAGACTCCTTGTTTCCACCTAAGAAAGTCGGCCAAGTAGTTCTTTACTAAATGAGTATCCCAAAGACTTGTTTTCACTAAAAATGAACACATTGAATCATATATTATAGCTACTTTTGTACTCTTGGAAGACAAAAAAAAAAAAATACCAAGAATTGAGGCAGGTTGGAAAGGTCACCAAAAGTCTAAATCTGAATCATTAGTCAGAAAAAACAATCTGATAAAAGAGGATGATGAAAAGGTAAATAATGTATTGAAAAATGAGAATTAAAATTCCTTTTCCTATAACTACTGAAAGGAATGTTGTGTACCCAGCTTATTGTGCTTAAAACTTTATAAACCAGGGAGGTGTAATAGGTGTTAACCTGAATGCAAACCCAAGTCTTTTTGCCTTTGAACGTCTCAGTGTACAAAATATGTTACATTTAATTGATGGCATGTAGAGAAAGGAATTACTAAAATTAACTCATTATAAAATGAGAAACCATTTTTACCTATGAAGTAAGCTAAATTTTCCAAACCTGTTAATACTCAAATACCAGAAGCCCAGATATGGCAGGAGATATAACTCAGTTACAACTCCTTTAGAAAAGTCATAGTTATATAATAACTCTAAAAGCCATTCATGGCCACAGGCTGGAAAGAAATAGTTTAAAATATTAATTTTTTTCAGAGGAGAAGTGTCTTAAAATATTTTCCAAATTTTCTATATATAACATGTTATTTTTATAAATAGGGAGAATGTTTCTGTCTTTTTTGTTTTTAAGATTCCATCCATTTATTCATGAGGGACACAGAGAGAGGCAGAGACATAGGCAGAGGGAGAAGCAGGCTCCCTGTGGGGAGCCCGATGCAGGACTTGATCTCAGGACCTGAGATCACAACCCAAGCCGAAGGCAAACACTCAACTAGTATGTGCCAAAGTGAGGGTGATATGTGTAAGGGAAATATGTGAGATTTAAGAGATTGCATAGGAATGGGAGAAAACTTAAAACAGGAAAAGCAGGATACAAATTTGTTTATGTAGTTTGTGATTAGAGATCTATATTTTCATAAAAGTATAGGAAAATACTGAAAAAAATAGCTTTATCAGCAATTTTGTTTGGATATTTTTTTTATTTTAATTTTTTTTTTTTTTGATAGTCACAGAGAGAGAGAGGCAGAGACATAGGCAGAGGGAGAAGCAGGCTCCATGCACTGGGAGCCCGACGTGGGATTTGATCCCGGGTCTCCAGGATCGCGCCCTGGGCCAAAGGCAGGCGCTAAACCGCTGCGCCACCCAGGGATCCCTGGATATTTTTTTTTAAGTAATTTTTTTCCTTTTGTACTTCTATGTGTTTCCCAGATTTTATTTAATCATGTATTAACTTTTTTTAAAGTATTGCTTTCCTGGGGCATCTGGGTGGCACAGTTAAGTCTCCCAACTCTTGGTTTCAGCTTAGGTTGTGATCTTAGTTAGGGTCAGGAGATCAAGTTCCATGTTGGGCTCAGCATAAGTCCGCTTGAGATTCTCTCTCCCTACCCCTCAGCCCCTCCCACTCATGCACACTCACTCTCTCCGTCTCAAATAAATCCTTTTTTTTCCTTTAAGTATTATTTTCCTAAGAAGATAAAGTGGTAGCTGTAGCTAATACTTTCTTAGGATGCCACTAGATAATATTCTGTTTATATTATCTGTTGAGTGGGGAGACATTTTGATAATGATGTTTTCTTAATGTCCCATTTTATTCTGTCCTTATGGAATGAACATGTTTGTATTATTTCTTAGATCTGAAACTCAGCACCGAGGCTCTGCTCCCCACTCTGAAAGTGATCTACCAGAGCAGGAAGAGGAGATTCTCGGATCTGATGATGATGAGCAGGAAGATCCCAATGACTATTGTAAAGGTAAGCCTTTTGAAGAGGAGATACCAAGTAAGACCTGATTCATGTAATGCCCTATCTCACCTGACTGTTTGGTCTATAAACATAAGCTGTTTTGATGTTTTCTGCTTCTTGCATCCTTTTCTTGAAGTATAAAAAATAGTATTTCCTCTCAGTTCAATTTAGTTTATTAAAGCTTGGTTTTATATTAAATCTGTTTTTACCTTTTTTTCTCCTTAAAAATGCTAGTGCACTTTCTCCTTAGAAAATTTCAGAATATATTAAAAAAGAAAAGTCCTCTGTAATATGTATCACCCAGAAATAACCACAGATGAGATTTGGTATATAGACTTCAAAAAACCATTTCATTACCTTTTTTTCATAGTGTTGATTGCTAAGCTAAGTTAAACTGAAATTAGAGATACTTCAACTGTTAAAGTTACCTGGGATCTTTTTTGTTTCTTTATGAGACTTTCTAGGATTCTGGGTGGCAAGTAATGACAGAATGTATCTTACCATCTAGGAGAACCTGGTTTGTGTTATTCTGAGCAAGCAGAGAGAGATGTAAAAATATTCTTGATTCCTGCCACTGTTGGCAGCCTTTTTAGGCCTTCCTGTGTTGTGTTGTGTTGTGTTGTGTTGTATTTTATGAAAAGAATCTCTATCTCTGTCTCTGTCTCTCTCTCTTTTTAAAAGATTTTATTTATTTATTTATTCATGAGAGAGAGAGAGGCAAAGACACAGGCAGAGGGAGAAGCAGGCTCCATGCAGGAAGAAGCCCAATGTGGGAGTCGATCCCGGGACCTCGGGACCACCCCGGGCGCTAAACTGCTGAGCCACTCAGGCACCCTGCCCCCCCACTCTCTCTTTTTAGTTAAATGGAATTAATTAATCTCATAAAAATACACCCTAAGACTACAAGTATAAATAGATTTTATTTATAAACGTGTATATTTAGATAAGTAATCGATTATTGAGGGGTGAGAATATTGTCGTACATAGCCTTTTTTTTTTTTTTTTTAAGATTTTATTTATTCACAGATACAGAGAGAGAGAGAGAGAGAGAGAGAGAGAGAGAGAGACAGGCAGAGGGAGAAACAGGCCCAATGCAGGGAGCCTGACATGGGACTCGATCCCGGGTCTCCGGGATCACGCCCTGGACTGAAGGTGGCGCTAAACCGCTGAGCCATCTGGGCTGCCCCATAGCCTTATTTTTGTTTGAGAATGACTTATTTTTTTTTTTTTTAATTTTTATTTATTTATGATAGTCACACAGAGAGAGAGAGAGAGAGAGAGAGAGGCAGAGACATAGGCAGAGGGAGAAGCAGGCTCCATGCACTGGGAGCCTGATGTGGGATTCGATCCCGGATCTCCAGGATCACGCCCTGGGCCAAAGCAGGCGCTAAACCTCTGCGCCACCCAGGGATCCCTTATTTTTTTTTTTAAAGGTTTTATTTATTTATTCATGAGAGACACGGAGAGAGAGGCAGAGACACAGGCAGAGGCAGAAGCAGGCTCCACGCAGGGAGCCCGATGTGGGACTCGATCCTAGGACCCTGGGATCACGCCCTGAGCCAAAGGCAGCCGCTCAACCACTGAGCCACTCAAGGCATCCCGAGAATGACTTATTTTTTTTTAAGTAACTTGGTTGTTCAACAAAAGATTATTTGCTTACTCTAAATCATTAATCTTGGGCAGCCTCGGTGGCTCAGCAGCTTAGTGCCACCTTCAGCCCGGGGCCTGATCCTGGAGACCCGGGATTGAGTCCCATGTCAGGCTCCCTGCATGGAGCCTGCTTCTCCCTCTGCCTGTGTCTCTGCATCTCTCTCTCTCTCTCTCTCTCTCTCTCTCTCTCTCTCTGTGTGTCTCTCATGAATAAATAAATAAAATCTTTAAAAATAATAAATAAATCATTAATCTTACTCTCTAAGGCTTCTTTTTAAAGATTTATTTATTTATTAAAGTTTTTTTTTTTTAAGTTTATTCCTGAGAGACACAGAGGGGATGGGACAAGACACACACAGAGAGAGAAGCAGGCTCCATGCAGGGAACCCAATGTGAGACTGGATCCTGGGACTCCAGGATCACGCCTTGGGCCAAGGGCAGATACCCAACCGCTGAGCCACCCAAGCGTCCCTAAGATTTATTGATTTATCTAGAGAGCACATCAGAGAGGGGGCAGGGGCAGAAAGAGAGAGAATCTCTAGCAGACTCCCTCTTGAGCATAGAGCTCAGTGCAGGACTCTATCTCATGACCCTCGAGAATCATGACTAAGTTGAAATCAAGAGTTGGATGCTTAACCACCTGAGCTACCCAGACATCCCTAAGATTTTTTCTTATGAGTTCAGTAATACTGTGTAGCTGACTTAAATTTTGTCTATTCAACTGATTATATAGAAGAAGCCACTTTTACTTGATGAACGGTGTATAGATGTTAAAAAATGAAATGAGAGGTATTTTTTCTTACTACTCAAGTGATTGTTTACTTCCTCTTGTTTTTTCCAGGAGGTTATCATCTTGTGAAAATTGGAGATTTATTCAATGGGAGATATCACGTCATCCGAAAGTTGGGCTGGGGACACTTTTCAACAGTGTGGTTATCATGGGATATTCAGTAAGTTGTAGTGGTCCTGCAAAAGAATTAGTTAGGTAATGCCTTAGTTTTTTCATATGATTTTCCAGAGATAATCCTGCCTTCACTCTAGCTCTAGGCTGATTTCTTGATCAGAATTTTGTTGTTGATAATCTTTATGTTTTTTTTTTTTTTTATAAGGATGGCGGTGGAGGTTATGCCACACACAACCTTCCTTTTTTTATTTTTAAGATTTTATTTATTTACGAGAGACACACACACAGAGAGAGGCAGAGAGGGAGAAGCACGCTCCATGCAGGGAGCCCAATGTGGGACTCGATCCCGGGTCTCCAGGATCACACCCTGGGCTGCAGGCGGCACTAAACCGCTGCGCCACCGGGGCCGCCTGATAATCTTTATGTTCTTGAGCAAGATTGTCTTTCCTCTGGGAAAGAGGCACCTTAAAGACAAAAGATTGTTTTAAATTAGTATTCATAAGGCACTTGGAACTCAGAAATTAAAAGCATTGCAAATATTCAATGAAAGTGTGGTATATAAATTCATAGAGTGTTTTTGTCTGTTTTGTTTTAATTGGGGTAGTTATTATTCATGAGAGACACACAGAGAGAGGCAGAGACAGAGGCAGAGGGAGAACCAGGCTCCATGCAGGGAGCCTGATGTGGGACTCAATCCCAGGTCTCTAGGATCCTGCCCTGGGCCAAAGGTGCTAAACTGCTGGGCCACCAGGGCTGCCCCAGATTTGCTCAACCTCTAAAATTTTTCCTACATAAAAGTATAGGCAATTAACATTGGATGCTTACCTACAAATATAGATAATCTTTGATGAGACAGTAATTGAGATCTAAACACTTTTTTTTTTAAATCAGTTTGATTTCACCCCAAGTATTTCTTCTGGCTTCTTATAGCAAAGGGTTATAGGTGGGTTTTTTTTTTTTTTTTTTTTTTTGGTTATAGTTTTTAAGCTTTTAGCTTTCAACATGTAGATAGATACACAGGATACTTCTGGTCTGATGTGGTTCTCCCCCTTGCTTACTCCCATTTTGTGGTTTTACTTGGATTCAAAGAAACATTCAGAAGATAGACTTTAACTTGGAGAAAATATGTGTGGCTGACATTACCTGAGAACAGGTTTTCTTCCTTCTCTAAACGAAATCTGGTCAGTTAGTCCCATTACCACTTACACGTGATTGCATAGAAATAATCTATGTTTAAAGTACAAGGAAACATGGATCATTATTTGTACTTTGTCACTGCCTCCCGATTATGGCTAAATCTTACCTTCCTAAAGTAAGGATAGAGCATTAGTCTAAACTGCTTGTGTTTGTTCTCAGGGGGAAGAAGTTTGTGGCAATGAAAGTAGTTAAAAGTGCTGAACATTATACTGAAACAGCACTAGATGAAATCCGGTTGCTGAAATCAGTGAGTATTAGATCATATGTGTGAAAAAGCATCGTAAGCAAAATTTTACTGAATTAAGATATACCAAATGTAGACTTTTTAGCATGACTAATTTTTATTGTAAAGTTCCAATATCCTTTAAAGATGTAGAGGCAGATAACAATATTTATACATTCTGTGCATGTGATGGGGGAAGTGGTGGATTTCCATCATAAACACTGAAAAAAACTTTCAAATAAATGGAAATGTTTATTGAGCATGTTTTATATACCAGATAGCACAAAATATGTTTTACTTTCCTACTGAGGTTAAAAGTAAAGTGTGACAATAACCAAAATAAGAGCCCAGATGTCCATCACAGATGAATGGATAAAGAAGATGTGTGTGTATATACAATGGAATATTACTTAGCCATCAAATGGCAAATCCTTGCCATTTGTTATGATGTGGATGGAATGCTAAGTGAAATAAGTCAGAGAAAAACAAGTATGTTTTCAGTCATGTGGAATTTTTTTTTATGTGTGGAATTTAAGAAACAAAATAGATGAACATAGAGGAAGGAAAAGTAAAATATGGCAAAATTAGAGAGAGACAAACCTTAGGAGACTCCTAACTATAGGAAATAAATAGGGTTGCTAGAGGGGAGGTTGGGAGAATGAGGTAACTGGGTGATGGGCATTAAGGAGGGCACGGGATGTAATGAACACTGGGTGTCATATACAATAGCTGAATCACTAAACCATACCTCTGAAATTAATTAAAAAAAAAAGTAAAGTGTGAATAAGTATATCACTTCTATTTTATGCTTTAAAGTATTACAAAAATCTATAAAACAAACACTGCTTATTCCTTTTATATCTGAAAACTTGGCAAATTTATAAAAACTTAGTTTTGTTATAAATTAGGAAGCTATGGTAGAAGGAGCTTAAATTCAGAGTTGTAAAACCTGGGCTTTAAGACCAGCCCTAGTCCAGTATTCTCCTCCAGGTCATCACTACATTTCTTCTGAGCCTTAGAGTTTTCATTTGTAAAGTGAGGATGTTAGACCAGGAGAGCTCTAAAAGTAATTTTCAAAGTGCCACTCTGACAAGCCTGTGTCCGAAAATTAAATCAGTACTGCTTGCTCCCTTCATTGAGAAGGTTTTCCTATGCGGGGGAAAGGTCAGCTTGAGTAAACAGCATGATGAATGTTGGTTCAATGGTTGATTTGCATCCTGTAAAACTCCTTAATTCCTTATGGCTTGGTAACCAGCAGTTAATTTGGGAGTCACACTTTTAGTAGAAAAATGGTTGAATTAGAGCAATAGTCTTTGTCAGTTGTATTTCCTTTTGTGCTCCATTTATTTCTTTGCATATTTGAGTTACTAAAATTTTAATGTTTTTCTTTGTCATTAATCTTTTGTTACATATGTTGCAGGTGTTCCCTCCCCACCATTTGGCTTATTTCAGTGATTTCCTTTACACTAAATACTGTCTCTTTCCCACCGTAGGTTCGTAATTCAGACCCTAATGATCCAAATAGAGAAATGGTTGTTCAACTACTAGATGACTTTAAAATATCAGGAGTTAATGGAACACGTATCCTTTTAAGAACCTGTTTGAAAATAAATCACGAAATAACCTTATCTCCATGAAAGGAACCAGATTTATAGCATTCATCTCTTTTCTCAAGGCAAAGTATAATCAAACTACTTTGTGTTATTGTAAACTTCTGAACACAGATGTAAATCTTGTTTATCTTTATATGTTGTAACTTACAGTGTTGTAGAGCGATGTCAAGGTATTGCTTTACATTTTTTCCCCTTCCCAAGCAAATCAAACCAAGTCAAAAGAAAAACGTAAAAAAATAAAAACAGTAGTAGTATAGGTTCTGAGATTTTTATCAATTAGTACAGAAACTTTTTTTTTTTTAATTTTTAAATTTTTATTTATTTATGATAGTCACAGAGAGAGAGAGAGAGAGGCAGAGACACAGGCAGAGGGAGAAGCAGGCTCCATGCACCGGGAGCCCGACGTGGGATTCGATCCCGGGTCTCCAGGATCGTGCCCCGGGCCAAAGGCAGGCACCAAACCGCTGCGCCACCCAGGGATCCCTAGTACAGAAACTTTAATGGAAGTAATTTTTCATGAGAAACACTGGGCGAAGAAAAATGTAACACATTTTATTATCTTCCAGCCTTCAGCATTGAGGAGACTGTGCATATAGGTTATGCTTAGAATTTAAACAGGTATGATTGCATTTTAGCATATTGAAAAAACTGACTTGTTTTATGTTTTTATCTGCATTTTTAGAATTTCTAGTGTTGGAAGGAACCTTACCTGATATTTTCCTAAGTTAATATCAAAGTGACAAGTAGTGAGCTGATTGATTGTTGTGACAGCCATGCTTATGAAGGCCTGTCAGACTTTTCAAAATAAAAGATGAAGTAGAATCTCACTTGGATTGGAGAGTCTAAAACTGCCTGTTCATAAACTACTGAAAAATGTAAAAGGAAAGAAATTTCATTTCTCATTCTACTATTCTTACATATTTAGCTTCTTAAGAGAAGCTAAATTAACACATACTGTTAATTGCCAATTATGATCTTTTTTTAAGGAGATGGGCTTCATCTGATTCTGGCATCATGTGGACTATGGTAAGAGATTTGAATGGAAAAATGAGAGAAAACAGGTGATAATGTGTATTATACCTGCCATTCTGAATTTAGTTGTGAGTTACTTCCTTGGAAAAGTACAAATCACAGGGATGCCTGGGTGGTTCTGGGGTTAAGATTCTGCCTTTGGCCTGCTTCTCCCTCTGCCTCTCTGTCTCTTCTCTATCTCTCTCGAATACATGAATAAAAAAATCTTTAAATAAATAAATAAAATAGAATCTTGTGACTATTGTGGTCACTTTGTAGATGGCTTACTCTGTGTGCATATAATAAGGCTAATAACCAAGATCTAAAATCATACATTAGGATGTCACGATGGCCATTAGATTCTGTTTCCCTATTATTTGATCTTATAATGTCATGCCAACTCTCTGCTCATTTGGGAAAGTTACAAGTAAAATTAGAAATATTCTAAATAGTCTCTTCAGTAATGCTGAGTACCTTTGGAGTCTAATGAAGAAAGGTTTTGTTTTTGATTTTGCTTTTAACTATTGAAATCTTAGTGGATTTGAATTTAAAGTTCCAAGGGATTTCCCAAGTATTAACAGGTGGTTTCTCTGTAGTTTTATCCACTGAGTCCTTTGTCCTGAGCCCGGTTCTCTTTGCCCTTCCTTCTGCTTGTCTCCCAAGTATCTTGGCTACTGCAGTTTTGCTGCTAATAGAGATTGAAAAGGATAAAACTCAGAGCACTGAGTTAATGGTTAATGGATTATGCTGTTCTCTTCTCACAACATAAGCATGTCTGCATGGAGGTATATATCTGTATTTTTCTTTGCATCTGAGCATTTCCAGAGCACTGTCCTTTCCCATACTGAAATATAAGGGGCCTTGAACTAGAAAGTCAGTTATGTAGACTTCAGTATACATCGTTCATTCTACTTCCGTAGGTGGTAAGGGGCAAGAAGTGATGAAAGAGGGACAACTGTTCTATATATACTATTGACATTAACTGGTGAGTGTCCTTTTTTGGCCATCTGTATGACCTACTATGTCTTTAGGAGACTTCTTTTTTTTAATATGTATTTTGCCTCTTCCTAGCTCCTCTTACTCATAATGTGCTCTAAATGTGACTCGTCAGTGTTTAGTACTTTGTAAGTTTTTTCTTTACACCACCTCCCCAAGAAAAAATTTTCATGTATCCTTCTATCTAGTTCTTTCTGTTTCTTAAGCTACTAAATGTTTGGTCATTTTTATATCACTGCTTACAGATTAAAATACCATTGTCAAATTGTAAGCTTTCAACAAATTAAAGATTGAAACTAGGAATATAAGAGAATAACTTAAATTTTTTTTGTTTTTTTTGGGGGGGGGTTGTTTCTTTAAGGAACCTGCATTTTCAAAAAATCCTGTTTTGGTATATTTCATGTATACAAAAGTAGAATAGTTTAATGAATCCCCACAAGACACATTACCCATTTTAGATCTTGTGTAATCTTGTTTTGTCTCTGTCTACCTCCTGCTAATTTTGTGGCCAACCTTAGATATATTATTTCACTCACAGTTATCTTAGAATGTATCTCCAGGGACGCCTGGGTGGCTCAGCAATTGGGCATCTGCCTTTGGCTCAGGGCATGATCCTGAGGTCCTGGGATCAAATTCCACATCGGGCTTCCTGCATGGAACTTGCTTCTCCCTCTGCCTGTGTCTCTGCCTGTCTCTCTCTCTCTCTCTGTCTGTGTCTCATGAATAAAATCTTAAAAAAGAATGTGTCTCCAAGAGACAAGGATGTTAAAATATAACCTCAATACAATTATTACACCTAAAAAAAATTGGGACCAGTTTTTTTGTTATTCAGTGTCTAATCTAGTCAGTGTTTCAGTCTCTAAATGTCTCATATTTTTTGTTCTTTCAGTTTTTAATTCTTACTTAGGTCAGGGTACACATAAGTCTTTGCAGTTTCTTTATTCTTTGCCACATCGAGATATTCCAGGCTCTTGTACATTTCCTGTCCTGAACCTGGAATTGGCCATTACTTCTTAAGCCTTAATTCCTTTTAGTAGGAAATGGCAAGCATAATCTAAGCACTAGAAGTACACATTGTCATGGAGTTGTTAACTGCCATTACTTTTATGATTTGTTGATCTGTTGGCAAAGAGCAGAAATCTTCATTCTCTTCTTCCCCTCCTTTATTTATTTATTTATTTATTTTTTATTTTTTATTTTTTACATTGCATGAAGTTGTCCCCACAGCTTATTCTTGTGGGTGGGTAAGCTGGTTAGTTGGTTTCGATATTTTTTCTCCATGTATTTATCATTTTGCATGGTTTCTATTGCTGTGCCATTCATGTTCACTAATCTTTTCATTCTGCAGTGCCTAATCTGCCATTTATCCAATACAGTGTGTTTTTCATCTCTTACACTGTACTTTTCATCTCAGAAGTTCATTTTAGGTTTATATATTTATAGTACTATGTCTCTACTTTTTAACATACAGACTATAGCTATAACTGCTTAATTTCCTTGTCTGCTAATTCTGGCGCCTATGTCAGTTCTGGTTCGTTTTGAATGATTGATTATTGGAGTTTTCAGGTTTGTTTTCTTGCATCTTTGCTGCCTAGTAATCTTGTGATTTTTTTTTTTTTTTTTTTTTTGCATTTGGCTGCTGGATATTTTCCATTCCCATAAATCTTCTTGAGCTTTGTTCTGGGATGCAGTTATATCACTTGGAAACAGTTGGATCCTTTTCAGATTTTACATTTATGATTTGTTAGATAGATCCAGGGTAGTGTTCAGTCTAGGACTAATTATTAATTCCCTGTACTGAGGCAACACCTCCCTGAATACCCAAGCACACCCATGACTATGAATTTTTCTAGCCTTTATGTTTTTTTAATTGAGATAAAATTCACGTAGAACATAGAAAATTCACGTGACATTACATTAATTTTGAATGTACACAAATGAATGATTTATACACAGTAAGATAAAACATATCTTACCACAGTAAGATAACATCCATTACCATTCATAGTTACTCACCTGTAACAGTGAGTTAACATTTTTCCTGTTGCAGGTGAGTAACTCTGAATAACAAGTAAATCTTTCCTTGTGATGAGAACTTTTAAGATCTACTTTCTGAGCAACTATCAAATACACAATATAGCATTGTTAACTCTAGTCACCATTCTGTACATTATATCCCCAAGACTTATTCATTTTATAATTGGAAGTTTGGGGCAGCCTGGGTGGCTCAGCGGTTTAGCCCCGCCTTCAGCCCAGGGCATGATCCTGGAGTCCCAGGATCGAGTCCCACGTCAGGCTCCCTGCATGGAGCCTGCTTCTCTCTCCGCCTGTGTCTCTGCCTCTCTCTCCTCTATGTGTATTCTCATGAATAAAAATAAATAAAATCTTAAAAAAAAATTACTGGAAGTTTGTATACACACACCACATCTTTATCCATTCTTCCATCAGTGGACTGTGTCTTGGCTATTGTAGGTAATGCTGTAATGAGCATGAGGATGTAGGTAACTTAATTTGAGATAACAGTTTCATTTCTTTCAGATAAATACTCAGAAGTAGAATTGCTGGGTCTATTTTTAATCTCTTGAGGAACCACTGACCCTATTTTCTGTAGTTTTCTGCACCAATTTATGTTTCCACCAGCAGCACACAAGGGTTCCCTTTTCTCCACATCCTCACCAACACTTGTTCTCTCTCTCTTTTTGATAATAGTCATCCTGACAGTTGTGAGGTGCTATTTTGTTGTGGTTTTGATTTGCATTTCTGTGATGATTTAGTGATGTTGAGCACCTTTTCATTTACCTGTTGGCCATCTTAATGTCTTTTTGGGAAGAATGTCTAGTTATATCCTCTGCTCATTTTTAAAAAAATATTTTATTTATTTGACAGAGAGCAGAAGCAGAGAAAGGGTGGAGGGAGAGGGAGAAGCAGTCTCCCGATTGATCAGGGAACCCAACTCCGGACTCAATTGCAGGACTCTGAGATCATGACCTGAGCCAAAGACAGATGCTTAATGGATTGAGCCAACCAGGCACACCTCATTTTTTATTTTTTTATTTTATTTTTACTTTTTTAAAAGATTTTATTTATTCATGATAGACATAGAGAGAGAGAGAGGCAGAGACACAGGCAGAGGGAGAAGCAGGCTCCATGCAGGGAGCCTGACGTGGGACTCGACCCCGGGTCTCCAGGATCGCGCCCCAAGGCCAAAGGCAGGCGCTAAACCACTGAGCCACTCAGGGATCCCCACACCTCATTTTTTAATAAGATTTTTTTCAATTGAGTTGTGCAAGTTCCTTATATATTAACCCCTTATCAGATACATAGTTTGCAGATATTTTCTCCTATTCAGTACATTGCCGTCTCATTTTGTTAATGGTTTCTTTTGGTGTGCAGAAGAGTATTATTTATTTTTTAAAGATTTTATTTATTTATTCATGACAGACACAGAGAAAGAGAGAGGCAGAGACACAGGCAGAGGGAGAAGCAGGCTCCATGCAGGGAGCCTGATGTGGGACTGGATCCTGGTTCTCCAGGATCAGGCCCTGGGCTGAAGGTGACGCTAAACCATTGAGCCACTCAGGCTGCCCAGAGTTTTAGCTTGATTTAGTCCTCTGTTCATTTCTACTTTTGTCGCCTTTGCTTTCTTTTGGTGTCAGATCCAAAAAAATAATCGCCAAGACTAGTGTCAAGGAGCTTACCTCCTATGTTTTTGTCTAGGAGTTTTATAGTTTCAGATCTTAATGTTCAGGTCTCTATTTTGAGTTAATTTTCTGTATGTAGTGTAAGATAGTGTTCAAGTTGCTTTATTTTGCATGTTGCTAATTTTCCCAACACCATTTATTGAAGAGACTTGTTCTTTCCCCAGTGTATATTTACAACTCCTTGTCATAAATGAATTGACTATATATATGGGTTTATTTCTGGCCCATGACTATGACCATGAATTTGTCTAGCCTTTTTGATGAGAACAGACATTGTTGGAGTCCTCTGGAAACAGTGGCCACTGTTCCCTCTAATCCCTTCAGATACTTTCCCCCTGCCTCCAGTAGTTTCCTTGTATACCTCTGCTGATTAGTCTGTGCTAAATACTTGAGGGCATCCCTCTGCAGATCTCCGGGATTCTCTTTCTGCAGCTGTCTCCCTCTGGTACTTTGTTCTATGACATGTAGCTGCCTTGGTCTCCCAAGACTCTTAGCTCCATCTCTTAAACTCAAGGGATCTGGAAAGGCTCAAGGCAGTAAGATGGGGCAATCATAGGATTCACCTCATTTGTTTCTCCTTTCTCAAGGATCACTGCCTTTGTTGCCTAATGTCAGGGTCAATAAATCTGTTGTTTATGTGTTCTGTCTGCTTTTGTTGTTGTCATTTTAACTAGGAAGGTCAGTCCAGTCCTTGCTAACTCCATTTTGACTGAAGCAGAAGTTTCTAGGTAAATGTTTAGCTCTTAAGCAATTGCCAACCAGTTTTCCAAAGTGGTTATACAATTTTACACTTTCGTTAGCAAATATGAGAGTTTTAATTGTTCCACATCCTTCCCTACATTTGGTCTGGTACCTTTTTCCTTTTATAATTAATAAGCAATCTGGGATGATACTGTGACATTGTGACTTTATTCCCAACAGTCTTTCACTAGTAGTTTTAGTGTTCATTGATTCATACTTGAATCAATTATCACTATAGGAATTGTAAAAGTGTGATTTTCTATTTCTGTCTCTTTGTATACTTATTTAGTTGACTTTTTTTTTTTAAGATTTTATTTATTTATTCATGAGAGACACAGAGAGAGAGAGAGAGGCAGAGACACAGGCAGAGAGAGAAGCAGGCTCCATGCAGGGAGCCCAATGTGGGACTCGATCCCGGCTCTCAGGATCACGCCCTGGGCTGCAGGCGGCGCTAAACCACTGCACCACTGGGGCTGCCCCTAGTTGACTTTTTCTATAAAGAAATATTTACAGGAGCATCAGACTGGCTTAGTCTTGCAGTCATGACTCCAAGCCTCATGTTGGCTATAGAGATAACTTAAAATCTTTAAAAAGTTAAAAATAATAAAAATTTAAAACTAAAAAAGATAATTCCTTATTCACAACACATACCTTTTTTTTTAGTATCTGTTTGGACTCATTCAATTTTTACTTTTGAGTTAAGTCATAACTTCATTATTTAAAATGTTTTCAGCTTGGCTGGTATCCTCTTCAAGCTGGTTCCTGTTCCTTTTTGATATGTTCCATTACTGTTCACACAGCAAGGTTTCCAGGTTCGCCTGGGATTTAGCCATTTCTTAAGGAACCTAGGTTTTCCTTTAGTGGAGAATCTTATTTAATGGAAAAATGTGGGTACTAGGTCATTATTACATATGTATATCTTGACTTTGCCATTTCTGGAGGTACAAGGTAGCAACATACTACTGAAATCCCAGCAGTGCCCTGCAGGCTAGTAGGTTTGTAGAGTTATTCCTGCTTATGTTGATTGGGCTTATGTTCTCATACATAAAGAGAACACATGGTGGCAGTAGAATCAAGATTAGTTTTGTAATCTACAGAGCATAAAGCAAGCCAGTTTCTTATTTTTAGAAAATGTTGGCCTTCACGGTGTTTTTTTTTTTTTTTTTTTTAGGTTAAGTTTTGGTACATTATCTCCTGTTGTTAAAACAGAAGTTATTTTTTTCCTGCTTTGAGACTGTGAGAGTAGGGATTGTTACTCTGAACATTAATTTTGCATCAGGGAAAAGTGCCTAAGCCTAGTGCTTCCACTAATTGGATGTGGTTTCCCTGTTCTTTTACTACTGAGTATTTTAATTTAATTTTTTTAAAGATCTTATTTATTTATTTATGGAGAGACACACTCAGAGAGAGGCAGAGACCCAGGCAGAGGGAGAAGCAGGCTCTATGCAGGGAGCCCGTGGGACGCGATCCTGGGTCTCCAGGATCACGCCCTGGGCTGAAGGTGGCGCTAAACTGCTGAGCCACCCAGGCTGCCCACTACTGAGTATTTTAATGTGCACAGTTTTATTGATAAACCAGTCCCGTCCCACCCCCTGAAATTTTCTATTTCTTGGCTGTTTTCAGTTACTAAAGCATTCATGAATCTTTGGAATTCAGAATATTGACAGCCAGATATCTTTTTAGTCATACTCTATCTTTGTATACTGAAGGAATAAAACAGTAATAATTTCATTGGGGTGGAGCGCATTATTTTGCCTCTTTTCTTCTCTTGTGCCTTCCTCTTCCTTCCTTAACAAACTCCTAGATATCTGCATGGTGTTTGAAGTCTTGGGGCATCATCTGCTCAAGTGGATCATCAAGTCTAATTATCAGGGGCTTCCACTGCCTTGTGTTAAAAAAATTATCCAGCAAGTATGTATTTTAGTATTTTCTATGTGCTGATTGTTTTAGATTCTTAAAAGTGGCAAGAGTTTCCTATATCCAATAGAATTTTTATTTTAAAAACTAGAGAATTTTATTTGCTAAAATTAAGTGGTTTAGCCCCTAGTGTTTATTCTGTCATTAAGTGTCTTAGCAATAACCATTTTTCCAGATTCATCTCCTGTAATAATCATTAGAGGGGAAGGTGTGTTCAGTGACTGATGTTGGAAATTTGGAGCCCGTACCCAGGAGTTCTGTTGCAAATATTGATTATGTGGTAATAGAGAATTACTATGTCAAATTATTAATATCATTATAGAATATTATTCAAGGGCATTTTCTAATATTCTAAATAGGTTTCAATATACAGTAAAGGAGTTTACTCTCAGGAAAATATTAGTATTTGAAAGGGCAAATAATTGTTTGGGTAATGTGTTTTGGTGGAAAGAGCTCCAAACTAGGAATCAAGAGATCTCAGTTCTATATCAGCAAGGAAATTTGAATTAAAGACATAATCCAAATCTCTTTCATCACACATATGTCAACATTTAAAGAGCATAATGACCTTTTTTCTGAGTCTTTGTGTACTTCATTAAATATCTCCAAATACAATTAGCTTTTTAAAACTTTATTATAAACTCTTACCTTTGCTCATAGTTGACAAGTTATCTTTCTGGGGAAGTTTCTTTCTGCCTTATTAAAAATGCTTTATTCTCTGTTGAAAACTACCATATTGTTTTTATATTTTTATTTTTTTAAATGTTGTGTTGTGATTTCTTTCTTCTCCAGAAAGACTTGTATTCTGTGTTTGCAAGTCTATTGCTCTATTCCCATCCAGGTGTTACAGGGTCTTGATTATTTACACACCAAGTGCCGTATCATTCACACTGACATTAAACCAGAAAACATCTTGTTGTCAGTGAATGAGCAGTACATCCGAAGACTGGCTGCAGAAGCAACAGAGTGGCAGCGATCTGGAGCTCCTCCACCTTCTGGATCTGCGGGTATGTTTTCTTTGAGGACTTTGGTCTCATTAGAAGTTAAGAGAAGTTCTGGGGCACCTGGGTGGGTTAGTTGGTTAAATGTCCAACTCTTGATTTCAGCTCAGGTCATGATTTCAGGGTCCTTGGATCAAGCCCCAAGTCGGGCTCCCCACTGAGCAGGGAGTCTGCTTGCTCCCTTCTCCTTCTACCCTACCTCCTGCTCACCCACTCTGTCTCTGTGTCTTTCAAATATGTAAATAAATCTATAAAAAAAAAAGTTAAGAGAAGTTCTTATTTTAATTCTGCTACTCATTCATTTGTATGCTATAAAAGCTGACTCATCTTCTTGTTTGTTTGTTTGTTTTTTTTTTAAGGTTTTATTTATTTTATGAGAGACACACAGGGGAGCAAGATAATCAGAGACACAGGCAGAGGGAGAAGCTGGTTCCATGCAGGGAGCCGGACGTGGGACTCGATCCTGGGTCTCCAGGATCAGGCCCTAGGCTGAAGGCAGGCACTAAACTGCTGAGCCACCCGGGCTGCCCTCATGTTCTTGTTTTAAAATATTTTCTCTTGTGATTTAGTGTCCATTTTTGGTGTGTTTACCTCTTACCATGAGCATAACCTGTATGCTTGCTTATAGATCAGTGTGATCTGTGCGGGAGCAAAATAACTTTGCTATTAAGAACTTGAATTTAAGCACTGGAGTGGACAGACCTGGTTTGAATCCTGGCTTCATCACTGGCTGGGTGTTCTTGAGCAAGTTCTTGACTTGCTTTGACTTTCTTTTCTTTCATGCAGGAGTTCTTGAGATTTAGTTCCATGTTAAAGCAGTTAATAGGTTGCCACACAGTGTTGTGCCAAATAAATGATGGCTGATTATGATGGTTTTTTTGCCATTTGGAATATATATTTTTTAATTTTAATAGTTTTATTATATTTGAGGGGTTTTTTGAGGAACTTTCTTGATCCTCAAGGCAAATGAAGCCTAGGGATGTCTAGGTGGCTCAGCGGTTGAGCGTCTGCCTTTGGCTCGGAGTGGGATCAAGTCCCACATCAGGCTCCTGCCTCTGCCTATGTCTCTGCCTCTGTCTCCCATGAATAAATAAATAAAATCTTTAAAAATAATAATAATGAAGCCTAAAGAAGGGGAAATGAGAAGGTGTTTGATAGGCATAGAGTTTGATTTTTTCCAAAATGAAAACATTCTAGAAATATTACACAAAAGTGTGAGTATAATTAGCACTATTTGAACTGTATGCTTAAGAATGGTTCAGAGGGAAATTTTACTTAGTGTGGATTTTCCTACAATTTAAAAAAAATTTCTTGCGGAAGATTCTACCTCCTGCCTAAGCTAAACTAACATCTATAACATGATGTGTAATAAATTACTATATAATTCTTGATGCCATGCTCCATTTAAAACTGACCACTGCCAAGGGGAAGAAGTAAGAGACGGGGTTCTGGGTGGGAACGATGGGGTTATTGCCTGTCATTTTCTATTTTAAGCATATATAGGAGTGAGATTTTTGCAGCATTAATAGTGGAAACAAAATATGGGGACTTGGCTCTTTGCAATTACAGGTTTTATCTGGGAAAGAATTTATTTAAACTTAATTAATTTTGCCAAGTTGTATATGCATTATTCTTTTTTTTTTAAATGGTACTTCTATCGAAGTTGCTTAAAAACAGTAGTTTTCTCTGTAACATAAACCTGCATTGCTTGCTGAATGCCAGGATTCTTACTTGGTTTTCTTTTCTTTTCAGTCAGTACTGCGCCCCAGCCTAAACCAGTAAGTATAAGGTGTTTCTATATTTAATTCTGATCTCTGGGCAGTGGGCAGGGATTCTTGTTTTAGGGATCACTGTATAGAGTATGAAAACCAAAGAAAAACATATTCCTGCGCTTCTATATTTTCTCCAATAAATTCTCTTGCATTTTTAACAAGTTTGTACTGGTGAGGCTTCTGTAAACTTGAGTGTATCTGAGAGTACACCAGCCCCACACACAGCTCAGAGGACCAAAATTTATTGTTAAGTTTGTTTTTATTTGGTTTCATAAGGGTATCCACATTGTTTAAGTTAATGAGAAACTTCAGTGCTATGTTAGGGAAAGATTGAAATGTAATTAGGAAATATTAAAGTTAACAGTTATCTCCAACTGGGGGTAATGGATTAGCCACCTGAAGGCTTTATCTGTTTGTAATCTCCGCCCAGGCTGACAAAATGTCAAAGAATAAGAAGAAGAAATTGAAGAAGAAGCAGAAGCGCCAGGCAGAATTACTAGAGAAGCGAATGCAGGAAATTGAGGAAATGGAGAAAGAGTCGGGCCCTGGGCAAAAAAGACCAAACAAGCAAGAAGAATCAGAGAGTCCTGTTGAAAGACCCTTGAAAGAGAACCCACCTAATAAAATGACCCAAGAAAAACTTGGTATAAATAGAGCATACACAAAAATTTACTTTAACATTAATTTATCATTGTTCTATAATATTACTGGTTTCATGCATACAGCACATCTCTGGGGGTGTCCTTATACAGTAAGAGTACAGAACCTTCATAAATGTCAGGCAGGTAATATTTAAATGTAATTTCTGAATTTTCTATGGAAATGCAACATAGACTTCATTTTGCAATTGAATAAGGATAAGATCTTTGTCCTTCCATAAATAGGTCGTAGATGTTCAGTCATGTTTTTATGTCACCCTGTGTAAGTTCTAGAAAACGTTTTAATCTTGTGGAGAAAATTTTTTTGTTCTTTTACTCATACACATAACACATACATCCTTTTTGTCTGTTTGTTCTTAGAAGAGTCAAGTACCATTGACCAGGATCAAACACTTATGGAACGTGGTGTAGAGGGTGGTGCACCAGAAATTAATTGCAATGGAGTAACTGAAATCATTAATTATACTGAAAACAGTAATAAAGAAACATTGAGGCTTAAGGAGGATCTACATAATGCTAATGACTGTGATGTCCAAAATTTGAAGCAGGAACCTAGTTTCCTAGGCTCCCAAAATGGAGACAGCAGCACATCTCAAGAAACAGACTCTTGTACACCTATAACCTCTGAGGTATCAGATACCATGATGTGCCAGGCTTCACCAAATGCAGAGCAGTCATTCAATGAACAGGACATCAGCCAACTTCAGGAAAGCATCCGGGCAGAGATACCCTGTGAAGATGAGCAAGAGCAAGAACAAAATGGACCATTGGACAACAAAGGTACCTAGATAGACATACTGCCCCAATACTCCTTCCCTGAATAGTATATTCATGAATTTCTAGACCGAAGCTACCATTCATTGTTTTTATAAATAAAGCTCTACAGCAAGTACCCAAGTTACCTTCCACTGTGTACATTTCTAACTAATTTTGAGTTGTATTAGTCATGTAGTATGCGCACAGCATTTCACTTTTTTGCTCCAAAGGCAGAGGTAGTTTTTTTGTGTGTGTGTGTGTGTTTTTTTGTGTGTGTGTGTTTTTTTTTTTAGAGGTAGGTTTTAATTGTGTAAACTGAAGGTGTCACTATACTCTTTTTATCTTACAAAAATTAGATAAATTTTGCCAGTCAAGGACCTAGGTATATTGCTTCAGAGAGTTTTATTAATTTTGGGGTATTTGTGTGTTCACTAAACAGTCTTACTAATGGTATCCTTTGTCTATAGGAAAATCCACTGCTGGAAATTTTCTTGTTAATCCCCTTGAGCCAAAAAATGCAGAAAAGCTCCAAGTGAAGATTGCTGATCTTGGAAATGCCTGTTGGGTGGTAAGTTAAACTTATTTTATCTTAGTGCTGTGTTTTGAAGTGACTAGGAATAAATGAGAACTTGAACTTTAATTGTGCTAAGGAAGAAAAAACATCTGCAGATCTATATCCAGGTTGCCAGTTAACATTTTAGTGAACATTTTTTTCACTGTTTTCTTATTAGCCTTCTGTTATTGGAAAGTTCAAATATATTTCCAGAAGTAGAGAGAGTGGTATACTCCTCACTCCCACTCCAGGTACCTATCACCCAGATACAGTAATGTTAACTCCTGGCCAGTCTTGTTTTATCTGTATCCTCATTCACTTTCATATGCACAGTGCTTATATTTGTACTTCCCTTTTTCAAAATTGGCATCTAACTTAACTCATTGTAATCTTTTAAGTCCCTTAACATATTTTGGACACCTTTCTTTGTCACCCAGAAATTTACATCAAATTATGTTTATTATGTAATATTCCCTAAGGTATTGTACGTTTTACACATTTTGGATGGCTCATTGTGATGAGTATCTTTGCTCATGATCCTTGTGTGGTTGTCCTTAGGACATACCCTAGACATAGAATTCCAAAGTCAAAAGTTGGGTGCTTTTTAAAAAAGGGGTTTTTGATGTATAGTGTCATATTAATACTGTTGTTTATCTAGTTAAGAATTAGTGAAGAATTAAGAGGGGGGCACATTATTTTTGAATGAACATCTCAAAAATCGACAGTAGAATGATTTGCACATAAATGACAGTACTTGGAATCCTATACTTTCTAACAGGAATGTTGAAGATTGCTGAAGCAAAAACTATGCATTGTTGAAAATCGACTTTAATAGGTTTTACACTTATTTTATACTTCAGATTTTTTATTCCATGAGACATTCTGTACCTCACTTCTAGGATATTGTGATAACTTTTTAGAAAAAAAAATGAAGTCAGAGCTTAGCACTGACTGGTAGGAATGGGGAAAAACTCTTCAAGTAATTAGAATTACTCCACTATTAATTTATCATAAATCAAATTACCATAAGTTATGATAAGTTATTAAAATTATTACGATAAATCACTCTGGTCTAGGCCAGCCGGGGTTCACCTGGATTACTGCAGTAGCCTACTCACTCTCTCCCTTCAGCTGCCTGTGCCCCCTACGGAGTTGACAACACAGCTATCAGTGATCCTTTTAAATGTGAGTTGCAGTGACTTCCCTCAAGATGAATGCCACAGTCTTTACCATGTCCCACACACCACCAAGCAAATGATGTCTTCCTTCTGCCTGAAATTCTCTTCCCAAGATAATGTATACAACTCACTCATTTTCTTCAAGTTCTTATTCAGCTGTCGTCTTACCAGGGAGCTCCTTCCCTGAACACCTAACATATTTAGCAAAGCACTACTCTCCAAACCCGTACACCTGTATTATATTCATTCATGTATTTTCTCTTTCTTCCTCTCTCCCCTCAATTTTTTTTTCCCCATAGCACTTATCACACACAGTCTGATACTATATAATTGTCTGCTTACCATCCCTCTCCCTAAATGTACATCCCATCATGACAGATTTTTTTTGTTCACAGCTGTATAATAGTACTTATAACAGAACCTGGTACCTAAGAGGTTCTCAATAAATATGCAAGTAGGGCAGCCCCGGTGGCGCAGCGGTTTGGTGCCGCCTGCAGCCTGGGGTGTGATCCTGGAGACCCCGGGTCGAGTCCCACAACAGGCTCCCTGCATGGAGCCTGCTTTTCCCTCTGCCTATGTCTCTGCCTCTCTCTGTGTGTCTATGAATAAATAAATAAAATCTTTAAAAAAATAAATAAATATGCAAGTAAATGAATTGTAAGAAACACATTGGCTCTGTCCCAGACACCACGTTGTACAAGCATCAGATGCTTCAAGCTTCTGTGCCTTTGTGTATAGGACACCTTCCTCCATTATTGTTTTATTTTTTTTTCCATTATTGTTTTAAATATTTTATTTATTTATTCATGAGAGACACACGGAGAGGCAGAGACCTAGGCAGAGAGAGAAGCAGACTCCCTGCAAGGAGCCGGATGCAGGACTCGATCCCAGATCCCGGGATCAGGACCTGAGCCAAAGGCAGACACTCTACTACTCAGCCATCCAGGCATCCTTCTTCCATTATTTTCTAACACATTTGACACACCTTTATTCTGCTACATTTTTCCTGTCACTTTTACAGTTACTCTCTTTTTTTAATCTGCATGTCTCTTCTCTTTTTAAATGTGTCTCTGTGCTATAAAAGACTTTGCCTTCTTTTCATTAATTCACTCCTTCAGCAAACATTGGCACATGCTCTGACCTACTAGTAGGACACAGTGTGAACTAGACAACGGTATCTTACCTGCTGGATCCTGGTCAAATCTCGAATCTTACTACTCTCTGCAGCAGAGCAGCATCTAGCATTCAGTAATGGGATTGTATATGATATTCAAATTGCTTGATTTTTAAAAAATATTCTTACTAGTTTTGCATGTATATAGTTTGGATGTTGTTTCAAAAATCTGCCCCTTGGGCAGCCCTGGTGGCACAGCAGTTTATCGCCACCTGCAGTCCAGGGCATGATCCTGGAGACCCGGGATCAAGCCCCACATCAGGCTCCCTGCATGGTGCTTGTGTCTCTGCCCCTCTCTCTCCTCTTCTCTCTCTCTCTCTCTCTCTCTATGAATAAATAAAATCTTAAAAAAAAAATCTGCCCTTTCCCTTTGCCAATTTGTTACTCCCCACACGACAGTATTTACCTTCATATCACTAATAAACATCTAAGCTATACTGCTCCCAATTTTTTTCTTTCAATATTAAGCATTATTTCTTCCTAGAAAACAGGATTTACATACTATCACTAAACCCATCCCCCATGTTCCCAATTTAATATATGATTTTGGCTGGTTATTTATTCCATGTTTGCATTATTGGGACCCAGTGCTGTTTTGAGCATAAATTGTACTGATTCCTTTTCCTTTTCTGCCTAACACTGTGTTTCATTTGCTTAGTTGTCTTTGTACTATTTATTACTTTAATTCAACCGCATACTTTCACCAAGTGGTATAAATACATATACTCTAATGCATACAGATACCTTGGGTACTCTTTCAACTTCTTCCTGAAGAGCTCTGTGTGGAACCTGAGTCTTCTACCCTGAGTTCACTGTTGGATTGCCTCATATGCCTATGGCATTACTGCCATTCAGATTTCCTTTCCCCATCATTCCTGGAGATTATGTTTACTCTATCTTTATATCCTCTACTTTCTGTCTCTCTTATTTTCTTTTTTTTTTAAAGATTTTATTTATTTATTCATGAGAGACAGAGAGAGAGAGAGAGAGAGAGGCAGAGACACGGACAGAGGGAGAAGCTGGCTCCATGCAGGGAGCCTGAGGTGGGACTCAATCCCGGGACCCCAAGTCACACCCTGGGCTGAAGGCAGCACTAAACCACTGAGACACCCGGGCTGCCCTCTGATTTTCTTTCTTGGTTTTCTCCATCATTTTTGTTTGTTTGTTCTTTGTTTGTGGTTTTGTTTTGTTTTGTTTTTTGGAGTATGTACAACTTGTCGTAGCTTCCTAAGAAAATATGTGAGACTGGGAGGGGCGTCTTGCATGTCTGCTAATGTCCTACTTTCACACTCAGTTGGCTGCAATGCAGTTTTCGGTTGAAAATTATTTTCTCGGGCAGCCTGGGTGGCTCAGCGGTTTAGCATCACCTTCAGCTCAGGGCATGATCCTGGAGACCCAGGGTGGAGTCCTGTGTCGGGCTCCTTGCACGGAGCCTGCTTCTCCCTCTGCCTGTGTCTCTGCCTCTCTCCCTCTCTGCCTCTCTCCCTCTCTGTCTCTCATGAATGAATGGATGGATGGGTGAATAGATAGATAGATAGATAGATAGATATAATTTTCTCTCAGAATGTTTGTCATTGCTCCATTATCTTCTAATTCCCTGACTTGTTGCTGCTAAAGACCAATGCTATTCTGATTCTTGATCCAAAACCTTTTCCCCTGTGAAAGTCTTATAAGATTGTTATTTCATGGTGCTATGCCTCACTTGGGTCTGTTTTTATCCGTTATACTATGGACTTGATGTGCACTTACTTTTTTTAAGTTTATTTAAGCAGTTTGTACACCCAGTGTAGGGCTTCAAGATCAAGAGTCACATGCTCTTCCAACTGAGCCAGCCAGGCACCCCTGGTGTGTGTACACTTAATATTGAAATTCTAGTTCTTTGGTTTTGGCTTTGTTTGTTTGTCTGTTTGGTTTTTTGTTTTCTTTCTTTTCTTTCCTTGGTCTCTATTCTCTAGCTCTGAAATATTATCCAAATGTTAGACCTTTTATGCAGATCTTATCTTACCTTTCTCTCCTATTTTCTGTCATTTTCTTTTTGCTTTATTTTCTGGGAGATTTCTCAACTAGCTTTATTTTTTTCTCATTTCTCCTATTGCATTTTACTTTTCAAGAGTTCTTTGGTTTTCTTTCTTTTTTGGGGGGCGGGGGGGTTTACTTATTCGTTTATTTCCTCCAAGTTCTTTGGTTTTCTAATTACCTCTCAGAGGTACTCTCCCCTCAATTGTGTGGAGCATCCTTCATAGATCCTGTTTTACCCACTTGGGAGAAAACCTCCAAATGATCTGTCTGGCCAAGAAAGGGGCTGTTAGAGTGCATGATGCCCTCTGTTCTGGAGCCCTGTTTCTTTAAAAGATGTTTTTGTTGTTATTTTATTTTTATGTATTTAAAGAGTGTACTAAAGAGTGAGAGGTGTGGGGTAGAGGGGAGGAGCAAAGGGAGTGGGACAAGCGGACTCCCTGCTGAGCATGGAGCCCAACACAGGGCTTGATATCATGACCCTGAGATCATGATCTAAGCTGAAACCAAGAGTTAGATACTTAACTGACTAAGCCACTCAGGTGCCCCATCTTTAAAAGATGTTTTTATAAAGCACATTTCTGATTAAATCCCACCCTCACCCCTGTTTTCTTGTGATACCTGATACTGCCAAACCCTGATCCTTGAGGCAAGGGGTACTGTGGTATACATCACGCTGCTTCTCAGCTTTCACCAGTGGTTTATTCAGTTTTCTTGGATCCATTAAGATATTTACCAGTGATCTGGTTTTCATGTTGTAAATTTTATTACTCTAACTTCTTTGCCATTATCTTCGTTAGTTTATCCTTTAAAAATTAACACTGTGGGGCAGCCCTGGTGGCTCAGCAGTTTAGTGCTGCCTTCAGCCCAGGGCCTTATCCTGGAGACCCGGGATTGAGTCCCATGTCGGGCTCCCTGCATGGGTCCTGCTTCTCCCTCTGCCTGTGTCTCTACCCCTCTCTCTGTGTGAGTCTCATTCATTCATAAATAAATAAATCAATCAATCAATCAATCAATCAATCAATCCTTAAAAAAGATAAATAAAAATTAACACAATTCTTACTAAGGTAGAGTTTTAGGAGTGAGTAAATGTGTGTATGTGATCCACCTTCTTTACTTTTGCTGATTCTGGACCTCATTTATCATTACAGTGTCTTAAAAAAAAAAAAAAGATTCCATTTATCTATTCATGAGAGACACAGAGAAAGAGAGGCAGAGGCAGAGGGAGAAGCAGGCTTCATGCAGGAAGCCTGATGTGGGACTTGATCCCCGGATCGTGGATCACAACCCCATCCGAAGGCAGATGCTCAACCACTGAGCCACCTAGGCATCTCTACAGCGTCTTTTTATTTTATTTTTATTTATTTATTTTTTTTACAGCGTCTTTTTAAAGGCAGTAGTGAGACAGGAGGAGTAAAGATAACTCCCTTGAACAGTGTGTCCATTTTTCTAAATATATCACTGAAAAGGATGCCTGGACCCAATGCTAAAGTGTATGTGTATGTGAAGGCTCTCTCACACCAAACAATTCTTGGGCACTAGTCTGAGAATTCAGTTCAATTCTGACATTATCTACCTGGAGATAATGAGATTCCACAGGGTAAGGGGTCAGTCCCACAAGACCTCCCTCCACTTTAGATGCCAGTGGCAAGCCCATGTTACCTTTGCTTCTTGACCAACTCAAGATACCAATCACAGGTCCAGGTTGTTCCCTGTACTTCTGACTCAACTGGCTGTAAAGCAGAGATTCCCACAGCCCTTTCCTTGGGCTTGATTGATTTGCTAGAATGGCTAACAAAGCCCAGAAAAATCCCTTTACTCACTACGTTACTGATTTATTGCAAAGGATGTTATCAATAGCCAGAGGAAGGGATATATAGGGTGAGGTCTCAAAGGCACCTCTGTCCTTACAGAGCTGGGGGCCTGCCCCAGTGCCATGTGCTGGAAGCATTTTGGTTCCCCCATGTGGAAGCTTCCCAGACCCCCTCCTTTTGTGTTTTTATGGAGGCTTTATTACATAGGCATGATTGATTAACTCACCACCAGTGACTATTCAGTCCCTTACCCCTCTCCCCCCACCCAGAAATCAGAGATATGGACTGAAAATTCCCACCCTCTAGTCATAGTTAGTTCCTCTAGCAACCAGTCCCCATCCTAAGGTGGGTTCCAAAAGTTGGTTCATGAACATAGATTCAGTTGTGGTAGAAAAGGGCTTCTTAGAATAATAAGACACCCATTTTACCTTTACAGTTCTGGAGTGTTTTCAGGAACTGAGGACAGGAGACAATTTATATCAAATATGTTCCCATTACTCTTAGTGCTCCAGAAATTCCAGGGATTTAGGGAGTTGTGAGCCAAGAACAGTGGATAAAGACCAAATATATATGAGAAATACATTTTGAATGATGCATACATATGAATGATCACACACACACACAATCACCTACAGTACATTTCCACTTGAAACTCAATATCTGAACCCATTGTTTTTCTGTAAAACCACTTCCCTAAGTCTTTTCTGGTTTTTCAACAGACAGCTAATCCATTAGGCCTCTGCCACTGAGTTCTTTTTGGCTCTTCCTCCTTACCTCCCACATAGAGCCATCAAATTTTTAAATTCTGCTTATTCTTTCTTTGACTGTCCTTATGTTTAGTCCTCCCTCTCCTATCTCCACAACCAGTGTTCAGATTTTCATTCCTAAACCTAAATCTGGCCACCAACCAGAAAATCACTGGAATGATGTCCTCAGATTTCTTGTCAGTCTTTTTTTTTTTTTTTTTTTTTTTTAAAGGCCAAAGCTTGGGGTTTAAATTTTTTTTTTTTTTTTTACATTTTTTTTTAATTTATTTATGATAGTCCTACAGAGAGAGAGAGAGGCAGAGACACAACAGGCAGAGGGAGAAGCAGGCTCCATGCACCGGGAGCCCGACGTGGGATTCGATCCCGGGTGTCCAGGATCGTGCCCTGGGCCAAAGGCAGGCGCCAAACCGCTGCGCCACCCAGGGATCCCTTGTCAGTCTTCTTGTAGCACTCTGTCCTGCGCATTAACATGCAGTGATGCCAGATGAAATCCAAACTGTTTAACCTAGCGGTTAACTGTATTTGGCTTCAACAGATGTCTTTCTGTTCAATTGGTGATGTTGTCTCTACCAGAAGTACAAAAGTTGCTCTTTTTGGTCAGTCTTTGTCCCTTAGAAGCTCTGGTCAATACTGGTTTTCTCCCTGAAGCTTTCTCTTCCTAATAATCTCCTTTTCACAAATGTTCTTTCTTGGAGTTTCTGGCTAGCTCAGTCAGAGGAGCATGCAACTCTTGATCTTAGGGTTGTGAGTTCAAGCCCTACGTTGAGTATAAAGATTACTTTAAATAAATAAAACTTGAATGAATGGGGCAAAAAAAGCAATTGATCTTGTTTATGAGTTCCAGGAAAATTAAAGAATCATCTTCCACACATTCTTGTTAAATGTTTTTTAATATTATCTGTATTGTGTTCTGTATGTATGACTCATTCTAAACTTTTTTCTGCAATATTTTTTATTATGGCCAACTTCAAGCCTGTACTAAAATAGAGAGAATAGAACAGTGATGAAATCCTGTGCCATTAAACTAGTGTCACCCAGCAATTATCAACTGATTGCCAGTTTGTTTGCATCTATTGCCCCAGTCTCCCACCCATTCCAAATTATTTTGAACTATATCCCAGGTATCTTATTTTCATTCCTAAATATGGCTCTCTAAAAGACGATTCTTGCAGGTAACCATGACACAGTTGTTACCTAAAAAGTTGGCAATTCACCAATAACAAGTATTCAATCAGTTTTTACCTTGTAAACATTCTTTCAATTTTGTTTATTTGAAATGGGATCCAAGTAAAATCTATAAATACAAAAGTAGGTACTATGTCTCTTGAATTGCTTTTACTATACTTTTTTCCCTTTTCTTCCCATACAGTTTATGTGTTAAAGAAATTCCAGTGGTTTTGCTGATTGCATTCCCATGGTACTTAACATGGTCTCTGTTTCCCCTAGAATCATGTTTGAATTTTTTGGAGTGATGGGGATGGGGGAGAATGAGGCCAAGAGTTCTTTATAGGTGGTTACAAGATTCTTGAAACTTGAAACCAAATCTTTTATTTCTTCATAATGAGCACATAAGAAGGAAAGTTTCATTTGAATCTAAATTGGTGTCATATATTTGTTGAAGTGCTTATTAACTGTAGACAAATGACCAACTTAATTTTTGTTTGGGGTAATAAGTTTTCCATTTCTTAAATAGCATTTTTTAAGAATGTATATCTATATTAAGGTTAGACACATGTGTTTATAAAAATAATTTGGAGTAGAAAGTGTGTTAAAGTACTCTTTGAAGCTATAGTATCAAAATGATACTTAAATGAAAACTGGTTTGAGGAAAACTTAAGAGAAATTATTTTAATTTCCATTTTTCTTCATGATTTGTTACTTTTTAGAATAAATAAATTTTAAAATACTGTTTCCTTCTCTATTTACTCAGCACAAACATTTCACTGAAGATATTCAAACAAGGCAATATCGTTCCTTGGAAGTTCTGATAGGATCTGGCTATAATACCCCTGCTGACATTTGGAGCACAGCATGCATGGTAATGTTTTTTCCCCTTATGTGGTATTTCTACACCTTGCCCTGTTTGTTAATTTTAGTAGACCTGCAAATTTACAAACAGGAAAATTTTTTGTGATGTACTTCATGTGATGCACTTTAAATCTGTCTAGAGAGGTGGGAATTCAAAAGCCAGTTAAAAACATCTGGCATTCCATGGTACCTGAGTGGCTTAAGTGGTTAGCAGTTAGTCGGTTAAGCGTCCAGCTCTTGATTTCAGCTCAGGTCATGATCTCAGGTTCATGAGATTGGGCTCTATTCTGGGCGTGGAGCCTGCTTGAGATTGTCTCTCTGCCTCTCCCCCTAACCCCAAGCCCCCCAACCCCATCCGTGCACATGTGCATGCTCACTCTTACCCTCTCTGTCAAAAAAATCCAGCATTCTGTTTTGTTCTGCCAAATTGCTGTTGGTTGAAAGCATCAGACTTTCTTATTGTGGGCTTTGGCAAAGGGGATTAAAAACAACTGCTCTAAAGTGGTAAACCACTTTTGATTAGGAGGTTATCAGTACCTTTTTTTTTTTTTTTTTCTTTCTAATTTATCAGAGAGAGAGAGCAAGAGCACAAACAAGGGGAATGGCAGAGAGGGAGAAGCAGGCTCCCTGTGGAGCAGGGAACCCAGTGCAGAACTCTCCCAGGACCCTGGAATCACAACCCAAGCCAAAGACAGAAGCTTAACTGACTGAGCTACCCAGGCCCCTGGTTACGAGTACCTTTGTCCTTTCAGCTCTGACCTGTTCTCAGATTAGGGAAACCCTTGGAAACTACTTCATTCTGTATAGTTTGACAGTTCCTCAAACATCTTTGTACCTCAAAAGATGTGAAAGCCCAGTCATCCTAAATTTCTTAAACTGCTGCTTTGTCCCTGCCAAACAACTACTCGAGTACTCAAGTACTTGATATTGAATGGTTTCCCACAAATAGCCTATGTTGGAATGTGTTCTATGGAGTGCACTCTTCAGTTTGTAATTATGTGTTTCTTTACTTGTTTCTCTTTTACTAGGTTTAAGTGTCATGCTGACAGGAACCATGTCTGTTATATATAGCTTAGTGTCTGGTTCAGGGCCTGGCACATTTCCAGTAGGTTCTAATAGTGCAATTCTGGTGCTAACTACCCAGAGTTATGGCAGACTTCACAGGTTAAGGGCATAATTCCCTACAAGCCCCCTCCCTTCAGACACTGCCTGCAAACTCTGGAGTCCACAGGCCACCTGCATTTCTGACCACTGGCTACAGGTTGGGAGGATCCATTATCCTTTCAGATTCAGTATCTTATTGGAATGACTCACAGAACTTGGGAAAGCGTTCAACTGCTATTACAGTTTTGTCATAAAGGCTACAAATTAGAACCAGTCAAATGAAAACACACATAGAGTGAGGCCTAAGAGGGTAGCAAAGGTGAAGCTTCTTAAAAACTACGTAGGAGCCCACCATGAGTCACCGTGAGTCACCTGGAAGGGGTACCATGAATGACAAAGGGCACTCATCAAGTGGAAATACCAAGCTTTGAGAGGCTTCCAAGACCAAACAAATTATCTATTATATAATAGTACTTACTGAATGTTGATGGACCATCGAATGAGTAAACTAAACCAGAAACCTATTAAACTGTCATTTCAATTAACATTATTCAAAGTCAGCTTTGGGGGAAAACTTGAGAAGCTACAGACTAGAGGCCCCAACCTATTTTAGGTCGTAGATTTCTTGATATCCACATTCTTAAAAAAACTTTGTCTTCCAAAGGTAATAGAATTAAAACCGTATTGTTTATATGGCATGACCTTGTAAATGTTTGTGTTATGGCACACCAGTAGTCTGTTCAGATGGTAGACTGTGTGAAATTCAAGTTTATACTGTGTGCACAAGATCAAAGAATATTAAAAGAAAATCTAGCTTCTTTCTTGCCATACTTTAAAGCTTTGTATTTTGAGGAATTTGATTTGTGAGACAAAATAAGTGATAGAGCTGCCACTAAATACAAAACAGTTTATAGATCACATCTGATTTATTATGATGTGGTTCTTAGTCATGGGTTGTTTGGGGACAGTAAGTCCTGCTTACTATTTAGTATATTAATACTAAGGCAATAAGACAAAAAGGGAATTAACCTTGCCCCCTGTTTGGAGCAGCTCATATGCAGGAATTTCTTGACCAAGAGAGGGAAAGCACTTACCTGACATGAGACCGTGTCATGGAAACTTGAGCCCCTTTATTCCCATTCCCGAAGTTTCTCTCCTTTTGCTAACAGACGTAGGAATGTTGCTTTCCCTTTAGCCATAACCAGGAAGTAAAGATAAATAAATCCCAGAATATCTGAAATGCCTGGAAAGGTAGGTCATCCTACATCCAGGGTAATTAATGGAAAGATAGGAGTCTTTGCTGAGAGATAAAAGAAATTGCCTGCCTCCGTAGTGATTGAGACTACCCAGTGAGAGGGCAGTTATAACAAGGGAGTGTTCTGTGAAGGCCATTTTAGAGTTGACAAAGAATAGATGTTTTTAAATCCTTCATTCTGTAGATTTTGACAAATGTATGATGACATGTATCTACCACTGTAGTATCATACAGAGTAGTTTAACTGCCTTAAAATTCCTCCGTGCTCTGCCTGTTTATCCCTGCTCCATCTCCTCCATTGATCTGGCCACCACTGATTTTTTTTTTTTTTTAAGATTTTTTATTTATTCATGAGAGAGAAAGAGAGGCAGCGACACAGGCACAGGGAGAAGCAGACTCCATGCAGGGAGCCCAACGTGGGACTCGATCCCAAGTCTCTAGGATCACGCCCTGGCTGAAGGTGGCGCTAAACCGCTGAGCCACGCTGGCTGCCCCACCACTGATCTTTTTATTGTCTTCACAGTTTTGCCTTTTTCAAAATGTCATGTAGTTGGAATCATAAAGTATGTAGATGTTTCAGATTGGCTTCTTTTACTTCGTGATACTCATTTAAGGTTCTTCTATGGTTTTTCATGTCTTGATAGCTTTTTCTTTTTTTGCACTAAATAATACTGCATTGTCTAGATACACCAGCACACTGGATTTCATAACTGATGTTGCCTCTGTTTGTCAGCATGACTGTCACAGAATAGGCTCTTTGGTTAGTGTGAGACAAGCACAGAAGTGGGAATCAGGAAACCTGGATTCTAGGCTGGGCTTTTTTTTGCCTTTCAGTTATAGCCAGTTTTCTCATCTATAAAGGGAGGGGACTAAAGTGTTTTGTAACCTAGAGCTTCTGCTAGTTTCAGTTCTGACATTGTAATTATTTGGTTTAGTTGTGCATTTTCTTTATTTCTTTGAATTTTAATTACAGTATTTTTACTGAAGTCACACTACAAGGCTTTGAAAAAATACTAGTTTCTGAAGAGATTAACAAATTTTGATAAATTAGAATCACAGTTCGTTTCTGTTCTGCTTTGGGACTCTAAGCCTCAGGACAGTTAGAGGGGAGGGTAGAGCCAGTATCACCTTCAGTATAAAACCAGGTATACCTGGGCGGTAGTACAGTTCAGGTAATAATAGTTTTTGAGAAAAGCTGTTCTCTCATGAAACTGCAGAAGCTGACTCTGGCAAGCCACTGAGACCTAATACCTAGGACCAAATTAGAGAATGTACTCCAGAATCCACCCCACAGTTCCTGAAATTGTCCAGACCATTGACTTAATCAAAATTGACCTGCAACTGGCACTTAAACTATACTTTTATACCAGTATAGTCCTTTTAATCAATGAAAGATTAATATAGCTCTATCACTCAGGTGCTGTTTTTCCATACTGCTCGGCATGTATTCTAAAGGAAATCACTTTTTCCTATTTCTTGAACACTGTTTACAAAAGGTTTTCGTGTAGAAGACACGTACCTATCTCTTCCTGGTGGGTGAGTGCCAAACCTGCTAGTCACATAAAACATGAATAACTCTTCACTGCATTTACACATAATATTTTTCTGATTTTTCTATAAATTTGGGAATTGGGGCTTCTGCTCAACAGTTTAGGGAGTACTTCCCAAAGGAAAACTTAAAAATGTACTTTTATAATTAAGAGTCATAAGAAGAGAGATGTCTGAGTTTTTTGGTTTTGATTTTGTGTACAGAATCTTAATTTCTAGCCATGTGAAATTATAAGAAAATAAGACGTGCTCTTCTCACGAATAATTTAATTAACTTAGAATCACCTTAATGTCCACATATGGCCCTCTCTGGGCAAAAAGAAATTGAAGAGAGCTGAATTACTGATAAGGGGATGTTATCAACATCCATATGTTGATGTTAACAGTTTTTGCTCTTGTCCTTCTGTATTTTACTAAAATACAGGTGTGGAAGGAAAGCTCTTTAGAAATAATATCAGACTTTTTTTTGAATGATCATTGCGGCTTTTTCAAAGAAGAAAATGTTACCTCCTATTGAGCTAAATAAATAGCAAGCAATAAGCTTCCCAGAGGCTGCCTCTTTGTTTTGTTTTGTTTTGTTTTAATGCTTTCATATGCTGTCCTCCTTTTCTTAGGCCTTTGAACTGGCCACAGGCGACTATTTGTTTGAACCTCATTCCGGGGAAGAGTACACTCGAGATGAAGGTAAGTCTCCTTAACTGAGGATGTCTATGCATGGCAGTTACACTTCTCACATGTGGCTAACATGATTTGTTAGTACTGAAGCACTTGGTCTTTTTAGTGTGCCAAGGATATATAAATTCCAGAAAAGATAGAAATATATAGGATTTATGTATATTAAGTATTAGGTAACTAGATATTTTATAATGGCTATTTAAGAACTCTGAGGACGAGAGGAACGGCCACAATTCATTACACTACAACTTGTGTTTGCCAGATGATTTCTTCTAAAACATCTGGTTATTTTTCTTTATATATAAATCAGTGATTCATTCTTTACCCACTTTGAATTGCATGCTCATCAACTTACTGCTGAGTTATGCCTGTAACTTTATTTGGATGTCAGTCATTTTATATACAGACACACTACTTAAGTAGTATTTGTGAATGCAAAGACTATATTCTGTTTGTTTATATAAATTCTCTAAAATTTAGCAATCTTTTTACCCTTTGTAAAAATTAAAATTAAAGCCATACTTTTTTTGTGTGTGTAAATGATACTAACATTTAGAATTCTATTTTAAAACAGTGTTATTAGGGTACCTGAGTGGCTCCGTCAGTTAAGCAGCTGACTGTTGTTTTGGGCTTAGGTCATGATCCCTGGGTCCTGGTTTCAAGTCCCTCTGCAGGGAAACTGCATCTTCCTCTCCTTTTGTCCCTCCCCATGCTTGTGTGTGTGCTCTCTTGCTTTCTCTCAAATAAGTAAAAAATCTTTAATAAAATAAAATAAAAGTGTTACTCATTTAACATTTTGTGATAGCTGATGGGAAAGGCCCAAGCTGTCAGTTGCTCCATCTGACGGGTTGTCAAAAGCACACAACTGAATATGTGATTTTTTTTTTTTAAATCATGGTGGTGTCCAAATAACTTAGATAATAACGTGAGTCGAAAAACTATTAGAGAAATGTTTTTGCCTTCTTTATTATACAGTTTCAGCAGATTTTATTTTTAGGATTAATGGGAATTAACTTTGAGGGAACACTAGCAATGTACCCTCCCTCCCAGTGTGGAAAACACGTCCTTTATTTTCTGCACTTTCCTCAGTTCTTAGGAAAATCAGGTTTATTCTCTGAAACCAAGAATGTTCTCCATTTCTTAAACCATGGTCCCTTGGGATATTAATACACAATGTTACTCTTAACACATGTAGTTTGGGAAAAGTTACACTAATTTCGTTAACCAAATACTTCTTTTAGTGGGTACAGTGTTTTCTATATATGAGTCCTTGTAAGAATATACTGTAATTACTATCTATGTACACAATTTTCCCTAATCTGCGTCTTTTGTGTGTGTGTGTGTGTGTGTGTGTGTGTGTGTGTGTGCCAGTTTTAAGTTTGGGGCTATAAACTTTTAGAAATGCCCTACTTTATCTGTTTAAGAGAGTAATTGAGGTTTTTTCCCCTCATTACTTTCCTAGACTCCCTGTAAATAGTATGTGTTACAGAATACACAGATAGCAGCTGGAATTATATTCTGTAGGATCTTAAACTACCAAACCTGAAAATTGAAATGTATATAAAAAGTCCAAAGTAAGCAGCAAGGGAGAACCATCTATTCTAGGTATTTAGATCCAAATTTATTTCCTCCCATACCAGTCAGTACTAATAGTCCTTAGATGAAACTTCAGACTATTGCAATTTGGCACACAAGAGCAGAAACAAAGCAAACTCTTAACCCCTAGCTAGTGTATGCATAGTTTATTACAAATCAGGATAGGACTGGGCCCTACCTGGGAAGCATATTTTCTGATGTCTTGGTGTTCTACAGCCCTGACTCTTGGAATAATATTTGACAATTTTGCCTATCAGGTATATCAGCCCTATGATTAACTGATATGCCAGAGATAGACTGCTGGAATTAAATGTAAAATAACACATTCAAGGGAAAAATAATTCCTTGGTCTAGGAAAAATATTAAAAGAACCAGTACTTCACTTGGAAGTTTACAGTAAGATAAACTGTAGTCTCACTTATAATTAGTTATACAAAGACCTTTATTTGCGGGTTTTGCCTAAAATAGGCAGAAATTTCTTGGCAGCCAATGTTCTTGTCAGCAAACTAAGTTCAGTCAAAACTGACAAAAGTTTGTAGTGAATTGATGTAAAGCCCTTTTAAAATGACAGCACTGAGTCCTTTATATGAGAAATAAATATGACCTGAAACTTTTACAAATTCTCAGATAGATTAATGTCTCTGGCATATTATTATTTCCCTGTCAGATAATATTAGTCGAAGTTTTATACTCATTCCTTTTTACCTTAAGGAATGTATATAACTACAGGATTAAAGTCATTTACAAAAATGACTAACACCCATCACTTTTTAAAATTTCTTCATATTCTCAGTTGCTTTCATCTGCAGAGTAAAAAAGTAGTAGAGTTACCTGTACATGTGGATGCCGCCTGTTCCCAGGCTCACTGCCTGGTGACATGCACACTCCCTAGCATGCTCACAGTCCATATTCATGCTGTGACATAACAAGGCACTACTATGATATGGACACCTTTTAGTGTTCTACAGAAGTCAAGTAGATGTTTGTGCTAATTTCTACTTTAAGATGTGATTTATTTTAAAACAAACACGCAGCTCCGAACTAAACATGATAAGATGTGAGTTCATTTTGAGTTCTAGTTCCTGTTAGCCCTGTACCTTCAAGTAGGCCATTTATTCGGAGGTTCTCTTTTCTCATCATTAAAATGGGGGTATTTATTAATTTTGACCTGTTTTACAGAGTTATAATAAAAATTGAGATAATCATGTGAGTGCTTTGTCACGAACTTCATTAAATAAGGTGATATTGGGGATCCCTGGGTGGCGCAGCGGTTTAGCGCCTGCCTTTGGCCCAGGGCGCGATCCTGGAGACCCGGGATCGAATCCCACATTGGGCTCCTGGTGCATGGAGCCTGCTTCTCCCTCTGCCTGTGTCTCTGCCTCTCTCTGTGTGACTATCATAAATAATTTTTAAAAAATTAAAAAAAAAATTAAGGTGATATTATTACTACTTGAAATCTCGAGCAGTATCATAAATAAAGGTTCTAGAATGTCTAAAGCATATTGGTAGTTTTTTACTTTAACCCACTTAAATGTAGATGTATAGACAAAATAGAACTAAAGATGTAAATAAACCTTCAGACTCTATAGAGTGGGACTTGCCAGCTGCTATCAGGTGATTAACCACCTGAAATAATTCTTGACCTTCCCAGTCTGCCATGGAGTATCCTTGGTTATATTTGTAGTTACTTTTAAACAGTCCTGAGAAATCTATTCAGTTTTTTAAAAAACTCTTTTACAGCTTGTCCTTGATCCTGTTCTTCTTACCCTTCTATTTTAGACCACATTGTGCACATTATAGAGCTGATAGGCAGAATTCCAAGACGCTTTGCCCTCAGTGGGAAATATTCACAGGACTTCTTCAATCGCAGAGGTAGTATTATTAACATGAGTTTTCATCTAGGCCCCAGGGATACAACTTCAGGAAGCAGAGCATTCACACCAAGATTGTTTTTAGTTACCACTCAAGTCCCACTGGAGTGGACACCTGATTTTTTATAGTTTCCTGGATTCTCCATTAGATGGATAGAGTCCTCTTCCTATTTAGGACAGAAAGCAAGGCTGAAATGCTTTACAAAGAGGTGTGCATGCTACTCTTTCTGCCATTGTCTAGAACTGCATTTGTTACCCCTGTTATGTATGTGTTTTTTTTCCCCCTCTCCTGAAACGTTTGAAACATACAGATCACATTGCATTGATCATAGAACTTCTGGGGAAGGTGCCTCGCAAGCTCATTGTGGCAGGAAAATATTCCAAGGAATTTTTCACCAAAAAAGGTAAAATAAATGTGTTTGTTCCCAGACATTAAGGGGGCAAAGTGTTTAAAAATGGAAAGGTAAGTACAGCTGGGTACCTGTTCCCAGCACCTACAGAAGAATGATCCTGCTTTGAATGCTGAGCTGTAACAGCAGAAAGGTGAATTAGTGTGGTCAAGAGCAGAAACGAGCCGCACTATCTGGGTTCATATTCCAGCTGCTTGTACACGACCTTGGTCTGCTGATTTCTAAATGGGGATTTTAAGTGTTTACGTCACACTAAATAAGTTACTGTGTGTGTAGTACCTGGCACACAATTGGTTGATTACTTCTACTACACTACTTCTGAAAAATGGGCAGATTTTTGGTAGCATTTGATCTAAGAACTGCCTCTTCTCAAAGGGCAAGTAGTTTAGTTTAAGCTTTGGGCAGAACTATATCTCACTCATCTTCTAGTCCAATGATACCTAACACAGTCACTGAAGCACATTAGTCCCACAAATTAACTTTACCCTCCAGTTTTATAAGTTGTTATCACCGATTAGTGGAGGCAAACAAAGATAATACTCTCACCTCAAATTTTTGACTTGATAATATATCTTGGCATAGTTATGTATTTCTTATGCATCCAAATAAAATTTAAAAGCTCATATTTGAAAATGTGACTTAGAAAGGACTAGAAAACTGGCCTCCTTTCCCTTGTTTGCTGTGGTTCCCTTTTTCCTCACAACCTCTATACACTTGACAGCAAGTATCCTCAGAAACATTTCTTAATGTTTCTTTTTTGGCAGGAAAATTGTGAAGTGCTTCATAAGAATTCCTCCTTGTGCAAAGACCAATTAATGGCATGTGTGTGCCTAGTAGGTGATTAATTAGACAGTTGCAGTTGCTGCTAACAGAAAAGGCTTCAATTAAGTGTTGTATAAGTAAAGATGGTCAATGTCAAGCAAGAATTAGAATGACATTTCAGAATAGTACAAAGTGTTGATGTAGCTATATCTGAAAGCTGTATGGGGTTTGTTCTTTTAGTCTTGTTGCTTTTTTACAGGTCTGACAAATTGTTCTTGTTATGTGATGATAAACTGTCTTTGAACACCATATGAGCATTTAATACTTACTTTAATGAATGCCTAGTTCCTGCTAGGCCTATCCAATTTGACCAGGACAAAATGTCCTAAAATGGTAGAGCAAACAAATTATTCTTAAGTTTTTAGACCCTCACTGAAAATGGAGACACTTCCAAGGAATGTGATAAGGAAGAGCTTTGTGAATAGAAAAGGATTAGATTCTGGTGGCAAAATTTGGCTCTTTATAGAGTACCTGGATTAGTTCCTGGATTTCCATGAAAGGATCTTTTCACTTGTCCATGTCAGTCATTTTCTTTTGTATTGTCTTTACTGTAGGTGACCTGAAACACATCACGAAACTGAAACCCTGGGGCCTTTTTGAGGTTCTAGTGGAGAAGTATGAGTGGTCTCAGGAAGAGGCAGCTGGCTTCACGGATTTCTTACTGCCCATGCTGGAGCTGATACCCGAGAAGAGAGCCACTGCCGCCGATTGTCTCCGGCACCCTTGGCTCAACTCCTAAGCCCCAGCCCAGCACCGCAGCAGAGATCACATGCTGACCCTCGCCCCTCTCTGCCAGGCATTTCCCTCTTCCCTTTTTAGGGTGAAGCTCTTCCTTCAAGGGTTTCCTGGGTTTTTTGGGTTTTGTTTTTTTTTTTTTTTTTTTTTTTAATCAATATGTTCATTTGGGTTTGCTTACTTGACCCTGTGGAGACCCCACACACCACCCCCCACAGCAATTGGGCATCCTAAGTGAATTTGGCCTTGATTGGGCTCTGCCAAAGACTAAAATGTGAAACAGCCTCTCACCCTGTACCCTTGTCTTTCCATTAGAACACCCTTTAAATTATAAGCATCCTTTTTAAAAAGAGCTATGAAGATGATGAGCTCATCCTTTTATTCACTGACTCTAAGAGTCAAATTTTCTAGTGCATCTCCTATTGCCATCATAAGGATGAGAACGGGAAAAGGGTGTTACTTCTGTGTACAGCAGAGACATTAAACTTGCTGTATCTAGGCTGCATCATCATCCTGGATTGTTTCTGTTGTTCTCATGTTCACATTTTGTCCTGCGACTTTGAAGCTACTATCTTTTTTTAAGTGTGCTATATAAACACCAAATTTGGGTACCATTTTATCACTGTTCAAAGCACTATGAAATTCCTTTCATCCTCCCGTGACTCTGAGATTCTTAAATCTTTGGTCTGATTTTTGGTGGACACAGATAGAACCATGGACATTTCTTCAGAACCACAGATGTTCTACAAAAAGTCCTTTTCTGTGTGTCTTCTGTCACCCTAACTGCGGAGTTACTTTGATTGGTTGTTTTGGTTTTTGTTTTAATATCTGGCTGGCACTTTACTCATTGCACTTGAGTTTACTGCCCCATAACTAAAGAATTCAGGATGACTTTAGAAAGGAGATCTGGGTTTGAGATTTCCCATCTAAGAAGAAAATGTCCTAGAATTCCTGGTTCTTTTCCAGTCAGTCCCCTACTTCTATTTACAGCATTTTCTTTACCTTGTCCAAAATTTAACCATGAAGCAGTTTTCCTCTGTGGCTTTGCCATTCTCATTTTCTCAGAGGCTTCAGGTCTTGAATGAAATCCCAACATAAAAGAACCAAGGCCAAGTAGGAGGGGGGGATGGCACTTTTTGGGGTTTGGGGGTTGGGTTTTTTTGTTTATTGGGGTTTTTGTTTGTTTTTTGGTTTAAGATTAGCCACTCTCTGCTGCTATTTCTTTGTATAATGTAAGTTTTTAACTGCAATTTTGAGATAATTAAGATGTACTTGAGGCTTTTTTCTTTACCTTTTTTTTTTTTTTAAACGAGAAAAGGCTTTGCGAATCTTATTTTAGGATGGGCCTCTTCTAGACTTGTCCTAGACATTACCTATTCCTCGGGTCATATTGGAAAGCAAGAGAAGGGCAGGTTTGGGGTCCCAGCCACTTGTTCAGCACAGACCAGGTGGGCCTTGGGGATTGCAGCATTCTGCGGAGGCGGCTCCAGGACTGATTGACCGAAAGCCAAGGAGGTGCAAGTTGAGGCTCTACTAGCAGAGCTGCCTATGAGACTTTCAGGTAGCTGACTCTCTACATGGGAGATTGGAGGCCAGATTCTGCCATTTTCCCCACCAACAACAGCAAAGGAAAAAGTGGTGCAATTATGCAATCCATTTAACTCATAAACCTAGAACCCTAAGTAACTATGGCCAGCCATTCATCGGATCCTTGATTGGGTAGTCCTGAAATCAGACATGTTCCTGTAGAAAGAATTTTAAGTGAGGCTGTCTATGCACCTATCAAGAATAAAGAAAAGCGATTGTATCCAACAACGGCAGGGAAAATCCTTCGGCAATTCTAATCCACTTTGGCTTTTCAGCGATATATACATCTAAAGCAATAGCAGACTAGAACTGAATTCTTGTCTATACTGTAAAATAACAATTGTGCAATTAAATTACAGGAATTCTGGTGATGATATTAAAAGTGAAATAACCAAAACACATACAGAAGGCCCCGTTTTATCAACTGGTGTGAGAAGAAATTTTAATAAGAGAGAACCTATAACTTCTTTCTGGAAATGTTTTCCCACCAAATAAGGGCTTTCCCCCTATTATTTAAGGAGCCAGATGAATTAGAAGCCGTAGAAAGAGGCAGCTATAGAATTTGATCTTCCAAGTACCCCATTTACCTTTATTGAACTTAATCATAATACTGTCGAATTGCCATGATCTCACTAAAGGATTTCTATTGCTGTCAGTTACAACCCCAAATGCATTTTTATTCTTTCTACTGGGTGCATTGTCTGTTTTCTTTATAAATGCAGTACAATAAACAAATTATTTAATAACCTACATGTTTCCAGAGCATTTCTGTTCCTTTGTTGCCCAAATTGGTCTCATCCATGCTTCAAAATGCAGGAAAGGTTGAGTATGCTTTTTGAACTTAAATATGCAGTGAAACTGTACAGCTGGAACATACTCATTTTATGATGTTAGCTTTCCTTTTTAAATATTTAAGAGAGAAAGCATGAGCAGAGAGAGGAAGAAGCAGACTCCCTGCTGGGCAGGGAGCCCAATACGGGTGATCCCAGGCCCTGAGATCATGACCTGAGCCAGACAGTTAACTGAGCCACCAAGGTGCACTTTCTTCTATCTTGAAATTGGGGGGTAGGTGACATTAACAGAGTACGTCTTGGAAAATCTTAGGACAGTTGTTATTCCCTATATTCAATGGTATTTTCCCAGAATATTTGTAGTGTGTCCTTACCACTCCACCCTCAGATTACAATCACAGTATATGCAAATGCCAAAGGTTTATGAACTCAGCCTAAGGACTGGCATGACAAACCCTATTGTACACAGGCTTTCGTACCCTTCTCTAATTCATTCCTTCGGATAAATTCTTAAAAATGGGATGACTGGGCCAGAGAATAAGCAAATTTTTATGGTTTGTAATGTCCCCTAACTTACGTGAAGAAGAGTGAAGACTTGTGCTATGAACAGTATGTGAATGGGCCTGTTATGATCACACTCGTTTTATTCCCAATAGCCAATTTGATTGCCAAAAAACAAGAGAATCTTGTTTTAAATTGCATAGTGGATGACTAGTGAAGTCAAACTTTGATGGGTTTTATTGGCCATTTGTATTTTTTGGGTTATGTGCTACATTGCCCAGCTTTTTTCTTTGGTGTGCTTCCATATTTGATAAAGATTTATTCTGTATTAAAGATCATGCATTTTAGTCATTTTTCCATCACCTACTTCTCCAGTTTTTAATTTGCCTTTCATTTTTATTTGTGGTGTTAAGTGTTGTTCATAGAAAGTTCTTCCCCAGCCCTGAGCTATATAAAATCTTCTAGTTAATTGCGTCATATAAGACATACATAGTTGTGTTCATATTGTAGTTGACCAGAAGAGAATGTAACATTTAAAAAGCAACCTAAACAATTAAACTAGAATTTATCAAGCCAGTGTGCTCCCCAGACTGACCAATGTAGGCAGTCTCTCTAAGCCTTGTGTTAAATGTATGGCCTGGAACTCCCAAGGGTTTGGGGAAACTTAACCGCTATCCTAGGAGAACCAGCAAACCAGGGTTCAGGTGTCCACAGGGGAACCATTTAGCTGCTCCAGAGCCAGCCCAGGTTGCAAGTGAACTTTATTACTGCCCATTCTATTTTTGAAGCCTGTTGAGTCTTCCAGTTTGTCCCTACGAGGAAAGGGATTTGCTGTTAAATTACTGTATACTGGTGAGTTATTGATAATAAAATTAGAGATTTGTTCGAAAAATAAGGCCTGATGACACCAGAGAAACTTGAATAGTCCTTTTTTGTTTTGCCCACCAATTTGGTCCCTTTGGAGTTAGCAGGGCATTGGTAACTAAGATGTCTTGCACACTCTGCAGTATATGAAGATTAAATATGTAAACATACATAAAATCTATGAACCTTGAGACTTCCTGAGAAGGAAGTTTGTTTTTATGTCTCTAGTCTTGTTTTTAAAAGTTGGAATTTAAAAATTACATGTCCGATACACATTTGTCTTTGCACTTTAAGTATTTGCACAAATATTCATACCAACTCCTTGTGATATCCTATAACCCAGTTAAAAAGCCAGAAAATTTGAGATCATGTTTAGAAGTTCTTTAAAATCAAGCAAATTTACATTAGGTATGTAGTGTTGCTGGCTGTACCATTTCTTATAAGCGATGAGGCTTTGTCATCATAATCTTTGTCCTTCATTCAGATCTACTTTTTGCCCATTTTAGTGACAAGCCTTGTCCTCCCATTTGCCAAAACTGGACTTTGTATAAGTGCATTGGCTGTCTACAATTTGAACTATGTTCCTAGAAGTTGTGCCCTTAGGACAATGCATTTGTTGCTCTGGATTTCATAAGTAAATAAGGTACTATTGGTGTTGGAAATTAGTGGACCCTACTATCAGTCTAATTGAGATAACAAAAGGGGTGAGTTTTGAGGGTTTGAGCCCTCATTTGATCTTCAATGTAATTTATTACAAAACACATGTAGCCATCAGCAAGTAAGATTACTATAATCTAACCTTCATTTCAATAAAAGCATTCTGGTAAGTGCCCATTTCGGCAGAAAATCATGAATAACTTGAAAAACAACTTTAAAAAAGACCCCAGTGATTCCCACCTGATACTAATGCACTTGTATAATCCCCTCACCTTGACTTCAGGCCGACTTTGTGACTGTTGTAACAGATTAAGGTGAACATGACAGGTGTTATTACTGAGATGGGTTACAAAGGGCTGTGGCTGCTGTTCTTTGTGCCTCTCCCTTGCTCTGTCCTGGAACTCTTCTGGAGAAGCAAGCTGCCATGTGAGAACCTTCTGGGGAGGCCCTCAGTCCAGCTGCTTGTGAAAAACTGCCTCCCGCAGACAACCACTGAGTTCAGAATGATTAGACAACTTGCAGCCTTGTGAGAAACCTTGAGACAGGGACACCTAACTAACTCTTGCCAGATCTCTAACCCACAAAAATTAAAACGTTTCAAGTCACTGAGTTCCGTGGTAACATGTTAGGTATACAGCAACAGATAACTAATACAAGGATGTAAGACAATGAAAGCATTTCCAGTATCCTTCCAGTTCACATCTCTGATACAAATGACTGGTCCTCTCGACCACATCTACTCAGGCCTAGTCACTGTTGGTAACAGTTGGGCCTCACAACCAGCCCAACAGCCCAGCCCAACAGAGGCAAGCCTGAAGTGAGGAATACTTGGTTAGAGGAGTGCTGACTTTACTGATTCTCTAATGCTTTCAGAGATGAGATTCCTGCCTTTAAGAATTTAAAAGGAGGGCAGCCCGGGTGGCTCAGCGGTTTAGTGCCGCCGTCAGCCCAGGACGTGATCCTGGAGACCTGGGATTGAGTCCCAGGTCGGGCTCCCTGCATGGAGCCTGATTCTCCCTCTGCCTGTGTCTTTGCCTCTGTGTGTGTGTGTGTGTGTGTGTGTGTGTGTCTGTCTCTCATGAATAAATAAATAAAATCTTAAAAAAGAATTTAAAAGGAAAGCCACTTGAGCTGATAAACAGTTACTTAGATATCAACCAAAATCAATACTGTGATTTGAGAGGTTGAATTCTGAGTTTTTTTTAACATAAAGCAAAAGGTCATCTGGGTCATCTGACTTAAATCTGCAGATCCTTCCCAGCACTGGTTATTGGTAAACTGACTCTTGAGTGCTTTGGTGAAACGTGCTGTTCCTGCCAAGAGCAAGGTGCAGGCTGTTGGCAAGCGCACCCTAAGTGCCCCAGAAGCTTCTGTGGACCACCACAGTTACTATTTTAGCAAGAAATTTTTAGAAGGTAGACTTTTAGAAAAGTTATATAAAACGTAAAATTATGAGAAGTAAACGAATATAACTCGAAAAGGCACTAAGCTATGGAATTTGTTGGGAGTCTGTCATTCATGAGGTCTGCATAAAATGCCTGACAATTTTATCAACACACAAAAATATAAACATCATCACCCTTGAGTCCCATTCTACTAGTTCCCATTACCAACAACAGGACAGTGTTGGGGTACTCATTCCTAATCCATCTGAACTGTACAAGAAACCACACTGACTGAGTGGGTTGTTGGTGCATTGGTTAAAAAGCATGCCCTATGGGGCACCTGGCTGGCTCATTCAGTAGAACATGGGACCCTCGCCTAGGTTATAAGTTGGGGGTAGTGTTTAAGGAAAAAAAAAAAAAAAGCATGCCTTGCAGCCCAGGAATGAGAAACCTATGGTTTACTGTGTTAGTGACAGCTCCTTGGTCAAGTAACAAGATCCATTACAGTTCATCATTTACCTCCTCTCCTCTCCACCAGCAGCCACATCTTCTTAGTGAATGCACACGACCAGGAAAAAAACACCTGTTCCTCAGGTTTATCCACTGTGAATGATCAACAAAACCCTGTTTCTATGTACCATCCCCTAGGCAGGGAGTAGTCTAAAGTCCTAAGTTTTTAGATTTTGTGTTCACCCAGTCTTAATAGGACTTCCTGATGGATTCAGGTTCAGTGGCCCCTCCATTCCTTACCCACCCCTGATCATCAATAAGAAAACAAAATGTGGGCAGCCTGGGTGGCTCAGCAGTTTAGCACCGCCTTAGGCTCAGGTCGTGATCCTGGGGTCCCAGGATCGAGTCCCATGTTGGGCTCCCTGCATGGAGCCTGCTTCTCCCTCTGCCTGTGTCTCTGCCTCTTTGTCTCTCATGAATAAATAAAGAACATCTTTTTAAAAAATGTGAGAAGAAGCAAAGGACCCCCAATACCTCAATCTGAAATGGTCTAGCAGGCTTACAATCACCTCTTTCTCAGCTGCCCTTTTAGAGCTGAGTGGCAGTTTCCAATGTGCGTTCAATGCAGTCTGTCGGAGAATCTGACCTCGGGGGCCCCAATACATGGATTCATTTAGCCCTCTCATTTTACAGAGAAGCCTCTAGAGGGTAAAGTGATCGCTGGTGTAAAGGGGATAAGAAGAGAGCTGGGGCTTGGGTAGAGTACCACCCATTGTCTCTCTGAATATCTTTGATGCGGGTCACTGTAGTTCTGCTTCACTTGTAAGTTTTCTGTCTTGTCTCAGGAGAATGTCAGGTTCTAATCCTATCATGAAAGGCTTCAGAACGAGAACATCAGGCCTATAGTAGCCAAGGACAGGGAAGCATGGAAGGAAAAAGTTCTTATCTCTGAAGAATTTGATTCCTTAATTTTCCATTGTCAGGGAAATAGATGACCTGTGGTATTAAAAAAAAAAAGGCAAGAGTATAAAATTTGACATTTTTTAAAAAAGCAAATCAAAACAAACAAAAACTTCCCCATGTATGTTCACATTTTGATTTAGTTCTACCCAGACATGCACATTTCCTTAATGTATAAGATAGTATTCAATGTGCCTCAGGTAATAACTTATGTCTCATAAAATGTAAATAAAATGTTGTAAAAAAAGAAAAGCCAAAGCAATCTGGGAAGGAACAAAGCTAGAGGCATCACATCATGGCTCCCTGATTTCAAACTATATAAGCTTAAAGAGTATGGTATTGGCATAAAAACAGACACATCAATCAGTGGAAGAGAGTAGAAAGCCCAGAAATAAACCCCTGCATATTTGGTCAATTTATGACAAAGGAGCCATGAATATACAATGAGGAAAGGACAGTCTCTTCAATAAATGGTGCTGGGGAAACTGGACAACCCCATGCTAAAGAATGAAACTGGACCACTATCCTAAACTATACACAAAAGTTAACTCAAATTGGACTAAAGACTTAAATATAAGACCTGAAACCATAAAACTCCTAGAAGAAAACATAGGCAGTTAGCTCCTTGATGTAGGTCTTGGCAGTGCTTTTTGAATCAGACACCAAAAAAAAAAAAAAAAGAAAAAGAAAAAAAAAAATCTGACACCAAAAGCAGAAAAACCATGCAGGACTACACAAAAAGCTCTGCACAGTGAAGGAAACCACCAACAAAATGAAAAGGCAACCTACTGAATAGGAGACATTAGCAAGTCATATATCTGATAAGGGATTAATATCCAAAATATATAAAGAGCTCATTTAAGTTAGTAGCAAGAAAACAATCTAATTTAAAAATGGGCAAAGGAGGGCAGCCCCGGTGGTGCAGCGGTTTAGCGCCGCCTGCAGCCCAGGGCGTGATCCTGGAGACCCTGGATCGAGTCCCATGTCAGGCTCTTTGCATGGTGCCTGCTTCTCTCTGCCTGTGTCTCTGCCTCTCTCTCTCTCTCTCTGAATAAATAAATAAAGTCCTTAAAAAAATAAACCTATGATCCATTAGAAAAAAAATGAGCAAAGGATATGAATAAACATTTTCCCAAAGAAGACATATGTCTTCTTCATGGCCAACAGGCACATGAAAAGATGTTCAACTATTAGGGAAATGCAAATCAAAACCACAGTGAGAGGGCACCTCACACATGTTAGAATGGCTGTTATCAGACAAGAAATAAGTGTTGGTGAGTTTGTGGAGAAAAGAGAACCTTTGTGCAGTGTTAGTGGGAATATAAATTGGTGCAGCCACCATGAAAAATAATATGGAGGTTCCTCAACAGATTAAAAATAGAGCTACCATATTGTCCAGCAATTCCACTTTAGGGTATCTATCCAAAGAAAACAAAAACACTAACTCAAAAAGATACACACACTTCCATGTTCATCACAGCATTATTTATAACCTAAGTGTCAACAGATGAATAGATTTAAAAATTGTGCTACATATACACAATAGAATATTACTCAGCCAAAGACAAATACTACATATACTCTCATATGTGGAATCCTGAAAGGTACACACACACAACAACAACAATAACAAACATATGGACAGTGAGGTGTAAGAAATGGGTGAACTGTTTTTTTAAAATACATTGTTCAGGGGCACCTGGGTGGCTCAGTCAGTTAAGCATTCACCTTCAGCTCAGGTCCCAGGATTGAGCCTCTCATTGGGCTCCCTGCTCAGCGGGGCCTCTGCTTCTCCCTCTACCTCTCTCTCTACCCCTCCCCCTGCTCATGCTCACTCTCTCTCTCTCTCTCCTCTTTCTCAAATAAAATCTTTAAATACATTGTTCAGATTTTTTTTCTAAAGATTGTATTTATTTATCTATGAGAGACACAGAGAGAGAGCCAGAGACACAGGCTGAGGGAGAAACAGGCTCCCTGCAGGGAGCCCAATGCGCGACTCGATCGCAATCGCCAACTGAGGATCACGACCTGAGCCGAAGGCAGATGCTCAATTGCTGAACCATCCAGGCGTCCCCATTATTCAGATTTTTTGAAAGAGTGCAAAAAGAAAAAAGTGTAGTTATCTTTGATTCAGTCATTCCAATCCAAGATTTATCAGCAGAAGCAAAAAGTTATTATCTGTGAGAACAATCCTAAATGGGTAAAAACCAAGGTCTAGTTTAGCAATTAAATGGTACACCAGTGCTGTGGAGTTGGTGGCTTTTAAAAACTTTAATAATGGGAGTACCTGGCTGGCTCTGTTGATTGAGCATGCAACTCTTTATTTTGGGATTGTGAGCTCAAGCCCCACATTGGGCATAGAAATTACTTAAAAATAAAATCTTTGGGTTGCCTGGGTGGCTCAGGGGTTGAGCGTCTGCCATCGGCTCAGGTCGTCAGCCATCGGCTCAGGTCGTGATCCAGGATCCTAGGATCAAGTCCCGCATTAGGCTCCCCACAGGGAGCCTGCTTCTCCCTCTGCCTGTGTCTCTGTCTCTCTTTATGTGTCTCTGAAGAATAAATAACATCTTTAAATAAATAAAATCTTAAAAAAATACTTAGTAACGAACATTGATAAGAGATGTGAAAATGTTCATGCTCTAATAGTCTAATAGTTTGCTACTCAAAGTGTAACCATTATGAGAAGCAGGTTAGAAACACAGTGTCTGTGGCCCCACTTCAACTGAATCAGAAGCTGATTTTAACAAGACCCCTGGTGGCTTGTATGCATATTAGAGTTTGAGAATCATCTAATAAATATGCAGGAGGAGAGCAATACTAATTTACATTTATTCAGAAAAGTATATGTGGTCAAGGATTGGAAGGTACTTTGCAAAAATTTAAATAGCTGAAATGTAGATAATCCCTCCTCCCCAAAGTGCCTGGCCTGCTGGAGGTCCTCATTAAGTGGCAGCATCTGGAAGGTGATACTATGATGAGCTTTTTTTTTAATGTGTTCCTTAATATTCCGTATTTTGGAAACTTAAAAGACAATAAGGAAATTGATATGTTGTGCTTCCTTTTCAACCAGACATTAAAACTGGTTACATCATATTTTTCTTTTGCCTCAGCTATCAAGAAGCATAAAGCTAAATTTAATACTCAACACAGTATTTCTATTAGCCTAGCTTTTGGGAATATTTGTTTTTCTCTGTGACTTTTATTTTTTATTTTACTAAGTTTTCTATTATGTTTCTTACAAACCACTGAAAATCTTCCTGAAAATAAAGGCCCAAATTAGAATAATGACTTCTAAACAGTCTGTTCTTTTTTGCCAGGCTCCAGAGAAAGATGAGTTTATGAAACTACCTGCCTGTTTTAAATTATTTCTTCCCGGGATCCCTGGGTGGCGCAGCGGTTTAGCGCCTGCCTTTGGCTCAGGGCACGATCCTGGAGACCCGGGATCGAATCCCACATCGGGCTCCTGGTGCATGGAGCCTGCTTCTCCCTCTGCCTATGTCTCCGCCTCTCTCTCTCTCTCTGTGTGACTATCATAAATAAACTTTAAAAAAAAATAAATTATTTCTTCCTGTTCTTTTTCCCCTTCTGGAGACAGAAGTAGAACGAGAGGGTCTCAGATGCCAGTGAGCCCCTGCCAGAGTCCTTGTTCCTCTCCCCAGCCCCACCAGCCAGGGAGGCCACAGCCCTCGCAAAAGCACGAAGACCACCCAACAATGGAATTACTCACCAACCCTTCAGCTGCTTCAGACTTCCTCTGCAAGGAAAAAGAACATCATTTGTTTACAACCAAGCCTTGTTTTCAGGATAACTCCCTCTCCCTCTCCAAACTAGATCAGATTTCTTTCATTCACTCTCAAAAAGCCTTGAGGGGTTTTTTTCTTCATAATGTTCATCAGCTTGTGATTCCATTTTGCCTGTGGTGTCCCTTATCAGATGGGAAGGTCCAATTAGACTTCTTCCCTCAATCCTGTACCCCCAGTGCCTGAACCTGTCGGTGGGCACATGGAGTGCAGGGGCTGTTACTGGGTGGGCAGATGGATGCTGTGAAAAGTTGGAGATGCTGGAAGGACAGAAGGGGGAGAGAACTAATATTTATGAATCACCTGTATAACATGCAGACACTGTTAGTGCTCTATACACACTATCTAATCCCTCACACTGTCTTTTTTTTTTAATATTTTTTTTAAATTTTTTTATTTATTTATGATAGGCACACAGTGAGAGAGAGAGAGAGAGAGGCAGAGACACAGGCAGAGGGAGAAGCAGGCTCCATGCACCGGGAGCCCGACGTGGGATTCGATCCCGGGTCTCCAGGATCGCGCCCTGGGCCAAAGGCAGGCGCCAAACCGCTGCACCACCCAGGGATCCCTCACACTGTCTTTTTTTTTATTATTGAGGTATAACTTACTAACATAAAATTTACTCATTTAAAGTGTACAGCTTGGTGGGTTGTCAGTATAATCACCGAGTTGTGCAACCACCACTGATATCCAATTCTAGAACATTTCCATCGCCCCAAAGAGAAACCTATTATCAATCACTCCCTGTTTCCCCCTCTTTACAGCTCTGGACAACTACTGAAACCTACATTCTTTCTTTACGGATCTGCCTATTCTGAACACTTTATATAAATGGGACCATACAACATATGGTCTTTTGTGTATGGCTCCTCTCACAATGTCTTCAAGGTTCATCCATATGGTAGCACTTAGGAGCACTTCATTCCTTTTTCTTTCTTTCTTTATTATTATTATTTTTAAAGATTTTATTTATTCATGAGAGACAGAGAGAGAGAGAGAGAGAGAGGCAGAGAGAGAAGCAGGCTCCATGCAGGGAGCCTGACATGGGACTCGATCCTGGCTCTCCAGGATCACGCCCTGGGCAGAAGGCGGCGCTAAACCGCTGAGCCACCTGGGCTACCCCTCTTCTTTCCTTTTTAAAGCTAAATAATATTCCACTGGGCGGATATACACATATCGTCTACCCAAGTCATCAGTTGATGCATATTTGGGTTGTTTCCACTTTTCGGCTATTAGGCTGCTATGACCATTTGTATACAAGTTGTGGTACAAACATATTTTCAATTTTCTTGCACACACATTTAGGAGTAAATTATATCTACATATCTAGTCACATGGTAACTCTATGTTTAACCATTTGAGGAACTGCCCTTCTGTTTTCCACAGCAACTGCATGATTTTGCATTTTCACTAGCAGCATATGAGAGTTCCAATTTCCCCACGTGCCCACCAACACCTGTTATTGTTCATCTTTTTTACTGACTTTATCCTAGTGACTGTAAAATAGCTCACTGGGGTTTTGATTTGCATTTTCCTGATGACTAGTGACGAAGACTGTCTTTTCATATGCTTATTTGGATGCCTTCCTTGGAGAAATGTCTGTTCAAATCCTTTGCCCACTTTAAAAATCGGGTTATTTATATTTTTTACTTAAGTTGTAGGAGTTCTTAATATATTCTGGATACTAGAATCATTATTTGCAAGTATTTTCTCCCAATCTTTGGATTGTCTTTTCACTTTCTGGTTGATAATCTTTAAAGTTTTTGTTTTTCAGGCAGCCCCGGTGGCGCGGCGGTTTAGCACTGCCTGCAGCCTGGGGTGTGATCCTGGAGACCTGGGATCGAGTCCTGCATCGGGCTCCCTGCATGGAGCCTGCTTCTCTCTCTGCCTGTGTCTCTGCCTCTCTCTGTGTCTCTATGAATAAATAAATAAGATCTTAAAAAAAAAAGGATTTAAAAAAATAAAGTTTCTGTTTTTCATGAAATCTGATTTATTTATATTTTTCCTTTAGTTGCTTGTGTATTAGGTATCACATCTAAGAAACCTCTGCCTAATCTAGGATCACAAAGATTTATACCTTTGCTTTCTTCTAAGATTTTTATAATTTTACATCTTACATTTAGGTCTTTGATCCATTCTGAGTTTTTTATATACATTGTGAGGTGGCTATGTAGTCCAACTTCATTCTTTTGCATGTGGTTGTTCCAGCACCATTTATTGAAAACAGTATTCTTTTTTTTTTTTAATTTTTATTTATTTATGATAGTCACACAGAGAGAGAGAGAAAGGCGGAGAAGCAGGCTCCATGCACCGGGAGCCCGAAGTGGGATTCGATCCCGGGTCTCCAGGATCGTGCCCTGGGCCAAAGGCAGGCGCCAAACCGCTGCGCCACCCAGGGATCCCTGAAAACACTATTCTTTTCCTTCACTGAGTGGTCTTGGCATCTTTGTTGAAAATCAATTTTCCCTGGGGCATCTGGGTGGCTCAGTGGTTGAGTGTCTGCCTTTGCCTCCAGGTATGATCCCCGGGTCCTGGGATCGAGTTCTACATCAAGCTCCCCACAGGGAGCCTGCTTCTCCCTCTGCCTATGTCTCTGCCTCTCTCTCTCTCTGTGTATCTCATGAATAAATAAAAGAAGAAAGAAAGAAAGAAGAAAGAAAGAAAGAAAGAAAGAAAGAAAGAAAGAAAGAAAGAAAGAAAGAAAGGAAAGAAAGAAAAATTGCCATAGATGCTTGGCTTTATTTCTGGAATCTCCATTTTATTCCATTGATCTGTATGTCTGTCCTCATACCAGTACCACACCATCTTGATTACTGTAGCTTTGTAGTAAGTTTCAAAATCAGGACATGAGTGTCCTCCAATCTCTTTCTTTTTTGTGATTGTTTTGGCTATTCTGGGTCCCTTGCATTTCCATTTTAGGATCAGCTTATCAATTTCTGCAAAAAACCAACTGAGATTTTGATAAGGATTGCCTTGAATCTGTAGATCAGTTTGGGGAGCACTGCCATCTTAATATATTAAGTTTTCTGATCAATAAACATGGATGTTTCCATCTATTTAGGCCTTTAATAACTTCCAACAATGTTTTTTAATTTTCATGTATAAATCTTATATTTCTTTTGTTAAATTTATTTATACATATTTTATTCTTTTTTATGCTATTATAAATGAAATTGTTTTAATGTCATGTTCAGATTGTTCATTGCTAGTGTATACAAATGCAATAGATTCTTGTATATTGCTTGTATCTTGCAACTTTGCTGATGTTATATATTAGCTTTAATAGATTTTTAGTGGATTATTTAGGATTTTCCATGTGCAAAATCATGTCATCTACTAATAGAGATAGTTATACTTCTTCCTCTCCAAACTGGATTTCTTTTCTTTCTTTTTCTTGCCTAATTTCCCTGGCTATAACCTCCAGTACAGTCTTCAACAGCAGTGACAAGAGCACATATCCTTATCTTGTTGCTGAGCCTTATCTTGTTCATGATTTTTTGAAGTAGGTATTTTTTACAAATGAAGAGAAACCTGCCGCCTATCTCTCTCCATAAAAATGAGGCTCAGATGAGGAAGCTGAGACTCAGAGAAGTTAATCAATCTCTGCAAAGTCACAGTTAGATAACAGTGGAGCCCAAATTTTAAATCCAGGTCTGACTCCAAAGCCCACACTCATTCTCCTCTGCCTCCTTAACTCTTAAAGAGTGGATCAGCAACTCTGTACTTGTGCAAGGCTTCATTCCTGCTTTCATTGTTTCGCTCATGCCACACACTAATGGAGGTAACAGAGCAGGAGTTGGTGTTGCCCTTTTTACCTTGAAGAAAGTGACTTGGAAGAACTGGGATTCAAACTCTGCTTTCCTGATTCAATTCTGTGCTTTGACAGAGGCAATAACTACTTCACTGAATAGTTAGATGTATTCAGAAAGGTTATTTGGGTATTTTCTAACAGATAATAAACAAAAAGGATGAATTAAATCCTGCATGATAGTGAAGAAACTAAAATATGGAGAGAAAAAAATCTGAAAAGATTGAAAACAGGTCGAGGGGATATGAAAGGAGAAAGGGAAGGAGAGGAGAGCCAACTGACATTATGATTTGTAAAGAAAAGTGTCAAATGGACAAAACCATCTCTTCATAAGAAAGCACTTTAAAGAGGCGGCAGGGGGAAGGGGGGGGAGTGGCACCTGGATGGCTCAGTTGGTTGCGCATCTGCCCTTGGATCAGGTCATGATCCCAGGGTCCTAAGATGGAGCCTCACATCGGGCTCCCTGATGAGCAGGGAACTTATCCCTCTCCCTCTGCTGCTCCCCCTCCTTGGGCTTTCTCTCTCTGTCACATAAATAAAATCTTTTCAAAAATAAAATAAGATTTTAAAAGAAAGCACTTTTTTTAAAGATTTTTTTATTTATCTATTCATGAGAGACACAGAGAGAGAGAGGCAGAGGCACAGGCAGAGGGAGAAGCAGGTTCCACGCAGGGAGCCCGATGCAGGGAGCCCGATGCGGGACTAGATACTGGGTCTCCAGGACCACACCCTGGGCCCAAGGTGGCGCTAAACCGCTGAGCCACCTGGGCTGCCCAAAGAAAGGACTTTAAAGGGAGGTATGTGGGGATGCCTGGGTGGCTCAGTCAGTTAAGTAGCTCTCTCCTCTGTAGACCCTGACTCTTGATCTCAGTTGAGGTCTTGATCTCAGGGTTGTGAGCTAAACAGGTGAATGAGTGGATAATGTCAATGAAATTTCTTTCCAGCTGAAAGAATCCTTTCTGAAAAGGAAAGAATGCAAATGAGCTATATAAAGGTGTTCTCTGCTGTGTCCAGACAGATTTAAGGCTGGCCCTGCCTTGAGGATGAGAGCTAAATAAAATGCCTCCAGCAGCTCCTGCTAAAGCCTTTCTGGAAAACCCTCCATCAATGGAGAAAGTGCTGGTTGTGCAGCTTGCTGCTAGACTCGCCACCTCCAACCTGTCCTCACAGGATTGCTAGTTCCATTTCCTTTCCCTTTATGGGGTTTTCAAGGGACCCAGGCTTTGAGTATCCCCAGAACCTAGAAGCTATAGGCACCTCCTAAAATGGAAAGGTACCTCTCTTTTCTCTCCTCCTTGGCCCAGCTCATTCTAATAATTTGCTTTTCATCTTTAACCACTTAGCTTAGGTGTGGGAGTCACTCTTCTATTTACAAAGAAGGGTGAGATGTTTGATTACTTCCTTATGGAGAAGTGGGCCCTGGGCTGAGCCAGAGAAGCCCAGAGTTCTGGGCTCTTTGCACCACCTTTCTGTGTACTTCTGGGTGGGTCTCCCTTCCGGGCTTTAAGTTCCTCGTCTGGGAAGGGTCCTTGGTCATGGGGGGCGAGGGGGCAAGGGAGTTTGCCTCTTTCTTCTAGTTCAGGTCAATGGGGTGAAGACAACTATGGGGAAAGGAGACTGGAGAGGTCTCTGCATGGAGCCTGCTTTTCTCTATGCCTGTGTCTCTACCTCTTTCTCTCTGTGTGTCTCTCATGAATAAAAAAATAAAATCTTTAAAAAATTAAAAAACAATGAAACAGAGAACCCCAAAGCTACTTTTAACTCAAGGGAGCACCCACCGTCTGCACTCCACAAGCTGTCACATCTGCCCCCAACCTGCCTTTCTCCTCTAGCCCCCACAACTCAGCCCTCTGCTAACCTGTTGTTCCTCTCTCTGCACTGAGCAAACTCCCAGTGAACTTTAAGACCCAGTCAGTGCTGCCTTCTATAGGAGGCCATACCTACCTCCCCAGGCTGGACCAGGGTTCTCTCCTCTGTAGACCCTGACAGGAGTGAGGGCATGAGGGAGAAGGAAAGACACTCTTCTATCACAGACAGCTGCTGTCATCACCTCATCACCTGCTGGCTTGCAAACCCCCACTGACCGTTGGCCTCTGGAATAAGGGCATGTCTGATTGGTCTTGGTGTCCCCAACCCTTGGCCAAGGACCAATGGCTGAAAGGAAGCCCCACCTCCTTGGGGGATGAGAGTTACCTTTTCCATCTGCCTTGTAGTCATCCGGGAGGAGCTTGTCCTGCCGGTAGCCCAGCACAAAGGCCAGGAAGGAGAGGATGAGGGCATCTCCGATGCTGAGGATGGCCAGCATGAAGGCCCAGCGGATGGTGCACTGGCCCAGTGTATACTTGCCCGTCTGCTCCCCACACATGCGCCGCACCTCACTTGAGTCCCAACCATCTGGGTAGACCAGGCAGCCAATCATCAGGCCTGTGGCTGAGAGGGCAGCAGGGGGTGCAGATGCTGTCAGACTGGGTATGCTCTGCCTGCTACCTCCCACCCTGCACTGCTGACATCTTGTCACCTCCCTTCTCCTGGTGTTAACAGCCTGTGACATATGGGACCGCTCCTACCATCACTCTTGTAGAACACATGGTTGAAAATTAAAGATCCAAGAACTAAAGTCAATTGCCCTTGGTCATGGGTAGAGGCAGAAAGCAGAGCTCCTCAGTAGAGCCTGCCATGGCACCAGGTGGTCCTACTAGGCCCTCAGCCACGACCCTCACTGTGGACTTGATGAAGCATCGGCTACCCTGGCTTCAAACCCTGCCAAAATCTGGTCCCAGCCCAGAGAACTCATCACTCCTAAGATGAATATCTCTTCATACTCCAATAGCTCTGAAATAAGTATAATAAGAAAGTTTCAGGCCATCGTTTGATTAGAGTATTTTTCCTGGGCATCTGGGTGGTTCAGTCGGTGAAGCTCTGACTCTTGATATCAGCTCAGGTCTTAATCTCAGGGTTGCAAGTTCAAGTCCCACATTCTGCTATTTAAGAAAAAAAAAAAGTATTTTTCCTCCTTACAGCACATACAATAATGGCATGTTCTACAACTTGGGAATCTTAGATTTAATGAATACACAAAATTTTCCAGCCCCATCTCTGGCTTCTTCCTTCATGAACTTTTCATTCAAGCAAATAAGCCTCTTCAAGCCTTACTTAGTAGAGTTCAGTGCAGTTGCTAACCCTTTCCTGAATTTAAGAATCTCTAATATTTATTTAAAATGCTGATTTCCAGGGAAGCCCAGGTGGCTCAGTGGTTTAGCGCCACCTTCAGCCCAGGGTGTGATCCTGGAGAACGGGGATGGAGTCCCACGTCAGCCTCCCTACATGGAGCCTGCTTCTCCCTCTGCCTGTGTCTTTGCCTCTCTCTCTCTCTCTCTGTGTGTGTGTCTCTCATGAATAAATAAATAAAATCTTTAAAAATAAAATAAAATAAGATAAAATAAAATAAAATAAAATGCTGATTTCCAGAGCTCAAGAATCCCTGTTTTTAAAACACTCTTTCGGGATCCCTGGGTGGTGCAGCAGTTTAGCGCCTGCCTTTGGCTCAGGCCGTGATCCTGGAGACCCGGGATCGAATCCCACGTCGGGCTCCCGGTGCATGGAGCCTGCTTCTCCCTCTGCCTATGTCTCTGCCTCTCTCTCTCTCTCTGTGACTATCATAAATAAATAAAAATTAAAAATAAATAAATAAATAAATAAATAAATAAATAAATAAATAAATAAAAAACACTCTTTCAGGGCAGCCCGGGTGGCTCAGCGGTTTAGCGCTGCCTTCAGCCCAGGGCCTGGTCCTGGAGACTCGGGATGGAGTCCCACGTTGGGCTCCCTGCGTGGAGCCTGCTTCTCTCTCTGCCTGTGTCTCTGCCTCATTCTCTCTCTCTCTCTCTCTCTCTCTGTGTTTCTCATAAATAAATAAATAAAATCTAAAAAAAAATAAAATAAAATAAAAATAAAACATTCTTTCAGGTAATTCTCTCAATAGGAAAAGCGGGGAAACACTAGCAAAGTCAGCCTGGATTCCAAGCCCAGCTCTTTGCTAACTAACTGCGTGGGCCAGAGCAAGCCACTTGAGATTTTTTGGGCCTCAGTTTCCTCATCTGTAAAGTAGGAATATGAATAGTCCCTACTCATTTGGATTGTAGTGAGGTTCAAATGGGTTAATAACGGAAAAGTGCTTGGCACATACTTAGTACGTCATGAGTGTTAGCTACGATTATCCCATCCTGTGTGTTCATTGACTTAGTATTTACAGCCAAAAATGTCATTTTCCCTACCTTCTCTTCACTTCTCCCATGCCCTCCCACCAATGACCATCCCACCTCAGCTGCACAAGTAGGTGACAATCCTGGAATGTGACCAAGGCAACCCCAAGGACCACCACCATGTAGGCAAGGGGTGCCTTCCATGATCTGTGCTACTTTCCCATCCCTGATCCTCCTTCCACAGGCCTGAAGGCTCTCTAGTTCCAAGGTTGTACCATACCCAGGAGCACCTAAGAAGAACCTCACAGGACCTAGTTACCTACCTTGAGCTCAGCTTCTGCTTGCAAGGAAGGTCGGCAGATCAAATGAATGTACAGTAAAATATAAAGATCAGGATCCCACCTCCTCACCTAAATGTATATCAATTCTCCTTTGATTTTATACAGGACAAGCTTACTTATATAGTTCTCTTATAGGTCACAAAATACTTCCCATACCATTTTTCTCTTGATTCTGACAACAGCTCTGTGAAGTAGGCCATGTATTAATATCCCATTTTACAGATTAGAAAACTGAAGTCTCAGAGAAACCAAGTGAGTTGCCCAGTCATCCAGCTAGAGCAGAGCCAACACCTGAACTCATCCTGACTTTTTTGACCCCAAAATTAATTCCCTCAACTCCCAGACACACTTCTCCAAAGAGCTGAATGTATTTAGTCCTGACATTTCATACCTAGTGACAAAATGAGAAGTGTTTCAGGTATATACCTAGGGAAGGAGAGCAGGAACCCTCCCAGAGCTCTTTGGTAAAACCTATGTCCTTCCCCAGTTAGTGTAAGACCTGTGCTTTGGTGACTAGCATGGCCCCTACCTTAACCGTGGTGGGAGGGGGAACAGGTCAATGTGGAAAGAAGTCTTCCTTATGGACTTTCCATTCTCCCCATCTCCTCCCCTTGGCACAATTCTCCTTCCATAGCATCTCTGGAAAATATCCCAGGGCCTCTAACCTGGAAGCAACCCTCTGTGAGCACCTGACCCAGGCACCTGGACACATGGTAGGGGTCAACCCTATTTATAGTGTCTCAGAGGTCTAAGGGGAGGCCAGCATGCTATTCTCGAGCAAGTTTTCCTACCCTTTCTGATTTCCAGTCTCTCATCTGTAAAAGAATGAGATAATAATGCATGACTCATAACAGTATTATGAGGATTAAGTGTGGTCATGTGGAGAAAATGCTCAGTGCAGCATCTGATTCATAGCAAGCAGCCAGTTACTGCCATTTGTTGCTATTATTATTGGCACTAAAGTCAAATGGAAGCAGCTTCAGTGGATGTGCATGGCATTAGAGGTGTTCACAAATATTTCAGGTACATAGTAGGATTATACTTCCTTGGTCTCCTCTTTTCAAGTTAGGCAAGGCCATAAGACTTCCCTTAGACAACAAAATATGAGCAGAAATGTAGAGTGTTTAACTGCTAGGAGGAGACCTTCCAGAGCTCCCTTTCACTCTGCAATGATGAAAGCTGGTTGACACCTGATATTATATCAGCCAGGGTTCCAGGAGAGAACTGTGAGAGCACTGATCCTCAATAAGCATGTACCACAAGCAAAAAATAAACTTTTGTTTTAAGACACTTGGATTTAAGAGTTGTTACCTCACCTATCCTAACTGATAAAGTTGTTTTTGAGTTTTTTCACAGCTACTGAGCACCTACTATGTGACAAGCACTGTAGAAGGTGTTTTATATGCCTTATACGTCCCATCCTCACAGAACCTTGTGATAGGAGGTACTGTTGCTACATTCTTACAGAGGAGGTTACCAAGACTCAGAAAGACATGCAACTTGCCCTACCTATGTTTCTAGGAGCTAGAACCACACACAGTTTACAACTGGCATCCAGAAGCTAAATTAACATTGTTAAACTATAGCCCCACACTGTCCCAGTTATCTATCCTCTTTCCTTTCTCCTGTCCCTTTCCCTGATCTCAGGTTTCTCGATTAAACTAACTGGTTGAGACATCTTCAAATGGATGCATGTCCCAGTTGCTGTCTGCAGAGTACATGCGCTCTTCGTCCCTCCCTTTGGCTCATCTTCCATTCCCCTACACCAAAGAATGGAACATGACACCACCTTCGCTCTCCCCTGACATAAATGTTTCATAGGATGGCATCTGGCCACTTCTACTATCAGTGTCTCCAGCTCCATGACATAGAGTCTAATTCAAATGGCCTGATGATGCCTCCCCCACCCAAACTCTCCCAGGCACTGCCTGTTCAGCAAATAGCACCTGTTGCAGGAGGTTGTGGGAGGGGGCAGTGTGAAGAATGAAAGGAATGGTTGTGGTTCCAGCATTCCATAGTTCTGATAGGGAGGGCCAGCTGGTAAGCATGCCAGTTTGTCACAAAACTGCTAAATCTTCATTCCCCTTCCTTCTCCCCACTGCCCAAGATTAACCTCAGCCCTGCCCCAGCCCCTCCCTCATCATATAGAGACCAGAGGAGAGGGAGATGGTGGACAGACTGGGGAGGCAGCTCTGGAGCCAAGTCAGTAGCCTGAGTACAAGATTCGGAATCAAAGGTCCTGTCCATTTGCTAAAAGACAAGTTACCCACGAAGAGCCTTATCTATAAAATAAGAGGACTAGCTACCTCCCTAGGTAGGGATGGGGCTCTTCTAGATGAGATATATGAAAGTGCTTTATAAGTCATTATACTTACATAAATATGTGGCTTCCATAAAAATATCTTTGGAACACATCTAGTTTCCTGGAACCCACTGCTTTAGTTCCCCTTGGTCCTTAGTTGCCAGTTGCTCTGCTATAGTCTTGGTCAAGTCTTTTCCTCTTTCTTAGCCCCAGATTCCTCATCTGTAGCTGGGGGGATACCCACAGCTCTCTGGGGTCCCCTCCAACTCTGACAGAGTATTGAGTCTATGTGTTCAGTTGTCTGGGATTCTGATCCTGGCACCATTCCCCCTATTGTGGATAATGCTGCTTCTCATTCTAACCAACGATGTCAAGATGGTTTTCTTTGGAGTCTGCAGTCCCACCACTGCTCCTGGACATCTCCCTAGCATGGGCAGTCTGTGCATGACCTTGGAGTAGAAAGGGACCAAGGGCTACAGGGCAAGGCCTTGAGCCATCTCTTTCTAGGCTTTAGAGGAGAACAGGACCAGCTGACCCAAAGACTGAGAGGGCTGCCTGGGCCAGGAACAAGAAAAAGGGGAAGGCCTTGCCTCTGGGCACCATAAGTAGCTACCAATCCCACATAGTTTTAAAAGACTCTAGCCGGGATCCCTGGGTGGCGCAGCGGTTTGGCGCCTGCCTTTGGCCCAGGGCACGATCCGGGAGACCCGGGATCGAATCCCACATCAGGCTCCCGGTGCATGGAGCCTGCTTCTCCCTCTGCCTGTGTCTCTGCCTCTCTCTCTCTCTCTCTCTCTGTGACTATCATAAATAAAAAAATTTAAAAAAAATAAAAAATAAAAAAAAAATAATAAAAGACTCTAGCCACCACCCAACTGCCCCATCACAAAATATCACTGTCATTTATTGCCTCAAGTATGGCAACTGATAACTAGGGAATAAAGCTTTTCACTCCACCGAGAAAGAGGGAACTTAATGCAAATTTCTATGGGAAAGGTCACAGCATAACACTCCAAATCAATGACTGACCTTAGAATCTCCCTCAGAACAATTGGGGTGGGAGGGAAGGATTGAAGGCAGGGATCTGGGGATACTTAAAGAAGAAAGAACAAATACCCAGAAGTGGGAGATAGAGCTGTCTAGGATGTACTTTACTTATTTTGCCCTGGGTTGGATACTATTCCCAGAGGGCCAACAATGGAGGCTTCCTTCTTTTTCCTTCCCAGAGCAACAATAACCTCTGATGTGGTGGCCTGGGAGTCAGGACACATTCTATCAACTATCTGTGTGTTCTTGGGCTAGTCACTTCCTCTCTCTGGACCTCAGTTCTCATCTGCAAGATGAGAGGGTTGAACAGTTTGACCTCAACCATCCTTTTGGTCTTAGCCATTCTAAAATTTTCTACTCCTCAGAAGCTTCGGCAGAGCATAGAGTAGAACTGGGTTAAAGAAGAATAGCTAAAGGGTACCTGGCTAGCTCAGTCGGTGAAGCCAGTGACTCTCGATCTTGGGGTTGCAGGTTTGAGCCCCATGTCGGGTATAGAGAGTACTCAAAAAAAAAAATCTTTGAAAAAAAATAAAATTAAACTAAAGGAGAACGACTGGGTAAGAGACCCGGAGGCTTCACAGAGGATGGAATGGTGCAGCTTACCCTATAGCCTGAAGTGGGCCCCTGCTTGCCCTCCCATTAATCCTGCTCACCTGCAGCCAGCTGCATCCATGCGCAGATCTTGTAGACAGTGGCTGTGTTGCAGACGAAAAAGAGGCTAAAGCAGATGATGGAGCCAATGATGAGGAACATGGCCAAGGCCACAAAAAACATGGCAGTCTTGAAGGCTCTAGAGGGAATGGAGGAGAAGTCCAGTGGGCCACCCTTGCAGATGAGTTCAGAGGACAGCACGTTGCCCACACAGTAGGAGAAGAGGCCAAAATAGCCTGCCTGAGGTGTGTTAACACTGTCACCGATCCAGTAGGGCTGGATGAAGAGGGCCATGACCAGTACAGAGAAGCAGATGGTGAGTGTGCCCCACATCACACCCACAGCCCTCGAGTTGCGCACATAGTTGGTATGGTAGATCTTGGCCGCCTCCTGGGCAGGCAGCAGCTTCACCATGGTGAGGCTGTAGGCCCTGGGCTGGAATCCTGGGGGCTGTAAGCCAGTGGCTTTGCAGATGGAGGCCTAGAAGTGGGTCACTCCTAAGCCGAGTTTGGGGAGGAGGCTGGGGGGGTGCAAGATGGGGGTCCCTGCAAGGTAGAAGAAAGAGAATTAGGAAATAAGACAAGGAAGACAACCTTGGTTTCTTTGGGGGAAGCTTGTCCAGATGCCTTTGTCCGCTCCAGCCAGGCTGTCTCCCTGTCCTGCCTCCTCTCCTGCCGGCCAGGGTCTCAGGCCTACTGGCGCCGCCCTGCCCCCCGCTCCCCTTTCCAGCTCCGAGCTCCAGAGAGCTCCGCCCCTCCGCCGCCGCGCGGCCCCTCCTTGCTCCCTCCTGCGAGAGCGCGGCTTCAGCACCGCGGCCAGCGCTCGGGACTCGGGCGGGGGGAGGGAGTGGAAACCCAGGACCCGGCCTGGGGAGGCGCGGCCCGCCCACCGCGCACTCCCGCCGCGGGGAACGGAGACTCCTCTTCACCCGCCCGAGCCGGGGGTGGGGGATGGAGGGGGGGGAACACACAAAAATTGGGAGGGGAGGGTTGCGACTGTCACATTCCTCCCTTTCAATTCCTGCCTTCTTGCCTCAAAACCAAAACCTTTTCCTGAGCACTGTCCGTACCCACCACACCCACGTGGTCCCATTAAACTCCTCCCTGGCTCCCTAGTCGCCCTCTCAGCACTCCCAACCCTGTGGAGTCCAGCAAAACCTTTTCTGATTGTGTCTTCCAGTCACTGGTTTCTCATCTCTGTGGTTTCTCCTCCATCAACAATTACCAAGTGCGTACCATGTCCTGAAGCCCTGTGCTGGAGGATATCTTCCCTAAGCAAAACTACAGAGATAAAAATGACAGGGCCCCTGCCCTCAAAGACAGTGAGACGCTTACATATATGTATATGCGTCTGTATATTCGCAATGCACACTGATAGTGTGATAAGAGACAACTACAAAGTGCGGCAAAGGAAGCATCCCAGACCTTAACATGTTTCTGTTCAATACAGTATCTTTCTCCTATTTATGTTTTTGTTGCATATTCCTCTTTTACCTCTCTTCTTCAAAATATGTATTTCTCCTGACTGCATAGGTAAATACATGTTTGGTGTAGAGAGATAGGAAAATCCAGGAAAGATTACATAAAAGAATATAAATCACTCATAACCCCAACGCTGGGAGCAAAGGAGAGCCAAGATCATCTTAAAAACAGACTTTGGCTTTAGACATATCTGGATTGAGTTAACTGCTTACTAATCTATGTGACCATCCATGGTTTAATCTTCCCAAACCTCAGTTTCTTCATCTATAAAATGGAGAAGATAATAGTATCTCTCACAGGGACACCTGAGTGGCTCACTCCTTTGAGCATCTGACTCTTGGTTTCAGCTCAGGTCAAGATCTCAGCATCCTGAGATCAAGCCTCACGGGGCTTGATGAGATCTGCTCATCAGGGAGTCTGCTTGTCCCCCTGCTCTCCCTCTGTTCCTCCCCCTCCTTCAAACAAATAAACAAAATATTTTTACAAAAATAGTATCGGGGAGCCTGGGTGGCTCAGTCAGTTAAGCATCTGCCTTCAGCTCATGATCCCAAGGTCCTGGGATCAAGCCCCGCATTGCATCAGGCTCCCTGCTCAGCGACGAGTGTGTTTCTCCCTCTCCCACTCCCATTCCTGCTCCCCCTGCTTGTGTGTGCTCTGTGTGTCAAGTAAATAAATAAATAAAATCTTTTTTTTTTTTTAAGTACTATCTATCACATAAGAGTTAGGTAAAATTACAAAACTGGCTCAATGCCTCACATATAAAAGTACTCAAATGTTTATCATTATTACTACCACTATTAACATTTTGGTGTTTATCCCTCCTTCTTCTTTGACGGTCACTAACTTTGCAATTTAGCCTCTAAGTTTCAAAATATTGAGATATTCATGACCAAACTGAAAGAGAGGCAACATCACACAGACATCCTGAATTTAGCACTGGGGCAGTGACTTGTGAGACATCGGGCTATCTCCCTAGCATTTTGATCTGACACAGGATAGTTGCAACATTTGAAGGGAGCACTGGCAAGGAGTTGGGATTATAAATATGGGGGTGGGAGGTGGGAAGGAGTTCACTTGGTTGTTGACCAGACAAAAGGAGGAACTGTACTAAGAGCCCAGATTACCGGACGCCTGGGTGGGTGGCTCAGCAGTTGGGTGTCTGCCTTCAGCTCAGGGCGTGATCCCAGGATTTGGGATAGGGTCCGCATGGAGCTCCCTGCGGGGAGCCTGCTTCTCCCTCTGCCTGTGTCTTTGCCTCTCTCTTTCTGTGTCTCTCATGAATAAATAAATAAATCTTTTAAAAAATGAAAAAAAATAAGAGCCCAGATTACAAATACAGGACACCTGGGTGGCTCAGCAGTTGTGCATCTGCCTTTGGCTCAGGGCGTGATACTGGGGTCCCTGATGGAGTCCCATATCGGGCTCCCTGCATGGTGCCTTCTTAGTACTCCCTCTGCCTGTTTCTCTCTCTCTCTCATGAATAAATACATAAAATCTTTTTAAAAAAAATACAGGACCAGAAGGATGAGATGGGACCAGAGACATCATTACAGCAGCCACTGAGGGCTCAGATCATAGAGACCCCTGTCCCTGCTTCCTTGAAGCCGCCTAAGCTTCCCTCCATGCTCCATCCTACCTTGGTCAGGAGAGAGAGGTGGTGAAAGGAACACTTGAGGCTGAGTATTTTTTTTTTTTTAAAGATTTTTTATTTATTTATTCATGATAGTCACAGAGAGAGAGGCAGAGACACAGGCAGAGGGAGAAGCAGGCTCCATGCACCGGGAGCCCGATGTGGGATTCGATCCCGGGTCTCCAGGATCGCGCCCTGGGCCAAAGGCAGGCGCCAAACCGCTGCGCCACCCAGGGATCCCTGAGGCTGAGTATTGAATTAAAAAGAGACTGTCAAAAATAAAAAATACAATACAATACAATACAATACATAAAAAGAGACTGTCAAACTGAAAGTCACTGCATGCCTCGCTTCCTACCCTCACCTAAAGAAGTTGGAGATTGGATAGTCAGAGAAAATTTGGAAGTCACAATTATCACACACCTTGGTTGTAATTTGAGTCTACTTCTTGGGATTGTCTGTGGACTTGGCAGCCACCAATGGAATGGAAGGGGTACCTATTATTCTGGTTTGCCCAGAATCATTCCCCTTTCTTTGGTAACAAAAATCCACTCTCTATTTGGAGAATGTCCCTCCCCATTTCATGAGGCCCAGGTGGGCTGTCCGCCTCAGGGCTCTCTCCAGTGAGGCTCATGCATACAGGATTGGAAGACACAAGCAAGTCTCCCAATGGGGAATTTGAATCTTGAGTGGATTCCATGTCTGCTTCCTGCTCTGACTCCCAGGGTTGCTATACATCTAACTTTGATCCAGAGCTCTAAGCCCCTTCCCAGAAGTGAGTTGTCTGTGTTTGTGGCTTAAGCAAAGGGGATGTACTATAGGAACACAAGGGAGCTTCAGGCCCCACAGGGGCAGGGATGCAGCCAGCCATGGAAATCCATCAGAAGTCAGGGTATGGCTGCCACTGCTTCTTCTTGAATGGCTGATCCGCTCTTCCTCCCTTCGGCAGACCAGCTTTCTCCATCTCTTCGTCAGCACATCAGAGATCTGCCTTCCTGGGCTTTGCTAGTTTCATGTTTCAGATCAGCTTGAAGGCAAGCTATTGGATGCAAGTCTACATTCCAGGAAAAGAGAGGCTTGGGTCAGGTGTCTGTCTCTTGTCCAGTCCATAGTGGTGGAGAGCAAGACGGGCTGATTTATTAACATGGCTGCTGCTGGAGGCCCACCCTCTGTGTCCTGGGAGATCTTGGAGAATATAGAGCAGGTGACACCCACAAGAGGTTGGCCACATTTCTAGGTCTACAGCCACTGTGGCCCAACCCCACTCACCAAAAGACACGATACCTCCTCAACCCTCACCATCCATGTGGTATGACTTGACCAGAGAGGCATCTCCTCCTTTTTGAATAACATTGAGGTGCAGTATCTACATTACACACAGTAAAATACTCAAATCTTTTTTAATATATATATATATTTTAATTTATTCAGAGATTGAGAGAGAGAGAGGCAGAGACACAGGCAGAGGGAGAGGGAGAGGCAGGCCCCATGCAGGGAGCCCGACGCGGGACTAGATCTCGTGTCTCCAGGATCACGCCCTGGGCTGAAGGCGGTGCTAAACCGCTGCGCCACCAGGGCTGCCCAAAATACTGAAATCTTAAGCAAATCACCAGATGGATTTTTACATATGTGTTACCAACACCCCAAATCAAGATTTAGAACAGTTCTAACACTCTAGGAGGCTTTTTCCTGCCCCCCTCCCAGTCAACAGCCCTCCCAGGGGGATAGCTGCAGACTTTCATCAAAACTAAAAGGTTAGTTTTACCTTTTCTTGGGGGATCCCTGGGTGGCTCAGCGGTTTAGCCCCTGCCTTGGGCCCAGGGCGTGATCCCGGAGTCCCGGGATCGAGTCCCACGTCGGGCTCCCTGCATGGAGCCTGCATCTCCCTCTGCCTGTGTGTCTGCCTCTTTCGCTCTCCCTGTGTCTCTCATGAATGAATAAATAAAATCTTTTAAAAAAATTTTACCTTTTCTTGAACTGCATGCCAATGTAATACACAGTCTGTTTTTGTCTATGGCTTTCCTCTCTCAGTATTATGCCTCAGGTTAATCCATGTGACTGCACGTGGGGTTCCTTCTTGAAGTGAACAAACCCAAAGCACAACACTCTTTAGATTGTGAATGGGGTAGTTAAGCCTTATGAGGTTTTGATACAAAAAACATTTAATTGGGCCACCTGGGTGACTTAGTCAATTAGGTGTCCGACTCTTGATCTCAGTTCAGGTCTCAGTCTCAGGTTTATGAGTTCGAGTCCTGTGTTGGGCTCCATGCTGGACATGGAAACTACTTAAAAAAATCTAATTAATTTTTGTTTATGTTTTGCAAGCACAAACATTGGCCAAAGTTCTCTTTGCTATACTCTTCATTTATAAGGGAAAAATGCATTCTTTCTCCTCTGGGAAGCTGGCTGTGCCCAGCTGGAGATAGGACTGATGGATTTTTCACAGCTCCCTTTACAGGTGGAAATAGCTCCTCCAGTTCCTTCAGGGGCCTCCTGGCCTTGACTTGTGAGTGGGAAAGCGTCATTACCCTCCCTGTGGCTCAGCTCCCAGGTGTAATGAGGTGGAGAGGGCAGGGAGCGAAGGAAGGGCCAGAATGAGCTCATGGGGGAAAAGCAGTTTTAAAGACTGAGACCTATAAAAATAAGAACAGTGGTTCTTTAATCAGTGGTATTTTTCTGTCTAGAATTGGTGGGTTTCTGCCATTTTGAGGGTCTCCTGGCTGGTTCCTCCAGGTGCTCCCCTATATTCCACCCTCTAGCGGTATCAGGGGGAAGAAAGGAGGGTGGTATTACATGGGCAGAGCATCTACTACACGCCAGGCACTCTGACATACATTGTCTTGTTCAATCCCAACCTTACAAAGAAAGAGCCATCAACTTCCTTGCATAGATGAAGTAACCGAGGCTCAGATACTTGTCCAGGGTCACACAGTGAGTGCTGAGTTTGGAAGACAAGTCTGTCTGGATCAAAGCTTTGCTCTCAGCAGCCCAATCTGGGGCCTCCACAGTGGAGCAGTCTTCCACATCCTGGGATGGGGAAGGGGTCCTTGACTGCAATGACCAGTCCTCCAGGGAAAATCGCTCTGGTCCTACACCTGAGCACACTCTGGCAGCTGTGCCTCTTCCCAGCCTCCAGCCCTGGGGTCATCTGAAGCTCACAGGACCTCAGTCTCAGCCAGGACCAACTACTGTTCACGCTCACATGTGGCCTTGGGTAGGGGAGGAGGTGAGAGGAAGCCTTAACCACCCAGGTGGGTCTTTAATTCCAGGATGCAGCTAGGAAGGGAAATAGAAAGGAAACAGGAAAGACTCTTCAGAGAAGCAACGTCCCAAGGCCCCTAAAATCACTCATGGAGGCAGCCCCCTGGTTGAGGGCAGGCGAAAAGCACAGCCAGAGTGACATATATACTGTGTTAAGGTAGGTCTACCATTTTCATTTTCTCAGGCCTCCCAACTCTCGAAATGATCCCGTTGACAGATAAGGAGATTGAGACTTAGAACAGATAACTTGGGATCCCTGGGTGGCGCAGCGGTTTGGCGCCTGCCTTTGGCCCAGGGCGCGATCCTGGAGACCCGGGATCGAATCCCACATCAGGCTCCCGGTGCATGGAGCCTGCTTCTCCCTCTGCCTGTGTCTCTGCCTCTCTCTCTCTCTCTCTGTGACTATCATGAATAAATAAATAAAATCTTAAAAAAAATATTAAAAAAAAAAAAGAACAGATAACTTGTCCAGCCTATAAACTGTTCCGAGTCCACACCCAACCATTAACGCAGTATCAGCACGGACACCGACACGTGCGTGCACGCCCGCACACCTGCCAAGGTGCCAGGGGCCGCCCAGGGCTTTATCAGGACACGCCCCCAACAGATTGGCCACAGCTGGGCCTCGGGTTACGTCGAGCCCCGTGGGGTGGGGAAGGGGGGGGTCACCTGTGGACAGGCCCCTTTTATAGCTCTACCACCCCACCTGGCTCTGTCTACTGCCACCTGACCTGCCAGCTGCTACCTATACCGGCTGTCCCCATCCGTCATGGAAAAGATCCTCGTCCTTCTGCTCGTTGCCCTTGCGGTGGTCTACGCGGTTCCTGACCCTCGGGGGATCATTATCCACCTGGTAAGAGGGACTTCAGGGGAGGAGTCATCTTAACATCCAAGTAGGGACTTTTTTTTTTTTAAGATTTTATTTATTTATTCATAGAGATGCAGAGAGAGAGAGAGGCAGAGACACAGGCAGGGGGAGAAGCAGGCTCCATGCAGGGAGCCTGACGTGGGACTCGATCCTGGGTCTCCATGATCATGCCCTGGGCTGCAGGCGGCGCTAAACCGCTGCGCCACCAGGGCTGCCCCAGGTGGGGACTTTTTAAGCTTAGATCTTTACCTCTCACGTCTCCACCTGGGGCTGCCCGGAGGCTGAGAGGTGAGGCATCTTCTGCTTTACTGTCCATGCCCACCCTGCGCCTCCTACCGGGTTGGGGGAGGGGGGCTCAGACAAGGCTGATCGGCACGGAGCATGCGCAGAGCAGGGGTTTGACCTGGCTGAGGGACAGTCCCAGGCTCCTGCCCCGGAAGCCCTGGCTCAGAAGGTCCAGTAGTTCAGAAAGCTCCCCCGGTGATTCTGGCTTCCGACCTAGAGTGACACACGGACACGGTTCTCAATGCCTCAGGACCGTTTACTCATTTAGTCCCCATACTGACCGCATGAGGCAGGGACCTAGTATCAAACCCGTTTTCAGATGGAAAGCAGTTCTAGAGAAAGGTGAAGCCACCTGCCTGAGGTCGCGCAGCTGGAAGCTCTCAGCGGATCAGAGGCCGCAGGGCGGATGGTCCCCCCCCCCGCCCCCCCGTGCTGCGTCTCTACCCAAAATTTCTGAACTCGCGGCCTTGCAGGGCTCAGAGGGGCCAGGATCCCCCTGAGGTCATATGCCTTCCTGGGGGATGGTCCTCAACCTTCACAGGCTTCTCAGTGGACTGCAGGACCCAGGGAAGTCTGGACACCCTGTTTTGGGTCACATGTGCAGATTCCAAGGGGACACTGAGGCACGGGGGGGGCAGGGTCTTGCCCGGATCACCCCGGGAGTCGGTAGCGTGGCGGGGTCCTGTCTCGCAGCTTCTCCCGCGGGTGGGGCTGGGGGTGGGCAGACTGGCCGCCAGCCCCGCGGGTTGGGTCCTTTACCCGCGCCCCCGCGGGGGACGCGCTGTGGGCGGTGGCGGTGGCGAAGGGACAAAGGGCGAGGGCCCTCGCTAACTGGCCGCCCGGCAGGAAGACGGCGAGCTCTGTCTGAACAGCGTCCAGTGCAAGAGCAAGTGCTGCCACCGGGCCACCGGGCTGAGCCTGGCCCGCTGCGCACCCAAGGCCAGCGAGAACAGCGAGTGCTCTGCCAAGGTGGGTGCCGCGGGCCGTGCGGTGCTGGGGCACGAGGCACAGCTGGGGGGCGGGTCAGGGAGGGGGTCAGCAGGCTCCAGGCACTGCCCCATCCGCTCGGCCCTTTCGAACCTCACGACTGACCAGTGAGGTGGGTGGGGGCGGAGATTTGTTATTCCCATTTCACGGATGGGTAACTGGAGGCTCCCCAGGGAGATCTAGTTAGTAAGCACCAAGGAAGCCGAGTGGGGGAACCTGGGCCGGGCGTCCTCCAGGCCCACAGCGCCCCCTGGCGTGGCAGTCAGGAGGGGACAGTCTGAAAAGAGCCTGGCCCGGGGTGAGGCGGGGAGCGAGGGGCAGGCTATGCCCAAAGTAGCCCCCCCACCCCACCCCCGCGACAGCCTGTGATTCCACTGTTTCTGTGTCTTTGAAGACGCTCTATGGGGTTTACTACAAGTGTCCCTGTGAGCGGGGCCTGACCTGTGAGGGTGACAAGTCCATCGTGGGCTCCATCACCAATACCAACTTTGGTGTCTGCCACGATGCTGGGCGCTCCAAGAAGTAAAGCCACTGAAGGATGCTCCTCATCCACCACCTCTCCCTGGCTGGCCACCCCCTTAACCAGCACCTCCCTTTTCTGATTGGATTCTCAGCAATTAAAGCTCTTCCTGCAACCTTCCCCGGGCTCCAGAATGTTCTTGAGTCAGTGTCTTCCTTGATGTCCCATCAAGCCTTCGCCTCGTCAAGGCAGGTGTCAAACAGGTCAGAGGAAGAACGGATGGGTCTGGGACCAGGCGGGATGAGGCTGGACAGACTGGAGACAAGGTTTTGAAGCAGCCATGCTGGGAACCTCTCCATTGGGGGACCAACCGCACCTCCCTGGGATGCCCCACTTGCCCCTCCAGTTCTCAGACAGGTGCACGTGTGTGTGCACACACATGCGCACCCTTCTAGTGGGGAGTTAGAATGGCCCATATTCCTGCCCTGCATCAAGCTTACCAGTCCCTGGCCTGGGCTCATACCTTCTTTCTGGGCCCAACTCTCAGATGTGCCAGCTAGTTGACACGACCCATGTGTTAACAGGACAGACCACTAACAATTGCTGTGGGCTTACTCTGTGCTAGCAAATCCTCAGAGTGACCCAGGAGGGAGAATTTATTGTCTCTAGATAAAAGAAACTAAAGTTCAGAGAGGTTCAGTAACTTGCTCAATGTCACATAAGTAGAAAATGTTAACACTACACCCATCTAACTCCACCCCTTACCCTTTCTACAACTCCCGGTTCTTTCCCAATTAGTCATACTAAGACAAATAGGTGGAATTGTAGGGAATTTGGTTTTGGTTTAATATAATAATTTTATGGGCAACCCTGGTGGCCCAGCAGTTTAGTGCTGCATGTGATCCTGGGGGCCCGGGATCGAGTCCCACATCAGGCTCCCTGTGTGCAGCCTGCTTCTCCCTCTGCCTGTGTTTCTGTGTGTGTGTGTGTGTGTGTGTGTGTGTGTGTGTCTCATGAATAAATAAATAAAATCTTTAAAAATTTTATATATATATATATAATTTTATATCCCCTGGAGCCATCAAACCTGGATTGCTTTGGGCAGGACTGAAGTCCCCATCACTGAGATAAGCAGGTGGACGTCCACTGCCCCTTAGTGGAGATGCAGGAGAGGAGATTCATGCAAAGAAGGAAGAGAGTGAATTAAAATCGAGATGCTCTCCCAGCCCAGGATTTTGTGGTTGGTGATCAATGCCTCCCTAGAGTAACCATTAGGTTTTTTTTTTTTTTTTTTTTTTTTTTTTTTTTTATTCATGATAGGCACACAGTGAGAGAGAGAGAGAGAGGCAGAGACACAGGCAGAGGGAGAAGCAGGCTCCATGCACCGGGAGCCCGATGTGGGATTCGATCCCGGGTCTCCAGGATCGCGCCCTGGGCCAAAGGCAGGCGCCAAACCGCTGCGCCACCCAGGGATCCCAACCATTAGGTTTCTGAGTTAGGACTGGATTTACCTGAATGTAACAAAAAACCATGTAATGATGGCTTAAATAACTAGGGACACACATTTCTCACGAATCAAGAAGTCTGGAGATAGCAAGTGCTGGCATTTGTTTGGCTGCTGGCAGACCTGCCGTTCTCGTGCCTCCTCTCAACTGGCAGCTGCCTTCCCAGCAGCTCCTGGGAGTGTCATCTTGTCTCCCCCTATTCTAAGTATTCTAAGGTAAGAAGCGTGGAGTAGAGGCTGGGCGCTTAGGGCAGGCCATCTTATCTTGCGAAAGCCTCCGGGCTTTTTTTTTTTTTTTTTTTTTTTAGTTTATTTTATTTATTCGTGAGAGACACACAGGCAGAGGGAGAAGCAGGCTCCACGCAGGGAGCCTGACGTGGGACTCGATCCCGGGACTCCAGGATCACGCCCTGGTTCAGCTGAAGGCGGCGCTAAACCTAAACCGCTGCGCCCCCCGGGCTGCCCCTCCAGGCTGACTCCTTATCCCAATGGCTCCAACCGGGTCATATGACCACCCACGGCCACAAGGGGGTCTGGGAAAGCAAGTGCTGGGCAAAGGGAATGGGACGGCCATGACCGGCTTGGACTAACGTGATCCTTCTCCTCGGGCTGGACACCTACTGTCCAAACAGTACTGGGGTTTGGTTCGCAAGGAAGGCGCGCAATGGCTGTTGGGGAGCTGGGCTCTGTGGAAGCCAGCAGCAAAGACCCCAACCCCCTGTTCCCTGTATTAAATCCTTTCTACTTGAACCCCCTGGAGTGGTTCTTGTTTTTCTGCACTGACACTAATACAAGACTGCCAGAAGGGGAGCATCTCTTGTTGTGTTGCTGTTGTTCAAAAGCACCTTCTCTCACTGTCTGTAGCCAAGACGGGTCATCATTTTCTTTCTTTTCCTTTTTAAGATTTTATTTATTTGAGAGAGAGAGAGAGAGCAAGAGAGAGCACGTGTGGGGGTTGGGGAGAGGGAGAAGCAGACTCCCCATTGAGCAGGGAGCCAGATGCCAGGGCTCGGTCCCAGGACCCTGAGATCATGACCTGAGCTAAAGGCAGACACTTAACCAGCTGAGACACCCAGGCGCCCCAGGAATCATCATTTTCTAATTCCCAAAGATGTCCTCTGCAGGGAGCACCTGGGTGGCTGGGTTAAGTGTCCTATTTAATTTTAGCTCATGTCATGATCTCAAGGTTGTGAGACTGAGCCCCAAGTCAGGCTCCACACTGGAGACTGCTTAAGGTTCTCTCTGTCCTCTCCCTCTGTCCCTCCCCACTCCCCACCCCATCCTCCACATGCACTTTTTCTCTATGAAAAAATGTCCTATAAGTTTTAGCTTTGCCAGTGACATGTGCCTCTTTAATATCCTAATCCCAGGGGCTCCCCACTTTCTGTGACTTTTTTTCTAGATCTGCTAGAAATAGAAGCAGGCAGGAGTATCTGCAGGCTTGAATCCATAAAAAATTCCTAATTCTGGACCTTGTAGACATATGCTGTCTAATATGGTATCGACTAGCCACATATTGAGCACTTGATGTGTGGCTGACTTGAATTGGGATAAGTGTAAAAATACAAATTGGGTTTGTAAAACCTATTACCAATAAAAAAGAATATGAAATATCTCAAGTATTTTCCATTTTGAAATAACTTTTTTTTAAAAGATTTTATTTATTCAGGAGAGACACACAGAGAGTCAGGGACACAGGCAGAGGGAGAAGCAGACTCCACGCAGGGAGCCCGACGTGGGACTCGATCCCAGGTTTCCAGGATCACATTCTGGGCCAAAGGCAGGTGCTAAACCGCTGAGCCACTCAGGCATCCTGAAATACCATTTTTGATTGGGTTACAAATAAAATATATTATGCTATGACTTAGCAATTGCACTACTGGGTATTCATCCAAAGGATACAAACATAGGGATTTTTAAAAAAGATTTTATTTATGTATTCATGGAGAGAGAGAGAGAGGCAGAGACACAAGCAGAGAAAGAAGCAGGCCCCATGCAGGGAGCCCGACGTGGGACTTGATTCCAGGACCCCCGGGATCACGCCCTGGTCTGAAGGTGGTGCTAAACCGCTGAACCACCACCAGGGCTGCCCCAAACATAGGGATTTGATGGGGCACCTGCACCCCCATGTTTATAGCAGCAATATCCACAATAGCCAAACTATGGAAAGAGTCCTGATGTCCACTGAAGACAAATGGATAAAGAAGATGTGGTATACACACACACACCACACACACACACACACACACACACACACACACAATGGAATATTACTCAACCATCAAAAAGAACGAAATCTTGCCATTTGTGACATGGATGGAATGAGAGGGTATTAGGCTAAGTGAAATAAGTCAGTCAGAGAAAGACAATATCACATGATTTCACTCGTGGAATTTTTTTTTAAAGTCTGTTACTATTTATTTATTTATTGATTTATGATAGACATAGAGAGAGAGAGAGGCAGAGACACAGGAGGAGGCAGAAGCAGGCTCCATACTGGGAGCCCAATGTAGGACTCGATCCTGGGACTTCAGGATCACACCCTGGGCCAAAGGCAGGCGCTAAACCGCTGAGCCACCCAGTGATCCCCATCACTCGTGGAATTTAAGAAACAAAATAGATGAACACAGAGGAAAGGAAGGAAAAATAAAATAAGATGAAAAGAGAGGAAGATAACCATAAAAGACTTAACTCTAGGAAACAACCTGAGGAAACTGGAAGGGAGGTGGGTGGGGGGATGGGATAACGGGGTGATGATCATTAAGGAGGGCACTTGATGGAATGAGCATTGGGTGCTACGTATAACTGATGAATCACTAAATTCGACCCCTGAAACTAATAATACAGTATATGTTAACTAAATTAAACTTAAAGAATTTTAAAAAATAAAATACATTATCAAATTTGAATTATGGCTAATAGAAAATTTAAAATTACTTATGTGTCTCATGTTTCACTTCCACTGAATAGTGCTGCTACTGTAAGCTGAAGGCATTTGAGAATTGGCTTTTTTCTAAAACTCCTTATCTGCCTAAAAGCAGAGCCTCCCCAAAGAATTCAACCATCATAAATTCCCTCCTGGGGAGGTTTCTTGCAACCAGGAAAGATTGACTCTTCTCACTGGAGTCTTACCATTGGTGGATGTCAGCACTACATTGTCACAAAACTATCACGTACTCTCCTAAGGACCCATCTACTCTCCTAAGGTCCCATTTAGCTTTCTTAAAAATAATTTGCTTTTTCCTACATGCCCCTTCTTCCCATCCCTCCCCCTATTAAGAAGCCATTTTCCAAAGTGTCGTCCTCCCATTCCCCTCCCCCAATTAAGGTGGCGTATATGCCCCAAATTCCAATTGCCTCATTGAGTCACCTTTTTCTGTGAATTCCCTCCACATATGTATGTGAATAAAAATCTGACTTGGGGCACCTGGGTGGTTCCGTTGCTTAAATGTCCAACTGTTGATTTTGGCTCAGGTCATAATCTCTGAATCCTAGGATATAGCCCCACATCAGGTTTCCTGCTCAGTGGAGAGTCTGCTTGTCTCCCTCCCCCTCCTCCCCCCCCCAAACAAACAAACTAATTAACTAATAAAACAACTGTCTTTTCTCTTGCCAAGCTATCTTGTGTCCGTTTAATTTGCAGACCCCAAAAACTGAACCTAAGAGAGTAGAGGAAAAGTTTTCCTCCCATCACATGAAGCCAGTTTAATTGTATCAGCAACATATCTTCCCCTCCCCTTCTAAATTTGAAGGCATCAGGTATTTTTGGAGGCTGGGTTTCCAGCCTGCAATCTCTCTTTCCAAGGGCATTTTGTAGACTTTCTCCAAATGAGGGGAGCTCCTGTACCACTATGGACTGTAACCCTGTATCTATCTTTCTTTCTTTCTTTTTCTTTCTTCTTTTTAATTTATTTATTTATGATAGTCACAGAGAGAGAGAGAGAGAGAGAGAGAGAGGCAGAGACACAGGCAGAGGGAGAAGCAGGCTCCATGCACCGGGAGCCCGATGTGGGATTCGATCCCGGGTCTCCAGGATCGCGCCCTGGGCCAAAGGCAGGCGTCAAACCGCTGCGCCACCCAGTGATCCCACCCTGTATCTTTCTGATGTGCATGTAACACCAAGTATCTGTCTGACACATTTAGTACAGAAGCAATTTCTACCAAGACATGGGTTACAGTGTCATTAAGACTTACAGGGGGTGCTCTAAGTAAACCTCAGCTTCTATCTCAACTCCTGAGCTCTTGCACAATAAGCCCGTCATCCTGGAGGGCACATTTGGCTCAGGACTGAGGGCTCACTTAATCAGAAGTATAGCTGAGTATGGAACTTTGGGTCCAAAATCTGAATTATTTATCTCCAAAATGTAATCCGATTATAGCAGGGCTGCCTTGAAACCTGCTTCTGCTGAAAACTCACGACACACAGCCAGTAAACTAGCATCTGGCTCTAAAAGCCTCCCAGCCTATGCACAACTTCCCAAAACTCCTCTTGATTCATGCTCTCCCCGGATTTCCCCCCAGCATAGGAGGTGCTGCATTCTTTCTTTTCCTTAAGCTCTTTCCTTCTGCCTCATACCTCCTTTCTCTTCTGGTGTCCCAGAAGAGCCCAATTCATCACTTTCAAGCTGTGTGACTAGGAGCAAATTGCTCAATCCATCTCAATTTTCCCTCTCTCAAATAGGGGTGATAATAGCTCTGACCCCTCATAAGGATTTTTGTAGGATTAAGTGAGATCATTCATGTAAAGCATCTAGTGCTGCCCCTGGCATATAGTAAATGCTCCATAACACTCTATTTATTTAAAATAATCTAAAAAATAATAAAAATAAATAAATAAATAAAATAATCTCTACATCTAATGTGGGGCTCATACTCATAACCTGGATGGAGCTCAAGCGTTGCACGCTCTATGGATTGAGACTGGCAACTGTTATACACATTTGTCTTCAACTTTTTTTAAAAAAAGATTTTATTTATTCATGAGAGACACAGAGAGACAGAGGCAGAGACACAGGCAGAGGGAGAAGCAGGTTCCACACAGGGAGCCTGATGCGGGACTTGATGCGGGACTGGATCCCAGGACCCCGGGGATCACGTCCAGGGCCGAAGGCAGGTGCCAAACCACTGAGCCACCTAGGTGTCCCTGTCTTGTACATTTTCTTTAACATTTCTGATATTTAAGGTCAGGGGAACCAAGAGTTCAGGTGCAAACTGAGCTTTTGGAGGGTGGATTATGGAATGGGCTGAAGCCCATCAGGGTGGGGAGGGGAGCACAAGTCTCTGGGAGACTTTCATTCATGCCCCAACAGAGGAAAGGCCCAAGCCTAAGCTTCCTGCCTCTCTGACCCTTCACACACACACCCACACACACACACACACACACACACACATGCCCCAGCAACCTGTGTACAGCCCATTTCAACCTGCATCTCCAGTGGGAGTGGATGGAGGAGGGGGAGGCAACAAAGAGAGAGCATTAGAAGAAAATGTTCTTAGCTGACTACTTCTCCTCCCCCTCCTCCTCCTCCCTCTCCTCCCCTCCCCTCCCCCTCCTCCTGTTTTCTTACAACAGCCACAGATGATTTTAAATGATTTCTCATTCTTCAGAAATACCCAAATCAGGTCCAGCAGACAGGAACAACTCGTTATCCAGGTGCAAGAATGTCTGGGAAAGACAGGACTTTGACCTTCCCCTTGGGGGTTGCTTTGCCCTCAGCCCTTAAGGGGCAGCCCCCACTCCCAGCCCAGTCTAGTTCTGGGGCCCATCTGCTTGCACACAGCAGAGGAGCCTGAGCTGAAGGGACCCCCTCAGACACAGTTCATTCTGGTTGCCTCCTCCAGGCTGCCCCCTAGGATTGTTGGTGCCCTCCTCCTAGTTTAATCTCTGGCATCACTTTTCACGTCCTGAACCCATGTGCCTATCCTGAGGGAATGAACACCCACTCCCAGGCGGCTTCCGCCTTTTCTCCTTAAGTCCTTCAGCGGGCAAACCAGCTCCCGTCTCCTGCGCACCCCCTGACCTGGAGCCACAGCCGAAGCCCTGGGGCTGCTGAGGAGGGAGGGCCGGGAACCACGCTGGGAGCCGACCCTCTAGCTGTGCCCACTTACAAGGCAACTTTCGAAGTTTGCTGAGATGACCTCTCGAGAGCCCGAGCCGGAACCCACATTCGAAAGAAAAGCCCCGCCCCCCGCCCCCCACCTGGGGTTCCCAGCCTTTGGGGGCGGTCCCCACCTTGGGCCGGTCCTCGGGCTCCCCCAGGCGTCTGGGACGTGCAGTCGCAGCGCGCATTCCGGCTCCGGGGCTGGCCGCTCCCCTCCCCTCCCCCTGCTCCGTCGGGTTCTGGGTCCCCCTCCCTCCTTCCTGGGGACCCCCTCCCCGGGCTGTGACACGTGCTGTCCTCGTGCGCCCGGCGGCAGCCCTGGCTCCTGCGCGGCTTGCGCTGGGGGCCGAGCTCCCGGGCGTCCTGCGGGGAGACGGCGCCCTGGTCCCGGCCCCTGCGGCTGCCCGCGCTCGCCGCGCTGCGCCCTCGCCCTCGCCCTCGCCCTCGCCCTCGCCCGGGCCGGGCGCTCGGGAGCTGGTGCCCGAGGGGACTAGAGAGATGTGGCAGGTTTGCCATTCGTGGCACCCAAACAGGTGACTTCTCTCGCACGCACCGGCCGAGCCAGGCCTTCCTGTCTACTCCCGGCGGTTCCCTCCGCGGCCCGACCCTGTCTCTGCAAACTCCTATTCACCTTAAAGCGGAGCCTGCTTGTCACCTCCGGGCTCCCTCCTCCCCGACACTCACACACGTCCTGATCCCCAATGCTGCGTCTTAGGAGGTCACACGATCTGTCACTGCCGCCATCGTCTCTGTCAGACGAGCCCAGTAGTCAGCAAGTAGCACCCGAGCACCCACTGAGTCCAGGCAGCGTTCCGGGCCCTGGGAACACAGCTGGGAGCAAAAGGAACAGAAATGCCCAGAAATGCCTGCCCTGCGGGAGCTGACATTCCAGAACAGCTGTCCCACAGGACTTGCACCAATGCAAAAATGTGCTTTTTCTGCATGTTCCCATTTGATGATCACTAGCCACATGTGGCAGCGGATCTCATTAGCTCTAGAATTCAAAGGTCTCCGAGTTCCAGGGATTTGAAAAGATTCTTTCGTGTAATTCGATTGTATGTTATTATTATTATTTTTAATAGAGCTCATTTTTTCCAAATATTTATTTATTTATCTATCTATTTATTTATTTATTTAGCGGGGGGGGAGAGAGAGAGAGAATGAGGGAGCACAAGCAGGGGCAGAGGGAGAGGGAGAAGCAGACTCCCCGCTGAGCAGGGAGCCCAATGCGGGGACTCCATCCCAGGACTCCAGGATCATGACCCAAGCGGAAGACTCAACCGACTGAGCCACCCAGGCTCCCCCTGATTGTATATTATGATTAATAAACAGCATCATGAATATTTTCTCAGATGAGGTGACTGAGCCCCAGAGAAGTTGCCAAACTTCCCCAAAAGTCACAGAGCTATCAAGTAACAATTAGGTTCTAGTTTTCATCTTTCCACTCTCTTTCCCCAGAGATCTTCAATTAGAATTTTTTTTCTTTTTCTTTTTCTTTTTCTTTGAGAAGGAGAGAGTGCATGCAGTGGGGGAGAGGGGTTAGGAGGAGGTACAGAATCAGGACACTCTCTGGGGTAAACCGTCCTTCATGGGTGACTCTAGTGATCCAGGCACCACCCAGCCACCCACCCACCACCTCATCTGACCGTCTGGCTGTGGCAAGAGAGAACTAGGAACTCAAAGCTTTTGTGGGTGCTTCATGGAGGGGGAAATCAACTCTCATCCAAAATTGGTTTGGGGGATGCCAGGGTGGCTCAGTGGTTGAGCGTCTGCCTTCAACTCAGGACGTGATCCCGGGATCCTGGGATCCTGAGTCCTGCATCGGGTTCCCTTCAGGGTGCCTGCTTCTCCCCCTGCCTGTGTCTTTGCCTCTCTCTGTGTGTCTCTCATCAATCAATCAATAAAATCTTAACCAACCAACCAACCAACCACCAAACAAAATTGGTTCAGATGTTGGGACTGATCATACACATAACAAGATGATATGAAAAGATTTATTAGTCGAACACAGGAACGTTCCCAGGACAGCAGGGCAGGTGCGAGGAGGTGTGAGTAGCAAGGATGAAGGGGTGTGTGGCTTTGGCTGTTTTTACTGTGGCTAAGCATTGGGGCCAGAGTGAGGGTTTCCCTGGGCAGGCTGGGGGCATGTGGTCTGCACAGCCCACCAGCACCAAGGAGAGTGTGTACCTTTATATGGACTTGCCTAGATGTGGCGCAGAAGGGGAGTGAGGGCTTAAAAGCTGTCATTGCCCAGTCACCAAAAATGGAGACTTCCTTTCCAATGTGTCACACTTGGGCTTCTCTGCTTAGGCCTAGAAGTCACACCTGTCACTTTGCTGGCTAGAAATATTCACACAGCCCAAGCTACCTGTAGGAAGGCAGGCCTTCTGGTGCCAATGGTGAAGAAAATGAAATGGGACTTGAACTCATAACATTGTCTGTTGTCTTGCATTGGAAAAAAAGGAGGAACCTATGGGGGTAGAGACCTCACCTTAGAAATAAGGCTTCTGAGAGATGAGAGCCGTGTCTGGGCAGAGAAAAGGCTGATCAGATGGGAAGAAAATGATTTGGTTAAATGAAGGTGACCTGGAGCTTTGGTCTTCTCAGCATTAGGATTATTCCTCTAAAACTTCCATGTGAGGAACATAGTAATATTTGAATGTCCAGATGCAGAAAAATAATGCCTCTGAATCTGCATATTAACTCCTGTAATGCAACAAAGAAACAAATGAGGAAGGAGGGGAGGACAGAGAAGGAGGATGGAGAGGAGAGCAGCAGATGGCTGAGCAGGAAGCTAGAAGGTGGTGAGCACAAGGACAACCTCAACCAGCAGAGCCCTCGTCCTGCCTCTTCCACCAGCAGGTGCAGGAGAAGTCATCTACTTTGTTTGAGCTATCTTTACAGCAGGTTTTTGTGTCCTTAGCCAAGAACTTGTATCTTGAATGGATGGTTTGGATTGGGAAATGTTCCTAATGGCTACCCATAGAGAAATGGTTGAGCAAGACATGGTCCACAATAAAATGAGGCAAAGACTTTGGGGACGCCTGGGGGGCTCAGCGGTTGAGCGTCTGCCTTTGGCTCAGGTCGTGATCCTGGGGTCCTGGGATCGAGTCCCCCTGCAGGGAGCCTGCTTCTCCCTCTGCGTGTGTCTCTGCCTCTCTCTCTGTGTGTCTCTCATAAGTAAATAAATAAAATCTTTAAAATAAATAATAAATAAATAAGATCCTGTCCTCTAGAACAAGACAGCCTGGGTTCAGATCCCAGCCCCATCCTTTATTCTGAAATCATGAGAAGGGTACTCAATACCCTATTTGTAAAATAGGTTTATTTGCTTATTTTGTTTAGTGATCTTTACACCCAACATGGGGCTCGAACTCATGGCCCTGATATGAAGGGTTGCATATTTTCCTGACTGAGCCAGCCAGGTGCCCCCCATTTGTAAAATAGGGATAATTATAGTACCTACTCTAAACTTGCTGTAACAATAACATGAATTAATATAGATAAGAAAGCATTTAGGGAATCTGTGGGTGGCTCAGCGGTTAAGCATCATGCCTAAGGCGTGACCTTGGGAGTCATGTAGCTCTCTGAGCCTCAGTTTCTTTTTTTTTAAGATTATTTATTTATTTATTTATTTATTCATGAGAGACACACAGAGAGAGAGAGAGAGAGAGAGAGAGGCAGAGACACAGGCAGAGGGAGAAGCAGGCTTCATGCAGGGAGCCCGACGTGGGATTTGATCCCTGGTGTCCAGGATCACGCCCTAGGCTGAAGGCGGCGCTAAACTGCTGAGCCACCCGGGCTGCCCGAGCCTCAGTTTCTTTACTCGTAAAATGGAACCGATAATATCTGAGAGAGTGGAGGGACATCTGGGTGGCTCAGTCAGTTAAGCGTCTACCTTTTGGCTCAGGTCATGATCTCAGGGTCCTGGGATCGAGCCCCACGTCAGGCTCCCTCCTCAGCGGGGAATCTGCTCTCCCTCTCCCTCTGTCCCTCCCCCTGCTCATGCTCTCTCTCTCAAATAAATAAAATCTTGAAAAAAAAATCTGGGAGAGTGGAGACCCGAAAGCACCAGGTCTTTCCCACCACAGGCTTGAACATTTTTGCATTTATACTTTACACACTTTACACACCTTCTCATAACATTCTCTCAATGATCTCCACCCTCTGCTCCCCTTGGAAAGCATTTCAATATTCCCTTCCAGTCCTTCCTACCATATAACCCATCCATGGGCACCCCAACATACACCTTCCAGCCATATTCCCCAACCCTACCCTTCCCATACAGCCAGCCCTCCACACCTTCCCGGGACCCAGCCTCTTCGCTCACTACCCTTATCCCATCCCCTTCCTGCAACTCGGTCCCAAGACCACCAGGCCTCTAGATAGAGCCAAACTTTCCACCCCGGACTAGAATAATCCCTCCCAGGTATCCTCTCCCAGAAAGTGCAAACAGAGGCCAGAGCCAGGAAGTGACTTTAATGTCTCAGGAGCTGGAATGTGAGCAAGACAGGGCTCTCCAGGCCTCTGGCCCCAAGGGACTGAGGGAGGGTGGGGTGGCAGCGACCAGCCTGGATCCTCCTCTAAATCAAATGGCAACGGCGGGAACAGATTGGGTCCTTGGATATGCAACTCAAGCCGCTTTGGCAGGGGCATATGACGTTGAGGGCTCCTTTGGTCTGTGGGAAATGTGAACGAGAGGTGGGAGTCACCAAGGTACAGGGAAGAAGGGGGTTTACACCTCTCGGGGAGCAGGAGCCTGGGGGCTCTCAGCTGTACAGTGGATAGCTCTATGACCTTAGGCAAGTTAGTGAGTTCTTGGTCTCAGTCTCCTCATCCGTCAAATGGGGGTGGCAATAGTAACCTGCCTCATGGGGTGACCATGAGGACTGAATAAAATAGATCCAGGGCCCATCATGAAAAGACCCTCTGGCCACCCCAGCTGTACAGTCAGGCCATCGGCAGCTCCCCAGACAAGGAAGTGGAGGCCGAGCCCATTCTTCCTAGAAAGGTTTGGGCCCAGGGCCAGATAAGAAAGGAAGAGGAGTAACGACCCGTACTATGCGTTCTGCATTTCTATCAGCTCAGAACCAAGCCCGGATGGGCACTGTCGTTGCCAGGACAATATTGGTGAGGTTGTCACTTTAGCACCATCTTACAGGTGAGGAAACTAAGGCTCAAAGAGCAGAAGTGACCTGGCTGAAGTCACAGAGACAGGGGATGGAAAATCCAGGATTTAAACTCAGGGCATTGGGATGCCTGGGTGGCTCAGCGATTGGGTGTCTGCCTTCAGCTCTGGGCATGATCCTGTTTCGGGGATCGAGTCCCGCATCGGGCTCCCTGAGGGGAGCCTGCTTCTCCCTCTGCCTGTGTCTCTGCCTCTCTGTGTTGCTCATGAATAAATAAATAAATAAAACCTTTAGGAAAAAACAAAAAAACCTCAGGTCCTACTCCCAAGCTCTGGTCCCTGCTGCCTCAGTGCCAGGCTCTTCTCAAAAAATTGGAGGTGGGTCACCTGGGTGGCTCAGTGGTTGAGCGTCTGTCATTGGCTCAGGATGTGATCCCGGGGTCCTGGGATCAGGTCCCACATCGGGGTCCACGAGGCGGCCTGCCTCTCCCTCTGTGTCTCTCATGAATAAATAAATAAAATCTTTAAAAAAAAGAGAGAGAGGGAGGTGGGGACTGGTAGGGAAAAGGTCTTTTCCCATCTCCTTTGCCTCAGTGATGTCAGGGTTGAGATATTCATTCAACAAACGTTCAGTGATCACCTACTGTGTGCAGATACTAAGTTGGAGGTAGGGGGTTCAAAGATGGCCATGCTGCAAGCCTGCCCTGGGCAAGCTCCAGCCAGCTCATGCTCTGGACGGCACCCACGGAAGACTGGGGCAATCCAGGCTGTGCTGAGAGTGGGAGCTGCAGGCTTCCCAGAAGAGGCAACCAGAATTGTGCTGCAAGATGAGTAGGAGTGGCCGGGTGAGGAAGGGGTGAGGGCACTCCAAGCAGAGGGTGAGAAAGCAGAGGGCAGCCCCAGAGGCCTGTTTAGCCTCCCCCACCCTTCAGGCCAGAGCTGGCTGCCCCAGCCCAGAGCCTCACCTGGAACAGGCACAACATGGCTATTCTGGCCTTGGGGGCACAGAAGGCGCCTCCGTGGTCCAGGTTCATTAGGCAGCAGTCACTGACGCACTCGGAGTGGTGGGAGCACTCCACTCCGTTCACCTGTGGGGACAACTCTGGTGCCACCAGCTCTCTGGCTGCATGGGAAGGGGAGGGAGGACCTGGGACGTTGCTAGGCCCCTGGGGTCCGGGAAGAGAGGCCATGAGATGGTGGCCACCAGGGGCCACCCCCTGCCCTGCACCTGACCCAGGAGAGGAAGGGGGGGGGTCAGTACTTTGCCTGTGTCTCTCCTTTTCCTGGGCTCCCTCTATGCTCTATACCCCCAGTTCACACTTGGTAGGAGGGGTGGGAAGAAAGGGAGGGACAGAAAGATGGGGAAGGGAATGAAGAGCGATTGCTCAGGAGAGGGGGAAGAGAGATTAGGGCAGGTTGGTAAGGCCGGGCTGGGGGGCAGGTCTGAGACAGCCTGGGGTGGGCTCGGCTCAGGGGAGGGGGGGCTTGGTGCTGGTCATAAGGCCACTTTCTTTCACCTCCGGGGCCACCAGGCAGGTGAAGCAGCAGGGCTCTGAAGCCCTTTGGGGGACTCAGTAAGCTTCCAGCCCTGGGAACAAGTCCCCACCCCCTACTCAGCTCTCCAAACCCAACCAGTGCCTCCTGGCTGGTCTAAGGCGACTACAGTGGAAGGTTCGAAATGCTCTTTTGGCTCACCTTCATGAACCTCTTTTTAAAGGGCAGGAACTCGCCTGGGCAAGGGAGCAGAACCCCCGCGAGGAGCACAAGGGCCATGGCCATGAGCCTGGGCACCGAGGATCCTGGCTCTGGTGGGGCCGGAGGGGCCCCAGGGACAAACCCCTTGCCTGGCACGTGACCCGGGGCCCCAGGTGCCCGCCCTGGGCCGGGGGTGGAGGGTGAAGAAGTTAATGGTCACAGGCTGCTCTGCAGCGCAGGCAGCAGACAGGATTCTCCCAGGCCCTGGAAGCAATGGCATAAGGAGGGCAGCTCCCGTGATACCCTGATTCAAGCCTTGGACAGGCTGGATCACACATTTTAGGGGGCCCCAAATGCATTACTTTCAAATTAGGGGGGAAAACCACTCGTGGAATAAAATTTTGTTTTGAAAAATTATGTGAAGTCGATATACTGAAATGAAAGTCAGCTTCGTCCTTAATAGTCTGATCCTCTCCTGTCTCTCTGTCCCTGGTGCCCCAGACTGCCCCCTACCCCTTATCTTTTGGAGAAGCCAGCCCCGGCGTCTGGTGCTTCTGAGGCCTGGTGCTTCCAGGTCCAGTCTTGTCAGTGGGAAGAATCAGGAGGAGAGGGACCCTGGGTGGCTCAGTAGTTGAGCATCTGCCTTAGGTTCAGGGCATGATCCCCAGGTCCCAGAATCAAGTCCCGCATTGGGCTCCCTGCATGGAGCCTGCTTCTCCCTCTGCCTGTGTCTCTGCCTCTCTCTCTGTGTCTCCCATGAATAACTAAATAAAATCTTTAAAAAAAAAAAAAAAAAAAGAATCAGGAGGTGAAACAAGATGGCCTTGAAGACCTAGGAATTGTCTAGTCTTGATGAGTCAATTAATTGTCTAAGGGTTTGTCTGTGAATCTTATGAAAGTCAGGATGTGCAGACAATGGAAGAAAGGAAAAAAGACTCAGAGGGAAACGGGGTTTAAGGGACTGCGTCATGAGGCTAACAGTGGAATGGTGGGGGAGGCAGCCTTCCTCAGGATGTCCCTCTCCATGAAAACTTCACCTCACCTCGCCCTTGCCTGCCTCTGCTTTTTACAAAAATTTGCTCTTGGGGGCAGCTGGGGTGGCAGAGCGGTTTAGCGCCACCTTCAGCCCAGGGCGTGATCCTGGAGACCCTGGATCAAGTCCCACGTCGGGCTCCCTGCATGGGGCCTGCCTCTCCCTCTGCCTGTGTCTCTGCCTCTCTCTCTCCTCTCTGTGTTTCTCATGAATAAATAAATAAAATCTTAAAAGAAAAAAATTGCTCCTGGGGCGCCTGGGTGGCTCCGTGGTTTAGGTGTCCCACTCTTGATTCTGGCTCAGGTCATGATCTCAGGGTGGTGAGATTGAGCCCTGCATGGGACTCCCTGCTCAGTGTGGGGTCCATTTGAGATTCTCTCTCCCCATCTCCCTCTGTCCCTCCCCCTTCTTGTTCTCTCTCCCTCTCTAAAATAAATATATCTTTTAAAAAAATTTTGCTCTTAAGAGGAGATGTGAGAAACCCTGGGTTAAGGGGGTATTACAGACTTAATTGTACCCCCTACCAAATTCAGATGTTGAGGCCCTGCCCTGCAATGTGATGATACATATGGAGATGGGAACTTTGGGAACTTTAGGTTTAGATGAGGTCATGAGGGTTCTCTCCTAAGGGGTTTAGTGCCCTCATAGGAGGAGACACCAGAGGGACACCTGGCTGGCTCACTTGGTGGACCATGCTGCTCTTGATCTCAGGGTTGTGAGTTTGAGCCCCACCCTGGGTGTAGAAATTACTTAAAAGAGAGATAGAGAGACCAGAGAGCTTGCTGTCTCTTTCTCTCTGCCATATGAGGGCAAAGCACAAAATGCAGCCATCTACAAGCCAAGAAGAGGGCTCTCACCAGAACCCAATCATGCTGACACCCTGATTTTGGGGTTCCAGGTTTCAGAACTCTGAGAAATACATCTCTCTCATTTAAGCTACTCAATCCGTGATATTTTGTTATGGCAGCCGGGCTGACTAATATAGGAGTCTTAAGTCTTTTCTCTGAGAATAACACCTCCACTGTACTCAGAGGGCTTGGGATCCATCATCTCAATCAGCTCTCTCTATATTAGGGTAATTAATACTAGCTGTCACAACAGAGAGCTCCTGAAATTTTGGCAGTTTGGCAAAATAAAATCTTATTTACTACTCATGTAAAATCTGATACGAAACAGAAGACCTTTCTTCCATCTTGTAGTCACACCATCTGGAAGACTGGCCTCCAGGGTCATTCTGGAAGATGGAGGAGACAGATGGAGGAAGTACACAGACACATTAATGCCTCAGCCAGGAGGGACACATGCCTCTTCCACTCACAGACCATTAGCCACAACTAGTCACATGACCCAACCTTCTGCGAGGGAGGCTGGAAAATTCAAGGGAGTCCCAGAACATTCAGTATGTTCTATCATTTCTGCTGCATGACATTTTTTTTAAAGCTTTTATTTATTTATTTGAGAAAGAGAGAGTACACGAGAGAGAGCAGAAGCAGGATGGGGAACAGAGGGAGAAGCAGACCACCCCCCACCCACCTTGAGCAGAGAGCCTGATGTGGGGCTCCATCCTGGGACTCCAGGATCATGACTCAAGCCAAAGGCAGACGCTTAACCAACTGAGCCACCCATGTGCCCCTCTGCTGCATAACCCATATCCTCATTTTAACAGATGAGGACCCCCAAAACTCAAGGCACAGTAACCTGTCCAAATAACACAATTAGGTCGCAGAGCCACATATAAATGCAGGACATTCTAGCTATTGAGCCCAAGCTCTTACCACTGTCCCACACTGCTGTGGTGGCCAGGGGCCTTGCTCTCAGGGAAGGACTCCTGTTATCACTGTGTCCTCTCCTTCCAGGAGCCATGGTCTACAGCTCTCTTCACATCGGTGGTCTGCTGCTCTGGGCAGCAACCCATCCACAAAGCTCACCGTCTCTCCCAGCTCCACCATGCACTAGAGGGGATGCCCAGGCACTAATAATTCTTCCTACAGAGTTCCCTCCTTCCCTGACATATTTGCTTGTGCCCTTGTGGGTATTAGATAACTGGAAAATACTGTTAACTGCACAGGAAAGGGCAGATTTGGAGGCAAGAGGTCGGCAGCTGTGTGTCAAGACTGGCAAGGTGGGATTCTTCATCTGGGGTCCGAGGGCCCCTGGGAAGTTCGTGGAAGGCCTGGAGGGGAGGGTGGAGCCCCTGAAATTCAAGTCATAATGTGCACGACTTAAAAAAAATTTTTTTTAAAGTCTTCCTCAGAAATGACTTAAGACTGATTCAGAACCTTCATTTTAAGGTGAGGACACGGAGGCCCAGAAAAGGCAGACGTCCACAAGTGATGCAACAGAGCCAGGCCAAGACGCCAGGCTCTTGACTACAGGTCCCGCACTGTTTCTCCTGTTCCAGGGGCTTGTCTCCCCAATCCAGCTGGTGCTGGTCACAGGCATGCATCCAGGACACCTGTGCAGCATGAAGGGGGTGGGAACCCGATCACCAGGGTGGCCAGGGCCAGGGGTGTGGGAGTGGTCGCTGGGCACCTGACCAGTGAATGTGGCCACAGCCTTGTGTATTGGCCAGGGCCCAAACACAGCCGCCCCAGAGGAGAATACGAGTCAGTTCAGGGCAGGGGAATACTTCACTGGGGGACCTCTGTGATCTCCCCCCTGGCCCCTATTCCCTGCCCCTCATCTTCCCTCCTCTGACATTCTCCAGTCTCTTCTGCACCTTTCTGGTGGTTTCCATGACAATGTTCTCACTGGTCTATTTTTGCTATAAAAATTAAGGGTAATGTAGGGTTTTTTAAAGATAAATTTAAAGAATGATTCTTTGTTCTGAAATTATGCCCTTCCTATTTTTTTTTGGTGTTCAAATATATTTTTATGAAACAATGGCAATAATACAATGGTAGTTTTGTTCAGTTTGCCCTGTTGTTACGTGGCTGTTATACACATGTTGTTAATATGTAAATGCTGTCAGTCCCCACAGTTTTTTGGAAGCCTTTTTCCTTTTAAAGATTTTATTTATGGGCAGCCCTGGTGGCACAGCGGTTTAGCGCCGCCTGCAGCCAAGGGTGTGATCCTGGAGACCCTGGATCAGGTCCCGCGTCAGGCTCTCTGCGTGGAGCCTGCTTCTCCCTCTGCCTGTGTCTCTGCCCCTCTCTCTCTCTCTCTGCATCTCTATGAATAAATAAAAATAAAATCTTTTTTTTTTAAAAAAGATTTCATTTATTTGAGAGAGACAGCTGGAGGGAGAGGGAGAGAAAAATCTGAAGCAGACTCTGTGCTGAGCGCAGAGCCTGGTGTGAGGCTTGATCTCATGACCACAAGATCATGACCTGAGCTGAAACCAAGAGTCGGAGGCTCAACTGACTGAACCACTGAGGTGCCCCAGAAGTTATATCAGCTTGTGAAAATACAAAATAAAGTTCTGGAGAAAACTCATGTGGTAGAAACTGTCTGTTACTCAATTCATTCCTGAAGGGATTCCTCTCAAAGTAATCTGGGGAGATTGATGAGTAAGTAGGTGCCTGAAAGAGTTTGAGATGTGGAGACACCATAGCTTCCTAGAGAAGATGGGCAGCAGGAAATATTTGGAGGTGAAGGGGTGGAGACACCAAGGTCCTATGTAGAATGCCCAGCACAGCCCTGGATGCCAGCAGGAGGGGGCAGTGCTCTTTTTCAAAGTCTTGAAGAGAGACTAAGATTCAGGCAAGCTGCGAATAAAGACCTTCCAAGTAAGAGTCCAGAGTGAGCAAAGATTTGGAGGTAACAATGAGCAGAGCACAATGAGGACAGGCTGTCTGCTTGTGGAAGGACATAGTGGAGTCAGAGCAGTCAATGCTATGGGAAACTTGCAGGGTCATGAGGGTAAGCCAGTTGAGGTGGCTCCTTAATGGACAGCTGGGCTGGTGGTGGCAGTGGGGAGATGGGGGATTGCTGGTTCCTGACAAATGAAGATGGATGTTGGTGGGCAGAAACACAGCTATCTAGAATATCCCAAGTTATGACACATGAGGATTGCTCTAGATCCAGGAAAGGCTCCCCTGGGGGCAGGAGTGAGTCATGGACATGTTTCTTTGGCCAGGGACAATGCCAAAGGAAGGGTGCTTAGAAATATGTGCTCACTGCCTCCCATCCTCTAAAAGCATTAAGCTACAACGGACCAAAGAATTTCACTTTTTTCAACTAAAAGAGATACATTTTTTAAAGATTTTATTTATTTATTCATGAGACACACACACACACACACAGAGGTAGAGACACAGGCAGAGGGAGAAGCAGGCTCCATGCAGGGAGCCCGACGCGGAACTTGATCCCAGGATTCCAGGATCAGGCCCTGGGCCGAAGGCAGGTGTTAAACCGCTGAGCCACCCGGGCTGCCCAGAGATACACTTTATATTGGTATTCAGACAACCAGTAGATATTGTTGGCATCCATTCCAATCAGTTGATGTCTGTGTCATGCTGATGGTTGAATATTTGGATTACCACCACTGTGAATGTGCGTGTGCATGTACACATTCATAATGTGTGTTTGTGTGTGCAACTAAAGTTTCACAAAATAATACTTACATATACTACATGCAACCTGTTCTGAGATTATTTATTGTATTCCATCTTTTAAGAATGTTGGTTAGGGGGCACCTGGGTGGCTCAGTCAGCTAAGTATTCTACTCTTGGTTTCAGCTCAAGGTTGTGAGATGGAGCCCCACATCAGGCTCTGTACTCAGTGTGGAGTCCACTTGGGATTCTTTCTCTCTCCTGGTCCTTTACCCTCTGCCCCTTCCCCCACTCAGGTGCGCACTCTCTCTCTCTCTCAAATAAGTAAAATAAATACAATCTTTAAAAATGTTAGTTAGAATCCACCAAATTGCTTTCACCATTCTATTGAGTCACACTGAATTCTATTGAGTCCCAACTCATTGCAGACCAGTCTCAGTCCCCATTTGCCCACCGATTCATTCATTCAACAAACATTTGCCCATTAATTCACTCTTAGTCTCTATTTGTCCATCAATGCATTTTCAGTCTTCATTTGCCCATTGATTCGTTCATTCAACAAACATTTTGTGACACTTGTTCTATGTATGTTAGGCAGTTTATCACCAGGCTGCAGTTGCAGATAACAGACACCACTGTACTTATTCTAAGCAGAAAGGAATGTAATACAGATAGTTTGGGGCTTACGAAGTCACTGAAAGGACTGGAGGAGAGGAATGAGATCCAGCCTGAACCTCCAGGAATGAAACCCTAAAAACGGGGATCCCTGCGTGGCTCAGCAGTTTAGTGCATGCCATTGGCTCAGGGCATGATCCTGGAGTCCCGGGATCAAGTCCCACATCGGGCTCCCTGCATGAAGCCTGCTTCTCGCTCTGCCTGTCTCTCTCTCTCTCTCTCTCCCTTTCTCGCTCTCTCTCATGAATAAATAAATAAATTAAATCTTTAAAAAAAAAAAAAGAAAGAAACCCTAAAAACCCTGCAGAACTGAGCTGCCAGGGAAGCTACTGCCTCAGTCAGTATCCGGAAGGTAGGAGTCAGGAGGCCATCACTGCAACCTTTGGCACCAAGAACACACACTTTAGCTGTGATCTCAGGATCAGGGAGCTGCTATCAAAATTATTGTCTGTGTCTGCTATATCTTCTCTAGCCTAAAAAAAGAATGCCTCTCACACAAATTCCTCTGCTCCACTTAACTCCATTCACATCACTTCTTGGGCAGTGCATATGATCAGTGATACCTAAATCACATCTGGAGTCCTGAGTGTGACCGTCTAACATTTCGTTTTCCAGCCCAGCTATACAAGAAGGCACATCAGAGGACAGCACAGAAGCTAAACAAGCCAATCGACAGCAAACCCCCTAACAGCGACAAAATGTCTGAAAGTGGCACAGGTTACCTGGATGGTGTGAAGGTAGGTTTCTACTCCCTGTCTGAATGGAAAAAGTCTGAAAACTTTTCCATTTTTACAGCTGCACATCACTTTGAATGCCAACATAATGCCTTTTATTTCTATACTTCTCTCTCATATATATTTAATATGTCAGGTTTTTAAAAATCATCAATTTGATGGTCAGGGTTTTTCCTCTCTGGCAATTTGGTGGGGAAGTTCCACGCCCCACAGCCTGCCCGCTTACCAACTGCACTATTTTTATGCACCCATCCTGGTTCACTCTCAGAAAGGGCAGTGGAAGCTGCTTTGTCACTTTGTTCTAGCAACAATCAAAAGTGATTGCTCCCTCTGCTCTGTGCCATTAACCGCCTTGCTCACTGTAACCTGAACTTGCTCATTGCCTGCAGACTTCCATGGTAATCATAGTTCCTCTCCCTAAAACCAGTTGCTTCACAGACAAAAGATGTAATCTGCCATTTGCGGAAACCAAGGCAAGAGATGGTTCTGGGAAAGACAGGCAGATAGATGAGCTCACCTCCCCTTTCTGTATTCCATGATGGACCAAACTCACTCTCTCCTCTGGTAGCTGGCTCTGTGCTCACCTGTCACCTCTTATTTAAGAGGCTACAATAAGAACACTCAAAGTTCAATAACTGTCTATTTAATAAGTAAATTGTAAAACAAATCACTAATAGTGTAATCTCATTTAGCAAGACAGGGCTACAGGACATACAAATAGGTATAGCCTATTTTTTAAAAAAGATTTTATTTATTTATTCATAAGAGGCACAGAGAGAGAGAGAGAGAGAGAGAGAGAGCGGCAGAGAGAGAATCAGGCTCCATGCAGGGAGCCTGATGTGGGACTCAATCCAGGGTCTCCAGGACCAGGTCCTGGGCCGAAGGCGGCGCTAAACCGCTAAGCCACCCGGGCTGCCCAAGGATACTGGTTCTTTATCAGGTATGTGTTCTGCAAAGCTTGTGCTTTGTCTTTTCATCTCTTAACAGTGTCTGTCACAGAGCACAAGTTTTTAATTTTCAGTTTTCCAATTTTTTCTTGTTCATCATGCTTTCGGTGTTCTGTTTTTTTTTTTTTTTTTTATTCATGAGAAACACAGAGAGGCAGAGACACAGGCAGAGGGAGAAGCAGGCAAGGAGCCTGATGTGGGACTCGATCCCGAGTCTCCAGGATCACACCCTGGGCTGAAGGCAGTGCTCAACCGCTGAACAACCCAGGCTGCCCTGTATAGCCTATTTTTTTATTTTTTTATTTTTATTTTTTTAAATTTATTTATTTACGATAGTCACACTCAGAGAGAGAGAGAGAGAGAGAGAGGCAGAGACACAGGCAGAGAGAGAAGCAGGCTCCATGCACTGGGAGCCTGACGTGGGATTCGATCCCGGGTCTCCAGGATCGCGGCCTGAGCCAAAGGCAGGCGCCAAACCGCTGCGCCACCCAGGGATCCCAGCCTATTTTTTTAAACTGCAAAATAAACGGCTTAATATAAGACAGAGGTTTATTTTTCTTTCATGTAACATTCCAAGCATACATAGTCCAGGGCTGATAGGGCAGCTCCAAGCCTCAGTGGCCCAGGCTGGTCTGGCATCTACAGGTATTGTTGTAATCAGCAAGGTCCCAGATTGCTTACCAAGCTGTTCCTGTTTCAGGCAGCATAATGGAAGATGGGGAAAGAAAGGGTCTGAATTTTCCTTTAAGAACTCTTCCATTCCAGGCAGCCTGGGTGGCTCAGCGGTTTAGTGCCGACTTCAGTCCAGGGCGTGATCCCGGAGACCCAGGATCAAGTCCCACGTCAGGCTCCCTGCATGGAGCCTGCTTCTCCCTCTGCCCGTGTCTCTGCCTCTCTCTCTCTCTCTCTATCTCTATGAATAAGTGAATAAAATCTTAAAAAAAAAAAAAAAAGAACTCTTTCATTCCATTGGCCAGTCATAGTCACATGGCCAAGCCTAGCTGGCCATGTAGTGGCCATGTAGAAGCTGGGAAATGTAGTGTCTATTCTAGGCAGCTATGTGACCCACAAAAAAAAAAAAAAAAAAAATTGAGGCACAGTGTGTTTGCCTAGGTGTATGCTTTCTAATTCCACGAGGTGCTTTCCCATTTGTGTCCAAGAGTCCTATCTGTAATCTCCTTAATCATGCAATCTCTATACCACACCCTCTCTGCCTCCTGGACTCACATTTGACTCCAGCATCCCCCAGAATACAAGTACCCAGGGTGATATGAGAATGGAGAGGCTCTACAGTGAGGATTCATTTACCTTTGCCATTCTTTGTCATCTCAGACTGACAGGGCTGGGCCAAACACACTGCCCACATTTACGCACCTTGGAAACAATAAATATTTGCCAGCCTTGTGATCAGAAGATGTCACCAGAGCACTGCAGTTAGCCTGGATGGTTTCCAGCCTTAGAAAACAGGATTCATTACATAGCACCTCTTTCCCACCTTCCAATAATGTGATCTGGGGTACCTACAGCCTCAGGGAATTTCTCCTGAGGTTCCATCCTGGGGTCAATTTTAGTATATGTGCTGCTGAAGCGAGCATAATCCTGGGGTCAAATCTGAGGAATTTGTTCACTCCCTTGGAAGTAGCTGAGGTTCTCACACTTGCTCTGGCCACTTGGACCTTCTCGTGCTCTCTATAGAACACCAGGAAATGGCAAAAGATGTAATCCAAGTTCATGAACTCTGCTCTCTTTCTCTGCCTTCCTTCCCTCTTCTCACTCTATTGTATGTATCTAGGTCACTGCTTCTCAGACAACAATACATAAACTATTTTAAGAAATCATATTTCTGCTTTTCTATTATTATTTGTTTGCTCTGTTCACATTCATTTTGAAATCTCTTACTCATCAGCAGATAAGCTGTAGCAAATGCCAAACACTTAGGAGAAAAATATCTATTCACTTAAGTTTTTCCTTTAAGGAAAGACATGCATCACGTAATTTTGGCTATGGGACTCCCTGGCCCAACTCAAGGAAAAGAGGTGTTTTAAGGTGGTAATGACTGAGAAGCCCTGAGGCAGAGGGTTGAGAGGAGAGGAAGACAGCAGAGAGTAAAGGGGACCTCCCAGGCTGGGGTGTTGATTTATCTTTTGACTTAGGAGGGTCAGGTGTCATGGCAGAGGAAAGCTCTCTCTCCACTCACTTCTTATTCCTCTCAAAGGAAACTGTATCATGTTCCAGGACATTCAAATGGCTATAGTTTCTTGTGGGCAGGGATCAGGGACATTAAGCTCCCACACTTGAGTGTAGTGTTGCAGATTTTTTGTTCTCATTCTGAAAGAAGAGAACAGACCCAGTGACTGGACCATGCAACAGTCATTTGTTGTATCTGTTACTTACTGTGGCATAACGAAGTACCCCAAATCTTAGTGGCTTCACATCATTTCTTATTTTACAGTCTCTGCATGTCAGGAATCCAGTCACATTGTAACTGGGTCCTCTGGCTCTGGGTTTCTCACAAGGCTGCAGTCAAGGTGTTAGCTTGGGCCTCGGTCATCTTCAGGCTTGAACAGGGTGGATCTGCTTCCAAGCTTCCTCAGGTGGTGGGTGGCAGGTTTTGGTTCTTTGAAGGCTGTTAGACTGATTATCTCAGTTCTTCACAGGCTTTGGCCTGAGTCCTGCCTGGGTTCCTGGCCACATAGATCTCTCCATAGGACAGATTGTGGCATGGCAGCTGTCTCCATGAGCATGAGCACGTGAAAGGCAAAAGAAAATGGAAGCAAGATGGAAGTCATAGTTTTTTGTAATCTACCCTTAAAATTAACAGTCTCAGGGCATCTGGGTGGCTCAGTTGGTTAAGCACCTAAGGCTTTGGCTAAGGTCATGATCCCAGGACCCTGGGATCAAGTCCTGCATCAGGCTCCCTGCTCAGCAAGGAATCTGCTTCTCCCTTTCCCTCTGCCCTTCCCTCTGTTAGTGCTTTCTCTCTCTCTCTCTTACTCTCAAATAAAATCTTTAAAAAAAATAAAAACAATCTCTTCCTTTGCCATCTTCTATTGGTAGAAGCAAGTCCCTAGGTCCAGGTCACATTCAAGGGGGGGTGCAGATTACACAAGGTATATTTAGGAAGTGGGAGTCATGGGGTCATTTTAGAATGCTGTCTACCAGAGGCACCGGGGTTGCTCAGTGGTGAGCATCTGCCTTCGACTCAGGTTGTGATCCTACGGTCCTGGGATCGAGTCCCACATCAGGCTCCCTGCATGGAGCCTGCTTCTCTCTCTGCCTGTGTCTCTGCCTCTCCCTCTGTGTCTCCCATGAATAGATACATAAAAATCTTTAAAAAAAGAGAAGGTGGCTGTCTACCACACTTGCCATCTATTATTATTAGAGAGGCATAAAAGTCATATTTGCTGATGATAAGAGGATTCCTATTTCACAAAAGATAAATCGATTTCTCTCTTCTGTTTCTTCACTCATAACAGCAACTCTGAAGTTATTGCTTTGGGCTCAGGGAGCAGTTGGTGGTGAGTTGAGAGAGAAGGAAAGGCTCTGTTTTAAGTCTTAGGACAAATCCATGGCCTCCAGGCCCTTTTGCTCAGTTGAGAATACTGTGCTGGGATCCTGCTGGAAGTCATCTTGCGGGGACAGCTGAAGTTCTCATCTTGTAATTAGGGGTCTGGCTAAAGTCACCTACCAGCAAGCCAGCCTCTACCATAGTCCCATCTGAGAGAAACTGATTGGTATCCCTTTTGGTTAAATTCTCTGCTTTCCTTCCCCCATCTTACTCTATTGTATGTATCTAGGCCACTGCTTCTCAAACAACAATACATAAACTATTTTAAGAAACCACATTTCTCTTTTTTTATTATTATTTGTTTGCTTCTTGCTCATTCATTTTGAAATCTCTTACTCATCAGCAGAGAAACTGTAGCAAGTGCCAAACGTTTCCCACCCTGGAGAGTTCCTCCCTCTCTTTCCTCTCCCCTCCTCTCCTCTTCAGAGATCCAATGAAGCCCCTCTCTTCTAAGAAGACTTCTTGGAATCAACTGAAGAGATGGAAATTTCCTTGGAAATGTAATTGCCTGAAGGCAAAAGAAGGAAACAAGCTGACTATCTGAAAGAAGCCTGAGTGAAGAGAGATGATGGCAACCATCAGTTATGAAATTTCTCTTCTCCTTGAAAGAGAACCTCTGTAGGGAGAGACAGATGCATCTAGCTGCTGAGCACACAGAAGGTGTTCCATTAGTCCTTGTTGACCAATGCCACCTGTGGAGGTTCCTAAATGTTCACAAATTCTTTGTCACTCTTCCTTCAAAAGGTAGAGCCTGGAGCACTTGGGTGGCTCAGTCAGTTAAGTGTCTGACTCTTTTTTTTTTTTATTTTAAAGATTTTATTTATTTATTCATAGAGACACGGAGAGAGAATGAGAGGCAGAGACACAGGCAGAGGGAGAAGCAGGCTCCATGCAGACAGCCTGACACGGGACTCGATCCAGGGTCTCTAAGATCACACCCTGGGCTGCAGGAGGCACTAAACCACTGCGCCACCAGGGCTGCCCTAAGTGTCTGACTCTTGATCTCAGCTCATGTCTTTTTTTTTTTTTTTTAAGATTTTATTTATTTATTCATGAGAGACAGAGAGATGGGGGGAAGAGACACAGGCAGAGGGAGAAGCAGGCTCCATGCAGGGAGACTGACATGGGACTCGATTCCAGGTCTCCAGGATCACACCCTGGGCTGAAGGTGGAACTAAACTGCTGAGCCACCCAGGCTGCCCCTCAGCTCATGTCCTAAACTCAGGGTCGTGAGATCAAGCCCCATATTGGGCTCACATTAGCCATGGAGCCTACCTATAAAGAAAATAATATTTTAAAAATTGGGCGGGGGGGGGGCACCTGGATGGCTCAGTGGTTGAGCATCTGCCTTTGGCTCAAGTCGTGACCCTGGGGTCCTGGGATTGAGTCCTGCACGTCTCCCTCTGCACGTCTCTCATGAATAAATAAATAAAATCTTTAAAAAAATTTTTAGGGATCCCTGGGTGGCGCAGCGGTTTGGCGCCTGCCTTTGGCCCAGGGCGCGATCCTGGAGACCCGGGATCGAATCCCACGTCGGGCTCCCGGTGCATGGAGCCTGCTTCTCTCTCTGCCTGTGTCTCTGCCCCTCTCTCTCTCTCTGTGACTATCATGAATAAATAAATAAAAAAAAAAATAAAAAAAAAAAAAAAAAAAAAAAAAAAAAAAATAAAAAAATTTTTAATGTAAGGAAAGGTGGAGCCTAAGTCTTCCTTCCTTACATGTGGGCTGGATCAGTGAATCATTTCTAATGAATAGGATGTAGTGGACTGATAATGTTCAACTTCTGAAGTTAAATCAGAAGAATTATTGCAGCTTTTGCCTTGCTTTCTCTTGGATGACCCACTCTAGAGGAAGCCAGCTGCTATGTCAGGAGGGCTCTCAAGCATCCCTGTGGAGATGCCCATACTAGAGAAACTGAGGCCTCTTGCCAACAGCCAGCACCAACTTGTCAGCCAAATAAAAGAGCCATCTTGAAAGTGGATCCTTCAGCCCCAGTCAGGCCTTTGGATAACTGCAGCCTTGGCCAAAAGTTTGACCATAACCATAGCTTGACCGAATCAGAACCCCCCAACTAATAGGCTTCTGAATTCCTGTGAGAGATAAATGCTTACTGGTGTTTTAAATTGTTAAGAGGGAGAGAGCTGGAGAAACACTGAAGGAGGGAAAGGTTTTGCTTCCTGGTTCTAGTATGTTCAGTTGGCAAGCTCCTGCAGTGCAAGCATCTTCCCCAGTGCCCAGTGCCTGGAATGACCAGCAGCACAAGCAGCTAGCAGCTTCTCCTGGCACTGCCCACCTTGGGCAGTAGTGTAAACAGAGTGCTTCCACCTCCTGCAGGTTTTGCAGCTTCTCTAGCACCCAGCACCTTGGCTTCTCCAGCATGAGGCTCCTGCAGCATCACGAGTTCTCTAGCATCTAGCCTTCTCTAGCAGGCTTCTGCAGTACTTAGAGGCCAGGAGCACCCAGTGGGCAGTGGTTTCCCCTGCTCAGGCAGTTTTCTAGCTTTTGGTTAGGCACCTCCATGTGAAGAACTTTCCCTGGCATCCTAGAGAGCAGATTTCTGGCAAGTTCCACTCTCATGACAGTACAATGACTTTTCTGCCATCTGGTGAGCCATAGGATGTGTTTTCAACAAGGTCTGGATTTCAGCTTTAGTGGGGGCTAGGGATGTCTCTTCCTCGGGTGTTCTATCTTAAGCCACAGCCCTAGAAGTAGGGGCTGCTCCTACATCTACTATTCATGTATTCTTTATTCCTTACTAAAAGGTCCTTTTGTTACTTTAATCCCCTGTTGTAATAAGTTAGGATATTAAAATTTCCCTGTTCAAATTACTGTACGATTTCTCTCTCTTGATTGGACCCAGGCTGATACACTAAGTTTGGTCATAGATTGTTACACAGCAACACGTAACCCATACAACACTCCCCATCTCATTGTCCGCTGCCAACTCCCCTTTCTTTACCATCAGCCAATTGTTATCTTGTGCCTATGCAGAGCAGGTTCTCCCTTCAAGGCTTTATAAGGAGTAAGGTATGACCTACTGCTAAAAGAACAAAATTTATAAGATCAAAGATTTAATTTGCCAAATGCCAAATGAAAGGTTCAGATATGAAGTGCTATAGGAAGGAGCAAAGGCTGGTTGAAGAAATCTCTAGGCTGCAGTAGGACATAATTCAACTCTGATGACACTACAGGACACAGACCAGTAAAAACAAGAGAAGGGCATTATAGGCAGAGGGAACACTGTATCAAAAGCTTAGAGGCAAGACCACATGTGACAGGATTAGGTCAGCAGTAACCACTATTCACTTCAGTTTGGCTGGAGAAGAGATCTGACCTGATAGGCTAGTGACAAGCAATATGATCTTGCTCCTGGCAAGATCACAAAGGGTCTTAAATATAAAGCTAATTCATTTGGTGCTATAATGTAAAAAAAAAAAAAAAAAAAAAAAAAAAGGTGGGGGGGGGTGAGTGACCATGACTTTGAGGATAAAACTCAACCTACTTTCGCTTTAAGTACAATTATACTTGTCAGATCATGAGACTTAGCTTTGGGGCTGAGAAAAAAGTTGACCATGACAGTAGGGAAACCCTGAATGTTCTCGAGGATGATCAACTCCTGGCTCTGAGATTAGCCTGGAGTGTGTAGGCCTAGAGAAAATGAAGACAGAAGTAGAAAGTGATACCCCAAAAGTCCTGAAGCAGGGAATAGGGTAGCAGTAGTGGTAAGTGAAGAACTTGGGTAGATGTGGGATGTTTGGAATGGCTGGTTGGCTGTAGTGAAGTTGAAGGTGATGCCCAATACTTAGGTGGTGACATGGGAACTTGAGGAGCTGGTTGAGAAGTGGATAGGTGATGTTGGCTTTTGATAGGTTCCACTGGAGTGACTGCGGTATATCTAAGAAACAGGAAGGAGCACTCTCAGGCCTGAACTCAGGAGAGAGATAAGGGCTGATGATTCAGATCTGGTAGTGGTGTCCACTCAGAGGAGACAAGTCAAACTTTGGGTGATGGTGATAAGGATGGCTTTCTGATCAGCCCATCCTTATTAACAACCCTCCCCCCACCTCACCTCTGACCCAAATGATGACATCCTGAGTCAGGAATTCAGTGGGGACAAATTTCCTCAAGTACTTCAGGCCTAAAAGGACAGCCAGAGGTGCTGTCTCTCTCAACTGCCACCGATTCTGGCTTAGAATCCATGGTCAACCCCCATGGGGTTCAGGCCAAAGACTATGAAAACAAAAAGCCCAAGACTAGGAGATTCTAACCCTGTTTTTGCCCCAAATCAGTCTTGTAACCTTGAGCAAGTCACTTTCCCTCTTTGGGTGTTTTCTCCTTCAGCAAAATGCCAGGGTTGGCCTTGGACTGGACTGTGGTTTTTAAATCCTGCCACTGAAGAACAATGGGGTTCCATAGCTGGGCCAACATGTTCTTCCTCCTCAATCAGGTAGTAGCAGATGGAACAGCTCCAATTTTAGGGTTTTCTCCCATAACATTTTCTTAAACCATTTGCAATCACTACTGTTTGTTTTCCAGCAAGGGCTCACAAATAACACAATGAATGAACAAGTGGGAAATGCAATGAATGGGGAAATCTGAAAATAGGTGACCATATTTGGTTTGACAGTCTCCTTGTTTCTGGAGAATTCATGGTTATGGTTTGTATTACCCACACAATCTGGTTTCTAAAGCTAAATTCCAGTGGCATTTCCGGGTGCTTCATAGAGGGTTCTGGGACTCCTCAGTGCCTGTAATCCAAAGAGACTAGATTCATTGCTCTCTAAGGACCTTTCCAATGCTAAGCTTTCACTCTTTCAATCTTGATCTTTGATGCATACCCTCTGCATGCAGAACATTGTGCCTTATATTAATTCATATAATCCCCACATAATCTTCCCAACAGCCTCATGAGATAAGTTACTATTATTATTTTCATTTTATAGGTGAGGGGAAGACTAAGGCTCAAATAGGGTAAATGGTTTGGCCAAGGTCACAGAGCTAGTAAGTGACAGAGCTGGGGTTTGAACCTGAGATTCTGATTCCAGAGGTCTCACTCTTCCAATACGCCTGCAGTCTCTGTCATTAATGCTGTCACCAAATATTTCCAGTTCTTCCTTACACATGGTAAGACTGATCTTCCATACCCCCTTTGGCTAACACAATGTGAACAGAAGTGGTGAGCATCATTGCTGGTGTGACTTTTAAGGACCAGTGATCAGGGACGCCTGGGTGGCTCAGCAGTTGGGCATCTGCTCAGGGTATGATCCCAGAGTTCCAGGATCCAGTCCTGCATTGGGCTCCCTGCGAGGATCCTGTTTCTCCCTCTGCCTATGTCTCTGCCTTCTCTCTGTGTCTCTCGTGAATAAATAAATAAAATCTTAAAAAAAAAAAAAGAGCCAGTGATCACTGTCACATTCTCCTTTCCTTCTCCAGGAGTTATAGATACACAGTAAGAGCCACTCTCAGCCTTGGTCACTGAGAGAAGATGATTTGGAAAAGACAGCTGCCCCTACACCCCTCCCCCCCCAGCTGACCTGCTAGGGGCATGTAGGATGACAAAGAAACAACCCTGTCATTTTTTTAAGCCACTAAGATTTGGAGGTTGTTTGTTACTGCAGCACAGCCTAGCCCACCCTAGGAATCCATGCAATACTATCTCCTGTTGATTACCTTTGGCCTCAGTCCCTAAACATGCCTTCTCTCTGAAACTCCCCTACAGCATTGGCTCCACACTCAAATTTGAAAAGCAGCAAGAGAAAAAGGGAATCTGTCCCCTAAACAGGGCAGTGGGGACGTGTTTCAGAGATGCACCAGTTCCCTCACACCCAGAGAAGGGATCGTGCTGGATAAAACCACACCCAGTCCCTGGATGGCCTCAGATAGAAAGTGCCCTTCAAGCTTTTCTCCCATAGTCATTTATTGGCTCTCCTTAACTTTATTCCCCGCTATTGAAGTAGGAATGACTGGGCCGGCAGGAGGAGGGCCGGACTCCCACATCCTGGGAGCACTGCAGGCTGACTATGACCTTGCAGGCCTGGATCTGAACCTCCTCCTCAGGGTGGATGACCAGGGCAAGCAGCCGGTCTGCCAGTCGTGACTCATCCCCAAAAAGAGCTTCATGCAGAGATTGTTCATTGTAATGCCACTTCACAGCACGGTAGTGGGGTGAATTCCGGCCCTCACTTAGCCGCTCAGCAAACACCAGTACCTCGAACAGCAGACTCCCTGGCTGTGTGGTCTGAAACAGGTTCAGGAAGTTGGAATGCACCTATAACGGGCGTAGAGAGACAATGGCAAAGAAATCCAAGACAAGTTCTGAAGTTCTTCAATTTTCCTATTGCCTCAATTCTCCAGTATACCTAAGTTTCAGATTCAACTGTATAGGAATTTTTTAGTTTTCCTTTCATTATCACTAACATAATTGCACAATGGTCATAAAACATGAGAGATATGATCATAATATTGATTCTGAGAAATCTGTTGAGTCAAACTTTAAAGCTTTGCATGTGGCTAATTTTTATAAATATTGTGTGTGCTTGAGAGGAATATACACTTATTAATTGTAAAATGTTCTAGGTGTGTCTAATAGCTCAAGCTTATTTATGGTATTCACAGCAAATTCACCCTTACTGGTTTTAGATTTTTATCTATTAATTGCTGAAAAAACAAACCTCCTAAATCTTCCATTGTGATGGTAGATGTGTCAATTTTTCCTTACAATTATTCAGCCATGAGAAAGAAGGAAATCCTGCTGTTTGTGACAACATGAATGAAGTTTGAGGACATTATGCTAAGTCAGATAAGTAGACAGAGAAAAACAAATACTGCATGGTATCACTTATTGGTGGAATCTAAAGAAAAAAAGTCATACTCAAAAACAGAGTAGAAAAGTGGTTGTTAGGAGCTGGTGGTGTAGAAGAAATAGGGAGACATTGGTACAAAGGTATATAAACTTTCAGCTATAAGATGAATAAGATCTGGGGGTACCTGGGTGGCTCAGTCAGTTGAGCATCTGACTCTTGATTTCAGCTCAGGTCATGATTTTAGGGTTGTGAGATTGAGCCCTGTGTTGGGCACCATGCTAGAGAGATTCTCTCTCCTTCTCCCTTTGCCCCTTCCCTTGCCATGTGTGTGTTCTCTCTTAAAAAAAAAAAAGCCTATAAATGTAATGTAAAACATGGTGATTATAGTTAATAACACTGTACTATATGATTGAAATTTGCTGAAAGAGTAGAACTTAAATGTTCTCACACATACAAAAAGATAAATATGTGAAGTGGTGGATGTATTAATCAACTAGATGGTGAGAATCCTTTCACAATGTATATGTGTATATCAAATCATCACTATATACACTTTAAATATTTTACAATTTAGTCTATTATACCTCACTAAAACTGAAAAAAGAGAAAAAAAATTCCTTGTAATTCTATCAAGTTTTGCCATATAAATATGAGGTTATGTTATTAGGTTCACGTAAGTTTAGAGTTCCTTTGGCCTCTGAACCACTGTTATGTAGTGACCCTCTTTATTCCTAATATTGGTTTTTGTTATAAGTACTTTTTCTCTAATATGAAAACACCTATATTTCCTTTTGTTTTGTCACTGGATACCTGGCTCTCAATGTTCAGAAAGCCCCTTAAAGGAGAATCTCTCTCTCAATAAAACAAATTCTCATTCTATTCAGAGAATGGAAGAGGAGATAGTTTTTAATATACACAGTACAAAAGTAGGAAGAGAAATAAAATGATCTTGTTAAGGCTAAGTATGTCTAGGGAAATCCATGATTCTTCCTTCCCCAATACCTGAGTTGGTATCTATTAACACTTCTTCAGTTCCTTTCTCACCTGGCAGTTGAGAATATCATAGAGAAGGTCGTTTTTCTGTGCCAAGTAGCTCAGCAATCGTATAGCTTGCACCTGAATAAAAGAAAGAGTAAAGCATGAGAAGGCAGGTGAATGTGGGCCTCAGCAGGGAAAGCACAAATCTCTCTCCCTCTCCCTCCCTCTAGGTGCTGTGCCAGGGCTGGTCAAGGAGGGCAGGGCATGGGCCATGGTCCTCAGGCACCTGTGCCAGGATATAGTCTGACTGCAGGATCTCCATCAAGGCAGGCATCACCCGTCGCAGCTGTGGATGTACATAGTCGGGCAGTGAGAGGCTGTTGAGAAGTCTGAGGCCTGCAATGTGCAGCTCCGAATCCCAGATGGTGGAGATCAGTTCCAGTACCTTGATGGAGTGTTCCTGGGGGTGGAGCAGATGAGGGGAAAAGGAACTGCTTTTATGTAGTGATTCCCCAACACTATGCCCCACTCTTCCCTGCTTGCGCCCAAGCCCTGTAGACAATTCCCTCTAACTTACACTCTCAACGTGACTTGACCTAGTTGGCCATGCCTATCCCCTTTCTGCCCTGGGCTTCTCCCCCACAGACTTCTTTCCTGGTTCTTCTGCCCAATCTTTTCTTCTCTATCTTGATCACTCCCTCAGTGATATCATCCAGACTCACAGTTTTAAAAATACTGTTGATGCTAATGCCTTTCAACTTCCCGACTCCAGCCCAGACCTCACCCTGAACACCAGATTCATATATTCAGGTGCCAATTCCACTCCTTCCCCAGAACGCTTTTTTTCCCCCAAGATTTTATTTTTATGTCATCTCTACACCCAACGTGGGACTCAAACTCACAACTCCGAGATCAAGACACACACTCCACCGACTAAGCCAGCCAGGTGCCCCTTCTCAGAATTCTGCTTAATAGACCTCTCAGAGTTAACACATACTCAGCACCCAAACTGTTTTTTTCCACCAACTTCTCTGTCTCTGCTTTGGGTTGCACCTCCCTTCCAGTTACTCAGGTCAAAAATCTGTGGTCCTCTTTAACTACTTTGTTTTTCCTCACATTGCTTTTTGAATCCTTCAGAAAATTGTTAGCTCTACCTTCAAAATCTATCAACAGTCAAGCTGCTTCTACCAACGTGTTCCAAGCCACCAACATTTCTCACTTGGATTTCTGCAATAGCTTCCTGTCTCCCTGCTTCCATCCTCTCCCCCTAAACCTACTTTTAGGACAACAGACATATTAGACATGTCACTCTTCTGCTCAGCTCCCTAGTTCATTCAGCATAAGAGATAAAGCCCTTACAGTGGCTTACAAGGTCCAATATATTCTGCCTCGCTCCCTCCACAATTTCTTTGACCTCATCTCCTCTTCTCCTCTTTGCTCCCATGGTTGCCATAATGGACTCTTAGCCATTCTTTGAGCATGCCAAGTACACACTTATCTTGTTTTTGCGCAAGTTGTTTTCTCTACTTAGAATGCTCTCCCTCCAGATAGTCATAGCTCACTCTCTTACACCTCCAAGACTTTTCTTTAATGTCACCTTCTCAGTGAGGCCTTCCCTAACCACTCACTTCTTTAAGACTGCAACCATTCCCACCCTAGCCTTCCTTACCCTCCATCTTTATTTCATTCTTCTCCACAGCACTGTCACATGCAACACTTTTTATTTTTGAAGATGATAACTCTCAGGAAGTTGCCAAAAGTAGCCCAGAGACATCCTGTGTGCTCTTCACCCAGTTTCCCTCAATGGTTACACCTTATGTAATTATAAACAATATCAAACCTAGGAAATCAGGATTGGTACAAATTCGGATTCCTCATTTTATTACATATGTAGTTTCATGTAACCACCACTGCTATTGACAGATTATTCCATCATAGTTTTCCCATCTCCCTTGTGGGACTCCATTATAGTCATATTTACCTCTCCCCACCCAAACCAGCCCTAACCATTGATAACCATGCAACTGTTTTCCATCTCTATAATTTTGTCACTTTGAGAATGTTGCATACATTGAATCATACTTTGTGACCTTCTGAGATTGATTTTTCACTTAGTATAATGCCCTTGAGATCCAAGCTGTTGTATCAATAGATTACTCCCCTTTATTTCTGAGGAGTGTTCCATGGTACAGATTACCACAGTTTATAACCATTTACCTGTTGAGAGGCATTTGGGTTGTTTCCAGTTCTACGGCAAACGAGGTGCATACAAATAATTGTGTATAGGTTTTTGTGCAGATATTAATTTTCATTTCTCTAGGATAAATGCATAGGAGTGCAACTACTGAGTAAATGTATCACTTATTTTTTGTTTGTTTTTCAGTAGTCTCTGTACCCAGCGTGGAGCGCAACGCAGGGCTTGAACTCATGACCTTGAGATCAAGGCCAGAGTTGAGATTAAGAGTTGGACTTTCAACCAACTGAGCCACCTAGGTGCCCTGATGGTTTGTTTTTTAAAGAAATTGCCAAACTATTTTCCAGAGTGGGTGCTGTACCATTGTATATTCCCACCAGCAACATATGAGAAAGCCCATTCCTCTCTATTTTCACCAGTATTTGGTGTTGTCACAGATTTTGAGTTTGGACTACCTAATAGGTGTATAGTGATATCTCATTGTGGTGTTAATTTGCATTTCCCTAGTGCCTACTGATGTTAAACATATTTTCATGGGCTTATTTGCAACTCCTAGATCTTCTTCAGTGCAATATCTCCAAGTCTTTTGCCCATTTTCTAATTGGAATTTTTAAAAGACTGAGTTTTGAGAGTTCTATATGATCTACATATGATCATCTACATATGATCCTTTGTCAGCTATGTGCTTTGCAAGTATTTCCTTCCTGTCTGCAGCTTGTCTTTTCATCCTCGTAACAGAGTACCCCACAGGGCAAATGTTTTTAGTTTTGATGAAGTCCAATGTATCCATTTCTTCCTCTTATAGATCACACTTTTGGTGTTATTTCTAAGAACTGTTCATCAAGCTCTAAGTCCCGAAGATTTTCTTTGAAACTGTACCATCACCCCCTTACTAGCTTCTTTATAACCCTTCTTCTGCCGCACTTGTTACATGAAACATACTATATATTTCACTAATTTATATATTGCTTGCCTTGCCCTTCTAGAATATGTCTCACTGGGACGACGATCTTTCCTGCTCTGCTCACTGCTGCATGTCCAACGCCTAAACACAAAGTTAGCGCTCAATATACATCTGTTGAATGAACAAAAGGATCTTGGCTTCTGAGATGCAAGATGCTTAGACTGAGATATTTTTTTTAAGATTTTATTTATTTATTCATGAGAGACACACAGAGAGGCACAGAGACACAGACGAAGAACCAGGCTCCTCACAGGGAGCCCGATGTAGGACTCGATCCTGGGATCACACCCTGAGCCTAAGGCAGAGGCGCAATCCCTGAGCCATCCAGGCATCCCTGGACTGAGAGATATTACCAAAGACAGATAACTCCACATGCTACACTTCTGTGAACCATGTAAGAGGATGGCAAGAATCCTGGAATGAGGATCACAGCATTCCCATTAGTACCAGTTTCTCCCTGCCCCAACCCTTTGTTGTCCACTAAGACCTGAAGGACAGGTAAGAGTTACTCTGGGGTAGTGTTTAAGGCAGAAGGAACAGCAGGTGCAAGGGCCAGCGAGCGAGTAGGAGAGCATGAAACATACACTGTGAATGGCTAGGACTGGGGCAAGGAGGTGGAGGATCATGCTCTTCATGATGAGTCTTGAGGAATACCAAGCAGAGGGTTGATGGGATCAGATCCCTCTGGACAAAATGGTCTTACTTAGGGAATGAGGGCAAGGCCCATTTTGGACAGGCTGGGTTAGGGAGCCACTAGGATGTCTCAGTGGAGCAGCTGGCTGGGTCTAGGGGTTTGGGGGAATTCCCAGGCTATGGACAGAGATGCAGGAAAGCACATCTAGATGAAAACTGAGGCTAGGGAGTGGCTGCTTTTACCCAGAGAGAACAGGGATCAGGTCCCCACAATACCCCGGGCAAAGTGTTACCCAAGCCAGCTGCATCAGAATTTCTGGGTAGGCTTGTGAAAAACATAGCTTCCCTCCTAAACTAGACTCTCTAGGTATGGGGTCCTGAAATCTTCATAATTAACCAGCTCTGCAAGCAATTCTGATATGCTTGAGAATTACAGACTTAGGAAAACTCAGAGGGCCAAATAAAGGTGGCGAGCAAGCGAAGACCTAGAGACCTTTTTTTCTCTTTTTTCCAAAAAGAGGTGTTTTTTTTTTTTTCTTTCTTTCTTTTTAAGTAGGCTTCATGCTCAACATGGGGCTTGAACTCATGACTCTGAGATCAAGAGCACATGCTCTACTGACTGAGGCAGCCAGGTGCCCCTCTCCAAAAAAGTTTGATACAAAAAATTTAAATGAAAATACCAAGTTTTGGGGAGGAACTACAATGCAATGGGAACACTCAAGGTAGAGGGTGTAAATTGATACAACCCTTTTTGAAAAGTTGGGCATACCTTTTCACCTAGTCATTCCACTCCTGTATATAGGTCCTAGAGAAAGCTACCTATATTCTCAAGGGCGATTTATACAAAAACACTCATGGCACAACGTGGAAACAATTTTAATACCTACCGATGGGCAAATGGATAAATAAAATTGCAGGATATTCATGAACGAGAACACTATACAGCAGTGGAAAACAAGGAAACCAAGCTATCCACACAAATAAAGGTGAATCTTTCGATGTTGTGGGGAAAAGGCAAACCACAGCATACAAACTACATACTTCCAGATACATGAAGCTTAAAAACATCCCAAACTACATTTTGTCTATTCATTTATTATCTGCCTTGCCTTGCTAGAATTTGATACCTGCATATATAGCAAACCATACAAAAAAATCAAGGAATTGACGCACAAAATGCAGGAAATAATTGCATCTGTTTGGGGAAGAGATCAGATTGGGGAGGGGCATCTGGAGCATCTTACCTATTGGTCGTATTCTATCTCTCAGCCGTGTGTTTTGCTTTATAGTTCTTTCTATTGCACACATATAAAATGTTTGTAAGTTTTCAATATTTTACTTATGTTTTGATTCAGAAGAAACCATTTGCTAGAGAGAAATTTGGAAGTCAAGGAAGAGGAGTTGTTTTTTTAAGATTGGAAGGATTACAGCATGTTGAATACTACTGGAAAGGAGTAGGGGGGGATCCCTGGGTGGCGCAGCGGTTTGGCGCCTGCCTTTGGCCCGGGGCGCGATCCTGGAGACCCGGGATCAAGTCCCACATCGGGCTCCCGGTGCATGGAGCCTGCTTCTCCCTCTGCCTGTGTCTCTGCCTCTCTCTCTCTCTCTCTGTGACTATCATAAATAAATAAAAATTAAAAAAAAAAAAAAAGAAAGGAGTAGGGGAAGGTCATATGAGACGAAGAAACTAATTAAGGAGAGGCCATTACAGAAGGGAATGGGATCCAGGACTGAGACTGATGTTGACCATAGACAGGAAAAAAACCATTTTTTTACAGCATCAGCCAGGAAAGATGGGTGTGGAAACAGATAAGCGGGGGAACAGTTTGTGGCTTATATTTTCTCTACATGGTAGTAGTGAAGGCATCAGGGGCCCAGCCACCAGCATCAGACCAACACAGCACAGGGTGGGGTAGTATAATATATCTGATCTTTGTCCCTGGTTCTAGGCACAGAGCTCCTAAAATCTAAAATCTTTGCATTTGCTGGGCGCCTGGGTGGCAGTCAGTTGGGCATCCGACTCTTGGTTTCAGCTCTTTTCAGCTCGAATGAGATGGAGTCCTGTGTTGGAGCCCTGTGTTGGGCTCCATGCTCAGCACAGAGCCTGCTTGAGATTCTCTGCCTCTTCTCCTTCTGCCCCTCCCCATGTGCACGCTCTCTCTAAAATAAATAAAATCTTAAAAAAAAAAAAATCCTTGCAATTGCTGGATAGAAGGGCCTTTTGTTATTCGTAACAAGCTCCTCTCAGCTATCCCAGAGCTTATGCTGATTAGGTGACTCAAGGTGGGTGGTAGACAGCTTCTGGATGGGGAGGGGAGCTAGTGGCCTGAAAGGCCAAGCTACAATTAGGAGGTTGGAGAAGGAAGGGAGGGGTTAGAGATTGAGTTCACTCACCAATGACCAATGATTGATCAATCACTCCTACATAAAGAAACCTCCATAAGTACCCCTAAAGAACAGGGCTCAGAGAACTTCCAAGGCTGGTGAACAGGTTAAGATGCTAACAGGGTGGCATGCCTAGAGAAGACACAGAAGCTCTGCACACTCCCCCCCCCCCATACTTTGCCATATAGGTCTCTTCCATTTGACTGCTCAATTGCATCTTTTAAAATAAACTGGTAAATGTAAGTAAAGTGTCTCCCTGAGTTCTGGAAGTCATTCTAGTGAATTATGAAACCAGAGGAGGAAGTACTGGCATGTGAAATGTACTGGCTTGTGAAGTGGGGGGGGGGGGAGGGCAATCTTGTGGGACTGAGCCCTTTACCTGTGGGGTCTGCACTAACCCCAGGTAGACAGCGTCAGAATTAAGTCGAACTGTAGCACACCCCATTGGTGTTGAATTAGCTGGTACCAGAAAGAATCTCGGTGCTTTCTGCTGTTTGGGGCTCCAAGCATCCCTGCTCAGTTTCAGCATGAGATTCAAAGATTCATGGCCCTTGAGGAGGGTCTTACTTAATTACAAGGAAAAGCATATTTCTGGATTACAAACTCAGACCCAAACAACTTCTGGAACATGACCAATTATCCAATGCTCATTAAAGAGCCCATGGACTACAGATATTCTGTGTTCTCCATCCCACCACTTGCCTCTGACTCACCTGGATTTTAAGCCTGAATTTTCTGATGCCAGAGAAAGCTTTAAGTGTGTTCAGAGCTTGGATTTTGACACTGTTGTCGTTGTCATCCAGCATGGAGCCCACCAACCTGATATCATCATTAGTACAAGCAGAGGCCTAGAGTGTGCCAGGAGAGACAGAAGAGGCGGGGAGAAGCAGGTGTCCTGGGCTCCCTGCCTGCCCCACATGTCACCAAGGCCCCTCAGCAAACCCCTCCCGCCATCAGCCAGAAAGACAGGTCCCAGGGCACAAGTCTGGCCAACCAAGGGGGGTGGGGTGGGGATCAGCTGTAGCCCCCAGGGGCCAGGCTGGCTGGGAGGGACCTCCTGCTTTCTTTCCCTCACCTCAGCCTCCAGCAAGTACACACAGCGCGTGATACTGTGCAGGATCATGCTCTTGGCGTACTCATCCTGTTTGCACTCCAAAGAGTTGAGGAGCCTCCGGAGCTCACCTGAGTCTCGCCCGTGCCGCTCTCGTTCGACTGCCAGGCCTAGACAGCCACCCCAGCCCAGTTCAGGCTGTGGACTCAGATGTGATCAAAGAATGGGGTTGGGAAGAGGGGGAGAGGGACCTGGGGACAAGGCTGCCTTGCCTTTTCTGAAGAGGCCTTCTTGCTCTATGCAGGACCGCCAGATACAGCTGAGCTGCGTGTACTGCACGAGGGTACTACATCTAATGATGTATCATTCAGATCATACATGTCCTGGTTTTGTATATTTACTATAACAATGTTCTGGCCTACAGCAGTCCTATGTGGCATCTTGTCATAATCAGTACATGGCAGGGATATCCCAACAGATGGCAATCAAGAGCCTTGCAGAAGGGTGCCTTTTTCTACTTTGCACAAAGTTGTGTGGACTAGAGGAGGCTCTGTGCATCCAGGTAGCCCAATTTTCCCTTAGGTAGAATTGCTAACGCCAAGTTTCCAAGCAGTAGCATCCTGGCAGCTGGAGTGAAGGTAGAATTTGGAGACCCGCCAGGTGAACCCTGAGGAGTCACTTGAGTACCATCTACTACCTGGGGCCTCTGAGCTAGCATCTCGAGGACGGGTTTGAGGAAGATGGTGAAGAGGAAGGAAGGGGGAGAGAGGAACCTGGAGGAGTCACCTTTGGGCCCTCCCACACTGGAAGCCTCGAGAGCCGGTGCCTCCTGGGGCAGAGCCCTCTCCCCAGGGCCCGTACACTCACGGGCGATGCAGATGGGTGAGGCAGTGCAGAGCGGCGGCTGGCATTTTATGCCCGCCCTGATGGCCTTGTAGAGCAGATAGACGAACCCAGCACCTGTGGCCAAGCCCACGACACCCTTGCGGATGTCCAGATGCCCCAGGCACCGGGGGATGCTCATGCCCATGTCTTCAGTGCGGCCTCGCACCCGGGTGGGAGCTAGGCCCAAGGCACCTGGTGAGGGCCTTCTGGAACCAGAACTCTAGCAGGGCCAGGAACCAGGGTGCCAGAATCAGAACCCTGGGCAACAAAGGAAACTGGGGAAACAGGACAGAGAGTGGGTATAGGAAAATGGAGCTGCCAGGAGTGCTTGGGAGGAGGGAGGGATCAGCTTCAGAGGCTGTAGGAAATCAATCTCAAGACTGTAGGGGAGTAAAAAGTCTGAAGGCAGGAAGGTCCACCACATCCCCTCTTCTTTAGGGGATCAGGTTGGTTGGGCCCCAGCAGGCTGCTCCGGAGGCTGCTTTCCTCCATTAGGGGGCAGCAGAGGCCCAACTTCTGGGCTGGTTCCTTTGGAAGTTTCTGGGAGGGACATTTGGGATGAGCCCATTAGGTACCAGCAAGGCTGGTCTCTCACTCTCTGGCCTCCTATCTTTTATTTCTTCACCATGGATTCACTGCTGGATCTCGAGATGTTTCTACAGGCAGGGCTCCCTTCCATCAAGGGGAGCACTTTATAAAGTGTTGCAGTCCACAGGCAAACCCATCATCTTCCAGAAACTGTAGTTCCCCTGTAGTGGGTAGTATCTACTGGTCTGTCTAGAAACTCTTGAAGGCAGCTCTCTTTCCCTGCATCTCCAACATTTGGGAGAGTCCTGCACTTAGTAGGTGCTCAAATCATCACATCTGTCATTCTTTGAGGACTTGAGTGCACAACAGTGACAGAGGATCTGGTTACAGGGGCTCCAGGCCCATTTAAGCAGTGTGACACTGGAGAAGAAAGGGATGGACTGCCTTGGCCTAGGTCAGTCTGTGCACTTGCGATCTGAGGGGATCCAGAATTACCACTCTAGAACTCCAGGAATAAAATTGGGTAGGTTTGTACCTTTACATGATGGGGCCTATATCGGAGTAGCATGGTCCAGTCCCAGCACCCTGCCCCACCCCATTCCTATAAGATAAGATGAGGCTTGGGATCCCTGGGTGGCACAGTGGTTTAGCGCCTGCCTTTGGCCCAGGGCACGATCCTGGAGACCTGGGATCGAGTCCCACGTCGGGCTCCCGGTGCATGGAGCCTGCTTCTCCCTCTGCCTATGTCTCTGCCTCTCTCTCTCTCTCTATCATTAAAAAAAAAAAAAAAAAAAAAGGTGAGACTTGAGGCCTCCCGTGGAGACAGAAAATGCCACCATCCCAGAAACATGAGAGTCCAACTTTAGGGGATTTGATGTCCACCAATAAGATGTGGCAAGTGAGACCAGACCCTTCCCCACTTGTCCCCTTACCCTCTGGCCTCACCTCCTGGGACAGAAAAGGGAGGGGATAAGCTCCAAGACAGGCTCAGGCCCAGAGCCAGCACTGAGCATGTACTAGAATAGGGCTTTGAGCTCCCATTGGAAAGTTCTAGGTCCTGCTCTACACTTGGGCTTTCAGGAAACAGGGAGAGAAATAACATTCCCAAGGCTGCTGCAGCCAGCCAGGCCTGTCTGCTCAGAGCCTGCACCCATCATACACCAGACTGTAGGCAACACTCCCAGGTGGCTGTTCTCTTCCCTTCCTGTTTTCTGTCCTCAGCCCTCCTCAAGGGTCATTCGTAGCACTTTACCAAGCTCCAAGGTGGGTGACTACATGGACTCTGTGCTGAGGGGTGACAGAGGCCCCTGGAGGCCTCCCTGCTGCCATGGAACCACCTGTCATGCCCCATGAACTTCAGGCAGGAAATGGCTGCTGGATGGGACTGCTTTAGTTTCCAAGGCTACCCTAGTGGATCTGAGGAGAGACCCTTCAGAACAAAGTTCTGGGGAGGACCCAGAGCTCCTGGCTTCTCCAGTCCATGGACTTGATTCTGCAACCCTCATTTCCTAAGCAAATGCAGTGCTCCCCTGTTCTTTAAGGATTTCCAAAGAAGAAAAGTTCCTTCTTGGCTTTAACCTGACTCCTTCCTACTACACCTAAAGCCCACTTTTGGTTCTGCTTTGAAATGAAGCAGAGGGATTAAGAGGCAGAGGCCATCCCCAGAGTGACAGTTTCACTAATCCACAGCACAATGAAACACACACACACACACACAGGAATGTCCATTTGTTGGTGTAAAGCCAATGACTATCCATTCTTGGGAAGAGCTGATTTTGATTCAGATGAGGTCTTTCTTACTTTGAGAATTAAAATCCACTTGCCCTTATGAAATAATGGTGGTAACAGATGGTAGTTGTGTTCTGAATGTTCTTAGGGTACATGAATTAAAGCTGCAACTTTGTAAGGACTTGGCTGTTGTTTTCTTGTTTTGTCTCTTCTGTCAAATCCAAAGATCTGGAACCACTGATGAGAGAGATCTGAGATTCCATGTACACACTGCCAGCCCCCAAGTTTCTTACCTGTCCTTACCAGGGCAAAAAGACGTGGGCTGCCATAGCACACACCTCTCTGTCATCTGCACTGGCTTTCTACTTTCAAAGCCCATATTCCCATCATGGTAGGTGCAGTTTCGCTTAGTGAAGGAGTGTGGGCTCTGGCCAGACTGCCAGGGTTCGAAACTAGTTCAGTCACTGACTTAGCTTTGTGCTCTCTTTGTAGCTGACTTCCCTCCCTGTAAAATGGGAATAGTAATGTCTGCATGGGGTTGCTTGTGAAGATGAAGTACCCATCAAATGTCAACTGTAATCATTACTATTACAAGCAGGTTTCACCTGGACCAAAATGTTGGGTGTGGGAAGGCAGTGAGCACACAGATGGTGGGCCTGAATGACACCTCTAAGACACATTATTCATCCCCTCTACCCCTCCCACCCTGCTCTTCTTCGGGCTAATCAACCTCAACTCCCCTAACCCATTTAATTGCCTGGAACAACTCTGGAGCACTCTTTGAAGCCCTCCCCCCAAATACTTAAACCAGAAGTGCTATTCCCCCCAGCCCATTCCCCACCTATGAAACCCCAGACTACTGGGCTCTGGTAATGAGTGTTTCAGCCTAGTTAATTAGAAAAGCTCTTGGAGGGGCTACTGTGCAAGACACAGTGTTAGACCATTTCGGTGGGTGACTCTGGAGAGGACCGGAGCTTGTATGGACAGGGGAAGCCAAGGGGAATCAGCCTACTCTACAATGAAAAGCTCACTGCAGACCCATGGGCTTGGGTTTGGGCAAACTCCATAATCCGGGCCTCAGTTTCCTCCTCCGGAATACGGGTCTACGGAAACTTACCTACTACCAGGAAGTGCTGTTGTCAGACTGAATGAGAGAACGTATGTTGTGACTCTCGGTGAACAGGGGGCAAAGCCTACGTGCGAGTTGCCCCCCCACCCGCGTCAGAAAGCCAGAAATAGGGAGGCGAGACGCTGGGGGTGCCGCCCGCGCCCCGCCGCGGACCCCACATCGCCGAGACCGTCCCGCCCCAGCTGGCGCTTACCCCGGCCCAGGCACCAGATCGGGGGCCTCACGGCAGCTCGTTACTCCAGAGAAAGCGTGGGCCCCGCGAGAGACGCGGCGAAAGCGCCGGGAGCGGCGCCCCCAGAGGAGGAGGGCCGCGGAGGGGGGCGGAGGCCGCGCCTGTCCCCGCCCCGGGCCCCCCAGCAGCCCCCCCGGACTACCTCCTCCCCAGGCGCGCATCCGGCGGCGGGCACAGGATGTTCTTTCGCTCCCGTCCCCCCGCCCCCCGCCCCCGCTCTCACTTTCCCTTCGCTCCCTCCCCCCACTCCCGCCGCGCCCGGCGCCGGCACCTAGTTTAACTCCTTCTCTCCCGTGCTCCGCGGCTCCGCGGCGCCCCCCGGGCTCCCGCCCCTCCCGCCTGCCCCCAGGACGCGAAGCGCGCCCCAGGGCTGCCCGGCTAGGGCGGGATCCCTTGGCCCGTCGGTGGGGAAGGGACGGAGAGGGATCCCGGGGGCTGAGGCCGGCATCTCCGGACCCCCGCTAGCTCGCTGGCGCCGGGTGGGCTGGCGGGGGGCTGGCCGCCCCCGAGCGAACCCCTGGCCCGCGGGGGATGGCCGGGCCGGAGCTGGGCGGTAGGGTCCAGGACCCCAACCTCATCCGCTCCCCCGGTGGGAGAGGAAGGGGCCAGGGGCTCCCGGAGAGGATGGAGAGGCCACGCCCCTCGCGCCTACGTCACTGTTTCCACGGCAACGAAGGGCGGGGAACCGGGCTGGAGGAGAGATCTTAGAGAAAGGAGGCTCCAGGCTCCGGGCTCCGGGCTCCGGGCGGGGCCGGGGCCGGGGGTGGGGGTGGGGAGGCGGCGGGGGCGGGCTTTTCAATCTGCGGCTTCACTCGCTGCTGCTGCTGCTGCTGCGAGAACTGAGGGAGGATCGGCTCTGTTCATTCAACAAACGTTCATTGAGCTTGAGCTCTGCTCGGCTCCCTGCTTAGGCGCGGGGTTCTGGTGGCTTGGGATCCGAACCCTGTCCTCACTCGTTATTGTGAGTTAGGGTAGCCTGGCCTTGCGCCCCGGGTCACGTCTGTAGAACCGGTGTAATGATTAATAGTGTCCTTTTTCACGCTCAAGTGTTCCAGTGGGTGGGTGGGTGGGTGGGTGGGGCTAGTTAAGGAAATCTGTCCCCCAATGCAGGGAAGAATTCCAACCAAACAAGGAAGAAGACGAGCCGTCGTCTGATCACTATGCAAAGGCACTTTCTTGGCCCTTTGTAGTCTCTCTGACCTTTGCCCCTCATTCTGCAAGGTAAGTATCACCAGCAACTTCCACAGATGAACAAACAGGCTCAGAGAGGTTGAGAGACTTGCCCAAGGCCAAACAGCTAAGTATTGGAATCCAGATTCAGGTTTATACAGCCTCCAGAGTTGCAGTGTCCTATCCCACGCTTCCTTCTCAAAATAAGTAGATTATATTAAATAAATAAATGAAAGATAACTATCCCTGACATAAAGGAGCTTATAATCTATGGAGTTGAAAAAATTACAGGACATAACTAAGCAATAAAATAGATTAGAGATTGAAGGCAGATCATAAGGCTCAGAGAGAAGTTGACCAAATGATCAAAGTTGGGTGGACATTATCAGAGCCTTCCTGCAGGAGGTATTTTGAAGTGCTGAGGCCAAGATCACCAGGAGTGTGTGTGTGTGTGTGTGTGTGTGTGTATGAAATGCAGTGCCAAGAAAGAGAACAATCTAAGGACATCAGGGACCAGAGCTAGGCAAGCTGGAATCTCCCAATTGTGAAAAGATCCCTCTGTAAACCCACAGTCACCAACTGTACCCACTCACCTTTTAGCCTTCCACCCTCCTCAGTGGTTTTATGTGTCTTAGGGAAGCAGAGATTCCCAACAGGCAGCTGCACTCATTCCACTCTGCACTCAAGGTCTCTGCAGTTGGCATTTGGCACAGATTCATTGATGTTAACTTGAGTATCAGCTTCTCCCTTCCCCACCCGACTCAGAAGATTTGGTAGATTAAAAAATAGTCACTCTTCAAAACAAAAGGGCCTGAGCCCTGAGTACCAGGAACCAATAGGCTCTATGGGAATGGGGAGACTGAGTCGAGAGAGAAAAATGAGAAAACAGCACACCAAGTGGATTGATCCCTTGACTAACATTTGCTGCCCTTCTGCTATGTACCAGGCCCAGGGCTAGGCTCTGTGATCTAGGCACACCACGAATGAGCCCAGGTCCCTTCATACGGAACACACAGGTTAGAAGTCGGTATACCCAGTACACCCGGTTGAGGAGTCTGAAGCTAAAAGCATACAACATAAACAGCATCTGAGAAAAACTATCCAGGAAAAACCTATGTAGGAGAAAGGAAAAACATAGGTCAGAAAGGACAGTGTGGCAGAGGCTGTGGGAATTTGAGCCAAAGGTGGAACCTATGGGGATAGAGAGGAAGAGGTGAATGAGAAAAATAAAGAACAATACATCTTGTAATAAAAGCAACAAAGGGAGGAATTTGGTAGTCGGTCAGATACGGGATGGCGAAGGAGAGAAAATAGTTAAAAATTAACCCATCTTCCCGGTGAGTGTGGGGGATGGGAGAGTCACAGTGGGCAGTGGGGAAGAGCTGGTGTGAGACAGGAGGACAAGTTCAGTCACTTCCAGGTCATGTGAGGGCAGATGTTCTGTAGGTGACTGGACTTGGAGACAGGGGAGTCCAGAAGGGCAGTGGGCTGCCTTGTCAGAGTGTCCCTGTCACAATAGATATGCAGACAGGTTCAGAACAATTACTGACCTGGGATACCACAGACAGATTTCATTCATCAGATAGAAGCTTGGAGTTGATGACAGTTAAGTTACCTTCTGGTTGGGACATTCGGTGAACACTGGCTGGGTGAGCACATTTGTGGGAAATAGGACTGTATGTGTGGGAAGGGGATCCACGGCCCAGGCCTGCATTGGCATCCATCTCCTCAGAGGGTGCCAGAGATGCCATCAGATGGCCCAGGGGCATGGGGCCCAGGTGAGGCACTTCAGCTGCCTGGGGTCCCTCCCCCAGCCCCACCCTCCAAGGCCCTGGAGCTCAGGCCTATGCTGGCTGCCAGGGCCTTTCCTGGAACTCAGCAGAGGACCGAGCCCCTCCCTGCCAGCCCTGGCACACTCCAGGCACAGCGTGTCCCCTGGGGCACCTTGCAGACACCCCAGGAGGCTAGGGTGTGGGACAGGTCTCCGCCTCCAGGAAAAGTCCTGCCCTGGGCTGTCATCCTCATAGTGGCCCCACCAGGACAGCAGGCACAGAGGAGGAAGAAGCTTTGTGGCTGGATGGCAGGATTCATGAGTCTTTGTTGTGGCTTTGGGTGGGAGGGTGGGTAAGGCAGAAAAGCAAGGTCTCAGGCTTCAAAGCACCTCCCCACCTGCTTCTCCCTCCCTCTGAGGAAATCTTCAGGGGCCTGGTGGTTTTGAAGGGAGGGGACAGGAAGAGACTCTAAACTCTGGGTCAGCCGAGGACAGAGGTGGGGGACATCTTCTTGCCCTATATCCCACTTCTCTCAGCATCCTTTTCCTGCAGCGCTTCACCACCCCAGAACAGATTTCTACCTCCATCTGCAGCGATGAGTTACATCCCACACACCAAGACCTCCGGAGGCCTCCCAGGATGGTGGGCTTTGGGGGAAACTGGGACTTGTACACAGAAGCTGCAGGCCGGGCCACACCTGGCGGGTGGCAGGCGGAGAGCGCAGCGCCCCTCCCGGTGGGGATGGGGCCGAGCCTGCTCCGCCGGGCTGGGGGCCGTGAGACACCGGAACGCAGGGGCGAGAGGGCAGAGGGATGCGCAAACGCGCCACGTGGAGGTCCCGCGCGGCAGGCAGGGGCGGGAGCCCGGGAGCCGGCCGCGCGCCCGCCCTCCCCCCGCCCCCCCGCCCGCCCCCCGCTCGAGGGAGCCTCCGAGAGTCGGGTCGTCGCTGACCGCAGGCTGCAAGAGCGGTTGATCTGGTGAGCGAGCACACCCACTTACCCAGCTGCTGAGTCAGGCTGTTCTCGCTCCCCGCTCGCCCGCCCGCTCGGGACATTGTGTTCCAGCCCCGGCGCGCTGGCACCGGGCCCAGGCGCTCACACCAGCCTCCTCGCCCTGTTTGTGCTCGCGGCTTGCGCTCGGCGCGCAGCCTCCCCGCCGCCGCAGCCCTGAGAGCGCGCGCTGGGGCCCGGCCAGGGGCGGCCGGGGGCCGGTGCCGAGCCCCGGAGACGCGCGCCGGGCCGGGGGCGGGGGGTTCCTCGCCGCCTCTAGCCCGGGCTCCGGGCTGCCAGCACCCAGACGTCTCCATCCCCCACCTGAGCCCGCAGTGGAATCCCGGGCGTGTGCGGGACCCGAGCACAGTTGGGAGGGGTGCAGGTGTTCGTAGCTCCTCGAGGGAGAAGCAGCCACCCCGGCCGCCACCCGAGCCCCAGAAGCGCACGGTCCGGTCTGGAGGAGGATCGCCGAGCGCGTCAGCCCCACACTTGGAAGACCCGGGATGCAGTCACGTGACAACGGAAGCCCGCTGGAGGGGGCCTATTCGAGCGATTCCCCCGGAGGAGCCCCTCCTCGTGCCCCGGACCCCCTTCCCCAACGGCGCCTCGCACCATCCTGGAGGCTCCAGGGATTCCCAGGGGCTGGCGAACCGAGCCCAGCCCTCTGGGATAGCTGGGGAAACCCCTGGCCAGACGCCAGGAGTACGAAGGGCCGAGCAGTGGACTGCCGGGTGGAGAAGACGACCCCACACTGGAGCCTGACCCCTCCCTTTGTTCCAGCCCCAAACCCGGATTTATTCAGAACCACGTTTTCTCTTTACCCATCCGTCTACAGAAAGACGTCACTGAGTGCAGTTCCTGAAGGTTCCACTGCTTCCAAACCAAGGAGGGGACAAAGAACTTATCTGAGCACCTACCACATGGAAGGCTCTGTTGGGTCCTGCTAAGGATGTCATTAGAAAGTTGAAGACAATTGCTAAAGTCCTTTCATCTCCCACCTGCAACCTCCACAGTGTGCTGTGCCATTTCTCCTGCCAGGAGTGCCCATCCTCCGCATACCCATCTCTTAAGCTCCAACTCATAAAAGCCTGCTTGAAACAGCGCCAGCCAAATCTGATTCCTCTCCCTTCTGAATGCCCAGCACATTCAGTCTGTACCTTTCTCGCAGCACAGCGTGTGGCCTGTCTCATATTCTAGTGATCTGTTTACTAATCCAGCTCTTCTAACCAGATTAAAAAGTCCTTGAGGCAGAAACAAAGTCTGCCTCTTTGAGGCCTCCGCCATCACTTGAGCTCATCCCCCACAGGCCCAGCTTGGCACTGGATTTGATGTTCAGTAAATGTTGGGTGTATTGAAATGATTTCCTGCCCTTGGGCAGTTTGCAGACCAGTTGAAGAGACAAACAGACAGCTCGTGAGGTTAAATAATAACCCAAGCCAGCAGGTGGTGAGTACCAAACGTTGAGTTATAGGGACTCAGGAAGGAGGTGGTGATATGGGAGAAAGATCCCAGGAGGTTCTAGGCCTTGAGCTGTGTGTGTGGAGGAGGAGAGAGGAGGTGTGGAGGTGACTCATTCTGGTTGACATCACCACCAAGCAGCCTCCATGCTAGCCTCTTTACATGCATTATCTCTAATATTTAGGTGGAGGAGGAGGGTAGGTTTGGAAGGAGTGGAGGGGATGGTGCCCAAGCCAGACCTGCCCAGAGCTAACCAGAGCGTAGAGGCAGCCTTGGATCTGGGCTCCCCACCCTCAGTTCCCGGGCACTGCCTGTTCCCTGGCCTGCCACGCCTGCACAGTACACCCAAGAGAGCTGCCCGGCACTGCCCAGCTCTGGATGCACTCTGGTCCCACCCTGGTGAACGACTGGCTGTGTGATCTTGGGCAAGGCACTTCCTTCCCTGCACCTCACTGCCATCTGTACCTCCCTTGCAAAGCTCTGTTAGTGCCCAAGCCATGCTTGCCATTTCCCTCATGGTACCTGGGCTGCTGTGGCTGCCTACACTGCCCTCCCCCCAGCCTCCTCTCTCTCCCCCACTCACTGCTCCCTCCCAGTCTGGAGCTGCTGAGAGGAACACTGGGTACAGAGTGTGAGCAGGGATAGTAGGTTTCCTGTGGTTGCAAAAGGAACATCGGGACTTTCCCTGCGGTGCCCGAGCTGTGGGAGAAGTGGGGGAGGAGGAGGCAGGGCCAACCTCGAAGGAACCTCTGCTCTCTTCCCTCCCCTTCACAGTGCTCCCAACTCTCCAAAAGGCTGGTACAGTTTGTTACGCTGGGGCCGGAATGTACCGTGTGTTTCATATGGCCTCTGTCCAGTCCTACACTGGCCGCTGTATATTTATACTTCCTTCTTCAGCTGTGGCATCCTGCTGTCAGGCAATCACCCCTGCTCTCATCTGCCCACCTCCCACCTGGGCCCTGCACCACCCCCCAGTCAGTCCTTGGGTTCCAAATTCTTGTGGGAGTGTGGGGTGGGAGGAGAAAAGTTGGATTCCAAAAGATAAAAAACCCCAGTTCCCTTTCTCTCTCTCATCACCCAGCCCTGCAACAGCCTCCAAGGTCATGGACCCTCCAGTTTGGGTCTGCTGGTTCTCTGGGCCCATGAGGTCCATCCTTGACACTCTTGTTTCCCCAAGTACTTTAGAAATATTCTTGAGCCTGGCTGGACAAGTGAGCTGAAGGCTCTATTTATGTTGCCTCCCCCAAAGCTTGGCAGACCTGTTAGTCCGTGATCCTCCCCCATCAGTCCCAGAGAACATGGCAGACATGGGGCCATGTCTGGGGGGGGAAGAATCAGACCCCCTTCCCCTCTAGGAATCACACAATCCTAATGGAAGCTGCAAGATGGAACTTGACACTTGGTGACTTACTGATTTTTCTGAGTCATGACCAGCTTAACCTCCTCAAAGTGGCTTTAGTGTTCAGAGAGTGATCTGGCCTTCCTCCCCCGGGAGCTTGTGACATTATTATTCACAATAATAGCTAATATCAATTGCTACCAGGGACCAAGTGTTGGGCTCAGGCCTTTGTACACACAAGCTCATTTATTATTCATGATTCTGGGAGGTGGATGCTGTTGTTAGCCTCCTTTGTCACTTAAGGAAACTGAGGCTCAGAGAAGTGACAGAGCTGGGATGCACATTAAACTCTACTATCAGTGCCAGCCTTTCTAAATAATCTGCCAGATTGCTCAGATCAGGTACTTAAATTGTAAGTCCTCCATTTCTCAGGCCTCAGGGTCTTCTTCCCTTCTTCCTCAAATGATTCCAGGAACGCTGCCTCCTTGGAGTGCATGCATGCCTCGAGGTATAATCTGATAGCCAGAAAACTGTCTTCAGCCCATTTGACAGGCTGAAACATAGAGGCCCCAGAGAACACTCAGTCAGTGTTGGAGCTCAATGGTCGGGCTTGCTGGCCAAGGCATCCTCGGTTGTCTCTCAGCCAGCTGGCATGCCTGCGGCCACTCACCCTCTCAGCGGGAATTAACTTTGCCTTGCTGTATTGATCCGGCATCAAATAAAAAAAAACAGAGGCTGAGTCTCTGAACTTGGGTCTATCTGTGGTACTCAGTGACATGAAGGCACAGCCTCTCTTAGGACCTGGGCACAGCAGGACTTTGGGAGAAATCACTATCGTTAATGTCAGTCCCTGGCCTTTGTATCAGCCCATGTGCATTTCACTTACACGTCCTAACTCAGTATGACCCTAACGTTCCTTTCCAGGAGAACAGTACTCACTTTCCTGATGGGAAAACTGAGGCAAGAAACACTAAGTTGCTCACCCAAGGGCAAGAAGCTAGGTTTGTGGCTGTGATATCTTGGGTGCTGTGTTTCATAACACAGGGCCTCTTCTGAGCTAAGAGAGGAAGAGTTTCCTAAGATGTCCCAAAATCTCGTGACCTGTGGCCTTTCACCCAGCCCTCCCACCCTAGGAGGGGACCACAGCACCACACTGCCCACACCACCCTTATCTACCCCCGGAGGCTGAAGCAAGGGCACCAGACATCCTGTAGCGAGTCAGCCTGTTCCAGTCTCTGGCTTCCTGTCTTCTGCAGCTCTCATGGGCACATTCTGTCCCCTCTGAGTCCAGTTCTTCCTCTTTCATCCTTCTCTGTCTTTGCTCACTGAGAGCCCTGTTTATATGCCTCCATCCATCCGTATGTTTTTTTTTTTTTTTTTTCCTGCTGTTTATGTGTTCATTTTCCTGGGAAGTGTCCTGGGGCCCCCTCTGACACCGACTTGTTTCCAAGGATGCATCTTCCATTCCTACTTCCCACCTGCATGCCTCACCTTGCCCCCAGCTTCTGCCAATGTCAGATTGCTGAGGTTCACGCATTCACTGGGTACTTAATGAGCACCTACTGTGTGCTCCAGGACTTCTGTTAATTCGTGGGGACCCAAAGTCTAAAAGCTGTGCTGGGGCATCTTATTAATCACCTACTGTATGCACCAGACACCGCGCTTCATCCTGGGGGTGCCAAACCTGGTCACTGCCCTCAAGAGATCTCTAGGCTACTTGAGAGACTGTAAAACAAACAAACAAACAAAAAAAAAACAAATCATAAGAGTGCCCTGGAAAGTTGGGGACTGGATGTGGCCAGAGGAGTCAGGGAGGGCTCCTCTGAGGAGGCTAATCTTCAAGTCTGAGAGGAGCTAGCCAGGCAGAGCCAGGGTGCAGAGTGTTCCAGGTAGAAGGAGTAGTGTCTATAAAGGTACAGTGACATGAAGCAGCCTGTGTTCTCCAGTAGGCACTTTGAGTTGTTTGGTCTGGCCTGGACATGGAGTACAGGTTGGAGAACCCAGGGAGATGAGGCCAGAGGCAGGCAGGCCCAGATGGTACAGAACCTCATGTTCCAGCAAAAGGGTTGACCTTTATCCTGGAGCAGCCGGAAGCCCAAGCATGGCTCTGTGCAGCCTGGGAGCTTCAGGGCTGGGCATGGGCCAGGCCCAAAGCCCTCTCTCAAGCCCTCATTAACCCACATTTACTGCCCTTTGGCTTAGTGAAGCCTGTGACAGAAAATAATAAACTGGAAAATAATGCGTTTTTAAAGCATGATCATGCACTCATTCATAAATATTTAGGAACCTCTGATTTGGCCAGGTGCTGCTTTGAGCATTGGGAATGGGTCCTTAAACCCTACAGAGATCCTAGTGCTCAAGAAACTTACATCCTGGACAGTTGGAGAGGGAGGATAGGCCATAAACAAAACAAATAAATTAGCAAGATAATTTCAGAACAATGCTTGAAAAACAAGAACGATGCTGCTAAGGGTAATGGGTTAGTCAGGGAAGCCTGGTCTAAAGAAAGACCTGAGACCAAGATGACAAAAACAAACCAGTATGTGAACATCTGGGGCTGAGGGTTCCAGGCATAGGTTACAGCACATGCAAAGGCCCTGAGGCAGTAAGGAGCTTGGAGTTTTCCAAGTTTAGAAAAAATGCTGCATTTGAATTCATTACAGCAGTTCTATGCAAGGATTATTGTACCTATTTTGTAGAGATGGAGACCGAGGCTCAGAATGGTCAAGTTTCTTGGCCAAAATCATAACTGGTAGTGAAAATTTTGACTCTAAAGCCACTGCTGGTTTGTTTTTGGTGTGTGTGTGTGTGTGTGTGTGTGTGTGTGTGTGTTTTCCTACCAAAGTATCAAGTATAGCAACCATGTATCCCTAAATTATCTGGGAAGGTCCAATTTCTAAAAATTTGTCTCATCGATTCTCTGGACATTCTCTGTCCAAATCATAACTTTGAGCCCTGTCTCTTCCACCTACTACCAGTGGGATCCTAGGACAAGCACTTCATCATCGTCTCAGTGTCATCATCTGTAAATAGGTAGAGTAATAATTCTGATAACACAGGCTCGCTGAGAGATTAAATAAGATAATCCATGTAAGACAGTGCAATGCCTGGAACATGACACACATTCATTTCATTCAATTCACGATAGTTTTATTGTTACCTTGGGAGAACTGAGGTCACCTGCAGGATGATCCTGTCACCATGTGAAGCCTCTGCTGCATGAGACAGCCAGGGGAGCTGTTGGGGGAGAGAGAGCAGGAGAGGGCGGCCAGGGGTGCCTCTTGCCTGTGCTCAGCCACTTACTCCTCAAGCTGGGATCCCACACTGACACATCTTGAACTTCCCGTTTCCAGGGAAATTCCTCACCACTGGACCGCACCCGCCCTTGAGGACCTCCCTATGTCTTAGGGCAGAGCAAAAGCTAGACAGAGCTGGGGACTGTGAAGTGACAAACTTCAGCCCTGTGTGTGCCAGGAACTCCCAAGGGGCAGGCGCCACCCTGCAGGAGGACAGGGGCCCCTGAGGGAGCTGGGTGTGGGGTTCTGGGTCAGAGCTCTTCTCAGAGGTGGTGGGGACCCCGCAGAGTACATGACTCTTGCCCTGCAGCCTACACAGTTTGGTTAGCAGGACAGAGACCCCTCCCCACCCATCTCCAACCTTCCCCAGCTTCCTGCTCTGCTGGAAGGCCCTGTCACCACACATACACATTCTCTCTCTCTCTCTCACCCCCCTCGCAGGCACCCCCTGAGAGGACCAGCTGCAGCTGGGAGGTGGGGGCTGGGAGAGCACTGCCAGGGTTCTCAGATCTCTAGCCTCTGTCTACCACCCCTCCCTCACCCCCAACTGCTGAGCTGCTTCTAGGTTTAAAGCAAAACATGATTCTGTCCTTCCTGCTGCTCAGTGGCAGCAGCACTGCCTGGGATTATTTTTAGCATGGATGCAGGGAAGGCACATTTCTCCTTGACTTTCACTGGGGACATCCCCCACCCCCCAGCCAAGACTTGGCCTGGGGAGGCCAGGACGGAAACCCCCCTCCCAAAAAGGGGAAATGGGTGTGTTTTCGTTCCTTCAGCTCACCAGAACAGGAGTTGTAGTCAAGCTTGGGGTTGCACTGATGGGAAATTCTAGGTTCCAAAGCGCATGGGTTCCACCCCATCTCTGTCTCTGTGTCCCCTTAAATCTGGGGAGCAGGAAGTGCATGGTGTTTGCAGCCAAGATGCCCAGTCTTTGGTGTTGGGGTCCAAGGGGAGATTACAGCCAGCACTGTGGACTACAAGGGGCACCAGGCATTCTGCGTGGTGTTTACATGGGTGCTTGCTTTATAATTCATTAAACTGAGCATGACTGTTCTATATGTTTCTCTGTACGTGTGTCTTTTATTTGATTTCATTTTTTAAGATTTTATTTATTTATTTATTTATTTGACAGAAAGAGAACACAAGCAGGGGAACTGACAGGCAGAGGCAGAGGGAGAAGGCCACTCCCTACAGAGCAGGGAGCCCAATACAGGACTCTGTCCCAGGACCCTGGGATCAGGACCTGGGCCAAAGGCAGACGCTTCACCAACTGAGCTACCCAGACACCCTATATGTGTCTTTTAATTTTTAAAAATAAATTTAAAAGTAGGTTCCATGTCCACCGTGGAGCTCGAACTCACTACCCTGAGATCAAGAGTCCCATGCTCTACTAAGCTAGCCAGGCACCTCAACTACGTATGTCTTTTAGATGGTAACATTACTTTATTGAGGTATAGTCTACACACAGCAATAGCACACATCTTAAGTTTACAGCTTCATGAATTTTGACAAGTGTATATATATCTGTGCAGCCATCATCTAAATCAAGATTTTGAACATTTTCTGCACCCCTATATTCCCTGGTACCCCCTCCTAGTCAGTCCCTATCCCTAGGGGCAACCTCAATCTGATTTCTACACCATAGGTTAGTTTTGTGTATGAGCACAGATTCATGCTTTACAAGCTTAAAAGAAATACAGCTGCTATCGTAGAAAAGGGAAGTGGAAAATAAAATCTTTAACATGAAAAGGGGGCCTCAAAGGGTGCCTGGGTGGCTTAGTCAGATAAGTTGTCTGCCTTCAGCTCAGGTCATGATCTCAGGGTCCTGGGATTGAGTCCCCGCAAGGCACTGGGCTCCTTACTCAGTGGGGAGTCCGCTTCTCCCTTTCCTTATGTCCCCCCACTCCCCAGCTTGTGCTCAGGGGCTCGCTCTCTTTCTCTCAAATAATAAATATTTAAAACAAAAAGGAAAAAAAAAAAGGAAAAAGACCTCAAAATAGGAGCGTTATTTCAATTTGAAAAAACAAAAACAAAAACTAAGGAATCACTGGCATGGGAAATGGGAGATTCCAGGCCCAGTCCAGCCTCCCAGGATTGGAACAGGAGGTCTGGGGACGCTTCTAGGAGCAGAGAGGCAGTGAGTGGAGAGAGCAGGGGTGAGGAAGAGGCCTACCAGGGCTCCTCTTGGGTCCATCCACCCCCCTGTTCTGTGTGAGGTCCCTGCCCCTCCTCCAACCCCCTCACCACAGCAGTTTTCTGCAAGGCCAAGGCTACTAGGAAGGGCGCTCTCAAGGGCATCCGCCCAGAGACAGGGAGAAGTCAAGGCCTCTGTACAGCTAGGATATTTATCTCTCCTGCCCTCCCTTTCAAGGTCTTTTCGATTTGAGGCCTCCTTCACCCTATGCCCTGCCTGGGGAGAGGCTGAGGTTCTCAAGGTAGGGTGGTACCAGAGTCATGGAGCTCAACGTTCCTTCTTTTTAAAAAAAAAAAAAAAAAAAGATTTTATTGATTTGAGAGAGAAAGAGCACAGAGGAACAAGGAGAGGGACAAGGAGATTTCACTGAGCCCAGGACACTGAGATCATGACCTGAGCCAAGGGAGGATGTTTTATGGACTGAGCCACCCAGGCGCCCATCATAGTTCCTTCTTTCCTTCATTTAAAAACACTGATTTGGGGCTCCTGGGTGGCTCAGTTGGTGAAGCATCTGCCTTTGGCTCAGGTCATGATCTGAGAGTCCCTGGATTGAGCCCCACATTGGGCTACACCCCCCCCTCCCCGTTCATGCTCTTTCTCCCTCTCAAGTAAATCTTTAGGGTGGCCCTGGTGGCTCAGCAGTTTAGCGCTGCTTTCAGCCTAGGGCGTGATCCTGGAGACCCAGGATGGAGTCCCAGAGTCCCACGTCGGGCTCCCTGCATGGAGCCTGCTTCTCCCTCTGCCTGTGTCTATGCCTCTCTCTCTCTCTCTCTGTGTCTCATGAATAAATAAAATCTTAAAAAAAAACTTTAATAAATAAAAATGAAAACACTTATTTGAATGCCTCCATGACACTGTAGCTTCTGCTTCCCACTAAAGAAAGAAGGATGACTAAGACAAACATTAGCTCACAGGGAGTGAAAGGCAGCATTCCCAGGTGATGCCAGGCCTTCCACTGCCTTCGTGCTGGAAATGTGGGGTTCAGAGAGGCAAAGTGACTTGTGCCAGGTAGTGAGCCGCTAACAGAGGGAGGCAAAAAACAGGAACCCTTGACTCTGGCCTCCCTCCTGCGGGTGAGAAAGCTGAAGGAAGCAAAATCAACAGCCTGATTCCCTGGCTTTCTTCCCCGCAGGCTTTCTGGAGTAGCAGAAAGAGCACTGACCTGGAAGTCAGGAGACCTCATTTCTGCTTCTAGGTCTTAGAAGCACTTCCTCTCTCTAGGCCCGGGTTTTCTCCCATGGCCAGGAGGAAGGCAGCCTCCAGAGGAGCTTTAGGTTTCCTTCAGCTCCGCTTTCTCAAGTACACTCTGCATTTCCCCACCTCAGTGCCTTCCCTCGTTCCTCTGCCTCCTGCAATGCCCCCTTCCCTTGCCTTCTCTCCTCCCCACATTCTCCCAGGCATCTATGACCTAATTCACCGCTGCCCCCTGAGGCCCCCACAGCACTGGGGATCTACTGAGTGGTGTCCCCTTATGTCTCCACTGCCAGAACAGAGCCTCCCTCATTCTGCAGCCCTCCTGTCCTACGAGGGCCTGCTGGGAAGGTAGCTGGCGGTGAGGGTGGGAGTGGGGATATGGGTGTGTGTGTGTGTGAATTCTTGCTCCCCACTTCTGCGTGCCCCTTTCAACTTTCCGAGATTGAGCTCTTCCTGCTGGGCAGGCCAGCCCAACCCGGGGCATCAAAGTGGGGCATTTGGGACAAAGGTGACCCCGCTGGGAGGCGATCCCAGGAAGGATGAGGACAGCTAGGGCCTGCCCCACCTCAGCTGTCCCGTCCTCCTTCACAAACACCTGGGAAGAAATCCTCCCTCACAACAAACATGTGGCTCCTGTTCACACAACCACACCCAAACCCACTCCTACCTACCTGCCCACAGACAGACCAGCACCTCGGCGAAACACGTACCCTCCTGCTTCCTCCGCCCCCGGCCCCGCCTCTGGCACGGGCGCAAGCGCACAGTCACTGCACATGCGCACACGGGTGCACATGGGCGCACGCGGACACCTGGGTGGGTCCCCGGGGGTCCACGTGGGTGCACACGTGGGTGCACACGTGGGTATTAGGAGTGAACGCGGGCCGTGCGCCTCGGGCGCGCACACTCCCACGTGCATGCACGCGTGGGTGCCCATGTGCACACACTTACTCTCCGTGATGCGGGGCTCCGCTCCACCCTCAGCTCTGGGGTGAGCCAGCTCATACTTGCCCGCTGAGCATCCTCCAGGGGAACGTGGGGTGAGGACAGTGCTCCATTGTTGGCTCCTGGCTGCCTCTGGGTTTATATCAAACTATGCTCTTCTGTCTTAATTTTTTTTTGAATTTTTTATTTATTTATGACAGTCACACACACACACACACACACACACACACACACACAGAGGCAGAGACACAGGCAGAGGGAGAAGCAGGCTCCATGCACCGGGAGCCCGACGTGGGATTCGATCCCGGGTCTCCAGGATCGCGCCCTGGGCCAAAGGCAGGCGCCAAACCGCTGCGCCACCCAGGGATCCCTGTCTTAATTTTTCTTACTCATGAATGACCGTATGGGTAGCAGGGAAAGCCCCAAGAGCGGTGGTGGGTTCCCTCTGGGCAGCACCTTGCTTGGCTGGCTGACAGGAATGAGGGTGGGGGTGAGGGGCGGCGGTAAGGTTTCTATCACTCTGTGAACAGACGTCTCCAAGGAGCCATTGTTTTTGTGGGACCGGTAGACGGTAGGCGTGAGGCTGATCCCATTCCATCCATTCTTCCCGTTGCTGCAAGGCCCTTAGGCTCCTATTCTCTTCCTGCAAAGAGTAGAAAGGCTGTGAAGCAGGCCCAGTCCCAAGGTTGATGTGGGAACTCTGGGGCTGACACAGGGTCCCAGGCAGGCTGACCCCCTCAAGTGGAAGGGGGGCTCCTCTTGGCCACCACCAAGGCAGCACAGCAGTCATGCAGAGAATGGTGAGGTGGAGGGGTTGTGTTTGACACAATTACCCAATCAGGGGTTGGGCAGGGAGCAAACTTGGATTCCTTTAAACCCAATTCAGCTACAGTCACTGAGCCTGGCGTGGTGCTGGGGTGTCTGGGGAGGGTGAGGGAGTGGATACATAAATGAGTAAGACACAGCAACTGTCTTCTAAGTGTGCATGTGTGCATGGGTCTTGTGGAAATGGCGTGTAACCCAGAGAGTGGAACGGGGGCACCATCCTAGATCTCTCGTCTCTTATCCCATCCAATCAGTCCCCCCGTCCCCTGGGCAATTCTTTTTTTTTTAAGATTTTATTTACTTATGAGATAGAGAAAGAGGCAGAGACACAGGCAGAGGGAGAAGCAGGCTCCATGCAGGGAGCCCAACGTGGGACTCGATCCCAGGTCTCCAGGATCAGGCCCTGGGCTAAAGCAGAGCCACGGGGCTGCCCGGCAATTCTTGTTCCATCCTTCTCCTGAGTTCTCTCTGTTCAGGTCTCACTGCCACAGCTTCAGCGTCTCTTACCTCTTCCTTCCTGGGGCTTCTAATTGGGCGTGTGTGTGCGTAGGGGGTGGGGTGTCCCACCTCCAAGCTTGTATCATCTCCCACTATGCTGCCAGAACCATTTGCCTCAAACACACAGCTGATCTGTAACTGAGATCCCTTCACTGGCTCACCATCACCATCGGAGTAGAGGTCTAAATGTCTGACATGGCACAGCCAGCCATTCGTGCACAGCATGCATGACCCCTGCATCGCTCAGCTTGCCCTCATCTGCACATTAGATCCCAGCCTCCTGATTCCCCTACTGACCATGCTGGTGTCCACATCTGAGCCTTCGGATGTGCTGTTCCTGTTGCCTGGAATGCCCATCCCCTCCTTGACCTAGCAAGGACCTTCTTATCTTTCTAGACTGAGGGAGTCTTTTTTTGTTTTCTATTAGAATACATTTTAGGGGTGTCTGAGTGGCTCTGTTGGTTAAGTGTCCGACTCTTGATTTCTGCTCAAGGTCATGGCATTGAGCCCTACTTTGGGCTCTGCACTAGGCATGGAGCGTGTTTGAGATTCTCTATCTCCCTCTTCCTCTGCCCCTCATCTCCCCCCACGAAGAAAGAACACATTTTAACATAATGCTGACAATAATGATTTAAAAGCCAACATTTCTACATAGCAGGCACAATTCTGACTGCTTTATATATTACATATAAATAATTATATTTATGAATATACATTAGTTCATTTAATCCTCACAACCCTGATAGGTACTATAATTATCATTTCCGTTTGATAGGTGGGAAAACTGATACACAGAGAGTTTAAATGACTTATTAACCTAAAGTGGCATGCCTAATAAGTGGTAGAGTGGTATTTACACACAGCCAGTTCAAAGAGTCCATACAGTTCACCTCTGCACTACACTGCCTCCCTGTCTTAAATATTTGTCAACTTACGTAGCTTTTGAGCAACCAGATTCAGTTGTTTAATAAATGAATGAATGAACTCATTAACATTTAATGACATGAAGAAGTAAGGCTCATGTTCATTCACGTAAGATGTCTGCTATCCCAAAGCAATTTTATTTTACAGGACATAGAAAAAATTTTAAAACAGATTTTAGAGTAAAATCCCCTACATACTATTTTAATTTTATCTTCTTGCTTTTTACATGGAATTTGTGTGGATCTTCAAGCCTAAGTTTTTTCAAGTCAATGAAGAGAGGTCCTCAAGACCTTCTAATGACCTACTTACCATGACCTCCTACCCATGACACAGGCAGATGTCAGCTACATTCTGAGCAATCTCTGTGCTTATGCCACCAGGGAGACAGATCCACTGAGAAGTGACCTAATACAAAGTGAATTATGGCCGATGCTGAAAGAACATCCTATCTCAGCACATGGGCCAGGGACAGAGTTGTTCCAACCAGGCATGTCTGTGAGCACTTTCTGGAAGAGATGAGATTTGGACTAAGTCTTGAAAGATTTTGATAACTGGAGAGAAGGGAGAAGGGCATGTAAGTCCAGAGAATGTTTGGATACCCAGATTTGGTGGTAGGAAGAGTCAGGCAGGAAAGTAGGAGGCAAGAGAGGATGTGGTGGGAGGTGAGACCACCAGGCAGGTAGGTAACCGCCACTTAGTGAGGTGGCAGAAGCTGAAATCGTCTTCATGTCCACCCTGGTTGATTGTACGTTTTTGGACAAGTAGTTGATTTTAAAATTTTTCATTTTCTGTCCTATATGTAAACTAAGCATTTAAACCGGGGAAAAGCTCAAATGAGAATCCCCAGGGCAGGAGAATGTGCTGACTCTGCAATCTAGCATAGTGGCCTCACCTCCTACCCAACCAACATCTTCGGTCTCCCTACGCTCACTTCTGAAAGGTGGCGGAGCTTAGAGCAAGAGCCACAACTGCCAGTTGCTGGCTTGGCAGATCATTTAACTTCTCCATGCTACAGTTTCCTTGGGTTGTTTTTGAAGATTAAATTAGTTATGACAGAGACACCTGGGTGGCTCAGTGGTTGAGTGTCCACCTTTGGCTCAGGTCATGATCCTGAGATCTGGGATCGAATCCTGTATCGGGTTCCCTGCATGGAGCCTGCTTCTCCCTCTGCCTGTCTCTGCCTCTCTCTCTCTCTCTCTGTCTCTCACGAATAAATAAATAAATCTTTAAAAAAGCTTAAAGTAGTTAAGACATTTAGGCATCTAGAACTTTAAGAATTTCAGCTTCCAATAAGTGCCTGGTAGACTTTAGCTAATATGAACATTAGTCAAGGGTCTTCATCATGATGCAAATTGCACTGGGTTATCCTTCTTTTAGACCACAGGATTTGTCCTTCGATGTCACCTCTCCCTAGTCCTAGATGTCTCCCCACAGGTGTGGTTCCTGTTGACCTAAGCAATACCCTCCTCACCCACCAAATGCCTGAATTAGCCACCCCCTCTTTTTGCCCCTGCCCACTATGTTGACCTATTGGCTTCTTGGGATATGATTAATTCTGATTTGCGCCCATTGGGCTTGGACAGGGAAGCCAAGCTGCAAAGAAACCTGAGTAAATGCTTTCTGGGAGCTCATAGGGCACACAGCCAATTTCAGTTTGAGGGTCAGCCAGGTTCCAGGCATCAGAGCTAAGTCCCCAAAGAGTAGGCATTGGTGCCTCTATGTCTCCTCTGGGGCAGCCAGCTCATGGCCCTGCATGTACCCAGGCTTGGGAAATACCTTTGGTTGTTTGCCCAACAAGGTCAGAGCAGCATCCAGCTATGCAGTGACAGCCCAAAGATCTCTGAGAACTCTGAGAATCCTATCCTTGAGATAGGATATAAATCTGGCTCGTCACAGCAAAGGGCCAGGTGGAGAGGGGATTAGCTTATAAACAGAGCTGGGGCCCTTTCCCAATGCCAGGCCCAACTGGTTGCAAATCGAGAGGGCCTTGACAGTTCTCTTTGAACTCTCAGATTCACTTTTCCCCCTATCTTGCCCTTCTTGCTCACTTCTGGGACTTTCTCCCAACACCTTCCACCCTATAGAAGCTTTCTCTTGAATCCTGGGAACCAGAGTTTCTATCACTGTGTTTTGGGGTTTTGTGTTTTGTTTTTTAACTAGTTGTTCTGTGGTGAGATTTCTTGCATGTTTATCCTGCTTGTGGTGCATTCATCAGATTTGAACAATTTCAGCCATGGCTCGTTCTACATGGTTTCAGTATTTCTTCTGTCCCAGACACCATTTCTCGAAGATGGTCTGGGAGTTTGCTAACAATGCCCCACCCAAATAAGAATCTCCTGGGAACTCAAGAGTCTGTGTTTCCAACAAGTTCCAGGCCATCTTAGGTCCACTGTACTTGAGACCACTCAGCCAGGACTGTGAGTGCTTCAGTGGCAGGGCCTGGATGTCACTCACCTCTGTGTACCCAGACACTGTGGGGCCTGTTTGTTGAATGGAACATTCACTGGCCACTGAAGTCAGCAAAAGTGGGGCCACCTCCCGTCCTAGGCTCCTAAAGTCCTGATACCAAAAAGGATACCATTCAGACCCATGCATTTCAGGCATCAGCCGAGAGAGGAAAGAAACTCTTTGGGAGCTTTAAGGGGCTCCCCCCAAATTCACCAAGGAGGCCTTCAGGGAAAGCACTCATGCTGACTTAACCACACTGGACCTCTGTTCTCTGTAAAATGCAGATGAACATTTCTGTGGTGAGGGTTGAGGTGATGAAGTCAGCCTCAAAAGTTAGAAGTTCTGGGTGTCAGGCTTACTTCTCTTTGGTGTTAGGAGTAGGGGAAAAAACAAGTGGGCAGGTAGCAGGTGAGAAATTATTACTTGCAAGCTACTTCCTTGAAAAAACGGAGAGAAACAGACAGATAATATAGCGGGCTAATAAATAAGAGATCAAGACCAGAGCTCGAGATCAAGAGTCTGCCACTTAACCGACTGAGCCACCCAGGTGTCCCGGTAAGAGTATGTTCAACTTCAAAAGAAGCTGCCAAACTGTGTTTCAAAGTGGAAGTATATGTTCCCACCAGCAGAGTGTGAGAATTCTCGTTGTTCTGTCTTTGCCAGCTCTTGGTATTGTTTGGTCTTTTTTAATTTTAGCAATTCTGGTTAGGCGTGTAATGGTTTCTCACTGAGGTACACATACGCCCACCCCTCTAAAGTCTTCTGGAACCATTCCTCCTGCCTGCACACTTCTCTCCAGTTGCTCCAACCATTTCTCTGTTTCTCCCATGCTCTAGGCCCCCTTCCCAGGATTCTCATCCTCTTGAAATTTCCAAAACTGACCCCTTCTCATCATTCAGTTTCAGCACAAATGTCACCTCCTCAAAGTCTTTCACCACCTTCTCTGATGGTGTCCTCAACACTTTTTATCCCATTTACCCTGTTTCTTTTCTTTGTAGCAGTGAGCCCTAACTGAAAGAATCTTATTTGTCTGTCTACTTGTCTGCCCCATGAGAACCTTAACTCCATGAACAAAGGAATCTTGTCTGTTTTATTTACCTAGAACAGTGCCTGATAGATAGTAGATGTTCAACATATGTTGTTGAATGGATTTTCAGTCCAAAGTATGCATTCAGTATATTGGACTTTGAGGTCCTGGGAATTAAAGGGCATGCACATCAACAAATACAAATATTTAAAACATAAATTATTTGCATTGTCTGGGGCCATTCAATTATGCATGTAAATATGCTTAGAAATCTAAAAATGTAGAAAAATAGAAAAAAGAGGAAAATTGACCGTAGTTTCACCAAATTACCATGATTTAAAAGTATAAAACATTATATATTATTAGCTAGTTTTAGATGTTTTTATTTTTATTTATTAATTTTTTAGACTTTTTTCAAGTTCGCTTTTGAATAAGTAATATTTACACATAGAAAAAATTCAAATAGCATATCCTTAAGGATATTTTTATTTATTACAGCTTAAGGAAGAAGGCTGCTCATATACAAACATAGATACATCTATTTGCATTTTTCCCCCAATAGCACCATATTGAATACATTGCTCTGCACCTTGCTTTTCTCACTTGGCAATTTATCTTAGAAATCATTCCACATCAATAGGTGTATCATTTAAGATTATATTCAGCTGGGGATCCCTGGATGGCGCAGCGGTTTAGTGCCTGCCTTCGGCCCAGGGCGTGGTCCTGGAGTCCCGGGATTGAGTCCCACATCAGGCTCCCTACATGGAGCCTGCCTCTCTCTCTGCCTCTCTCTCTGCCTGTGTCTCTGCCTCTCTCTCTCTCTCTCTCTCTCATGAATAAATTAATAAAATCTTTAAAAAAAAGATTATATTCATCTGTGACAATTCAAAATATCAGTGCCTTGTAAGATTAGACATTGATTTATCTCTCATTAATAAAGTCTAGAAGTAAGCAGACAGGCAACACTAGGACTGCACAATTATCAGATACCTTCAGCCTTTTGCTATGCCATCCTCAGCATGGGGCTCTACTTCATGGTCCAAAATGTCTATCTGAGCTCCAGCCATTACATGTGCATCTAGCCAGCAGAAAGAGAAAAGGAAAGAGTGGGACATGCTTCCTTCCATTAAGGACACTTCTTATGATGTTTCTGCTCAACTCTCATTGGCTAGAACATAGGGACACACCCAGGTGTAAGGGAGGCTGGGAAACATTTTTTTTTTTTTTCTCTTAAGGAGTCTCTGTGCCCAATGTGGGGCTCAAACTCATGAACCTGAGATCAAGACTCACATACTCTATCAACTGAACCAGTCAGGTACCCCTGGGCAACATTCTTTATTGCAGGTAGCCATGTATCTGCTAAAAATAAAGAGAATAAATAAAGATCACAACTTGAGCCCAGGGCAGATGCTTAACCTACTGAGCCACCCAGGCACTCTGAGGAGAATAGATATTGGGGATGACTAACGGTCTCTGCTACAGCATACATAGATTTGCCTCATTTTTAAAAATTGAATTTTTTATAGCAAGCTGCCCAACAAAAAGTGGGAGTCCTTCACCAAGCCTCATGTTCTGCACTTCCAAATTGAAGTCTTCCTTGGGTGTATGATTGGTAGAGTTAGGTCATATGTCCATGTTTTAGTTGCCAGGGAGGCTGGGAATTTGTGTTGACTTCCAGGTTGAGGACAAAACTCATAATAGGGGAATGCTCCCACATATAGAAAAGCCACTTAGAATATGGACCAATCCTCCTGTCAAAGACAACTAAATATGCTATATTTTAAAATAGTTTTTAAAAGATTTTATTTATTCATGAGAGAGAGAGAGAGAGAGAGAGAGAGAGGCAGAGACACAGACAGAGGGAGAAGCAGGCTCCATGCAGGGAGCCCGACGTGGGACTCCATCCTGGGTCTCCAGGAACACACCCTGGGCTGAAGGCAGCGCTAAACCGCTGAGCTACCCGGGCTGCCCTAAATATGCTATATGTTTATATCTTTAAAAATCTAACAAGATAGTGAAGAATTACTGAACCAAGATACATTAAAACATAGGAATCCAGAGAGATCAGATTCTCCAGGTAAAATACAGGACTTCCAGTTGTATTTGAATTTCAGATAAGACATGTTTTTTATTTTTATTTTTTTTAGGGTATGCCCCAGCCAAATTTGAATTTTAGATAAACAAATTATTTTTTAGCATAAGTGTGCCCATGCCATATTTGTGACATACTCATAGTAAAAAGTGATTGTTTATTTGAAATTCAAATTTAACTGGATGTCCTGTATTTTTATTTATTACAGCTGGCAACCCAACCAGAGAAGTGAGTCCAGCACTTGGGGCTGCTTTTGTTCATGGGCATTTGCCAATCTGAGTCATCAGAGAGGTTGAGCTGTGGTTTTCAAAGCTTATTAAGATTAGGGTACAAAATTGGAATGCAAGACTTATGAAGGTTAGAGACTCGGATAAATCACCCCTATGGTAAACTATAACTTTGATTCCCAGTGAACCACAACAGCTATGGGTATTCACGCTCCATGTACTCCCCTTGACTCTGGGCTAGCTCTGTGACCCAATAGAATGTGATGGAAGCAATGTTGTACCAGGTCTGGTACAGCTTCCGTATTTTGGCTCTGGGGTAAGCCAGTTGCCATGTGATAAGTAAAACTACCCCTAAGAAATGGGAGCTAAGGAATTGGTGATGTGTACCCAGCTGGATTTCAGAATTGCTATGGATTTGTGACTGCTATGTGTCTGCTTTTTGTATTATTATTTATTTATGTGTCTCCTTTTTTATTATTTATTATTTTTATTTTTTCTCCTTTTTGAATAGGAATATAATTTGTGATTTTCCTTTCTCTGACTGTTTCCTGTGGGGAGCAGGTAACTTGTCTCTGTAGTTTAAAGGTTGTGATAACCAGAGGAGGATCATTTGAGAAATTTCATTCATATCTAAACTTGATTTAGGTGATGAGATTATGAACCTCAAATCCAATCCTGGTAGAGCAACAGGGTGAGATTTTGGGAGATCTTAGGGGGTAGTGAGTATATTTCGCATGGGGGAGGAAGTGAAACATTAAGGGGCAGAGGGAATATTGATAGATTGTTATTTTGGTGGCCATGAGTAAACCATATATCTGTACTCACATCATTATTAGTTCCTTCCCCTTGAATCTGGACTGGCTTGTGACCTGCTTTCACCAACAGAACATGGTGGAAATAACATTGTTGGTTACAGATCTAAACCTTTAGAAAGCCCGGCAGCTTCCACATTTGCCTTGTAGAAGAAGCTAGTCATCATGTAAAAGTCCAGTTATTGGGATGCCTGGGTGGCACAGCGGTTGAGCGTCTGCCTTTGGCTCAGGGTGTAATCCCAGAGTTCTGGAATCGAGTCCCACATCGGGCTCCCTATTAGGAGCCTGCTTCTCCCTCTGCCTGTGTCTCTGCCTCTCTCTCTGTTTCTCTCATGAATAAATAAATAAAATGTTTCTTTTTTAAGTCCAATTATCTTGAGACAACCGTACTGTGACAAACTCAACCTAGCCTCATGGAGAGACTATGTGGAAAAGAACCTAAGACCCTTGCTAACATCCCAGCTGAGGTCCCACTTCCCCTCCATGTGAGTAAGGCCATCTTGGAAGTAGATCATTCAGGACTGGTCAAGCAGCCCCAACTGATGCCACATAGAGACCAGTTGTCCCTGTTTCAAATTGCAGAATCATAAACAACTAAATAGAATAATCAGTTTTTAAATTTTTTTTTTAATTTTAATTTAATTTGGGACTCCTGGGTGGCTCAGCGGTTGAGCATCTTCCTTCAGTTCAGGGCCTGATCCCGGAGTCCTGGGATCGAGTCCCACGTCAGGCTTGCTGCATGGAGCCTGCTTCTCCCTCTGCCTGTGCCTCTGCCTCTCTCTCTGTCTCTTTGTGTCTCTCATAAATAAATAAATAAATAAATAAATAAATAAATAAAATCTTTAAAAATGTTTTAATTTAATTTTTTAAATGATTTAGTTATTTATTTGAGAGAGAGAAAGAGAGTAGGTGGAGGACAAAAGGAGGAGAGAGAGAATCCCAAGCAGACTCTGCACTAAGCATAGAGCCCGATGTGGGGCTTGATCTCATGACACTGAGATCATGACCTCAATGAAATCAAGAATTAGTCGCTTAACTGACTAAGTCACTCAGGTGCCCCTAGAATAGTTACTGTTTTAAGTCAAGAGTACGCAAACTATGGCCCATTGATGGCTACCTTTCTTTTTTTTTTTAACAGCGTTATTGAAATACAATTAACTTACATACCATACAAATTACCCTTCCCCTTTTTTAAAAGATTTATTTATTTATTCATGAGAGGCACAGAGAAAGAGGCGGAGACATAGGCAGAGGGAGAAGCAGGCTCCCTGCAGGGAGCCTAATCCGGGACTCCATCCTGGATTCCAGGATGACACCGTGAGCTGAAGGCAGGCGTCTGAAGGCAGCTGAGTCACCCAGGCGTCCCTTGTGATTAGCTTTTTTAACTTAGTTAACATCTTTGAGAATCATCCATATTGTAGCTTCTATCAGTTACTTTGTTCTTTTTAATGGCAAAATAATATTCCATTGCATGGATATACCACTTTGTTTATCTGTTCGTCAGTTGACAGACATTTGGGCTGTTTTCACCATCAGTTGATAGACCTTTTGGCAATTATGAATTTTATATATATATATATATATACACACAAGCATCTGTTTGAGTCCTTCTTTTTAGTTCTTTTGGGTATATATCCGGGATTGGAATTGCTGGGTCATATGCTAATTAGATGTTTCACATTTTAGGAGATGCCAAACTATTTTCCAAAGAAGCTGTACTATTTTACATTCCCACTGGCAATGCATCGGGCTTCTAGATTCTCCACCTACTCACTGATGCTTAGTACCCTTGTTGAAATCAGTTGACCACAGATATGTGGGTTTATTTCTGGACTTCCAATTCTATTTCATTGATCTATATGTCTATCCTTGTACCAGTACCAAGTATTAGTAACTGTTGCTTTGTAATATATTTTGAAATCAGGAAATGTGAGTCCTTCTAATTTGTTTTTCTATTTACTTATTAGATTATTTTTTAAGGGCAGCCCCAATGGCCCAGTGGTTTGGTGCTGCCTTCAGCCCGGGGTATGATCCTAGAGACCTGGGATCGAGTCCCACATTGGGCTCCCTGCATGGAGCCTGCTTCTCCCTCTGCCTATATCTCTGCCTCTCTCTCTGTGTGTGTCTGTCTTGAATAAATAAATAAAATCTTAAAAAAATTATTTTTTAAGTAAGCTCCACATTTGTGGGGTTGAACTCAAAATCCTAAGATAGAGGCAAATGCTCTACTGACTGAGCCAGCCAGGTGCCCCATTTTTCTTTTTAAATACTATTCTAGCTATTCTGGGTCTTTTGCAATTCCATATGAATTTTAGAATCAGCTTGTTGATTTCTATACAGAAGTCACCTGGGACTCTGGTGGGATTGTATTGAATTTGTAGATAATTTGGGGAGTAGCCATCTTAATGTTGTCTTCTGATGTATGAACATAGAATGTTTTTCTGATTATATAAATCTTCTATAATTTCTTTCAACAATGTCTTGTAGTCTTCAGACTGTAAGTTTGCCACTTCTTTTGTTAAATTTATTCCTACGTACTTTTTAAAATATTTTATTTATTTTAAGGATTAAAAAAAATATCTATTTGAGAGAAAGGGAGAGAGAGAGAGAATAAGGGGAGGAGCAGATGAAAAGGGAGAAGCAGACTCCCTGCTGAGCAGGGATCCCAACTTGGGACTCAATCTCCGGACCCTGAGATCATGACCCAAGCCAAAGTCAGATAGATGCTCAACTTACTGAGCCACCAAGGCACCTCAAGATTTTATTTTTGAGTAATCTCTATACCCAACATGGGGCTCAAACCCACAACCCCGAGGTCAAGAGTCACATGCTACACCAACTGAGTCAGCCAGGCACTCCTATTATTATTTTTAAAGTAAGCTCTACACCCAAGGTAGGCCTTGAACTAATGACCAAAAGATCAATAGAGTCACATGGTCTACTGACTGAGCCAGGTGCCCCAGTATTTTATGCTTTTTTATGCTATTATAAATGAAATTTTTTAAATTTCATTTTTGCATTGTTAACTGAAAGTGTATAGAAATATAATTGATTTTTATTATTTATCTTGTTTCCTACAAACTTGCTGAATTCACTTATTATTATATTATATATTTTTTAAGTAAGCTCTACACCTAGTGTGGGACTTGAACTCACAATCCTAAGATTAGGAGTCACATGTTCTACTGACTGAGTTAGCCAGGTGCCCTTGAATTTGCTTTTTAGTTCTAACAGTTTTGAGTGGATTCCTTAGTATTTTCTTTAAAAAAAATTTTTTTAAAGATTATTTACTTATTTAATTTATTATTTTTAAAATTTTTTACTTATTTATGATTGTCACAGAGAGAGAGAGAGGCACAGACATAGGCAGAGGGAGAAGCAGGCTCCATGCACCAGGAGCCTGATGTGGGATTTGATCCCAGGTCTCCAGGATCGCGCCCTGGGCCAAAGGCAGGCGCCAAACCACTGCGCCACCCAGGGATCCCTACTTATTTAATTTAGAGAGAGAAAGAACAAGAGTAAGCCGGGGGAGGGGCAGAAGGAAAGGGAGAGAACCTCAAGCTGACTCCCCACACTCACAGACACAGAACTTGATCCCAGGACCCTGAGATCATGATCTGAGCCAAAATCAAGACTCAGGCACTCAACAGACTGAGCCACCCGGGTGCCCCTCCTAGTATTTTCTTTTTATTTATTTTCTTTTTTATTTTAAAAAATATTTTTATTTATTTATTCATGAGAGACATAGAGAGAGAGAGAGGCAGAGACACAGGCAGAGGGAGAAGCAGGCACCATGCAGAGAGTCTGAGGTGGGACTCGATCCAGGGTCTCCAGGATCATGCCCTGGGCTGCAGGCGGCGCTAAACCGCTGCGCCACCGGGGCTGCCCTGCCCTACTTTTTTTTTTTTTTTTTAAAGAGATTTATTTGGGTGCCTGGGTGGCTCAGTTGGTTAAGCATCTACCTTCAGCTCAGGTCATGATCCCAGGATCCTGGGATCGAGCTCTATGTTGGGCTCCGTGCTCAGAGGGGAGTCTGCTTCTCCTTCTCCCTCTACCTGCCACTCCTCTTGCTTGTGGGCACTCTCTCTCTGTCAAGTAAATAAATAAAGTCTTTAAAAAAAAAGATTTATTTGAGGGAGAGAGTATACAAGAGAGTGAGTGGGGGGAGGGGGAGGGAGAGAGAGAGTGAGAAGCAGACTCTGCTGAGCACGGAGCCCAACACAGGGCTCTATCTCTGGACCCTGAGACCATGACCTGAGCTGAAACTGAGTTGGATGCTTAACTGAATGAACCACCCAGGCACCCCTCTTTAGTATTTTCTTTTTTTTTTTAAAGACTTTGTTTTTTGTTTTTTTTTTTTTGTTTTTTAAATGATAGTCACACATACACAGAGAGAAAGAGAGGCAGAGGGAGAAGCAGGCTCCATGCTGGGACCCTGATGTGGAACTCGATCCCAGGTCTCCAGGATCGCGCCCTGGGCCAAAGGCAGGTGCTAAACCGCTGCGCCACCCAGGGATCCCTCTTTAGTATTTTCTATACACAAAATTATGTCATCTGTGAGTAGAGATAGTTTTATTTCTTCCTTTCCAATTTGGATGCCTTTTAATTTTATTTCTTGCTTAATCATCTGGCTAAAACCTCCAGTACAATATTAAATAGAAGTGGCAAAAGTGGACATCCTTGTCCTGTTCCTTGTCTTTTTCTTGGAGAAGATATCTAGTCTCTTACCATTAAGTATGGTATTAGTTGTGGGTGTTTCATCGATGCTTTTTATAGCTTGAAATGGCTACCTGGCTTTGTAAATAAAGTTTTTCTGGAACACAGCCATTCTATTCATTCATGTATTGTCTATAGCTGATTTGGACTACAATGACAGAGCTGAGTAGTAGTAACACAGACCATATGGCCTGCAAATCTAAAATATTTATCATCTGGCCCTTTAAGAAAAAGTACACTGACATCTATTTTGAACTGCTAAATTTTGGGATAGTTTGCTATGAAATAATATATAACTAAAACAACTCCAATCTTTGACTGGAACCTCAAAGAACTGCAACATTGGGTAAGGAGGAACCATAAATAAACAAACCCTCCCACAGACTGTAGTCCAACTTCAAGTCATCTGGGAAGCTCAGAAAATCAGAAGCCCTGAAATTGAGTTAAGGTGATGGTAGCTTGCTAATGTCACTAAATGTCTGCAGAAATCAATGGAAATCCTTTTCGGAGGAAGATATTATTATTGTTGCTTCAAATGATTTTTCTTTTTTTTTTTTTAAGATTTTATTTAGTCATTCGTGAGAGAGACAGAGAGAGAGGCAGAGACATAGGCAGAGGCAGAAGCAGGCTCTCTACGGGGAGCCTGATGCTGGACTGGATCCTAGGATCCTGAGATCATGACCTGAGCCAAAGGCAGATGCTCAACCACTAAGCCACCCAGGTGCCCCGTCAAATTGATGGGGCACTGATTTTTCAAATACAATGTCCAGAATATAACCAGGTACATGAAGAGATAAAACAGCATGAGGAAGAACCAGTAGTAAAAACTGACAACAGAAATGGACACAAAGGGACTCTAGATTGAAATTAACAGACACAAGCCATAAAACAACTACACTTTCTCTGTTTAAGGAGAAAAAAGCTGAGCTTGAAAATTATAGCAAGTCACAAAGAGATATAAGAAGTGACATAGCAGATCTGAAGAAGACCCCCCCCCAAAAAAAAAAACCAAAAAACAAATTAAGAGCTTGATGGGTGGGTTTATTTATTTATTTTTTTTAATTTTTTTGATGGGTGGGTTTAGAAGGAGAATTTTTTTTTTTAAGTAGACTTCACGCCTGATGTGGGGCTTGAACTCATGACCCTGAGATCGAGAGTTGTATGTCAGGCACCCCAAGAGGAGAATTTTTTAAAGAGTTGAAGACAGAATTAGTGAACTGAAAAATAGTCACAAGAAACTTTTAGAACAAAACATCGAAGGACTAAAGATAAAAAACAGTAAAAGAAAGGGATGTAGTGAGAAGGTCTAATAGGTATTTCAACTGGGGGGCTCAGAGAGAGGGACAGAAACAGTATTTGAACATACATTGGCTGAAAGTTTTTCGGAATTAATGAAAACTTATTCAGATGGGATAAGCAGCCATGAAATGACATATATTCACTTCACCATATGTTCTGACTCTTAAAACAGTACATCTTTGGGGTGCCTGGCTGGTAGAGCATGCGAGTCTTGATCTCAGGGTTGTGAGTTCAAGCCCCATGGGTGTAGAGCTTACTTAAAAACAAAAACAAAAACACCTCAGTGCATCCTTCCTGTACAGATCTGCCTTTGAAAGGATTCTGAAACCAACATAAACGTATCTCCATAGCAGATGGAATAGGGCTTGTGTGGGCTGAGTTCAAATACAAGCTTTGCCATTCCCTGCTGTGCTACCTGGAGAAGGTTGCCAAACTTCAGTTTTCTCAGCTGATAGATAGGACTAGTAATACAGGCCTACCACACACTGCCATTGTGAGAATTAGGTGATACAGTGCATGTGAACAAACCTCATGAATGCCCAGTGCTTTAAAAATGAGAAATCATTTGAGCAAGATCACAAACATTCCCAGGGGCACTAGCAGTGACAGGTAGGACTGGCTACATAACTTGCAAGTTCCAGCGCAAAATGAACATGCAATGTTGAAAATTTACTAAGAATTTCAAGACGGTGACAGCAGAGCATGAAACCAAGTGCAGGTCACACGCCCCTGAATCCAGCCTTGGTAACAGGCCCTGCAAAGAACCCTCTGCATCTGGGAAGGGCTGTCCGTCCCACACCCAGGTGTCTGCAGCCATAGCCCACGTTATCGTTGAGTTCTGAAGGGCAGCAGTGTTTGGGGAAATTGCAAGCACACGTGTTTCTAAATGCCAAGGAGGGCAAGTGCAGTGACCGGAGTGGTTTTCTGAGAGAGTGGGTGGGGCCAGCCAGGCTGCCATCAGAACTGTGGAACTGACTGTTCCCCACAGACTCTGGCCTAGAAAAAAAAGCCTGCAGCTGTATCTACAGGGCCTGTTGTTGTTTGCTGCGGTGTGTTACAACACAGCCTGGCAGCCTCTGGGGCCTTTCTGTCTTCCTCCTGGAAGAGCCTGGTCCCAGAGCATGTGACATGACCACACAGCCCTGCAGATTTGCCCATACTGCTCCTCGCTGTTCCCTCAATTACCAGGCTTTTCCAGGTCTGTATGCTCTTTGCTCATGCTATCTTCTGCAGTACAGGAATCCCTTTCCTTCCTCTTTCACATCCCTCCATCTGGCAAACACCATCTTTTAAGACTATTGTTTAGAAGTCAGCTCTGGTGTCCCATCTTCAATGAAGCCTTCCCTGCCTTTTCCCGGAAGATCTGAATGCTCCTTCCTTGGAGCTGTCCACTGAAACATAAGCGGTACTGACATGCAGTGAGGATGTTACTATCTCCTTGGCTAAAGACTTCAAGGGCTGGGACAATGTCTTCTCACCTATGTATACTTTGCGCACGGCACTTGCTATTAGTTAGATTTTTAAAAAAGATTTTATTTATTTATCCTTGAATGATGCAGAGAGAGAGGCAGAGACACAGGCAGAGGGAGAAGCATGCTCCCCGCAGGGGGCCGGATGCAGGACTCCATCCCCGGACCCTGGGATCACAACCTGAGCCAAAGGCAGACGCTCAACCACTGAGCCACCCAGGTGTCACAAGATTCTTTTATTTTATTTTATTTTATTTATTTATGATAGGCACACAGTGAGAGAGAGAGGCAGAGACACAGGCAGAGGGAGAAGCAGGCTCCATGCACCGGGAGCCCGATGTGGGATTCGATCCCGGGTCTCCAGGATCGCGCCCTGGGCCAAAGGCAGGCGCCAAACCGCTGCGCCACCCGGGGATCCCTCTTTTTTTTTTTAAATGAATTTATTTTAGAGAGAGAGCCCGGCCGTGCACGCACGCGAGGTGGAGGAGCAGAGGGAGAGTGATAAGCAGACACTGCTGAGTGCAGAGCCCAGCACCAGGCTGGATCTCACTACCCTGAGATCATGACTTTGAGCCAAAACCAAGAGTTGGAGGCTTACTGGACTGAGAGCCCCTAGTAGTAGATTCTCAATCAATTGGTGTTGGAAACCTTTATAACATTATTGAAGGACAAAGGGCTGGATTTGGATTTAATCACTGATGCGTGTTGAATTAATGCATGAACACATTGTTTCAGTGATTCTCTGTGGCACCTGGTAAACAGGGAAACTTCTAGGCATTAAGTCAGGGCCCTTGCCCTTGAGAAGGTTTAGGCGTTGGTCCCGGTTGTCCTTTCTTCAGGCACCACCTCAGGAAGGCAGGGATGGCAATTTGTGGAAGAGGCTCTTCACAAACACCTAAATGACCAACATGACATAGTGCAGAGAGCAGGTTTGGGGCTAAGAGGTGTGGCTTCTGATCTGGCTATGAGACAGGTTTCCACAGGTGACTATTAAGCCCCATGGCTATGGGACTTGAGGTTTCTGTTTCCTCAAAAGTGAGGGGATTGAGTTGGTTATTCCCTAAAGCCCAGGTGCGGCCAGCTCAATCGCCGTCATCTGAATCTCTTTGGGGAACTACTCAGGGGCAGCCAGCCTTCTGGTGGAAGGAGCCTGGTCCCTCTCGAAGTGGGGTTTGCTCAGTAGGTCTACTCTTTCCTGGTGGCGGGGGCGAAAAAGGGGGATCAGAATACACAATCACTTTTTAAGGCCCTCTGCTGTCTCAGCCGCCTGGTATCCATCTCATCATGCCGGACAGGCGGGCATAAAGCCACGGCCAAGCGCGGTCTTCACAGTCCCTTGAGGCCGTGGGGGAGATGCGCCGTGCTAAACTGGTTCTCAAGACGGGATTTTCCCCAGGCTCCACTGGGCATCTCTGACTTCCTGATGCTAACCCAGGCGGCTTACCTGCCACAAAAGGACTGGCCTACCGTCTGCATCCTCTGGTCACGCCGGGTAAGCAGACAGGAGGGCCGAGCCGTCAGGGATACGATGCAGATGGGAAGTCAACTAGCCTGTGTAGGCATCCGTTCCTCCGGAGGTAAGGGATGACGAGGGGCGGCGTCGGTCAGTTTCCCGCATGCCGTCCCCCCGACCCCACAAAGGCCAAGGGCCAGACACGTGGGCTGGCGTGGAGAGGCGGAGTTTACACTAAGGCGGAGGTGCAAATGGACGGGGGCGGGGCCTCAGTCGCACGGACGGCGCGCGGCCACCAATCCGGACGGGCGCAGCGACAGCCCGCGCGCCTTTTGGGGGCGGATTGACAGCCCCGGGGCCCTATGGACGGCGGGTCCTGCGGCCGGCGGGGGCGGGACCGCGCCGGGCGCTGCCCGGGGGATTCGGGCCGGTTCGCGGGCGCTGCCAGTCTCGGGCGGCGGCGTCCAGCGCGCGGACGGCCTGCTGGGCGGGGGGGGCGGGGGCCGAGCGGCGCGCGGCCGAGGCGGCGAGAGACGAGGCCGAGGAGCACCCACGGCGACAGGTACCGGCGCCATGGCCGCAGGGGTGGGGCGGGCGGCCGCAGCGCCCCGGTAGCCGAATTCCCTCCTTGGCGGGCCGCCGCGCCGCCTCGGGGGCCCCGGTACGCGCGGGTTCCCGGCCCCGCTGCGGCGCCTCGGGGCGAGCGGCGCCGGGGAGGCCTCGAGCGAGCGCGCCGGCCGCCCCCCGCCCAGCCGCGGCGCCCCCAGCGCGCCCCGCCGGCCCGCGGGGCTGGGGCTCCCTCCGGGAGGCGCTCCCTGGCCCTCGGCGCTCCCCCTCGCGGAGGCGAGGCCCGGCGCGCCCGCTCGTCCTCACCCGGCTTTTGTTTCCCGCCCGAGGTGACAGGTCCCGGCTCCGGCTCCCGTCGGCGGCCCCCGACTCGCCCGAGGCCCGGCGCCTGTGACCGCGACCGCCCGGAGCAGGCTGCGGGACCCGCCGAGAGCCGGGCGGCGCGTGAGCAGCCGCCGCCGCCGCCGCCGCCGCCGCCGCCGCCGCCACCGCCGCCGCCGCGGGCGGGAGAGAAACTTCGCCTCTGGGCCCGGGCGGCGGGCGAAGTCGAGCCGCGGTGAGCCGTGCGCCGGGACGCCGCGGGCGCGATGGAGCCGCGCACACCTGGCGGGGCCCCTGGCGGGCGAGGATAACGGAGCGCCCCGCCGCTGCGCCCTCGCTTTCGGTTTGCGCTCCCCGGGCGGCGGGTGTGGATGCGCGTTCACCGCCTTCACCTGCCGCCATGGGACGAGCGCCTGGGATCCGGCCTCCCGACGGCCCTCGGCCGCGCCCGGAGGGTGCCAGTCCGCGCGGGCCTAACAGGTGACTATTCTCGCTGCAGGGGAAAGCCAGTGGAAGCGCGCTCGTGGTTCGGTTCACTCCTGGAACATTAGAGCTGCTTCCACTGACGCCTGCGAAGGTGTGCTGGCCACACGATAGGACTCACACCCAGTACTGATTCAACACAAACAAAACAAAACAAGAAAACCACCAGGCACCACCAACACAACAGCTTGAGGGGGTCCGCGTGTCGGTTGCCTTCTCTCCACGGACGAGCCTTAGAGGAACATCGTAGCTTTGCCGAAAACATTGGCTTTTGCAGTGGTGGCGAAAGCATAGGAAGGTACCAAGTTAGTAAGTGGAGAATGCAGAGCTCTCGGTCTCCTCCGGTGTGGCTGAGGACAGCGTGCACGACGTTTGGCCGCCGCTCAGTAAATTCTGCCTGCAGTAGTTGGAGCTCGTGGTTTTGGATTTACTTTTCAGGAGTACGTTTTCCAGTGGGATAAGGCTTAGCATTGAATGGCAGCTTTCTTTGCCTCGCTAAGGGTAGACAGATGTGTTTATTTTCATTGTTTCCCCATTTTGTTAAACTGTGGACAAGAGAAAAGTTGAGGCACATGTTTCGGTTCAGTATTTTTAATGGTCTATGGAATTCTGCCCACACCTCCCCCCACTACCTCCCCCCCCCCCCACCGTTTTTACTTTAGACGATGATAGTAGCTTTTTCTCTTGGTATTTGAATCAAAATTCAAGGATAAACTTGAAAAATTTTTTTGTTCTTTTTGGGAAATCTTTGTCATACTTTCACTTACCATTTTCTCTTCATCTCCCTCCCAACTGACCTCCACTGAATCTACAGCTATGGCCCTGACCAATATAGGGTATCGACCAATATAGGGTATAGGAAATACATTAAAAATACAGCAATTTTTTATACTTTATACACTTTATACGTATTTAAATTCATTTGTGAGTGACACTTTGATTTAGCGTAATTTTTTTTTTCTAATGTGTCTTTTGTAACTATTGGGGATGATTTATATTTAACAGAAGTGTAATGTCTTAAGAACAAAGTTATAATTTTGAGTTAATTATGCTACTTCATTAGTATTTCATTGAATGGTAATTTTACTATTTACCTAGGTAATTAGTAACACCATTTAAAGCTGAACTCTTTAACCAATAGGCTAGCTGTGACTGGGATTTAAAAAAAATAAATCAAAGATGGTCTTTATAAAATGTTTTCTGTCTTCAAACAACAGGCTTAAATGGTATGAGGTCTTTGTCTTCCCAGCATTTAACAAAACAAATATTTTTTTCTGAATCTTTAATGTTCTTACTTATGGTAATTTTAGGTGAACTTCTTTTTTATTTTATTTTATTTATTTATTTATTTATTTTAAAGAATTATTTATTTATTTATTCATGAGAGACACACAGAGAGAGAAGCAGAGACATAGGCAGAGGGAGAAGCAGGCTCCTCCCAGGAGCCTGATGTGGGACTGGATCCCAGATCCCGGAATCACGACCTGAGCCGAAGGCAGACTCAACCATTGAGCCACCCAGGCGCCCCTGAACTTCTTTTTTAAAACATAATTTTAACCAGTTCAACATGAAAAACTTAAAATACTGGAGTAGGCAGCTAATTAAATCTTCAATTTTCTGTTTTTTCTTGGATTGGGAAAGAACACATATTTTGGAGAAATTTCCTAAATGTTTCTTAGCTTAGAATCAGTCTAGAGGAGAAAGAACATCCTCTTTCTGTAGCTGTAGAAGTAGTTATTGCTGTTAAAGCTTAGTTGTCTTTTTGATCGTTAGGGTAGATTGGTTGCACAGTGACTTGTCCTGTAGAGTGGGTTTTATTCTGTACAAATAGTTGTAAGGAATCTTAGAAGTCTGAGGGTCCTCATTCTTTTGGATGATTTAGATAATTGTTCTTTAAAGTGTATAGGAATATATTTTTAGCTACTGTATGTAATTTGCTGTGTATGATTATTATGATCTTTATCCTATGGTGATGCTTAAATATACCACATATGATAAATTAAACTAGTATTTCATAGTTTTGTTTACACAAAAGCAGCTTTTAGGAACTTTATAAAAATGCCTTTTAATTAAAAACTCATTTTCAAATTCAGTTTTTGGATATTTTACTAGGGTTTTTTGTCCACTTTAACTTGTGGTAGACCATATCATAAAATTATCAACCACATTTCAGTTTCAAAATTAAGTATAAGTTGAATTCTCACATCTACACAGTAAACATTGTGAGTGTGTTTAAGTCATTTATCCTCAGGTGTGGTTCCTTTTGAGTTTGGGGGTGAGGAAATATTTTTGAAGGAATAAAGCCACAAAAAAACAAGGACGTATATTAAAATAACTAATTTGAGGATAAATCAGGTGACACTGTTAGTCATGAATGTAGCTTTGAAGTATTATGCATGTTATACCTAAGAATATATCTGTATAGGCCTTTGCAATAAGTTTTCACAGTTCCTAAAGAAAAAAAATCCGTACTGTACATATTTGGCGCACCAAATCCTGTAATTATTTGATACTGAACCACTAAATATGGACATTTTTAAAATTCTGAGACTATTTGTAAGTTTTTTAAGATTTTTTTTTTAAGTAACGTGTACACCCAGTGTGAGGCTCGGACTCACAACCTGGAGATGAGGAGTTGCATGCTCCATGGATAGAGTCAGCCAGGCATCCTGAAACTATTTGCGCTAATTTTAACCTAGCTGATTAATAATTAGATTTCATTTTATTGTGTATTTCTGAATTTTCTACAGTGCATTTTTTTCAAACAATCTCTGGCCAGTTTTATTAAAGAAAAATTTTACGTTATTTTCTTTTTACCAGTCTTTTTTGGCATGCTCCTAATGATATTAGAATCGTCTGGATCGGTGGTAACTGGTGTGCATTCTCTGTGGTATTTTCCGCAAGCTATGCCCAATTCAATGTTATTGCCACCTTAGTGATAGATACCAGTTTTGGCCAACAGGATGATGTAGTACTCTGTTTCAGATTTCCTCAAAGCTAGGCAGTTGTTGGCTAGGATGACCAGTTTTGCTTGGTCACGTCTGATCATTTTGTCTCCTTGTACCCCATCGTGTACTGTCTGTCCACTTATATTGAGTTGGAGCCTATACTTGTCTCCAGTGACTTTTTCTTCTATGTAGCCACCGTCATCTTGCCTTAGGTGTGGGATAGGCCCCAGCCAAGAGCACTCACCAGGATGGCCAAGGAGGTAGAAAGGGTCTGTGTGCATTTTTAACTTTTGATAATATATCCCCAAAGTGTAAAGAAAATTAAATCTATATACATAGGAGACTGAGTGGTTGTTGGTATGAAAATAACTATTGATTTAAAAATAATAGCCACTTAAGTGTGATTTAATTTGCAAAAAAGATACTTACCAGGTAAAAGACTCTTCTGTCAAGAGAGACAGCTTAGAATTATTTAGAGTAGGGCCTTATGCACCCTTGTAGCTAATCTGTATAACAGGTTATTAAGAATATTTTAGCAATATTTGAAACACTAAAATTCAAGTACTCGAAATAATTTGTATCTCACACTTTGTTACAAAAAGAATTGGCCTGTACTCAGCTGAAACTTAAACATGTAAGATTGTAATACTTAAATGGAGCAAGTTCATTTTTTTCTTTTTCTTTCTTTTCTTTTCTTTTTCTTTTTTTTTTTTTTTTTGGAGCAAGTTCATTTTATGCATAATTTAGTATTTACTTCTAGTCTTTCGGAATTTGTCTAGTTCATGAGAGTGAAGGACCACCAGAGGGAGTATGGGGTCTACGAATTTGTTCTATCTGTTTTTTACTCTTGGTCTGGAAGAAAAACACTTTAAAAATAAAAAAATTGTAATTCTCTAAAACAATCAGGAAAAAGATAATGAAAGATGGGGTCTGTAGCTATTTAGAGCTGCTGTCATTTTTGTAACAGTTAATCGAGGCTGTTTTCCTTGTTTTAGAAAATGATACAATTATTAGAAAAGTGAAAATGATGTATTTTCGAAGTGAGTAATGGGTTAAGTAAATAATTATACATCTGCAGAAGTTAGGGAATATCCAAATGCTAAGAATGTTTTGTAAGATTAAAAAAGTAATGCATTAGAACTGTGTATTTTTGAAGTTGCTTATTTTGGGGAAGGAGGAATAAAAGATGAACAAAGATCAAAGACTAGAGGAGGATTGTTTCCTCCTTTTATAGTTGCAAACCCTTCCTAAAGCAATGGTAAATATCTAGAACCATTTGTAGCATTCTGCCTCCATCTTGGAAATTTATAGATGATGTCAAATGAGGAGCCGCTTCTAGTCCCTTGAAAAACGATCATCTGATTATCAAAAGCAGGGTTGGGAATTTCAAAGGATCTCTTCAAAAATCAGATTTGTGTGTATGTTTCTTAGTGTTACTAACTGTGGAAATTAGAGAAACTCTCCTACTTTCAGCTGAAAATTACACAGTGGGATTTCAAAGTCAGGATGTCTCTGTCATAGATTTAATGCTGCAGTAAATTACTTTTTGGGATGGAGAAAACATCCCAGAGGTTGAGTCCTTTTCAGAATATATTCTCAATGAAGATGAATGATCTTTACCCATATTAAGTATTAGCTGATGGATTATTTCCCTGTTTAACTTTTTGAAAAAGCAAGACAATAAAACTTGTAATTTTAACACATATTTTGGGCTTTACCCCTTGCATAAAAGATTATTGTGTAGTGGAGGTAACATTTAATGTTTTGAAGTTCTAGTTGTGGCGGGGGTGGGAGGATTTGTTATGAGAAGAAGGTATTTCATTGAAGCAGAACAGAGTAACTTATGTGGAGAGAAAATCTGTTTCTCTTTGGAATTATTCTTAGGTTAAAACATCCTTATTAAGCAGAATTGAACAGCTTTTCCATCTTAGATTTATTTTCGCTATGAACTTTATAAGTTTTTAAAACATCTTTGTTGGTTCTGGGTGGGTTTCTCAGAGTCTGTTCATTTACACACACGCACACACACACGTAGATAAAATATCTATGATTTTTGTAATTTATATATGTTTTTACTCTAGATGTACATCTGTCTATACTGTATGACTATACAGGGTTGTTTATATGTGGGGAACCCCTCCATTAAATGAAAGGTTACTGTGTTAAGGGGAATAAAGTACATGATCACAATAAGATTGATGCAAAAAAAAAAGTGATGCAAAATGTTCATAGCAACTTTTCACAACAGGAGTGAACAATTGATTCACACAACAGAAATGAATCTCAGAAATATTATTCAGAGCAAGAGAAGCCAGAGAGAAATATGTACCAAATGATGCTGTTTATGAAAAATATAAAACAGGCAAAACTTTAGGTAAGGCGATAGAAATCAGGACAGTGGTTTCTGGGTAAGGGTTGTGGAAAGGGGCAGAAGGGAATTTTCTGGGGAGATAGAAATATTCTGTAGCTTGACTTGGATAGTGGCAATTCAAGTGTACACTTCTTGGGTAACCTTTTATTTTTGTATAATTTTTAACTTACAGAAAAGTTGCAAGACCTAGTACAAGAAACATCCAGATTCACCAGTTGGTGTATGCGCTTGTTCAGACTTATTGAGCTGACTACTTAAGATCTGGGCATTTTATGGTATGTAATTTTTACTTTAACAAGGAAAAAGCTACAACAATTTGTTGAAGAGGAGAATGATCTTGTCATCTGCAAAATATGAAATACCTCAATTCAGACTTCAGCAGTGCTTTCATAATGATAGAGAAAAAGAGAATCACCAACAGTCTCTTTTGTCTCTAAGTATATGTATTTATGCTGCTGCTCTGAAGTTTCCTGATGACATATTTCTGTTAGAAGACATAAAATTCTGAAAATGATTGAAGGCAGAGCTGCCACCAAGGAAACCCTGCTAGATTTTGTTATCTTATGCACATCACCTAGAGAATGAGACTAATTGCTAGCAATAGCTTTCTGGGAATTGAAGGTTCTTATTCCTGTTAGAAAAGTTACACACTTACAGTGTGCTAGTTTTGCACAGATGTGTAGTTTTTATTGTTTTGGAATTTACAGATGAAGAGGAGGCAAACAAATCTAGTTGTCATTTTTGGGTGGTGCTGTTTATCATAGAGAGGAAAGATAGGTGCTTGTAAACCATATATGACTATCAGTAAGTGGTAAATCTAAGCAGTCAATTTGTTCTCTATTGGTTGCACTATTATAGTCTCAGTAGAGTGATTTGATTTAAATTACATCCACTTAAGTCCTGGCTTAAACTATAATCATTGTTAAAAACCTTTAACTTTTCCCCTCTCCTTATTTATATAATTTTAAATATGTGCATTTTTTTTACAAGTTAGGGTTAGATATAATTTATGGATATTGGTTCTTTTAAAAAATCTTTTCCCCCCTTTTTTGCATCTACATTAAAAAGTTGTTTATTTGATTATTTACTAGAGTGGAAGATGTTTGAAATAACATGACAGCTAACTACATTCAGCAAATTAATCATGGATACTGGGAATAAATGTTTATTTTGTCTTTACTAACCAAAGCCATATATTTGTATGGACTGTATTTTCTTCAACAAAAATTACAGGTTCGTTGAAGAGAAACATAACAAATGTCCAATGTCAAACAACATGGATAAAAGGATTTTTTCCATTTAATAAACTATTTATGTTTCTTTAAAGTGACACAGGATCTTTTCCCCCTTTCATACACATTAAATTTCATTGGTCTATCGTTTCTCGGCCTTTCGCCTAAGATCAGGTGTAAGTTTCATTGGTCTATTTTTTTAAGATTTATTTATTTATTTATTTATTTATTTATTATTTATATATATATATATATAGAGAGAGAGAGAGAGAGAGAGGGGCAGAGACACAGGAAGAGGGAGAAGCAGGCTCCATGCCAGGAGCCCGATGTGGGACTCGATCCCAGGACTCCAGGATCGTGCCATGGGCCAAAGGCAGGCGCCAAACCGCTGAACCACCCAGGGATCCCCTCATTGGTCTATTGAGAATGAATAAAACATTATTTGAAAAATTTTTATCTGTTATAATTCTGAGTTGTCAAACTTCAACCGCAGATAGAATTTAAAAAATAGGGGATCCCTGGGTGGCTCAGCGGTGTCAGCGGTGTTGGGATGGTGTCTGCTTGGGATCCCCCCACCCTACCCCCGTCCCCAATTACTGCTCACACTCTGTATCTCAAAAAAATTTTTTTAGGGGATGCCTGGGTGACTCAACAGTTTAGCGTCAGCTTTCCGCCTAGGGCGTGATCCTGGAGACCCGGGATCGAGTCCCACATCGGGCTCCCTGCATGAAGCCTGCTTCTCCCTCTGCCTCTGTCTCTGCCTCTCTCTCTCTTTCTGTGTCTCTCACGAATAAATAAATAAAATCTTAAAAAAATTTTTTTTAATTAAAAGTAATTAAAAAAATTATCTAGGTAGACTTTTTAAAGATTTTTTATTTTGGAAGTTTTCAACTACATAGAACTAGGTAGAATAGTATTATGAACTTCCGTACTACCTGTTCTTCAGATTTACTAATATGGGCATTTTGGTTAATGTACTTATAAAACTATTAAGTTCTCACCACTATTGTAAAATTGTAGTAGTATTGGTGCATCAGATTTTTCTCTGTTTTTTTCTAAAAGTTTTGTTACAAATAGGGAGTCTTCAGAAACAATGTGTTTTAGTTCAGAGACTTGACTTTGGACAGATAGTAATTATGGAACTGTTTTAATCCTTACCCTTTTCTCTTAGCCTGAGGAAAAAATTAATTTTTTAGCTTTTCATTTAGAATAAAGCAGTCCAAATATATCTATGTGATAAGTATTATTCATATGGAAGGTTAGGTTATTTTCAAAGTGTTATCTGAGGAATGCTGTTGTTTTAAATGTTTTTCTGTAAACTTCTTTCTCTAAAGACTTAATCATTGCTGTGCTTGCTAGGCCCCAAATCCATATTTTCTGTCTAAATTTGAGGCCCAAATTTTCACCTATGTCTGCAAACTAAGTTTAAATACCATCTCTGTAGCAGCTGCACACCAGCACCCCCTCCGCTCACCCCCAGCTGAAAAGCTCTTCCCAGTTTTCCTCTTTAGCTGTTAATAACTTCATTACTCTTCTCGGTCAATTTTTTACTCTTTTTTAAAAAAGATTTTATTTATTCATGAGAGACACAGAGAGAGAGGCAGAGCCACAGGCAGAGGGAGAAGTGGGCTCTCGAGGGGAGCTCCTTGTGGGACTTGATCCCAGGAGCACTGATCCCTCTAGCCCTAAGTTGAAGGCAGATGCTCAACTGATGAGTGACCCAGGTGTCCCATCTTTTTGTCCTTTTCATTTTCAGTACAACAGTCCTAATCTGGTTAACATGTTAAAGCAGATTATCCCTTATCTATAATGAACTTCATATATATGAAAAGTAAGCTGTGTTCCTAAAGTAAACTAGGCATTTTCTTCCCTTCCTGAGAAGGCTTCAGTCAGCCTTTTGTAGGCAAAGACATGTTTAAGGCCTAGGTAATCACTGTACTTAAACTAAAGTATAAAGACTGTTATATGTTATAGCTGTTATAGCTGTCTATTGTCCAGCCTCCAGGGGTCTGGGGCATGATTCCTTTACAGATGGATTGTAGTTTATCAACTAGGCTTGCTTTTGGTCAGTTTATGGAGATCTTTTTCTCTCTGCTTTTCTGGGAAATTAAGTCTTCTCCCAGTTAAGAACCAGGACTTAATTTGAAATTACTGACTTTGGGAATAAAAGAATAAAATTCCATATTGCCTTATGTAATCCAGAATATCTGATTATTTTCTTTTAAGGGAAGTAGGAATAATATGTAAATTCTGAGATGCTTATACAGAGACTAATTTAATAGTTATTAAGAGTGGAAAATGGAGGAGTAAAATACATTTCTGGAAAGCCCTAGTCTGGTAGGAGTAGATGTTGGGGTGAGATTGAGTAGCTTTACAATCTTGGGCAATTTAAAATCAACCTTTCTGAGCCTTATTTTAATTGTAAAATGAGTGGGTTGGATTAGGTAGCATTTTAAGGTTTCTTTGCAGCTCTGAAATTTTAAAATGAATGGTTTCTCAGGAAAAAAACTCCTAATTTATATACTGTTTCTAGTAAATTTTTCAGTCATTTCATATTTTTCTATTTCCTTTAGAGGTTAGGAAAAGGAATAAAGAAGTCAGAATTCCTAAAATAGATTAGATTTTAGTGTTATTTTTCTGTGTGTCTTCACTGAATTTATCCTGGATTCCTACTTTCTACTTTCTGTTTGTGTCCATTTTCCCGCTTTTATTACTTTTTCTTTCCTTTACGGTGTGGCTTTCATATTCCTCTTTTCTCTGCTTTTTGCTACTGCTTTTTTTCTAGCTGATCCGTGAGGCTCATATTTCATTATGGGCATAGAATTTATCAAATATACACTTACGTCTGAGCTATCACTAAATTAAATTTAGATATCCTAATGATTGTCAGGATTAACGGGACCCTTCTACTCTATAATACAAAAGCACAGAGAGAGGAGTCTGAGTGTAAAGGGAATGAGGGAGCCTGGAGGGGGAAGAGTGGTGTCGAAGAGAGTGGTGTCCAAGGATATCCTGGTATTTTTTGATTCACTTATTTATTTTTTTTAATATTTTATTTATTTATTCATGAGAGAGGCAGAGACATAGGCAGAGGGAGAAGTAGGCTCCATGCAGGGAGCCTGATATGGGACTTGATCCAGGGTCTCCAGGATCACGGCCCGGGCTGAAGGCGGCGCCAAACCGCTAAGCCACCAGGGCTGCCCTGATATTTTGATTTAAAGTAGAACTTAAAATATTTCAGTCAATGATGGGGACTCTGCCAGTGAGAGGACAGTTTGGTCCTGAAGTCCTGCTGAGCTACACGTTTTTTTGAGGGCAGCAGCTGCAACTCTGGTATGGAATCATTAGTGTTCAGGGTTATGCTGCAGAGTAAGTGCAGGTTGAACTGAAATGTTGCTAGGACTGATTCTTCAAGGTGTTCTGCAGTTGGCTGGAGATTAAGAGCATGGTACAGACTCTTAAGACTGTCACTACTGCTATGTGATATTGAAAAACATACATAGCTTCTCTGAGCCTTGTTTTCTCACTTTTGATATTGAGGAGAGGCAGTTGTGAGGATTAAAGGAGACTGTACGTATAAAGACACTTAGCCTAGAGCCTGCGTATAGGTCTTCAATAAACACTAAATGCCGTTATAGTTTAATAAGCACTTTTATGTTTCAGATACTAGGTTCTCTTAGGTTCTTATTATAGAATAAATGAGGCAAGAGCCTCATTTAGCAAAGATAAAATATATACACAAAAGATAAATAACCTAGGTCCACTGGTAAGGTTTACTTAAGGACTCAAGAGGCAGGAATAATTGCTAAGCAGATGAGAACTTCAGGAAGGTGACAGAACTTGGTCTGAGCTTTGAATGACTAGTTAGCAAGCTGAGAGGACAAGATCCTTGGAGCCAGACACCCCGTGTCTGAATCTGAGCTCTGCTTCTATGTAATGTTAATAAGCAAGTTACTTGACTTGCCTCCTAGGATTGTTGAGAGAATTAAATGAGCTAATACACGTCAGGTACTGAGAATGGTGCTTCAAACATGGTGAGAACATGATAAATTATAGTATAAGTTGAGAGAAAACGCATTTCAGACAGAGCATTGAGTGATGATGAAGGGGAGATATTCTAGATTTGTTTGAAATGATGAAGCCAAAGTGGCTGAGGGGAATAACCTGTCGGAAAATAGTTGGTGATTATGTTGGGGCAGAATTATGAAGCCAGACATGAGATCTTTTCTGAGTGAACTGAGGGAACTTGGGAGGATTTCTTGGGTTATTTGTGAGGCATTATTGTATGTTACAGATAACATTTCTAAGTCCTATCTCTGGCATTTCTCACTTTCTTTTCTGATTTCAATATAACTGAAACTTGTATTCAAACTAATTTTGACAATGAAACTCATGATCTTCTATCCTGAACCATTTGTCCATTTCTTTTTGTAAATATGAGTTTTTGACTTTTTTTTTCTCTCCATATTCTGATTGTATATGTTATCCTATTCCTTTTTTCCAGATTTTCCTCTCTGTCCTCAGAGACCCCAGTCCAGATCCTAAATCACTAAAGCCATAAAGTAGAAAGAGTCAGGGAGACCAAGAGAGGAAGGAAGGGATATAACCTCAAGTCCAGCCATCTTGCCTTCAGATGAGGACATTGAGGTCCACAGGAAGTCAAATCACATGTTCAAGATCCACAGCTAATTAATGAGCAGGCCTGCACCTTTTAGAGCTAAAGTAGGGCTGTTTTTTACTGTCATGCCTAGTGTGGTTCTTAACCATCTGGGTGGGAATTATAGTAGTACCTCTGATAATTTTTCTACTATTGCTATTAAAAACCAAGATAAAGGGATCCCTGGGTGGCGCAGCGGTTGGGCGCCTGCCTTTGGCCCAGGGCGCGATCCTGGAGACCCGGGATCGAATCCCACGTCGGGCTCCCGGTGCATGGAGCCTGCTTCTCCCTCTGCCTGTGTCTCTGCCTCTCTCTCTTTCTCTCTCTGTGACTATCATAAATAAATAAAAATTAAAAAAAAAAAAAAAACCAAGATAAAAAATAATTTTACTGTCAGAAAAAATGTGATAGTAATTCAAGCTTTTTTTTTTTTTTTAAGATTTTATTTATTTATTCATGAGAGAAAGAGACCCAGGCAGAGGGAGAAGCAGGCTCCATTCCGGGAGCCCGATGTGGGACTCGATCCCGGGACTCCAGGATCACGTCCTGAGTCAAAGGCAGACCCTAAACCCCTGAGCCACCCGGGCTGCCCCGTAATTCAAGCTTCTTAATGAGAAGCCTATGATTACATTTCTTGGATGAGCATTACTATTCTTTTTTCTCTTCTTTTTTTTAGCATTACTATTCTTAAATATCCAAAACTAAGACTCCAAAATCTACTTTAAGAAGAATAGAGTTTCTTTCATTTTTAGAGTTGTAAATTATAAATTTAATAGTGCTCTAAACATAAATTCTCAAGAAAAGTAGGCTTTTTGTGTCTATCATTTTATAGATTGATGTGCTGGTAAGATTAGCATGAAGAGTTAGGAGCTATTGTACTTTCACCTCACATCCCCCACCCTATACTTTTATTGCAGTAGCTTCTTAAGTTTACATCTTCTCCAGTCTCTTACATTTTAGTATATGCCACACATAATGGTGAGAAACTTATTTAAGCTTTGTTTTCTTCTACACTATTTTCCTGTGTAGATGTAGTGTGGTGGAACATCTATAAAGGCCTAAGCTTAGTTTCTGGTCACTCTAGATGCTCAATAAATACTCCCTTTTTTACAGAGTACATAATTTTTTCTCATATATAAATAATGCCTGTTCCTAGCCACCAAATAAATCATTCTCACACTGTTTTTCTTCCCCTTGACGTGTATTGTTTAACTTTGGCAAGATGTCCTTCCTGCATTTGGAAATTTTGCATGGTGTACAAATACTTTTTAGTCACTTTAAGCATGATTTTATCATGAAATCATTTTGCAACTGGTAATAATGTTCTATATTCTTTCCCATGATTACAGAATGAGAAAGGCATGGGTTACATAAAGATGCTCCAGACTACTTTTTATCATGCTGTATTCCTTCAAAGAAAGTAGGCATCTAGATTAGATTTATTTTTACTGAAATACTAATTTTTCTTTATCATTTTCAAATACTGTGAAGTTGAATTGTATAATCCACAAGTATATATAAAATTTTTTTTCCGTGTCCTCAAAGCTTTTATCAGATCACTTCTATTTCCCATGGTTTGGGGGTTTTTTTGCTTCCTTTTTTTTGAAGGGAGAGGGATTTTTTTCTCTGTCTTATCTGCAACTTGTTTTGTATTTGGAGGATTCTTTAGGTAGAAGCCCTGCAATTCTTATACACTGAGAAAGAGACTGTTGGTTTTGTAACTTTCATTATTATATAAGTAGTATAATTTATATTTCCATCTTTGTAAATTATTAAATTCCTGTTATTGCTATGTTAGCCATCATGTACGACTTAAATGCACTGTAGTTATGTTTGGTCATAATAATTTCATCCACTGTTGTCAAAAGTGGAAATACTATAGCTGGGGTGTGTTTATGTATTGCCTCTAGAGTTGTAGCCATTGACGAACGGGAAACTGAAAGCTAAAAGTTCAGGAAATGTATTGTATTGAGGCTTTGTGGAAAAAAAAATGTAATACTAAACTGCTGGAAACCATAGACATTGGAAGACTGAAACATTTGTGTGTACATTTAGTTAGAGATGAATATTGCGGATTCTTAGAACAATGCTGTCATATGCTTAAATACGTTAATAGATGCAGTATGTGTGTTGCAGGCCAGGAAAGTTGTGTAATGCTAGAGAAAAATGCAACAGATTATTATATGTGTTCAACTATACGTTTTTAAGAAATAAAACAGCTGGCACATCTGTCAAATTCTTCAAGGATGTCATTTTCAGAGACTTGCAGTTTTGGTTTTAGTTTAGTTTTTGGGAAGGGGAGGTCACTATGTAACAAGGTAGCCCATTTTACCCTTAAGAAGTTCTGATGGCATAAGTTTTATTTTCTTATATTGAATTGAACTTTATTTCCTTATAATTTATTAATATATTCTGTAGTTTTTGTAGTGCTGAAAATAATTGATAAAATTACTTAAAAATTAAATGTATGCAAATTTTTTTTTTAGGTATTGTGGTATTTTAGGTACTTCATAAAGTACTATGCATAGGAGTCTTTATTTTTTAACTTATTTAAAAAATTTGTGTCAGAGGAGGTGTGAGGTGTCCCTTAGGTGTGCAATATATTGATTCAGCAATTCATTGCATTACTCAATGCTCTCCACAATAAGTGGAGATCTGTCTGTCACCATACATACAAAGTTATTGCAGTATTATTGACTATATTCTCTGTTGCTGTACTTTTCATCTTCATGACTTATTTATTTTATAACTGGAATTTTGTACCTCTTAATCCCTTTCATATGTTTTTACACCCATCCCTTCACCCACCTCCTCTCTGGCAACCATCAGTTCTCTGTATTTAAGAGTCTGGTTTCTCAGGGCACCCTGGTGACTCAGTCAGTTAGGCATCCAACTCTTGATTTTGACTCAGTCTGCCTTAGATTCTTCCCCTCCCCAAGCTCACAAGCTTGTGTGTGCTCTCTCTCTCTCTCTCTTAAATAAATAATAATAAAAAAAAGAGTCTGGTTTTTTGCTTCTTTTTTTTCTTTCTTTTTTTGGGAGAGGGAGAGAGGAGAAGGGAGAGAGAGAGAGCATCTTAGGCAAGCTCTGTGCCCAGCACAAAGTCAGATGTGGGACTCAGTCTCACAACCTGAGATCATGACCTCAGTCAAAGTCAAAAGTCAGAGGCTTAACTGACTGAGCCATCTAGGCACTGAAACATTTGTGTGTACATTTAGTTAGGACTATTGCGGATTCTTAGAACAATGCATTTTTCTCTTTCTCTTTTTAAGTGAAATTTTAATGTTGATTACTTTTTAAAAAGTTATATAAAAAAGTGAAAATTTAATGCTGATTATTTAAAAAATATATATATATGATTTGAAATGGTAGATGCACCACTATGTTCATTGAAGCATTATTTATAATAGCCAAAATATAGAAGGAACCTAAGTATCTATCAATAGATGAATGGATAAAGAAGGCATGATACACATGAATATTACTCAACTATAAAAAAGAATGAAATCTTGCCCTTTGCAACATGGATGGACCTAGAGGGTATTATATGCTAAGTTAGAGAAAGACACATACCTTTGATTTCATTTAGGTAGGATCTATAAACAAAACCGAAACAGACTCATAAATACAGAGAACAAACTGGTAGTTATCGGAGAGGAGGGGGCAGGAGAATGGATGAAGTAGGTGAAGGGGATTATAAACTATGAACTTCTAGTTATAAAATAAATCGGGGGATATAAAGTACAGCATAGGTAATATAGTCCATAACGACGTAGTAACTTTGTATGCTGACAGGTGGTAAACTACTCATTATGGTGAGCATTTCATAATTTATGTAAATATCAGGTCTTGATCTTGAGGTTCCTTACTTCCAGTAAGGAAGTTTGAGTTGTGTCCTGTTGTTTTAAACTGTTGGAGTTATGTTGTGCTTAATATCCTTCTGCATATAATTCTTCTTCTGTGAGAATACTGATAATTTCCTGGAAGTATTGCTGGGCTGAAGAATATTTTGCACTTAAACTTTTTAAAGATGTTAGCAAATTCACCTTTAAAATATTTTACTACTTTGTACTTTCACTAGGGATATATGAGGTGTTATTTTCTGATAACTGTACACACTTCCATTTTGCTGATTAGAGGAGTTCAACTTTTGAAAATGAATCCTTCCTGTAGTAATTTGAGATGTTTAGGAAATGATAGATTAATATATTCTCATTGCCTGATGGAAGTCAAGTGGAAGATGGTGGTCTTCAGACCTATAGTATACATTGCACTGATTCAGATAGAAGAGATCAAGATGTTGGTTTCCTGGGGATTTGTCTTAGAATGTTTAAGGTAAACATTTATTAGTGACATTCTGAAGCAGTAGAAGGCCCTGAGTGTGCAGATTTGAGAAGTTTGGATCTGTTGTGCTGGAGAACTATTTAAAGTCCTTGAATTAAAAATAAATAAATAAATAAAGTCCTTGAATTGGGAGTATACTGTGTGTGAGAGAAGCTTTACTGGCAGTATGTACAGAATGAATGGAAGTGAGTGAGTAGGCTGGAAATAGGTCAGCTGGAGAACTCTGGTAATTCAGGAAGGAAATGAAGAAAACCCAGAATATGGTGATAGATACCAATTTGGAAAGTAAGGAAGTAGGAAACACCGTGAACATTTGACAGGTCCTGTTGATAAGATAGAGAAAAAATATATTAAAGTTGTAAGCCTAGGAAAGTAGCCAGATAATACAGATTAATGAAGTAGAAAAGAGGCCAATTTTGAAAAGTTGATTTTCTTTAAAAAGGTAGGGATATAAAAGGGCCCCGAAGTATCTATGATCGGGTGATTAGAGATCAAAAACTGCAGAAGAGAAAAAAGAGAAGTTATTAGTAGATTTAGTTATAATAGAGGAAGTAGCTGGAATTAAGAGTGGTAAGTTCTGGTATGAAGTAGTTAACAGAAAAAGGTGTTCATTGAGGATTACATTTTGGGAAGGGGTTGTCTCAATAATGGGAGCTAGGTTGAATGAATAATCAGGGAAGAAGAAATTAGTAATCTGAGGAGTAGGGAAAGAATCGGGATATGTATCTGCATATGATACAATATTTACTTGATATTTTCCAGGTAGATACTGTGTTCTTCCTTTGGTGGTGATAACCTCAGAAAATTGTAATGATTATCTTAAAGATGGAGTTTATTTTATACCAGAAGTTAATATTCTGCTTGAAAAATGGTCTTGAAAAAGTAGTTTTGGTGTCCTATGCTATGTTCCTTTTAGTTTCATAAAATTGTTTCATCTTGTTTTAATCTCTCTGGGTCCTACACAAAAAAACACAGCTTATTGCTGGAGAAAGTCCAGATACCTTGTGTATTTTAGTTGGTCATTTAAAAAAATGTTTCCTGGCTTTTGAAACTTGACTAATAACCAGTGGTAAGAATCCATATCTCTTTAGGACATAGTGTGAATTCAGAGTTTTTACTGTCATAGAACTTGTCAGGATGGAGCCTATTCACAGGAAATGATCTAGTATCAAAGTCAGGACCTCTGACACTATGTGAAATGGGTTAGAGTTGCAAGCTCAGGAGTCATTGTGCCTGGTTCCATTGTTCACTGGCAATATTGTGCCCCTTAATTTCACCATCTGGAAGTGGCAATAACAGTTCTATATCACAGGGTTATTGAGAGAGGCTCTGTCATGGAGCTTATATTCTAATTCTCGTAAGGAGAGACAAGCAATAGGCAAGTAAATATATGTGCCAGGTGGCAAGTGGAGGAGAAAAATGATAGAGTTGATTGCTTTTGTTTCTTGTTCTTTTATATTGGGTAACAGGGAAGGCCTCTCTGATAAGAAAGTATTTGAACAGAAACTTAACTGAGGGAGCAAACTGTGTGTCTCCAGGGGAGAGTTCCAGGCAGAGGGAACAGCAAGTGCAGAAGTCTTGGTGAGAGGCATGTTGGAAGGGGTATAGCAAGAAGGCTGGTGTGGCAGAAACAGAGTGAGAGGAGGGGAAATAGGAAAATATTTTCAGAGAGAGCCGCTGACCAGCATGTAGGGTGTTAAGTGTAATAAGGACTTTGGGTTTTATTCTGTGTGAGCTGGGAAGCTGTTGGAGGGTTGCCAGAGTAGTTTTTTTTAAGCTAGTCTGATTGTCACTTCTTTCCTTAAGAATGCTTCAGTTCTCTATTTCCTTTGGAATAAAGTTCAAATGCTTTATTCTGGCACACAAAGTCCTTCACAGTCAGCTTCTGCCTATTTATTTAGCATCATCTGCATCCTTTCCACATGTACTCTCTGCTCTAGCCAAATTGGATTACATGCGGTTCCTTGGATGGGTCATGATGATTCACGTCTTTGTGTCTTTCTGCATGCTATTTGCCCTGTGAGAAACCCTCCCCCTCAGCTCACGTAGTCCCTGGCTGTGTTTTAGATGGTCCTTTTTGTGCTTCTAGAGCAGCACCCTGTGTCTCCTTGTCTCACCTTTCTCCCCGCTAGCAACTTTGTACTCAAGCCACAGCCCTGGAATGTGCCGTGTTCTTCCACCAGCCTTGATTTTACTCCTGCCACACCCTTGCCAGTTGAAATTAATGTCCATTCTTCAAGAACCAGCTGGAACACTGCCCTCTTTTCCCTGCTTTATAAACTGCCATCTTTTCCCTACCCTTATAAATACTTTGTAACTCTCTCATACTTAATCACAGTTATCTTGAATTAAAATGTTTTTTTGCTTTGCCTCACACAAAATCCTTGGCCTTACTCATTTTAGTTTCCACTGTGGCTCCCAGTGTAGGGTCTGCACAGATTTCACATTCAGTTAAGTACTCATCATGGTATGTAGGATTCATAGAAAACTGTTGGGTTTCAAGATGCTAAGGGCCATAAGCAAAGTGAGACATTGTTAACAAAACAAATCTACTGTAACATAGTGTTGATGATGGCATGGGTACCTTGGTTCTCTCCTATATTTACTATTGGCATCAAAAGTTAGTGCACCTCCTTTGAAATGTGGTTTGGCAAAACGTATTCAGACACATAAATGTTCATGGGTTTTGACCTAGTGACACCACTTCCGGAAATCATCTTAAGAAAATAACAGAGCGTGTGCTTTGGCAGTACATGTACTAGAATTGGAACGATACAGGAAAGATCAGTACAGCCCTTGTGCAAGGATGACATGCAAATTCGTGTATCATTTCATATTTTTTGTAAGTTATATCCCAATTAAAAAAGAAAAATCTAAAAAAAGAAAAAAAAAAGAAAAAAAAGAAAAATCTGGGCAGCCCGGTGGCTCAGTGGTTTAGCGCCACCTTCAGCCCAGGGTGTGGTCCTGGAGACCTGGGATAGAGTCCCATGTCAGGCTCCCTGCATGGAACCTGCTTCTCCCTCTTCCTATGTCTCTGCCGCTCTCTCTCTTTCTCTCTCTCTCTCTGTCTCTCATAAATCAATCAATCAATCTTAAAAAAAGAAAGAAAAATCTAAAAAGAAAATAATACAAACCAGAATGACAATTATAACTACTAATGTTGAAAGTTTACTATGTGACAGGCACCATGCAAAGCCCTTACTTTATTTGATCCTTAGAATCCAAGGGGTGTGACTACTGTTACTTCACGTGATAGAGGGAGAAATTGAGGCATGAAGTAGTTGAGTGACTTGCCCAGGCGTCGCTCATATCACTGCTCAAGCCAAGATTCTCACTGAAGCAGTGTTTAAGAATTCATACTCTTTGGGGTTCCTGGGTGGCTCAGTTGGTTACGTGTCTGACTCTTGATTTTGGCACAGGTCATGATCTCAGGGTTATGATATCCAGCTCTGCCTTGGGGCTCCACACTCAGCTGGGAGTCTACTTGAGATTCTCTTCCTGTCCCTCTGCCCCTCTCAATGCATGTGTATGTGTGCTTGCTTGCTCTCCCGGTCTCTCAAATAAATCCTTAAAGAATCCGTACTCTTTTTTTCCTTTTTCTTTTTAAGATTTTAACTTTAAGTAATCTCTACACCCATGGGGCTTGAACCCACAACCCTGAGATCAAGAGTTGCACACTCCACCAAGTGAGCCCCCCATGTACCCCAAGAATCCATACTCTTAATTATATATGATCAAAGCCTAGGCACAAAAATGTTCACAGCAGTGTTAGGTAGAATAGATACATTGGAAGCAATGTATGTTAATAATTAATGTTCATCTGTTCAATAGAGTATTTTTTTCAATGGCTTTATTGACATAAAATTCACATAGCATGGTATTCATATCTTAAAGTGTATAATTCAGTGATTTCCAGTATATTCACAGAATTGTGCAGTTATACCATTATCCCATTTAAGAGCATTTTGTTTATTTATCCCTAAAAGAAATCTCATACCCATTTACAGTCACTTCTACTTCTACCATTACCTTAAAAGAACACCAGTCTACTTTCTGTCTCTATGGATTTGTGGACATTCCATATAGATGGAATCATACAATACATCCTATTTTGTGTCTCATTTAGCATAACATTTTCAAGGTTCATTCATGTAGCGTGTTGTCAGTACTTCATTACTGAATAATAATATGTGGCATGAATATACCACATTTTGTTTACCCATTCAATAGTTAATGGACATTTGGATTGTTTCTACTCTTTAGCTATTATGAATATTGTTACATACATCTATGTACAAATTTTTGTGTGGACATATGTTTTCATTTTTCTTGGAATTGTTGATCAAATGATAACTTTAACTTTTAGAGGAACTGCCACACTGTTTTCTAAAGCAGCTGCAGTATTTTACCCTCCCACTAACAATGCATGAGGGTTCTACGTTTCCCACATCTTTGTCAGTACTTGTTATCATCTGTCCTTTTCCTAATAGCCATACTGGTGGGTATGGAGTGATATCTGACTGTGGCTTTCATTTACATTTCCCTACTGACTAGTGCTATTCAGCATCTTTTCATGTGATCATTTGCTATTTGTATATCTCTTTGGAGCAATGTCTATTTGAATACTTTGCCCATTTAAAAAATATTTATTTAAAATATTTATTATTTTATTTTAGACAGAGTATGAGTTGGGTGGGGGTGGGGGAGCAGAGGGAGAGAGAATCTCAAGCAGACTCCCTGCTGAGCATGGGGCCTGATGCAGGGCTCGATCCCACAATCCTGGGATCATGACCTGCGCGGAAATCAAGAGTTGGACACTTAACTGACTGAGCCACCCAGGCTTCCCTTAAGATTTCTTTTTTAAAGATTTTATTTATTTATTCATGAGAGACACAGAGAGAGAGGCAGAGACGCAGGCAGAGGGAGAAGCAGGCTCCATGCAAAAAGCCCAATGTGGGACTTGATCCCAGCCCTCAGGGATCACGCCCTGAGCCAAAGGCAGATGCTCAACTGCTGAGCCACCTAGGTGTCCCAAGATTTTGTTTTTAAGTTTCCCTATGCCCAATGTGGGGCTTGAACTCAAAATCTTGAGATCAAGAGTGGCACACTCTCTTGAGAGCCAGCCAGGTGCCCCTGTCCATTTTTTAATAGGGTTGTTTTCTTTATTACTAAGTTGTAGATTTTTTTTATTGAAGTATAATTGACATAATATTAGTTTCAGCTGTGCAATCCAGTGGTTTGACAACTATATTATGAAATGCTCAGCATAAGTGTAGTTATCTACTACTATATAAAGTTACTGCAGTATTATTGACTGTATTTCCTATGCTGTACATTTCATCCCTGTGACTGATTTACTAACTGGAAGTCTGCCCTTCTTAATCCCCTTCATTTATTTCACCTCTTTCCAGCCCCTTCCCTTCTTTTAGCCATCAGGTTTTTTTTTTCTTCCTGTATTTGTGAATCTGTTTCCATTTGTTTTGTTTTTTAGATTCTATAAATGTGAAAACGTGGTAATTGTCTTTTTCTGACTAATTTAGCATAACACTCTAATTCCGTACATATTGTGAATGTATGATTTCACTTTTTTTATAGCTAATATTCCACTGTATATATACACCACATTTTCTTTAGTCCTTCAACTATCAATAGACATTCAGGTTGCTTCCATATCTTACCCGTTGTAAATAATGCTGCAATAAACATAGGGGTGCTTGTATGTTTTTGAATTAGTGTTTTCATTTTCTTTGAATAAATACCCAGAAATAGAACTACTGGGTCATATGGTATTTCTGACTTTCAGTTTTTTGAGGAACCTCCATACTGTTTTCTGTAGTGACTAGACTAATTTACATTCTCAACAACTAATACAGAGAGGTTCCATTTTCTCCATATATTCGCCAGCTCTTGTTATTCTTATTTTTTTGATAATAGCCATTCTGACAGATGTTAGGTGATGTCTCTGTGGTTTTGATTTGACTTCCCTGATAAGTGATGCTGAGCTCTTTTCATGTACTTATTGGCAACCTATATGTCGTCTTTGGAAAAATATATATTTCTAGATTCTCTGTCCAGTTTTTAATCAGATTGGTTTTTTGATGTTGAGTTGTATGAGTTCTTTATATACTTTGCATATTAACCCCTTATTAGATAGATTATCTGCAGATATCTTCACCCATTCAGCAGGTTGCCTTGTTTGTTTTGTTGGTGGTTTCCTACACCATGCAAAAGCTTTTTAGTTTGATGTTTTAGTTGTCTTTGCCTTTGCTTTTCTTTCCTGGGTAGGCATAAACGAAGAATATTGCTGAGGCTGATGTCCAAGAGTTTACTGCCTATGTCTCCTTAAGAAGTTTTATGGTTTTAGGTCTTATATTGAGGTCTTTAATACATTTTGAGTTTATTTTTCTATGTCGTGTAAAAAAGTGGTCTGGTTTTATTTTTTTGCATGTAGCTATCCAGCTTTCTCAACACCATTTATTAAAGACACTGTCTTTTCTGCATTGTGTATTTTTGCCTCTTTTGTCATAGATTAATTTCACCATTATAACCTTGGGTTTATTTCTGGGCTTGCTATACTGTTCTATGGATCTATGTGTTTGTTTTTGTGCCAGCACCATAGTTTATTGATTACTATGGCTTCATAGTATAATTTGAAATCTAAGATTGTGATACCTCCAGCTTTGTTCCTCTTTCTCAAGATTGCTTTGGTTATTTGGGGTCTCTGGTGCTTCCATAAACATTTTAGGATTGTTCTAGTTTTGTGGAAAATGCTGTTGGTATTTTGATAGGTATTATATTGAATCTGGATTGCTTTGGGTAGTATGGGCATTTTATTTTATTTATGATTTTATTTATTTGAGAGAGAGACTGAGAGCAAGCAGGGAGAGGGAGAGGGACAAGGAGACTCTGCACTGAGCATAGAGCCTGATGCAGGGCTTGAACTTAGGACCCTGAGATCATGACCTGAGCCAAAATCAGGAGTCGGACACTTAATCAACTGAACCTCACCCAGGTGCCTCTGGATATTTTATCAATATTAATTCTACCAATCCATGAGCATGGTATATCTTTTTATTTATTTATTTGTGTCATCTTTAATTTCTTTCATGTCTTATAGTTTTCAGAGTACATATCTCTCACCTCTTATAGCTAATATTCCGGTTAAAATTATTCCGAGGTTGGGCAGCCCGGGTGGCTCAGTGGTTTAGTGCTGCCTTCAGCCCAGGGCGTGATCCTGGAAACCCGGGATCAAGTCCCACGTCAGGCTCCCTGCATGGAGCCTGCTTCTCCCTCTGCCTGTGTCTCTGCCTCTCTTTCCTCTCTGTGTTTCTCATGAATAAATAAATAAAATCTTTAAAAAATATATTCCAAGGTATACTATTGATTTTGATGCAATTATTTTCTTAATTTCTTTTTCTGATAGTCATTAGTATATAGAAATGCAACAGATTTCCGTATGTTGATTTTGTAGATTTTTTGTTGGATTCTTTAGGGTTTTCTATATGTAGTATCATGTCATCTGCAAATAGTGACAGTTTAACCTCTTTCTTACCAATTTGGATGCTTTTTATTTCTTTTTCTTGTCTGATTACTGTGGCTAGGACTTCCAGTGGTGAGAGTGGGCATCCCTGTCTTGGTCCTGACTCTAGAGGAAAAGCTTTCAGCTTTTCACTATTGAGTGTGATGTTAGCTGTGAATTTGTCATTTTTATTATGTTGAGGTATATTTCTTCTGTACCCACATTGTTGAGAGTTTCTATCATGAATGGATGTTGAATTTTGTCGAATGCTTTTTCTGCATCTATTAAGATGATTTTTTTTAAGATTTTATTTATTTGTTCATGAGAGACATGGAGAGAGGCACAGACACAGGCAGAGGGAGAAGCAGGCTCCACGCAGGGAGCCCAATGCGGGACCCGATCTCGGGTCTCCAGGATCACGCCCTGGGCTGAAGGCAGCGCTAAACCACTGAGCCCTGGGCTGCCCTATTAAGATGACATTGCTATTTGTATATCTCTTTGGAGCAATGTCTATTTGAATACTTTGCCCATTAAAAAAATTTATTTAAAATATTTATTATTTTATTATTTTATTTATTATTTTATTATTTTGATTGTTATTCTTCATTTTGTTAATGTGGTGTACCACATTGGTTAATTTGCAGATATTTAACCATCCTGCATTGCTGTATTAAATCCCACTTAATAGTGGTGAATGATCCTTTTAATATGTTTTTGAGTTCAATGTGCTAATCTTTTGTGGAGGATTTTTATATTTATGTTCATCAGGGACATTAGTCTGTAATTTTTTTTTTTTTTTTTTTTGCAGTATGTAGTGTCTTTGTCTGGTTTGGTATCAGGGTAATTTTGGCTTTGTAGAATAAATCTAAAAGCATTCTTTCCTCTTCTATTTTTTTTTTTTTTTGGAATAGTTTGAGAAGGATAGATACTGTAACCTATATATGTTATAAAGTTAACTTGTGAAGCCATCTGTTCTGTCCTGGACTTTTGTTTGTGGGGAGTTTTTTGATCACTGATTGAATATTATTCCTAATACTGGTCTATTCAGATTTTCTATTTCTTCTTGACTCAATCTCGGACAACTATATGTTTCTAGGAATTTATTTCTTCTAGGTTCAATTTGTTGGCATATAATTTTTCATTTTGTAGTGTCTTAAAATCCTTTGTACTTTTGTGGTCCCATTTGTAACTTCTCTTCCATTTCTGATTTTATTCATTTGGATTCTCTTTTTCTTAAAGAATCTGACTAAAGTTTTGTCAATTTTGTTTATCTTTTCAGTGAACCAGCTTAGTTTTTGTTGATCTTTTCTGGTTTTTTAGTCTATATTTCATTTATTTCCACTCTGATCTTTATGTTTTCTTTCTTCTACTTTGTTCTTTTTCTCATTCATTTTGCTGTAAGGTTAGATTGTTTATTTGAGATTGTTCTTGTTTCTTGAGGTAGGCCTGTATCAAATAAACTTCCCTCTAAGAACTGCTTTTGCTGCATCCCAAAGATATTGAACCATTGTATATCTGTTTTCATTTGTCTCCAGGTATTTTTAATTTTTCCTCCTTGATTTCATTTGATCCATTGTTTGTTTATAGCATGTTTTTTAGTCTCCACATGTTTGTGTTTATTTCCAGTTTTCTTCATGTAATTGATTTCTAGTTTCATACTGTTGTGGTTGGAAAAGATGCTTATTTGATTTTAATCTTCTTAAATTTATTGAGACTTGTTTTGTGGCCTAACATGTGATCTATTCTGGGAATGTTCCATGTGTACTTGAAAAGAATGTGTATTCTGCTGTTTTTGGATGGAATGTTCTGTATATATCTGTTAAGTCCATCTGGTCTGATATGTTATTCAAAGCCATTGTTTACTTATTGATTTTTTTTTTTTTTTTTTGGTCTGGATGATCTGTCTATCCATTGATATAAGTGGGGTGTTAAAGTCTTCTATTGTTGTATTCCTGTCAATTTCTCCGTTTGTATCTGTTATTATTTATTTCATATATTTATGTGCACTATGTGTGGTACATAGATATTTACAATTGTTATATCCTCTGGTTGGATTGGCCCCTTTATCATTATGTAATCCCCTTCTTTGTCTCCTGTTTAGAAGTCTTTATTTTTTATTTTATTATTTTTTTAAGATTTTATTCATTCATTTGACAGAGAGAGCACAAGCAGGGGTAGAGTTCAGTGATTCATCAGTTGCATATAACACCCAGTGCTCATTACATCATGTGCCCTCCTTTTTTTTTTTTAAAGATTTTATTTATTTGTTTATTTATTTATTTATTTATTTACTCACAACAGAGAGAGGCAGAGACACAAGCAGAGGGAGAAGCAGGCTCCATGCAGGAAGCCCGATGTGGGACTCCATCCTGGGACTCCAGGATCATGCCCTGGGCCAAAGGCAGGCGCCTAACCACTGAACCACCCAGGGATGCTTTTTTTTTTTTTTTCTTTTAAGATTTTATTTATTTATTCATGAGAGACATAGAGAGATCATGTGCCCTCCTTAATGCCCATCACCCATTCCCCACCTAGATCTCCTATCTTTTAACATATGTTTGCTTTTACCAGTGAAATTTTTCCTTTCATAATTTTCTTTTAAAGAATTCCCTTTAACATTTGTAAGGTTGCTTTAGTAGTGATGAACACCTTTAATTTTTGTTGTCTAGGAAACTCTATTTCTCCTTCAATTCTGAATGATAACCTTGCCAGGCAGAATATTTTTGGTTTTAGGTTTTTTTCCTTTCAGCACTTTGAATGTATCATGTCCCTCTTCTAGCCTACAAATTTTGTGCTAAGAAATCAGCTGACAGCCTTATGGAGTTTCCCTTGTATGTAACTGTTTGCTTTTCTCTTCCTGCTTTTAAGATTTTCTTTAACTTTTGCTGTTTTAATTATTATGTGCCGTGGTGTGGATCTCTTTGGATTTATCTTATCTGGGGCTGTCTTTCGTTCCTAGACTTGGATGTCTGTGTCTTTTCCCAGGTTAGGGAAGTTCTTAGCTAGTGTGTCTTTGAGTACATTTTCTACCCCTTTCTCTTTGTCTACTCTTTCTTGGACTTCTATAATGTGAAAGCTAATTTGCTTGATGTTGTCACAGAGTTCCCTTAAACTGTTCTCATTTTTTAAGAATTCTTTTTCCTTAAAAAAAAAAATCTTTTTCCTTTTCACTGTTCAGCTTGATTGGTTTCCACTTTCCTATCTTCCAGATCTATGATCCATTCTTCTGCATCTTGTAATCTATTGATTCCCTCTAGTGTATTTTTCGTTTTAGCTGTTGTATCCTTCAACTCTGACTAGTTCTCTTTTATATTTCTATTTTGTTGTTGAAGTTTCTGCTGACTTCATTCACTCTTCCCTTAAGGCTGGTGAGTCTCTTTATGACCATTACTTTGAGCTCTCTATCAACAGATTGCTTATCTCTCTGTCATTTAATTTTGGTTTTGTCTGTTCTTTCTTTCTTTCTTTCTTTCTTTCTTTCTTTCATTTGTTTATTTATTTATTTATTTATTTATTTATTTATTTATTTATTTATTTATTTTCTTGTTCTTTCATTTTGAACACATTCCTCTGTCCCTGCATTTTGTTTGAATCTGTGTTTCTCTATCAGGTAGGTCAGCTACATCTCCTGGTCTGAAAGTAATGGTCTTATATAGAAGATATTCTGTGGTATCTATAGTGTGATCCCCTCTGATCACCATAACCAGGTGTTCCAAGGGTGTCCCCTGTATTGGCTGCATGTGCTCTCCTGTTGTGGCTAGGCTGTGATTGCTGTGGGCATGCTGACCTTCAGCCTGGCTGTTCACAATGATGGGCTGCACCCTCTGGGGAGGGTGGGACACTGGTGGGCAGTCTGCTGTGTGCATGGCTGCCGAATGGCCCAGCTGTAGCTTTGGGGGATGTGCTAGTGGATGGGGCCAGCCCTCAGCCCTGCTGTCTGGAGTGACTGACTTCTACTTGTGGGTACACTGGTGGTCAGGGCTTGCCCCCTTCCCTTTATTCCCATGGCTAGCTGAGAGACCCCACTGTAGTATGGGCATGCTACTGGGTGGGGCCAGGTCTCTTGCTCTTCAGGGAGAGAATCTGGAGGTATGCTTGGAGGAGTACCTCTCAACTAGGGCTGCCCACCAGGTATGACAGAGCAGTAGTTGTGCCAGGGGGTTGTTGGCTCCTCCATGCCTGTGATAGCTATCCTGCTGTGGGTTGCAGCCCTGGGGGTTTGGTTCACCAACTGTGTCTCTGCCCTCCTCCTCTTTTTTTTAAGATTTTTTTAAATTGGAGGCGCCTGGGTGGCTCAGTTGTTGAGCATCTGCCTTCAGCTCAGTTGTGATCCCAGGTTCCTGGGATCGAGTCCTGCATCAGGCTCTCCATAGGGAGCCTTCTTGCCCTCTGCCTATGTCTCATGAGTAAGTAATTAAAATCTTTTTTAAAAATAAATATTTTGTTTGTTTATTTGAGAGAGAGAGAATGCACAAGCGAGAGAGTGCAAGGGCAGAGGGATAGGGACCAACGGACTCCCCACTGAGCAGGGAACCCATGTGGGAGCTCAATCCCAAGACCCTGGGATCATGACTTAAGCAGAAGGTAGATGCTTAATTGACTGAGCCACCCAGGAGTCCCTCACTTCCCCGTCTTGATGTGGTCTTCTCCTTAGGTCTTCAGCTGTGTTCTGCCAGTCTTTAGGTCGTTTTCAGAGTGAGTTTTATCACAAGTAGTTATTGGCTTGGCGTGTCCTTGATAGGAGGTGAACTCAAGATCCACCTTTTTTTCTTTCTTTACCCTCTCTCCTAGACTCCAAGTTGCTAATGTAGTCTAGATAACAATCCCATTATCAGATATGTGATTTGCAAAATTTTCGTCCCATCCTGTATGATGTCTTTTCACTTTCTTCATGGTGTCCTAGGAAGCACAAAAGTTTTTCATTTTCATGAAGTCTCATTTATCAGTTTGTTTTTGCTTGTACTTTTAGTTTCACAGAAGAAATCATTACCTAATCTAAGGTCAGTGAAGATTCACTGTCCCTATGCTTTCTTCTAGGAGGGTAGATTGTTTTAGCTCTTACGTTGTAGTCATTGATCCATTTTGAGTTACGTGTGTGAGGAATGTATTAAACTGTTTTGTATATGGTATGAGGAAGGTATTAAACTTTGTGATCTTTTGCTTGTGAGGGTCTAGTTGTCGCAGCACCATTTGTTGAAGACTCTTATTTTCTCCCATTGAATTGTCATGGCAACCATTTTGAATATCAGTTGGACATAAATTGAGAGTTTATTTCTCAGCTCTCAGTTCTATTCCATTGATCTATGTTGTAGTTTTGTAGTAAGTTTTAGAACCATGAAGTGTAAGTGCTCTCAACTTTGTTCTTTTCAAGGTGGTTTTGGCTATTTTACATATTTTTGCTCTAAAAAAATAATGTCGATTAAAAAAAAAGAAGTACCCTTACATTGTAATGTTGGGATTATGGTGAATTCTCTTTTCTTTATTTCTCAAACTTTTAAAAATATATTACTGTGTTAAATTTTATAATTTTAACTAAATTTTGGCTAATAGAATAAATTTTGAATTCAAGAGGCAACTCTTAGCTCTGTAGATAAAAACCCAAGTTATCTAAATTCCCAGGAAGAGTGTGTGAAGGTAAGGATATATTATGGATAGAATGAGCCAGTTCAGGTTTAATATTCAGCTTCTTGATTTTCCTTTCTCTCTCCAGTTAGCTTCCTTCAGTTTCTTTTCTGCCTTTTCACTCTTCATTAAAAGCCCTCCCTTACATCCCAGCTTAGGATTTTACTCAGAACCTTTAGATGAAATTTTGGGAATCTGGCTAGTTTGTATAATTGCCGTTGATAGCTGGAATAAAGGGCAGCTGAGTAGCATGAGGGCAAGGAGCCAAATAATGCAATCTGAGCGACAGAAGCCACTTTGATAGAAAATAAGAGGGGGGGGAAAGGAAGTCAGTCATCCAAGCAACACACTTTAATAGCCTTCTCTGCCCTTCTTGCGTTCTGTCAGTTTCTTTGCATCTGTATATGTTATTTTCTTATGATACCATATGCTTTTTTAGGGTGGATATCTGCAAATGGTGCTGGGGCCAGTTAGAAGTTTAAATTAGACATACAGAGAATCAAACCAAGTGGCTTGATGATAGACTGCTCTTCATATGATTTTTTTAAGTGCTGCTACAGTGTATGTGTGTATTCTAAATGGTTTGGGGGCTTTCCTTCCAATTTAGGCAATAATAAAATTTCAGTATATTGAGATACATGATAGGTTATAATTAGGTGTCCAATTGTGGTTGTAAAACAAAAGCAAGTTTTATAGACTAAAGATTAATGTCAATCACAAGCCAACTTTTGTGGCATTATGACTTTTAAGTATTAAGGTGATTTTTACTGAATAGTTTTCAGCTGAATTAATCAAAAGAAGGGGAAAAATAGTTTTAATTCAGATTTATAAAAATTGTGTTTTATTAATGTCCCTTAGAAATGTAGAGCCACACTTTTTTCATTCCTTTTTATTTAAAAGATTTTGTTTATTTATTCACAAGAGACACAGAGACAGAGGCAGAGACACAGGCAGAGGGAGAAGCAGGCTTCATGCAGGGAGCCCGATGTGGAACTCGATCCCAGGTCTCCAGGATCAAGCCCTGGGCCGAAGGTGGCGCTAAAGCACCGAGCTACCCGGGCTGCCCTACTTTTTTCATTCTTACAAGGCTTAAAACAATTACCTCTTATATGGATTAAAGGAAAAAAGAGAGTGCAATTATCCAACTTTTAAAAAATATACACAAAACCATAATTTTGAACGCCATCTCAAAAAAAAAGTACCTGCCATTTTTGGAGATAGATTTGTTATCAGTTGTGGGCTTTGACTTTTTTTTCCCCTAAGATTTTATTTGTTTATTCAAGATTGAGCACCAGCACACGAGCAAGAACAAGTCAGGGGAGGGGTAGAGAGGGAGGCAGACTCCCCACTAAGTGGGGAACCTGACCTGGGGCTTAATCCCAAGACCCCCCAGATCATGATCTGAGCTGAAGGCAGCCACTTAACCAACTGAGCCGCCGAGGTGCCTCCTTTGACTTTTTTTTTTTTTTTTTAAGATTTTATTTATTTATTCATGAGAGGCAGAGAGAGAGAGAGAGAGAGGCACAGACACAGGCAGAGGGAGAAGCAGGCTCCATGCAGGGAGCCTGATGTGGGACTTGATCCTGGGGCTTCAGGATCACATCCTGGGCTGAAGGCAAGCTCTAAACTGCTGCGCCACCCAGGCATCCCTCCTTTGACTTTTTTAATGTCATGGAAAGCCTATCCCTCCAAACTTCAGACTCAAAATTTGTTCTAAACAGTGTTTATTTTATCAAACACCTTTTCTCCTACCTGAAACTCCATTTGTAATACTTGTGCTTTCTTGTTTTTTTACTCTGTCTCCTTTTTCTGGCTTGAAAATGTACTCATGTACTTATGCTTCTGGCCAAGATGGATTAAGAGAGATTGATTTACTCCCTTAGCTGTAATCACATAGCAAACAAAAACCCCAGAAAAAATATATGAAGTTTCAAACACTGGACAAGAGGCAGCAGCATATAAGACAATGATCACCAAGAAACCAGAAACAGATGAGCCCTATAATTATCCTAGTTTACTAGAGAGAGTTTCTAGGCTGCAGTGTAAAGTGAGGGGAGCCCAGCAGTTTCCTTGAGTTGAGGAGACAGAGCTGGAGTCCAAGGAGGCCAGGGTGGTTATAGTTAAGAAAGGAAAGAGCTGCACAAAGAGAGAACTCTATAGGTCTGTGGAGTCTCTCTTAATTAAGTCTTCAGACAAGTACTGATAGTGCATGTATTTTATGGAAGCTACCCAATGCCAAGAAAGAACAACCCAAAAGGATTATAGGGAACAATCTCTGATTGTATCTCAGTTTGTGTTCCCAATAGCCAGAGAGGAAAATATGTCATAGGATATTGGGTAGAATACTCAGAAAGGTATTGCCTCAGCAGTGGGGCAAATGCCTTAAAGACTGCTTTGATCCCTTCTAACAAAGCTTAAAAACAGACCTCAGAAAGATCAAGCTATTTCCAAATAGCTTAACTGCATCCCAGAACAAAGCTTAATATTTATAATTACACGAAAATATTTAGTATTCACCAAGGTAAAATTCACATTTGGCTTCCAATAAAAAAATATCAGACTTGGAATGAAGCAGAAAAATACAGCCTCTGAGGAGGAAAATCAATAAGTCAAAACAGACACAGATGATAGAATTAGTGGACAGAGACATTAAAACATTTATTATGACTATATTCCATATATTACTGGAAAGATTGAGAATGTCAACTACAGGTATATAATATATTTTAAAGACCCAAATTGAACATTTAGATTTGAAAACTACAGTGTGTGAGATGAAAAATATACTTCATGGGATTTACAGCAAACTAGTGCAAGAGAAAAGATTAGTAAACTTGAAGCCAAACCAATATAAATCATCCAAAATAAAAGGAAGTAAATAGGGAAAAAATGAATAGAGTATCAGAAAGCTATGAGACAACCTTGGAGGGTCTAAAATACATGTAATTGTAGTCTTGAGGAGAGGGGGAGGTGCAGAAAAAATTTTTGAAGAAACAATGGCCAGATTTTTCCATATTTTATAAAAACTGTAAGTTCAGAGATCCAAGAAAAAGATAAAAAGGGGAACAAAGAACAGAGGTGACAAATAGAAAACAGCAAAATGTTAAATTTACACCAATCTATATTAATAATCACATTAACTATAAATGACCTAAGCAACCCAGTTAAAAGGCAGGTCTCATTAGTAGTTTGGGTAAAACAAGACTCAGCTATATGCTGCCTACAAGAAACCTTCTGTTCATACTAAGAATCCAAATAAGCTAAAAGTAAAAGGTTTGAGAAGGATATTCCATGCTAATACTAGTCAGGAAAGTTGGAATAACTATATTAATTTCATACCAACAGATTTTAGAACAAAGAATATTACGAGGAATAAAGAAGATAATTTCATTGTGATAAAGTGATATTAATAGTCCTGAATATTTATACACTTAATAAGCTTCAAACTATCTGGATCAGAAACTGATAGAACTGAAAGGAGAAACAGATCCACAATTATAGTTGGGGATTTCAATATCTAACCTCTCAGGACACCTAGGTGGCTCAGTGGTTGAGCATCTGCCTTTGGCTTGGGGTGTGATCCTGGGATCCAGGATCGAGTCCCACATCGGGCTCCCTGCATGGAGCCTGCTTCTCCCTCTGCCTGTGTCTCTGCGTCTCTCTCTGTATCTCTCATGAATAAATAAATAAAATCTTAAAACCCTAACCTCTCAATTGGTACAACAAAAAGACAAAAAAGCAGTCATGATTTAGAAATTTTTTTTCTTTTAAAGATTGTATTCATTTGTTTAAGAGAGAGAGAGAGCCCACAAGCAAAGGGAGAGGGAGAAGCAGGCTCTCCATGGAGCAAAGGAGCCTGACCCAGGACTCGATCCCAAGACCCTGGGATCATGACCTGAGCCAAAGACAGACGCTTAACTGACTGAGCCACCCAGGATTCAATATTTAAAATAATTTTTCAGCGATTAAGTTTAAGGTGGGAAAATATGCATTGTGTATTATCAAATTTACTTACAGTTTTAACTTGTGACAAAACTGATAAACTGTAAAAAGTGTTCTAACTTGGGCTTTCTGAAATTCTAAAGGAATTTTCAGAATGATACATATAAAATGTTAAATTTAATTTTACTCTCAGATTAGAACATTGTTCAACTGGATGATGGGAAAGAATGTTACAAGAACCCTAAAGATAAAATGGGAGGAAGTCAATAGAATTCTAGGTTTGGGAGAAATTCTTAGGATTTTGATTGGATGACCAGGCATCTATGGTAGGTAGAATTATGGCCCCTCAGACATGTCTACATTCTGATCTCTGGAATTTGTTAATATGTTACCTAACACAGTAGAAGGAACTTTTTTTTTCTAATTTTTTTTGGGAAGAAAGATCCACTCGTTCTCATAACCCAGGGCTCAAACAGAGTCCTCTAGACCTCAAAGCTGAGAGTACCACTCTTTCCCTTCTCTGTCCTCAAGTGCTATTCTCCTTCCACACTTTTATGGTGGGGATTTAAGGTAGCCAAGGTTTTTGTTCTTTCTACGTAAGGTTTTGTTCACAGACACAAAATGCTATTTCTCATAGTCTTTCTCTTGAACATAATAATGGACCTTGAAAAGAATATATTTAAAGCCATGTCTTGGGATGCCTGGGTGGCTCAGCGGTTTAGTGCCTGCCTTCGGCCCAGGGTGTGATCCTGGAGTCCCAGGATCGAGTCCCACATCGGGCTCCCTGCATGGAGCCTTATCAAGTCCCACGTCAGTCTCCCGCATGGAGCCTGCTTCTTCCTCTGCCTATGTCTCTGCCTCTCTCTGTGTGTGTCCCTCATGAATAAATAAGTAAAATCTTTAAAAATAAATAAATAGATAAAGCAAGTAAGCAAACCATATCTTGAATCTGCTTAATTTATATTACAGTGCTTTAATAAGACAATATTATATGAGGATACAATATGATATAGAATTTTTATCCTAGTTTTTTCTGTCTGCATTCCAGCTCTCTAAACCTTTTCTTCCTCCAGTTGCAATTTAATGCTTACTCAGAGATTGACAGCTAGGTGTAGTCTTCTATTCTTGGCTGCCCATGTTTAAGCCAAACTGATATAATTAATAAGATGAATCTGCTATGTGTATGTATGCACAGCCATATACTTACAGTGCACTTCAGAGATATGCTAATTTTGTCAGGGTTTTAGTAGTTACCCCTCCTGATTAGAACAGAATATTTTTACTTTTTTTTTTTTTTTTTTTTTTTTTTAATTTTTTTTTTTAATTTTTATTTATTTATGATAGTCACAGAGAGAGAGAGAGAGAGGCAGAGACACAGGCAGAGGGAGAAGCAGGCTCCATGCACCGGGAGCCTGATGTGGGATTCGATCCTGGGTCTCCAGGATCGCGCCCTGGGCCAAAGGCAGGCGCCAAACCGCTGCGCCACCCAGGGATCCCTATTTTTACTTTTTTTATAGCTAACACTGAAGTGGAGTATAATTCTCTAGATTTTTCAGAGTAGATTTGGGGAAAGAATATAGTCAACTGGTAATGTCATTTCAGCACTGATTCCTTACTCTAGTGTCCAGTATCTTACCATTTTTATTTTGGCTGCTTTTGAAAATCACAATTCATTTTAATGTTTGTTGAGTGCCTCTTTTATGCCATTCACTTGCACTAGGTGATAGGGGTACAAAAATGAGTAGGACACGTCCGCTTATACAGGGTTTATAGATCTTTGTCATGTTACCTCATTGGCTTGTTCTCAGAAATGATCAGCAGACTTGGAAGCAAACTGTTTGATCCTATGAGTCAACCCAAGTTGATAATCTGCCCTGTGGCACAGGTAGAAATTAGATTTTTCTGTCAAAGACATGAGGAAACATGTTCGAAATATGAACAAAACATGAAGTAATAGAGGCTTACTCCTGTCTACCCTTACTAGAACATAATTTGTGAGGAGACAGAAATCTTTTTCTGTTGTTTACTGCTGTACCTCCATTGCCTAGAAGAGTGGCAGGTAGTAGGTATTCAGTAGCTATTTGTTGAATGGCTTCTTTCAGCTTTTAACTCAGATGTGTGCTTATGACGTTCTGGCTACCTGTTCAAGATATATTTACCTTATCTCCTAGTAGACTGAATTTAATTACATGGTTGTACTTAGCTGCAAGGTAGGACACTGAGGCTTTTTTCTGGGAAGCTTTGTATCCTGTTAAAAAAAAAATAGGGGTTTTATTAAGAAGGAAGAAGTGGAGAAAAAGAGACTTGAGAACTACTGGCAGTCTCTACCACAACTCTAACCAGTGATATCTATCAGATGTACCTTTCAGCTAAGGGATGTCATGACTTGGAATGGAGCAGGCTACATACAGCTAGTGACAGCCAAGAGGCAATGCATAAAGTCAAAGTACCAGAGAAGGATTCAGATGCTTACGCGAGGAGGTGAAAGAGCAGTAAGTAATTTTATTTGAACAATGGTACGGTATTAAAGGAATGAGAGAACTAGTGCTTTTGAAGTACTGAGAGAGCTTTTTAATTAATCATTTGGAATATTGCTGGCTTCTTCAGGGATGGTTTGCACTTTCTAAACTGTTCAACTGTATTGGTAAGGGTTCTAGTAATCAGAAGTGAGGCTTGGACATTAGAAGTTTGAGAACATGGTTTTATTTACTTAGTAGTAATTGCTGTATACTTTTATCTTAATTTCCACATAGAGTGTGATAACTTCCCAACAAACATCCACACTTTTCTCTGAGTTCAGGCTTTGTCTCTCTGACTGTCCTCTAGATGTCTTACACTCTTTGCTCAACTAGATTTTTCTTCCTCTGCATTGAAGACACTCCAAAATTTTTGAATTCAATTGAGCAGTAACAATAAAAAGTCCTGATGAATGGAAACATGAAGTGCTTCATCTTTTTGTCCTAAGTTTAAAAATGATCATGAAAGTGATATATGCTTACTGTTCAACTATTTAAATGATCTAAAATAAAATTTAAGTGGAAATTCCTTCCTATCTATTCCTATCCTCCCAGATCTCATTCTCCAGAGGTAGCTTTATTGGCTGTTTTAATAGTAGGTATCTTTCCAAACCTTTTGTATATAAGCAATATACACAAACATATATATATACTATTTTCCTTCTAAAAATAAGATATTATAAATTGTTTCAACTCACCATTTGCTTAATAGATCTTGGGCATCTTTCATCTTTTAATGTCATTATTAGAAGGTTATTTTATCTGGAATGGCTAAGACCTTACCTGTTCTATATTAATATTTCCAGAGTTTAGCTATCTTAACTCTAAGAAAAAACAATGATAAAAAAATCAAGCATGTAATATTCATGTAATTTGTAATCTAGTGCTGTAAAATGATTGCACACACCAAAATCTACAAACAGCTGGGAACCATGATTGATTGCTGCGTGTAATTACAATATAACACATTGTCACGTGTATTATCCCTCTGTGATATCATCAACTGACTTTTTTTTTTTAAACAGCCCAGAGGACCAAGTCATCACTGGGCACTGGGTACCATAACAATACACTTCATTTATTACAATGGTATTCTTTTTCAGTGGATGAGCATTTACAAAATCTTAATTCAGCTGTTTGGATGTTTCTGGTGTTTAGACTCTAAATGATTCTCTACTGTCTAGATTTATCTCATCCTTTTCAAAGACTGCATTATATTTTTGTAGCATGAATTTGCCAGATTTTATTTAAACACTCCCATGACCATTCTATTGAGGAAAAACTTCAGCATACTTTTATTTAGCCCTGTGATTAACTTAGCAGTAGCTTAAATGATCTATAAATGTTTAATTGATGAACAAATCCACACTTGATTCTTTCACCTATGTATTTAAGTCTTTCTGGTCCTTTCCTCTTTATTTCCCTTTTACTTAAAGCATTTCACCTTTTCCTTTTGTAAACCTAATACAAGTATCAACTGGCTCACCTGTCACTTTCACATCTTTATGAATGCCCTTTCTACTTAACTTGTAATTCACAGTATGCTGTCTTTCTTCATTTCCGTTTCTTAACCTTTCAACCTTTACCACTGCCCAGTGCCCATGGGAGATACTAGGGGATACACATAACCAGCAATTCCCTGCCAAAAAATGAAAAAAAAATTTCAGCCAAATACTTATTCATAGATGTCTCATCTAAGTAGAATCCCTAAATACTTGAGAAATAATTTTATCCACAAAATAAAGACATATAAGAAAAATGTGTAATCAGATAATAAGAGTGTACAAAAATAAAAAACAATGCTTTATAAGATCCTTTGAGGGATGCCTGGGTGGCTCAGTGGTTAAGCATCTGCCTTCAGCTAGGGGTGTGATCACAGGGCCCTGGGATCAAGTACTGCGTCGGGCTCCCTGTAGGGAGCCTGCTTCTCCCTCTGCCTATGTCTCTGCCTCTCTCTCTGTGTCTCTCATGAATAAATAAAGAAAATCTTTTTTTAAAAATAAAAGATCCTTTGAACAGAGTAGATGAAATAATGGACATATCTGATAACCAATCAGCTTACTGGAATGATCTGAGATACTTTTTAAAAACACTAATGTATGAGGCACCGGGGTGGCTCAGTGGTTGAGCATCTGCCTTTGGCTCAGGGAGTGATCCTGATGTGGCTCAGGATCGAGTCCCACATCAGGCTCCCCACAGGGAGCCTGCTTCTTCCTCTGTCTATGTCTCTGCTTCTCTGTGTCTCTCATGAATAAAAAAATAAAATCTTAAAAAATAATAAAATAAAAATAAAAACACTAATGCCCTTGGGGCACCCAGGTGCCACAGAGAGTTGAGCATCTGACTCTTGGTTTCAGCTCAAGTCAGTAAGTTAAGTGTCTGACTCTTGATTTCAGCTCAGGTCATGATCTCAGGGTCCTTAGATCAAGCCCTGTGTTAGGCTCCACTGCTGAACATGGAATCTGCTTGAGGTTCTCTCTCCCTCTCCTTCTGCCCCTCCTCACACTCTCTCTTTCTCTAAAATAAACCTTAAACAAACAAAAAACACCGATTGCCCTGGCCTCAACACAGACCAATTAAATACAGATTCTCTGGGAGTAGAGTGCAGGCATCAGTGGCTTATTAAAGCTTCCCAGGTGATTCTCATGTTTATTCCATGTTTAGAAACCTGCTTAAGAGATGTGAAGGAAAAAAAAAAAAAAAGAGAGATGTGAAGGATAAAACCAAGATGTATACAGTTTGTCTAGTATTTTAGAGGTAGAGGACAGACACTGAAGGAAAAGAAATCGTAGGAACTTCCCTGAGATCCCCAAAGATGACTTTTCAGCAATTAAAGACCAGGATATCAAGGCCCCTCAGGAATTAAGGAAAGAAAACAAATACCACAATATATCGTGGTGTTATGTCTGAACCCCAAGAATAAGGAATATGCTTACATCCTCTGTAAAGAATAGGAGCCACCTTGTGCAGTTATGCCAGGAACAATCCAGACACAGCTTCTCCTCTCTTCCCTGGACATGGTTCTCTGCTTAATGAATTTCTCTGGCCCATTCCTGCTTTTGTGATCCTGACCCCAGGCTCCCTTGGGAGGAGCTGTTCTTAGAGCTGGTGTGTAGAAGGCACTTTGCGTCTCTTTGCCCCCTCCCCCTATCTCAGCTGTCTTCTAGTTCAATTTTTCAGCTCCTTTAGAGCTTTACAGATTTTTCCTGTGATTCCAGGGCCCTCTTGGAGAAAGTTGATTAATATAGTACTGTCTTTCAGCCTCTGGCATTTGGATGATCTGATAGATTTTTTTTTGTTTTAATACTAATATAATATTTGAGGACAGTAATTCATCCAAGTAGTCAGTGACAGAAGTAATTACAAATTACTTTTAACTTTGTTGTCTTCAGTAACTACTTGGAGAAGAGCGAGTGTAGCAAAGCATTATATGTATTTAAGAGATAGAATGAAGGAGGAAGTAGTTTGTAGTTATATTATATTATATTATATTATATTATATTATATTATATTATATTATATTATTATATATGGCTCCATTGGTTAAGTGTCTGCCTTGAGTCCCTGAAGAATTGATACAGCAGTTCCTGCTGGAGCCTGGGTTCAGCATTTTGTATGTTGCAAATGACCAAGCATCTTCTGTTAAGGGAAAGGTAGGAGGATTAAAGAGGGAAGTCAAGTCTGGGTGACCTGTTAATTTCTGTCTGCTCTGGGCTCAGAATTCATTATTTCTTTCTTTCTCTTTGAAGATGTTACTTATTTGAGAGGGAGAGAAAGAGTGCTCTAGCGGGGGTGAGAGGAGGGGCAAATGGAGAGAGTGAGAGAGAGAAGCAGACTCCCCATTGAGCAGGGAGCCTGATGTGGGGATTTGATCCCAGGACTCCCGAGATCATGACCTGAGCTGAAGGCAGACATTTAACCCACTGAGTCACCCAGGATTCCCTCTTTTTTCTTTTTTTAATTGTGTTTAAATATATATAACATGAAACTTATAGTTTTCATCAGTATTAATGTACAATATAGTGACAGTAAGTACATTCACGCTGGTGTGCAATTATTACCACTTTTGTTCTCCAGAAATTTTTCACCTTCCCAAAAAAGAAACTCTGTACCCATTAAACAACTGTCCACTCCTCCAGCTCCTAGTAATCTCTATTCTACTTTTCTGACTCTATGAATTTGCCTGTTCTAGATACCTCATATAAATAGAGTCCTATGATATTTGCCCTTTTGTGTCTGGTTCTTTGCACCTTAGCATAATGTTTTTAAGGTTTATTAATGTTGTAGCATGTGTCAGTATTTTATTTTTTATGGCTGAATATTTTAATAGCATATAAATACAGTATTTTGTTTATGGACATTTGGATCATTTCCACCTTTTGGCTATTGTGAATAGTGCTGCTATGAAGATTGCTGTTCAAGTCTCTGCTTTCTCTTTTGGGTATATATTCAGGAGTGGAATAGCTGGATCATAATGGTAATTCTGTATGGAACATTCTGATGAACCAGAGGGTGCTCCGTTTTATATATCCACCAGCAATACATGAGGGTTCCAGTTTCTTTAAGCCTCCCCAACATTTGTTATCTTCCATTTTTTGATAATAGCCATTGTAATAGGTGTGAAGGTATCCAAAGGGGAGCAGAATATATGACTCCAAAATATGCCACTGGCATGTGGATTATTTTGAGCTGATGGCAGTTGAGGTCTAACAGACTCAGGAAGAGATTTATTTATTTGTTGTTGTGTGGTTTTTGTTTTATTTTGTTTTTACCTCTCCTGTAACTGCCTAAAATAATTTAGTTGGAGGGACTGTAACAGGATGAGAGCTAATATCAGAGATACATTTTTTTTTAAGATTTTATTTATTTATTCATGAGAGACACACAGAGAGAGGCAGAGACATAGGCAGAGGGAGAAGCAGGCTCCTCACAGGGAGCCTGATGTGGGACTCGATCCTGGGACTGGGATCACACCCTGAGCCAAAGGCAGATGCTCAACTGCTGAGCCACCAAGGCATCCCTCAGAGATAACTTTTTATATAAAAAAGATTTATCTGCATGGCCCAGACAAACATTTGTTTACCAAACATTTGCGCCTCCCATCTTCCTGTGAATTGTCTTCCTCCCCTTTGAAGTCCCAGACCCCTACCTCCTTAGCTAAGAATGGTTTATAAGCCTCAGTTGCTTGAGTATCTGCAAGCTTCCTATCTTTGGGATTTCCATAGTGCAAAATATTGGAGGCGGGGGTCTCCCTGTTAATCTGTCTTACGTAATTGAATTGTTAGACCAACAAATAACCTGGAAGGGAAAAAGGGGAAACTTTTTCCCCTTACATATATCATTGTGATTTTTATTTGCATTTCTCTAAAAACTAATGATGTTGAGCATCTTTTCATGTACTTATTGACCATTTGTACATCTTTTCATAGATTTTTTTTTTTAAGGAGAAAAGAATGTATGGGCATGTGTGGGAGTATTATTCATCATCTTCCCTATCCCTTCCCCAGTGTGGAGGAAGGACATTAACTGGGGGAAAGTAGATGGCTAAATGTAGTGTGCAGTTTCATACAGATGTATAGTCTGTCCTGCATGCGTATTTCTTTTTTGTATGTATGTCTTGTCTACAAATAGTTAACTTCTCTTGAAACTTCCATGTTCCTGGACTTGTTTTGTTTTTTTAAAGATTTTTTATTTAATTATTTATTCATGAGAGACCGAGAGAGAGAGGCAGAGACACAGGCAGAGAGAGAGACAGAGACAGAGACACAGGCAGAGGGAGAAGCAGACTCCATGCAGGGAGACCGATGTGGAACTCGATCCCAGGACTCCAGGATCACACCCTGGGCTGAAGGCAGGCTCTAAACCGCTGAGCCACCCAGGCATCCCTGGAATTGAATGTTTTGACAGGCATGGAGTTGAAAGTCAATGAGGGCTTTCCAGTTCATCCTTACATGGGTATTCTTTTTTAATTAAGATGAATTATTGCATTTAGTTACAAGTCCTGTGGTATACATTTTTCCTTGTGTGTTTTCTTTCCTGTTTTCGTTTCAGGAGACTGAAAGCCTTTATGACCCAGGCATCTGTGGTACTTAGAATGCTACTCTAATTTTCTGTGCCACTGACAAAGTATCCAATTCTTATATCCTTCTTTTGTCTTCTTTCTGAAAATTTAGTAGGATAATTTGATACAAGTTACCTATATTTTAACAGAAAACAACACAGTGAATAATATACATGGGGAAGTAGTGGATAATGCTTTAAAATGATTTCTCATTTGGTGGATATGACAGTTATGTTAACTGAATTTTTCAGTACACTGTTGGTGAAATTTTAAGCGTATTCTCATTTTTCTGTTATGTCTCAGGTGTTTGCTGACTTGCACTTTGGAGAGTGCCTGCTTTATCTGGCATGTCCATAACAGAACTGTGTGTTCCCTCTCTGGTGTACCTGTGTAGCAGTTTACCCCCTATGGACAGTTCAGAACAGTGAGCTTTATCATAGATTAATATCCATAGCTACATAGTGATTTTAAATCCAGAATAAACCTAGAGTAGGGGAAAGAAGAAAAGGCTTTCTTATGAATAAAGTGAAATTTTCTCAGTGTGTCTTATAGGTTTTTTTAGGAATTGTCTCATCTTACTGCCTTTTTTCATATAACACTAGATCAAGGAAAAAGGGTTTTAAAAATTTGTTTTGTTTGCTTATAAAAATCTGTACCCCAAAGGACATAACTGGAATTAATGAAAGAGACTTGAAAAGTTCGGTTTATTTCTCTGTTCTTCCAGATTTAACTGCCTTTGAAAGTTGAAAACATTTTGTTGTTTTTTATTATTGTGCTTCAATTACTTGTGCTATCCTTTTCGTATGGACTCCATACTACTCAGAATTTTTGTGTGAGATTACTTGCATCCCTTGAAGTGTTAAAGCCAATTCCTTTAACAAATGAGACTTATAAAGGTAACTCAACTTAGAAGTTCTCTGTTTATTGAATTTTAGCATGCTGTTATTTACAAAGGGTAGGGTTAGAACCAAAAGAAAATACTTAAAAAAAAAAGATTCATTTGTTCATTTGATAGAGAGATGCTTGTAAGCAGCACTGGGGTGGGAATGGGGAGAGGGGCACAGGGGACGGAATCTCAAGCCAACTTAGCCTGAGGCAGAAGCCTGATGCAGGAGCCTGAGATCAGGACTTGAGCTGAGATCAAGTCAGATGCTGAACTGTCTGAGCCACCTGGGCGCCCCAGGAAAATGTTTTTTGATTGGTAATATTTTCATTTAAAAATGTAGCTGATCCTCAATTGATGAGCATTAAAAAGAAAGGCATTGTCTTTGGATGTGTGATAATACTTTCTCAAAACTTTTGTTTTTTTTTTGTGGTAGTTGTGTTCACACACACACACACACACACACACACACACACTCTTAAATGATTTGAAAGTAAGTAGCAGCCATCATGACACCTCACCCCTAAATAGTTCAGGTTGTGTCTCCTGAGAATGAAGATCTTATTCAACATAAGACCACAATACTGTATCACACTTCAGAAAGTTAATGTTGTAAAGTAATAATAATCTAATGTACAGTCTTATTTTTCCAAGTTTTTCTAATTCTCCCCAAAATGTACTTTTATAGCACTTTCATTCCCCTAACCCAGCACCCAGGGTTGTTGTATATCTTTAGTTTCCTTTATTTATTATTATTTTTTTAAAGATCTTGTTTATTTATTTGTGAGAGACACAGGAGAGAGAGAAGCAATTTCCCCAAGGGGAGCCCAATGCAGGACTTGATCCCAGGAGCCTGGGGTCATGACCTGAGCCTAAGGCAGATGCTCAACCACCGAGCCACCCAGGCGTCTTTTAGTCTCCTTTAAATAGGATAGGCCCCTTATCTTTTTGGGGGTGAAGGATCTTTCATAACAACATTTTGAGGCATCTAGGTCAATTGCCTCATACAACATTCCACAACTGATTTTGTCTTCTTCTTGATTAGTTTCAGGTTAAATAAATACTTTTGGTGGGAATACTATATGTCTACTTCCCATTATGTCACATCAGGAGGCATGGTGATAGCCGTTTGTGTTACTTTGATGATACACAGTTTGGTGATGCAAACCACTCATGCTAAGGGTACCTCTCAGATCACTTTATTGGAAAGTGTTTTTCCTTTATTAAATAATCTGTAGGTTCATACTTTGAGACTTTGTGGTTGTCCTACTCCCTAATAACCTTCAACCTGGTTATTTTAATTTGCTCATTGATTTAATTCAGGGTTTTGCCAGGGATCTACTGATAGATGTCAGTTTATCTATGAAGTCAGTTTATGAAATTCTTTGTGTAAATGTATTTTTCCAGAAATATGATTCATGACTCCCCCAAATATTTAAAAGATCTTTTCCCCTCTGTTTTAGGTGCCTTCTACAAGTACCCATGCATTAGAGAAATCTGTTAAAAGCAGTAGGCTATTAGAAGCTTGGAACCAACCCTGTTCATGTAATTTTCCTAATTATCTAGCCTAGCATCATATACAGCTGGGTACTTAATTTCTGTTGTTGTTTGTTTGAGAATGCTTTGTTCTGGCCTCTCCCTTATCCTGAGCCAAGCATTTGGATCTTTTGTGTTTGGTATAAACTGTACTAGAAAATAAAGCAAAGGGGCTTAGCCCCTGGTTTTTGGTGTTCTCTTTGAAGATTTTTGGGCACAGCAGAATTTGATTTGTGTCTTTGTTGACACTGAAATAAATTTAGGTCAATTGGAAATGAGTTTAAAACACAGCAGTGTACTATTATTCCATATTGACTTTAGGGGAGCTTTATTCATTATTAGTCTAATAGGGAATAGCTATAGAAGTGATTCATTCTTGACTTTCCCCGCTCAACCAGGAGAGCAGTGTAGAATTAATCATGGCAGCAGACAGTGAGGTGTGTTTTGTTTGATTGGCCCATTGGTTTGGTTTGCCATGCATGAAAAAGTGCTTGTCATTTGGGTGACTGATAGTAAGAGCCCACTTCAGAATGTATACTTCTAGAAATACACGTTATACCATTTAATCCAGAAGATCACCCTGTGAAAGTAGATATTATCCCAATTACATAGGTGGGAGAAAAGGCTTCGAAAAGTTAGAGATAGCCAACATCAAACATCTTGTAAGGAGCTCCAAATTCCTTGCTCTTTTCGTTTTAGCAGTCTGAGAGGTGGAGGCATTCTAGAGGATCTCAATATGAACAAAACATGGCCCTTGCTCTCAAGGTTTCTTTTAAATCCATCCAGTGTGTCTTCTTATAAATATATGATAGCACAGAAAAGTGCAAACAACTTCCAAGTATAGGGTCAGGATTGGTATGATGAAGGAAGAATTGAAGAGGGAGGAGTGTTTGGAGAAGAAGATGAGAGGCCAAAAGCATGGAGATGGGAAAGCAGTGGGCTTTGCTTTAGTTAGGAATTACTCTCGTTTGGCTCGAGCATGAGCTGCATGAAAGAAAGTAAAAGAAAGTGGTGGAAGCTAGACCTCTGAAAGATAAGTTAGGATCAGATTGTGAAGGGCCTCAACTGCCATGCTAGGGAAGAACCTCATTCTGTAGATATTTTGAGCAGGAGATAAAAAATGTAGCTCCAAAGAGGACCCATAATAAGCATGATAAATACTTAAAATTCTAAGTTATGATTTGTGCTAATCTCTTCACATACATTGTCTCATTAATGCCTCACAGTAACTCCATGAACAATGTACTCCATCCCTTTTACAGATGTGAAATTGAGGCTCAGCGAGATTAAGTTTGCAGGTGTTGGACAGATATTGCTGGAGCTAAGACTTGGACTGGGGTCTGTCAGCTTCTAAAGCCTGTTCTGTTTACCACTATGCTATATTGCCATTAAAAGGGAAAAAAGGTTTATTTATTTTTGAGAGAGAAAGTGAGAGGGTGAGTGTGCACAAGTGGCAGGAGGGGCAGAGGGAAAGGATCTTCCAGCAGATTCCCCACTGAGCGTGGAGCCTGATGTGGGACTTGACCCCATGATCCATGAGATCACGACCTGAGCTGAAATCGAGTTGGATGCTTAACTACTGAGCTAGCCAAGTGCCCCTGTATATTGTCATCTTAAAAATCAGATCACTTGATAAGTTCTTAATTCTCTGTCAAAAATATGACTATAGGAAAAAGACATTTTCAGAGTTCTAAAGTACTGCTTCTCGGTGTGTAATAATGTTAAGGAATATAATCACTACCAAACCTGATTTGTACTGCTCTCTAGTTTGGGACCAGTGCTGGATGGGAAATTAAAGAGTTGGATGGTGTTTTATGTACATACCACATGACATCAATACATGCTCATGACAAGTGTTTTTGCTTTCATTTTCAGCATTTAACTTTATTGGCCCTATGTAAATCTTAGATCAGGGAAAGCCCATACATATGTAGGGGCACTTTCAGATGTTCATAGCAGTGCTATTTTTCTAAGTTAAAATATGTTTCTTCTCAGCAGGTTTTCTTGCTTATAAAAGACAATGACTACTGATGAAGGTGCCAAGAACAGTGGAGAAAACCCAGCAGCAGCTGTGGCTGAACGTGGAGAGGATATCACCTCAAAAAAAGATAGAGGAGTATTAAAGGTGAGGTTACAAGGATGAATGACATGCAGGGAAATTTGCTGTCTGGAAGGATAATTTATAAAAATCTTTCTTTTTTTCTTTTGGCTGGAAGGTGGAGGTCAATAATGTTTATTGAGGCTTACCTAAGTGCTAAACACTACAACCATTTTTCATTTCATCTTCATGACTTGAAGTTTGTTTTAATCCCAAATTATATTTTAAAAATGGAGGGATCCCTGGGTGGCTCAGTGGTTTAGCGCCTGCCTTTGGCCCAGGGCATGATCCTGGGGTCCTGGGATCGAGTCCCACATCAGGCTCCCTGCATGGATCCTGCTTCTCTCTCTGCCTGTGTCTCTGCCTTTCTCTCTCTCTCTTTGTGTCTCTCATGAATAAATAAATAAAAAATCTTTTAAAAAAATCCCAAATTATAGATGGTGAGACTGAGGCCCAGCCAGGTAAATGAATGGGGTCCAGATCCAAGTTATGTGTGACTCTAGAAGGCTCTGTCTCCCAGTTCTCAGAGCGTACACATGGGTTATTATTTTAACATAATATTTCAGTATATTAAAGCTAATTGGTGACAATTCAAAAGACTTAGAGGAAAAAGAAAAGGTAACTTGCTAAAGTTCAAAGGGATTTTTTTCACATGCAAATTGTTATTTGTGCAGTGAAGGTATTTTTTGAGATTTCATCAGAGAATATATCTTACCTTTGAATTAGCTTTCCTCATTAAAACACACTATATCTTTTTCACTCTATAATTAATCACATCTACATGTGTGTTTTTATTTGTGTCTCACAATGGTCTTGTGAGATAATCAGAGCACCTCTTGAACTTTCCATTTTATTTATGGAAGGTATATATTGGTATTCCAGGTAAGTAAATAAAGTGGAGCTGAGAGAGGTTAAATGAATTTAGTCATATTAGGTCATTATTTCTCCTACACTGTTGTTACTCATACAAGTTTGTATAGTTTTTTTTCTTGCTGAAAAGATTATCTTACACGTTCTAAATATCATCACTAAGCTGAATTTCAATATTTCCTTGTGTCAGCAGCAGCAGCAAATGGGAATTTTTTAGTTTGTCTAGTCTTGCTTATGTGAAAGCTTTCTTCCTGTGCCTGAGTCTTCTGAATATACGTTTTACTGTTAGCTTGCCACGTACATGCAAAGCCAAATTTTGGGGACTTTCAACTCTGGAAATAGGGGTTTTATGTCTTAGAGTTATATACCGCTGTCTTTTTCCATAGGGCTTCTTTTTTTTTTTTTTTTTTTTTTTTTTAAGATTTTATTTATTTATTCATGATAGTCACACAGAGAGAGAGAGAGAGAGGCAGAGACACAGGCAGAGGGCTAAGCAGGCTCCACGCAGGGAGCCCGACGTGGGATTCAATCCCGGGTCTCCAGGATCGCGCCCCGGGCCAAAGGCAGGCGCTAAACCGCTGCGCCACCCAGGGATCCCTCCATAGGGCTTCTTAACCTGTATGAATTACCTATCCTGAACTCCAGGATGCTTCTAGAGACAATAGATATCTGCAGGCTGTCCTCGGCATCTCCCTGCTCTGGTTAAGTCCTTCTCTTTCATCTTTTCCATGCACCCATACAGAGAACATAGTCCCCAATATGCCTCCAGCCCTGTATTATTCCAGGGAGTAAATCCGATAAGATTTTTAGGTTTGTAAGAAACATTTTGGGATCCTAAGCCTTTTAAATCCTATAATTTATCCCTGTCTAGCACCATGGGGCTTTTGGTTAAGATTAAATAGGTCTACTAATTATATGACCTAGGGCATTTTAGTTAACCTCTCTGTGGTGAGATTTCCTCATTTGTAGAATTGGAATAATACTACCCACCTCATATAGTTATTGAGATTATATAAAGCATTTAGCAGAGTGCCTCATCTGTAGTCATGTCTTTTATTACTATAAAAGTAATAAAATTACATTGTGGAGCTGAATCAAGACTAGATTGTATCCTTAAAGCATCTACTTAAAGTAACTCTTCATGTCTTCCCATTTTTCCCAGTCTAGAGCCCCTAACAACTAACCTTCTACTCTCTGTTTTTGTGAGGTCAGCTTTTTTAGATTCCACATATAAATGAGATCATACAGGATTTTCTGTCACTTAGCGTAATACTCTCAAGGTCCATTCATGTTGTCACGATGGCAAGATTTTATTCTTTTTTTATGGCTGGATTAACATTTCACTGTGTATATAATATACATACTACATTTTCTTCATCCATTCGTTTCTCTGTGGACACTTAGGTTATTTCCATAGCTTAGCTATTGTACATAATGTTGCAATGAACATAGGAGGTACATATGTCTTCGTGAGCTAGTGTTTTCGTTTTCCTCAGAGAAATACCCAGAAGTGGAATTGCTGGATTGTATGGTAGTCCTGTTTTTAATTTTTTGAGGAATGGTCACACTGTTTTCCACAGTGGCTTCACTAACTTACATTCCCACCAACAGTGCACGAGTATTCTCTTTTCTCCAAAACCTCACTAATACTTGTTATTTCTTGTCTTTTTAATCTTAGCCATTCTAACAGATGAGGTAGTATCTTGTGGGTTTGACTTGCATTTCTCGATTGTTTTCATTATTTCTTTTTCAGATATATCCCTGTTATGAGTGTGTAGAAAAACAGCTGATTTCTGTGTGTTGATTCTGTATCCTCCTGCTTTACTGAATTCATTAATGATTAGTTCTAACAGGTTTTTGGTGGAGCTGTGATAATGATTCTTTTCCTTTAAAGAATATCTGGACTTTTGAACTAGAAAATTGTAGAATATAAGCTTACAGTGTTTATGTGGTGATATGAGGGTGGGGCTGGGAGGATACATCTTAAGGAATTTAGGAGTGAATAACTGAATTCTTTATATAAAAATTCAGACTCTTCCCTAAAATGACGATTCTTGGACATTAGCTACCATCCTCTGTTATCTAATAAAAATGATTAATTTGGCATAGGTGATTGACAGAATAAATTATGCCACCACATGCTTGGATTTGATATTCTTTTCCCAGAACTGACCAACTGCATTAGTAGTCTGCTCTGCCAAGAACAAAATAAATATACTGGATTTTATGACAGCTAGCTATTTTTCAGCCTGGAGCTTTTTTGGCATTTGCTTTACTAGAAAACAAGCTATTCAGTATCATATCAAACTATACAGTGATACTGTTTTTTTCACAGTAAATATTCCTCACATAATAAAAAGTATAACCTGTTATACCAGGAAATTGAGCTTTTTGAAATTAAACCAAACTAGTGGAATCTAGTCAAAAGGTAAAGTTTTTAGCAAAGGGTGGAAGTAAATAAAATCTCACCTTTGTAAGTTTGCTTTCAACTCCTTTTTGAATGTTTTTTTTTTTAATTTTTTTTTTAATTTTTTATTTATTTACTATAGTCACACACAGATTGAGAGAGAGAGAGAGAGAGATAGGCAGAGACACAGGCAGAGAGAGAAGCAGGCTCCATGCACCGGGAGCCTGATGTGGGATTCGATCCCGGGTCTCCAGGATCGCGCCCTGAGCCAAAGGCAGGCGCCAAACCACTGCGCCACCCAGGGATCCCCCTTTTTGAATGTTTTTGAAAGTCTAATCTTTTTGGTCTAATTCAGTTTGTATATGAACTAGCTCTGTGTTTTGAGAGATTTTAGTGTCAAAGCATGAGTCAGGATCTCTTGGGTTATATTATTTTTAAATTTTTTTAATTAAAATTAAATTAAAATTAAAAAATTAAAATTTTTGTTAAAAAATTAAAAAAATTTTTAAAAAATTAAAAAATTAAATTAAATTTAAAAAATTTTTTGTTATTATTTTTTTTTAAGATTTTATTTATCCATTCATGAGAAACACTGAGACAGAGAGAGAGGCAGAGACACAGGCAGAGGGAGAAGCAGGCTCCATGCAGGGAGCCCCATGTGGGACTCGATCTCTGGTCTCCAGGTTCACACCCTGGGCTGAAGGTGGCGCTAAACTGCTGAGCCACCCAGGCTGCCCTCTGGGGTTATATTATTATGTTATTTTGAGGGAATAGTGTGATTGGCAGTAAAATTAAATATAGCATTAAAGATTGAGAGTAGCATAGGACGATTTTCTAACAGTGAGGGTTATTAAGAGAACTAGCGGGGAGGCCTTTAGGAAGGACAGGTAATTATTAGTAAATCTGTAGGTAAAGTGGAATGGATTGTGCATCTCTGATCAGAATAAAATCAGCTCCTTTTTCTTGATGTTTGTCTTTTCTAGATTGTCAAAAGAGTGGGGAATAGTGAGGAAACACCAATGATTGGAGACAAAGTTTATGTCCATTACAAAGGGAAATTGTCAAATGGAAAGAAGTTTGATTCCAGTCATGATCGAAATGAACCATTTGTCTTTAGTCTTGGCAAAGGTAAGAGGGTATTTTTGGAGTTGTGTTTTGCTTGGATTTATTGCCATTTATATTACATAGGAGCTAGTGGATCAGAGGAGCTGGTGGATTTTTAGGAGGTCCATAATGTCAAGACTGTTTTTATAATAAAACTAAGATGTTGTTTATCTGTTTACAGTGTTGGCAGTAAAGTCTACTGAAGGTGCACAAGCTGCAGTGGTAAAGGCTGCTGGTGCCCTGGTGCAATTCTAGGCGGTGGCACCAGCCTATGCTAGCAATCGTATATGCTTCGCTGCCTTTATGCACTGTGTAAATAAGGATCAGAAAGGAAGCCAGTTTCACTTGGTGTCCTCGACAAAGCATAAAAAATACTGATTTTATTAAATCCTGATCTTTGAGTTTCACATTGTTTTGCTGTTTTATGACAGATGGGGAAGCACACATGGAGCACTTTTGCATACCCGAGTGTACTGGTTATCTCACGAAGTACCTGTGCACTTAACTTGAGTGCATTTTTTTTATAATAATCATTTTTCTTTAAAAGGGCAAACTGTCGTTGTTTAGACTTGATTATATAGTATTTGGCAGATACTTTCTTAATAATGAATGAAATGGGGCAGCCCCGGTGGCTCAGCGGTTTAGTGCCGCCTTCAGCCCAGGGTGTGATCCTGGAGATGTGGGTTCGAGTCCCACATCGGGCTCCCTGCGTGGAGCCTACTTCTCCCTCTGCCTGTGTCTCTGCCTCTCTCTCTGTGTGTCTCTCATTAATTAATAAATAAATACAATTTTAAAAAAATGAATGAAGTGAGCCTGTCACTTCAAGGAAGACAACTGACAGTATGTCTTACCATTGAGTTTTCAAATAAAAATTACAGTTTTGGGAAATTTGTATCTGCCACTGGGAGCCTGACAACTTCCTCAAACTTAAAAGACTTCTGATGAGATCCGTGGATATCAACGAATGTGATTTTTAAAATATTATATGATGTCATTCATTTGGGGAATATAAATAATAGTGAAAGGGGATAGAAGGGAAGGGAGAAGAAATGGGTAGGAAATATCAGAAAGGGAGACAGAACGTAAAGACTCCTAACTCTGGGAAATGAACTAGGGGTGGTGGAAGGGGAAGAGGGTGGGGGGTGGGGGTGAATGGGTGACGGGCACTGAGGGGGGCACTTGACGGGATGAGCACTGGGTATTATTCTGTATGTTGGCAAATTGAACCAATAAAAAATAAATTTATTATAATAAATAAATAAATAAATAAAATATTATATGATGAAATGTGTTAACATTTGGAAGATCTGTCTAACTTAGTGAATCAATATTTTCCCAATACAAGCTGTTACAAAATCACTCTTGACTAAAAGATCCATTCATTGTGCAAGCTAGACCAGTGGATTTTAATGTAATATGATATGAAAAATTCATTGATATGCTTTCAGATTACACATTGCAGCTTGTGCACTTGTCCAACTTTGATGCCATATGAGATGATTATAATCATAATTATCTGAAAAGGCTGTTAAAGTACTCCCATCTTTTCCAACTATCTATTTTTGTGGGTTTGGATTTTTTCTTAGAGTTAAACCAAATTTGTAACAGATGAATGCAAAAGTAGGTATGAGAACCTGGTTGTCTTTTATTAAGTTAGACACATTTTACACTTGTAAATTTATAAAATGCTGTTCTCACTAATAAATTTTTAAAAATTATACTTTTCATAAAAAGTTGTGTTAACATATAATGAGGTTATTACTATTTTTCAGTGAATTGGTAAATAACTTTAATTTTTAATGTGGTAAATATCAGTAAATAGACAAAAGCTCCTTGGGGTCCTCAGTTTTTAAGATGTAAAGGAGGTCTTGAGGAAAAAAGATTGGAAAACCACTATTTTCAAGTCTTTTTTTTTTTTTTTAAAGATTTTACTTATTTACTCATGAGAGACACAGAAAGAGAGAGAGAGAGAGGGGCAGAGACACAGGCAGAGGGAGAAGCAGGCTCCATGCAGGGAGCCCGACGTGGGGCTCGATCTTGGGACTCCAGGATCACGCCCTGGGCCAAAGGCAGGCTAAACTGCTGAGCCACCCAGGCTGCCCTATTTTCAAGTCTTAAATGTGATTTAAACTAATTAATTAGAAAAAAATACTGATTTATTTTCAAATGCTTTTAAATAGCTTTAGTTAATTTAGCGTTTTGTTTGTTTGTTTGTTTGTTTGTTTTTAAAGTCTTGTAAGGACAATAATAGCCTATACATCAAATGGAACTTTGTGGGCCATATGGCTTATTGAAAGGTAGTGGCTGAATTACCAATCTTTTTTTAATTCTTATCTGTTACAGATATAACAGATTTCTAGTTTATTCCCAGATTAAGTGTGGGAGAAAAGGAGTAATCCCCCTGTCTACCACCGTGGCTCAGTATTGACTATCATCCCCCCCCCCCCTTTTTTTTTCTCATTTTACCATCTTAGATGAATTGTTAGTTAAGCATGGATCTGGGAAAGGAAATAGCAAGTGAGGAACTGTGGAATTAAGCTCTTTTCTGCCTCTCTTCTGTGCTGCCTTCCCTGGTACTCTCAGGCATATGTCTGGGTGACTTCTGCTTCCTGTCCAGCTGTACTCTTTGCAAGCTCTGGTACTTGGCTCTGCCACTGTTCCCTTCTCCTTTGGGCCTTTAGTGAATCAGTGGTTCCTGTGAGATTAATCTTTGTGTCTCAATACAATACAAATCAAAATCAAATACAGATTCTTTCTTAATAAAGCAGATGATGGCTGACAGTTAAATTAGAATTTGTCTCTTTTTTGTTGATTTAGGGATGTGAACCTTCAGGGCCAACAGCATGAGTGTGGCATCAGTATTTACTTTAGATGACCTCAGAGTAAATGGCCTCATCAGAAATCTTAGACATCTTTGTTCCCACTGCCCCGCCCCCCAAACCCTTACTCTACCCTTTGAATTTCTGTCTTGAAGAAGTTGATGGATTTAAAATAAGATGCCTTCTTTCAGCAGCTGTCTTTGTAAGAAGAGTTAAGAATTGTTAAGAAAAAAAAATTGCTGAGAACTTACACTCCCATTTTCTCTACCCTATGATGAATGAGTCTTTTCTGTTTCCTAGGATTTTGATCAAAATGAAGAAAAGTAATATAAGTGATTTTATATTGAGCTCTCTTGATCTCTTGTATTGCACCTCTACCAAGGGAATAAATAGAAATATTTCAGTGGAAAGTCACACTAATTTGGGGATTCTGTTGTGACTTTTGTATTTAAAATAGAGTTGTGACAGTTTATCTGTAGAAAATTGCCATAAAAATACACATACCATATATATGTACATCCATATACATTTGAGCTTTACCTGAGTTGTGTGTATATGTGTCTTTCTTTCTGTACCATCTTTTAAACTCTGTGCCCTACCTCCATTGTTTGTAAAATCATGATAATGATAGTATATACTTTTGTATATTGAAGAGTAAATAAGATATTGCACGCCATTGCTTAGCACATAGTAAGCACTCACATGTTTATTACGTTGTTATAGCATTAGAATTATTGACTGGCTTTCTAGTGGAATGGCAAAAACTGTTCTATAGCAGTTTGGGTCCTAACTCTGCTTACTATTCCTGTATACAGACTTTTTGAAATAATGCTTTACCATCATTTTTAGCCTCAGGAAATCTGGAAAGACAAAAACTGAATAAGACAACTGATTATTACCACTTCAGAATATGTTACACAAATTAGAATGAAGAGATGATGGTTTCTTTTCTTGAGTTTTCTTTCTCTCTCTCTCTCTCTTTTTTTTTTTTTTTTTTTTTTTTAGTTTTCTTAACTAAATACTACATGTTCTGGGACGCCTGGGTAGCTCAGCAGCAGTTGGGTGGCTGCCTTCGGCTCAGGTTGTGATCCTGGAATCCGGGATCGAGTCCCGCATTGGGCTCCTGCGAGGAACCTGCTCCTCCCTCTGCCTGTGTCTTTGCCTCTCTCTCTTTCTCTCTCTCTCTCTCTCTCTCTCGAATAAATAGATAAATCTTTAAAAACAAAATAATAAATAAATAAATCTTACATGTTCTGAATTCCTAGAACTGTGTTCATAATTCATTTTAAAAGAAGTCAAAATAAGGACTCAGGATTCTCCAATATACTTCCATAGTAGAAGTTCTGGTTTTTCCCCCTCCCCGCCTCCCTCCAACAAATATATTATCAATAAAATTGGGAAGGGATAGATTTGGTGGATGAAAGAATTCTTTCTTTCAGTTCTTCAAAGTAAATCCAAGCACACCAAGGCTTTGCTCCTCCCCTAACTACCCTTATCAAGGTCTGATGATTTCTTATAGAGGGCTACTTCAATGAAGTTGGTTTGGGTGTTCTTGGTATGTGACAAACATGATTGGGAATTATGAAGATAAAAATCCTATCTGTTATATTCTTTCCCCAGATTTGAGAAGCGAAACAAAGAAACCCATCATTTTGGATTCTCCACATACCTACACTCTTACTACTGAGATTAAGCAATAATGAAGTAAAACAAAACAAAACTATAATGAAGTAATATCAGCAATCTGCCTATAACATTAATATAATCTTCTGTGCTGCATTATGCTAATGAGCATATTAGAGTAAGAGGAAAAAAATATATGTTGGAAGACTAATAGCTAATACTTTTTAAGTGCTTGTAATGCCAGACTAAGGGCCTTATGTGCATTACCTCATTAAATCCTCACACCAAGCCTATTTAAAAAAAAATTTTTTATTGCAGTCCAATTTGCCAACATTTAACATAACACCCAGTGCTCATCCCGCCAAGTGCCCCCCCTCAGTGCCCATCACCCAGTCACCCCAACCCCCACCCACCTCCCTTTCCACTACCCCTTGTTCGTTTCCCAGAGTTAGGTGTGTCTCATGTTTTGTCACCCTCACTGATATTTTCACTCATTTTCTCTCCTTTCCCTTTATTCCCTTTCACTAATTTTTATATTCTCCAAATGAATGAGACCATATAATGTTTGTCCTTTTCCGATTGACTTATTTCACTCAGCAAAATACCTTCCAGTTCCATCCACATCGAAGCAAATGGTGGGTATTTGTCATTTCAAATGGCTGAGTAATATTCCATTGTGTACATAGACCACATCTTCTTTTTCCATTCATCTTTCAGTAGACATCGAGGCTCCTTCCACAGTTTGGCTATTGTGGACATTGCTGCTATAAACATCGGGGTGCAGGTGTCCCAGCGTGTCACTGCATCTGTACCTTTGGGGTAAATCCCCAGCAGTGTAATTGCTGGGTTGTAGGGCAGATCTATTTGGAACTCTTTGAGGAACCTCCACACAGTTTTCCAGAGTGGCTGCACCAGTTCACATTCCCACCAACAGTGCAAGAGGGTTCCCCTTTCTCCACATCCTCTCCAACATTTGTTGTTTCTCGTCTTGTTAATTTTCACCATTCTCACTAGTGTGAGGTGGTATCTCATTGTGGTTTTGATTTGTATTTCCCTGATGGCCAGTGATGCGGAGCATTTTCTCATGTGCTTGTTGGCCATGTCTATGTCTTCCTCTGTGAAATTTCTGTTCATGTCTTTTGTCCATTTCATGATTGGATTGTTTGTTTCTTTGCTGTTGAGTTTAATAAGTTCTTTATAGATCTTGGATACTAGCCCTTTATCTGATATGTCATTTGCAAATATCTTCTCCCATTCTGTAGGTTGTCTTTTAGTTTTGTTGACTGTTTCTTTTGCTGTGCAGAAGCTTCTTATCTTGATGAAGTCCCAGTAATTCATTTTTGCTTTTGTTTCTCTTGCCTTCATGGATGTATCTTGCAAGAAGTTGCTGTGGCCAAGTTCAAAAAGGGTGTTGCCTGTGTTCTCCTCTAGGATTTTGATGGAATCTTGTCTCACATTTAGATCTTTCATCCATTTTGAGTTTATCTTTATGTGTGGTGTAAGAGAATGGTCTAGTTTCATTCTTCTGCATGTGGATGTCCAACTTTCCCAGCACCATTTATTGTCACACCAAGCCTATTATTATTTTTTGGATTCTTTTTTTTTTTTTTTTTAAAGATTTTTTATTTATTTATTCATGATAGTCACAGAGAGAGAGAGAGAGGCAGAGACACAGGCAGAGGGAGAAGCAGGCTCCATGCACCGGGAGCCCGATGTGGGATTCGATCCAGGGTCTCCAGGATCGCGCCCTGGGCCAAAGGCAGGCGCCAAACCGCTGCGCCACCCAGGGATCCCTATTTTTTGGATTCTTTATACAATCTATTTAGTATCTGTTAGGTGACAGTCATATTAACATTTGTTCTAAGAATTTTTGAGTTTTTTAAAATTGAGGTGGCATTTGCCTGTAGTAAGATTTACCCCTCTAAGAAAGGTAAAGCTTGGTGAATTTGGTAATATTTCTGTAACTACTACCAGCCATCAATATGGACCAATTTCCTCACCCTGAAAAGTTTTCTCATGTTCTTTTGCAGTCTCTGTCCTTCCTGGACCTTGGGGCCCATGCAGTCACCAGTCTGGTTTCTGTTATTATAGTTTGCCTTATCCAGAATTTCATATGAATGGAATCATATGTCATTTTTGGTATTTACCTCTTTCACTTACATAATGATTTTGAGATTCATGAATGTTGAATTGCCAAGTAGTATTCCACAGTATAGAAATAGCACAATTTGTTCATACATTCAGAAATTCGACATTGGAGTTTGGGGCTATTATGAAACAATGTTTTTATGAGCATTCACATTCATGTCTTTGTGCGGGTATATGTTTTCATGTGTTTTGAGTAAATGCCTGAGAACGGACTTGCTGGACATAGTAAGTGTATGTTTATAAGACATTGCCATACCATTTTGCATTTGCACCAGCAGTACATGAGAGTTTAAGTTTTTCATACCCTTGCCAGTCCTTAGTATGGTCAGTCCTTTTAACTTTAGCCATTCTAATGGGCATGAAATGGTATCTCATTTTGGTCGTTTGTATTTCCCTGTTAACTAGTGATATTGAGGGTATCTTTTCCTGCACTTAGTGGGCATTTATATATTTTCTTTTGTGAAGTATCTGTTATTTTTTATTATTTTATTTTATTTTATTTATTTTTTTTTTTACTTAAAAATTTTTATTTATTTATGATAGTCACACAGAGAGAGAGACAGAGACAGAGACATAGGCAGAGGGAGAAGCAGGCTCCATGCACCGGGAGCCCGATGTGGGATTCGATCCCGGGTCTCCAGGATCGTGCCCTGGGCCAAAGGCAGGCACTATACCACTGCGCCACCCAGGGATCCCTATTTTTTATTATTTAAAAAAAATCAGTTAGTTATGCTCAACACAACAAGCACTTTATCAGATTTTCCAACTATGTTCTCACAGTGTTTGGCTTGCCTTTTCATTTTAATTGGTCTTTAAAGGAACACAAGTTTTTAATTTTGATGAAATCCACTTTGCTAATTTTTTTTTTTTTATGGTTTAGGTACCTACCATAATTAACCATTTTTATTTTCATTTGGTTCTGTTTTTTTGTTTACATATGAGGAAACTATGATACAGGGAGATAAAGTAATTAGCCCAAAGTTATACAATAAAGTGGTAGGGCCAGGATTCAAACTCAAGCAATCTCTTCGGAGTTATATTAGATCTTAAGGCTTAAAACTAGCTCAAATCAGGTACAAAAATAAAGTAGGTTCTGGTCCAGCAGAATTCACTGAGTGCCTGCTGTACAACAGATACTTTTCTTACAAGAATGATAGAGTTAATAGGTTTATCAAAAGCAAAATATTTGGGATCCCTGGGTGGCACAGCGGTTTGGCGCTTGCCTTTGGCCCAGGGCACGATCCTGGAGACCCGGGATCGAGTCCCACGTCGGGCTCCCAGTGCATGGAGCCTGCTCCTCCCTCTGCCTGTGTCTGTGCCTCTCTCTCTCTCTCTCTCTGTATGACTATCATAAATAAATTTAAAAAAATTAAAAAAAATATTTGCTGTTATATGCTTGATATTACAGGTTGGATTCCTATTTTGAAAAGTTTATTTTTATTTATTTATATATTTTTAAAGATTTTATTTATTTATGAGAGAGAGAGGCAGAGACATAGGCAGAGGGAGAAGCAGGTTCCATGCAGAGAGCCCGATGTGGGACTCCATCCCGGGACCAAGGGATCACGCCCAGAGCCAAAGGCAGATGCTTAACTGCTGAGCCACCAAGGCATCCTTTCTTAGTAATTAGAGAAATGGCAAAAATGAATATAACAGAAGACATATGAACACTTTAAAAGAATCTTAAGATGTAAATAGTTCAATTCATAATCAGATACTTTTGGTAGGGAGTAGAGATGATTATCAGAGCCCTTTTATAAGACCTTTTAAAACAAATAATTCATAAGAGGGAAAAATAGGAAAAACTAATTTGCTTTATCTAATATGAAAAAAGGAAGACATTCTCAATATTATATTTAATGATATGGAATTTTTTTTAAATAGAAAATATTAGCAAAATACACATAGAGTTAGAATACCAAGCAGAAATTGCTACTAAGTCCTGGAAATCTTCAATGAAGATAAAGCAGGAATGAATCAGATGGGTTTTTAATTATCTGAAACTTGCTAGTGACTAGCCTTATATTTAAGTGTTTATCAGCTTTTATGTTTTGAAAGAAAACCCTTTTACAATGAAAACATTTTATCTTTTTTGTCCTTCTTTTCTATTCCCATATGAAAAAGTGTTTTTCTGTATAATGCCATATATCTTCCATCCTATAATATTTTAAGTATGCTCATATTTCAAATGCATACCTTTAAATGTTTTATGGACCAATCAGTAGAGAAAGGACAGTCTTCTCAATGAATGATGTTTGGGGAAGCTGGATATTCACAAAAGAGTGAAGTTGTACCCTTTACACCATATATACAAATGATCCATATATTAAAATATGGATCAAAGACCTAAACACAAGACCTAAAACTATATTTTTTTAGAAGAAAACTTAGAGGAAAAGCTTCATGAAATTGTATTTGGCAATGATTTTTTGGATGTGACACCAAAAGCAATAGCAACAAAAGTAAAAAATACATAAATTGGACATCAAAATTTAAAACTGCTTCAAAGGATACAATAACAGAGTGAAAAGGCAACCTACAGAATGAAAGATTGTTTGTAAATCCTATTTCTGACAAAGAGTTAATATCCAGAATTCATATTGAACTCTTATAATTCAACAACAGGGAAAAACCCCAAATAAACATTTTAAAATGGGCAATGAACCTAGACATTTCTCCAAAGATCTATAAATGGCTTACTAGCATATGAAAAGATGCTTAACTTCACCATTCATTAGGGAAATGTAAATAAAAACTGCAGTGGGAGGGATACCTGGGTGGCTCAGTGGTTGAGTGTCTGCCTTTGGCTCAGGGCATGATCCTGGGGTCCTGGGATCGAGTCCTGCATCACATTCCCCGCAGGTAGCCTGCTTCTCCCTCTGCCTGTGTCTCTGCCTCTCTCTCTGTGTCTCTCATGAATAAATAAATAAAATCTTAAAAAAAAAAATGAAGTGAGAGAGCACCTCACACCCATCAGGATAGCTGCTGTCAAAAAAAGGTAAGAAAAGGGGATCCCTGGGTGGCTCTGTAGTTTAGTGCCTGCCATTGGCTCAGGGCGTGCCAATGATCCTGGAGTCCTGGGATCAAGTCCTGCATCGGACTCCCTGCATGGAGCCTGCTTCTGTCTCTGCCGGTGTCTCTGCTCCCACCCCCCTCTCTGTGTCTCTCATGAATAAATAAATAAAATCTTTTTCTAAAAAAGTAAGAAAATAACAAGTGTTGGCAAGGTTATGGAGAAATTGAAATCCTTGTGCACTGTTGGTAGAAATGTAAAATGGTACAGCCATGATGGGAAATAGTATAACAGTTCCTCAAAAAATTAAACATAGGGTTACCCTATGACTCAGCAATTTTACTTCTGGATATGTTCCCAAAAGAAGTGAGAGCAGTGTTTCAAAAAGATAGGTATATGCTCAGGTTTGTTATCAGCATTATTCATTATAGCCAAAAGCTGGAAGCCACCCAAGTGTTTATCTCTAGCTGAATGGATAAATTGTCATACACTTGTTCACAGAGGAATATTATTCAGCCTTAAAAAAAAAAAAAAAAAAAAAAGAGGGCACTGTGACACATGTGACATCACTAATGAAATTTGAGGATACACTAAGAAAAGCCAGTCATGGAAAGACAAACACTATAGGGGGTACCTTGCTGGCTCAGTGGGTAGAGTGTGTGACTCTTGATCTCAGGGTTGTGAGTTCGAGCCCCACATTGGGTGTAGAATATCTGGTGGAAAAAAGACAAATACTATATGATTCCTCTTATATCTAGATGAATCTAGAGTAATCAAATTCACAGAAATAGTAGAATGAAAATCTTGCCAGGGACTTGGGGCAGGAGGAAATGGGAAGTTGTTCAATGGGTAGAGTTTTAATGTTGCAAGATGAAAAAGTTGTAGAGACTGGTTGTACAACAATGTGAATATACTTAACAGTACTGATCTGTACACTTAAAAATGGTCATGATGGTAAATTTTATATGTATTTTACCACAATTTTTAAAAATTTAAAATGTTCTAAAGTGGTCACTATAGTTTGAAAGTATTCCATGATTAAATTAAAATTATATTTTATTAAAATGTGTTACATGATTTAAAATTCTTTCCCTTTATTTTTATAAATCTATTTATTTAAATTCCAGTATTATTATCATGCAGTATTAGTGTCAGGTATGCAATATAGTGATTCAGCAATTCCATACATTCAGTGCTCCTTGTGATAAGTGTACTCTTAATCCCCTTCACCTATTTTACCCCATACCCCCATCCACCTCCCTCCTAGAACTACCAGGTCTCTATATTCAAGAGTCTGGGGGGTTTTTTATTGTATTTTCCCTTTGTTCACTTATTTTATTTCTTAAATTCCACATATAAGTGAAATCATACGGTGTCTTTTTTCTTATTTAGAGAGGGGGAGGGGTGGGGCAGAGAGAGAGAATCTTAAGCAGGCTCCACACCCACTGCAGAACCCAACATGGGGCTCGATCCCATAACTGTGAGATCATGACCTGAGCCAAAATCAAGAATCAGACACTTAACCAACTGAGCCACCCAGGTGCCCTGCTGACAGACTTTTTTCACTTAGCATTGCATCTTCTAGATCCTCCATATTGTTGCAAATGGCAAGAATTCATTCTTTTTTATGATTAACATTCCATTGTGTGTATGCGTATATATCCATCTTTATCTACATCTTTATCCATTCATCTATCGATGGACACTGGTTGCTTTCATTAAAATGTGTTGATACATTTTTTAATAGACCTTATTTTTAGAGTACTCTTAGGTGCACAGTAAAATTGAACAGAAGGTATAGATTTCCCATATACTCCCCATCCTCACACTTGCATAGCCTTCCCTCGCCCCTTTACAACACACCCTATCAGAGTGATACACTTGTTAAAATTGATGAACCTACATTGAACCTATAAAATTTTTAAATGAGTTTTTAAAAAATATTTTATTTATTTATTTGACAGAGCACAAGTAAAGGGAGCGGCAGGCAGAGGCAGAGAGAGAGGGAGAAACAGGCTCCCCACTGACCAGGGAGCCTGATGCAGGTCTCCATCCCAGGACCCTGGGATCATGACCTGAGCCAAAGGCAGATGCTTAATTAACTGAGCCACCTAGGTGCCCCAATTTTATGGTTTTTTGTTTGATTGTTTGTTTGTTTGTTTGTTTTAGAGAGGGAGTGGGCAGGGAGGGGCAGAGAGGGAGAGAGAATCCCAAGCAGGCTCCACATCCAGTCCAAAGCCTGATGATGCCTGACACGGGGCTCAGTCTCACAACTTTGAGATTGTGACCTGAGCTGAAATCAAGAGTCACATACTTACTGAGCCACCCACGTGACCCAAAATTTTATATTTTAAAATGTATTCTTTGATTACACTTTGCAGAAGGAAGAAAATAGTACAGTTCGTTGCCTTTATACTGGGCTTTTTGTATACTTTTAAACTTTTCCAATTGCCTATAGTCAGATATATATAGAAAGCATTTGAGCCTAGGAATAACTACATTAGGGATCCCTGGGTGGCGCAGCGGTTTGGCGCCTGCCTTTGGCCCAGGGCGTGATCCTGGAGACCCAGGATCGAATCCCACATCAGGCTCCCGGTGCATGGAGCCTGCTTCTCCCTCTGCCTATGTCTCTGCCTCTCTCTCTCTCTCTCTCTCTGTGACTATCGTAAATAAATAAAAAATTAAAAAAAAAAGGAATAACTACATTATACATTTGTTTAAATATATTTTTTTCATTTCAGATATTGTTACAAATGAAATAGGACTCTGAAATTGATAAATTGTTTTTGAGCTAATATAACTGAAGTCCAGATCAAGTGTAAGGATAAATTCTATATTCTTGGTGTATATAATTATGATCCTAAAGATCAAAAGATCCTAAAGATTACGAATCTTAAAAATGTTTATACTTCGACCCTATAATTTTCCTTCTAGGAATTGCACCTAAGGAAGTATGGTAGAAGCTTGCTTAACCAATTCCAGACTGATGATGCTCTTCATTCTGTTTGCAAATATGTTGAGTGATACTGGTGGTTTCCTGTTCTGTGGTGTGGTGCTACACTCTGCTTCAGCCAGTTTAAGTGGGCCTTGTCAATGCCCTCCAGCCACAGAACACAGCTGTCATTGAACAAGTTGGGTTTATTACTCACTGTAGGGAGGGAAAATGAACATAGGAATTGTGGGGTATTTCACTAAGAGTGTCCAAAAGGATTTATTACAGGATTTGGGCTTGTATTAGGTGATTTGGGGAAGGGTTTAGGGAAGAGGGTCTTTGCTCTGGATGGGATATTGTTAGGATGTGAGCTGATTCTTTGGGTATCTTAGTAAATATTACCTAAGAGGAAGGCTGAATAGATAAGAGACTAAAGTTACACCTGCTGGAGAAGCAGCAGTCACTCCTGTCAGCCAGGAGAGGGGGATGTTTGGTATTTTGTAGGTTGCACAATGACCTTATTTTTTGTTCAGACAAAATTTTGAAGTGTTTTTGTTTTGTCTCACTTTTTCATGGTCTCACAATGACCTTGGCTGATGTTGATGTTTTGTGAGATTGTTTATGTCCAATGGGAGAATAGCATGCCCTACCTTTCCCCAGGCCTGCTTCAGACATCATAAAGGCCTAGCTGTCAGTGTCAAGTAGTTTCCAAATGTTAGGGGCTGCTTTTTTCTTCCTCAGACTTTAAGAATCAGCTGAAACGTGTTCATGTCCACTGTACTTTTTTGTAATTCTAGAATTTAATTAGATTGTACATAAAACACTTAATGTAGAAACAAAGAGGAATTATTTCTATGAAAACTTGAACATTTTCAGAAAGACATTACTAAGGTGAATTGCTAAAAACATTTTTAAATTGCTCTTTAAAAAAAATTGCTCTTAAATTAGGAGTGGGTAAAAGACGAAAACAAGTAAGCCATTCAGAACACATTTTTACCAGAAGCATTCTTTGTGCTGATTGCTTTACAAATATCTTCTGATTTCCAGTCCACTTTAAAGAAACCCACATTGTAGATTGAAATGATACATCATAAGTATGATGTATACAGTAAGGTTGGTGTGGAACTCTTTATCACCAGAGCCACACTCACAGACAAGGAGTTGGCCTTGTGACAAAGATTAGTGAATTAATATACTTTGATATGTTTTAAGGTATAAAAATATTTGAGGTATGTATATGTTCGTTTTTGATTCCTCACTTGAAGCAACATTTTAAATTAACCCAGCCACTATAGTTCTGATTGTCAGGTAAGAGGCTTTTACTGTGGAGGGAAAAAAAATACATGAAGATTTAGGTGCAAAATTGTTTTTTGTTTTTTTGTTTTTTTTTTTAGGTGCAAAATTATTCATCAAAACTTTATAATAGGGTAGCCCGGGTGGCTCAGCGGTTTAGCGCCACCTTCAGCCCAGGTCGTGATCTTAGAGACCAGGGATCGAGTCCCATGTCAGGTTCCCTGCATGGAGCCTGCTTCTCCCTCTGCCTGTGTCTCTGCCTCTCTCTCTCTCTCTCTCTCTCTGTCTATCATGAATAAGTAAATAAAATTAAAAAAAAAACTTTATAATAGTAAAATAAAAGAAAGAACCTAAGTGTTTATTAATGAAGTGATGAAATTATAATCAAAAGATGAAACAGTATATAATTATTAAAGGTCATTTTTCAGATACTGTCTTTTAACAAGAAAAATGCTCATACAGTGTGAAATGTAAAGAGCAGATCACAAAACCAAATGTGGCCAGAATTTTAAGAATGTGGAATTAAAAATATTAAATGCAAACAAAGTGTACATGTATAATTTGGAAGGAAATGAACCAGGAAATTAACAGTTTATGCCTGATGTTGGGATAGCCAAGGTTTTAAATTTTATTCTCTGTGCTTTTCTATACTTTCCAGGCATTCTATGATGAGTATATATTTAGTATTTTTTGTTTTGTATTTTTTTTGATCGGGGGAAGTTCTTTTTTTTTCTTTTTAAAAATATTTTACTTAAATTCCAGTTAGTTAACATACAGTATAATACTAGTTTCAACTATACAATTTAGTGATTCAACACTTCCGTACAACACCTGGTACTCATCACATCAAAGGAGAAATACTTTTTAAGAGTCCCTGGGTTGGCAATTTTAGAATTAAATGCCTTTGTTCATACCACTCTGGCTCTTTGCTCAGTGTGTTTCATTCGGTATTGGGAGCTCAATGAAAAAGAAGCTTTATGTTCTCAAATGAGAAAAAAAAGCAAAGGCACAGGCATGATCTTTTTTAGGTTGAGGGTCCTGTGGATTTAATTGACAGGCTAATGTTTCTGACCCCTAAGGCCTAGTGTAGATCTTATCTGTGAATCAAGCTTTTTCTGATTGCTCCAACCCCCACCCAAAAGCAAAAGCAAAAGCCCCCTTTTTTATACTCTGTGTTAGTGTTTACCATGCTTTGCTTAAAACAAAAACAGTGCATGTATCTTTCTCTTCCACTAGCCATACTACATTGCATGATCCTTGGAAGGAAGAAGGGGATGGCCACCTTTGTATTCTTAATAGCTAGATCTTTGTTCCTCAGTAATTGACTATCTTTTTTTTTTAGCATGATTTATTTATTAATATTTAACATGATTTATTTTTTCAGAGAGCATTTTGGAGAGAGAATATTTGTATTTTTTTAAGATTTTATTTATTTATTCATAGAGACACACAGAGAGAGAGAGAGAGAGAGAAAGAGAGAGGCAGAGACACAGGCAGAGGGAGAAGCAGGCTCCATGCAGAGAGCCTGACGTGGGACTCCATCCAGGGTCTCCAGGATCACACCCTGGGCTGCAGGCGGCGCTAAACCGCTGCGCCACCGGGGCTGCCCTTGACTAACTATCTTGAACAAATGTACAGTAGTAACCCCCACAACATGAAGATGTCTTGAAGGAGTATATCTTAAAATTTCAGAGTCGGTAGTTTAAAAAAAAAAAAAAAAAAAGGTTCTCAAGGGCCCAGTCTAAAACCTAGCAATCTTTGGAAAGAATAAGTGACAGGAAAGCCAACCTGTCAACAACAGATTTAACATTTTGCCTGATGATTCTGGACTGTTTTCACAGTAGACCCATGTGTAAGCATATAAATTGATGTAGCCATTTTTTTTTTTTTTTTAGCCATTTTTTTTTTTTTTTTTTATTTATGATAGTCACAGAGAGAGAGAGAGAGAGGCAGAGACACAGGCAGAGGGAGAAGCAGGCTCCATGCACCGGGAGCCCGACGTGGGATTCGATCCCGGGTCTCCAGGATCGCGCCCTGGGCCAAAGGCAGGCGCCAAACCGCTGCGCCACTCAGGGATCCCGATGTAGCCATTTTTGAAGGGCAATTGGACAATATATCTATCAAACCGAAAATACACATCACCCTTGCATTTCTAGAAATTTACCTTCCAAATATACTAGAACAAAGGAGACAATCATATATGAACAAATATCCTTATTTAGAATACCATTGTTAATATGTTTCTCAAAAGGAGAGAGACTGGGATATTATGCCACCATGTAGGATGAGGTAGATCTGTTTGTATTTACGATGATAATGATGGCTCTATACCCAATACGAGGCTTGAACTCAACCCCAAGATGAAGAGTCACATGCTCTACCGACTGAGCCAACCATGCACCCCCAATTATGATGGCTGTTCTTTATTAACCCAGGCACCATGCTATGCATTTGACATTTTATCTAATAATTCTTATAACAGCTATATGGCAGGCACTATTATTATCCACATCTTGCAGATAAGAAACTGAGGCACAGAGGTTAAATAATTTGTACATCATGTGTAAGGGTTTGTTATTTTAATCCAGGTAGTCTAAGCTTAAAACAGGGTGCACTTTTAACTTCTAAAATGCATATTCTTGGGATCCCTGGGTGGCGCAGCGGGTTAGTGCCTGCCTTTGGCCCAGGGCACGATCCTGGACACGGATCGAATCCCACATCGGACTCTCGGTGCATGGAGCCTGCTTCTCCCTCTGCCTATATCTCTGCCTCTCTCTCTCTCTCTCTCTCTCTCTCTCTCTGTGACTATCATAAATAAATAAAAAAAATAAAATGCATATTCTCCTTTCTACTGATGGAGAAAGATCAAGATCTATATTATTGAGGGGTGGAGAACAGGGAGAAGGGACAGAGAAAGAATTCTAAGCAGGCCCTGTGCCCACTGTGGTGGAGCCCAACCCTGAGATCATGACCTAACCTGAAACCAAGAGTTGACCGCCCAACTGACTGAACCACACAGGTGCCCCAAGATATATATAAAATGAAAAGCGGGATCCCTGGGTGGCACAGTGGTTTGGCGCCTGCCTTTGGCCCAGGGCCTGATCCTGGAGACCCGGGATCAAATCCCACGTCGGGCTCTGGGTACATGGAGCCTGCTTCTCCCTCTGCCTGTGGCTCTGCCTCTCTCTCTCTCTCTCTCTCTGTGTGACTATCATAAATAAATAAAAATTTTAAAAAAATTTACTAAAAAAAATAATAAAAAAAATAAAATGAAAAGCTGAGTTGAATGTATAGTATGCCGTCATTTGTGTCTTAAATTTTTTATAAAAAGTGACAGCATACGCCAGAAGGATATAAAAGAACAAGAGTGGTTTCTTACAAGGAGGGAATGGATGCCCTTTCACTTTATGTCTTTCTCTCTTGTGTGTGCTTTAATAATAGGCATATATAACTTTCAGATTTTTAACTAAAATAAGTATCTGATCTTTTGAAAAATTGTAATACTTAATGAAGACAAGCTGTAGTCCTAAGTCGCAGATGCTTAAATGCATCCCTACTTACCTACTTAGGTATAGAGTTCCCCTTACTCTCTAATATCCTACTACCCGTTATCAGTTCAGGATAACAGCTTTCTTCAAAATTCATTTCCATTGAGATTCATTGTTTACCTGAATCAGACCTTACGTTTTTTATTGACATAGTACCTCATTTTTGTATTTTATCCCTTTAAGTCACCTACATTTTTATTGTTTCCCAAAGGATTTGAGACTGCTTATTATAAGATATAATTTCAACTATATAGGATAATATACTTCTACAGTTGTGGAGCAAAGTCAACTTTTGGTTTCCTGGAAGTAGGAAAAAAAAAATTCTGAGTTCAGTAGTTCTTGTGATTTGACAAAAGGACACATGACTGTTTTGCTTAAAAAAAAAAAAATGCTTTTTTCTTTTATTAAATTTTGAGAAGATATCGTTCATGGGGCCTTTTATGCAATTTATACCTTTCCAGTTGTTTGTTATTTTTGTCTACCCAACTAAATTATAAGCATCCTTAGGACAAATTCCATTTTATTCCATACTATTTTTGTTCTATCTATACCTAGAAAAATGCCCTGATTATTATAGTGGAAAAATTTTTTAAGTTGATAACAACTTTCATCCTTCTCAATAGGGAATCTTCTCTGATCACCCTCAAAAATCACAGTTTATTTCTTGGTAGCTTTTACAAGGTTCTTCTGTAGCTCCTACTTCCTGAGTGTGTAATGTAAAGAGAATAGGAAATTTGTTTGAACTTGTGTTTTATGACAGTTAAGTATTTTTAAATATGGCCTACAGCTTTCAACCACCTTTTTCTTTCTCTTAGGCCAGGTTATCAAGGCATGGGACATTGGGGTGGCCACCATGAAAAAAGGAGAGATCTGCCATTTACTGTGCAAACCAGAATATGCATATGGCTCTGCTGGCAGTCTCCCTAAAATTCCCTCGAATGCAACTCTCTTTTTTGAGGTAAGTATGTGTGTGATGTTGCCTTTTTAGCATCTGTTCTACTATAGTGCTGGCTCTGAAGCAACAGGCAGTGGAACAAGGAGCTAAGCTTGCTATTGAGGATCAGATCCGACTTATTTATTTTGGAGCTTGGCTTCTTGAATTGTTTCCCACAAACCCAAGGGGTGTGTGCCAATGCTTTCTTAGAAACGTGTTTCTGGCACAGAAAAGTTATATCCAAATAAACAAAAGACACCAGGCTTGAGAAATAAAGGTTCTGGTCAGTGGTGTGAGTATAACATACCCAAAATTGACCAGAAAACAGGTTGGAAATGTGGGAGGTAAGTGTTGAAATGTACTGAAACCACATTGTAAGATATTTTCATGTTATACAGGCTTACTGTTTGTCACAGATCTCACTTCTTCATTAGAAGCTGTAGGTGGTGATAATGTTATTCATCCTGTATTGAATTATATATATATTTGTCAAGATCTGACTTAAAAAATGAAGGGAGGAAATGCCTGAAACATCATAATTAGGTAAAAAAAAACACCTTTAGTTGTCCATAAGCCTGATTCATAGGATTTATTTTTACATTTAAAAAGGGAATTCCATGAATCTGGGCTGGAAAGGTGGTGGCCTTTAGAGTCCGACAAAATAGTTCTGGGCCAGCACCTTGGAGCTCTGGCTTTTTGCCCACAAGGCAGCCCTCCTAGTGTTTCCTGTCTGTCTTTGCACTGCAGTCCCACAGGATGCAGTCCTAGACATTATCATTACATGAAGGCTCTTTCCAGGTATTGAAAGTGCAGTGTTCTTTTTTTCCTACTTTTCCAATAACTGAGATACATAGATAAATATAAAAGAGTTTTATTTTGTAAAATGAAAGGAGAATTGGTTGCCCTTGTTTTTAAGTATGTTAAATTGGCTCTGTTTGGTTTTTTCTCAGCCAAATCCTTTTTTTCCTTTCTAGATTGAGCTCCTTGATTTCAAAGGAGAAGATTTATTTGAAGATGGAGGCATTATCCGAAGAATCAAACAGAAAGGAGAAGGATATTCAAACCCAAATGAAGGAGCAACAGTAGAAAGTAAGTATCGCTGTGACAGTGAACTGGTCCTTAAAAATTGGGTTCCATTTATAGGGAGAAAAGGGAGGTTTCTTTCTAAAAATCTATTTATAGCAATAAACAATTGAATATAGCCCGAGAATAGTTTTAAATTCAACATTTATTTAATACTGACTTTATTTGGTAAATATTTATCTAGCATGCCCATGCCAGGTACTGTGCGAGCTTCTGCAGACCCAGAAGGTGAGGAAAAGGTAATCTTATCCATCAAGTCCCAAGTCTATTATGGACTCCTTGGTGTGCCAGCAACTATATTAGCTGCCTTACATATTTATTCATTTATTTCTTAAAATAACCTTACGAGATAAAATTTATTATCTCCAGATGAGGAAAATGAGTTCAGGAAAGTTATATAAATTGCACAGAGTACAGAGTTCTAAACAGAGCAGTTAGATTATAATGCCATTCAGAGCTCTCAAACCCATCTCACTGGCTTTCCTCAAGGTCAAAAAGTTTATTTTAGTTAGATCATAATTGATAATAGTGTTCATTCTATTCTGTGTAGGAAATCTGGGTTCAGGTTGCTTTGCCATTTACTGGATGACTTAAAGCTATTCTGTGTTTTTATTTGCTGTGTTGGGAATAAGGAGATACTGTCGAGGACTGGGATACCCAGTCACTCTTTGTTCCTCCCAGAGCCTGTTCTGTATACCATTATGTACATCACTTGCCACTTTATGCTGTAATCAGTGTTTACCCATTTCCCCAGTATGCACCTTGAGGACCAGAATCTTTCTTCATCTTTTTGTTTCCAGCATCACCTACAGGGCCTTACATGCATTTGGTGTTCGGTAGATGCTTTCTGCGTGGATAGATGTTTGAAAGATGCCATTCATTTGCTTCATAAAGCTGAAATACTTTAAAAAGGAGAGTTGTGAGAAAACAGAAATATTTCCACTAAGAAAACAATCAAAGCACTAAACAAGGGTGGCAATATGAACTATTATAAAAGGCCTATTTAAAATAGAGTCCAGGGTGCCTGGGTGGCTCAGTCAGTTGAGCATCTGCTTTCAGCTCAGGTCATGATCCTGGGGTCCTGGGATTGAGCCCCATATCAGGCTCTCTGCTCAGTGGAGAGTCTCCTTCTCCCTCTCCTTCTACCCTTCCCCCTGTTCATGTTCACTCTCTCTCTCTCTTGCTCTCAAATAAAATCTTAAAAAAAAATAAAAATAAGTTAGAGTTCCTTTGGAACAGTAAGCTAGAATGGTTGATTTTCTTATCTTTACTGTAGTATTTATTATTTGAGACCCGTGTTTCATTTTGGGGAGTCTGGAAGATTAGTTCAAATGGAGTTATTCATTTAGGTGGAAACAATTATAAATAGTATTACTATATTATTGCAGTTGAAATGTTTAGGTAGCTATCATTCATGGTAAGTTTTAGAATAAACGAAGAGGAGCTCAGATGTTAGAGAAATACATAGACCAGTAGTCAGAGAGAGGATTCTGGCTTCAGCGGACTCTAACTAACCCTTGAGTCTCTGGGCTTTAGCTTCCTTTCTTTACAGTGATCCTGTAGGTCCTGCTAGCACTGAGCATTCCATGATAGAATTCTAAATGTTTATGAAAGTCACAAGGATGATAGAAAATTATCTTTAGCAAGTACGTGAAAAGATTATCTATACTACACATTTTAATTTTTTAATGAAAAATTTCAGGCATATACAAAAATGGAGATTTTTCCCTATGTTACAGTTACTCCTCAGATTCAACAGTTTATAATGTATATTTCTAAACTGGAGGATTTTGGTAACCAAATTAAAAGGAAAAACTTTTCCCAGTTATAAACAATGCCGCAAAGCTACCACTGCAGAGTTAACTTTGGGGCAGGCTAAATTAAATCAGATCTTGCTTTTAGTAGTATTTTCAGTGGGAATCTTTATTTTCAACTTTCTGTTTTAAAATAATTTTCAACTTACAAACTGTGAAACTAGTACAGAGAATTTTCTTATATGCTTCAAGCTTTTCCTAATGTTCACATCATCCCTCACCACAGTACATTTATCAAAATCAGGAAATTAACAAGGAGCAATACTATTAACTGTTCTACAGATCTTAGGTGAGTTTCATCAGTTCCCACACTGATGTCCTTTTTCTGGTCCATGGTCAGATTCAGGATCTACTGTGATATGTAGTCTCTCCAGTCTGAGACAGTTGGATCAGTCTTTCTGTGATTTTCATTATTTTAGCACTTTTGAAGACAACCGTCTGGTTATAAAATATACTTCAGTTTGGGTTTGTCTGATTAGATTGAAGTTACACATTTTTTGGAAAAATATCATATAAGCAATAGTGTGCCTTTCTCAGTTCAATCATTATCAGGAGACATGTGATAGTGATGATGTAACTTGGGTCCCTTGGTTAAGGTGGGATCTGCCAAGTTCTGCTTTGTAAAATTTCCTATTTTTGCCTTTCTAAGTATCTCATTGGGAGAGAACTACTAGGAGATGGATGATCCCAAGATCTTCTTTTACATTACACCTTAACAGTGATTTTAGCATCCATGAATGATTTTTTTTCCCCATGGATGACTTTTGTATGCAACGGTTATAACTGTAGTATTTGCCTAATGGTGATTTTTCTATTTCCATTGTTCCTTCTTCAATGTAATTGGAATTCTGCTATAAGGAGGGGTTTCTCCTCCCCTATTTATTCAGTTGTTTATAATAGTATGGACTCATGGGAGTTTATTTTATTCTGTAGGTTATTATTCATTGCTATCTTATTTATGTTGTTGCTCAAATTGTCCCAAGTTTGGTCATTAGAAAGTGCTTTTCAACATACCTCCTGTGGTTTTTTTTAAAGCACTTCCTTAATTTTTCCTTTTTATTTCTCTCTCTCTCTCTCTTTTTTTTTTTTTTAGATTTTATTTATGGGTTGCATAGGTAGCTCAGATGGTTAAGCATCTGCCTTCAGCTCAGGTCATGATCTCGGAGTCCTGAGATTGAGGCCCATGTTGGGCTTCCTGCTCAGCAGGGAGTCTGCTTCTCCCTCTCCCCCTGCTCATTTTCTCTCTCTCTTTCTCTCTCTCTCTGTCTTTCTCTCTCTCTCTCGTTCTCTAAGTGAATAAATAAAAAACATTTTAAAAATTATTTTATAAAAAGATTTTACTTATTTATGTTAGAGTAAGCTGGGGGAAGGGCAGAGGGAGAGAATCCCAAACAGACTGTGCTTAATATGGAGCGCAACCCAGGGCTCAGTCCCACACCCCGAGACCAAGACTCTAAATGAAGCTAACAGTTGGATGCTTAACCAGCTGAGCCACCCAGGCACCTCAGTACTTCCTTACTTTTGGTACAGGATGCTCTCATTTGCCCTGGGGCTGGAATCAGCTATTTTTAAAGAAAATCTGATTTCTTTTATTAGAGAATAGTATTTAGAAACCAAGATCTGAGTGCTAGGTATACTCATACTATGGAATGTTATTGTTTCTAGAACCTCTCAAGTAGATGGATGTAGGAAATATGTGTGCCTCAATCTGCATAAATATACACAATCAAATTTATTCTTTACTAGTCTGTATATATATATATATTACAAACTATGAGTACATCCTAACCCTTCTATTTCCAATCCAACCACAGGTTCACTCTCACCTTCTCCCTTTGCTTATTTAAAACAGCTTTCTCCAGCAGTGAGAAACCTCACTCTCATTATCCACAATATATTTGCTTACTGCTTAATTATAGTTTATATAGAACGTAGTTTCAGAATTGCTAACCCACATCTTGTGAAAAATAAGCTTCCTAAAAATGGGAAATATTTGTGTACAGTTCCTTTAGTCATGAGCCTTAAAGCATACATGAAAACAACTGCTTTCCAACTTAGGTTAGTTCTTTTTCCTCACTCCCTTCAGTGTGGTTATGCTGTTCATTTATAATGCAGTTATGTTCATTTACATCTATGTTCCATTTAGGGTCCCACACACACTCTGGTTGATGTTTACTGTTTGTGTTTGGGGTAGGTGAAACATTACCGTGATTCTAAACTATACAAAAAGATATACACAGAAGTGTTTTTCCCCCTCATCTCTACTAACCTGTTCCCATTTCCTCATTATTTCCACCTTCCATCCTACCTACCTACCATTGGTCACCAGTCATATAAGTTCCTGGTTTATACCACCTGTATTTCTTCTGCACAAATGAGCAGGTACCTGCATTTTTTTCTCTTATGACCCCTTCCTTTCTGTATGAAGAGTAACTACTATCAATGGTTTTTAAAAGTATTTGAATAGTTCTTTATCTCATTTTACTTTTTTCTGTTTCCAAATATCTTAAGAAAGGGTAATGACTGATTGTTGTCTCTCATATTGTTAGGCTATACTTTCCTAATAAACAAATTGTTTATTTTTACTTTTTCTCCCCAAAAACCTTTTTTGGTTTACTGGAACAAATTGGTTTTATAAAACTATATTATATTTTCACTTATCAAGGGTAAGGTGTCCTGCTTTCCCTCTTTGAAACAAGTTTGCTGTGTGTGGGAGGAGGACAGAGGGTTGACTTAAAAGTGGTCTCTGTCCAAAACTATGATCACCTTGTTCTTTGGGAGTCTTCTTGGTCCTTACGGGTATCCCTATTCTAATAGCGTCACCTGTACACTTAGATTCAAAGCCAGTTCTGCAGTGAAGGAGAATGGGAGACAGTGGTGATCCATCATATAATATATCATTATAGATACACAAGAGTTACAGAGTGCCTGTCACTTCTATGTAAAGGTACAGTGAGTGGTCAGGGGAGGGGTGCACAGGCTTGGCAAGTGGTAGACTTGGTTTCTGAATCTTGGAATCAGTACCTGATATTCTTATGACTTGAGACAAGTTACTTGACTAGCTTGGGCATCCAGATTTGTCATCTATAAAACAGAAATGATAATCTTTTTTTTTAATAATCTTTTTATATGTAACACAGGGCAATTAATTTCTTTTTTTCTACCCTCCTTATTCTGCTTATATACTTTGTTTTGCTTCCTGAATATAGATTTAAGGAAGGAAATCCTTGACTCCTGTTTCTCTTATATCCTACATCTAATTCATTAGCAAATCCTTTTGGCTCTACCAGGGTTGACCTAGAACCCATTATTAATTTTTCCTTGTTGTCTTGTTTTCCTGTTGAACAACAGTCTTCAAATTAATTCTATAGCTCTTACTTATTTATTTATTCATTCATTTATTCATTCATGAGAGACACAGTTAGAGAGGCAGAGACATAGGCAGAGGGAGAAACAGGCTCCCTGAAGGGAGCCTGATGCGGTACTCAATCCCAGAACCCTGGGGCCACGCCCTGAGCCAGAGGCACTCAACCGCTGAGCCACCCAGGGGTCCCAATTCTATAGCTCTTAATACTAATCGTACTTAAGTTGTATTTCTCTAGGATATTTGTTTGGTTTTTGAAAAATAAAGTTATGGACTGAAATCAAAAGGCTTTTCTGACTTGTGATCTTTTACTTCAATTACTTTGTATTTGGAATAAGGGAGAAACTTATGTTAGTTGACAGGATTTATTCTTCCTCAAAGAAATATTTTTAAAGATTTTATTTATTTGAGAGAGCATGGACACAAGCAGGGGGAGGGGCATAGGGAGGAGGAGAAGTAGATTCCTGGCTGAGCTGGAGGCAGGTGCTTAACTTGACTCAGCCAGCCAGGGTTCCTCCTCCTCAAATTTTTACCCTCTCTGTTAGGATCCTAATAATTGCAAATCAACTTTTAGATTCTGTTCCAGTGTGCTTTTTCTTATGTCGATTAAGATGACCATCTTGTAATTTTATTCAACCTTGTTCTTTTTCCATTAAAAAAAAAGTCAGTGTTCTAAGGTAGTCTAATTGACATTGAGATGATGGATATTTTAGTCATCATACTTTAGTTGGCAGTAGAAGGTACATTGTTACCTTTAAGCTTTGCTTTCTTAGAAATCTAATCTCACTGACTTCAGGTTCTAAATAGCTACCACTCTTCCTTCCCCAAGCCCCCTGTCTTTCACATTTTTGATTTGTTAACCTCAGTGCTTAGAGCAGACACATCAAAATGCTGGCTGTATGTGGCCGTCTTGCCCTACAGTGCTTTCACCATATTTGAATGGAAAAAATGCAATCGCCAGTGTGTTCAAATGTGAACATTTCAGCAGAGCCATCTGCAGGATTCAGTTTGTTGGAATACCCTTCCTTCCTACCTCCTTTCGCTATTCAGATCCCAGTGAATAAGAGACAGGCAAGGGGTTTGGAGAATGATTTCATAAAAGAGTAAAAAAATCCATAATCATGCTGGAAAATAGGAAGAATGCAAGAAGTGGATCAGAAATTATGAAGAATTTCTAGAATATATAAAGTAAATAAAATTAGACTGATGGAAACTAAACTCAGGAAATCCAACTCAAAACAGGTGTAGAGAAGTTCTCTGGAGAGGTACATACCATTCTCAACAAACTTGGGCAGAACTCCAAGCACACAGTCGGCTGGTGCAAGGGAGCCAAAGCAGGCTATGGGGCAATCATCATGGTTGTTATAAAACAATATGGAACAGCTGGGGCAGTAAACTTTAGTAGCAGTACTCAACTTTAGCTGAATTTAGAATTACCCGGGGAGTTTTTTTTTAAATCCTGATGCCCAGACCAGTTAAATAAGAATCTTAAATCTCACAGGCTGGAACTCCAGGCACAAATTTTTAAACTCCCCAGGTGATTCTAATTTGCAGCCAAGGATTGAGAATTACTCTAGGGTCTGGCTGTGTCTTTGCTCCTGGGCTAAAGTCAGTAAGGCCAGATTTCCAAGTTAAAATAGGGATGTGCCTCAGAAGACTCCATGTGTTAGGCCTTGGCCTAGAGAAAAAAGACATAAAGTATCTTTGAACTTTTAAAGCAGATTTGAATGTGAAGAAAAGTGAAAAAGCTCTGCACAATAGTAAATAGGCTCAAGTGTTTTGCTCCTGAAGACTTTTTTGTATATCACCGCTGGGGAAAGGTATCCCCAGCCTTCATGTGCACATCATGCTCAGCTCATAGTAAATGCTCAGTAAATATTTCTGGTATTTCTGGTAAATATCTCTCCACGCAGACATCTTCACAAACAGCCCACCTCTTTGGGGAAAAGCCTACCATGGAAATGTATCTAACCACTAAGAAAAACTGTGCCAGATAACGACAATCATTTGATCTTACTGAATCCTTCCTTTATAACATGACCAGATAACAAAGAAACATCACCAAGTACCGTGAGAAAAAGAAGCACCAACATGGACTAAGAAGAAATAGAAGAGAATTTTTAAAATACTACAAGGGCGGGTGGGCGGGGCGGGGGGCACTGAGCAGCTCAGTCAGTTAAGGGTCTAACTCTTGATTTTAGCTCATGTCATGATCTCAGGATCCTGGAATCAAGCCCCATGTCGGGCTCGGCGCTCAGGACAGAAGTCAGCTTGTCCCTCTCCATTTGTTCCTCCCCCTACCCCCATGTGCACACGTGCATGCTCTCTCTCCCTCTCTCTGAAATAAATGAAAAATGAAAAAAAAATAAGATACTAATTACTGTCTTCAGAAATATATAACGGGACATTAAATTCATAAGTCAAAAACCTGGCTTCTCTGAAAAAGGAAAGTGAAGATAAAGTTTCTGGAAATTAAAAATATTATTATCAAAACTGGAATTCAGGGGAAGGGTTGAAAGGCAAAATGGGCAGTCCCAGAGTTCTGAATTGGTGATATAAAAAAGGTAGTCTAGGGATCTCTCAGAACATAGAGTGAGAAAACCCAAAGATATGGAAGGTGGAAGAAAGAAGATAGGGATGAAAAAATCAAAGACCATTTGAATCTAATTAAACATGTAATAGTAGAAACTTTCCTAAAGATAGAAGAGCTTCAAAGGTTGAAAGGGCCAGTTGAGAGTGTCCTACAGCAGTAAAGAGTGCTTTTTCACCTAGATACATTCTGGTAAAATTTCTTAATTCCACAGCTTAAAAGAAAATTTTGAACTTTTCCAGGTAGGAACAAACTCTGAGCAAAGGAATGAGAATCAGAATGACATCAGATTTATTCATGACACTAAATACTACATGACATCGCTTTGAGTATTACAACTATGGGGTGTTTTTTTTTTTTCTTTTTTCTTTTTTTTTAATTCATGAGAGATAGAAAGAGAGAGAGAGAGAAGCAGGCTCCATGCAGGGATCCTGACGTGGGACTTGATCCTAGGTCTCCAGGATCACACACCCTCGGCTGAAGGCGGCGCTAAACCACTGGGCCACTGGGGCTGCCCGCAACTGTTGAGTATTTTGAACCTAGAGCTGTATACTCAGTTCATCCTTTAAGAACAAAATCAACTTTTTGGAATATGCAGAATTATATCCTTTTTGAAAAAATACTGTAGGATATACTAAAATAACACAAAAAATAAAGCCAAGAAGTGAAGACTTCAAGGCATAAGCAACATTAGTGAGCAAAAAGAGTACTTCCCGTGTCAGTAAAGTTGCATTTAACTTAACAGATCCCTGAAATGGCAAAAATACAATGTTAAAAATAATGATAACAATCTAGAACTAGTCTCTGGATCATTTTAACAAAATGTGGTGCAGATGGGCAATGGAGAGGGGAGGCAAAATTGTCTAAAATGATTTTTCTTGGGGCACCTGTGTGGCTCATTTTGTTGTGTCCAACTTTTGATTTCGGCTCAGGTCATGATCTCAGGGTGGTGTGATTGAGCCCTACTTTGGGCTCCATGCTGGACGTGGAGTCTGCTTGATAATTCTTTCTCCCTCTCCCTCTGCTTCTCTACCACCACCACTACCCCTCAGGTATGCGTTCTCTCTCTCTCAATAAATAGATAAATCAAAAACAAAATGGTACCAACAATTTTGAATAGAGAAATTAGTTCATGTATGTACATGTTGAGATCTAATAGAGCTATGAGGGTTCTTTGGTTTTGTTTTTCACATGCTTTTGAAGTATTTGTGAATGTCCTGGTAAATTTTTTCCAGTAAGAAAGCAAATTCTTGAAACCACTTTATTATATGTTTTCACAAAAAAATATAGTATGGCACTTGGTCTAAAATGGACAGTGTTTATTCTTTTAAATATCTTGTTTATGTAGCTTCTTCTAGAAAGGCATATTCAAGTCTTCAGGTAAAATAAAATCCTCATAGAAATAGTCCTTTTTTGTTATTTAAAAAAAATCCAGCCAATGAATCATTTATTTTAAAATAGTGTTAAAGGACAAAAGCTCCATATCAGTAAAAACTTTAAATAGCTCTTGGAATTTATTAAAAATAGGAGTACTGGGCAGGCCCCTGTGGCTCAGCGGTTTAGCGCCACCTTCAGCCCAGGGCGTGATCCTGGAGACCTTGGAGACCCACGTTGGGATCCCTGCAAGGAGCCTGCTTCTCCCTCTGCCTGTCTCTCTCTCTCTCTCTCTCCTTTCTCTCTCTTTGTGTCTCTAATAAATAAATAAAATCTTTAAAAAAAAAAAATAGGAGTACTGACCAATATTCAAACAGGAAAATTCCTATGAGTGAAAATTACTACTATTTTCCTTAAGGCCCTGTTTCAAACTCATTGTTAAGTAAATATTAACTTTCTGGCCTTGAACTCTGTGGTAGACATTATGAGGTACAAAAGAAGTGTAAGACATGGCCTTCACCTCACCTACTTTTAGTTCCATTCATACTGCAACAGTGTTCTCCCTGGAGCCATTCAGTGGCTTCTTGTATCCAGGTTCTAAAACATGTTTAATCTGGTCTAAATTACCACTAATTGCAGGAAAATAATCCTAGCTAACTTCCATTGGGTTCATCTCTGTGCATCCAAGCAGATAACAGTGGTCTCACACAGGAGATCCCGGACGTGAAAATGAAGGAATGCCGGCTGCTGGGCCCTGATCTAATCCTCTCGGCAACAATGAGTTAGCTGGAATTATTTTGTGGTTGAAGAAACTGAGCTTCAGATAATTTAGATGACCTTGCCCAAAGCCACTACTATAAAGCGGCAGGATGATACTGGAGTCCACGTCCGACCAAAGTGCTGTCCCTGTGTAAAGAGGGGAGTGATGAGGGCTTGTGTTGGGGTAGAGTTTATCACTGTGCATGTGCCTCCTATTCAGATGAAAATCTATAATCCAGTTGCATGGATTCTTCTATTCAGGTAGCCGGGGTGCCTGACTGTCCTGGGTAGGTAGCATCTGCCCCTTAGTTCTGTCAGCTGGTATTTGGTCCTCTCCCACGGTATAAAGTGGTGCCAAGGAAGGGGGAGGCAGTGCGGGGGACTTTGACCACCATGCTTGATGGGAACAGTTTCTCTTCTAATCAGTGATGAATATGCCTCTCTTGATTATAGAAATCCATCTCTGTTTCCTCATTTGCCGTTTCAGGGGGTCATTAAGAATCCACTGTCTCTTGGATGTTCAGCTCTATTAGGCAGGCAGAAACTCATTTGGCATGGATTAGGCAGCAGAGAAAACCCTTGCCATATGGGAGTAACCTGTCACAACCTGGTTTTCTCTGGCGAGATGACTGGTCTTGTCTAGTAGTAATGCCATTACAGCATTCCCATTCAGATCCCCATGACCCAGTAATTGTTTTGGGAATGAGTGCAAAGCTATCAGACACCAGCTACTATAATTAGAAAAGGGAAAAGCAGACACTTAGCAGAGCTAGCGTCTCTAGGCTGGAGCACTTACAGCACTGGTTTTTTTGGGTGTTGTTGTTGTTGTTTTTAGGTTATGGAGTCTCCTTCTCAGTTTTGCTTCCTAAAATACAAATTCTACAGTTTTTGGGTTCTTGCATTCCAGTTTTTGTTACTGCAGTACACTCTCTTTCCTTTTCCCCCCTATTTTAATCAGAGTACAAATTGCTGTCAGCACATCGAGTTCATGTGCCAGCCACATTCAGAACAGGGTGTTCTGTGCTCTTCAAAACAAAATTGCTCTAGGGCAGTAAGAGAACAATAAGTCAGAGCTCCAGTTTAAGTGATGTTTTGCAGCAGACCCGGCTTACTTGATGTGGTTACACTCGGATTGCGCAGCAAAGCTCGGGTAATTTCATTTGGTTTGACTTCATGGGATTTGGAGGACCTCCCCCCTCCAAGTTACATAGACTTTAAGTCCAGAGAAAATGTTCCTTTTTAACTTGTGTATTTTTTTTCCTCTACCAAAAAAGCCCTAAGTAGAAGCATCCTGTATGTACTTTTATTCTCTTTGGGCACGTCATAGATCATTTACTTCCCGTAAATCATGCTGGTTGGAATTAGCAACAGACCTCCTGAGCCCTAGAGGCCAAGCTCCCAGTGAGTCATGTTAGTTATTATTAAATATTTATTAAGTGAGTATTTGCACTAAGAGATGCAAGGTCAAAAGCAACCACACGTCTTCCTTAGCCAGAGTTGCTACGGTTTCCTTTGGTATCGATTGTTGAGACAATTAAAAACAAACAAACAAAAACAAAAAACAAAAAAAGCTGAGCACCGGACCTGTAGGAGCCAGGCACGTTTACTTTACATCTATCACCATGAAGGGGGGCCTCTGCTGTGGCAGTCCATGGTGCTCATTTCTGGGGCTCCAGGGTACTGTGTGAGTTCTTGTCAGCAGTCTTGTAGAACTTGTCACACCAGTGTTCTGAGTTTAGAAACCAGTTAAGAGAGATAGCCTTTGCTACTTATAGATGTAAAGAATCAATGGGCTGTATACTCCCTGAGGCTGTGGTACCTTCTCTTACTCTGACATTCCAGATTAAAAGGTAGTGGTTTTATATATACATATGAACTGGTGTGTGTGTGTATGCTTGTGTGTGCGCGTGCATGTATCGGTTTAAGATTTTTATGGTACTGTACGTAGTGTTCAACTCCAACTTAGAAGAGTTAGATTTAACAGAAAAAAAATTTAGCCCATATAATAAAGTAGTAAGTACAAGAGTTATTGCAGATTTTTGCCTTCCTACCAGGTGGCCATAAACGCTAGTTTTATCATTTATTGTCTCTCTTAGGCTAGCTGTTTTCATCATAGTTTGCTTACTTTCCTTATAATTTGAACTTGTTTTTTCAGCTTGCTTGCTTCACTGATCTTTCCTAACATGTTGATTAGTAGCCAATCTTTCCCCCCTCTAATATGATGGGTTGTCCCCATAAAAAGAACTTCTGAAATTATTTATATAATTTTAACATCAAGTACATGAATCAAGCTGTAAACTAGCCTAGGAAACTGACACACAGGCAGGAATCCTTTGCAGAGTCTCTGGATTTCCTGTTTTGAAAACATTCAAACTTGATCAACCAAAAACCACAATGAATGTACTGATAGTTTCCTCCTCCACTAAATGTACTCTCCTTTAGGGAGGAAGATACTTCTAACAATAAACCTCTGACAGAAAAATCTGTCAGCTAAGTTGTGAAGTACTAGGATAAGTCTCAATACTTGAGAATATTCCATAATTCATAAGCTGAAATGCACTTTGCTCAGCAGTTTTTTGTTTTTGTTTTTATGATACTTCATGAAAAGTATCATCACATGAGTCTCCATCAATATCTTGGGCAGATTTTAAAGTATTTTAGAGCATAAACTTTTCAGAACTCTCAGTTCCTTTAGTAACAACAGCTTTTATTTTAGTAAAAATGTCTTAAGCTTTAGACACCTTTCAGAACCTCTCTAGATGTATTTGAAAATAATTGAATTTATTTTGAAAATATTTTCTAATTCAAAAGAATTTTCTATGTGCTGTAAGTTGGTTGAGTTTTATTTTACCTAGAGCATTCCAAAAGTGACTGTTAGGATCATCTACACTTATGACTGTGGGACATAGAGCCAAATTCCTATATGTCAACTCCACCCTGAGAGCCACTGTATTTCTTACCTTTGTTTGGAGGGTCATGCCTCCCTCCAATTTGACCCAAGTTGCTTAAACTCCATCCTACATCTGTGATGGAAGCACATCAGGAAGGTCTTAATCCTAGTAAATCAGAAAAGGGTAAAGAGCTTTGAAGCATAAATGTCTAGGTGACATCATGGCTCTTGATGTCTATTCTACCACTGTTTACTTTTCAAAGTTTCTCTAATTTTTCAGGCCTGGGCTTAAAGGGTAACATGATCAAATGATAAGCTGCAGGAATTAGCTTTGAAGCTTGGTTTCTGGCCTATATCGAGAACTATATCACTGGGTCATGGATTTATAAAATTATAGAATTTCAGAGGACCTTTGAGATCATGTAATTCAAAAGTAGAGTAAGTTGGAATTGAATTTGTATTTGTAAACTAATAGTTGTCTCATGAAACAAGTATAACAAAATGAGTAAGCAATGTCTTAAGCAAGGTAAAGTTAAAGAAAGCAGTAGAAAAGAAGTGTTTTAGGAAATTGTTACATTTCAATCTAGGCCATTATATTACAGAAATTAGAATAAGGAATTTTCTTAGGAAAGACCAATTACTACATTGCTTGATGACTGCTGTGCTATTGCATGAGCCATCCGTTTTTCTTACTGAATCAAAGACCTAAATGGAAGAGAATGATATGAAAAATAAATGGAAAGATTCAGAGTTGTTTGTCTTAGAAAAAAAGTCAATAGATCGAGAAAAATACACAGACCTAAATGTGTCTAAATGTGTTTTTCCTATTTTGTCTTGAAGAAACATAAAATAAAAGCTCCTTGTCTAATATGAAATTACCCTGGGAATAATCTGAGTGAGTTTGAGTAGAACGGGTAATCAGGCCCCAAGAAATTGACCTCTTAACATTTAAGAAGAGATAGTTCAATAATTTGATTTGTGAAGTTATAGTAGACTAATAATTCCTTCACACTTTACAGTTATCACTCCACTAAGGGCTATAGCTATGATATAGTTATTGATGACATTGGCTTTGGGTTTTCTGTTTACTCAAATTTATTTGTGAATGAGATTAGAACTCTTAAGAAGAGCTTCTTTATGCAGTTAACCTTTGTTTATCTTTGGGGAAATAGTCATTTAGTTCTTTTTTTCCAAGCATCTGAAGTCAAGATGTCATAAATGTTTAAGTCGCTATATACTTGATATTAAATTTGTGACACCTTGATAATTATCTATCAAATATTTTAGCATTTCTTGATCCTGTGTTACAGGTGAGGAAATCTGTCATATAGTAGGTTAAACCTGTGTTTCCACTTTGTTTTAGTATCCACTAAGCTATCTTATTATTTTTTTAAAATTCATTTATTTATTTTAGAGCCTGAGTCGGGGAGGGAGAGGATGAGAGGGAATTCTCAAGCAGACTCCCTGCTGAGTGTGGAGCCCAAGCCTCTGAGATAATGATCTGAGCCAAAAGAGCTGGCCACTTAACCAACTGAGCCACCCGGGTGCCCCCAGCCTATCTTGTTGATACAGTTGTTGATAATTACAAGCTTAAACTTAGAAAAAAATAGGATTACCCTTAAATTTTCAGACTGGGTAGACTAAGTGTCAACAGGACATACCCCATTTGTCTCTGGATGAAATGAGAAAGGGGAAATAAGCCTTTATCCCTTCCCTAAATTAGCAAGCCCTGCGGAGCTCCTTTATTGACAGACCTGTCTCCTCTCCTTCAGTCCACCTGGAAGGCCGCTGTGATGGCAGGATGTTTGATTGCAGAGATGTGGTCTTCATTGTTGGGGAAGGAGAAGACCATGACATTCCAATTGGAATTGACAAAGCCCTGGAGAAAATGCAACGGGAAGAACAATGTATTTTATATCTTGGACCACGGTAAGGAGCATACCAGTTCCATACACAGTGAAGTTACCTAAAGGACGGAGATTTCAGTGTGTGTGTGTGTGGTATATGAAGGTGGTCTACTTTCATTCTTTTGCATGTAGCTCTTCAGTTTCCCCCACACCATTTATTGAACAGACTGTTTTTTTCCTCCATTATATAGTCTTGCCTCCTCTGGCATAGATTAATTGACCAAATAAGTGTGGGTTTATTTCTGGGCTCTCTTGTCTTGTTCCATTGAGCTGTGCATCTATTTTGTGCTAGTATCATACTGTTCTGATTACTACAGTTTTGTAGCATATCATGAAGTCTGGGAGTATCATACCTCCAGGTTTGTTCTTTCTCAAAATTGCTTTGGTTACATAGAGTCTTCTGTGGTTCCTTATAAATTTTAGGGTTATTTGTTCTAGTTCTGTGAAAAATACTCTCGGGGGGCAGCCCGGGTGGCTCAGTGGTTTAGTGCTGCCTTCAGCCCAGGGCCTGATCCTGGAGACCCGGAATCGAGTCCCATGTCGGGCTCCCTTCGAGGAGCCTGCTTCTCCCTCTGCCTGTGTCTCTGCCTCTCTCTCTCTCTCTGTGTTTCTCATGAATAAATAAATAAAATATTTTTAAAAAATACTCTTGGTATCTTGATAGAAATTGCATTGAATCTGTAGGTTGCTTTGGATAGTATGGACATTTTAATAGTATTAATACTTCCAATCCAAAGGCATGACACATCTTTCCATTTGTGTCATCTTTAATTTCTTTTATCAGTGTTTTATATTTGTGACAAAATGGATAGACCTAGAGGGCATTATGCTAAGTGAAAGAAGTCAGACTGAGAAAAATACCATATGATTTCCCTTATATGTGGAATCTAAAAAACAAAACAAATGAACAAACAAAACAATCAAATACAGAGAAGGAACTGCTAGTTGTCAGAGGGTTTGGGGGGGTTAGGTGAAATATGCAAAGGGGGAATTAAGAGATACAAATTTATGGTTATAAAATCAATCACAGGGATGAAAGGTACAGCACAGGGAATATAGTAAATAATATTGTGCTGATATTACATGGTAATGGATGGTAACTGTACTTATGGTGAGCATAGTGTAATATACAGAATTGTCAAATCACTATGCTGCACACCTGAAACTGATACAACATTGTATTCAACTATACTTCAATTTTAAAAAAACAAAAACAGATACATTTGCTTTTGCAATCAACATTTTAGTTTTTTTCAGTGAAGTTAATGCTAACGGTGGAAACAAATCAGTCTACAGTTAAGTCATGGAGTGAATTAATAGGCCATATAGTATCACAAAGATCTGCAAGCCTGTTTACTTGATTGTTGTGTGTCAAGGATAGGACTGACAGGCAAGTTTTGCTGTTTTATTTGTTTTGCCTGCTTTATTGCCAAGACAGGAAGCTATTGGCTCATCTCATGTGCTTCTCTAGGCCCCCTCTTTCCTTTTCTCTAAATTAGGTGGGAGGTAGTAAAACATGTGAGGGTTGGAAGTAGAAGAAACATTTGGATGATTTATTACCACTTGAATTTGTGCCACCTGTTCTTATACAGAGCCTCTGAAAAAAAAAAAGTGTTCTTCCTGAATCTAAAGGCAGCGGAGATGACTCATTTTTGCCTAAATTTTTCCCATCATAAGGATATCCATTAGCACTTCCCAGCTTAGAACTATCAGACACTAACAGTCTCTCTTATGAAAACATGTTTGGTATTATTTTTAGACCTAAAATTATACCAATCTAACCCTTCTATCTTGAGAAAGGGACCCTTGAGAGAAACCAGGGTGTTTTGATTCTGTTTGCATGAAAGTGCATCTGCTTATCTGGAGTTTCCTCCCACTCTAGCTCCTTGGATTTCAGTCCCTAGAGTTTGAGTTATTGAGAATCTGGATGGCTTGCACTTACCAATAGGTACCATCATGCCTTTTGTACAGTTGCTTGCCTTTTAGGAGCCTCAGAAGTAATCCAGTGGCATATTCACCTTTGCCCTCATAACTTGAGCTCTGATCCTACTTCTCATGGGTGGGTTTGGCCAGGTCTCCAAATGCTCTATACCTTGATCTGTTTTAGAGCCTTCAAGGAGGCACCATTTATTTCATATCTTCTTTTTCTCTGTCATCCTTTTTCCACTACTGTATTCCTGCTTTAGTGTGTTTTATTTACATTTACCCTATAGTTGTATTTCACCTTCAGGGGAACTTATTTCTCTTATTCTAGAAGGAACTATTCTTACTCCAGTAGAGCATAGAGAGAGCTTCTCCTCCATATCCAGGTAATATCTCATTATTTTTAATCTAGCTTTCTACAATTATAGTTCTAGACTCATATAAAGAGAGTGGTATTTATGTCCACTGTATGCTTTCAGGTTTAAGTTCTACAGTATCTACCATATAAAGTTGTGGAGGTCTAATGAATGTGAAGAACTTTGCAGAGTGCCTGACACATAAACTCTCAGTACATTAGCTGTTATTGCTGTGGTGACTATTTTTCTATTCTATTTTACCCTCAGACTACAAGAAAAAGGAAACCCTGTTTTAACATAGGATAAATTTTTAAAATATTTTCAATCATAAAAGTAATCAAGTTTTAATAAATTTCTAGGTATAAGTTTTTTCATATGTCTCATGGTAAATAACTCATCACAGTTAGAAAGGAACATACTCTCTTCAAGATTACTCTTGAGGAGTAATATAAAATGCACACTCTGTGGTGTAAGGCTTTGCGTAGGTTCACTACATAAGACTAGCCATATAGGTAGACCATCCCCACACCAAGCGGTGTGAGTGCTCGCAGTGGGCTTACTTGTCTTGCTCAGATCCCCACACAGCACGGAATACTGCATTTGAGTGTCACTGTACATGTGGCTGCTGCAAATGCACACTCTATAGTTGTCTCACGTCATCTGCGTTTCATTCTCTAGAAAATGTTCAGGGCACACCTCTGCGACTCTGAGAGACTCCTTGGTAGGATATTTTCGTAATAAACTCATAAAACACTTCCACAGAACCCGTTTTCTTTCTTCTCAACAGAAGAGTGTCTTATATACAGTGTTTAATACTGTGACCTGTTGTTTGTTTTAGGTAAGGTACAGCTAGTTACAGTGTTTTTGCTCCCTTTCCTTGTGTTTCTGTCCTGCACCAGTCCCAAACAAAAAGACAGGCTGCCAACAGCCATGATGTTTAATTATGAGGCAGTGTGGGTTTAAAAATAAACAGTTTTCTGGGGACACACAGAGTCTGAATTTAAATCCTGGCTCTGCCACTGACTTTTTGTGTTAACGTCCAGAAACACTCCCTTCTGAGCCTCAGTTTCTTTATCTGTAAAAATGAAGCAGTCGATAAGCACTTGTGGTACTTCTTGTATGCACATGAAGCCTTCATGGTCATGTGCAGATACGTTTTGTATCTCTGCTGTCTGCCGTTAATTCAAGAACATTAATACCAACATTAATACTAGATTCCTTCTGTTACTGTAACCCAGCTTTCGTCTTTGGGCTAAGTCCGGGAATTCCGTTTGTGGCGTTCTGTCTTTCAGTCAGATGAATTTGTGTGCCGTGGGCCCTTGGTTACCCAGGCCAATCTGACATAAGTCAGACAACTGTCTGTATAGCTTGGAAGTCAGGATAGATGCTCCCAAAACAGCTTGGCTTGTGGGCTTTCACCTCCCTGGGGTGGTGTGCTTCACATAAATCTTCATGGAATCTCTCCATTCGAAACCAGGAGAGATTGTAGATATAAGGTCTATAGTCAGTCTTCTTTAATCCAGTTGATGATGAATCAGGACAGTTTGGTGCATTCCTTGACCCAGCCCTCCCCGCCCCACCCCCCCCAGCCTTGGGACTTCAATTCACAAGTGCCCCTAAGGCAGCTTGTCTCATCCTCAGCACTGTTGACATTGTGGGCCAGATATTTCTTGGTTGTGGGGGCTGTTCTGTGGCTTGTAGGATATTCTACCCACTAAATGCTAGTAGCACCCCTGTGGTTGTGGCAAACCCTAAATCTCTAGATACTGCTAAATGTCTCTTGCAGGGGTGGGGATTAAAATCACCCCTGTCAACAGTCACTAACCTAAGGCAAGTGTCAGACTATCAATTATTGGGTTTGTACCTGTTTAGCACAGGGCTCCAAATACCACATGCTGTCAGTACAGATGATCTGCAAGGACTCCCCTATCCATCTAGTTCCCAACAGTTAAGGAATGTTTGCTATCTACCAAATGGTAAAAACCAAATAGATGTATAGGTCTAAGAGCTCCAAGTAGAAAACTAGTCATGACTGCCTAAAATTAGCCACTGGTAATTATGTCCTCTTTGATTTCTTCGCTGAAAATACCCTTTGCCCTGCTATTAAAACTACCACACCTCATTCCTACCAATTCTCTTTGTATCTCTGTACCTCTCTCTGGCTCCAGCTTTCATTTTCTTGTGTAATAGCAGAGGTGAGTAAGCATTTTCTTCCTGAAAAATCCAGGCAAGAGGTAAAGAGGGTGGTATAAGCCACAAGATATGAGTGTTCTCTGCCCACCCCACCCCCAGTCATTTTGCCCCAGAGAAAATGGGAGGTTTTAGCATCCATCTGGTTTTGCCATCCTTTTGGGTTTACTAAGTTATCTTGCAGTAGCATTCCCTATACTCAAGAGTAGTTTAGCATTGAAACAGATGGGAACAGAATATATTCCAGTGAACACTTTCATGATGATATGCTGGGCATTGTACTGAATGCTGGGAAACCATTGGACCAGACAGACAACGCCACCAGAATTGCCATTACAGGAGATATGTGCTTTTTGAATGCTCTAGGTTTGTTTAAAGACCTTCAATGACCTGGAAGAAAATAAAAACAGAAAAGCAATTTATATACCTTCAGTCATGTTCTTTGGTAAGTTTTGGCTAACAGATGTAGTGTTTTATAGTGTGATAGCCACAAAGCTATGAGAGCATTTTTCTTGATGAGGTGTTAGAGCTTGCCAGGGCTGTTCTTTATGATTATACATTTGTTCTATCATTTGTGTGTTCTGGTGTGCTTTTAAATGTCTTGCAGAAATACTGGGAAGATTAATTTCCTTCCTGATGTGTGAGCCTTCTTCCCTTCCTCTATTTACCTGACTGGAAGTGATACTACTGGAGGGAGACTGCACTTTAAAGTTAAAAGCTTATTAAAATATAGCCTCTAATGAACAGCACTGTAACAATCACAGTGCCTGTCTTCTCTGTGCTGCTGATAAAGCTTCGGGGAAAAGTCCTGATAGCCAGACAATGGCTATTTTATACAAAGAACTAGATATGAAATCAGCAGAGGAAAAGGCAGTGAAATTTAAAATCACATCAAGGAAGATTTCCCAAGTAGTACAGGTGTTACATTACATGTGCTGGTGAAGGAGAAAAGAAAACTAAATCTAGCCTGGTTTCTTCAAGAGCCACAGAGCGACACTTGGCACTGTATCTTCTGATCCACAGCTGGTTTGTCTTCAGGGTCCCTGATGTGTGTAGTGTCCAGATGAGAGCTCTGTACTACTGTGATGCCTCAAAATACCAAAGGCAGTGCCTGGAAATACATCAGTTCTTTTTAAAGTTGTTTTTTTTTGTTTTGTTTTGTTTTGTTTTTTTTTTACTCTCTGTTTCAGATATGGTTTTGGAGAGGCAGGGAAGCCGAAATTTGGCATCGAGCCTAATGCTGAGCTTATATATGAAGTGACACTGAAGAGCTTCGAAAAGGTGGGAAAATACCCGCTTCTCTGAAATCATGGTAGATTTCCTCTCCACCAGCTCCCTATAAGTGACAATTGGATATCATTAAGTGGTGTGGATGGATGGTGTTTATTCGTATGTTGTGCTTTTCGTGACCAAGTTTGTCTCTTGTCTTTGACACTGCTCCCAGAGTACGAGAGAGCTGATAGCGCACAGCTGATACACAGCAGAGGAGCTCAGTGTTCTTATTTTGTTCCTACGTGTCAGCCTTTTTTTTTTTTTTTTTTTAGTTTTAGTTTTTTGGGTAGAATCCAAGACTTGTTCCCTTATTTGTTCCTAGACTTGTTCTTTCTGTACTTTTTTTCCTGGGTTGAAGACAAAAAGGTTCACATTCTTCTGCCAAGCAGCTCCTTGGGGGAGTGGGGTGCAATTTTCCATTGTTGAATGGATCATACCCCTCTCCAGAGTCATGGAGAGGCCTTCACTGTGGCTCCAATTTGTTATCCAAAGTGCAGGTCTTCCTGGGCCCCCAAACTCTGTAACCAGGGACAAAAGAGACAAACCTGCTGACCCTCTGGCCTTTCCTTTTTCCACACACCCAAGTGTAAAAAAAGAGTCTGTCTGTTGCCTGGGGTGGCATACCTCCTGGCGCGTGTCTTTATCCCAGGCCTACCTCTGGAGGCTCCCATCAGCAGCTTCACCAGTCACACATAAAGCCTGTGTCTGCACTAGGTATGCCATCACATCCAACGAAGTCCCCCTGCATCACCACGACCCCACCCTGCCCGGAGAGTTTCAAGAACTGCATTTTGAATACCTTTTTTAAATTCCCACAATGTTGTCTCTATGCTCTCTGTACATTAAGCTGTGGACTAGAAATGTGACTATTTACATTTTATTAGACTTAGTCAGGAAACAGTTGTCCTGTAGGGCTGTAACTTCGGACTAAGACAGGGAAGACTGCTTTGGGATTTTCCCCCAACAATGATGTTCCTGATCATACCCTTCACACTCCGTGTTCCCCAGAGTAAACATAGGCTGTTGTCATGACCATCGCTAATTGTCCAGTTACCTCTCCTGAAGGCCTGCCAGCTCAGCGCTGATCCTCCAAAGCTGTCTTCATAGCACAGTGTTTTTTATTATTAAAGGGAGAGAAAATAATCTTTAGCATATGGTTATTTAGACCTTTGGCTTTCCTGTTTCCATTTAATCAAGTAACCCACAGCCCCTTCCCATCCACAGTTCAGTGGACATTGAGGAGCGTTCTCACTGTTGTGTGCAGGAAGCAAGCCTGCATGCACCTCTTGCTCCAAGGAGTTGTTCATGAAACACTGCTCCATATATTTGAAACCATGTGAAAGTGTGATGTTGGAAGCAACATGATTTATATCTCTGCCTCATAGTAGTAAGAATGTATTTATACTCTGAAAAGACTGAACTCCATATAAAAAAAATGCAAAGGGCCCTTGTTACTAGATTTTTAACTAACAGAGCTAAATTGTTAGAAGCAACATAAGGTTGCCAGAAAGACTAGTAACTGTCATTATTCACTCGGTGGGGCGGGTGGCAGCAGGAAAACATCACTAATTATTTTTTTGAATAGAGAGAATTTCACAGTTACCCACTAGAGTTTCGTAATTCCTGTGTAGTAAGTAGCACTAACACAGCCACTGTCTTTTTCCCTAAAGCATCCCAGATTGTTCTCTTGACTCTTGATGCTCCCTTGAAATCCACTTATTCTTAATGAAAGTGAAGTTATCTCTGGATTCCTTTCTCTAATGGTGGAGAGAAATAATACACATGATCCAAAAGCAAATGGTCATGAAATCCTTTGCAACATTTCTACATCAGCTTTATCTTCCCTCTTATGTATTACTTGAAATCCCCTAGGTATCTGTCTGCAGGTTGACTGAGTTTGGACACTTTAGTGCATACCTGGTTATTTCAAAGTAGAGAGACAACAATGTGACCTGGCATTTAAAAAATTCTGTGTGAATATGCAGCCATGACTTGACTACATAGTGGTCCCATTGTAGAGTTTGAAACACTGAGTCTTGAGAGAAACAACTTGCTGATGTTGTAATGGCAGTTGGGGCAGGGGGGGGACACTGGGTTTTATTATTTGTCCTCTCCTCACAGCTCCAAAGGTGCACTCTTTAACAGCACATTACAGCTTATGTTCCTTACTGTATTTTTGCCTGCCCCTCCTTCTCAGGCAGCATGGGTCAGACAGCAGCTCAGTCATCACGGAAGGTGAGCTCCAGCCTAGCAGTGAATGGGCAATGGTGCAGTTTTAAAAGCCAGTGTGTTCTGAGGTGTGTGTATCCTAGAAGCAGCCTCTCTTCTTACAGGCATCAACTGATGCATTTTCCTTCTCTGTTCATCTAACTGTTTTTACAAATTTACATAACAGGCCAAAGAATCCTGGGAGATGGACACCAAAGAAAAATTGGAGCAAGCTGCCATTGTCAAAGAGAAGGGAACTGTGTACTTCAAGGTATGTGAGTCCTTGTACAACTTTTTCCATCTCAATAATTTATTCAAGTGTCAGTGAATTGTGCTAATATTCCATACTCTGAATTCCATCAGCACCCTTTTGGATAAAAATAAGCCTGAATTTTTGCAAGTCTGTCATTTTCAGTATTAGAAATGGTGAGAAAGAATGGATTAACATGACAAAAAGAATACAGATGCCTCTTGTACACGTTCTGCTGTAGATTGTAACCCTCCATAAAAGCAGGCCAGGTCTTGCTGGCCTACCCACCACTGTATCACCCAGGGCCTAAGGTTACTTGCTTGGTCCATAGTTGGCACTCAAGTGTTTGTGGAATGAAACAAAGAATGTACAGAATAATTGTTAGTAAGTGAGAATTAGTGGAGGTAAGTTTCACATCATTTTCCTCTCCACTGTCTTGGTGAAACCACTAAGGCATATGACAAAAGGAAGGAGAACTTGCACAGATCCCAGAAGAAACCGACAGGAGGAGAATGTTCATTTTCTCTAGTGGCCAAGATAATCCCTGCCATACTTGGTTTTGTGAGGAATCTTGAGAAACTCCTGAATGATACTTGTTATTAATTGCTTCTCGAAAGCCCTTTCTTGTTACCTCTCAGAATGTGATACTTCCTCACTTAGATCTTAACCCCCCAGGTATAAAAGAAAACAGCACTTTATTCAGCTCTAATCAGAATGCTCTGTCCATTTCTTCTCCACACCCAACCAAGTACCTTCTCCATATCCAGCAGAAAGGGCTTGGCTTAGAGAAGAGAGAGAAAGAACAAAAAAAAAAAGAAAGAACGAAGTTTTGTCAAGGTTTCTTTTTTTTTTCTTGCCACTGCAGCCCATGAACAAAATTGGATGATATTTTCAGCAGTCTAAAGCAGTGATGCCTAAATGTCCTTCAGCAAGTCTTTATGGAGTGTCTGCTCTGAGACTGGCTATTGTACTGACAACCTTTTCTGGAGGGAGGGGAAGCAGTGTTAACCCCCATGAAACAACTAGAGAATTATGTAAGACTATATAATCAAGACAGAATTCAGACAGCCAGGGGCCAACATGTGTGGTTATTGTTTTTCAGACTGTGAGAACAGACCTATTAGTAAAGATAGATTTTGTTTCATTAAGTTTGTTCAGTTGTGTGTGAGTAGGTACGGGATCATAATTGAAAACATGTTTCTTGCTGTGGGTTGTAGCTAAACAAATTTGAAATGTATTGGTATAGATAATATATAATTATTTACATCTCTTTATAGCTATTATACTATACTTTATAGTTATACTAAAGTAATGTGTGAATCACCAGAAAGCTTTGGGGAATGGTGGCATGAGCCAAATTGGGAGAACTAGGCTTTATGGCACCAAGTGATTTAAAGCCATTTAAGGTCCAAAGAGGTTACTTTTGTGTGTGTAAGGTGATGGAGTTAGGGGCACCTGGGTGGCTCAGTTGGTTGGGCATCCGACTCTTGATTTCAGCTCAGGTCTCATAGGCTCGAGCCCCAAGTCAGGCTCCACACTCAGTGGAGTCTGCGTCTCCTTCTCCTTCTGCCCCTCTCCCTGCTCGAGTGCATGCTCTCTCTCTCTTTCAAATAAAGAAATAAGGGCAGCCCAGGTGGCTCAGCGGTTTAGTGCTGTCTTCCGCCCAGGGCGTGATCCTGGAGTCCTGGGATCGAGTCCCACATCGGGCTTCCTGTGTGGAGCCTGCTTCTCCCTCTGCCTGTGTCTCTGCCTCTCTCTGTGTGTCTCTCATGAATAAATAAATAAAAATATTTAATAAATAAATAAAATCTTTTAAAAAAACGTGATGGATTAGAGAAGTTTCTTGCTAAAGTTCTGTGAGTTTCAAAAGTCTTGAGAGCAAGTTTGATCTTTTTAAATTTGGATTGAAATATATTGGATATTTCTAAGTTATTTAAGTAAGATTCCACATGAGTTATTTGTAGACTCAAATACATACCACACTAGAATAAAATACTTTTTGCAAAATCCCTTAGGACTATAGGTTGTGAGTGGTGTTTCCTAGAGTCTATAAAGTCCTTACTGTATTTTTTATATTTCCCAAACTTATAAATAGAATATTAATAGTTTGGGGATTGGGGAGTTGGGGTTTTTGGCATTTGACTGGAATTCTGTCAACTCTGTGTAGTAAAACAGCTCAGCTATTCAGAAGTTCTAATTGGTTGCTGATGACTCAGAACTTTAGGGAACATTATTGGTAATGAAGTAATGTGGCAAAGAAAGCCACGTGTCGTATAGCTGTGTCCCGGACACATACAGTGAGATGGCCAGGATTAGTGATCAGCAGCAGAAAGCAATGCTTCAGTGTCCTTACAGTTACTTAACTTTGTTGCTTCTAAGCATCACAATTGCAGTAGTGATTTTTGTATTTCATAATATTACGAACCCTCTTAAAATTACTGATCTTTGGATGAAATCTGGATCAGCAGTCACACATATGGAACATATTATTTTTAACATGCAATTTGATAGACAAAATCTGTCAAAACATTTGTCTTTTGGGGGAAAATTAATGGAAGGTTCAAAACCACTGACCTAAGACTTTTCTCCCAGAATGTCTCTGAACATTTTGTACTATTAGAAACTTCCCTGGAGGTACCTTCAAATTATGGGTAAAAAAAATCCCAGCAGTGATCCTAGTTTTAGATGTAAGACTTCAAAATGGTCGGTAGATTGTTTCCTATACGCATTCCCTTTTAAAAATTCAGGGCAGGTTTCAATCTGCCACTCTGCCCTCCTGGGCCTCATCTTTCCAGAGTGTTTGACTTGGCACGTTGTGCACATGCACAGAGTCCAGATGTGTGGGTGAGAGCAGGGATGGGGTAGAATAAAAATCTACATTTCATGCCATCTGGTACATTACAGACCCATTTTCATCAATCTGTCGGTTTGGTTTACACATAAATGGGTAAATTTCTCCTGTTAGTAAAGTGTTGAATTGCACTCAGTTGTAAAATGGGAATAATTTTACTGTTTAGATTGTAAACTCCTCATATCAACCTCTGAACACTAAAGAAAAGAAAGGCAAAAGACTCTTCATTTGTCTCTGAAAATAATTAACAGATACAACATGCTATTATGCCAGGCCTTGTGCAAGCCAATTAAACAGACATTATTTTTGCCCTCAGAGCTGATAGTGTTCTGCAGGACAAGAGCACTAGCTGTCATACTTGGTTAGTGTTTCTCTTTTCTGTCTTGGAGACAGAGTGGTATGAAGTCTGAGGACGCTGCCATGAAATGGGGTTCTTGCGCCCCCTTGTGCTCCTTGGGGAAAAAAGCATTTCTCAAGCAAGCTCGTAAAGGATCCTTGATGGACTGCTGAAACCTTTTCAGAGGAACCAAGCTTTGCTATGTTTTGACTTTGCTGAACCAAGAAGCCAGTGCTGTAATTTAGAAACATGTCATCCCATAACTCTAGGATTTTAAGCTTAATGAAAAAAAGTCCTAACGAGGTGTCCATTTCATACATTTTAGGATACGATTTCTCAACCTTGGCACTATTGACATTTGGGGCTATATAATTCTGTTTTGGTGAGAGGCTGTCCTGGGCATTATGGGATACGTGGTAGCTCCATCCCTGGGTCTACCCACTAGATGCCAGTAGCAGGCACACTCCTTGCAGTTGTGACCATGAAAAAATGTCTCTAAACATTGTCAGGTGCCCCCCAGGGAGCAGAATCACCCCCAGCTGAAAACTTTTGTTTAGTACATTAGAAGCAGAAATACCATGAAACAAGATTTTTGTTCATTGGAAGTTGAACTCTAAATAAAAGTATGATATACATGAAAGAGCTTTCAAGAAATTAAAATGCTATATAATCGTAAAGAAACTTGGGGCACCTGGATGGCTCAGTTGGTGAAGCATCTGCCTTCAGCTCAGGTCATGATTGCAAGGTCCTGGTATCAAGCCCCATGTGGGGCTCCAGCTCAGCAGGGAATCTGTTTCCCCTTCCCCTCCGCCCACTTGTATGCATGCTGTCTCTCAAGTAAATGAACAAAATCATTTTTTAAAAGATTTTATTTATTCATGAGAGAGAGAGAGAGAGAGAGAGAGAGGCAGAGACACAGACAGAAGGAGAAGCAGGCTCCATGCAGGGAGCCTGACATGGGACTCAATCCCTTGTCTCCAGGATCACGCCCTGGGCTGAAGGCGGCGCTAAACCGCTGAGCCACCTGGGCTGCCCTAAATAAAATCTTTAAAGAAAAAACGGGATCCCTGGGTGGCGCAGCGGTTTGGCGCCTGCCTTTGGCCCAGGGCGCGATCCCGGAGACCCGGGATCGAATCCCACATCGGGTTCCCGGTGCATGGAGCCTGCTTCTCCCTCTGCCTGTGTCTCTGCCTCTCTCTCTCTCTCTCTGTGACTATCATAAATAAATAAAAATTAAAAAAAAAAAAAGAAAAAAAACGTGAAGGAACTTACTATGAAGCCTATTACTTAGTTTTTTGGTTTTGATTTTTCGGTTTGTTTTGTTTGCTTATTTTTTTGAAACCATAGCTCCCTGCTATTCTGTTTAGAACCTACCATTATTATTATTTTATTCATTTGAGAGAGCATGAGAGAAAGAATGAGAGAAAGAATGAGAGAGTACTATCAAGGAGAGGAACAGAGAGAGAAGCAGGCTCCCCGCTGAGCAGGGAGCCCGACTCAGGTGTCAATCTCAGGACCCTGGGATCATGACCTGAGCCAAAGGCAGACACTTAACTGACTGAGCCACCCAAATGCCCCAAAACCTACCATTATTATAAGACATGGGTCACTGTCTTCTCCAGCTTTTTTCTTTCCCTATAATAATACATAGGAGATAATCAGAAAAAGTAATAGGTACATTTGAGAAGGAGAAAGAAGGAACTAAGGCAGAACAGTCCTTCTTACCTAACCTAAATGAAACAATACCTTTCATGTCTACCCACTTCTCCATTTTTGCTCCCAATGATAATGTTTTAATTCCATAGGGCAGCCCGGGTGGCTCAGCGGTTTAGCACCACCTTCGGCCCAGGGCATGATCCTGGGGACCAAGGATTGAGTCCCGTGTCGGGCTCCCTGCATGGAGCCTGCTTCTCCCTCTGCCTGTGTCTCTGCCTCTCTCTCTCTCTCTCTCTCTCTCTCTCTCTCCCTCTGTCTCTCATGAATAAATGAATAAAATCTTTTTTGAAAATTCCATAGTTATATCTTTGATCTTAATCTTCCTTCAGCAAACCTTCAGTAAGGGCCTCTTTGTGCTAAAGTATCTTTGGATATTCCAAAGGGATAAAACGTGATTCTGTCCTCAAATTGCTCGCCATCCCAAGAGAAAAGACAGGGACAGAAAGAAATGACAACTCGTGAGGACTTTCTTTTTTGTAGTGTCCCAAAAAGGAGTAGTGGGCTCTGACAAAAAATAAAAGTGTTGTCTTCATTTCCTTGGGCTGCCATAATAAAATCTCATAGACTGGGTGATATAAACAACAGGAGTTTATTTCTCACAGTTGTGAAGACTGGAAGTCTTAAGATCAAGGTGCCAGCAGGGTTGATGTCTTGTAAGAGTGCTCTTCTTGGGTTCCAGATGGCTGCCTTCTTGCTATGTCCCCAAATGAACTGTCCTCGGTGCTTGCAGCAAGGGAGAGAGAGAGGAAGCAAGTTCTCTCGTCTCTTACAAGGGGATTAAGTCCATCATGAGGGCCCCATTCTCAGGATCCCATTTGAACCTAATTATTTCCCAAAGGCCCTATCTCCAAATATCATCACGGAGATAGGCCTTCACCATATGAATTGAGGGCACAGGGGATAACACAGTTCAGTAAGTCTTCTCTAAACAAGTCACATGTGAAGCGGGATGTTCAGTGGGGGATGTAACTTTCCTTTGATTCAGACTTAAGCCTTCCACTTGGAACTGGTCTGCCCATCCTCATCACCAAAAATCAGCATCAAGGCTGCTTCTACAAGTGGAGCCATTTCTTCTGTGAGCCACTTGAAGTCTTTTAGAACAGGAACATTCTTGTAGATCTGCTCTGGGTTTTTCTCTTGTCATTGGGTGACCTTTGGGGTGCATGTGTGAAGACAGTTCTACATTGAGGTGTATACACTGCTTTGACTACAGTAAATCCTCCTGACATCATCTTAACACTACATGGCTCAGACATTGGATATAATACCTTTGAGGATCTGGCTCCAATTATGCCATATGCTAGGTAGGATGTGTCATCTGTTCTCAGTCTTATAATCATCTCCTTCAGAGGAGATTCCTCACCTGTACTTTTTTGTGTATTTACCAGCTGTCACTTCTTTCATCTTAAAATGGCAATAAACACATTGTCTCAGCCCCATAATTTCTTGTATGGAGCATATATATAATTAATTCACCTGAATTGACTACACAGTTGCTATTCATAATTGTTAAAATTCTACTAATCAGGTAAGAGCAAAAATATCTTGAGATTTTTCTCATGTAGTTAGCTGACTGACATCTATGTGATTTATGTTGTAGGGTTATTTATGTTGGATACTATTCAACTATATATTTCCCTTGTCTGTAGATGAGAGGTCAGCAAACTACAGCCTGTTGTAGTAAGATTCTATCAGGACACAGCCACACACATTTACAGGCAACCCTTAAACATGGGTTTGAACTGCACCTGTCCACTTACTTATATACAGACTTTTTTTTGATAGACTCAGTACACTATCATAAATATATTTTCCCTTATGATTTTCGGAATAACATTTTCTTGTTTCAGGCTTGCTTTAAGAATACTGTATATGAGAGACACCTGGGTGGCTCAGTGGTTGAGCGTCTGCCTTTGGCTCAGGGCATGATCCCAGATTCTCGGGTTCGAGTCCCACATCGAGCTCCCTGCATGGAGCCTACTTCTCTCCAGAAGATATAGGCAGAATGCCTAAGTCTCTGCCTCTCTCTCTGTGTCCCTCATGAATAAATAAATAAAATCTGATACAAATAACATGTAAAATGTGTTGATCAACTATTACCAGTAAGACTTACAGTCAACAGTAGACTGTTAATAGTTAAGTTTTGGGAGAGTCAGGGAAATACAAATCAAAACCACAATGAGATATTACCTCACACCTATCAGAATGGCTAAACTCAACAACACAAGAAACAACAAATGTTGGGGAATATATGGAGAAAAAGGAACCCTCTTCCACCATTGGTGGGAATGTAAACTGGTGCAGCCACTGTGAAAAACAGTATGGTGGGTCCTCAAAAGTTAAATATAGAATTGCCCTAGGATCCAATAATCATGCTAATGAGTATTTACCCCCACCAAAATACAAAAACACTAATTCAAAGGGATACAGGCACCCCTATGTTTATAGCAGCATTATTTACAGTAGCCAAGATGTGGAACCAGCCCAAGTGTCCATCAATACATTAATGGATAAAGAAGATATAAATATATAATGGAATAACAGCCATAAAAAAGAATGAAATCTTGCCATTTGCAATGACATGGATGGAGCTAGAGCATATAATTCCAAGTGACATAAGTCAGTCAGAGAAAGATAAATACCATATGATTTCACTCATATGTGGAATTTAAGAAACAAAACAAATGAGCAAAGGGGTGGGGAAAGAGACAAGAAACAGGCTCTTAACTATAGAGAACAAACTGATGGTTTGACTCCATCAGTCAAAGGGGAGGGGGCTGGGGGGGATGGGTAAAATAGGTGAGGGGGATTAAAGAATGTACTTGTCATGATGAAAAAATGAATATATAAAATAATAAAAGTAAATCATTTTTGAAATAAGTTGTACACAGATTTTCGACTGCCTGGGGAGTCCCAACCCCAACCTGTGTTGTTCAGGGATCAAGCACATTTGTATACTGTCTATAGCTGCTTTTGCACTACTGTTGACCCAGTTGCAACAGACATTGTTTGGCCTGCAAAGCCTAAAATATTTATTATCTGCCCCTTTACAGAAAAAGTTTGGCAACTCTTGGTTTAGGTAACTTAAGATTTGCTGTGTTTACAGCTGGCACTTGCCAGAATGCAGTCTCTACTACGGAGTGCTGATCCTCAGGAGATGAGGGAAAAGTAACTTCCCCTTCAAGTAAATTAGTGATAGAGTTTAAAACTACTCACCGGGCAGCCTGGGGGGCTCAGCGGTTTAGCGCCACCTTCAGCCCAGGGCGTGATCCTGGAGACCCCGGAGCAAGTCCCACATCGGGCTCCCTGCATGGAGCCTGCTTCTCCCTCTGCCTGTGTCTCTGCCGCTCTCTCTCTTTCTCTCTCTCTATGTGTGTCTCTCATGAATAAATAAATAAAATCTTAAAAAAAAAAAAACTACTCACCAACCTTTTGAAAGTCTGATAAATACTTGTACCAAAGAATGTAACCCAAAGCCTTGATGCCCTCCTGCTGGAAGAACTGTCCCCTCTGAAAAAGATGAGATGGTACATGCTGGAGAACAGCATTCTATAATTCACTGTCCCAAACCAGCTCAGAAAGCACTGGCGCTGCAAGGAGAATGGAGAAAGGGGCCAGGATGGCTATCTCTCAAGAGCAAAAAGAAATGATCAAATACCATGGTCAGTAGGAGAGGTTGTTTCACTTTGATGATTTGTTTTTTTTTAGGGAGGCCTGAGCTAACATTTCTCTTGTACCCCTGACCCAGAGCCTGTACAACAAATTCTCACTAGCTTTTTTTTTTCTACCAGGGAGGCAAGTACATGCAGGCAGTGATTCAATATGGGAAGATCGTATCGTGGTTAGAGATGGAATATGGCTTATCGGAAAAGGAGTCAAAAGCTTCTGAGTCATTTCTGCTTGCCGCCTTCCTGAACCTGGCCATGTGCTACCTGAAGCTTAGAGAATACACCAAAGCTATTGAGTGCTGTGACAAGGTAGAGTGTCTGTGTGTGGACTGGACTTGAGATGTTCCAGATCTTTTTCTCCATCTTCATATTTGGTCATCTTTTGCTCCTTTGTAGCCAAGGGGTGGAGGGTTTTTCATTTTGTTTTGTTATGTTCATTTGTTTGCTTGGAGTTGTTTCTTTTTTTTTTTAAGATTTTATTTATTTATTCATGAGAGACACACAGCTACAGAGAGAGGCGGAGACACAGGCAGAGGGAGAAGCAGGCTCCACACAGGGAGCCCGACACGGGACTCGATCCCGGGTCTCCAGGATCAGGCTCTGAGCTGAAGGCAGCGCCAAACCGCTGAGCCACCCGGGCTGCCCTTGGAATTGTTTCTCATTATGAATTGGGAAATTCAGAAAGATTGAGATTACAGTCAAACTTTTTTTTTTAAGATTTTTTTTTCCTTTAGAGAGAGAGTGTGTGTGCATGCATACGAGGATGGAGGCAGAGGGAAAGAGAATCCCAAGCAGATACCCCACCAAGTAAGGATCCTGATGCAGGGCTTGATCCCACAACCCTGAGATCCTGACCTGAGCTGAGATCAAGAATCAGACACTTAACCAACTGAACCACCCAGGTGCCCCACAGTCAGGCTTTCCTGATGCATAGACTATAGTAATACACTATGAATAATTTTTAATAAAATTGGGGCACTGGGTGGCTCAGTCAGTTAAGCATCCAACTCGTGATCTCAACTCAGATCTTGATCTCAGGGTTGTGAGTTCAAGCCCCGTGTCAGGCTCCATGCTGGGCATGAAGCATACTTTAAAAAAAATTTTTTTTTGTTATTAAAATTATTTTCATCCATGACTTTACTTAAATCTATGGCCTTTGGTATCAAATTGAACATCAACTCCTCAGGTTCAATGTAATAACAGATTTAACCTAAGCCTTTCAGGGCTTAAGCATGATAGACTTGCAACTACTTACATAGAAGATATATACATACATTTTTTTTTATACATTTTATACATTTTTTTTTAGCAGAGTAACATGCTTTTATTTTACAACAACACATATAAGGAAAAACAAATATGCCAATGGCACATTTCCAGTTTGACAGGCCACTTCTGTATACTTCTGGGATTGTTTCTGCAGACCATATTTCTAGGAGTGAAAATATGGAGTCAAAAAATAGGATTACTGAATATTATCCATAGTTTTTTTTTTATTTATTTATTCCTGAGAGACAGAGGCAGAGACATAGGCAGAGGAAGAAGCAGGCTCCTTGTAGGGGAGCCTGATGTGGAACTTGATCCTGGAACTCTGGGATCATGCCCTGAGCCAAAGGCAGACGCTCAACCTCTGAGCCAACCAGACATCCCTTATCTTGGTTCTTTTTTTTTTTTTTTTTTTTCCAATATTGCCGGCAACAAAAAACTCTTATTTTCATTTTTATTTCTTGGTTACTGATGAAATCATACAGTTTTTCATAACCAGCCATTTTGCATTTCTTCTGTGAATTGCCTGCTCACATCCTTCAACTAGATTGATTTATATTGAGGCAGTCTGTACATTTACTTCATTGAATCTGTCTTTTCCTTTCTAATTAGAAAGGTCTCCCCCACTCTAAGATAATAGAAATAATTCTGTTTAGTACTTTCAAAAACTACTCCAACTAGGTGTACTTTTTTAAAAAACTAATTAAAAATAACCCTATTGTATTTTGATGGGACAGATTGCATGCATGTAAGTATGCTTGGTCTAGAATTTTTTGTGTTTTGATATGAGGTAAAAATTTCTCTTATTTTCCATGTTCATTTATTACAGTGTAGGCCCCATTTATTATGAAGTTAATCCTTTTCCTACTGATTGACATTCCCACTTTTGTCCCTGTTAAATCTTATTATATATACACACAAACCTGTTTCTGAATGCTTTGTTCTGTTCCATAACCTCTTTGCCCAGAGACAAGCAGTCCATCTTTTAATTTCAGTTTTTTTCATAGTGTGGTTTAATTTCAGTGTGTTTAATTTTAGTGGTTCCATAGTAAGTTTTTTTTCTGTGGTCGGTCAAGCCTCCTCTCATTATTTTTGTTTTTCCAAAATTTTCTCAGCCATTCTTGGACATTTGCTTTTTCCATTGAATTTTAAAATGAACTTCTCAATAGGCTCCTCCCCAGTCCCCTTGGAATCTTAATGGAAATTGCATTAAATACAGAAGTTAATTTGGATATAGTTGGTTCTACTTTGATTAGTATTTAATTACCTTGAATCTTGTCACTTCAGTAAACTTTTTCCAGTCCCCTTGGCCAGAAAAGTTTGGGAAGTTATTTAAATACTGAATTTCTTTGAAAGGTCCACAAACATGTCCACATGTAACAAAAGTTACATTCATGCTTTCTAAAATGTAGACCATCTGTCCCTAGGCGCTTGGACTAGACAGTGCCAACGAGAAGGGCTTGTACAGGAGGGGTGAAGCCCAGCTGCTCATGAACGAGTTTGAGTCGGCCAAGGGCGACTTTGAGAAAGTCCTGGAAGTGAATCCCCAGAATAAGGCTGCACGACTGCAGATCTCCATGTGCCAAAAAAAGGCTAAGGAGCACAATGAGCGAGACCGCAGGATATATGCCAACATGTTTAAGAAGTTTGCAGAACAGGATGCAAAGGTATGTGCAGAACTGCCTTTCCCTTCAGGTACATCAAAAACTGATCTTGCCCCTTTGGTTTTTGTTACAACAAGATTAAGCATAGGGCACAGGGTCAGATAGACAACCTAAGAGGCACAAGAACGGGGAAGACGATTTATGATCTGATCTGAGGCTAGTTTGGATCCAGAAGAAGAATGGGCTGTTCTACTCACCAGACGTGCAGAGTTATGAGGCACTGCATGTCTGTGAAAGGGATGAGAAAAATAAGTTCCCTAGAGACTAGGAAAACTTGCTAGTTTTTAAAAATCAGACACATCAAGTATTTTTTTAGATACTTTTCAGATATTTGTTGAGACTTCCATTTTCCCGGGCAGTGGGCCATGATAGGGAAGGCCCACCGTCAATGCCCTTTTACTTCATCACCTCCCCTACAGCAAGGTTGTGTTCAGGTCCTGAGTTCATCCTCCACTCCCCAGTCCTCTTGTCACAACACTCCCTGTGGCAAGCTAGTCCTTCCCACCGAAGAAAAGTGAAAGCTGTCCACTATGCACTGTTGTCAGCACTGCTCTGACTTACCCAACCAGGCAGCCCCAGGAAAGCCACTGTAATGCCCTCCTGTTTGAGACCTGATAAGCAGTCAGGAGGAGCCAGGAATTACCTGAATGTTTCAGTTTTTTCTCTAACCCTCTTGATATCTTATTTCTTCCTCAGGAAGAGGCCAGTAAAGCCATGGGCAAGAAGACTTTAGAAGGGGTCACCAATGAAAAAGAAGCAGAAAGTCAAGCAACAGAAGAAAAAGCCGGAGGCCATGTATGACACCACGCAAAGGAGGGAAGAGCCCTAATGAACTCGGCCCCTTCCTCCATGGGCTGTCACCCAACTCAGGACTCAACAGTGTTTCATGTAAAGTTTGTTATAGTCTGTGCGAATCTGGAAGCAAATGGCAAAACCAGTAGCTTCCCAGAAAACAGCCACCCTGCTGCTGCCCAGCGTGCTCCTTGAGAGGGTGGCATGGGACCACTCCCGGTGGAACGAAGCAGAAGTGACTATTGATGTGGTGAGATCGAACCACCAGCTAAGTCCAGCTCATTTCAGTTTGTGTCAACTTTCAATATCTAATTCAGGGTCCCTTGAGATAATCCTAACAATTTGGGCTGTCTGTTAGGTTTTACATCTGATTGAACTTTTAATAGCACTGCAGAAACCTAAAAATAAATGCTTAATGATTTTCTCCTTTCCTGCAGTTGGGTGGGAGAGAGGAGGAGGTCTTGGTTTTTAAATGACTGAAGTGCTAGCATTCGTAACCAACACAACCCATAGGGAGAGGGGTCTGGAATCCCCTCACACACTGGTTCTCCACAGTGCCAGACTCTGAAGCCAGAACCTCAGAGGCCACTTGCTTGCTGACTTTAGTCAAACTTCCTCACTAAGCCAGTCTGCTTGGGAGAGTGGGGCTCTCTGGCACCCAGCCTGGCCCTGGAGGAGGGAATCTGTCATTCCCAAAACATTCTTCAGCAATGATAATGAGCAGAGGGAGTTTCTAGATTAGCTTTCCCTGCTTTCCTTGAAGTTCTGAGATGCTGAAATGTGAAAAGAGTAATCAGAATTGTGCATTTTCCCCTCCTCTGTCTCTTGTAGGAAGTAATGTGGAGTACCGTACTGCCTGCTAGCATTGCTGCCATTCAGTTTCTGATTTTCATTCTAAACCTTGCTATATTAAGAATTTAAGACTTGTTCTTAGAATATCTCTGACCTGGAGTGGATTTATTTATATATCCACTTAGGATTCATGCAGCTTTTTTTTTTTTTTTTGTCTTTTTAAAATTACTGGCTCATAAACATGTATACTGGTTTATGGAACTTTATTTACACTCCTCTATCATACAAAAAATTTTTGACTTTTTACTACGAAGTAGCTTGATTTTTAAAAACAAAATCTGCAGAGGTGGAAAAATAAGTAGTTGCTCTTGTACGTTAAGGGTTTTCCTCGCAGGTTTGGCACGCAGCAACTTTCTTATGGCTTCTTTGTTCTGGTGTAAGTCGTGAAAAAGAATTGAAAACTGCTTCCTGTGCAGGCACATCTAGCCTAAAAGCTCCAATCCTGGGGCATTGAATCAGGGCAAATCAGAGTACGTACATGTAGTGGAATCTTGGTCCTTACGGGTAAGCGAGATTGAACATGGCCTGAGAAGCACTTGTGGGAATGCGTTTGCAATCAAAGGAAACAGTAGCTCCAACCTGGAACATCTCACTTTGTAAAATCCTAAAGAACACTGGCAGTTACTAGTTTTAACTTTTATGGTGGTTTTAGCAAAACACTTGTTAGGTTAGGACCCACATCAAAACCTAAAAATAAAATAATTTCCATTTATACCATTTTTTTCCTCCATGGAACAAGTGGAATTAAATTGTGAGTTTCTTCTTTGACAACTAGAATGCTTTTAATTCTCACTTTTGTCTTTATTCATGAGATTTCTTTTAAAAGCCCCAATCTCGCCTAGGAAATATGAAAAGCAGAAGTTGATTTTGCTTTGTTGCTTGACTGTTTAGTATTTGTAGCTCTTTTGACTAGAGCATGACTCCAGTGAGATTTGATCCTAAGGCCAGTTAGCTTTTTGCAGGTAGCAAACAAAAAAAACAGGTTCTAAAACTTAGATTATCCTAGCCAATTGTCTCCCAAATGTGTGTTATGGGTCACCAGCGGGGAATGGGCAAGAGTGTGCACAGAAGGGAGGACAGGGGGTATGCAGGTAGTTCTGAGAAAATGAGGGTGAGGTGCCCATCACCACTCAAGAAGAAGAAACTTCATATGTTCTTGTATCAAATTCAGTAATCTTAATTTGTCTAGAAACCAGTGGATGTCTTTGAACCATCTTTCAGACTGCATTTGGAGTGCTGAGGCAGCATATATGATGAATTGAAAACTTGTTTTTTAAAAAAAGAAAAACATTCAGATGCACTTTTTTGTGTTCCTTAAATAAACAACCAAACATGATTTCCCCTTATTCTTGGGTTTTGCTTAAATAGTCTTCAGAAAAAGTTGTTTTGGTTGGAAAACTAGGGTGGGGGCCAAGTTGAAGAACTACAACCTCAGAAAATTGGCTGCAGACACTATTGTCCTCCCTGCTCAGAGGCACAGCTTGAAATCAGCATTGGGCTAAAAGTGGTAGAAAGATGCATCTTTGTTCAGATGAACCAAATCAGAAAAACAAGATTTTTTTTTTCTCGTCAGCCAGTGAGTATTCCACTATTTTAGCTAATTGTAAGGTAGGTTCAATTTGGGAAATGAAGAGGTTTAATTATGTGCTAATTTGCATAATTAGTAAATATGTAAAACATAAGCATGTGGTGGGTGATCCTCTGGGTTAAGCATGCCCTTTCTCTTTCTTAAGTAGCATATTTCAGCAGATGCTCATGGTTACATACCCAGAAGGGTTAAGGAGATGTCACATACACTGCAAAAGAAAGGTGACTACCTGAGGTAGTGGCGAGCCTGCCTCCAGGAGGACTAGTGACTGGCATCTGCAGACAGGTCAATGTAGGCTCCAGACACTTTGCCATATATTCCCTCTGAATTCCATGCTTCATCTCCAGGTTTGAATTCTAGTCCTACCCCTTTGCTGCTAAATTATTTGGCAATGAAATAATTCCTTTTATTTGCATGTTTTTTCTAAGCAAATAACAATCATACAGGGGGTAATAAGGATAGCCACAGAGTTTCGCGGTTGTTGATTTGTGACCTGGGTAATTCAGGGCAGCCTGCGTCCATCCCACAGCATGAGGAGTATCAGTGAAGAGCTTTGTCCATACTTGCTCAGCCTTTTTAGCGGCTCCCTTCTAGCATGGTGCATTAGAATGTATTCTCTGAGACCGGCAACCCTGGGAGACTCACAATGCACAGAATTTGAGCTGTTAAATCCAAAACATTTTAAATTCAAAATCCCAAAATTTTGAATTCCCTAACCTACCTGTATATTATTCCCATCAACTAGCTCCTTACATGTTTGAATAACAATGACTGGCAAAAATGTACATTAAAGGACATTCTTTAACAGCTTGAGGAAGTTTTCAGGGACCCTCACTCAATGCTTCCTTTCTTATTTTTCTCCTACAAGGCTGACGTTTGGTGGGGAGGTAGGGATGGGATACCAAGAAGGCACAATAATTTCATAACTGCTATTTGCATAATATATCTCTTGGTCTATAATTGCATATCATCTACGTGTGTGACCTTAGTAATACATTGCAAAAAATGGACATCGCTGACGTAACTCCCAAGAGGATCTTTATCAGTATCCTGTTGGAGCTAACTGCTACCTACCTATGGATGGGACAATAAGAGTATAGTCCCTGATGCAGAAATTCCCTGAGGATCTTGGAGAATCAAATGGGGGGTGGGGAGGCGGGTAAGACCCTAAGTGGTGAAGTGGCTGGCCCACAGTTTTCCAGGTCAACTGATAGCCTTATATACTTATTCTAGTTTGTGATACAATCTCTTGGCACTAGAATGAGATATTGGTACCTCTTTAAAATCCCCAAGAAGCGGCGCCTGGGTGGCTCAGTTGGTTAGGTAGCTGCCTAGTCATGATCCCAGGGTCCTGGGATAGAGCCCCACTTTGGGCTCCCTGCTCAGCAGGGGTCTACTTCTCCCTCTGTGTGCCTGTGTGTTCTCTCTCTCTAAGTAAATAAATAGAATATTTTTTAAAAAGAAATCCCCAAGCATTTGGTGGACCTGAAATGGCAGCAGAGCCATAGGTTTCATCATTTTACTTTGGAGTAAAAATACAGGAAATGTGCTAATATGTAAAGGATGGGCATGTTTTACTTTTTAAAGAATGCTCTGGTGAAGCTGGTCAAAAAAGTATACAGGAATTTTCTGTACTATCTTTGCAGCTCTTATGTAAATTAAAATTATTCAAAAATTTAAAAAAATTAAGTGATGATTAAATACCCTTTAACCGGCTCCAGAAATTCCACTGATAATTTATCCTAAGGAAATAGTTTAAGATGTTTGCAAAGATTTAGTCATAAGCTATTAGCAGGAAGTAAATAACTCTACACAGTAGGTGATTGGTTAAATACAATTGTTATAATCAGTGGCATATTCTACAGTTACTCAAATGACATTTTGTAAGTAATTTCAGTGATAACGGTGTAGGAGTGCTGACAGTACTGACTTCATCTTTGCCCCTCCATCTTGTTCATGTTTGCTCAGAAACCTCTCTTGGGGATGTATGTTGTGGGCCCGTTGGAGGTTAATACTTACTTACATAAGAAATGCCCACCAATTCCAGGACAGGGGGAGGTTTGTTTTAGCTTTCAATGAATCTGTTAAGATAATAATGTGTCCTTCCTGATACACCGATGGTGCCACAAGATCTAATTAAAAGTTAGCTGTCAGGTCCATGCAAGCCCTTTGAGGTACGTGTGAACCCTTTAATCTCACTACAATGCCCTTCTGCATGTCCCCTCCATAATATCTGTGAACTTGGATTTTGTAGAGAATAACTATGCAACTGCCGTAGAACATCTTCCATCTGATCCCCCACTGTAGTAAATTACCCTGAATAAAACCCTGAGTAAACCATTAAAAAAAAAAAAAAAAAAAAAAAAAGGAATGCTTTGGATTAAGAGAAGGAATTTCCCAAACGTTTGGGTTCTTTTTCAGATCCTCTTCTCTAGGTAATAGAACCTTACAACCCACCACCTTGGAGTCTGTTGGGAGCAAGAAAAGGCAAAAAGTTTTCCTTTTAGCTCTGCTCATTATGAGCATACACTTAAATATTCGTGCTTGGACGGACCCCGCCTTTTTAACATAATCAAGGGCAAGTAGTATAATCTATCATGCCAGACACTGACAAAGGTAGGGTAGGTATCAGCTGCTAGGAACAGTGCATAGGAAAAGCTGTCCTGCAGCCACAAGCTGAAGCTGGTCATAACTATTTGCTCAGTGCTTGCTCTGTGCCAGGGACTTAAACCTCCCCCTTTCCACTGACCTTCCAAATATAAAAAGAATATGTTTGCTGCATTGTTCCCACTTTCCAAGTCTCTTACAAGATCATGTGATCCATACCCAAAACTACGCGAGGAAAGAATGTATTTAAAACTGGCTTAGTTTGGGCAGCCCCAGTGGCGCAGCGGTTTGGCGCCGCCTGCAGCCCGGGGTGTGATCCTGGAGACCCGGGATCGAGTCCCACATCGGGCTTCCTGCATGGAGCCTGCTTCTCCCTCTGCCTGTGTCTCTGCCTCTCTCTCGCTCTCTCTGAATGAATAAATAAATCTTTAAAAAACTGGCTTAGTTTGACACATTACAAATATACTAGGTGTCTAAGCCTTCCTTTAGGTAGTAAATATTTCTGGCCTGAGTCTGCTTTGGATCACATGTTTTCATAAGGTAACTCTTTGCTATACACATTATGATTTGGCTTTAAGATTCTCTCAAATTTCTGACCCAGAAAATGAGGTGGGAAGAACAAGTAGCCAGTGATTGGTATTTGAGGTTACCACGTCCAATTCTAGTTGCTCTACTTAGGTCTACTTGCAGCCATCTCTTCACCCTGATAACTCCTGATCTCATCAGTCTAAAAACTTAAGCCCACATGTATACTCTCACCCTCTACAGACACCAAAGTCCTCCTAAAAATGACACTGGCCTGAACATATACTTGGTATTCATGTGACCACCGAGAGACCCAGGAGCTCACTTACTCCTTGACTCCTCACCATCTCAGTACTAAGTACACCATCACCAACATCGTACATAGTAGATGCTCAATAAATTGGTTTCCTGGCCTTTCTCACAAAGCAGACCCACACGTCAATCTCAGTGGTCCTTCATTCCTGTCACTTATCTTGATAGTATGGAGGCCAGAACTACATGGTTTCCTAGCAATTCCTACAACCTGATTTTTTGTGTTGAATTCCTTGAGGTGGTGAGGTGGGGGCATAACTGCAAAATGGGGCTGTGGTCTTCAGGCTATATTGACATTAAGTCTGTGTCCAGTCACACTGATAACTCAAGAATTCATCGTCCTGCACAGATGGAATGGAAGAAGATTCTGGGAAGATGGCAGAGTGAAATTGATGCTAAAGCTCTATCCAGGAAGCTCTCCCCACCTTCACAACAGTTGCACGGCAGGATCTAAGTAAATATTTTGCAGCCCTGGAGTCTGTTGAAGAACCACAAATTCTCGAGGAAGGCAGGGGTGGTAAATTGCAGTTTCACTCAATTTCAGGGCTTAGCACTCTCCAAATGGCAGGCAGTTCGCAGGTTTTTCTGGAGCAGCTTCCACAGCAAAAGGCACAGCATCTCTGAATATTGGGGATCATGCTCTGCTGATTGCTGCTTGTGATGGCTGAGGAGAAAAGAGGTGGGCAAATGTGCATATTGAGGGAAATTAGCAAGTTATAACACATGCTGAGGGAAGGACTCAGAAAAGACCTTAAAGACCTTACATTTGGGGCACCTGGGTGGCACGGTTGAGCATCTGTCTCTGGCCCAGGGCGTGATCCTGGAGTCCTGGGATCGAGTCCCGCATTGGGCTCCCTGGGGGAGCCTGCTTCTCCCTCTATGTCTCTGCCTCTCTCTGTGTGTCTCTCATAAATAAATTTAAAAAAGAAAAAGAAAAAAAGACATTACATTTGCCCCCTTCAGTTTGATCCTTAGCACAGAGATAGCCTATAACAACTAAAAATAAAACCAATAACAAGCACCAAACCCTGGGCGGAGGGGGAGAAACTGATTTCCAGAGTTAATACCACATTATTAGATTCAAATGCTAGTGTTCAATTAAAAAAAAAAAGTCACAAGGCATTCAAAGAAACCGGAAAGTATGGCCCATTCAAAAGAGAAAAATAATTCGATATAATCTGTCCTAAAAAAAAAAAAAAGACTTTAAAGCAATAGTCTTAAAGGTGTTCAAAGAGTTAAAGGAATGTGTGGAGAAAGTCAAGAAAACTGAAGAAAACTGGAAATAACAATAAAGACCTAGGAAACCTAAAAAAAAAAAAAAAACTGGAGTTTTTTGTCACAGTAATTGACATGAAAAGTTCACTAGACAGATTCAAAGGCAGAGATAGAAGAAAGAATTCACAAACTTTAAGACAATAGAAATTGGGCAGCCCGGATGGCTCAGCGGTTTAGTGCTGCCTTCAGCCCAGGGCATGATCCTGGGCTCCCAGGATCGAGTCCCGTGTCAGGTTCCCTGCATGGAGCCTGTTTCTCCCTCTGCCTCTCCGTGTCTCTCATGAATAAATAAATAAATAATCTAAAAAAAAAAGACAATAGAAATTATGAGGCTGAGGAAAAGAAAGAAAAAGGATTGAAAAACAAGACAGTGTAACTGACCTATGAGACACCATCAGATGGACCAACATACGTATCATAGGAGTCCCAGAAGGAGAAAAGAGGGCAAAGAGATATTAAACCATGATGAAAACCTCCTGAATTGAGTGCAACAAATGAACATAAGAATCCACAAAGTTCAACAGATTTCAAGTTAGACTCAAAAGGACCCACAACTAGACACGTTATAATCATGCTTTCAAAAGCAAAAGACAAAGCGAATCTTGAAAACAGCATGAGAAGCAAATCATCACATACAAGGGAGATTCAATAAGATTGTGTGTAGATTTCTCATCAGAAAATTTAGAAGCCAGAAGACAGTTGGCCAATATATTCGAAGTGGGCAAAGAAGAAAAAAAAATCAATGAAGGGTCTCTGGCAAAACCATCTTTCAAAAATGAAGGTGAGTGATGCTGGGGTGGCTCAGTCAGTTAAGCATCTGCCTTTGGCTCAGGTCATGATCCCAGGGTCCTGGGATCAAGCCCCGCATTGGGCTCCGTGGGGAGCCTGCTTTCCCTCTCCCTCTGCCTGCTACTCCCCCTGCTTGTGCTCTCTCTCTGGATAAATAAAATCTTTTTTTTTTAAGAAAGTATTATGGCTAGTGACGGTACTTTTTATTCTGTTTTTTAAAGATTTTATTTATTCATGAGAGACACAGAGAGAGAGGCAGAGACATAGGCAGAGGGAGAAGCAGGCTCCCTGTGGGGAGCCCGATGTAGGACTCGATCCCCGGACTCTGGATCATGACCTGAGCCAAAGGCAGATGCTCAACCACTGAGCCACCCAGATGCCCAGTATTTTTTATTTTCAACATGATTTAAGAGAATAATACATTTAAAGGAGAAAACAATTATTAATGTATAAGTTTATATTACCATAACTTTGGTATATAACTCCAAAACTTCTTTTCCACATAAATTGGGAGACTAATACACTTAAAGGAATGATTATGTATTTGGGCACACAATGTATAAAGTAATACTAATGTATTTAATTATTTTTAAATTTAATGTAATTTGTGACAGTGACAAATCAAAAGGGTTGAGGACAGAGCTCTAATGGAGCAATTTTTGTATGTTACTGAAGTTAAGCTGCTATACGTTTAAGTTACAATATCATAACTTCCTGTTAAATGTAATCCCCAGAGTAACCAAAAAGAAAATAGCTATAGAATTTACAAAAGAGGAAGTCAGAAATTTAAACTTTTCACTACAAAAAGAAAAAAAAATGGAGTACCTGCGTGGCTTAGTTGGTTGAGTGACTCTTTGTTTCAACCCAGGTCATGATCTCAGAATTGGGGGATCAAGCCCCCCCACGGGGCTCTCACTCAGCATAGACTGAGATTCATTCCCCTTCCCTCTCCGTACCCCTCTACTCCTCCCTGTAGTCAGTCTCTCTCTCAAATAAATAAAGTCTCTTCAAAAAGAAAAAAATCAAAAACAAAAGAAAACAGGAATGCAAGAAATAAAACACAGAAAAGCTATAGGGCCCATGAAAACCAATACCACAGTGATAAGTTCATACTTATCATGAATTATGTTAAGTGGAAATGAATAAACTCCCCAATCAAAAGACAGATTGGCAGAATGGATGAAAGTACATGATGCAATCAATATATGCTGCCAACAAGAGACTCGCTAGAAATCCAAAGACAAAAACAGGTCGAAAATGAAAGTATGGAAAAGTATATTCTGTGCAAATAATAACCAAAAAAGAGCAAGAGGGGCTATACTAAAACTAGACAAAATAGACTTTAAATAGAAAAGATTACAAGAGACCAAGAAAGACATTATATAAAAGATTCAATACAGCAAGAGGATGCAACAAGTAGGGGCACCTGGGTGGCTCAGTGGGTTAAGCATCCAACTCTTGATTTCAGCTCAGGTCATGATCTCAGGGTTGTGAGACTGAGCCCTACATCAGGCTCCATGCTCAGAAGGGAACCTACTTGAAGATTCTCTCCCTCCCCCTCTGCCCCTCTCCCCACCCTCACCCTCTCTAAAATAAATAAATCTTAAAAGAAAAAGAAGATGTAACAACAGTAACATTTTTGTGCCTAACAAGAGACCATCAAAATCTGTGAAGTAAAAACAGACAGAATTGGAGAGATACAGAGAAATACTGTTCAACAATAAGAGTTAAAGACAATGCATGCACTTTCTCTCTCAAATAAATAACTAAAATATTTTTTAAAAAATCAATAGGGACACCTGGGTGTCAGCAGATGAGCATCTGCCTTTGGCTCAGAGCATGATCCTGGGGTCCAGGGATCGAGTCCCCCAGCGAGCTCCCTGCATAGAGCCTGCTTCTCCCTCTGCCTATGTCTCTGCCTCTCTCTGTGTGTCTCTCATGAATAAATAAATAAAATCTTTTTTTAAAAAAATCAAGAACAAAGAAAACTGAGAAATTCACAAAACTGTGGAAATGATACATTTTTTAACCCAGAAATCAAAGAAATCACAAGATAAATGAGAAATACCTAGAGATGAATGAAAATGAAAACACAGCACACCAAAACTTTGAGACATAATGAAAGTGGTACTCAAGAAAAAAAAATCGTAGCTATAAACACTTATATCGAAAAACAAGAAAGATGGGGATCCCTGGGTGGCTCAGCAGTTTGGCCCCCACCTTCAGCCCAGGCCTGATCCTGGAGACCTGGGATTGAGTCCCGCGTTGGGCTCCCTGCGTGGAGCCTGCTTCTGCCTCTCTCTCTTTCTCTCTCTGTCTCTCATGAAAAAATCAATTTTAAAAATCTTAAGAAAAAAAAAAGGTTCTGAATCAAAATCCAACTTTATAATTTAAGGAGCAAGAAAAAAGGAACAAATTAAAGCTAAAGCTAGCAGAAGTAGGGAAATAATAAAGATGAGAGCAGGGATAAATGAAATAGACAATAGAAAAACACACAAAAAATCAATGAAACCAATACACACACACACATACACACACACACACTGGAATATTACTCAGCTATAAAAAATGAAATTTTGACATTTGTAACAACCTGGATGGACCCAAAAGTATCATGCTAAGTGAAATAAATTAGAGAAAGACAAATACCATATGATTTCACTTATATGTAGAATTAAAAAAATAAACCAAAACTAGAGCACCTGGGTGGCTCAGTGTTGAGCATCTGCCTTTGGCTCAGGTTGTGATCCCAGGGTTTTGGGATCAAGTCCCATATCATGCTCCCCACAGGGAGCCTGCTTGTCCCTCTGCCTATGTCTCTGCCTCTCTCTGTGTGTCTCTCATGAATTAATAAATTATTTTATTTTATTTTAATTACCAAAAAAAACAGAAAGATTCAAATTCAGAGAGCTGATGGTTGCTGAAGGGGTGGGATGTGGGAGGGATGGGCAAAATAGATGAAAAAATTAAGAGATACAAACTTGCAGTCATGAAATAAGTCACAGGGATGAAAAGCATAGGGAATACAGCCAGTGATATTGTAATAACTTTGGTGACAGATGGTAACCACACTTATTGTGGTGAACATTTTTCAATGTATATAAATGCCAATTATATTGTACTCCTGAAACGGATATACTGTATGTCGACTACATTTCAATTAACATAAAAATTAAAATAACTATAATTATTAAGGAAATAAAATAAAAATATGATGGTCTCGGGACGCCTGGGTGGCTCACTGGTTGAGCATCTGCCTTTGGCTCAGGTCGCGATCCCCGGGTCCTAGGATTGAATCCCACATCGGGCTCCCTGCATGGAGCCTGCTTCTCCTTCTGCCTGTGTCTCTGCCTCTTTCTCTGGGTCTCTCATGAATGAATAAATAAAATCTTAAAAAATATATTATTGTCTTTCAAAAAGAATATTGTTAAAACAATTAACAATATAATCTATAATCTATTTATATAGTCAAGGCAATCCCTATCAAGATTTCAATAGCATTTCTTTTACAGATGTATAAAGAACAATCTAAAATTTATATGGGGGATCCCTGGGTGGCTCAGCCATTTAGCGCCTGCATTTGGCCCAGGGCGTGATCCTGCAGTCCCAGGATCGATTCCTGCATCGGGCTCCCTGCCTTGAGTCTGCTTCTCCTCCCTCTGTCTGTGCCTCTGCCTCTCTGTGTGTGTCTCTCATGAATGAATAAATAAAATCTTTAAAAAAAATAAAATAAAATTTATATGGAACCACAAAAGACCCCAATAGCCAAAACAATCCTGATAAAGAACAAAGCTGGAGCGTCACAGTTCTAGATTTCAAGTTATATTATAAAGCTATAAAAATGAAAACAGTGTGGAACTGGCATGAAACACACACACATATGCCAATGGGACAGAATCAAGAGCCCAGGAATAAACCCATGCATTAAATGGGCAACCAATATTTGACAAGGGAACCAAGAACACTCAATTGGAGAAAACACAGTCTCTTCAATAAAATTGCATATTCCCATGTAAAAGAGTGAAACTAGACCCCTTTCTCACAGCAATCACAAAAATTAACTCAAAATGAATTAAAGATTTAAATATAAGATCAGAAACCATAAATCTGTTGTAAGAAAACACAGGAAAGAAGCTCCTTGACAGCTGTCTTGGCAATGATTTTTTGGACATGACACTTAAAGTACAAGCAGCAAATAAAAAATAAACTAGTGGGACTACATCAAACTCAAAATTTCTCCTGCACAGCAAAAGAAAATATCAACAAAATGAAGCTGCAACCTACAGAATGAAAAAAAAATATTTGCAAATTATTTATCTGATAAAGTGTTAGTTAATATCCAAAACAACAACAACAAAAAATAACTCATACAACTCAATAGCAAAACAACAAAAACCCCTAAACAAACAAAAAAATATCCAATTAGAGACGCCTGGGTGGCTCAGCGGTTGAGCGTCTGCCTTCAGCTCGGGGCGTGATCCCAGGATCCGGGATCAAGTCCGACATCGAGCTCCCTGTGAGGAGCCTGCTTCTCCTTCTGCCTATGTCTCTACCTCTCTCTCCTGTGTCTCTCATGAATAAATAAATAAATCTTTAAAAAATATATCCAATAAAAAAAATCTCCAGGGATCCCTGGGTGGCTCAGGGGCTTGGTGCCTGCCTTCGGCCCAGAGCGTGATCCTGGGGTCCTGGGATCGAGTCTCTCGTTGGGCTCCCTCCATGGAGGCTGCTTCTCCCTCTGTCTGTGTCTCTGCCTCTCTCTCTCTGTCTCTCATTAATAGATAAATAAAATCATATATATATATATCTCCAATTAAAAATGAACAAAGGACCTGAATAGATTTTTTTTCAAAGAAGATACACAAATAGCCAACATGTACCAAGAAAACATGCTCAACTTTCCTAATCATCAAGGAAATGCAAGTCAAAACCACAACGAGATATCACCTCCCTCTTATTAGAATAGCTGTCATCAAAAAGATAAGAGATAACAAATACTGGCAAGGATTTGGAGCAAAAGGAACCCTTCTACACTGTTGGTGGGATTGTAAATTGGTGCAGCCAGTGCGGAGAAAAATGGGGAGGTTGCCCAAAAACATTTAAAATAGAACTACTATATGATCTAGTAATATCACTTCTAGAAATACATCTTAAGGAAATGATAATACTATATCAGAGAGATATATGCACTCCCATGTTCATGGCAGCATTATTTGCAATAGTCAAGACATGGAAATGGCTTAAGTATCCATCGATAAATATATATATGTGTCTGTGTATATGTGTGTGTATATACACACATATATAAATATATGTATGTATATATATATACACACACACATACATACACACAGTGGAATATTATTCAGACAAAAAAAGAAGGAACTCCTGCCATTGTGACAACATGAATAAACCTTGAGAGGATTATTCGAAGTGAAGTAAGTCAGACAGAGAAAGACAAATATGGTATAATCTCTCTTATATGTAGAATCTCAAAAGTAAATTAAAAAAAAAAAACCAAACTCATACAAAAAGAGATCAGATTTGTGGTTAGCAGAGGTAGGGTTGGGGGAATTGAACAGTCAGAAGGTCCTAGGAATGTCATGTACAGCATGCTAACAACAGTTACCACTGCTGAATGGTATATTCGGAAATTGTTGAAAGAGTAGTTCCTAAGAGTTCACATCACAAGGAAAAGGAACATATTTTTTTTTGGCATTTACATGAGATCATGGGTGTTAGCTAACCTTATTGTGGCTATCTCTTCACAATATGTGAAAGTCAAGTCATTATGTAGTATATTCTAAACTTACATGGTTCTGTGTGTTAAATACCTCAACACAAGTAGGAGGAAAAGAAAAATAAAGGGAAAAAAACCACTATTCACAGAGTAGAAAGGCTACTCACAGAATGGGAAAAAATATTTACAAACCATAACTCTCTAAGGGATTAACATCCAGACTATATAGAGAATTCCCCAAACTCAACAACAACAAAATGAACTGACTCAAAAATAGGCAAAGGAATAGGACAGACATTTCCCTAGAGATAACATACAGATGACATGAAATGCATGAAACATGCTCAGAGTCGCTAATCACCAGGGAAATGTAAATCAAAAGCACCAGATACCACCTCACACCCATTAGAATGGCTACAATTTAAGAAAACAAGAATAACAGAAAACAAGTGCTTGTGATGATGTGAAAAAGTTGGAACACTCGGGCACTCTTGGTAGGAGTATAAAACAATGCAGCCACTATAGAAAACAGGATGGTGGTTCCTCAAAAAGTTCCAAGTAGAGCTACCATATGATCCAGCGATCCCACTTCTGGGCATATACCCAAAAGAAGTGAAAGCGCAATCTTTTTTTTTTTTTTTAAGATTTTATTTATTTATTCATGAGAGACATAGAAAGAGGTAGAGACGGAAGTAGAGGGAGAAGCAGGCTCCCTGCAGGAGCCCAATGCAGGATTCGATCTCGGGATCCCAGGATCATGCCCTGAGCCAAAGGCAGATGCTCAATCACTGAGCCACCCAGGTACCCCTTGAAAGTAGAATCTTAAAGAGACATTTGTACATCTGTGGTCACAGCAGCATTATTCAAAAGTGCTAACACATGGAAGCAACCCATGCACCCATTGGTAAATGAATGGATAAGCAAAATGTGGTCCGTACATACAATGGAATATTATTCAACCTTGAAGAAAAGTCTAACATACTACTACATGGATAAAACATGAGGACATTATGCTAAGTGAAACAAGCCAATCACCAAAAAAAGACAAATACTTATGATTCTACTTATATGAAGTATCTAGAGTAGTCAAAATCATGACAGAAATTGTAATGGTGGTTTTCAGGGGCTGGGGTGAGGGGAGATGGAGAGATGTTGGCTAATGGGTTTTAAAGTTTCAGATTTATAAGATAAAAAGACTTACGAGGGGCACCTGGTTGGCTCAGTCAGTGAAACATCTGCCTCAGCTCAGGTCAAGATCCCTGGGATCAAGCCCTGCATTGCGCTCCCTGCTCAGTGGGGAGCCTGCTTCTCCCTCTCCCTCTCCCCCTGTGGCTCCCCCTATTTGTGCACTCTCTGTAATAAATAAATAATCTTAAAAAAAAAAAAGACAGGATGGATGCTGGTGATGACTGTACAACAATGCAGATGCATTTAATATTATTCAAGTATACACTTTTAAGCGGTTAAGATGGTAAATTTTTAAGTATTTTAGCACAACAACAAAAAAAGAAAGAAAAAAGAAAATGTAGTGTTTTCCTTAGAAATATCTATAGGACCACCACCCCCTTGTCAGCCCTCCAGCCAGCCCCCAACCATTTGTGGCCTGTCTGGGTTCTGTCCTGTGTGCAGGGGATGCTGAAGGAAAGAGAGGGCCCCTTGTGCTTGAGCAGCTCACAAAAAGGAAATGAGGCACGCAGATGGCCGTGCCACTGCAGAGCACCTATGATCCGCTACCGCTACCTACAAGACTTGGGGGAAGAGCAGAGGCTTAACTCTGCCTCTCTGGCTCTCCTGTTGGTGCAGAGCCCCGGTGGAGGCCAAGTACAGTCAGGGCTCACCCCACAGCTGACATCCAGACCCAGTCTAGACACATGCCCTTCTGCAGTGCTCCCCCAAGCCGACCACCGCTTCCTCTCCAGGCTCCTCTCCTGACATCTGAGCTGCAAAATGCGCCCCCATGTGGAATACCCCCAGTCCCACGCTGGCATGGGCCCTCTTGCCCTGGACCCAGTCTGGTAGGCGGACTTAATTTCCTCCTTGGAATAGAGCTTTCTTTTAAAAGGTGCTCCAGGCAGAAGTCTGGGGAGCAAGGAATAACTATGCCCCTAGGTCTATTTTTTTTTATTTTTAGTTTTTGAGAGAGAGAGAGAGAGAGAGAGTGTGTGTGTGTGTGTGTGTGTGTGTGAATGTGTACACATATGCACACTCGAGGTGTGGGGAAGGGGAGAGGGAGAGAGAATCTTTTAAGCAGCCTCCATACCCAATGTGGAGCCCCACAAAGGGCTCGATCTCACAACCCTGATATCATGACCTGAGCCAAAATCAAGAGTCAGATGTTTCACCGACTAAGCCAACCAGGCACCCCAAGAGTTTTTCACCTTGCATGCAAACTCTATACTCACTGGCCAACAACTCTCCAGTCCTTTCCCCCAGGCCCTGGCAACCACCATTCCACTTTCTGCTTCTATAAATTTGACTACTCTAGATACCCTATACATGCATAATCATGCAGCACTTGTCTCTTTGTGTTTGACTTATTTCACTGAGCAAAATGTTCTCCAGCTTCTTCCATGTTGCAGAAGGTGTCAGAATTTCCCTCCTTTTGAAGGCTGAGTAATAATCCATTGTATGCCTAGACCACATTTATTTATCTATTCATCCACTGATGGACACTTTTGTCACTTCCACCTTTTGGCAATTGTGAATAATGCTGCTATAGACATGAGTGTGCAAAATATCTCTTCGCAATTCTCTTTCAGTAATGGGATTGTTGGATCATATGATTTTACATTTAAGTTTTTGAGGGATCATCATTCTGTTTTCCATCAAGTCTGCACCAGTTTGCATTCCCACCAACAGTGTACAAGGGTTCCAATTTCTCCACATCCTTGCCAAGATTTGTCATTTTCTGTGGTTTTGATTAGTAGCCCATCCTAATGCATGTGAGGTGATGTCTCATTGTGGTTTTGAGATTGAATTTCCCTGATGAGTGATACTGAGTATTTTTCCATGAGCTAGCTGGCCTTTTGTGTATCATCTCTGGAGAAATGTCTATTCAAGTCCTTTGTCCCCCTTTTTAATATAGGTTTCTTGCTTTATTGCTGTTGAGTAATAATAGCTAACATTTATTGAACTCACATTCTAGTCTAGAAACTATATTAAAGACCAAACTAAAAAAAAAAAAAAAAAAGAAAGAAAGAAAGAAAAGAAAAAAAGACCAAACTAAGACAGATGATAACCCTGGCAGGCTAACAATCCTTTGGTATGGTATCCTTTCAAACCATAGTCTTTAGATATTTGCTAACCATTTACTTGGGTGGGGAGGGACGAGAAGAAATGGATTTCCTATTATTAAAAATTATTTTTGGAGGCAGCATTATTCATGATAGCCGAGACATGGAAACAACTAAGAGTCTTTCAATGGATAAACAGATAAAGAAGATGTGGTGTATATATATGCTTTAGAATATTTTTCAGCTATGAGAAAGAAGAAGAGCCTGCCGTTTGCAACAATGTGGATGTGGATGGGAACTTGAGGGCGTTAAGTGAGATAAGTCAGATAGAGAAAGACAAATATTGTATGATCTCACTCATACGTGGAATTTTAGGAAGTCAAGTTCATAGAAACAGAGAGAATGGTGGTGACCAGGGGGTTGGGGACGCAATGCGTAGAGTCGAAGGATGTTGTTAAAAAGTATTTATTTACAACTAGAAGATGACTAAGTTCTGGAGATTGAACGCATAGCATAATGATTATAGTCAACGATACTGTATGATATACTTCAAAGTTGCTAAGAGACTAGATCATAAATGTCCTCACCACATACACCCACAAGATAATTATGCGATGTGATAGAGGTGTTAGTTAACACCGTGGTGGTAATCACATTGCAATATATACATATATTGAACACACCTGAATGCATACCTGAAACTTGTCCGATGTTATATGTCAATTGTATCCCAAGTTTTAAAAAATCATATATAGAAAAAGACACACTCACTCACTTCTACTGGCCAGAGAGTCAGTGCCTGAACTTTTTTTTTTTTTTAACAAAACCTTTCCAACTTTTCCATGACTTTTGTTGTCTCTTCAGTAGTTGTCTCAGATCTTCCCAACCAGGTAACTCCTAGGGAGACAGATTCCAGGGCTTAGGATTTCGATCATGACATGAATCACTCCTTCCCAATGAAGAGCACCAGGCCAAGCCTTAGCCTCACAATTTCCACTGAGCAGCTCTGACAGTTCTCAGTTGATGGGGGCGGAGGCTGCACCCTAGTGTGGGAAACACGGTAAGGTAGGTGGGTGCTAGTGAGCAGAACTGTCCACGCCCCGGGGAGGGTACAGGATGCATTTGCATTTCAACCATTATTTTTAAGATGTCTGTAGAGCCTTGAGTTGCTGACACATACTTTTGATTTATGGAAGTGACTTTAATTAGGAAATATTTGTAGCATACATATGAGCATGGAAGACAATGATGTCCATGTACCCACCATCAGGCATAAGCAGATTTTAACATCTTTGTCATCTTTGCTTCAGAGGTTTTATTTATAGGAAATACATTGTTTCAGGGGTGCTGGGTGGCTCAGTCGGTTATGCATCTGCCTTTGGCTCAGGTCATGATTCAAGGGTCCTAGGATTGCCACAAGTCAGGCTCCCTGCTCAGTGTGGTGTCTGCTTCTCCCTCTGAAGACACCACAGAGGTGTCTTCCCCTTCCCCCTCCTCCTCCTCATGCTCGCTCTCTCTAATAAATAAAGTCTTTTTAAAAAAGAAATTAAATATTTCAGATATAACTGAAGACCTTCATCTTTTCCCCTACCCTCCCTCTCAAAGGCACCTATTACCCTAGTTAGTGCACAGCATCTCCGTCGATGATTTCAATGATTTTGATGATTTTATACTTTTACTATGTCTTTATCTCCAAACAAACTAGGCTATGGCTTTGGGTGTTTTTAAGTTATACGATAGAGACATGGCCATTTGTCATTCTTTTGATTGCTCAGTGTTGGAAATCCCTTCCAAGGAGGAGGAAGAGTCTCCTTCACCATAAAAGCTAAAAGGCCGGCTTCCCACCCTCCCAGCTGGCCTGCAGACTGGCAGCTAGGGGCAGGCATGGGACCTGGGCTCTGTGATCACCGCCACCCGCTGACAATGAGGGCAGTGCCCACCAGGGGCCCTGACACTCAGCTGCTGCCACAGGGTTCAGTTCTGGACTCTGGTTCTCTGGCTCTTCTGGAGACTCTGTCAACTACTCAATATCCTCCCATGAACCCTTTCCTGCTTAAGTCACCAATTTACTGCCCCAACCCACACCCATCTGTTCAGTCAATTCTACACAAATATATTGTTTCTTTGTCTGATATGTATAAAAGCTTCCTGCTTTAGTTATTTCTTTCACTCATTTTTTATGGAGTTTCTGTACCTATGAAATGAAATTGGTTTTTATCCTGTTAATCTGCATTATGTCAAAGTAATTATGGGATCAGCCAAAGAACCTAGAAGGAAAGGGAAAATGTTTCCTCCCCTACATGATTCATTCATTTTAACACTCAGACTATCCCACAGTGTAAGCTATATGTCTGTTTGTTCCCATTCCCGGAGCACATTAGGTTGTTTCATGATTTTGCTATTACAAGCTGCCACAGTGCATGTCCTTGTATTCCTGCCTTTCTGTATCCACACTGAGAGTTGACATAGGTTATGGGCATCTGCAACTTTACTATGTATTAATGAACAGTCTCCCAAGTAGCTATACTACATTGATCTACCCTAGTGTGTGTACAAGCTCAGGTTTCCCTAAATATTTCCAACATTTGGTTTTAGAACATCTTAATATTTGCTCATCTCATTGGCCATTAGATCTCATTTTGAAATAGATAATTTATTTAAAAGGATTATTAGTTTATTTTTTTATTGAAGATGAGTGGGGGAGGGGGCAGGGGGAGAGGGAAAAATCTCAAGCCAACTCCATGCCCAGTGCAGAGCCTGACAAGGAGCTCAAAGCCACGACCCTGAGATCACAACCTGAGCCAAAATCGAGAGTCGATGTTCAACTGACTGAGCCACCCAGGTACCCTGTATTTTTGTTTTCATTTGCATTCTCCTCATTATAGGTGAGGCAGAGCATCTTCCTATGTGAAAAATTGTTGGGAACCCCTACATGGAAGTCTCCACAGCTCTTTCCTCTTGAGCTGGCCCTTGTACCCAAGGGAGGATTTTCCCACTTCCTATTTGGGGAGTGGGAGTCCATCTGTCCCTGTTCTCAGAGCTAAATAAGGCAAGGGCCCTGGTGTCAGCATTTGGGGTGCCCCAACTCCTCAACTATTCCTGCCTCCATCCTAAGCTGGGAAGGTATGGCACAGCCTTGACAAAGAAGGGTCTAGTTTTCTCCTTGGAAGGTGGTGAGGTGGTCTCTTAAAAACTTCCATCTAATCCTTCTCCTGTGGCAGCCCGGGTGGCTCAGCAGTTTAGTGCCGCCATCAGCCCAGGGCCTGATCCTGGGGTCCCAGGATCGAGTCCCACGTCAGGCTCCCTCCATAGAGCCTGCTTCTCCCTCTGTCTGTGCCTGTCTGTCTGTCTGTCTCTCTCTCTGTATGTCTCATGAATAAATAAATAAAATCTTTAAAAATATATTTAAAAAAAAATCCTTCTCCTGGCCCCATACTGAATCACCCCCTTCAGAAATAACTGTCACTTCAAATTTCTCAGCCTCCCCAGAGTTCTGTCTTACAAATCTCCTTTCTTCTTCCTGGCTTAAACCTCCACACCTTCTCCCTGCATCTAACTCAGCTACCACTTGGCCATCCACTTTTCATCTCTTTATCCTTTTGGGTTCATGCTTTTAAGAATTCCTTCACTGTCGGAGTACCTGGGTGGCTCAGTTGGTTAAGTGTCCAACTCTTGATTTCAGCTCAGGTCATGATCTCAGGATTGTGAGACCAAGCCTTATGTAGGGCTCTGCCCTGGGTGTGGAACCTGCTTAAGATTCTCCCTCTCCCTCTGCCCCTCACCACCCTCCACCATCTCCTCTCTCTCTCCCTCATTCTCATTCTCTCTCTCTCTCTCTCTCTCTCTCAAAAGAAAAAAAAATCCTGGAACACCTGGGTGGCTCAGTGGTTGAGTGTCTACCTTTGGCTCAGGTCGTGATCCCAAGATTCTGGGATTGAGTGCCACATCAGGTTCCCAGCGGGGAGTCTGCTTTTCCCTTTGCCTGTGTCTCTGTGTCTCTGCCGAATAAATATTTTTTTTAAATTCCTTTACTATCATTTTAGAGGAGCTTCAGAGTGAGAGAGAGAGGTGAACATGTGGTATTTAATCCTAAAATGCATTTTGTATGGTGTGAGATAAGGATTTACTGTTAACTTTTCAGTACCATTTATTGCTTAGTCCATCTTTTCTTTCATGGTTTTTAAAAAAGATTTTATTTATTTATTTGAGAGAGAGAAGGCACAAGTAGTGGGGAGGAGGAGAGGGAGAAGGAGAAGCAGACTCCCCACTAACCAGGGAGCCAGACATGAGGCTCCATCCCAGGATCCTGGGATCATGACCGAGCTGAAGCTTAACTGACTGAGCCACCCAGGTGCCCCTCCTTCATGGTTTATAATGGCACCTCAGCCAAAGCCAAACTCCTGTATGTATTGGATTTTTTTCTAGGCTGCCAACTGTGTGTGTGTGTGTGTGTGTGTGTGTGTGCATTATGGTTTTAGTCACCATAGCTTAATAATAAGCCTTGACAGCTGGTGGAACAAGCTTAGTCTTATTCTTCCTCAAAATTGTTTTGTTGGACTGGTTCATTCACGGTAGAATAAAAAGACCATTTTCCTCCCTCCTGTCAAAACTCCCAGAAGCACCATCCAGTCACACCACCAGTGAGCTGAGGGAAGGGAGTAGGCATCTGGCCCATAGGCAGGGGCTGAAAAACATGCCGACCTCCAGTCCCACTTCCTAGATGCTTATGATGACTTGCTTTGTGAGCTACTAAATGAATGAAGGTAGAAATATATGGAAGCAAGACATCATACATCAGGAAAGCCCTGGAGATCCTGATCAAGATGGTGGAGCAGGAGGAACCTGAGTCCATCTTCCTCACTCAAGGACACATCAGGACACCCCCCCTACCCTGGGGACCTGCACCAAGATGAGCCCCCAGAACACTTGGCTTCAAAAAATCAGTAGGGCTTAATTCCAGGAAAGCCAGAGTGCTATAAGAAACAGAAACCACTCTTAAAAGGTCTACACACAAATTTATCCATTTTATTCCAGGACCTGGTACAGAAGCAGCAGTTTGAAAAGTGCCCAGGACAGGGCACTTGGAGGGCTCAGCCAGTTTAGTCTCTGTGTTCAGCTCAGGTCATGATCTCAGGGTCCTGGGATCAAGCCCCGTGTCTGGCTCCCTGCTCAGCACAGAGTCTGCTTCTCCATCTCCTCCTCCCTACCACTTGTGCTCTCTCCCTCTTAAATAAATAAATAAAATCTTTAAAAAAAAAGAAAGAAAAGAAAAGAAAAAGTGTCAGGACAAATGTGAAGGAGATTTATTGAATAATCTTAGGGTATATACGAGAGGGACAGGGATTTGTAGGAAATTTCTCCAGGAACAGAAATGCTGGTGGGCAACATTTTTCTTGCCCTTTTCTGCCTAGCTGGCTGATGCCAGTGGGTGCCAGTTCTAACACTCTCCACTATATTACTAGCACTGCTCTCTCCCCTGTGGACTCACTCTTACCCTAATGAACATGTCCCTGAGGACACACCCTGCCCATCACACACATCCAAGCAGTCACTCCCCTGCAAAGTAGATCATGTCCTGACACACCCAGACCAGAGCCCCACCAAAGCAGCTACTGACCCACTACAGCCATCAAGCAGCTCAGCTGGGACTAGTGTTCCACCAAAGCAGCTCTTGCCCTGCTGAACCCAGCAGGTGGTCAGAGCAGGTGCACCACCAGAGTGATCCCTGCCCCAAGGAGAAGACAAGCACCGCTCACCAGTGCAACTACAAGAGTCACAGGTATTCCTCAAAGCAAATAGGTTGGGGCCAGCAGCCACCTCAGCCCACAGAGGGACACCTCTGGAGAGCCTGGTTCTGGTAACCAGGGGTATTGCATTCTGAATTTCACAGGATGCCTTCCATATAAGGCCACTCCTTAAAGACCAGTAACTGAAATGAAAAATACACTAGAGGAAACCAATAATAGATTAGATGATGTAGAAGAATAGATTAGTGACCTGGAACAGAGGGTACTGAAAATCATTCAAATAAAATATCAAAAAGAATTTTTTTTAATGAGTAGAGTAGTAAGGGAGGGTCCTTTGGGACAATGTAATGTATACTAACATTCACATTTTAGGGATCCCAAGAGTGGAAGGAAGAGAAAGGGAAGAAGACGATGTATTTGAAGAAATAATAGCTGAAAAATTCTGTAACCTGGAAAGGGAATAGTAATCCAGATTCATGAACAACAGAGAGCACCCAAAATGATGAATCCAAAGAGGTCCACACAAAGACACATAATAATTTGTCAAAAATTAGAAATACATCAAGACAGTGTGGTACTGGCACAAAAACAGACACATAGATCAGTGGAACAGAATAGAGAACCCAGAAGTGGACCCTGAACTTTATGGTCAACTAATATTCGATAAAGGAGGAAAGACTATCCATTGGAAGAAAGACAGTCTCTTCAATAAATGGTGCTGGGAAAATTGGACATCCACATGCAGAAGAATGAAACTAGACCACTCTCTTTCACCATACACAAAGATAAACTCAAAATGGATGAAAGATCTAAATGTGAGACAAGATTCCATCAAAATCCTAGAGAAGAACACAGGCAACACCCTTTTTGAACTCGGCCACAGTAACTTCTTGCAAGATACATCCACAAAGGCAAAAGAAACAAAAGCAAAAATGAACTATTGGGACTTCATCAAGATAAGAAGCTTTTGCACAGCAAAGGATACAGTCAACAAAACTAAAAGACAACCTACAGAATGGGAGAAGATATTTGCAAATGACATATCAGATAAAGGGCTAGTTTCCAAGATCTATAAAGAACTTATTAAACTCAACACCAAAGAAACAAACAATCCAATCATGAAATGGGCAAAAGACATGAAGAGAAATCTCACAGAGGAAGACATAGACATGGCCAACAAGCACATGAGAAAATGCTCTGCATCACTTGCCATCAGGGAAATACAAATCAAAACCACAATGAGATACCACCTCACACCGGTGAGAATGGGGCAAATTAACAAGGCAGGAAACAACAAATGTTGGAGGGGATGCGGAGAAAAGGGAACCCTCTTACACTGTTGGTGGGAATGTGAACTGGTGCAGCCACTCTGGAAAACTGTGTGGAGGTTCCTCAAAGAGTTAAAAATAGACCTGCCCTACGACCCAGCAATTGCACTGTTGGGGATTTACCCCAAAGATACAGATGCAGTGAAACGCCGGGACACCTGCACCCCGATGTTTATAGCAGCAATGGCCACGATAGCCAAACTGTGGAAGGAGCCTCGGTGTCCAACGAAAGATGAATGGATAAAGAAGATGTGGTTTATGTATACAATGGAATATTACTCAGCTATTAGAAATGACAAATACCCACCATTTGCTTCAACGTGGATGGAACTGGAGGGTATTATGCTGAGTGAAGTAAGTCAGTCGGAGAAGGACAAACATTATATGTTCTCATTCATTTGGGGAATATAAATAATAGTGAAAGGGAATATAAGGGAAGGGAGAAGAAATGTGTGGGAAATATCAGAAAGGGAGACAGAACGTAAAGACTGCTAACTCTGGGAAACGAACTAGGGGTGGTAGAAGGGGAGGAGGGCGGGGGGTGGGAGTGAATGGGTGATGGGCACTGGGGGTTATTCTGTATGTTAGTAAATTGAACACCAATAAAAAATAAATTTAAAAAAATTAGAAATAAAGAAAGAATCTTTAAAACAGCAACAGAAAAGAGAGCACCTGGGTGGCTCAGTTGGTTAAGCCTCTAGCTCTTGATTTCAGCTCAGGTTATGAACTTAGGGTCATAAGATTGAGCCATGCATTGGACTTTGCACTCAGCATGGAATCTGTTTGAGATTCTCTCTCTCCCTCTGCCCCTTCTACTCCTTCTTTCTAAATAAATAAGTAAATAAATAAATAAATAAAATCTTTTTTAAAAAGCAGCAACAGGGATCCCTGGGTGGTGCAGCGGTTTGGCGCCTGCCTTTGGCCCAGGGCGCGGTCCTGGAGACCCGGGATCGAATCCCACGTCGGGCTCCCGGTGCATGGAGCCTGCTTCTCCCTCTGCCTGTGTCTCTGCCTCTCTCTCTCTCTCTCTCTCACTGTGTGCCTATCATAAATAAATAAAAGTTTTAAAAAAATAAAAATAAAAAGCAGCAACAGAAAAGCAACTAGTTACATACAACTCTCATAAGGAAACTCTCATAAGATTAGCAGCTGATTCTTCAGCAGAAACTTTATAGCCAATAAAAAAATGGCATGATATATACAAAGTGCTGAAAATAATATAAAAAAAAACCCTACAACTAAGAGTACTCTACCTGGGGGTGCCTGAGTGCTCAGTCAGTTAAGTGTCTGCCTTCAGCTCAGGTCATGATCCCAGGGTCCTAGGATTGAGCCCCACATCAGGCTCTCTACTCAGAAGGGAGCCTGCTTCTTCTTCTCCCTCTGCATGCCACTCCCCTTGCTTGTGCTCTCTCTTGCTCTCTCTCTCTGTCAAATAAATTTAAAAAATATTTAAAGAAAACAAAATATGCTACCAGTAAGGTTATCATTCAGAACTGAAGGAGAAACAGTTTCCCAAACAACAAAAGCTAAAGGGGTTTATCACCACTAAACTGACCTTACAAGAAATGTTAAAGGGACTTCTTCACGTGGAAAGGAAAAGGATGGGATGCCTGGGTGGCTCAGCGGTTTGGCACCCGCCTTCAGCCCAGGGCGTGATCCCGAAGTCCTGGGATGGAGTCCCACATCGGGCTTCCTGCATGGAGCTTGTTTCTCCCTCTGCCTGTGTCTCTGCCTATCATGAATAAATAAATAAAATCTTTTAAAAAGAAAAGGACATAGCTCAAAGTAAAAAAATTATGAAAGGAAAAATCTCACTGGTAAAAGCAAACATATGGTAAAGGTAATGGATTCACTACTTTAAAAGATAGTATGAAAGTTAAAGACAAAAGTAGTAAAAATAAAAAATATCTGAAATATTAGTTAAGCAAAATACAAAATAAAAAGATATAAAATATGATATCATGTACATAAAGCATAAAGCTGGGGGGTAAAAATGTAAAAATGCTTTTAAAACTTATTTAAACTGATGTGACCATCAAGTTAAAATATTGCTATGTGCATAAGATGTTACATATGAAATTCATGGTAACCAAAAACCAAAAACTTAGATAAACAAAAGATTAGACAAAGGAATCCAAACATAATACCAAAAGAGAGCAAAAGAAGAAAAACCAGAAAACAATGAACAAAATGGCAATAAGTACATGTCTATTGATAACTATTTTAAATGCAAATGGACTAAATATTCCAATCAATAGACATAGAGTGACTGAAGAAATAAAAACAAGATCCATTAATCCATTGCCTACAAGAGACTCACTGGAGACCTAAAGACACATAGACTAAAGTAAAAGGATGGAAAAACATATTCATACAAATAGAAACAAAAATGAAGGTGGGGTAGACTTTAAAGTAGACTGTAACAAAAGACACAAAGGGCATTACATACTACTAAAGATATCAACCCAACAAGAAGACAGAATAATTATAAATCTCTGCCTCCACCAAACCTATTCACCAAATATAGGAGGACTTAATGTAAAAAGCAAATATTAACAGACATAAAAGAAATTAAGAAAAAAGATAAATTAATAATAACACAATAATAGTAGGAGATTTTATCACCTTGCTTACATCAATGGATAGATAATCCAGACAGAAAACCAATAAGTAAACAGTGGCTTTCAATGACACATTAGACCAAATGGACTTAATAGATATATAGACATTCCATCCAAAAACAAAGGAATACACATTCTTTTCAAGTGCACATGGAACATTTTTCATGATAGATCATGTTAGGCCAAAGACAAGTCTCAATAAATTTAAGAAGTTTGAAATCACAGCAACGATCTTTTCTGAATATAGCAGTAAGAAACTAGAAATCAATTACAAGAAAAGAAATTGGAAAAAACACAAACATGTGGAGGCTAATCAACATGTTACAAAACAACCAGTGGGTCAAAGAAGAAATCAAAAAAGGAAATAAAAATATCTGGAGACAAGTAAAGACACAACAGTTCCAAATTTTTGACACATAACTAAAGCAGTTCTAAGAGGGGAGTTTATGGCACAAGCCAACCTCATGAAGCAAGAAAATCTCAAATACACAAACTAACCTTACACCTAAAGAAACTAGAAAAAGAAGAGAAAAAATCCTAAAGTTAGTTTTTTTTAAAAGGAAATAATAAATTAAGAACTTATTCTTTAAAAGGATAAACAAAATTAATAAACATTTAGTCAGACTCTTCAGGGGGAATAAAAGAGATGGGGGCTCAAATAAATAAAATCATAAATAAAAGAGGAAAATTTACAACGAATCCACAGAAATACAAAGGATTGTAAGAGACTACTATGAACAATTATACACCAACAAATAAGACAACTTAGAAGAAATGGATAAATTCCTAGAAATGTATAATCTTCCAAGACAAAATCAGGAAGAAATAGAAAATCTAAAAACACCAATTACTAGTAATGAATTGAAGTGGTAATTTAAAAACTCCTAACAAATAAAAGCCCAGGAGCAGATGGCTTCATAAGTGGATTCTACCAAACATTTAAGAATTAATACCTATCCTCCTCAAACTATTCCAAAAACTTGTGAAAGAATGCTTCCAAATTCATTCTATGAAGCTAGAGTTCTCAGATACCAAAACCAAAGGCATTAGATAGAAAAAAAAATATAAGCCAATATGCTTGATGACCATAGAAGCCAAAGTCCTCAACAAAATATTAGTAAATAAAATTCAAAGCTATATTGAAAGATCATGCACCATGATCAAGTAAAATTTATTTAGGGATGTAAGGATATTTCAGTATCTGCTAATCAAACAACATGATACAGTGAATTAATAACATGAGGAATAAAAATCATATGATTATCTCAATAAATACAGAAGAAAGCATTTGACAAAATTCAACATCCATTCATGATAAAAAGAACTCTCAACAAAGTGGGTATTGAAGGCACATATCTCAGCATAATGAAGGTCATATATGACAAACCCACAGCCAACATCATACTCAACGGTGAAAAGTTGAAAGCTTTTTCCTCTAAAATTAGGAACAAAACAAGATATCAATTCTCATCACTTTTATTCAACATAATATTTGAATCCTAGCCATAGCAATCAGACAACAAAAAGAAGCAAAAACATTCCATTTGTAAGAAGTGAAACCATCATTATTTGCAGATGACATGATACTATATTATAGAAATTATTAAACACTCCACCAAAAAACTATTAGTACTAAAAAATGAAGTTGCAGGATACAAAATTAATACTGTTGCATTTCTACATACTAATAATGGAGTAGCTGAAAAAGAAATTAAGAAAACAATCTCATTTACAATTGCATCAAAAAATAATAAAATATCAGGACACCTGGATGGCTCAGTGGTTGAGGGTCTGCCTTTGGCTCAGGTCCTGGTTCCAGGATCCAGGATTGAGTCCCACATCAGACTCCTTGTGGGGATTCTGCTTCTCCCTCTGCCTATGTCTCTGCCTCTCTCTCTCTCTCTCCCTCTCATGAATAAATAAATAAATAAATAAATAAATAAATAAATAAATAAAATCTTTAAAAATAATAAAAATAATAATAATAAAAATACCTAGAAATGAATTTAACCAAGTAGGTAAAAGACCAGTACTCTGAAAACTAAAACACGGATGAAGGAAATTAAAGATAACACAAATAAATGGAAAGATATACCATGTTCATGGACTGGAAGAATTAAAATTATTGTTAAAATATCCATGTTACCCAAAGCAATCTACAGAATCAATGCCATCCCTACCAAAATATCAATAGTGTTCTTCAAGAATATTTATTATTCTTGAAAATTATACATTATAAATCATATTTATTATATATAAATATTATTTAATATATTATCCTTGTATTTTTAAAAGATTTTATTTATTTATTCATGAGAGACACAGAGACAGAGACATAGGCAGAGAGAGAAGCAGGCTTCATGTAGGGAGCCCGGTGTGGGACTCAATCCTGGGACCTCAGGACTATGCCCCGGGCTGAAGGCAGGTGCTCAACTGCTGAGCCACCCAGGCATCCCATTGTTGTATTACAGTAATAATAAATAATATGTTATTTAATATGTAAATATATTTATATATTAAAAATAAATATTTTAACAAATATTAAATTAAATATTTACTATTCAAAATATTAAATATTAAAAATAAATATTTTAATATTTATAAAATAAATATAAATAATCCTAAAATTTGTATATAACCACAAAAGATCCCAAATAGTCATGGCATATTGAGAAAAAGGAATAGAGCTGGAAGTATCACACCCCAGATTTCAAACCATACAACAAAGCTATAGTAACCAAAGCAGTACAATACTGACATAAAAACAGATACATAGATCAATGGAACAGAACAGAGAACCCAGAAAGAAGGCCATGCTTATATGGGCAATTAATCTATGACAAAAGAGGTAAGAAAGTACAATGGGGAAAAGATGGTCTCTTCCATAGATGGTAATGGGAAAACTGGACAGCTACATGAAAAAGAATGAAGCTAGACCACTTTCTTATAGCATATACAAAAGTGAACTCTAAGTGGATTAAAGATCTAAATGTAAGACTTGAAACTATAAAACTAACAGAAAACATAGACAGTAAATTATTACATATATTGGTCTTTTATTTTTTTTTAAGATTTTATTTTTAAGGGACGCTTGGGTGGCTCAGCAAGAGTGTCTGCCTTTGGCTCAGGGCGTGATCCCAGAGTTCCGGGATCTAGTTCCACACTGGGCTCCCCAGAAGGAGCCTACTTCTCCCTCTGCCTATGTCTCTACCTCTCTGTGTGTGTCTCTCATGAATAAATAAATAAATAAAATCTTTAAAAAAAAAAGATTTTAAGTAATCTCTACACCCAACGTGGGGTCAAACTCACAACTCCAAGATCAAAAGTCATGTGCTCTACCAACTGAGTGAGCCAGGTGCTCCATGGACATCAGTCGTAACAATATTATTTTATTTTTTGTTTTTAAAGATTTTTATTTTAAGATTTTATTTATTTATTCATGAGAGACAGAGAGAGAGAGGGAGAGACACAGGCAGAGGAAGAAGCAGGCTCCGTGCAGGGAGCCCCATGTGGGACTCGATCCTGGGTCCCCAAGATCATGCCCTGGGCTGAAGGTGCTGCTAAACCACTGAGCCACCCAGGCTGCCCAACAATATTATTTTAGATACCCTCAGGCTAGGGCAACAAAAGCAATAATAAACTATTGGAATTACATCAAACTAAAAAGCTTTTGCACAGTGAAAGAATCCATCAATAAAATGAAAAGGCAACCTTCTGAATGGGAGAAGATATTTGCAAATGCTGCATCCAATAAGCAGTTAATATCCAAAATTTATAAACAATTCATACAACTCAGGGTTAGTATTCAAAATATATTAAAAACCAACACAAATCAACACTCAAAAAAACCCAAATAATCCAATTTAAAAATGAGTGGAAGACATGAGCGGACATTTCTCCAAAGAAGAGAGCCAGCTGGCCAACAGACACATGAAAAGATGCTCAACATGATTCATCATCAAGGAGGTGGAAATCAAAACTACAATCACCTCACGCTTGTCAGAACAGCTAAAATTAACAACACAGGAAACATCAATGTTGGTAAGGATGGAGAGAAAGGGGAACCCTCTTATACTGTTGGTGGGAATTCAAACTGGTGCAGTCGCTGGGGAAAACAGTAGGGAGGTTCCTCAAAAAGTTAAAAATAGAACTACCCTAGGATCCGGTAATCATGTTACTGGGTATTTTATTTATTTTGTATATTATACAAACACACTAATTCAAAGAAATACATGCACCCCTATGTGAAGCATTGTTTACAATAGCCAAATTATGGAAACACCCCAAGTGTCCATCCATAGATGAATGGGTAAAGAGGGTGTGGTGTGGGACGCCTGGGTGACTCAGCAGTTGAGTTCCAAGAAGGAGTGTTTCAAAGAGTAAAGGTGGAAATGGCAGATCACTTAGAGGCCAGTTTTGAAAGTCACATAGAATCACTAGAATCACATAGAATCACTACTGACACATTAAAGGTGGAGGGAGAGGTACAGGTAGGCTTCCTCAGCTGATCAGGGGGTCTAACACAGGGCTCCATCCCAGGACTCTGGGGTCATGACCTGAACTGAAGGCAGACACTTAACCGACTGAGCCGCCCAGGCACTTCTGTGCTGTTATTATGATTATACAGGTCCCCTCTGACTTTTTTTTTTTTTTTTTTTTACTTCTTTCTTTAATGACTTTGCTTGGTGGCAGCTGCTTTTTGGGCTCCCTCTGCTAAAGCTCAGGATTTCAGATGGCTCCTAGGTTCATTGGCAAAAGACTTTATGTTTCTGTATCTCCTTTCCATGTTGCTCCTAGGTGAGTTGGCTCTCTCTCTTTTAAATTTAAGTATAGTTGACATACAATATTACATTAATTTCAGGTGTACAATGTGGTAATTCAATCTTAGACCTTATGAAATTATCACCATGATAAATCGAGTTACCATCTATCACCCAACAAAATTATTACAGGCTTATCTTGAAGATATTGTGGGTTCAGTTCCAGATCACCACAATAAAAATATCCCAAGAAAGCAAGTCAAATGAATTCTTTGGTTTCTGAGTACCTATAAAAGTGGTTTGCATTGTGTCTAACAAAATCTATGTGCCTTAAACAAAAAATACTTTATTGCTAAAAGATGACAACCAGCATATGGGATTTCAGCAAGTTGTAATCATTTTTGCTGGGGCAGGGTCCTGTTTCCATGTTGATCACTGCTAACCAGGGTGGTGGTGGCTGAAAGCTGGGGTGGCTGTTGTCTGAAAATAAGACAAGAATGAAGTTTGCTGCACTGATGGACTCTTCCTCTCATGAGCAATTTTTCTGTGTCAGGTGATGCTGTTTGATAGCATTTTATCCACAGTAGAACTTCTTTCAAAATTGGAGTCATTCCTCTCAAACCCTGCTGCTGCTTTATCCACTTCATTTAGGAAATATTTTAAATCCTTTGGTGTCATTTCTTTTTAAAAAAAATTTATTTATTTATTCATGAGAGACACAGAGAGAAAGGCAGAGACACAGGCAGAGGGAGAAGCAGGCTCCACGCAGGGAGCCCGATGTGGGACTCGATCCCAGGTCTCCAGGATCATGCTATGGGCTGAAGGTGGCGCTAAACCACTGAGCCACCCAGGCTGCCCATCTTTTGTGTCATTTCAACAGTCTTCACAACACCTTCACAAGGGGTAGATTCCATCTCAAGAAACCAGTTTTTTTTACATTTGTTTTTATTGAAGTTTGATTTGTCAACATGGAGAAGGACAATCATCGTATGGTTTCACTCATACATGGAATATAAGAAATAGTAAAAGGGATTATAAGGGAAAGGACGGGAATCAAGAAACCACTTTCTTTGCTTGTTGGTAAGAAGCAGCTCCTCATCCACTCAAGTTTGATCATGAGATTGCAGCCATGTGGGCTTATCCTCAGGCCCCACTTCTGATTCTATTTCTCTTGCTATTTCCACCCTACCTGTAGTTACTTCCTCCACTCAGGTCTTGAACCCATCAAAGTCCTCCATGGGGGTTGGAATAAACTATTTCCAAACTCCTATTCATGTTGATATTTTGACCTCTTACCATGAACTACAAACGTTCTTAATGGCATCTAGAATGGTGAGTCCTTTCCAGAAGGTTTTCAATTTACTTGGCCCAGATCCATTAGAGGAATGGCAGCTATAGCCTTAGGAAGTGTATTTCTTAAATAGTAAGACCTGAAAGTCAAAATGACTTCTTGATCCATGGGCTGCGAAACGGGTGTTGTGTTTGCAGCCATGAAAACATTAATCTCGTTGTCCATCAGAGCTCTTGGGTGACCAGGTACACTGTCAATGAGCAGTAATATTTTGAAACAAAAAAAAAATTTTTTTTTTCTGAGCAGGAGGTCTCCCAGCAGTGGGCTTAAGATATTCAGTAAACCATGTTGGAAACAGATATGCTGTCATCCAGGCTTTCTTTCACTTGTAGAGTACAAGCTGAGTAGAGTTAGCATAATTCTTAAGGGCCTTCGGTTTCTCAGGATGGCAAATGAACACTGGCTTCAACTTAACGTCACCAGCTGCATCAGCCCCTAATGAGAGAGTCAGTCTGTCTTTTGAAGCTTTGAAACCAGGCACCGACTTCTCTTCTCTAGATTAGAGAATCCCAGATGGCATCTTCTTATAATTGATGCCTGTCTCATCTATATTGAAAATCTCTTGTTTAATGTAGCCACCTTCATGGATTATCTAAGCTAGATCTTCTGGATAACTCGTTGCTGCTTCCCCCCTTGCACTTTTGTGTTACAGAGATGGCTTCTTTCCTTAAACCTCGTGTACCAACCTCTGTTAGCTTCAGACTTTTCTCTTGCAGCGTCCTCACGTCTTGCAGCCTTCACAGAATTGATGAGAGTGAGGGCCTTGCTCTGGACCAGGCTTTGCCTTAGGGGAATGTTGTGGTGTTTTTTTGTTTGTTTGTTTTGTTTTGTTTTGTTTTGTTTTGTTTGTTTGTTTGTTTTTTTGCTTTTCTATACAGACCACTCAAACTTTCTCCATATCAGCAGTGAGGCTGTTTTGCTTTCTTGTCATGCATGTGTTCACTGGAGTAACACTTAATTTCCTTCAAGAACTTTTCATTTGTATTCATAACTTGGCTAACTGGTGCAAGAGGCCTAGCTTTTGATCTGTCTTGGCTTTCAACATGCCTTCCTCATTAAGTTTAATTATCTCTAGCTTTCAATTTAAAGTGAGGGCCATGTGACTCTTCCTTTCACTTGAACACTTAGAGGCCATTGTAGGGTTATTAATTGGCCTAATTTCAATATTGTTGTGTTTCTGGGCATAGGGAGGCCAGAGGAAAGGGAAAGAAACAGAGGAATAGCTGATTGGCACTCAGAACACACACAATATTTAAGTTCCCCATCTTATACTAGTACAGTTTGTGAGGCCCCCAAACAGTTACAATAGAAACATCAAAGATCACTGATCACAGACCACTCTAACAAATATAGTAAAAATGAAAAAGTTTGAGATATTGAGGATCACCAAAATTGACAGAGACGCAAAGTGAATATATGCTGTTGGGAGAAAGGCACTGATATTTGCAGATGCTCGGCTGCTACAAACTTTCAATTTGTAAAAAACACAGTATCTGCAAATTGCAAAAAAGTGAAGTTCAATAAAACAGGGTAAGCCTGCACATTCCCTAAGCTGTACCTTGCACCTCATCATTTGTTTATCTTATAACTGGAAGCCTGTACCTCTGAATCCCCATCACTTATTTTGTCCATCCTTCTAATCCCCCCCACCGGCAACCACCAGTTTGTTCTCTGTATTTATTTTCCCCCCACCCCCACTGTTCTCTGTATTTATGAGTCTATTTCTATTTTGCTCTGTTTGTTCATTTGTTTTGTTTATTTAGATTCCACATATAAGTGAAGTCATATGGTATTTGTCTTTCTCTGATTTATTTCACTTAGTTCAATACCCTCTAGGTCATTCCATGTTGTTGCAAATGGCAAGATTTTATTCTTTTTTGACATGATGGCTGAGTAATACTCCATTGTGTGTGTGTGTGTGTGTGTGTGTGTGTGTACAGTGGGATATATATATATCACTTCTTTATCCATTCATCTATTAATGAACACTGAGGTTGCTTTCACATCTTGGCTATTGTAGATAATGTTGCCATCAACATAGGGGTGAGGATATCTTTTTGGATTAGTCTTTTAATTTTCTTAAATAAATACTGAGAAGTGTAATCACTAGATTATATAGTATTTCCATTTTTAATTTTGATGGATCTTCATTCTGTTTTCCATAGTGGCTGCACCAATTTATATTCTCACCAACGGTGCACAAGGGTTACCTTTTCTCCACATCCTTATCAGCACTTATTTCTTCTTTCTGATAGTAGCCATTCTGACAGGTTTGAGATGAGAGCTCATTGTCATTTTGATTTGCATTTCCCTGATGGCCAGTGATATTGAGCATCTCATGTCTGTTGGCCATTTGTCTATTGTTGGAAAAAATGTCTTTTCAAGTCCTCTGCTTATTTTAATAATCAGATTAATATTATTAGTGTTGAATTGTATGATACTTTTAAAAAATCATTAACATACAATATTTTATTAGTTTTAGATATACGATATAGTGATCCAATACTTCCATACATCACCCAGTGCTCATCACAAGTGTACTCCTTAATCCACATCACCTATTTCACCCATCCCCCTCCACTCTGGTCACCATCAGATTGTTCTTCACAGTTAAGAGTCTGTTTCTTGGGGTGTGTGGGTTGTTCAGTTGGTTAAGCATCTCAGGACATGATCTCAGGGTCGTGGGACTGAGCCCTGAGTTGGACTCTGAGCTCAGCAGGGAGTCTGCTTGAGATTCTCCTTCTCCCTCCCTGTCTGCCCCTCCCCCCTGCTCATGTGCTTTCTCTCAAATAAATAAATAAATAAATAAAATCTTTTTTAAAAAGGGAATCTGTTTCTTGGCTTCTCTCTCTTGCTTTTTTTCCTTTGCTTATTTGTTTTGTTTCTTAAATTTCACATATGAGTGAAATCATATAGCATTTGTCTTTTTCTGACTGACTTATTTTGCTAAGCATTATACTCTTTAACTCCATCCATATATATGTATATGGATATGTACATATGTATATATGTGGATGTGGATGTAATGTGTATATATATATGTGTATTATATATATGTGTGTATATATACATATATATATACATACATGCATACACACCATATCTTCTTTTTTCTTTTTTAAGATTTATTTATTATTCATGAGAGACACAGAGAGAGAGAGAGGTAGAGACACAGGCAGAGGGAGAAGCAGGCTCCATGCAGGGAGCTGGATGTGGGACTCGATCCAGGGACTCCAAGGTCACACCCTAAGCTGAAGGCAGATGCAGTTGCCATACTGTAAGGAAGCCTGAGTTGTCACAGGGAAAGGCCCACATTCAAGGGATCTACAGCCCCAGCCAAGAGTCAGCACAAACGACCAGCCCTGGGAGTGGGCCATCTTGGAAATAACAGCCCCATCTGAGCTTCTGGATTACCTACCATGTGGAGCAGAGTTACATCATGCTCACTGAACCCTGACTAAAATATAGAATTGGGGACAAATAAATGGTTGCCTCTGTCTCAAGTCAATGTTTTGGGGTAGTCTGTAATGCAGCAATAGATAATTGAAATGGCATGTTTGCAGAAATCAGACCGTGTGATGGGGGGGGCGGTGGCTTTGCCTTGTCAACTTTGTTGATCTTTTTAAAACCCAACTTTTGGTTTCCTTGATTTTCTCTATTGTTCTCCTAGTCTCTATTTATTTTCATGCTAATCTTTATTATTTTATTCCTTCTGCTTGTTTTGGGTTTTGTTTGATCTTTTTCTAATTTCTTAGGGAAGGAGTTTAGGTTATGGACTTGAGATCTCTCTTTTTTTAATATAGGCTCTTACAGCTATAGATTTCCCTCTCGGCATTGCTTTCACTGCATTCTGGAGGGATGCTTTGGCATGTTGCATTTTTGTTTTCATTTACCTCAGAGTATTTTCTAATTTCCCTTGTGATGTCTTCTTTGACTCATGGGTTATTAAGGATTATGTTGTTTAATTTCCACAGTTCTGTGAATCTTCCAAATTTCCTTCTGTTATTAATTTCTAACTTCATTCCATTGTGGTCAGAACATACTCTGTATGATTTCACATTTTAAATTTGTTGAGGCTTGTCTTATGACCTAACATATGGTCAACTTAGAGAATGTTCCATGTACACTTGAGAAGAATGTGTGTTCTGCTATTCTTGGATGGCTTCTTTGAGGAAGATCTGTTAGGTCTCGACAGTTTATATTGTTGTTCAAATCTTCTATTTCCATGTTGATCTTCTATCCAGTTTTCCTACCTATTATTGAAAGTTGGATATTGAAGTTTCCACCTATTGTTGTTGAATTGTCTATTTCTCCCTTCAAGTCTGTCAATTTTTGCTTCATGTATATTGAAGCTCTGGGACATATATGTTTATAATTATTCTGTTTTCTTGATGGATTGACTCACTTTATCACTATAAAATAACATTCTTCACTCTAATTTTTGTCCTAAAGTCTCTTTTGGCTGATATTCATAGTGCCACATCAACCCTCTTTTGGTTTCTATTTGCATGATATATCTTCTTCCCATCCATTTATTTTCAATTTATTTGTGACTTTGAATCTAAAGTTTGTATCTTGTAGACAACATATAGTTAAAACTTGTTTTCAAATTTATTCTGCCAATCTCTTTCAACTTGAGTGCTTAATCTATTTACATTTAATATACTTACAAATAAGGTAGGATTTACATTTTGCTATTTGTTCTCTGTATGTCTCATTCTCTTGACATTTGGCTTTTTCTCTACTCCATCACCACCACCTCTTTTGTGTTAGTGATTTTCTAGTGTAACATTTTAATTCCCATATATATGAATTAAAATGAGAATCAAATTTCTCATATATATATAATTTACTTAGTGGTTGCCATGGGGGTTACAATTAATATCTTAATATATAATAGATTTCAGATTAATATCAACTGTGATATAATGATTTATTAAAAGTACATACTTGAGGGGGTGCCTGGGTGGCTCAGAGAGTTAAGCATCTGCTTCAGCTCAGGTCATGATCTCCAGGTCCTGGGATGGAGCCCCACATCAGGCTCCCGGCTTGACAGGGAGTCTGCTTCTCCCTCTCCCTCTGCCTCCCCCCTGCTTGTGCTCTCTCTGTCTTTCTCTCTCAAATGAATAAAGAAAATATTTTTTTAAAAAAAATAGATATTTGGGGGCACCTGGGTGGTTCAGTCCATTAAGCATCTGCCTTCAGCTCAGGTCATGATCCCAGAGTCCTGGAATCGAGCCCACATCAGGCTCCTTGCTCAGCAGGAAACCTGCTTCTCCCTCTCCCCCTGCTTGTGTTCTCTCTCTGTCAAGTAAACAAATAAAACCTTTTTTAAAAATACATATTTGGTCATTCCTATTACTAAAATATGTTTCTCAGATATATTTGGTCTTCATCCACAGTTCCTGAAAATGCTTCAGAGTCATATGGTTGGGCTGAATGTCTTGTTATTAATGGCAGTGATGTTTGGACCCCACTTGAGGGCAGGGCTCATTGCCAGGAGGACAAGCTATGTGATTAGAGGGTTGGAACTTTCAGTTGCTCCTTCTGACCTCCAGGGAGGGGAGAGGGGCTGGAAGTTGAATCAGCAAAGGTCAATGACTTAGTCATGAGCATATAGAGAAGTGAACACGTGCAGAGGCAGGGAGAGTGGCAAAACTGGAGGGTGCATGGAAGCTCCCCAGAATGTAGACAGTAAGTCTTATCAACGTCTGTCATCATACATAGTTACAATTTTTTCTTGTGATAAGAACTTTTAAAAAATGTTTTTATTTAAATTCCAGTTAGTTGGGGTGCCTGGGTGGCTCATTCAGTTAAGCATCTGCCTTCAGCTCAGGTCATGATCCCAGGGTCCTGAGATGGAGCCCCATATCGGGCTCCTTGCTCAACGGGGAGTCTGCTTCTCTCTCTCTCCCTCTGCCCCTTCCCACTGTGTGCCCTCTCTCTTAAATAAATAAATAATCTTTAAAACACACACACACACACAAAAACCCAAATAAATTCCAGTTAGTTATCATACAGTGTAATATTAGTTTCAGATGCACAATATAGTGATTCAATGGTCCCATACATCACCTAGTGTTCATCAGGACAAGTGCACTCCTTAATCTTCATCACCTGTTTTACCCCTTCCCCCACTCCTTCCCCTCCCTGCAACCATCAGTTTGTTCTCTATAGTTAAGAGTCTGTTTCTTGGTTTGCCTCTCCCTCTCTCTATTTCTTAAATTTCACATATGAGTGAAATCATATGGTACTTGTCTTTTTCTGATTGATTTATTTTACTTAGCGTTAACACTCACTAGCTCCATCCAGATCATTGCAAATGGCAAGATTTTGTTCTTTTTGGATCCCTGGGTGACTCAGCGGTTTAGCTCCTGCCTTTGGCCCAGGGCGTGATCCTGGGTCCCGGGATCGAGTCCCGCATCGGGCTCCCGGCATGGAGCCTGCTTATCCCTCTGCCTGTGTCTCTGCCTCTCTCTGTGTCTCATGAATAAATAAATAAAATCTTTAAAAAAAAAGATTTTGTTCTTTTTTATGGCTGAGTGAACTTTAAGATAGGACAATGGAAATTATTGAGGCTAAGGAACAGGAAAAAAATTGAAGAAAAGTGAACAGAGCCTAAGGGACCTGTAGGACACCATCAGTGGATGAGCATACACATCATGACAGTCCAGAAGAGAGAGAGAGGGGCAAAGAGAATATTAGAAGGAATGATGGCTGAAAACTTCCTAAATTTAATGAAATACAGAACATAAAGTTCCAAAAAAGCTCAATGAATTCCAAATAAGATGAACTCAAAGAGACTCACACCAAGATACATTATAATCAAACTTTCTTTAAAAAAAAATATTTTATTTATTCATTTATTTGGGAGAGACCATGTGAGCAGGAGGAGGAGCAGAGGGAGATGGATAAGCAGACTCTGTGCTGAGTGTGGAGCCTGATACAGGGCTCAATCCCTGAGATCATGACTTGAGCAGAAATCAAAAGTCAGACCCTTAAAAAAAAAAAAAAAAAAAAAAAAAAAAAAAAAAAAAAAAACAAAAGTCAGACCCTCAACCAACTGAGTCATCCAGGCACCCTTATAATCAAACTTACAAAACCCAAAGACAAAGAGAAAATCTTGAAACCAGAAAGAGAGAAGCAAATCATCACATACAAGTCATCCTTAATAGGATCATAAACTGATTTCTCATCAGAAATTTGGAGGGTGGGGGATTCCTGGGTGGCTCAGCGGTTTAACGCCTGCCTTTGGCCCAGGGCACGATCCTGGAGTCCCAGGATTGAGTCCTCCGTAGGGCTCCCGGCATGGAGCCTACTTCTCCCTCCTCCTGTGTCTCTGCCTCTCTCTCTCTCTCCCCCATGTCTATCATAAATAAATAAATAAATAAATAAATAAATAAATAAATAAATCGAAAGAAAGAAAGAAAGAAAGAAAGAAAGAAAGAAAGAAAGAAAGAAAGAAAGAAAGAAAGAAAGAAATTTTGAGGGTAGGAGAAAGCAAGCCAAAACAAAAAACTGTAGACCAAGATTCTTATAACCAAAAGTGAAGAAATCAAGACATTTCCAGCTAAACAGAAGTTAAGGGAGTTTGGGACCACTAGACCTGCCCTTTTTTTTTTTTTTAAAGATTTTATTTATTTATTTATTCATGAGAGACACACAGAGAGAGGCAGGCAGAGACACAGGCAGAGGGAGAAGCAGGCTCCACGCAGGGAGCCCGATGTGGGACTCCATCCTGGGACTCCAGGATCACACCCCGGGCTGAAGGCGGCGCTAAACCGCCGAGCCACCGGGGCTGCCCTAGACCTGTCCTTCAAGAAATGCTCAAAGGAGTGAAATGAAAAGATACTGGACAGTACTTCAGGGTGAAGTGAAAAGATACTGGACAGTACCTCAAAGCCATAAATAGATCTAAATATATTAATAAAAGTAATAGCATGGGCAATTATAAAAGCTAGTATAATTATAGCAAGTGTTTGTAACTACTTTTTGTTTTCTACATAATTTAACACTATACATTTCTTTAAGTTAGTGTAAAAACTAGTCTTACTACTACTATAACTTTGGTTGGTAACTCCAAAGCATGTTTTCTACATAATTTAGGAGACTGATGTATTTGAAGAATTATTCATTCATGTTTTTGGTCATACACTATATAAAGATGCAATATGTGATATCAACAGCCAAAAGAGGTGAGGATAGAGCTGTAAAGGAATAGAGCTTCTGTATGTTATTGAAATTAGGTTGCTATAAATTCAGTTTTAGAATGTTTTAACTTTAGGACTTTTTTAAAGGTTTTTACTTTTATTTGTTCATGAGACACACACACACACACACACACACAGAGGCAGAGACACAGGCAGAGGGAGAAGCAGACTCCATGCAGGAAGCCTGATGCGGTACTCAATCCCAGGACCCCAGGATCACGCCCTGAGCCAAAGCAGACGCTCAATTGCTGAACCACCCAGGCATCCCTAATTTTAGGATGTTAATTATAATTCCCATGGTAACCACAAAGAAAATAGCTTTACAATATACACAAAAGGAAATTAAGAAAGAATTTAAACATTTCACTCCCAAAAAAGCTAACTAAACACAAAAGAAGACAGGAATTCAGGAAATGAGGGACAAAAAGACTATAAGATATACAGAAAACAGGGGATCCCTGGATAGCTCAGCGGTTGGGCACCTGCCTTCAGCCCAGGGGCATGATCCTGGAGTCCCAGGATCGAGTCCCACGTTGGGCTCCCTGCATGGAGCCTGCTTGTGTCTCTCCCTCTCTCTCTGTGTGTGTGTGTGTGTGTGTGTGTGTGTGTGTCTCATGAATAAATAAATAAAATCTTTTTTAAAAATTTAAAGATATACAGAAAACAAATAGCACATGACAGAAGTAAGTCCCTTGTCACGTAATTACTTTAAGTGGAAATGGATTCAACTCTTCAGTCAAAAGACAACTGGATAAAAACACAGATCCAATGATATACTATCTACAAGAAACTCACTTGAGACCCAAAGACAGAAACAGGTTGAAAGTGAAAGAATGGAAAAATATATTCCGTGCATATAGCAACCAAAAGAGAAGAGTAGCCATACTAATATCAGCCAAAATTAGTTAATTTAAAAAGTTCACAAGAGACAAAGGACAAGTATACATTAATAAAAGGCTAAAGAGGCCCCTGGGTGACTCAGTCACTTAAAAGTTCAACTCCTGATCTCAGCCCAGGTCTTGATCTCAGGGTTTGAGTTCAAGCCCCTTGTTGGGCTCCACGCTGGGTGTGAATCCTACTTAAAAATAAAAATAAAAATAGAAATAAAATAAAATAATAATCATAGGCTCAATACAGCAAGAAAATAAAACAGTTATAAACATTTATCTACCTCCTGACAAACCATCAAAATATATGAAGAAAAACCTAACAGTTGAAAGGTAAAAGAGACAGGTCTACAATAATAGAGACTTCTTTTTTAAAAATCTCAAATCAACAACCTAATTGTATTACTTAGGAGATAGAAAAAGAACAAACTAAACCCAAAGCTAGCAGAAGGAAGGAAATAATAAAGACTAGAGAAGAGAAACAAAATAAAGAATGGAAAAACACAGAGAAAAATTCATAAAATCAAATCCTTAAAAAGATCAACCTTTACCTCATTGGACTAAGTCCAAAAGAAAAGACTCAATTTTTTTTTATTTTTTTTTAATTTTTATTTATTTATGATAGTCACACACACAGAGAGAGAGAGAGAGAGAGGCAGAGACATAGGCAGAGGGAGATGCAGGCTCCATGCACCGGGAGCCCGACGTGGGATTCGATCCTGGGTCTCCAGGATCGCGCCCTGGGCCAAAGGCAGGCGCTAAACCGCTGCGCCACCCAGGGATCCCCAGAAAAGACTCAAATTATAGGGGATCCCTGGGTGGCTCAGCGGCTTAGCGCCTGCCTTTGGCTCAGGGCACGATCCTGGAGTCCCGGGATAGAGTCCTGCGTGGGGCTCCCTGCATGGAGCCTGCTTCTCCCTCTGCCTGTGTCTCTGCCTCTTTCTCTCTCTATGTCTATCATGAACAAATAAATAAACAAATCTTTAAAAAAAAAAAGACTCAAATTATAAATATCAGAAGAAGAAGTAGGGATCACTAACAATGCTACAGAAATATAAACGAGGGCAAGGGATCCCAGGGTGGCGCAGCGGTTTAGCGCCTGCCTTTGGCCCAGGGCGCGATCCTGGAGACCAGGAATCGAATCCCACGTCGGGCTCCCGGTGCATGGAGCCTGCTTCTGCCTATGTCTCTGCCTCTCTCTCTCTCTCTCTGTTGACTATCATAAATAAATAAAAATTAAAAAAAAAAAAAAAAAAAAAAAAAAAAAAAAAAAAGGAGGGCAGCCCCAGTGGCTTAGTGCTTTAGCGCCACCTTCAGCCTGGGGTGTGATTCTGGGTACTAAGGATCGAGTCCCATGTTGGGCTCCCTGCATGGAGCCTGCTTCTCCCTCTTCCTGTGTGTGTCTCTGCCTCTCTCTCCTTCTGTGTCTCTCATGAATAAATAAATAAATTTAAAAAAAGAAATAAAAAGGAATATAAGAGAATGCTATGAACAACTTTACACCAAAAAATTAGATAAGCTAGAGGAAAGGAAAAAATTCCTAGAGTGCAAAAGCCACCTATATTCCTAGAGTGATAAGCCAACTATATCATAAAGAAGTTGAAAATGTGAATACAATTATAAGTAATAAGGAGATAGAATCAGCAATTAAAAACTTCCCAAAAAAGCCAAGTCCAGGACCAGATGGTTTCCCTGGTGAATTCTAGCAAACACATAAAGAAAGATTAATACCAATTTATGTCAAGCTTTTTCCAAAAATGGAAGAGGTTACCCAAAGAAAACAAAACACTAATACAAAAAGATATATGAACCCTTATGGTTACTGTGACATTATTTATAATAGCCAAGATATCAAAGCCACCCAATTGTCTACCAATAGATGAATAAAGATGTGATACACACACACACACACACACACACACACAGTAATATTACTTAGCCATAAAAAGAACTAGTTTCTACCATTTGCAACCGCATGGATGGACCTAGAGGGTGTTATACAAAATGAAATAAGTCAGAAAAAGACAAACATCATATGATTTCACTTATATGTGGAATCTAAAAAATAAAACCAACCAACAACGGGGCTCCCTGGGTGGCTCAGTGGTTTAGCGCCTGCCTTTGGCCCAGGGTGTGATCCTGGAGTCCCGGGATCTGGTCCTGCGTCAGGCTCCCTGCATGGAGCCTGCTTCTCCCTCCTCCTGTGTCTCTGCCTCTCTCTCTCTCTCTCTCTCTCCCTCTCTCTCTATGTCTATCATAAATAAATAAATCTTTAAAAAAAACAACCAACAAATAAACAAAAAGCAAAAACATTCACTATATGACTGAGCCTCAATAGCTCAGTCGGTTAAGCGCTTGACTCTTTGGTTACAACTCAGGTCATCATCTCACAGGTTGTGGGATTGAGCCCTGCACTGGGCTCCACACTCAGCAAGGAGTCTGCTTGAAGATTCTATCCCTCTGCCCCTCCCCCTACTAGTATGCTCTCTCTCTCTCTCTCTCTCTCTCTAAAATAAATAAATAAATCCTTTAAAAAAAAAAACAAAACAGGGACACCTGTCTGGCTCAGTTGGAAGAGCATGCAACTTTTGATCTTGGGGTCATGAGTTTGAGCCCACATGGGGTGTAGAGATTACTTAAATAAATAAAACTTTAAAAAGAAAGCAGAAATGACCCATAAATACAGAGAACAAGTTGATGGTTGTCAGCAGGAAGGGTGGAGGATGGGCCAAATGAGTGAAGGAGTGTCACAGGTTTCTAGTTATGGGGTGAGTGAATCATGACAATGAAAGGCACAGAATAGAGAATATAGTCAATGACATTGTAACAGCATTTTATGGTGACAGATGGTAGCCTCACTCGTGGTGAGCATAGTATATAGACACACCTAAAACCAACATAACATTGTGTGTCAACTATACTTCAATTAAAAAAAAAAAAAGATGAAGAGGGAATATTCCAAACTCACTTTTTATGGAGACAGCACTACTTAGATACCCTAGTCAGACTAGGTCATAACAAGAAAACTAGAGGCCGATATCCCTGATGAACATAGATGCAAAACCTCAAAGCATTACCAAACCAAATTCCACAGTACATTAAAAGGATCAGACACCACGATCAAGCGGATTTATCCCAGGAAGCAAGGAAGGTTCAACATCCACAAATCAATCAATATGATACACTACATTAACAAATGAATAATAAAAATATTATGAGCATCTCAATATATTGCAGAATAAGCATTTGACAAAATTCAACATCTATTTATGATGAAAACTCTCAGCAAAGTGGGTATCAGGAGCATATACCTCAACATAATGATTGTATATGACAAGCCCATAGCTAACATCATACTCAATGGTGAAAAACTGAAAGCTCTTCCTCTAAGATGAGGAACAGGACAAAGATGCTCATTCTCACCACTTTTATTCAACATAGTACTGGAAGTCCTAGCCAGAGCAATTAGGTAAGAAAAGAAATAAAAGGCAACCAAACCAGAAAGAGAGATGTAAAATTGTCACTATTTGCAGATGACATAATATAGAAAACCCTAAAGATGCCACCAACAAAACAAAACAAAACAAAAACCCAGAATAAACAAATTTAGTAAACTTGCAGGATACAAAATCAATATACAAAAATTTGTTGCATTTATATATACTAATAATGAGCTACCAGAAAGAGAAATTAAGAGAACAAAGCCACTTATAACTGTGTCAAAAAATAATAAAATACTGAGGAATAAATTTTTTTTCTTTTTTTTTCTGAGGAATAAATGTAACCAAAAGTAAAATACCTGTACCTTGAAAACTATAAGACACTGATGAACTCACAAATAAATGGAAAGATATTTAATTCTCATGGAATGGAAAAATGTTAAAATGTCCATACTACCCAAAGCAATCTACAGATTCAACATAATCCCTACCAAAATTCCAATGCCATTTTTAGCAGACATATAACAAACAAGCCTAAAATTTGTATAGAACCACACAAGATCCCAATTAGACAAGAAATATTGAGAAAGAACAAAGCTATAGGTATCACTCCCTGATTTCAAAATACATTACAAAGCTATAGTATCAACATAGTATAGTATTTGCACTAAAACAGACACAGATTAATTAAACAAAACAGAGAACCCAGATGTTAACCCACACAAATGTGGTCAATTAATTCACAGCAAAGATGCTGGAATATACAATGAGGAAAGGAGAAGTCTCTTCAATAAATGGTGCTGGGAAAACTGGACAACCACATTTAAAAGAATGAAACTGCACCACTGTCTTATACCAGATATAAAAATCAACTCAAAATGGATTAAAGACTTGAATGTAAGACCTGAAACCATAAAAATCCTAGAAGAAAAAAATGGAGGAAAGTGTTTTTGACATTGATCTTGAAACTATTTTTTGAATTTGACACCAAAATCAAAGGCAATAAAAGAAAAAACAAGTGGAACTATAACAACCTAAAATGAATCTGCAGAGCAAAGAAAATATCAATGAAAGGAAAAAAGTATGGGGCACCTGGGTGGCTCAGTCAGTTAAGCATCTGCCTTTGTTTCAGGTCATGATCCCAGGGTCCTGAGACCAAGCCCTGTGTCAGGTTTCCTGCTCAGTGGCGTATCTGCTTCTCCCTTGCCCTCTGCTGCTCCTCCTGCTTGTGCTCAAACTCTCCCTCTCTCTCTGTCAAATAAATAAATAACAACTTAAAAAAAAAAAAGAAAGAAGAAAGAAAGAAAGAAAGAACCCACCAAATGAGAGAAAATGTTTGCAAATCATATATGTGATAAGGGGCTAATACCCAAATATGTAAAGAACTCATACAGTTCAGTAGCAAAAAATCCAAACAATCCAATTGAAAAATGGGCAAGAAAAAAAATAAAATAAAATAAATGGGCAAGGCTCTGAATACATTTTTTCCAAAGAAGACAGATAAATGTACAACAGATACATGACAAGATGCTTGATGTCACTCATCATCAGGGAAATGCAAATCAAAATGATAATGAGGTACCACCTCACACCCATCATAACGACTATTATCAAAAAGATGAAAGAATATGTGTTGATGAGGATGTGGAGAAAAGGGAACCCTCGTGCACTGCTCTTGGGAATGTAAATTAATGCAGCCACTGTGAAAAACAGCATGGGGGTTCCCCTCAAAATTAAATAGAACTACCATGATCCAGCAATTCCACTCCTGGGTATCTTCACAAGGGAGAGAAAATCACTGTATCATATTCATTGCAGCATTATTTGCAATAGCCAAGACATGAAAGCACACTAAATTGAAGAGAAAAATAATATGAGCATCTCATATAAATGAATAAATAAAATGTGGTGTGTGTCAGGGGGTGCCTGGCTGGCTCAATCTGTGGAGCACGTGACTCTTGATCTCAAGGTTGTGAGTTCAAGCCCCATGATGGATGTAGAGATTACTTAAAAATAAAATCTTTTTTTTAATTGGCATATGTGTATGAGTTAAGCATATATACAAATAAATAAGTTCATGCACACACAATGGAATATGAAAGAAGCCATATGAAAGAAGGAAATCAAAAAAAAAAAGAAAGAAGGAAATCTTGCCATTTGTAACAAGATTAATCAACCTTGAGAATGCTATGCTAAGTGAAATAGGTCAGATAGGGAAAGACAAATGCTAGATGATCTTACTTATATATAGAATCTAAAAAACAAACAAACAAACCCATAATGACAGAGTAGATTGGTGGTTGCTCAGGCTGGGGTGGGGGTGATGAGTGAAATGGATAAAGGAGGTCAATGGGTACAAACTTCCAGCTATAAGATAAATAAGTCTTGGGGATTCATGTACAGCATGGTGACTATAGTTAGTAATACTGAATTGTATATCTGAAAGTCACGAGGAGTAAATCTTAAACATTCTCATCACCAGAAAAAAATCTGTAACTATGTGTGGTGATACTAAACTTATTATGGTAATAATTTTGCAATACATGCATATATCAAATAATTATGTTTCTACACCTAGAACTAATGCAATGTTGTAATAAGTCAATTATATCTTTAAGAAAATCTCCCAACAGGGCAGCCCTAGTGGCAGCAGTGGTTTAGCGCCGCCTGCAGCCCCGGGGTGTGATCCTGGAGACCTGGGATGGAGTCCCACGTAGGGCTCCCTGCATGGAGCCTGCTTCTCCCTCTGCCTGTGTCGCTGCCTCTCTCTCTCTCTCTCTCTCTCTCTCTCTCTCTCTCTCTCTCTCTGTCTCTATGAACAAATAAATGAATAAAATCTTTAAAAAAAAATCCCCCAACAAAGAAAACTCCTGGATCTGATGCTTCCCTGGTAAATTCTAGCAAACATTTAAACAAGAACTAATACCAATCCTTCTCATACTTCTCCAAAAAAATTGAAGAGGGAGCACTTCCTAACTCATTCTGAGACCAGCATAACCCTGATACCAGCTAAAACAATAGAACTGAATTATAGAAGAAATGTATAGGTAAATTGTTATGACCTGGATTAGGCAATACACATACACACTTAGATGCACAAATTCTCAACATCTCTAGTAGACAACAGGAGTCCACCAGTAATAGTGGCTGCACCTGAGGAGGAAAAGTAGGCAACTGTGGATGGGAATAGAGGAAATTACTTCCAAAGTATATTTATTTTTACCTTTTGAATGTTCTATCATGTGCTTATTATATCTATTCAAAAATACAATTTAACTTAAAAGGGGGGCACCCAGCTGGCTCAGTTGGAAGAGCATGTGACTCTTGATCTTGGGGTCATGAGTTTGAGCCCTACATTGAACATATAGATTACTAAAAAAAATAAATAAATAAACAAATTGGTAAACTTTCAAAGAAAAGAGACAAAAAAACAGATGGCAGACTGGATTTGGCTCAGGGGCTTACTAAGCCCTGCTCTCAGCCAAAATGACTCAATGTAAAGAAAAAACTCACTTCCTTCTGTATTTCTTCTGCTACTCACACTCTATCTCTATTACAACACCACTTTTGACAGCAGATGTGTGGGTGTTTTCTACACATCAAGCAATTCTGTGACATCAGCTGGGTGTCCTATAGTTTAATTCAATTCTGACACTATCTGCCTAGAGATAGCAGCAGATCCCACAGGTTAAGGGCTGAGGCCACAAGACTACTCCCCACATTAACTTCATACACCAACATGGAAGTCCAGGGTGTCATTTGTGTTCTGACCAATCGAGTATATTTCAGAAGTTTCCATGACGCCCTCCTCAGCTTCAATTAGTTTTCTAAAGTTGCCCATGGAACTCAGGAAAACATATACTTACTAGATTACCAGTTTATGATAGAAAGATATGACTGAGGAACAGCCAGATGGGAGAGATGCACAAGGCAGAGCACATGTGAAGCCTCCATGGTCTCTTAGAGCATCACTCTTTCCAGAACCTCCAATGCATCTACCAACCCAGAAACTCTCTGAACCTCCATCCTTTGGGGTTTTTTTTTTAAAGATTTTATTTATTTATTCATGAGAGGCACAGACAGAGAGAGAGAGGCAGAGACACAGGCAGAGGGAGAACCAGGCTCCATGCAGGGAGCCCAACGTGGGACTCGATCCTGGGTCTCCAGGATCACACCCTGGGCTGAAGGCAGTGCTAAACCACTGAGCCACCCGGGCTGCCCCTCCTTTGGGGTTTTTATGGAGGCTATATTACATAAGCATGGTTGATCAAATCACTGGGCATTGCTGATTGACCTCAATCTCTAGCCCTTCTCCTTCAAGGTCAAGGGGTTGGGAGTGAAAGTTCCAATCCTCTAATCGGTGGTTAGTTGCCCTGGAAACCAGCCCCCCATCCTTAGGGACTTTCCAAAAGTCATCTCCTTAACATAAATAAAGTCAGGTATGATTGAAGAGGTTTGTTATGAATAATAAGACACTCCTTTTACCTTTATGGCTCTGGAGCTGTTTCAGGAAATCAAGGACAAAAGACTAAATATTGCAACAAACAATGCTCCTATTGCTCTTGCCTCTTAGGAAATTTCAAGGGTATTAAGAGCTCTGAAACAGGAGGAAGGAGGAAGAAGAAACAGGAGGAAGATCAAATATATATCTCTTATGTCCCAGTATTACAGGCTCCATCAGCAGTGCATCCTATCCCCAATAACTGATGAATCTATTGCCCTAGAATGTTGTACTGAAAGACAAGCCAGTTGCTTCCACAAACAGACCTCGAAGTATGGAAGGCTTATACACAATAGATATTTCTTTGTGTGTTATATAACAATACTGAGCAGGTGAACAGCCAGCCTTCTTCCATATAGTCATTCAGGTCCCCAGGCTATTGGAGGAAACTGCGTCCCAGGAGCCAGACAAGCAGCAGAGTGAAGACTAGAACACAGGCAGGCTGATGTTTGGTGTATAACCCTATTTCTTAGCCATGCTGAGCCCAAACATCAAGCTGCTTCAGTTCATTCTCATTTCATAATTTCTGACTATCTTGGTCCTGCATCATAAGGAGCATCTTTATCAAATCAAGCACAGTGCTGGGAAGACTCATTTGGTGGGTAGAATGTTTTAAATGAGTACAAGAATGAAGAATGACATGGGCTTTGGTCTTTAAAAAAAAAAAAGATTTCATTTATCTATTCATGAGAGACACAGAGAGAGAGAGAGAGAGAGAGAGAGGCAGAGACACAGGCAGAGGGAGAAGCAGGCTCCCCATGGGGAGCCCGTTGCAGGACTTCATCCGACCTGAGCCGAAGGCAGACGCTCAATCACTGAGCCACCCAGGTGCCCCAGCTTTGGTCTTTTTGACTAAACTTCTATAAGCTGCTCAGTAAAAAGCTGAACTCTTAAAAAAATTAAAGAATGAATAAATTAATGATGACTCCTATAATGTGACTTCAGTTCCTCTCATTTCACATTTACTTAGGGCTGTCTTTTTTTAATTTTAAAGATTTTTATTTATTTATTCGAGAGAGAGAACACACGTGCAAGAGAGCATAAGCCAGAGGAGGGGCAGAGGGAGAAGCAGGCTCCCTGGCTGAGCAAGGAGCCCAATGCAGGGCTTGATCCAAGGACCCTGAGATCATGACCTAAGCCAAAGGCAGATGCTTAACCGACTGAACCACCCAGGCCCTCTAGAGTTGTTTTTTACTATAAACCACTTCAAATCCTTTTAGGTAGTAGGTGGGTTAGAATATAAAATAAGTCAGAAAGTTGAAAATGAGGGGTCCAAATGGAATGAAAATAGACAGGACATTGACCTGTCCGATTAAGCCACTGGGATGTGACATCAGAAGAACTATTTTCCTCAGGAAAGTCCTCTCCCACATCAATCTGTGGCTCTATTTTTCTCCCTCTCCTTTCCTTCTTGCATTGAATGCCTTGGCAGTGGCTTTTTGCATCCCATGCCCCAAAGAATAATCTGATCCAATCCAATATTCATGTATTTGTTTCCTGGGGCTGCTGTAAACAAATTACCACAACCTGATGGTGTCAAACAACAGTTCCAGAGGCTCAAGATGAGAATCTGTTCCTTGCTCCTGCCAGCTGCCAATGGCTGTCAGCAGTCCTTGGCTTATCACTCCAATCTTCCAGGCCAGCCTCTTAAAATCTTTGCTCCATCTGCACATCACCTTTTCCTCTCTCTACCAAATCTGCCTTTGCATCCCTCTTATAAGAATGCATTTGTTTGGGGATCCCTGGGTGGCTCGGGATCGAATCCCACATCAGGCTCCTTGCATGGAGCCTGCTTCTCTCTCTGGTTCTCTCTCTGCTTCTCTATCTCTCTGTGTGTCTCTCATGAATAAATAAATAAAATCTTTTTTAAAAATGCATCTGTTTGCACTTAGAGCAACCTTGACAATCTAGGATAATCTCCCCAGTTCAAGATTTTTAATCATCACATCTGCAAAGACCCCTTCTCCCCTCTGTATAAGGAAAGATTCATAGGATCCACAGTTTAGGACATGAATTTCTTTTAAGATTTTTTCATTTATTATTTGAGAGGGAGAGAGACAGCATGTACCAGTGTGGTGGGGAGGGGCAGAGAGAGAAGGAGAGAATCCCAAGCAGACTCCTGGCTGAGCCAGGAGCCCAAAGTGGGTCTTGATCTTAAGACCCTGAGGTCACTACCTGAGCTTGGGATCCCTGGGTGGTGCAGCGGTTTGGCGCCTGCCTTTGGCCCAGGGCACGATCCTGGGGCCCCGGGATCGAATCCCACGTCGGGCTCCCGGTGCATGGAGCCTGCTTCTCTCTCTGCCTGTGTCTCTGCCTCTCTGTCTCCCTCTGTGTGACTATCATAAATAAATAAAAAAAAAAAATCTTAAAAAAAAAAAGACGCTGAGGTCACTACCTGAGCTGAAATCAAGAATCGCATGCCTAACCAACTAAGCCATCTTGGCGCCCCAGGACGTGGGTATCTTTTATGGGCACATTGACTCATTCATTATTCATTACTCCGCCATTTGCTGAATATTTGTAAGAGTCCTCATTCGGTCCTGTGGGTATGCAAAAATGTAGAAGTCAGGGTCCTTGACATCTGATTTTAATATAGTAAAGTTGATATCTCCTCCCCCACCTTGTCTAGAAATTATCCCTATCAGAGTCCAGTCAAGAAAATAGATACCTCACTAGCTATTTTAAGAGAGAATGTAAAAGAGGGCATTGGGAAGCAGAGGCTAGAAAACATGGGACACTCATGTCCCACGGTGAAATGTGTTACCCCAGAAAGCAATGACGAGTGGAAGGGCTGGGGGAGCAAAACGAAGATCCTAAAAGCTTGGAGCGGGGGTGAGGAGTGGAGGCTCTTGGAGGTGAGGGTCCCATCTCTGAAGAGAGGTGGTGTCCTGCTGTGCTCAGGACAGCTCAGAGGAGGAGACCCCAGGACCGGGGCGGGAGAGGAGGAGAGGAGAGGAGATCCTGGGAGAGTGGAGAGGCCGGAACTGAGACTCCCAAAACAAACTGGAGGCTGAAGCCAACTACTGCTGGCTGGGATGATGTGCCGGCTGCTGCTGCAGAGCAGATGGGGTCCAGCCCTGGCCCACGGTCTTCCTCTAGTGCCCCCTGCTGGTAGAAGCGCAGTTGGAAGCCAACTGACAGGAAACGCAGAAGCTCCTGCTCCAGAAAGTCAGAGCGGAATATAGAGGGTGGGTGAGCAGCCGGAAACTAGTAACGATCCACATGATCCACCCCTTCACCTACCCAGCAACCATACCCATCTCTCTACCTGTATTTGAACTTCTGTGTAACAAAACAGCCTTATGCTTCTGCCTAACAGGATAGATGCGACTATGCTCCAAACAATGAAGACACTCTCACCCTTTCCCCCAAAAAGCGATACACAGAGTCCCTACAGTCATCCCTAAAGGATGTTAATTAGTCCAGGAGTCATTCACAGTTCCAAGCTGACTATTCTGTGATCTACAGACTAAACTGTTAAATTAACCACCCATTAGGGCAGCCCCTGTGGCTCAGCGGTTTAGCTCCGGCTTCAGCCCGGGGTGTGATCCTGGAGACCTGGGATCGAGTCCCACGTCGGGCTCCCTGCATGGAGCCTGCTTCTCCCTCTGCCTGTGTCTCTGCCCCTCTCTCTGTCTCCGTGTCTCTCATGAATAAATAAATAAAATATTTTTTAAAAAATTAACCACCCCCCAAAAAAAAATTAACCACCCATTAGAATCTTTATATAAACTAAAAGGTTGAAGAAAGAGGGAAAAATACATAAATTTCTTTGTATGTATGCCTATGTGATTATATATCCTATGGGTACAGTTGTCTTCCAAAGAGATAAATTGAAGTCCTAACCTCCCATGGGCACCTAGGTGGCTCAGTTGGTTAAGTGTCTATATTTGTCTCAGGTCGTTATCCTGGGGTCCTGGGATCCTGGGATTCAGCCCCACATTGGGCTCCCTGCTCGGCAGGAGTCTGATTCTCCCTCTGCCTCTGCCTGTGCTCTCTCATTCTCTGGCTCTCTTTCGCTCGCTCGCTCTCAAATAAATAAATAAAATCTTAAAAAAACAATAAAAATAATTTTAAAAATGAAGTCCTAACCCCCAGTATCTTAGGGGGTAAGTGTGATCTCATTTAGAAATATAGTCTTTACAAATGTAATCAAACTACAGTGAGATTATTAGGATGGGACCCAATTTAATCTGACAGGTTCTTACAAGAAGAAAATGTCATACAGACCCAGGGAGAATATTGTGTTCTGGTGGGGGCAGAGATTGAAGTGATGTGTGTACAACCCAAAGAACACCAAGAGCTGCCAGGAGCTGCCAAAAGCTGAGAGAGGCAAGAAAGGTTCCTTCCCTAGAGCCTTTGAGAGACATGATCCTGCACACACCTTTATTTCAGACTTCCACCTCTCAAACCATGAAAGAATAGATATTTTTTAAAGATTTTGTTTATTTATTCATCACACACACACACACACACACACACACAGAGGCAGAGGCAGAGGGCAGAGGGAGAAGCAGGCTCCATGCAGGGAGCCCGACGTGGGACTCTATCCCAGAACCTCAGGATCATGCCCCAGGGTGAGGGTGGCGCTAAACCTCTGAGCCACCCGGGCTGCCGGAGAGAATAGATTTCTATTGTTTTTGTTCTTGTTTTTTTAAGCCACCCAGACTGTGGCTTTGTCATGGCAGCCCTCAAAAACTGATGGTGTGCATGTGAATATTTACACACTTAACAAACAAACCAGAAAATGTGCCCACCTACTACATACTGGTTTGTGTAGTTCACTACAAGACAATAGTTGACATTAATCACTTCTTCTATTCTTTATTCCGTGTTCCCTTTGCCTAGGGCTGGCACCTCAGTTGGTTGAATTCTTCATTTGATGGGGTATCACTTTATTTAATTCCCAAGGATATGAATTCTCAGTGGTCCTGTCTTTTGTTGTTATGCTATTGTTTTCCCTTAACTTTTACTTGAGAATATAAAAGTACTAAGAGACACCCCGGAGAACACTCCAGATTCTAAACATAGCTCTGACCTCATCATGTAATAGTGACCCTATTTTTCTTTTTCTTTTTTTTTTAAGGGTTCAATGTTCAGTTTCCTTTAATGACCCCCATCTCGCTGAAGGGCAGGTACAGGCAACTAGGCGATGACAAGAGATGTTTACTTGAAGATCTTGCCCTGATTGAAGATTTTGCCCACATGCTGGAAGGCCCCCTCCCAGGAAAAGTACTCTCGAACCAGCGTCTGGGTCTCCTCGCTGCCAGGATCCAGTTTCCACCACATATAGGACTCGTAGTCCACCTGCCAATCTGGACTCAGCGGAAAGACAAGCTCCTGGCCTCGGAAGACCCAGACTCCAGAAATGGAACTGCTGTTGTTGGTTCCAAAGAAGATGACACTGGCAAAGGCATTCTTCCTCAGCTTCAGCTTGTCCAACCACTGGAACATCCCAGTGATGAGGTTACAACTCATAAAGGTCTGAGTGAGCTCCTCAGGGAAGCGGTACTCAGCGTACCACAGGGACCAGCCATCCTTATCAAAGTGCTCCCAGAAATACGGCAGTGCCACAGTGAGAGTGTCCTCATTGGAGTACTTGCACTTAAATTCGTCCAACGCAAAGGTACTCTTGGGCAGGTGAGCAAAGGGGCCTTTGGCCTTTGGCTCAGCAGCCAGTGCCTGCTCACATTCAACCATTTCTTCCTCAGGAGCAGGGGCAGCAGCCTTCTTCTCTTTCCGCTCAGCCTGGGGCTTCTGCTTCTCTTCCCGAGAACCCTTCTCTTTCCGTGGGGTGTCTTTTTTAGGTTGGCTCTCTGCAAACTTTTTAGCATCAAACTGGGCCATCTTCTCACAGAGTTTCACCTCCCCCAAGACAGCCCAGAACTGGGGCTGGTTATGCAGGTAAGGAATCAGCGGTTGGTATTGGGGAAGGCCTGGCGGAAAGAAGGCTCCAGGACCTGTCTATAGAGCCACAACAGGGTGCAGACAACTGTGATGTCAGCCAGTGTCACACGTTCGCCCACCAGAAAAGTCCTCGTCTTCAAATGAGTATCCAGGAGCCCCAGAATTCGCCTCACTTCCTCCTTTGCATTCTCTGTGGCCTGCTTGTTGTGGTGCATGATGCCCAAGGTAGGAAACACCCAGGTACTGGCTGGGGGCACTATGTCGCTATCAGCAAAGCTCACCCACTGCACCACCTGGGCTGCTGCCTCTGGAGTACTTCCCCGCAGCTCCTCATTGCTCACATAGTAGGCAATGGCATTGCTCTCAAACACACAGAATCCATCATCACCCTCAAATGCTGGAACCTTGCTGGCAGGAAATTTACGGAGAAATTCAGGGGTGCAGTTGGTTTGGCCAAAGTGGAAGTGGGGTGGTACGGAGAGCACGCGGACCTGAGCCCCGCTGTACTGAGCAAGAATGAGAGCCTTGAAGGCCCTCCAGTTTTCAGGATATGTGTACAGGGTCCCGGATGCCATGGTGATTCCGCAGAGACTCTTTTTCTTTTTTTTTTTAGATTTTATTTATTTATTCATGAGAGACACAGAGAGAGAGAGAGGCAGAGACACAGGCAGAGGGAGAAGCAGGCTCCATGCAGGGAGCCCGATGTGGGACTCGATCCCGGGTCTCCAGGAATACACCCTGGGCTGCAGGCGGCGCTAAACCGCTGTGCCACGGGGGCTGCCCGTGACCCTATTTTTCTTTGGTTATCAGATTCAACCGTTTCAGCAAGTAGAGTAACTGCTTCCTTTGTCTGTTGGTTCAGTGACATGAGGAGCCCCAAATGACCAGGCAGTGTCAGCTTCCAGGTCAATTAAATCAACCCTGTGCCCCATGGTGGAAGCATTCCTCTACTGGGAATCATGACCTTTAAGCCAGCAGAGCTCAGAGATGCATGGGTGGCTCAGTTGGTTAAGTGTCCACCTTCAGCTCAGGTCAAGATCCCAGGGTCCTGCGATTGAGCCCCACATCAGGTTCCTTGCTCAATGGGCAGTCTGCTTCTCCCTCTCTCTCTACCTGTTGCTCCCTCTGCTAGTGCTCTTTCTGTCAAATAAGTGAAATCTTTAAAAAAATAAACTAGCAGAGCTCAGAGTTGCAGGAATAGGAAGCAAAAAATTTATGGATATATTATTAGATGTAATTATGACAAGAACTACTTACTACTAAGAACTACTTACTTACTACTTCCACTCTTTGATTTCTAGATTTGTATATTTTGGGTGCTTCTTCAAAGCAGTTCATCCTGTAAAATGAAGCCCAACATTTCAAGATGTTGTCTGCCTTGTGACTTGGTGGGCCAGATAATACTCAGTATCTAATGGGCACCTCAGATCACATGGCCACTTGATGTCCCATGGTCAAACACTGAGTCTCTACCAACACCTAGTAGCAAGCTTGGAGCCAAATCCAAAGGAAAGGAGTTCTCTGACGAAGAGGGCATAGAATTGCTCCAAAAGTTTGTGTGTGCGTGCTGTGACTCTCCATTAGGGCTTCCCGGTGGCTCCTATCTGCCATAGATACTTCAACTGTCGTTTGACCTGTTGGGTCAGAAGACCCAAATGGTGGAACCATGTGCACTGCAACCTGAGTCTCCCACTCCATGACCTGTAAGCCATTGGGGAGTCTGCTTGAGATTCTCTCTCCCCTCTGCCCCTCCTCCCTTAAAAAAAAAGAAATACAGAAAAGAAAACATAAGTAGCATCATCCCTGCAGCTTTCCCAAGTGTGCAACACAGCTTTTAGTTTCCTATCTTTAGAGGGAGGCAAAGTTCTGGGATCCTAACTTGTGGTCCTTCATAGCCTTAATTCCATGATTCTGAGACCAATGTGAGGTTCTGTCATTGGCCAAGCATTCATTCAAAAAACTAGAAAAATAACCACAGGAAGAGTCAGTGGTCTTCCTTTATTCACTGTGATTTAGACATTAGTCAAAATTCCATTTAACATCTAACCACCATAGGCCCCTTCTGGCTTTTTTGGTTCCCAGGAATTAATGATGATTCAAAGCCAGTATCTAGTAATCTCCAAAGAGTCTGAGAATGTCCATTTCTCCAAGAATACAGTTACCTTAGTAAATGGCTGCAGAGCCCTTTGAGGAAAGCTTCAGAGATTTATACTGCATGCTTATGGGGTTTTGCAAGATCCTGTCTCAAGGGGACACTGGGCTCAATTCAATCCAGGGGCTCTGAGTCAATGATCTGCATTAGCTCCAAACTGTGACCATCATTATGGAAATTAAGTCAGGTTTCTGGCTACCTGACCTGTCATGTTTCTGCTCTGAAGATCAAGAAATATTTTCTTTTTTTTTTAATTTTTATTTATTTATGATAGTCACAGAGAGAGAGAGAGAGAGGCAGAGACACAGGCAGAGGGAGAAGCAGGCTCCATGCACCGGGAGCCCAACGTGGGATTCGATCCCGGGTCTCCAGGATCGCACCCTGTGCCAAAGGCAGACACCAAACCGCTGCGCCACCCAGGGTTCCCAAGAAATATTTTAATAGGCTGCCCATCTGTTTTATTTCTAGGGTCACCATAGCCACAAAAAAACCCATGCAGGTCAAAACATTCTGATTGCCTTCCTCGAGAGCCCACTATGGCTCTGGTGACCAAATGTTGCCACTTGGCCTCTTCTCGTCCAGGACTCCAGCTTTCTTACTGAAATGTTGGAGCTCATCTCAGGGGTGGGCCTTACCCCCACTACTCCTGGCCTACAGGAAAGTGCACAGGGCTCATCGAGGATTCTGATCCTCCTCCATGCTACAGTATTGCTGGCTTCTTCATAGCAGGTGTATCCCCTGAGACTTCTCAGGAGATGCAGTGAGGAGGGGATGTGCAGGACACATGTGACAAATCCACTCCCATTTTCCCCCTTCCTATGCTTTCACATTCCTTCTACATGATTCCAGGGAAGTACTCACACTTCAACCTCACTGAATGGAGGCCATCATGGAGGGCAAGGTTTAGTCAATCAACTCAGCAAACTGCTAACTCCTCTCCCAGCTGTACAAGCTAACACAGCGTGGTAGATAGCAAAATAAAATGGCCACATGTCCCTCCCCTCTCTGTATGTACACCCCTTGGCAATGTGACTTTATTGCAACTCCCATCAAGAGGTAGGAATCTAGGGATGCCTGGATGGCTCAGCGGTTGCTTTTGGCTCAGGGTGTGATCTCACGGCCCCAGGATCAGATCCCTTATCGGGCACCCAGTGGGGAGTCTGCTTCTTCCTCTGCCTCTGTCTCTGCCTCGGTCTCTGTGTCTCTCATGAATAAATAAATAAAAAAAACCTAAAAAAAAAAAAAAAAGAGGTGGGATCTATTGCTCTACTCTCTCAAATCTGGATTGGCTTTGTAATGTGCTGTGACCTACACACTATAGCAGACACGATTTTGTGGGTGTTCTAAGGCCAGGTCCCCCAAAGCAGGTGGAGGTGTCCCTGAGGAGGGGACCGTCAAAGGAAGGAGCCAGAGTGGGCCTCTTGGGGGACAAGAGGCCATGTGCAGAGACAGTCCCAACTGATGGCCTGTACCAACAGGCCAGATGTCTTGGGGCATTCATCCAGCCCTGGCCAAGCCACCAGATGACTGCCACCGCATGAATGATCCCAGATGTGACCAGCAAAGGAATCGCCCAACTGAGTAGAGCCAAATTGCTGACCCACAGAATCATCAGCAAATAAAACGATTGTGGTTTTATGCCACTAAGTTATATAGCAATAGATAACTAGGACACACATCCTACCAGGAGTCTCTGGTAAGTGATCTCATACTGAGAGGACTCAATCCAGAAAGGCCATCTCTGACAAAACTGCAAAATACAAACTAGGTGAAGAGAGAGCCCAAAGCAATGGAGGTGAAAATCAGTGGGGGAGGTGAGGCAGGTGGAGAGAACACGCCTGCAGCATGGATCTCAGGCAGAGGCAGCAAAAAGCCAGGGTGAGAGGCTTATGGGTAGTGACAGCACAGCCTCAGGTGTGACCATGGGGTAGAGGGCTGAGGCCAGGTGGAGACTGAGAAGCCAGCGGATTGGAAGGACCATCTATGTGAACACTAAACATGTCCAGAATGATGGCTGGAGTGGTGTCAGAGACAAGGGCAGCAAGTCAGGACCTAACTCTTTAAAGGGATGAGGAGTGACCAGGGTGTAGGGTGTCTGCAACAACAGTATCGTCAAACAGCATGAGAGCTAAAGCTAAGTGGAGTGGAGAGGGGTCATATTCTGGAAGTGGAGCAAGGAGGTCACCCACTATACTTCCTGGCCCTGGGGGAAGGAGGAGTGAGGGAGAAAGAACAGCCACCATTAGAGCTAGTGGTAGGGGATCCAGGGTCCTCGGGGAGAGCCAGTTGTCCAGAAGAGCTAGGAGGTGAAGGAAACCGTTCACAGAAGACAAACTCTAGGGCCCTTCCCATGCCTGAGGTCAAGGGAGCTTGTGGAGGCTTCCAGTAGTAAGGGAGTGGGAGACGGGATGAAAGAAGGGGAAACAGGGCCAGATGGGGATTAGGCCCAAGGAGGAGGCTGAGGAGGCTGACTGGGACAGAAACAGGGATAAGAGGTATAATGAGATTAGTACTGGCTGCTTCTGCAGCAGAGGGGTGGTGAGAGGCTTGTCAAGGCTGGCAGGGGGAAGGGCAGGGGGCAGAGAGGGGCACACAAACACTCAATGCAGAAACAGTCGTGCATAAGCTTTTCCAGAACTCTGACTCCTGCCAACACCTGTCCAAGAATGGTCAAGGAGGTGATGAAAAATTCAGTGAAATAGAAGAGAGCACAAGAACAGATCCCAATACCGATTGGATTTTATGTATAACAATGATGGGCTTTTGATTCGGTGAGAAAAGAAGGGTAGTTTATTTACTAAGCGATGCTGACCCAGCTGGTCTCCCACCAGGAAGACGATGAGCTGGGACCCCTGCCTCTCACTGTACCCAAATAAATTTCAGACAGTTTAACACCATAAATGTAAATAACATGCAAAATATATTCCAAAAGACCTTTTAAACCAGACCAGACAGCCAAACCCCATGAGAGTAAATGTATACACATATAATCACATAAAAGTTATAAATTGTTTATGGCAAAAGACACCTTCCCTGAAGTCAAAAGGGTGTTAATAGGATAGGAAACCACTTGAGGGGATCCCTGGGTGGCTCAGGGGTTTAGTGCCTGCCTTCGGCCCAGGGCGTGATCCTGGAGACCCAGGATCAGGTCCCACTTCAGGCTCCCTGCACGGAGCCTGCTTCTCCCTCTGCCTGTGTCTCTGCCTCTCTCTGTGTGTGTCTCTTGTGAATAAATAAAATCTTAAAAAAAAAAAAAAACCTTAAAAATAAAAGCCTGAGCACATAAGGATGAATATATGTAAGAATATTTATTGTATCATTAGTCATAGTAGTGAAAACAAGACAAACCTGGTAAATAAATGGAATGCTTTTAATTTTGGTTTTAAGATTTTATTTATTTATTGATGAGAGATACAGAAAGAGATAGAGATATAGGCAGAGAGAGAAGCAGGCTCCCTCTGGGGCACCTGACTCAGGACTCCATCCCAAGACCCTGGGGTCATGACCTGAGCCAAAGGGAGATGCTCAACCCCTGAGCCACCCAGGTGTCCCTAATTTTATTTTTTATTAAGCTTTTAATTTTAATTCCATTATAGTTAACATACAGTGTGATATTAGTTTTAGGTGTATAATATAGTGATTCGACCATTCTGTAAATGAGTCAGTGCTGGGGATCCCTGGGTGGCGCAGCGGTTTGGCGCCTGCCTTTGGCCCAGGGCGCGATCCTGGAGACCTGGGATCGAATCCCACATCGGGCTTCCGGTGCATGGAGCCTGCTTCTCCCTCTGCCTATGTCTCTGCCTCTCTCTCTTTCTCCCTCTGTGACTATCATAAATAAATAAAAAAATTAAAAAAAAAAAATTAAAAAAAAAAAAATGAGTCAGTGCTCATCATGTGTACTCTTAATCCCCTCCACCTGTTTCTCCCATCTCCCCACCCACCTCGTCAAACCATCAATTTGTTCTCTGTAATTAAGAGCCTGTGTCTTGGTTTGTCTTTCTATTTTTTTCCTTTGTTTAATTTATTTTGTTCTTCAATTCCACATATGAGTGAAATTACATATTTGTCTCTCTCTGGCTGACTTATTTCACTTAAGCGTTATACTCTATAGCTCCTCCATGTTGCTGCAAATGACAAGACTTCATTCTTTTTTATGGTTGAGTAATAATCCATTGTGTATATTCGCTACATCTTCTTTATCCATTCATCTATCAATGGTCACTTGGGCTGTTTCCATAATTTGGCTATTATAAACAATGCTGCTATAAACACAGGGGCGCACATATCCTTTTGAATCAGTGTCTTTGTATTCTTTGCATAAATACCCAGTAGTGGAATTACTGGATGGTATATTTCTCTATTTTTTCTAGTATTTCTATTCCTATTTTCTAATTTTTTAAAAGATTTTATTTATTTATCCATGAGAGACACAGAAAGAGAGAGACAGAGACACAGGCAGAGGGAGAAGCAGGCTCCATGCAGGGAGCCCAATATGGGACTCGATCCTGGGACTCCAGGATCATGCCCCAGGCCACAGGCAGGTGCTAAACCACTGAGCCACCCAGGCGTCCCATCTATTTTCTAATTTTTGAGGAACCTCCATACTGTTTTCCACAGCAGCTTCACCAGTTTGCAATCCCACCAACAGTGTAAGAGGGTTCCCTTTTTCTGCCTCCTTACCAACATTTGTTGTTTGTGTTTTGATTTTAGCCATTCTGACAGGTGTAAGGTGATATTTCATTGTGGTTTTAATTTGCATGATGATTAGTCATGATGAACATCTTTTCATGTTGGTCATCTGGATGTTTTCTTTAAAAAAAAAAAAAAGATTTTATTTAAGCAAGAGAGCACACAAGCAGGGATAACTAACTGCAGAGGGAGAGAGAAAAGCAGGCTTCCCGCTGAGCAGAGAGCCCATTGTGGGGACAGATCCCAGGACCCCCAGATCATGAACAGAGCTAAAGGTAGATGCCCAACCACCTGAGCCACCCAGGGACCCCTTGGATGTCTTCTTTGGAGAAATGTCTGTTCATGTCTTCTGCCCATTTTTTAATTGGATTATTTGCAATTTTTTTGGTGCTGAGTCATATAAGTTATTTCTATATTTTGGATAGTAACCCTTTATCAGATATGTTGTTTGCAGTTATCTTCTCCCATTCAGTAGTTTATCTTTTAGTTTTGTTGATTGTTTCCCTTTGTTGTGCAGAACTCTTTATTTTGATGAAGTTCTACTTGTTTATTTTTATTTTTGCTTTTAATAAAATGAACAGATAAGGAAAAAAAATTTTAAAGACATCTAGGATAATAACCATTGTTGCCAGCTTTTTGTAAACTAACACTTGTAGGTGCACATATAAATGCATAGAGAGACAGAGAGATGGGCACCAGCAGTATGATGGTGAATGTTCTCAGGGTAGGGAGATTTCGGGTAATTATAATTGCCTTTCTCTTTTTCTTTTCAGTATGCTTAAATTTTTACAGTGACCAATGCTGTTTTCTTCATTGTGGGGGAAAAAAAAGTTGTATGGGTGGGTATGATTGGCAGGTCTTGGTACAGGAGAGGCTCTGTGGGAAACCCTTCTGGCACCCTCCTTCCCAGGTACCCTCGATCCTCTCTCCCTGTTTGTTCCCTTCAATCATTCAACACAGACAGTGAGTAGCTCATTAGGGAGGTGGGGTAGGGGAATAGGAAAATGTTGTGTCATGGGTACCCAGGGAGAGAGCATGTCAAATGCTGTAGGGAAAGCAGGGAAGACAAAGACTGAAATTGTCCCCTCAACTGAGTGACATGAGAGTCCGAAGACCTAGATTAGAGCAGCTTTAGTGGCATGCAGGCAGCAGAAGCCACCTTGCAGGAGTGAATGACAGGGTGAAAAGAAGAGCCAGCCTGGTAGACTAGAAGGGCACAGGGGTGAGTAAGGATGGTTTGAATGAGATGTCAGTTAAAAACCATGGGGCGGGGTGTATGTGCCTGGGTGCAGCAGCTGGTTAAGCGACTGACTCTGGTTTTGGTTCAGGGTGTGATCTCAGGCTTATGGGATCAAGCCCCACGTGGGGCTCTGTGCTCAGTGTAGTGTCTGCTTAAATTTCTCTCTGCCCCTCTCAAATAAATAAATAAATCTTAAAAACAAAAACAAAAATGTGTGAGGGACTACATGGGTTTTCAAATTTATTTAAAGGAGTATGCAAGCCTAAAAAGTTGAAATCACAGGTGTAGACAACCCCTTCTGAAAGTGCATGGGACTTTGAGTAAAGGGAGATGGTGGGACCTGCAGGGCTTGGGGGCTTACTCCAGAGAGACTTGCATGCAGCCAAAGGCCAATGGGATTAGGCCAGCTGGAGGGGGAGGGAGCTGAACAGGACTGGAAAGAGACAATGAGTGGAGCCACAGAGATGCCCATGTTCCCAAGCCTGAACACGCATCAGAATCACCTGGGCAGCTTTTTCAAAATTCATATCTAGATGCCCCCAGAACTACTCACTCAGACTCTCTAAAAGTTGAGACAAAGAATCTGAACTGTAAGCTCCTTGAATGGCATTTTAAAATATACCAATTACTTAGAGATAAATCTATCAAAAGATGGGCAAAAATGCATTATACAGAAAAAATTTTAAATTATCTAAATAGGGAATCCCTGCGTGGCTCAGCAGTTTAGCACCTGCCTTTGGCCCAGGGCGCGATCCTGGAGTCCCGAGATCAAGTCCCGCGTTGGGCTCCCGGCATGGAGCCTGCTTCTCCCTCCTCCTGTGTCTCTGCCTCTCTCTCTCTGTGTCTATCATAAATAAATAAATAAATAAATAAATAAATAAATAAATAAATAAATAAATAAATAAATAAATTTCTCTAAATAAATGGACATGTGTGAGTACACACAAACACACACATATAAATATGTCCATGTTCAAGTATTGCAAAATAAACTTCCAGAGTGCAGACTTCCAGTTACAAGATTAACAAATTCTAAGGATCTAATATACAGCATGGTGATTATAGCTAATAATACTGCATTATATATATATATAAATTATATACTAATATATTTGATATATATCTAATTTAAATATATAATTTAATGTATAATTTAAATATATAAATATATATATATATATATATATATATATATATATATATATATATACAAAGTTGCTTAAGAGCAGGGGCACCTGGCTGGCTCAGCCAGTAGAGCATACGACTCTTGATCTTGGAGTTGTAAGTTGAAGCCTTATGTTGGGTGTAGAGATTACTTAAAAATAAAATCTTTTAAAAAATAAATTACTGGGGATCCCTCGGTGGCGCAGCGGTTTAGCGCCTGCCTTTGGCCCAGGGCGCGATCCTGGAGACCCGGGATCGAATCCCACGTCAGGCTCCCGGTGCATGGAGCCTGCTTCTCCCTCTGCCTATGTCTCTGCCTCTCTCTCTCTCTCTCTGTGTGACTATCATAAATAAATAAAAAAAATTAAAAAAAAAATAAATTACTTAAAGAGTAGATCTTACATGTTCTCACCAAAAAAAGAAATGATAATTATGTGACAGGATGCAGGTGCGAGCTAATTTATGGTGGTAATCATTCTGTAATATATAAATGCATCCGACCAACACCTGTACACCTTAAATTTACAATCTGTGTTATATGTCAATTATATCTCAATAAATCTGGACACTCCCCCCTAAAAAGAAATTATTATAGGTCCCCTTCATCCTATATCTTCTCTTCCTAACATGTGCATCTTAAATAGGAAACAAAGATTAGAAGACTTGATGTTGAACAATGTATTGATCTACAGGTTCAGTGCAATCAAATAAATATCCTAACAGAGTTTTCTTTGGGGGAGGGGGTTGAGGGTTTTTTTTGGTGGAACACAACAGGTTGATTCTAAAATACATATGGAAATGAAGGGGCTAAAGATAGTTTCCTTCCTAAAGAACAACATGGAAATATTACTCTACTGAAAAGCAAGACTTTTTGTAAAAGTACGTACAGTCATGAGGAGAGGGTGATATTTGTACAAGGACAAACAGACTGGGAAAACACCAGAAGCTGATGTCAATATGGACAGTGTGGGGTTGTGATTCATGTGGCATTGAAGAGCACAGGGAAGGATGAGCGTTTTCAGTAAATGGATTGAGTGTTCATGCGAGGTAAAACTGGAACTTGACTCTGACCTCACACCGTAAACAAATAAATCCCAAGTGGGTTGTTGTCCTAAATATGGAGGGCAGAACAATAAAGATTATAAAAGAAAGGGGATCACTGGGTGGCTCAGTGGTTTAGCGCCTGCCTTCAGCCCAGGGCATGATCCTGGGGTCCCGGGATCGAGTACCCTGTCGGGCTCCCTGCATGGAGCCTGCTTCTCCCTCTGCCCGTGTCTCTGCCTCTCTCTCTCTGTGTCTCTCATAAATGAATAAATAAAATCTTAAAAACAAAAAACAAAAAACAAACCTCAGGGTGGTGACAGATTTCTTTTCATGATACAAAAGCACCAACCTTAAAGGAGAAAAGTCTGACAAATTTGGTTTCATTAAGATTAATAAATAGTTCCATTTGCATAACACTCTAAAACAGGCAAAAGTACACCACAGTGTTTAGGGAAGTGTTAGTTTGAAAACTGGCGCCTGTATACGGAGGGCAAAGAGAGCCCCAAGAAAGAGACAGGCCACTCCTGGCCGCAAGGCTTGTCTGTAGTGGCCATAAGGAGTAGAACTCCGCACTCGCCTGCCAGATGTGAGTTTGGTCACGTGTATACCCAGACACTCTCAGTGCCACCTTATTCTTTCAAGACTATGTCCTTGAAAATGGCTCCCACTATGGGAATGGTGGGTAGAAGATACATTCCAAGGATGGAGGGAGAGGGGATGAGGAGCCTCAGATTACTTGAGTCCAGCTCCAGGGCCAACTGACAGTCATGTCCTCTTGATTACCTCTTCCAACAGGAAGCATACTCAGGCTGAAAATGATCTCAGGAAGCTAGGACGTGATTGCCATTGAAGTCAGGATAGTGGTTCCCTGTGAACGAGAGGAAGGGGCTGGGGCTTGTAGAGTCTAACAATGTTCTATTTCTTGATATAGATGAGATTACATGGGAGTTGGCTTTATAATAATGCATTGACATGTACATTTATGTTTTATGCATTCTTCTGTATCTGTGTTATCCTTCATGCAAAGGTTTTAAGGGAAAAAATCTCCACTCATGATTCTGATGAGCAACCACATTTAGGAACCCCTGATCTAGAGTCTAGCTAGAGTGACACTGTAAAATCAGGTCTTTTTTTTTTAAGATTTTATTTATTTATTCATGAGAAACACACAGAGAGAGGCAGAGGAAGAGACACAGGCAGAGGGAGAATCAGACTCTACACGGGGAGCCCAAGGCGGGACTCAATCCCAGGACCCCGGGATCACAACCTGAGCCCAAGCCAGATGCTCAACCACTGAGCCACCCAGGTGCCCTGTCACTTTGTTTCAAGTGAGAGAATCCAACCCTGACTTACAAATATTAGATATTGATTCATTATCTGAAAAATCCAAGATAGTTTCAGGAACGGCTAGTTCCAGATACTCTAACAAGATTATGAGAAATCTCTCTTTGCTCAGCTTTTCCTATTATCCTGCAGGCTCTCATCCCCAGGAAGACCCCCAGCCAGTCCAGGCTATGTCCTCCTGCCCACTGAGCCACTTGAGCAGAAAGAAAATGTCCCCTTATCTGGAATCTCAGCAACAGTCCTGGGGGTGGCTTTCCCTGGACTGACTAGCATCACACGACTAATTCTGCTGTTGGCCAGGGGTCTGAAATTTTTCCTCCAAGGAAAAAGTAGATGCCATTACCAAAAGGAAAGAGAAAAAATGATTGGGCACAATTGGGATCGATGGGCTGGAAGTCCTGATGGGGTCAAAGGAGAGGTGTAGTGGAAGAAAGTGAGCAAAGGGTAGCAGGTGTGGTGTGGGAAGACTGCCAATCAGAGAGGGGATGTCTGAATTGTAGTTTCGGAGGTGGAGCAGTTTGGGGTGACGACAGGGTCCAGGGTGTGCCCTGGCAGTGAGTAGCAGGAAGGTCAGGGTGTTGGAGCCTCAAGAACTCATGCCCTGGTCTTTGTTAATAAGGGTGGAACCCTAATAAAACACAGCCCCATGTGGTTCAGTCTGAGAACAGTGTCTGACCCAAGGTATACAACCCAATAGCCTAAAGGAATTAACAAGCAGTCTCACTCCTTAGTCACGCTTCTCAAAGGACTTCAAAGGGATTCAGATGCACAGTTCACAGCCACGCTAATTAAAATCCTCTTTCTTCTCTTCCCTCATTCCTCATGTCCTGAAGCTATTCTGTGCTGCTCCTTTCAATATCCATCTCCCACCAAATAATAATAATAATTAATAATAATAATAAATTAAGGTTCTTCCTCCATACCCAGATTTTTTAGCCACATGGAAGAATCAGTCTTCTTTAGGAAGGGAAGAGAGGGATCCCTGGGTGGCTCAGCAGTTCAGTGTCTGCCTTTGGCCCAGGGTGTGATCCTTGAGTCCCAGGATCAAGTCCTGCATTGGGCTCCTTGTGTGGAGCCTGCTTCTCCCTCTGCCTATGTCTGTGCCCCCCACCCCATGTCTCTTATGAATAAATAAAATATTTTTTAGACAAGGAAGAGAAGAGAGATGGAGGAGAAATTGGACTGGCAATTGCAGGACTCTTTGGTAGGCCGAGGATGAGGGAACATTCCTGCTCAGCCTCTCCCCCACCATTGTCCTACCACAAGGAGAGGGATCTAGATGTTAAATAATAACAGCCCCTGGAGCTGGTGGTACAGTAAAATGAACAGGAGTTTTTATATACATGGTCCCCAACTCCATCCCTCTTCCTTGATAGCCTCCATTTGAGAACCTAGAATTCCTGAATAAGCAGGAAAAATCAAAGCAGGGGCCACTGTCCCCTCTCAATAACAGATGTAGTAGTTTTATTGATTCACTTTAACAATAAACATAGATTTGTTTTATTTAGTATAATAAATTTGCAATTAACATTTTTGGGGAGGGATCCCTGGGTGGCGCAGCGGTTTAGCGCCTGCCTTTGGCCCAGGGCGCAATCCTGGAAGACCCGGGATCGAATCCCATGTCGGGCTCCCCGTGCATGGAGCCTGCTTCGGGCTCCCGGTGCATGGAGCCTGCTTCTCACTCTGCCTCTCTCTCTCTCTGTGTGACCATCATAAAAAATAAAAAAAAAAAAAATAATAAAAAAAAAAAATTAATAAAACAAATAAACTTAAAAAATTAAAAAGAAAAAAAGAAAAAAGTAAAATGATAAAACCGAAAGTTGATGAAGTTTTGGGGAAAAAAAATACATTCAGACATTTTTAGTACAATCCTTTTTTTTTTTTGAGAGAGAGGCAGGGGATGGGCTGAGGGAGAGGGAAGGAGAGAATCTTAAGCAGACTCCATGCCCAGCACAGAGTCCCACCCAGGGCTCAATCTCATGACCCTGAGATCTTGACCTGAGCCAAAATCAAGTCAGACACTTAACCCACTGAGCCATCCAAGCGCTCCAGTATAATCCTTTTGAGGAGAGAGGTGATTTTATGGTATTCCTCAATGGCCATGTAATATTTATTCACAAAGTCATTTAAAAGATAAGGAAAATTGGGGTGCCTGGCTGGCTCAGTTGGAAGAGCATGTGACCTTTGATCTCAAGGTTGTGAGTTTGAGTTAGTGGTAGAGATTAATTAAATAAACTTAAAAAAAAGATAAAGGAGATCATACTTATCTTCTTGTTTCTCATTACTACCGCCCTCCAGGGTTGGGCACAGATTATGGTCATCTCTTTTTTTCCCCCACTATCTCTTACTGTAGTAAAATATACATAAAAATCAATCATTCTAACCAATTTTTAATGTGCAGTTCAGTGATATTAAGTAAATACTATTGTGCAACCATCACCACCATCCATCTCCAGAATTCTTTTCATCTTCCCAAACTGTATACTGTTAAGCATGAACTCCCCATACCCCTCTTTCCCCAGCTCCCGGAAACCACAATTCTACTATCTGCCTCTGTGAATGTGACTCCTCTATGCACTTCATATAAATGGAACTATATGCTATTCATCTTTTTGTGATGGGCTTATTGCACTTAGCATAACGTCCTCAAAGTTCATCCATGTTGTAACATGTGACAGCATTCCCTTCCTTTTTAAGACTGAATAATATTTAATTACATATGTAAACCACATTTGCTTATTCATTCATCTGTTGATGGACACTTGGGTGGCATCCACCTTCTAGGTATTGCAAGTAATGCTGCTGTGAGCATGGGTGTTCAAATATTTCTTTAAGACCTTGCTTTGAATTCTTTGGGGGATATACCCAGAAGTAGAATTGCTGGATCACATGGTATATTATCTCATCTTTTTTTTAGGCGGTGACCTGGCTTCTGGATTTCAAGGTACTAGGAGCTTGAGGGAGACTGGTCATGTGACCTTGAACAGGTCACTTTCCCTCTCTGAGAACAGATCCATGTTTCCAAACTGGGACTCTTGTTAACCACACACATTCCCAGGCCCCTTTTCCCGGGACATTCTAATTCAGTGCCTGGCCTGGGCCCCAGGAATCTGAAATTTTTCTAAAAGAGCCTCAGGTGATTTTTTTTATCAAACAGGTTTAGGAATCACAAGACCTGAGAATTTCCAAAGGCCCTCGCAGCTCTGACCTTCTATGACCTCAGTGGTTAAGAGACTAGCATCTGGAGCCAGAATGACTGGGTTTAATCCCAGTTGCCAGTTAGCAGGACCGCCTCAATTTCTTCACCCACTTAAGGAGGGTAATGGTGCCTACCACAGGACTGCTGCAAGAAGTAAACAGAAATGAAAGAAAATACGACCTTAGCATATACCTAGTACTAAAAAAAAGAAAAAAAGGGGGGGGGGGGCACAAGAAAACCAAACCAAACCAAAAAAAAGTCCTCTCTCTAATAATCTGTTATTCCGTCTTCCTCTCCTTAAGGCTGGGCCTTCAGTGGGTGGGTTCCTGTCGCCACCTGGTGGTAGGGCTCAGTCAGTGCACTCCCACAGCCATTTCCTCCCCGCACCCCGCTTCCCCAATCTGCTTCCACTCCCGCGCGTCGGCCCCATCCTGTCTCAATTTCACCCCATTCGGAATCATCAAAGCCCTCGATGAGGGAGGGCAGAGGTTCGAGGTGGGAGAACCTGGGGTCGGAGGGTCCCTAAGGCCCCTAAAATCTATTCCACAGCCCCATCCTAGTGGTGGTGAGTCATTGGCGTCTCTCTGCCTTTCTGGGTGGTCCTGCGTAGGTTTGATCCTGCAGGAGACCAGGGCCTGCTCTGTTTTGCCCGCTCCTTAATATTAAGGATGGAGCTCAGCGACAGCTCTGTGCTAGGAGCCTTAAACATCAAATTCAGCCCTGACAATCCCTGCGCTGTCTTGACAACAGATCTTCTTCCACACATGAGGAAATTGAAGCTCAGAGAAGTTAAGGGGCTGGCACAAAGTCACACAGGTGCAGTGATAGGGCCAGGTCTCAAACCCAGGTAAATCTTACCCCACAGCTGCTTCCACTGAGCCAGAAGACCTCTAAACGAATGGTTCTCCACCTTGGCTGGATATTTAATTCACTGGAGAAGCCTTAAAGAATACTGAAGCCTGAGCCCCACCCCAGAGATACTGGTTAATTGGTCTGGGGTGTAGCTTGACCACTGGGATTTTGTGAAGGTCTGGTAAGTATTCTAGTGGAGAAGCACCGCTACAAAGCCACCCATTCTGTCTTCTGCTCCCCAAGGCTTTGCTCCAGGCTCTGGAGGTAATGGGGAACTTCCGATAAGCAATCTAAGCAATCTGCGGGGGTGTTCTACTCTCCCGGGGCTCACGGGTGCGCTGGAGGACGAGTGCTCCTGGGGACGGCGCCCCGCCCGGAGCAGGAGACCTGCTGCTACTGCACGGAGGATGGAGGAGGGTGTGTCCCGGGGTGTTTCTCCGGAGGGAGGCCTGCGGCTGTGGGACCCCCGGGTCTGCTGCGTTGGGCCGTGTGACCTCGGGCAAGTGACTGCCCCTCTCCGTGCAGTTGCCTCGTACGGAAAACGTGCATGAAAGTAGCATCTATAACATAAAATGGTTGGTATTAAACGAGCTAATATAGGAAACACTTCGAACAGTGCCCGGAACCCAGCAAACTCGCGGTGAACGTTGCCAGGGCTGCTACTGTGGCAGCAGCTAAGCACCGCTGGGATTCTGATCCTGACTCTGACGATGGCCCCCCATGCGGACTACTCGCCCACCGATCAGCAGTAGCAGCCCCCCCCCGCCCCCGCTTTATCCTTTTAGCATTACCGTCTCCCCTAGGAATTCCTTGGGTTGTCAATTACAGAGAGCCCCGCCCCCAGGCGGCCCAAGGCTGCGCTGGCCAATCCGAGCACCCCCATCCTCTTGACCCAAACCACCTAATCCAAGGAGAAGCAGGCGACCCAGGTGGAGCCAGTCAGGTCCCGCCCCGGCGAATCGATGTGACCAGGGACACAACCTTTGTTGTCACCTTTCCTAGCACCACGGGGGGATGCAGGGAGATGAGACTTGAGGACACGCCTCTTGAACCCCTGGGTTCGGCTGCCCGATGCGAGAATGCTCCCGGCTGGTCCAGTGAATGTGCCAATCAAGCCAAGTCCGGCCTGGCTTCGGGTCGGTTCGCGGTGCCTGCGCCCCCCAGGGCCACTGGGTACCCAGCTGAGATGATGCTCAGGGAGGGGCTTGTTACACCGAGGTTGGGTCCGAGACGAGTCTCCAGTCGCTTGAATCGAACGTGCAGCCGGCGTGCAGCTCTGTTCCCCGACAAGCCCTGACGCCGCGAGGACTAGGGAGACCGACACCGCCGCGGAGCCGGCCGGCCCCGACCCTGAACGCCATCATTCCGGCAACTGGCAAACTCACACGGGGTCTTCAAGCCAAGGGTACGCTAGAGTTCGTTACCCTGGTCTTGCGACGCATGTGTAAGTTTCAAATTGTTCCAAAATAAAAAGTAAAATTTAAAAGGGCGGGGGGGGGGGGCAGCTCCGGTGGCGCAGCGGTTAGCGCCGCCTTCAGCCCGGGTGTGACCCTGGAGTCCCCGGATCGAGTCCCACAGGGGGCTCCCTGCATGGAGCCTGCTTCTCCCTCTGCCTGCGTCTCTGCCTCTCTGTGTCTCTCATGAATGAATAAATAAATAAAATCTAAAAAAAAAAAAAAAGTTGGGACGCCTGGGTGGCTCAGCGGTTAAAGCTCCTGCCTTCAGCCCAGGGCGTGACCCTGGAGTCCTGGAATTGAATCCCACATCGGGCTCCCTGCATGGAGCCTGTTTCTGCCTCTGCGCCTCTCTCCCTCTCTCTCTCTCTCTCTCTCTCTTTCTCTCTCTCTCTCATGAATAAAGAAATCTTAAAAAAATAAAAAAAGGAAAAATGTCCTAAATTGTCGAGGAAGGCCCCCAGGCCGCAATCGTGCCCCGAGGACACGCAAAGGGACTTGGGGCGAGTGCACGGTGGGTGTTCCAGAACCCACACCTCCGCCCCCAGCGCCAGCAGGACCCGCAGGCATGTAGAGAGGTCCTTGGTGCCAGAAATCTATCGGGAAACCCGGGAAACCTTAGCCTCATGTTTTTGGGAACCAAGAGAATAAGGGAAAGGCAGGGTCTCCCCTCCCTGTTCACGGATAGCTCTGTCTCTGTCTCCTCGGTCAGTTCCTCAACACGGAGAGAAGAGACAGCGGTGACCGGGACGTTCAAAGTCCCTTGCCTCATGGACCGCGCCATCCGCAGCTCATGAGATGTGCTCCGTTATTCAGAGAAGTGTGGACACCTGCCGGAGGGCGAAGCAGTGTCAGTCTCAACCGCGCTGTTTTGCGGTGGTTCTCACATTTGAGTGGACACTAGAATCCCCCAGGGGGTGCTAGAGTGCCGACTGCTCCCCTCGCCTCTGCGCCCCAGCTCCCCAGCTGCCGGTGCTCAGTGGTAAGGTCCCAGAGAATTTGCGCTGCCGCTGACTTCCCAAGTGACCGCTGGTGCAGCTGCTGGTCCAGGGACCCCACCTTGAGAACCATGACTTGACCAAGGGCATAAATTTAAAGAGTGAGAATTTCTGGCCCCACAGAAGGCGCCCCCATTGTGACAACTTAAAACACCTCCCCCCATTTCCAAATGCCCTGCCTGAGAGCCACTGCATCAAACACTAACCCTAGCACCAGCCATATCCCAGAACCCATAAATGCCCATTTCTAAGTGTGCCAGACACCTTCAGTGACACCTAATCCCACCCTTGCGCTCTTCCTATTTCTGACCTGAAACCCAACCCTGGTATAAACTTCAGCCCTAAACCTCACCCCAACCCAACTCTAACCATGATCCAGTTCCTGAACTTCTGGTTAAACTATGCCATGGGATACCTGGGTGGCTCAGTGGTTGAGCATCTGCCTTCCACTCAGGTCCTGGGATCCAATCCTGCATCAGGCTCCCCTGCCCTACTTCTGGCAGGGAGCCTACTTCTCCCTCTGCCTATGTCTCTGTGTCTCTCGTGACTAAATAAAATCTTAAAAAGAAAAGAAAAATTGAGGTTGAGGGCAAGATACATTAAGCCAGAGGGGAAAGCTTGCCCAACGTCTCCCAGCTGGAATGTGGTGAAGCAGGACTCTTGAGTCTATTTCTGGGCAACATCTCCAACTCTCAACCACTGCTTCAGACTTTCCCAATATGCCCTCTTGTCACCATTGCACCACATATGCTGACCCAGGGAGCCCTGGGTTTGAGCCCCTCAGAGACCTGGGCCTCACATTTGTTCACCTGTAAAATGAAGGTAAAAGACATGCAGCCGACATCAATAGGGCACTTGCTCTGTGCTCAGCACTGTGCTAAGCACCTACATCGTTCCATTCCCGAAACTTCCCTAACATCATGTACAATTATTGTCACCACTATGACTAGAAAACGGGCCCATAGAGAGGTGAAACAATGTGCCCACTCACCTTTCAAAGTTTCCGCAGGGACCAGTGATGACACAAGTAACACCAGGGTGTTTGGTCAACACTATGGCTCCAAGTTACTTGGACAAGTCACTTAATTTGTCTGAGCTGCAGATATGCAAGCATGCTGTGAGGATAAATTGTGCCTGGCTCATGGTAGAAGTCCTTACTTATCAGCATCCCAGTTGGCGTGGGTGGCGGGGAATCTCTGTCTTCCGAAAATAGATTTATTTTTAGGGGCATCTGGGTAGCTCAGTCAGGTAACCATCCGACTCATGATCTCAGCTCAGGTCTTGATCTCAGGAAGTTGAGTTCAAATACTGCATTGAGTTGCACACTGGGTGTGGAGCTTAGTTAAAAAGAAAGGGGGGCACCTGGGTGGCTCAATTGGTTAAGCATCTGCGTTTGGCTGAGGTCATGATCCCAGAGTCCTAGGATCAAGCCCAAGGTGGGGCTCCCAGCTCAGCAGGGAGTCTGCTTCTCCCTCTGCCTATCCCCCGGGCTCCTTCTCTCTTTCTCTCTCTCTCTCTCTCTCTCTCAAACAAATAAATAAAATCTTATTTTAAAATGGAGATTTGATTTTAGAAAACAGCTAAAGTTCATGTGGAATTGAATCTGGTAACTAATGCCAGTGATCAAGCTAAGAAATGTCATTTTTAGACCAAAACAAGGTGTAAGTATAGAAATTTGAGCATGTTTCTCTTTGAAAAAGGCCTGTTGCAATGGTATTAAATCAGAAGGTATTAGAAGTCATCTGTGTTCCTGATCTGATTCTTATTCCTAAACTGACATTCATTTTAACCAAAATCTTGATGCTCACTTCTAAATCCCGGTCAGACCCAAATCTGGACATTTAGTTATACTGTCTCTAAATTCCCCACATATTCTCATTGAATCTAGTGTCACCGAGACCCAGAAATTTCTTTTCATTGTTTTCTGAGTTCCACTTTGCTACCTTCTGTTCCTATCATGATCTGAACCTGCATTAATTCTTCAAGGATTTTTAAAAATATAATTGCATTCCAAGTATACAAAATATGAATACATTCTCCTCAAAAGTAACTATAATAAATGTTAAAAGCAACAATAACAACAACAAAAATCTTTTTAGGGGCACCTGAGTGGCTCAGTTGATTAAGCATCTGACTTTTGATTTCGGCTCAGGTCAAGATCTGAGGGTGATGAGATCAAGCCCAATGTTTGGCTTCCGGCTCAGTGTGGAGTCGGCTTGAGATTCTGTGTCTCCTTCTCCCTTTGCTCTTTCCCTCACTCGTGCTCTCTCTCTCTTAAATAAATGAATAAAAACCTTTTGGGGCACCTGGGTGGCTCAGTCAGTTAGGCATCTGCCTTCGACTCAGGTCATGATCTCAGGGTCCTGGGATCAAGCCCCGTATGGGGGGGGGGGGTCCCTGCTCAGCAGGGAGTCTGCTTCTCCTTCTCCCTCTGCCCCTACCCCCTGTTCATGCTCTCACTTTTTCCATCCTCCTCAAATGAATAAAAATTCTTTAGAAAAAAAAAGGAGGGGGCACCTGAGTGACTCAGTCTGTAAAATGTCCTCCTTGGCCTCTGGTATTGATCAGCGCTCTACCCGCCCCCCCCCCCCCCCGCCCCGCATCCTCATCAGGCTCCCTGCAGCAGGGAAGTCTGCTTTTCCCTCTCCCTCTGCCCCTCACACTCCATGTTCTCCCTCACTCTGTCTCTCTTTCAAATAAATATTTTAAGAAAAATTTTAAAGGGGCTCCTGGGTGGCTTAGTTGGCTCAGTGGCTGCCCTTGGCTCAGGGTCAAGATCTCAGGGTCCTAGGATCCAGCCTGGGGGTGGGCACTCTGCTGGAGTGGGGAGGGGTCTGCTTCTCTCTCTCCCTCTGTGCTGTCTTGTGTGTGCTCTCTCTCAAGTAAATAAATAAAAAATCTTTAAAAAAATTTTTTTAAGATTTTTTATTTATTGATTGATGAGAGACACAGAGAGAGAGAAAGAGGCAGAGACACAGGCAGAGGGAGAAGCAGGCTCCATGCAGGGAACCCGATGTGGGACTCAATCCCTGGTCTCCAGGATCACGCCCCTGGCTGAATGTGGCGCTAAACCTCTGAGCCACCGGGGCTGCCCTAAAAATTTTTTTTTAAATAAAATTAACTTGGGACACCTGGGTGGCTCAGTGGTTGAGCACCTGTCTTTGGCTCAGATCATGACCCCAGGGTTCTGGAATCGAGTTCCATGTCGGGCTCCCCACAGGGAGCCTGCTTCTCCCTCTGCCTATGTCTCTGCCTCTCTCTCTGTATCTCTCATGAATAAATAAATAATTTTTAAAATAAAAAAATTTAAAAAGAAACTATTTTTATTTTGTTTTTTTTTAATTTTTGTTTATTTATGATAGTCACACAGAGACAGAGAGAGAGAGGCAGAGACACAGGCAGAGGGAGAAGCAGGCTACATGCACCAGGAGCCCGATGTGGGATTCGATCCCAGGTCTCTAGGATTGCGCCCTGGGCCAAAGGCAGGCGCTAAACCGCTGGGCCACCCAGGGATCCCAGAAACTATTTTTAATAAAATTATTTTTCACCTGTTTTCAAAAGTGACTTTTCTAATATATTCAAAATTATGTATTAAAATTTATTTTATTTTTTTTAAGATTCTATTTATTTATTCATGAGAGACAGAAAGGAGAGAGAGAGAGAGGCAGAGACACAGGCCAAGGGAGAAGCAGGCTTCATGCAGGGAGTCCGATGTGGGACTTGACCCCGGGACCTCAGGATCATGCCCTAGGCCGAAGGCAGGCGCTAGATCACTGAGCCACCCCGGGATCCCCTATGTATTAAAATTTAATGGCAAATATGGTTTATAATTAATAAGTAGCAAAATGTAATCAGATTTAAATAGTTTTAGAAATTTTAATTCCATCTTATTAAATATTTTTAGGAAAACAGAACTGTTCCCCAAATAGCATCTGATGTGTCAATGTGAGAAACAGCTGTCATGCCCCACAAGTTATGTCCCGAACTACATATATACAAATTTAAGTCGTATGAATTGTTTTTAATATTTTAAAATGTTCTTCAGCTGCCATGTGCAACTTTAAGAATACCAGTGCTAATTCATGAGAACCTTCAGAACATGAAAAGAAGCAGGAGAAATGGACACTTTTATTATGCAAACATCTATCACATCCATGCAGCCCAAGAGGAGAGGTCTGAGAAATGAATTAAACTTTTTCTTCACTTAAGAGCTTCTGCTGTTCACATGGGCCTACATTCCAAAGCAGTGTCCTCTGACCTGGGCCACCACCCGGTCCATCTCTAGTCCAGTGCAGGCCTCTCTGGTTTAAGATATGAAAGTTTCCCTGTGGCCCTGGTACTATTAGAATGTGAATATTTGGTGCAGCCCGGTTAGTGCAGCGGTTTAGCGCCGCCTGCAGCCCAGGATGTGATCCTGGAGACTCAGGATCAGTCCCAAGTCGGTTGGGCTCCCAGCATGGAGCCTGCTTCTCCCTCAGCCTGTGTCTCTGCCTCCCTCTGTGTGTGTGTGTGTGTCTATGAATAAATTAAAAAAAAAAAAAAAGAATGTGGATATTTAGCTTTCCAGTTTGCCTTGTCAGATCAGCACTGAGCCCCAGGTGTCCTCTGGTTCTTAGTCATGTATTTGGGGTTTGAGATCTTCAGAAACCCTCTAAAGAGCGGGTCTTGAAGCCCTATCCAGTGGTGCCCCTGTTCTGTTGTGCCAAGTGCTTTGCTGCCTCGAGATTTTTGCATAAGCTGTGCCTTATGCCTGGAAGGATCTCATTCCTAGTCTCTGAAAGCCTTCAGGTCTCAACATATTTTAGTATTTATTAAGTAAACTCTACCTCCAACGTGGGGCTCAAGCTCACACCCCCAAGATCAAGAGTCACACGCTTTACTGATCTACTGACTGAGCCAGCCAGGCAGCCCATCAGGGCTCAGTTTAAAAACTCCCTTCCCCCCAAAAAAAAAAAAAAAAAAAACAAAAACAAAAACAAAAAAAACCTCCCTTCCCAGATAGCCTTGTCTGTCCTCTAAATCCAGCCCAGATTCCCACCTGCTGTTTTCGCAGAACCCAGTTCTTTTTCTTCTTGGCATTTATTACAATTAATAACAGCGAGATCACACATCAACTAATTGGTGTATTTGTGTCTTTACTCCCTGTCTTCCACAGAAGTTTAGCTCCATGAGGGCAGGGACCATAACTTTTTGTCCATCACTGGATGACCAGGGCTTAGCATACTGTTTGGCACAAAGTGCTCTCTGGAAATACGTGTTGACTGACTCTCAGCCATTAATTTCCTCATCTTTGCTATTAGGCTGTTAATGTCTGCCTCATAAACATTATTGTGAGGGTGGAGAGAGAAGGGGAACAAGGAAACTGACACATAGTAGGTGGGCAATAAATGTTGTTGTTGTTATTATTATTAATATTATTACTATGCATGCAGAGGCCCGTGAGGGCCAAGGAATCCTGGAGGTGGGGACTTGAGGGCTATTTAGAGTTGGACAGGTTTCTTGGAACAGGCTAGGCATTCCGGGTGGGAAGAGCTTAAGCAAAAGCATGGAGGAGAGAGAATATAAAGGACATATGCAAACCTATGCGCCTGGATGAATAGCACAGTTTGGGATAGCCCTCCAATTAGAAAGGCAGGTTGGAGTCAGACGAGGGAGAGCCTTGAATGCCAGCCTGGCACATTTAAACCCGGTCCTGCGCCCTTACAAAAAGGGGGGAAAAAAAAAGAAAAAGAAAAAAAAATTAAACCTGGTCCTTAGGCAGTAGGGAGCCGATGAATGTTCTTGAGCAAAGGTGTCAACTGAAGAAGTGGTATTTTAGGAAGATGGATTAGGGCAAATCTGGATCAGGTGGACCAAGCAAATGGGATACAAAAGCCTGACTATTTCCTTCATGCCCCATCTCTAATCCTTGTGACTGCATAAAACATGCAAGGGTTAGGGGTAAAGGCTCTTACAGGAGTCAGGTCTGGATTCACACCCCAACCAAGCCACCTTATGATCTGGCTGACGCAGATCACTCCCCGAGCACTCACGTCACCTCCACGGGCCTCAGTGCGTCCATCCATATAATGGAGATAATCATCTCCACCCCGCCTATCTCACTGGACTCTTTGGAGAATTGAATGGAATTAAAAATGCACTCATTACGTCATTGAAAAAATGAACCCCACTCATGTATCAAGAGGTGTACTCCTTGCATGCAGCCTGCTTCTCCCTCTGCCTGTGTCTCTGCCTCTCTTTCTCTCTCTTTCTGTGTCTGTCATGAATGAATAAATAAAAATCTTAAAAAAAAAAAAAAGAGGGCAGCCCAGGTGGCTCGGTGGTTTAGTGCCGCCTTCAGCCCAGGGTATGATCCTGGAGACCCAGGATGGAGTCTCACGTCGGGCTCCCTGCATGGAGCCTGCTTCTCCCTCTGCCTGTGTCTCTGCCTCTGTCTCTCATAAATAAATAAAATTTAAAAAAAAAAGGGGTGTAAATGCTGAGGAGACCGGGATGAAGTGGAAGTTCAGTGGAAAGGGGCACACAGTTACCAGTTGCTGAGCACCCACTGCATGCTCCTTTCTCACCGAACCTGCCACGGCGCACAGCTGAACTCAGGACACCGAGATCATGTCCCGAGCTGAAACCAAGAGTTGGACACTTAGCCGCCTAAGCCACACAGGTGCCTCTCATCTCCCTGAATCTGAAAAATATCCTTACCAGGTCAAGCCCATTTTATAAATGAGGAAATGGAGGCTCAGAGAGGCTAAGTAAGTCACCCAAGGACATTTAGCCCTTAAGTGGCAGAGCTCAGGGCTGACCCATGTATGAGATGACTGCCTGTCTCCTGGTGCTGAACATTTGAACACATCTGGCTATTTCCAACCTCTAGGCCTTCATCTTGCTCCCTTTCTAGGTAATCCAACCCACTTTTTAAATTTTATTTTTATTTATTTATTTATTGCCTGTGGAATTCCTATTCATCATTTTTAAAATTTTAGATCGGGCTTCAGGAAGCCTGCAGGACAGCTGATTGGGACCCCTCCTCTGGGCTTCCTTAGCATTGAACCAAACTTTGCCCATGATATTAATCATATCAACACTATATCCTTGGTTTGGGGAAGGCCCTGGCTGGCTCAGTTGGTGGACCACGTGATTCCTATGTGATCCGTAGGTCATGAGTGGGTCATGAGTGGGGTCATGAGTTTGAGCCCCACCTTGAGGCTAGGAGATTACTTTTTAAAAAAATAAAAAACTATATCCCTGGTCTCTAAACTTTTTTTTTTAATTTTTATTTATTTATAATAGTCACACACAGAGAGAGAGAGGCAGAGACATAGGCAGAGGGAGAAGCAGGCTCCATGCACTGGGAGCCCGATGTGGGATTTGATCCCGGGTCTCCAGGATCGCGCCCTGGGCCAAAGGCAGGCGCTAAACCGCTGCGCCACCCAGGGATCCCTAAACTTTTTTTTAAAAGACTTTATTTATTTATCTGAGAGAGAGCCCAAGCAGTGGGGAGGGACAGTGGGAGAGGGAGAAACAGACTCCCTGCTGAGCAGGAAGCCAGATGTGGGACTTGATCCCTGGACCCCAAGATCATGACCTGAGCCAAAGGTAGATGCTTAACCGACTGAGCCCCCCAGGTACCCCCTGATCTCTAAACTTTTACAAAAGCATGTTCCTTGTCAGCAAAAAAAAAAAAAAAAAAAATGTAAGTGTACATCCATAATTTTTCTCAATCAAGTACTGTATATACACATGCTCCTGTCAATCCTTATATACTAAATATCAGTAAATCCTAATTCTCAGTTTTTATGAAAAATAAATACAAGATCCGATCTAATATTTTCTTCCCACACCCCACTAACCCCTAACAAATTACAAATTGGCACCTCTAACCCAAAGCTGGGTGGGAAACGGCGGGGCTGGCACTGATGGCCTCCTTCAGGGTGCTGGTGGTCTGAGCACTTGGCAGTTCAGCCTCTTCCTCCTGTGGAATGGGCCAGGGGGGCGAGGGTCATGGGCCAGGAGAAGCGCCTCCCCCAGTGCTGCCGCCCTCCTGGGCCAGCGGGAGGTGGGGTGAGGTTGAGCCTGGATTAGCCGGGAGCGCTGGGAGGCTCCTCCAGCCGCAGGGTGGCCAGAGAAGGGGGTGCGGATAGGCGAATGCACCATGCCGCTGCAGGACGACACCCTCCGAGAGGTGTGGGCCTCCGACAGGTGCGGAAGCAGCCCCACCACCCTCACCACCTCTACCTGCCTGACCCCTGGGGTTGGGGGACCAGGGCTCGGAGGGGTTGGGGAGGACAGGAAAGGGGAGGAAGACAGACTGATGCCTCTGCCACCCTCAGCGGACATGAGGAGGAAGGCCAGAGCCCGGAGGTCCAGCAGCGCCCCAAGCAGGTATGTCCCCCTGCTTGGAAAGGAGGCGAGGGGAACCTCATCTCCACTTTGCAGTAGCCCTACGCAGGGTAGGCGATCTGGAGTGGGGCGTGTCCCCTCTACAGCGTCTGGGGGGTTGCTTCCCTGCAGTTTTGCTTTTTTTTTTTTTTTTTTTTTGAGGAAATGTGTTTGGGGGCATGGGATGTCCAGGGGAGAAGCTGAGGCTCTGGGGCCTTGGACGTGGCCGTGATGCATGGGAGGGGTCATTGTTCCTCACCCCAAGGAGGCTGCAGTTCCCCTCCCGATAATCCGCGGTTATTTCTGGCAGCTCAAGGGATTAGAGGGTCATGGGCAGCCGTCCGAGCCCCCCTCTCCTTCCTCTCCCTCCTCCCGACCCCGCTCCGCAGCGACCCGCCAAGGGGCAGAAGTTGAGGAAGAAGAAGACAGAGGCCCCCGAGTCCCCCTGCCCTAAAGGATCCAGGCCCCGGAGACCCGGAGGCGGGCGGGGGGCCGAGGGTGAGGGGGCGGGAGGGGTGCGGCTGAGTCCTGGAGCCCGGGGGCGGGGGTGGAGTGGGTGGGGGCTGGGGTGTCGGGGTGGAGAGAGCGCCCAGGACAGACCCGCGCGGGGGCCGAGCGGGACAGCGTCTGGGGCTCCCGGCCTGACCCGGCCTCTCGGCTCAGCCGGCCGCTGCGGGAAGGCGCGGGAGGAGCCGGTCCCGCCGCCCCCGGAGGCGCGGCCGCCGCAGACCATCTACGCCAAGTTCCTCCGGGACCCCGAGGCCAAGCGCGACCCGCGGGAAACCTTCCTGGTAGCGCGAGCCCCGGACGCCGCGGACGGTGAGACGGCGCCGGCGGGGAGAGGAGGCGAGGGGAGGCGCGAAGCCCCAGAAGCAGCCGCCCCTCCTCCGGCCGCTCTGGGAGCCAGATTAAAAGTGTATTCTCTTATTCGTCACTCTGTTTTCTGGATGGGGAAACTGAGGCACGGGGCGGTTCAGAGTCTGGCCTTAAGCTAGGGGCCGGAGCTAGCCCAGATGGGTCTGGCTGAGGTCGGTAACTGCTCCGGGCCACGGAGAAGCCGAGCGGGGCGGCGCGGGGGCAGCGAAGGGGCCGAGAAGGGGAGACTAGCAGACAGGCAGGAGTGTGTGAGGAGTGGGGTCCCGGAGGGGGCGAAGGCCCTACAGAGAAGGGTATGTCCCTGGACAGGACTGCCAAGCCCCTAGCATTCCCCCAGCCCCCACTCCCTGCACCCGAACACCTTGGGAATTGGCCCCCGTGCTTTGAGGAAGGTGCTGGACTGTTCCTCCTCCTGCTCCTGTTCCAGAAGGGGAAACTCCCACCCCTGGCTCTCATTTACCACTTCCCAGCAATCTGGGGGGACTGGGCTCCCAGATAACCGGGCCCATGCCGGCCCCCATTATGAGGAGTTTCTACCTACAGAGGATGAGGAGGAGGAAGAGGAGGACCAGGAAGAGGAAGAGGTAGAAGAAGAGGAGGAAAAGAAAGAGAAAATCCCTCTGCCACCCAAGAAGCCTCCTAAAGAGAAGACTTCTGCCGGGATCAAGGAGAGGAGGGCCAAGGCCCAGGGTCAGAAGGGTGAGAGAAGGAGCACACACACACACACACACACACACACACACACACACACTGTAAAACTTGCCCTGTCCTTCAGGGGCTCAGGGGCCTCAGCGATATGAGAGTTGAGACATCAGAACACTACCCAGTGCCTGGACACAAGAGTTTCTTTCTCTGGTGTCTTTCTCCTGATGGCCCCCAAGTACAGAGATCAATATGAGCTCCCACCACTGCCTGCCCAGAGGGCTCTGTGAGCCAGGGAAAGTGGAGGATTTTAGTTTTCTTTGTGATTTTTTTTAGTATTTTTTTTTAACTCAATATGAATTATAGTTATAATTTTTATAAAAGTATCAAAGTGATTACTGTAAAAATCAGTCAGTGAAATAAGTGCTATGATGGTTGTCTGGCCTGGGCACCTCGCCCTACAGGTACCGCAGTCTGGTCTCAATGTGAACAGGTAGCTAGGATCTTGGGCCTCTGTGGGAGGGACAGAGTGCCGTCTGTAGCACCTGCTAGAGGAAGTTTTCTGGGGAAGATGGGGTGGGAGCTGGGAATCAGATGTTCAGTTAGAACATCAGTTAGATGTTCATTCATTCTGTAATGCTTTTGAAGCTCCTGGTATTTTCCAGCCCTTTACAGACTCAGGATTAAAATGCAACACGCAGAGATGCTGGGGTGGCCCAGTCCATTAAGTATCTGCCTTTGGCTCAGGTCATGATCCCAGGGTTTTGGGATTGAGCCCCACGTCAGGCTCCCAGGGAGTCTGCCTCTCCTCCCTCTGCTGCTCCCCCTACTCCTATTCTCTCTCCCTGTCAAATAAATAAATAAAATCTTAAAAAAAATTAAAAAGTGGCGAGCCGAAGACAGACTGAGCCATCGTCAGGCCTTCAGCCTCCCTGGAAACTGAAGGAATGACAAGTGGGTGGGAAGGTGGCCTTCAGCCCCAACAGGCTCTTCTTTGCCTAACCCCTATCTCCCTTTCCAGGGGACCTGGCAAGCCCCGTCCCCGCACCCAAACCTCTGCGCATTAAGAAAAAGGAGGCACCAGCTGGGGAGGGGACCAAGATGAGAAAGACGAAGAAGAAAGGTGAGGCCGGTCTCTGGAAGAACATGGGACTCTGGCTGTAGGGGAGTGTGACCCCTTCACATCCGCATACACAGGGTCTGGGGAGGCTGACCAGGACCCTTCAGGGAGCCCGGCCAGAGTGACAAAGAAGACCCCAGCAGCCATGTTTCTGGTTGGGGAAGAAGGCCCAGCTGAAAAAGCTCAGAAGAAGAAAGGTGGGTGACAGAGGCCTCTGGTGCCATGACATCTAGAGGCAGTCCTGGGGGGTGGGGAGCCGGAGTTCAGCGTAGGGTAAGGAGGGGGCTCAGAGTCACAAGTCTTGAGGGGCATCTTGATCCCCACTTTAATAGCTGTGTGGCCTCAGGCAGGTATCTTAGCCTTTCTGAGTCTCTGATACTAGTATTATGGGATTACTCTTGTGTTTGTGGGGAGGGTATGAGTAAGACATGGATGTTAGAAGTGCTTTGCAAAACATGAGGTGCTCCACAGGGTAAGGGGTTCACAGACTTGTCCCGCCACTATGTCCAGGCATTTCCAAAGGCTCAGAAGAGCAGAAGAAGGAGGAAGAAGAAGAGGGGGGAGAAGTGGCAGGCGTGGTGACCAAGAACAGCAATCAGAAGGGCAAAGCAAAAGGAAAAGGCAAAAAGGTCAGGATCCAGAGGGGAAGGGGGCTGAGGCCCCTTCAAGGAGCAGTGGCAGGGACCTGGGCTTGGGAGGGACAAGAGTGTGGAACCTGGCGGGGGGCCTGGGGAATGGCTTGGGGTTAGAATCTTGGCTCCCTCTCTGATGACACAATAGGACAAAGGGCACCAGCCTTGTGAGAACAGCAAAAGCAGTGGAGGGGTCACTAGGCTGGGATTGGCCCCCTGGGGGCCTGATGTTATCTGGACTCTAAGTCCTCCCCTCTGCAGCCTAACCCAGCAGACCCAGCCAGAGATGCTCACACGGCCGCTGTGAAGAGACACCCATTTTCTGTACCAGAGAGGTACGACACACAGGCAGACGGGCACATGTGCACCCCCTTGGGCAATGATTGTATGAGTTGTTAAAATATTTTCATGCTACCGTTCTAGTACCCAAGTGTGTTCTGCTGCTACCTGCCCCCCAACCCAGGAGGGCCCAACCTTCCGGCAGCTGAAAGGTTAACTCTGGCAGACAGGGGCCTCCAGCACCCTCCTCCATACGGGTTTATTAGTTAGTTCAGGAGTGGTCACGTCTTGAGGGACTGACTCACATTAGCCAACATCACCAGATACCGATATATAAACTGAAAGGTGAGTTTCTTATCTCCAGCGGGGAATATAACCGCCGTGCAGCCTTCAATACAGTAGGCCCTAGAAATTCACAGCTGTGGAAATGTTTGAATAAGCTCTGGCTTTCTGCACACTGCATTCCAAACATAGTCTTGCGTTTCCCAAGTTTCTTCTTGGAGCAGCCCAGAGTGGAGAAGAGGTGCTCACTTGCCTGCAGGCTAAGGGTCTGCTTGCCGACACCAGCCTCACCTCACATACAGTCCAAACCTGCCCTCAGCAAAAAAGGCCAACCGCAGCATAATCAGGGATTCTTAGTGGCTTTCATATAGCACACACCCAGGCTGGCAGTCCCTTCTCTTCCCTACTGGGAAAGTTGGAGTTGGAATCATGGTTTTCCCTTAGAACATGAGCATGGAGGGCACCAAGCATGTGAGAACCAAAGGGGCTGCTGTGGGGTCACCAGGCTGGGCCAGGCCACTCTATAGGGGAATGCAACCAAACTGTTGTTTGGAGTTATTCCATGAGCAAGATAAGCTTATTTATTCATTCATTGTCTTACCTCTGTATTGTGGTGTGACAAGTCACCCCCAAAACTTGGTGCCTTAAAACCACAAACATTTCTTAATTTCTGTAAGTCAGGAATCTGGAAGGGGCTTAGCAGGGTACTTCTGGCTCAGGGTCATGAGATTGCTGTCAAGATGCTAGTTGGGTCTGCAGTCACTCTGAAAGCTTGGCTGGAAAGAGAGGATCCACTTCTAAAATGGTTCACTGTTGGGCAGCCCCGGGTGGCTCAGTGGTTTGGCACCACCTGCAGCCCAGGGTGTGATCCTGGAGACCCGGGATCGAGTCCCATGTCGGGCTTCCTGCATGGAGCCTGCTTCTCCCTCTGCCTGTGTCTCTGCCTCTCTCTCTCTCTGAATGAATAAATAAATAAATCTTTAAAAAAAAATAAAATGGTTCACTGTCATGGATGTTGGCTGGAGCCCTCTCCACAGGGCAGCTTGAGTGTTCTAATGACATGGCAGCCAGCTTCCCCCAGAGCTCGAGTGGCCCAAGGGAGACAGCAAGGAGAAGGCACAATATCTATTATGGCCCAGCCTTAGAAGTGACGCCCCCATACCCCCATCACTTCTGCTATGTTCCATTTGTCAGAAAGAGCAACTCTAATATGATGTGGAAGGAGACTACATGAGGTGTAAATACCGGGAGGCAGGCGGGCATCTGTGTGGCTCAGTGGTTGGGCATCTGCCTTCAGCTCAGGGTGTGATCCAGGAGTCCTGGGATCAAGACTCATGTCGGGCTCCCCACAAGGAGCCTGCTTCTCCCTCTGCCTGTGTCTCTGCCTCTCTCTGTGTTCTCTCATGAATAAATAAAATATTTTAAAAATATCAGGAGGCAGGGATCACCAGGACTCATCTTGGATGCTGGCTACTACAGGCATTGAGTAGTTACTATTCACTGTAGTAACAGCAGTAGCTAATACTTCTATAACACTATGTGCCTAGAACACAGCAGTTCATACCTTTGGCCCCACTTCAGTTCACCCTTTGACATAGTGTCCGCATGAAAGAAGGTCTTTTGAAAAAAAAGAGAAAGAAAGAAAGTCTTTTGAAGGCTCTGGCTCTTACAGGAGGCTGGGCAGCATTTAAATCCCAGTTCCGCTTCTCACTAGCTGTGTGATCTTGGGCAAGTTGCTTAACCTCTCGGAGCTTCGACTTCTTTAGTAAAATTGGACACCTATGTCAGTGGTGACCTAAGAGAATCAAATTAGTTAATACTGGAAGATACTTAGGACTATGCCCGGCGCCTTGGTAGACTTAAATGAGTGTTTGGTGAATGTATAGGTTAAGTAAGATCTGTCCTGGGTATCCAGCCCCAACCTCTGCATTTCTCAGGCGAAAAAAACTGAGTTACAGTGTGGTTAAACATGACAGAGTTAGTGGTGGAACGAGGATTTGAACCCACGTGTCTGGCTCCAGATTCCAGGCTCTTAGCCACAAGTGAAGCAAAATAGTAACAAAGCGCCCAGCTCCCCAGAGCCTCCTACCGGCGGCGGAGCTGCGGGGGCAGCACGAGGGGCCCGCGCCACTGCAGCCGGCCTGTCTCTTGTCTTCCCACACAGAAAGCGGTGAGTTGTCCCGCCTGCCCTGCTAGGGACTGCGAGGGCAGAGGAGCTAGTGCTCCGCGGCTGATGTGCGTTCTGCCCCGACCCAGAAGGAGGAGAGAGCCCCATCCCCACCGGTGGAAGTGGATGAGCCCCAGGAGTTCGTGCTTCGGCCAGCGCCGCAGGGCCGGACTGTCCGCTGCAGGCTGACCCGAGACAAGAAGGGCATGGACCGGGGCCTGTATCCCTCCTACTTCCTGCACCTGGACACAGAGAAGAAGGTGGGGAGGGGAGAGGTGGCAGGGGGAGAGAGGGCAGGAACCCAGGCTGACGGTCGGGCTGGCGGGGGTGGGGGTGGGGGAGTGGGCAGGGTGTTCAGGGCACGCAGGCCTCCTTCCTCCACCTGTCTCCCCCCTCTCCCCAGGTGTTCCTCTTGGCTGGCAGGAAGCGGAAACGGAGCAAGACAGCCAATTACCTCATCTCCAGCGACCCTACCAATCTGTCCCGAGGAGGGGAGAATTTCATTGGGAAGCTGAGGTGGGGCCAAGAGGCCCAGGGCGGCTAGTGCGCCATGGCAAGTCACTTCCATCTCCCTGCGCCTGGCAGTGGCCACCACACTGGGCACTCTAGAAATGTCCCCTGGCCTGGGGCATCCCACACTTTTTTAAAAAGATTTTATTTATTTGAGAGAGAGAAGGAGAGGGAGATCTCAGAGGGAGAGGGAGAGGGAGAAGCAGACTCCTCGCTGAGCAGGGAGCCTGATGCCGGGCTCGATCCCAGGACCCTGGGATCATGACCTGAGCCGAAAGCAGACACTCAACTGACAGAGCCACCCAGGTGCTCTGGCTTCGCACACTTAAATGTGCACAGATCCCTTGGAAGTGTAGTTAAAATGGCTCAGTGAATCTGGGTTTGGGGCAAGATTCTCCATTTCCAGCAAGCACCCAGATGATGCTAGTGCTGCTGGACCAGGAACCTCACTTGAAATAGGTCATAAGGTCCATGAGGGCAGGGACTATGCCTGTTTCGTTTGTGGTTGAATTCCTAGCACCTGGTACATAGTAGCGACTCACTAAAACATTTAGTAAGTGAATGAATAACAAACATCCAGCACCTACCCTGTGCTGTCTCCCTATATGTCTCATCTAATCTTCACTGCACATCTGAGAGGTAAGGGGAAGGTGAACCCCTGGGTCAGGTCTTATTTCTTATCCTTATGTACTTAACAACACCTATGTGAGGCCTATCTGTGTGTCAGGCATAGTTCTAACTTCCAAATATTAACCCACTTAATCCCCTTATTAAGACCAAGTGAGGGACGCCTGGGTGGCTATGATTGAGTGCCTGCCTTTGGCTCAGGTCCTGATCCCAAGGTCCTGGGATGGAGTCCCACGTTGGGCTCCCTGCATAGAGCCCACTTCTCCCTCTGCCTGTGTCTCTGCCTCTCTCTGTGTCTCTCATGAATAAATAAAATCTTAAAAAAAAGACCAAGCGAGGTAAATACTATTAGTATGCCCATTTTACAGAGGGGGGTGTTGAGGCTCTGAGAGTTTAGCCTGCCTAGGGTCACACAGCAAAGAAATGGAGCTGAGAGTTGAAGGCTGCCCAGGGTCCTTCCAGATCCAGCTTTTAAAAAGACCTCCTGAGGGGGGCCTGGGGCAGGGGACATGGGTTGCTCTGTCCTAAGACACTGACACCCATGACATAGGAAGCTCTCAAAACTGCCTGGCTGTGAGGATGGGTCTTGGAGTAGGGGTATGAGATTCCCCAAGCCCTGTCCCCAGCACCCCCCCACACACCCCACTTGCAGGTCCAATCTGCTGGGCAACCGCTTTACCGTCTTTGACAATGGGCAGAACCCGCACCGCGGAGGAGGCAGTACTGATGTGGGGAGCCTTCGGCAGGAGCTGGCCGCCGTGATCTATGTGAGAACCCCCCCTGGGTCCCCTGGCAGGAGCCTCCCCTTGGCATGGGCCAGCCTAACAGGATCTCCTTCCCAGGAAACCAATGTGCTGGGCTTCCGAGGTCCCCGGCGCATGACTGTCATCATTCCTGGCATGAACACGGACAACGAGAGGGTCCCCATCCGGCCGCGAAATGTGAGCCCAGCACCTCCCTGGATGCCTCTTCCTGAGGGTCCTGCTCCCATGTGTCCCCCTTATGATCCACTCCTGGGGAGCTGGGGGGGTGGGGGGTTGCCCATACCCAACTTCCTGAGCACACTCTTCACCCTGCATCACAACTTCATTCTGGAAACTTGTGGAATGAATTAGGGGGTTCTATAATTGAATTCATTGAAACAAATGCAATGAGGGATTTTTTTTCCAGTTTACACCAAATAATCCATTCATATATTCATTCAATGAATGAAGTGTATATTGTGTGTATTGTATTATACACATTCAGTGTGTAAGGAGTGCTGAGTATTCTAGGTGATGGGAGGCATCAGTGAATAAAAAAGAATCTGCCCTTATGAAGCTGGCAATCTAGTGGAGGAAATGGACATTAGACAATAACTGTGATAAATAAATAAATTGTATAGTATGTTAGAAAGCGAGAAGTGGAGGCACCTGGGTGGCTCACTTGGCAAAGCATCAGCCTTCGGCTCAGGTCATGATCCTGGGGTCCCAGGATCGGGCCATATAGTGGGCTCCTTGCTCAGCGGGGAGCCTGTTTCTCCCTCTCCTTCTGCCTGTGGCTCTCCCTGCTTGTGCTCTCTCTCTGTCAAATAATAAATAAAATATTTTTTAAAAAGTGATGTGATAGGGAAAAAATAAAAAGTTAAACAGGAGAAGGAAGATGAGAAATATGTACATGTTCAGTATTAAATACAGGGTCAGAGCAGGCCTCATTGAGGTGATGTTTAAGCAAGGAGCTGAAGGAGGTGAGAGAGCAAGCCTACAGATATCTGGGGAAAGCATCCAGACAGAGGGAAGAGCCAGTACAAAGGCCCTGAGGCAGGATGGTGCCTGGTAGGTTTGAGGTGAGAGGTGAGAATAAGGGGCAGATAGGACCTGTATGACTGGTTTGTACTCAAACAGGAAGCCACAGCAGGGTTTCAGGAGTGACTTGATTTGACTTTTTTTTTTTTTTTTTTAAGATTTTATTTAATTATTTGAGAGAAAGAGAGAGAGCACAAGCAGGGGCATGGTGAGGGGAATAACAGGGAGAGGGAGAAGCAGAGTCCCTGCAGGGAGCCCGATAAGATGCAGGGCTTGATCCTGGGCCCCAGGATCATAACCTCAGCCAAAGGCAGAGGCTTAATTGACTGAGCAACCCAGGGGTCCCTTGACTTTTATTCAGAAAAGCAAAGTTGCTTGTTTTTGTGTGTGTATGTGTGTGTGAAGTATAGGATAAGACGCAGAGATGTGGGGATCCCTGGGTGGCTCAGAGGTTCAGCGCCTGCCTTTGGCCCGGGGCGTGATCCAGCATCGGGCTCCCGGCATGGAGCCTGCTTCTCCCTCTGCCTGTGTCTCTGCCTCTCTCTCTCTCTCTCTCTAATAAATAAATAAATAAATCTTAAAAAAAAAAAAGATGCAGAGATATCCTGGGGAGTGGTGGCCTCCTGCAATGTTAGTCTTTTGCTCTGCTCCTCAGCACTGCATCAGTGAGCCCGGGATTTCAGAGACAGGATGGTTGGTATGCTTCACACTCTCAGTGATGTCACTTTACTGGTTCACAATGAAAAATAACCCCTGTGAGCCTATCACATATCCTTTTGTGCTAGAAAGTCACACTGGAATCAGAGGCTTGGCCAACTCATGGGGCACAAAGCACGGAAAGCTGTAGTCTTGAGGAGCCACAGGTCACATGGTTGCTCCTTCCATGCCTGGAATAAACACACGAATGCCCCAGAGGCAGTGCCTCCCGAGTGTGTTTGGGCTTGGTAAGCACTGCCCAGAGCCGCTCTGGGTAACTCCTCATAATTTCACAGTTCATTCATTCTACGGTCATTCATTAAAGCCAGGCAGTGAAGATCCAAAATCAACACAAGTACTATCAGAACAATCCGACATTTATTGAGCATTTACTCTGTGCTACGAACTGATCTGAATAACATTCCGCACACTATTAATTTATTTAATCCTCACAACACCCTGTTGTGAGGGAAACTGAGGCACACAGCTGTCAGTAAAATACCAGACCTGCCCTTTAAGTATCTAATTCCATCTATTACAGTGCAGTGGGAGAAATAGTAAGAGCAAGATGTTATGGAAGGAGACTTGGAGCTAAGGCATCTAAATCAGACATGGGGTCAGAAAGGCTTCTTGGAGGACGTGATCTTGAAGCAGATTCACTCTAAGCCATCAATGTGACTAGTGCCAAGGAAACTGAGGAAGGAAATATCTCAGAGCGCTATCACACAGACACCATTCCTTCGTTTGAGAAACTCTATTCCGGGACATCTTATTTTAACCACTGTTTACCTGTCCATCTCCCCGAGCACAACTGTGAGTTCCCTGTAGATCCCAGCATGTCTAGTGCCTCCTTGTGATCAGGTGCCAGCATGTGGCTGTACCTAAGACCCCCTTCGGTACCAAGGGCACAGAGCACCTACTGTATGCCAGGTGCTACTCTCCAACCCTCCACTTTGGCATCCCAGGGCAAAATCCCATTCTCACAGAGGGATGCCCTCTCACACAAGGACACCACAAAGACCAAGTAGGCTCTCAAGGATCCCCTGAGGACATACTGGTTTCTAGGCTGCACACTAGCACACATGTTCAAAGGCACACACAGGTTCCCCAGGCCGCTTCCCCTCAGTCCCAAGATGTCTTGGCCAGCCATGACTCTTCCCCTAACACTCCTCCTTGGCACCCAGGCCAGTGACGGGTTGCTGGTACGCTGGCAGAACAAGACCCTGGAGAGCCTCATCGAGCTGCACAACAAGCCACCTGTCTGGAATGAAGACAGCGGCTCCTATACCCTCAACTTCCAAGGTCGAGTCACACAAGCCTCAGTCAAGAACTTCCAGATTGTCCACGCCGATGACCGTGAGTCTCTGAAGGCTCAAGCTGGGCTGTTCCCCACCACCTCTCTCTCTCTCACACACACACACACACACACACACACTCACACACACTTACACACACGCACACACACAGAGCTGTCCTTTATCTCTGGAGCCAGAATATCCAGGAAGGTCACCCCCTCCTGCAGGGGCATTGACACTATGCTTCCAGGAGCCTCAGATATTCCAAGCAGGTGTCTCAGGGCTTCTTTCTAACATTGACCAGAGCCTGGGATAGATATTGGAATATTCTGGGTGAGAAAGACTGTGCTGAAGGGAGAGTTAATCTGCTAGAACTTGAGAAATACTGATAGCCCAACCTTTATGTGGTCAAAGAGGCTGCTGAGACTCAGGAAGGGTGGTGCCTCCCAGCACCAGCAAAGGTCTCCCAGCAACAGCAGGAGGACCCACTGGTCATCAAAATTTATTTCACAGACACACAGTGCTTCCTATGTGCTAGGCACTGTTCTCTGGACTTTACAGATACTGAATCATTAAATCTTTCAACATCCCTATCCCCTCCAGTACCTGAGAAAGGTATTCTTATTGTCCCTATTTGGCAGATGAGACAACCGAGGCATAGAGAGGTTAAGTAACTTGCCCAAGGTGGTAGAGCTGTAAGAGGCAGAGCTGGCATGAGAACCCAGGTGGTCTGGCTCCAGGGCCCCAGCTCTCAAGCCCTTCAAGATGGCTGCCTTGTAAGGGTAGGTAATATCAAGCATTTCTGAGTGCCTGCTCCATTGTCCTCCCTCAAGTAAGGTCAAAGGCCTGCCTTCAAGGAGTTAGGGAACCAAGATACACCCAGAACGTAATGAAGTAAAAATGTCCCTGGCCTGGGGGAGAGGTTCCCACTAAGGTGAGGAAGTTTGGGATGGAAAGATACCTCCCAAGGGACCCTGGGTTCCTGGGATTGGCTGACACTGAGCAACTTCTTCCATCCCCCACTCCATCCTAGGGATGTGTCCCCAGTGTCACCTGTCCCAAGGCCTTGGAAAACCACTCTCCAGATCACATTTCTGGTAGAGCCTGGCCTGCAGAGATCAGGGGTATTTTTAGCAACTTCCTGTCCCTATGGATGCTGGGGGAGGTGTTGGGACTGGGGCTGTGAACCTGGACCAGATATGGGATGGGGCTGAGTGGAGCCACTCCATAAAGTAGGGGGTCAGGGGGCTAGTCAAGGGATAGAGCCTGGCAATCTAAGATGAGACACGGGGGCCGGGGATGGGAAGAAGGAATGAAGCCCGAGACATAAGAAAAGGATTGTAGGCTGGGGCACGTGTGACAGGTTCCTATATTTAAGTGCCTGTCATACACATAGCCCTGGGTGGCAGAAGATAAGGCAGGGTCCCTGCCCTCAGGGGCTTACAGTCAGAAGGCTGCTAATGCTGCAGGTGGGGCCAGCTGCACCAGATAAGGGGTGTAGGGTGGAGAGTGGGTAACTGAGATGGTGGCTGAGGTTTCCCGCCCCAGTGCACAGGAAGGAGACTTCTCCCAAAGTTGAGGACACTGTCTGCCAGGACTGGGAGACACCCCCGCCCCTGTGTGTCCACAGCCGACTACATCGTGCTGCAGTTCGGGCGCGTGGCAGAGGACGCCTTCACCCTAGACTACCGGTACCCGCTGTGCGCTCTGCAGGCCTTCGCCATTGCCCTCTCCAGTTTCGACGGGAAGCTGGCCTGCGAGTGACTCCAGCGCCCCCAGCGCCCGCCAAGGGTGGGGGAAAGGATTCAGTGGAGGCTGGCAGGGTCCATTCGCCAAAGCCCCCACTGAAGACGCCTCTCTCGTCGCGGGCTGACCCCCCCCCCCGCGCGCACGGTCTCCGAGTGACCTCCATCCACTCCCCGGCCTGGCACAGGCCGAGGCAGGGGAGGAACTCAGACGGCGGTCCGACAGAGATGAAGAACATCTGGAGTCGGGAGCCGCACATCTGGTCGCGGAGCCCGCCTGCGCTGCTCACCGACCGCCCCCTCCCCGCCCCGCGCCCCAGTCACTTCCTGTCCAGGAGCAGTAGTCGGTGTTGTCTTAACCCCCTCCCGGACCGTCTTAGGGCTCCGAGGAGTGGGGGGGCTCGCAAGAGGGGTAGGTGATGCGGGAGGAAGAGCCGGCACCTCCACCCCCAATAAAGCCGCGTCCCGGGCCGGCGAGCGGTGGTTGTTCAACGCGTGCGGAGAACGAGGCGGCGGGAGGGGTCCGGAGCGCGGGAGGGGTCCGGGGGGCGGGCCGGAGACCTGCCTCCCCACCCCCAGCCCCGCTCCCGCCCAGGCCCGGGGCGCTCCCGCGTCCCCTCCCCCGCGCCCAGCGCCGGTCCTACCGAAACTCGGCGGGCTCGTGGTGTCGAGACGCCCCCCGCGGGGGCCCCGGGCCGAGAGGGAGGGCCCCGGAGGTCCGGGAAGAGGGGGAAAGGGAGAAATTCGAGAAACAAGCCTCTCGGGGAGAACCAGACAAACCGGGTCCGGGCAGGGCGGGCGCAGTCGCCAGGCCGGGGCGGGGTCTGGGGCCCCGGGAGTTGGGGGCGGGCTCTCGGGCGGGAGAGGGCGCTGCGCCTCGGCGGCTCGGGACTGGGTGGGAGGGTCGGTTAGGGAGCCCCGAGGCCCGGGCGCCCTGGCTCCGCGGGGCTCCTCGTGACGCGGCACCCCGACGGGAGTCCGGCCGGGTGGCAGGAGCCCCGCCCCCGGCCCCGCCCAGGCCGGAGCCCCAGACTGCAGTGGGGTCCCGGGGAGGTGGGGCCAGGCCCGGCGTGCGGGGAGCGGGTGGGAGCGTGGCACCCGCGGGCGAGCAGCGCTGCAGCCCCAGGTCGCGAAGCCGCGGGGTGGGCCGCCCTAGCGCCGACGGGGGTGGCCCCGCGCGGCCCCGCCCCTCGCGGCTGGGCCCGCCCCCTGCGCGCCCCGCCCCCTCCTTCCCCTCAGCCCCCACCCCCCGCCCCGGCTCCTCAACACAAACTTTCCGTCCCGCTCGCTCCCTCCTCCGCGCCCGGCGCCTCCCGCTCCAGCCCGGCTCATTCCACACATTCCGGCCAGCCCCCTCCCCAAGACCCCCCTTCCCCGGCCCCCCCCTCAGCTCCTCTGGGCCCGGCGGAGCGGCCCGGCCGGAGCGCCCCCCCGAGCTCGGACCAGGTAAGCCGGGCGGACGCCGGGAGGAGGCCCTGCTGGGAGAGGTGGTTTGGTTGGCTGGTTCTGGATTGGGGAGCACTCGAGGGGGCCTGGGTCCCCCCAGCTATTGTCCAGCTGGAGCCGGAGCCCCGGATCTGGGTGCCGGGAAGTTTAGAGGGAAGGGGGGGAGCTCTCCGGGAAGCCCCGCCCACCCCGCCCACCCCCCCACCCCCACCCCCCCGCGACCCGGACCAGTCGGTCGGGGGAGGTCGGGGTGCCGGGAGATTGCCCCGGTGCCATCGCCTGTCCCAGCGTCCGCGTTGGGGGTATCGAGGCAGGGGTCTGGGGGCCGCACGGTTTGGAGGGCCTGCCAGGGAGCTCGTACCCGGGACTCCCAGTCCCGGGCCCGCCGCCCTTTGGACTCCCGGCTCGCGCTCTCTCGGAGCCGGCCCGGCCCCAGCTCCACGCAGGCCTCGCGCGCGGCCTCCCGGCGCCCAGGCCGGCTCCTGCGCGCGGTGCCTGGTGGCTGCGCTGGATCGTGGAGGGTGTTTGGGGGCAGAGCTGCGCGCCCAGGGCGTGTGCCCCCTGAGGGGCAGGGGCTTAAGCTTGGGGTGGAGGTTCAGAGTTCCAGACCACGGCTCTAGGAGCCTGGTTCCAAAGGGGGCTGGCTTTGGGGCCTTATTTTCCCTACACTTCCTCAGAACCCTTGTTTAGACTTTAGAGGGTTTGAAGGAGGCTTGTCCCCACGACGACCGCCACCACCACCACCACCACCACTATTGTCTGTCATGCCCTTTATTCCTGCCTGGGGAGGGAAGGCCAAGAGTGCCTGTCTGTAACTGGTTTTCAACTAGCCAGGCCCCAGGGCACTGTCACTGAGCCCCCACTCTATCACCTTTTTGGGAGAGTGGCCCTGATCCAGGACTCAGAGATTCTTTCTGGACTAGAGGGAATGAGGCCTTGGGGGAGGGCTTCTCAGGGGGCACCTCCCTTTGTGCTTTCTCTCTCTCCAGGTAGAGGCAGAACCAGGTCAGGCCTGGACTTGTAGTCCAGGAAAGCAGGGAATGGGGGTAGGGACTGGACACAGCTCTAGGGGCTGGAGCCCATGGTGGCTCTTATGTATCCCGTCTCATATGGCCTGGTTCTATGTATACATGTTCCACCCCAGTGCAGGGGGCCGAGACACTTCCTTAGCTAGAATGTCGGGGCAGCCTGGGGCAAGGAGGAAATCCACAGTCCCCCAAAGTTAGACATGTGTGTGTGTGGGGGTTATGTTCTCCTCCGTTCCAGATTCTTGTAGCTCTTTTTCTAAGACCCTCCCCCAGGAGGGTGTCACTCCAGGACGTGGCTCTGTGGTTTTCTGGATCCCTGCTCACTCTGTGGGCAGGGGATTGACCGATGTATCTTCTAGGAATAGGCTGTCTGGTGAGGGTGACTTCAGGGGCCTTGGATGCCCCCTCCTCAGGGAGAGACTAAGAGCCAATGGGATTCTCAACTTCTAGAGCCTTCTCCCCTACCTCTCCCTAGTGAGGGAATAATAATGCTAATTAGTGCATTGGGGCTAGGGAATGGCTCAGTAGGATGGTCAGTGATCTGCAGGACAGGGCTGTGTGTGTATGTGCGCAAGTGCATGTCCATCTGTCCATCTGTGTCTGTCTCTGTGCTCCCACCCTTGCCCTCAGGTTTGCAGAGCCTGTGCCTTCTGCCAGTTGAAATGTTAGAACCAGAAGGCGACATCTCAAAGAGGGAGTCGAGAAATTAGAGATCTGGTCCCAGCTGGGCCTTTAAGTACCTGTTGTCATCCTGTGCCTCAGTTTCCCTGCTGGGAATGACTTCTCAGGTCCCTTATCTCCGAGCTCCTTTCTGAGTCTCAGCCTTCTAATCAGTGGGCCTTCCTTCTCCCATTATGGAACGTGAACCTGGTGAGGTCTGGAGAGGTGAGTGGGTGATCAGTGATCTGAGGAAGAACATGAGGACAAACCAGGGGGTGACTGAGGAAAGTGTGGCTGAAAAGGTTGTGGGTAGCAGGCAGCCAGGGACAAGGAAGCCAGGTGGAGCTGGGGGACCTTGCCCTCTGAAGTGGCCCCAGGGTCTGGCAAGGCTGGCCCAGGTGAGTTGTGTTGAGAGGTCACTTGGATGGCCTGCCCCCTCTGCCTGAGAGAGCCCCACAGGGCTCAGTATGGAAGCTGGAAGGGAACCGAAGCTGTCAGTCCTGCCCACTACCTCCCTTAGGAAGGGATGAGGAGCGGAGGGGTCCACCCACAGTGAGGACGGTGGGGAAAGGCTCTGGAGTACCAGACCCCAGGTTGCCAGGGAGCCATGAGGGCTCTAAATGCTGCAGATTACCATGGCGGTAGCTAGGAGGTGGCCGTCTCTTCTTCCCACGTGGAGGCTGCAGAAGCGTGAGGTCCAGGTCTCTGTGGACCTCTCATGGGCCCTGGGCCCATGGTGGGAGCCTCTCTGGTCAGAGGTCAGCAGATCACACTCAGTCCCGTCCTCAAGGCCTTGCCCTGCCCTCCCCTCTGTCCTGGTGTCGTGCCAGCCTAGGTTTGTCTGCAGGAGAGGTGCTGCCCCTTGGGGGGAGGATCTGAGAGGGGCAAGAAAGGAACTTCACCTGTCCTCGAAGGTCCCCCAGGAGGCCAGAGAATCCCTATCCCTTCACAGGTCCCCAAAGCCTCAGCCCTTGAGGTTTCCTAGAGTGCTGATTGTTTCCTGTGCTCCCTGCCAGGCCCGAAAGGACAGGAAGTGATAGAGGGAAATGAGAGTGCAACCGTGTGTGACGCTGGATGTGTGTGAGAGAGAAACTGAGTGGGACATTCTGCGTGGGTGACACTGCTTAGGGGGGTGTGCGTGTGTGAGAGAACCGGCTAAAACCAGTTTGTGTGACTGCATTTGAGGCTGGACTTGTACAGGAGAGAAGCTGTGTGTGGCACTGCCTGTGATTTTATAACACTGGTGTGTGTGGCTAATACTGTCTGTACGTGGGAACCACCATAAATGACGTGTGTGTGTGTATGTGTGTGTGAAAGAAGCTGTACTTGTGGTTTCTGCATGTGAGTGGCCATCTCGGGGGACATGGCTTCTGAAAGACCAGCAAGTGAGCCTATGTCTGACCCTAGAGGGGATCCTGTTGCTCTGCTTGTGAGGGATGCAGTGATTGTTGGATACTGTGTGTGTCAGAAGCAGAATGGGTACCATTCTGTGTGATGTTCAATGCTGTGGTGTGACTACTGTGTGTGTGTGTGTATGAACAGCCTACGAGGTGGCCTCTGGTTTGTAGGAACTCTGACGGGCTGCGCGTGCGACTGTATATGACTCCGTCAAACTAGGACAATCTGTGGTGTGTGTGAGGAGAAAGCACCGTGACATGGTGCTGAGCATCTGTGTGAAATGCAGAGTGGGAAAGAAGGTGTGTAGGTGACCCTGAGCTCCAGACCCTGCCCTGCAGCCCCGCACATCAGAGGATCTGCGAGGTGTGCCCGAGACTGGCCTCTGTGTGTGAGCACTATCTGTGATTGCCTGAGACCGGAGGACAGTGTGGGTGACAGCCATCAAGGCTGGGCCAGGCATGCTCTGTCACAAATTTGGGGGCTTCTGACCCTGATGCCTGGGGCATCCATGTGGAGGACCATGAAAAAGATAACTGTTAAAAGCAGAGAAGTCCTTAACGCCACTCAATGGTGCCCTTAAAAATGGTTAAAATGGTAAATTCGATGTTAAGTGTATGTTACCACAATAAAAAGTTTAAAAAGGAACAGGATAGAGATGCAGGTAACTGAGAATGTGTGGGACAGTGGCTGGGCGGGTGAGTGTGTGCTTGAGAGAGGAGGGCTGCAAGGAAGCCCGTGTGTGTGTGTGTGTGTGTGTGTGTGTGTGTGTGTGTGTGTGTTGTAGAGGACACTGGGACTCTCATAGTGGGGGGGGATTGGCTGAATGACTGGTGGCAGCTCAGCAGGTGACGCAGAGTCCCAGGGCTGGGGCGTAGGCAGGGTGAGGGGGGACGGATGGGCATGTCAGTGGACAACTGTGAAACCCGCTTAACCAAGTTACCCATTGGCTGCCACCCCCACCCATGAACTGGACACCTGGCCTTCACTGGGGTGGGGCAAGATGAGACAGGGAGTGCCTGGCTGGCTCAGTCGGTGGAGTGTGTGACTCTTGATCTTGGGGTCGTGGGTTCGAGTCCCATGTTGGGCATAGAGATTACTTAAAAAAAAATGAGACAGCATCTGGGCAGTGGGCCTTTCTCTCTGTGGAAGTTTGAGGGCTCTGAGATTCTATCTCCCACTTTCCTACACTGGTGGGGGGTGGCAGTGACAGTGAGGATGAGCTTTGGACAAGAAAACCTAGGGGGGTGGCCTGCCTCCTCTGGTCCCCAGGAAGCCTGTACCCTGAGTGTGGGGGTGGGTGGGTGCAGAGAGTCTTGATTCCCAAATTGGAAGCACATTAATAAGTGGGAGAGCGGGGAGGAGGCCTCCCCACCTCCCTCCTAGTGGGCTCTGCAAATTGCTTCCTCCTGTAAAAATCTCTACCCTGCTCCAGGGAGGAGGGTACTCCCTCCCCAGCCTGGCAGGGTGTGGCCACTTGGCAGGGTCCCTCAGGGGTCCTTGTGCTGGAGGCAGACACCATCCCCCTCCTGCCCCCTCTCCGGTCCCACCCGGAGCATGGCTACTTCTAGGGTGGGAGCCTCTGGCAGCTGGAGAACAGCTGGCCCTGCTTTGGGGGCGGGTGAGAAGGAAGAGGGGAAAGGCAGAGGGGGTGGGGAGATTCCCTTCACCCTCATCAACTGCCCTCCCTGTGCTCAACCCCCTGGTGGGTCAGCCCAGCCCTAGGAGATTCGGGATGCAACTGCTGATTTCACTAATCCTCTTGCGTTTTGAGTGGTGTTCTCATTCCAAATGAGAGCACTTTGGGGGGCTGTGGTCCCTGCTGGAGTTCACAGCTGCTGGCCACAAGACCCAGTAAGGTCACTGGGCTCAGTGTGTCTCCCAGGGGTCTGATTCGGAAGGGAGGGTGGCAGGGGGACATTAGGACGACACCCACCTGCCTTATCTGCATCCCTGTCCAGGGCAGAGGTCTGGGGGAGCCCAAGCTGTCAGCCTCTCCCCTCCCCTCCCTTGAAAGGGAGGTGTAGGGCCAGGGGGTCTGGAGGCTGCAGGGCTTGGGGGCTGGTGGCGGCCTAGGGCCCCTGCAGCTGCCCAGCTCTGGCCTCCCTCCCTGGAGCTGTCCAGCCAGTTATTCTAGCAGTTTGGCCCCAGGGCGGGGAGTGGGCAGCAAGGGGCCCCTTCTCTCCCCGCAGGGGGGCCCCCAAGCCTCCTTGCTCCCTTCCCTGCCACCGCCCAGAGGCACCTTCTGACCTCAGAAGGCTGAGGGCCCTGCAAGAGGCGAAGCAGGAATGGCTGGTCAGAGTGCGGGTAGAGGCGGAGTGGGCCACAGGAGGCCGGCGGCCTGTGGTAATAACGGGCCTCTGCACACCGAGACGGGAGGTGGTCTCCACGGGGCGGAACAAATGGGACAGGAGTGGGACATCCTGGCTCTGGCCCTGCTGGGGCCTACCTGGCCCCCAGCAATGGCTTCCCCGTCACTCCTTCCTTCTAGATCTGCTCTGAACTCTGGGTTCTCTTGTCGGCTCACATGCACACACACACTCTCTCTCTCTCTCTCTCCCTCTACCCCCTCCCTCACTGCTTGACTTTATCTGACTTTATCGATATGCCCCCTTCCCGCCCCTTTAACCCCCCTCCACTGTGTGCCTCCCTCTCTCCGGATCTGGGTCTCTGTCTGGGTCTCTTGGTCGTGATACCCGCCCCCACTCTGGATCCAGCTCTCTCTAGCACCTTCCCTGTCCTGTCCGCCTGCTGCTCTCTGGATCTCTCCTTCTCTGGGTCTCTCACTGGAAGTGAGGGTCTCACGCCAAGGTTTTGTGGGGGGAGGGGTTTACCCCTTATTCTCTGCCACTCTCTTGTCTCCCCGGTCTGTTGTCTTTTTGCCTGCCTGTCGGGGTCTGTCTCCCTGTCTTTACCCCACCCCCAGACTCTTCCCAGCCTCCAGCCCTCACCCCTCACTTGGGCCCTCCTCCCTGTCTCCCGCCGCTCCTGGTGGGCCAGCCCAGCGCACAGAGGTTCTGGACGTGGGCGGCTGCCCCCTGCTCTGTAGGGGCTGGAGCCTGAACCACCTTGGCCCAGGCCAGCCTGCAGTTGTCTGAAGGGCCGGCCCGGAGCTGGGTCCCCGGGGCGTGAGGGTCCAGGGGAGGAGGGCGGGCACACACCAGCCTCGCGCCAGGAACTGGGGAGACCAGAGCCGCAGGCCGGCCGAGCGCTGCAGCCGGCAGGGACCCCAGTGCAGGCCCCTGCCCCGTGCAGCTGCCCGCCCGCGCTCGCCCCTGGGTCTGTGCGGGCCCCGGGGTCCAGACACCCTCACTGGGGTCTCCATCCGGGCACCGCGCGGCACACCTGCTCCTGTGCCCGGCCGTGGGGGCGGGGGTCACCCGTGGGGCCCCTGCCTCGGCGCCCCCGCCCACAGGACTGTTTCTAGAAAGTGGGTGTCGCCTGTGCCTACGGGCGGCCGGGTCGGTGGTCCCGCCGCCACCCCGGGCTCCCCTCCCCCCGCCAGCTGCCCGGTCCCAGCCGGGCCGCCCCGCCCCCGGCCTGTCCCGGCTCCCGGCTCCGGCCCGGCCGTGTTCGCCATATTTGGCCACAGTGCTCCTGCGGGGGGCGGGGCGGGGCTGACATCACCCCGGGGGGGGGGGGGGGGGGGCGGCCGCCCGGGAGAGGGGAGGCCAGGCCGGCGGGGCTGGGGCAGGCAGGGCAGTTGGCGGGGAGGCGGGGGCTGCCCGGGCCCCAGGCGCGGGGCGCTGCTCTGAGCCAGGCCTGAGGCTCCGCTGGGCGGGGTCTTAGAGCCTGGAGCCCCCTCCTGCCCCCCCAGCCTGTGTTAGTGTCCGGCCTGCGGGGGGCGCTGCGTCTCCCCTTGGGCCCCCAGAGGCTCTGCGCGCGCACTCAGCCTTGGCCTGGGGGTTAAGGACGGGTGGGATGGGGATCCGGGAGCGCGGCCCTCCGCCTGGCCGCCCTCTGGTGTGGGAGAGCTACTGCTCCCGCTCTCGGAGGCCTCACAGAAGGCTCTGGAGGCGTGGGGGGCCCTGCTGGACCCCACTGGGCCGGCTCAGGGTGGCCCGGCCTCGTCCTCGTCTCAGGTGGGAGACGGAAGCCAGACCGCCTGGGCTCGCAGCCCGGTGCCAGCCCTTGCAAGCTGTGTGTCTGACATGTTGCTTAACCTCTCTGTTCTTTGGTTTCCTCATCTGTAAGGTGGGACTAATAATAGTCTCTACCCCATGTTATTGTGAGGATTAAATGACTCAGTGTGTGTAAAATCCCAGAACAGTACCTGCCATATGGCAGGTGCCGTCATTTGAGCAATAGTCTTAGCTCTGTTTCCATCTGACGATTCAGGCCCCCCGGGCCCGCTCCATCCCATGCCACTAGTGACCCTCGTCAAGCCTCCTTAAACAAAACAGGTGGCCCCCTGCAGAAGACCCCTGCCCATTTGGCAGGACCTGGAATTCTTGTCTGAGAGGATAGAATTCCCTTTCCTGGCTTCAGAGGGATTGCCCACCTCTCGACCCTCCCCACCCCCCACCCCACCCCAGCTTTCCCTGCAGACCAGAGCAAAGTCCTTGGATCTAGCCATCTTGGGCTCAGAGGCCCCCAGGACACTGGGCATGCAGGGTCTGAGGCTGAAGGGGCTTGGAGGGTGAGCATTGGGGCTGTGTGTGTTGGGGGGACTGCTGGGTGTGGTCTGAGTTAATAACTGAGCCCGGCGTGTGCAGGGAACTCAGAGTTTACAGAGCCCTGGCCCATCTGCGATGTGGGCCAGGGCAGGGGCGGGCGTGTGGGTGGTTTATGGGCTGCTGTGGGGCCGGGAGGTGCAGGAACAGGAAGTGGGATGGAGGAGCCGGTGGGGTTGAGCAAGGCTGTGGGCCAGGCACCTTCTCAGCTGCTCCCTTGCCAGCCAGCATCGCTCCCTCCGTGTAATTCCCGGGGCAGTCCCTGCCCCGTGTTTAGTTTCCTTGGCAGGGTTCCTGTGAGTTATCTTTTAGGGAAGTCAAAACCGCACCCTTCCTGGGTCCAGGGCCCTCCCCTTCCTACAGTGGGTCTTCAGCAGGAAGATGCTGGGGGAAGAGTGAGGAGGGTGGGGGTCCCTGGTTGGGGCTGCTGATGGCAGGAGGAAGAGCTGGCAAAGTCAGAGCCAAGCAGGCCCCTCTGAGAGCTGTAGAAACACCCACCAGGCCCTTCTCTGTTTTTCCACTCTGCTCAACACGATGCCTGTGGCAGCAGCACGACTTTCTGAGCCTCAATTTCCCATCTGAATAATGAGTATCAGTCCTTGCCCTCCCTGCCTTAGTTTTGAGGATTAAATGAATATGCACGTGCTTAATCTCCACCAAAGGGCCGCGTAGATATGAGGTATTATTGTTGTTACTGATCACCAGCGGTCCTGCGTCTTGAGGGTTAGGAGCCAGGCTTTGTGGTTGGTCCTTTGTCATGATCTCATTTAATTTTAACCCTTACAACCTCAGGCAGACCTTCTCTCCATCACACAAAACCAAAGCTCAGAGAGGTGGTGTAGCTCATTCAAGGTTGCATAGCACTGAATAAGCGGAACCCCTGGTGATCCCCACCCCACCCTGGAGCACCAGGCCTTGGAGTGGGAGATTGCTCTGATCTAGGACAGCCCTGACCCTAACCCCTCTGTGTCTGCCCTGCAGGCTCCGGCTGCCCAGTGGGCTCAGGCCCAGAGCCCAGAGCAACCAGCACAATAGCGTCCAACAGCTGGAATGCCAGCAGCAGCCCCGGGGAGGCCCGGGAGGATGGGCCCGAGGGCCTGGACAAAGGGCTGGACAACGATGCGGAGGGCGTGTGGAGCCCCGACATCGAGCAGAGCTTCCAGGAGGCCCTGGCAATCTACCCACCCTGCGGCCGCCGCAAGATTATCCTGTCAGACGAGGGCAAGATGTACGGTGCGTGTGGGGAGACACAGGGACACTGAGGGGCGGGAGGAGGAGGAGGAGGAGGCCAGGCCCTCCTAGGCCCCTCCCCCTGCTCTCTGCCCCCTCACCCAACCGGTTCGGTGAAGTCTTCGAGGCCGCCAGCCTGCCATGGGCGAGTCTGGGCGTGTAAGCCTGTGTGTCTGGATCCTCATAAACAAGCCAGGCTTGCCCCCTCCGCCAGATTGGGGCCCACACCTTGACACCCCCGTCTGCTCCTCCTCTCATCCCCCTCCTGGCCTGCAGGTTTCAGGGTGACTCAGTGGGCATAGGAAACTGGGTCAGTGCTGTGTGCTCTGGGCTAGCCCTGAGAGAGGGTCCCTCCCCGCGTGTGGGGAAGCCCGAGGAGTGGCAGCTGGGGTGTCCCTCCTGGCCAGTTCCCTTCAGCACATGGGTGTGGGGCAGGGGGGGCCTTGCTGTGACTAGGGCCTGCGTTAGGAAGAGGCCTGGAGAGACATGGGGAGTCCTGCATTCCTCAACCCCCTCCCAAGTCTTTCCTGCTCTCCTGGCCCACTCTCTGCTACCTTTCCCATGTGCCCCCAGAAGGGAATGTCCCCCTCTTGTCCAGCCCCGAGAGGGTTCCCCTGGAGATGCATTTTTGGGATGACTCAACCCTTTGGAGGTTGGGAGCTCCTTGCTAGCTCCTTCCAGTCCTCCCTGACAGCCTATGGCCGAGTGGGGCAGGCCCTCAGCCTGTGACATCCCAGGGGCCGATACCATGGTGGGGTGCAGGAGGGAGCCGTTGACTCAGTGGTAAGGGCTGCCGGGTCCCTGTCCCCATCCCCTATGCCACGCACACCCCTAGCCCCAGAGCCCCATTGTGGGGCAGGCAGATGTTCCAGGATGCTTCCACGGGGCAGGGGCTGCCTCCAGGATGGCCAGGGCAGCCCCACGAGGTATGTTTAGACAAGGCGGAGGGAGTGGGGTGGAGAGGGGCAGACAGGAAGGGAGGAGCAGTGGGGCTGGTTCTGTCATGGAGGAGGAATTTGGAGAATGTGGCCCTTCTGGGGAGGTTATGGGGTTGGGGGGCTGAGGGCCTGGATTTAGGGGCTAAAAGGTATTGGCTAAGCATCTGCCAGCATCTCACAGGGCAGGAGAGACACTGGCCACCAGGGACATGGGGGTGATAGGCTCAAGGACACAGGGACGTGCCCAGGACATCTTGACACAGGCTGTCAGTGTAGAAGGTGTGTTGGAGACCATTGGGTTCTTCCTGCCCGCCTCACCAGAGAAGGGAAGGGACTGTTCAGGGTCTCCCCTCCTGGCAAGGACGGCCAGGACAGGAACCCATCCAGAACTCTTTCAGACACCCGTGGGGCCGTGTGCGGGGACGTGTGCAGGCAGGTCCATCTGCAGCAGGCCTCGCTCACACGTGAATGCTTACACTTAAAGATTCGGAACTGCTGTGGGGCTAGGAGTGAGCAGCCCAGCTGTTCTGCTGCTCCCCACTCCCCCCTACCCTGGGGCCTTAGGAGGGCACCTGGGACTCCCCACTACCCTTCCCCTGCCCTGCTTGTGCCCCTTGGACTTGAGGGTGGGGACAGGGCCAAGGAGCAGTGTCAGAGGAGAGCCGTGCGTGTTTCCCAGCTGGCCGAGGCTGGTCGGGGGGTGGGGGTGGTCTGCTGCCCCCAGCTGCCGCCTTGGCCACTCTTCATTCTTCTCTCGCCCCAATCCAGGTCGAAATGAGTTGATCGCACGCTACATTAAATTGAGGACCGGGAAGACCCGGACGAGAAAACAGGTAGGGAGAGGATTAATGCTATGTGCCCTCTGCCCAGGCCCGCCCTCCCTCAGCTGCCTCCTTCAGCCCCTTCCCAGCACCCATCCTCTCCCGAGTGACCTCACCCGCCCGGGCTGCTTGTCCTGCTGCCTTAGAGAAAGGGGTCTGCCCTCTTCACCTGGACCAGGGACGAGCCCCATGGGGCAGCTGCGACATGGCATGGTTACTGCCCAGTGTAGCCCCCTGACCCTGGGCAGGCTGCGAGACAGCTGGTCACAGTGACAGATGGGTGCAGAGCAGGGCAGCATGGCCAGGATAGGAGCATGTGCTGCCGGACAGGTGTCCAACCTGGATCAGGGAGGGAAAGGGAGGAGTGGGGCTGCCCAGGCTTATGCAGGAGGTGACACTCTAGATGCATCTGTAAGAAGGAATTCAGGGTTTAGCCAGGCAGAGAGAAGGGGAGAAGGTACTTGCAGGCTGAAGAAGTTGGATACACATAGCATCACTGTGAACCCACACGGGGCCTACTTTGGTGGGAATCTCAGGAGGTAGATCTAGCAATTATCTCCCATCTTCCAGAGGAAGAAACGGAATCATGGGGAAGTTCAGTAACTTCATCAGTGTTACTTGGCTGGTAGGTGGTAAATCCAGGATTGAACGCACTGGGCGGGAAAGAGCCGTCAGTCCACAGTGTGGCGGGTGGGGAGAGAGGTGGGGAGAGCTGAGGAGAGTGAGAGAGGTTGGCTGGAGGCCTGAGGGACAGGTTTCCCCTCGGGGCAGCTGGGTGCCATGGAAGGGAGTAGAACAGGGAGTGGCAGTGGCAGCTGTCGAGGAATGTGGGCCATGGAGCAGCTGGAGCAATGGTTCAGGGAGGGCTGGGCAGAGGCAGGGATGAGGGACCACAGCGCCAGCGGCCTGCATGATGGCAGAGGTGAGGGTAGCGGTGGTGGCAGGGAGAGATGATTGGTGGCTTAGGCCCCGGTTGGGGGGTGGGCAGCACTGCACTGACAGGAACCTGGACAGGGAGCTGGTTGGGGTGGCCTATGTGTGGGGTGCCTGGGAGAGAGACAGGCTGTGCGCAGAGACTAGAGGACCAGACACTGGTTCTGATCCTCCACACTCCTCCCTCTCTAGTGGGCTTTGGACCTTGCACCCAGCTCCTCAACTCCCCATGGGTGCGGTGACAAAGCCGACCTGTCGCATCCCGCCAGTCGCATCCCCACCGTGACAAAGAAAGGTTCTGAGTCCACCCCCACAGTGTGGGAGCAAGAACCGCCCCCATTTGCTCAGGCATTTATGAGTTGCTCTCCCGGGGCCAGTTCGTGTTGCACAGCATTTGTTCATTGAGCAAATTATGGAGCTACTGTATTCTAGGCACTAGGGATACTGCAAGGGAACCTGACAAGGCCCTGTTCCCTGGAACTGTAGAAGGCTGTAGGAGACTGATTAATCAAATCACCAGATTCAAATACCCTCACCTACAGGAAGGGCGCTTTTGCCCCTTAGCCTCTGTTCCTCAGCCATTAAATTAGCTAATACGTGAAGATGCTTAGAACAGACCAAGCGCTGTAGAAAAATGTGCCGCTGCTGTTGCAATTATGACATCTTTATAAACAAAAAGCCAGAAAAAATAAAAAATAAAAAAAATAAAAAAATAAACAAAAAGCCAGGCACCTGGCTGGCTCAATTGGTACAGTGGGCAACTCTTGATCTTGGGGCCGTGAGTTTGAGCCCCACAGTGGGTGTAGGGCTTACTTATTTAAAAAAAAAAAAAAAAAGAAGAAGGAGAAGGAGAAGGAGAAGAAGAAGAAAAGAAGAAAAAGAAGAAGAAAGAAGAAAAGAAGAAGAAGAAGAAGACGACGACGATGACTCTAAGTAGCCATCTCAGACACGGGGGAAGGGCACTGTCTCCTGCTTCACTCAAAAGAAATGTTCATAGGAACCTGTTTGTCAGAGTGGAAAGGGGTTAAGGGACCTTTAAGCTCAGTCACTGTGACCTGAGGTTTAAGGAAGGTAGCAGAGCAACGATGTACCTGCTTCTGGGTATCTCAGGAAGGCTGGCCGTGTAGTGCGATTCCACAAAGCAGCCCAGGCAAAGCTCAGAATTTAAGAATTTTGTCATTTTGCAAAGGTGGCATTCCTCTAACTTTATTTTCTTTCTTTCTTTCTTTCTTTCTTTCTTTCTTTCTTTCTTTCTTTCTTTCTTAGATTTATTTATTTATTTATTTATTTATTTATTTATTTATTTGAAAGAGAGAGAAAAAAAAGAGAGAGAGAGAGAGTCTGTTAGGAAGGGAAGGGCAGAAGGAGAGGGAGAAGCAGATTTCGCACTGAGCAGAGAGCCTGATGAGGACTCAATTCCAGAACCCTGAAATCATGACCCAAGCTGAAGGCAGATGCTTAACCAACTGAGCCACCTAGGTGCCCCAAGAAATAAAGTCGTAAAAAAAATTAGATAGGTAGGTCGGTAGATAGATAAGCATCCTATGGTTGTGAGAACAAAACATGTCTTTATGTATTGCAAAGAACAACCAGATGACAGGCAAGGGTTTTTATTTAACTTTTGGTTAAAAAATGCAGGGTTAGTGTTTTTACAGATACTTACAGCAATTAATAGGAAGTACGATGCCTCCATACTGGAAAAACAGCTAAATATTACCTTAGGATTAAGTCCCATGTGACTCCCAGCTGTCACAGACTTGACCATTTGGCAGTGGTCCTCTGTGCTAAGGGTCAAAAGAATCCTGGTAGCGTAGCTTGGTGGTGGAGTAAGTGTTCTCTGGAGTCAAGCTATCTATGTTCAAATCCCAGCTCTACGCCCCAGCTGTGTGACCTTGGGCAAGATGCTTAACCTGTCTGTGCTTTGGTTTCATCATGTGTAACTCCGAGATAGCGCTAGTACTGACCTCTTAGTGTTACTGTAGAGGTCAGATGACGCACATGTAAAACGCTGAGAACAATAATAGCTACATTCAGTAAATGTCCCTTATTGTCATGATATGAAGTGATCAGTAGTCTTGCAGGACACACATCTGATTCCTGTGTGCCCGGTGAGGCAGTATGAGGCACACACCCCTGGGCCCTAACCCCCTGGGCTGCAGGACATCACATACACAGTAAGTTTCAGTCTATGATTAAAAAGAAACTGTTTCTTTGAGGGGATTAAAACGACTTGCAAAGAAAGCCCACAGCCATTGCCAATAATGAATGCGTGAAGCAGCCTAGAGGATCCATGTATCCACTTCTGTTTCATGGGGAATATAGTAGGGACATGGTTTCTCTGAAGCCTAGTGACAATGCGCTGGAGAAGAAACGATATTAAGAGCACCAACCGTGTGTGTGTGTGTGTGTGTGTGTGTAAATGTACATGTATATGTGTGCACATACTGTCCTATATTAGTCCAAGGAGAAGGAAGGCATGTTGGGAGAAGAGGCTGGATGAGCAAAGCAGGAGAAGGGCCAGGCCTGGTTTTACAGGCTGGCAAGCTGTTAGGGTTGACACAAGGACTTAGGCAGTGGATATGGCCCTTACTATAATCTGATGGCCAGCAGGAACATTGTGGCCATTGGTGATGCCAATCAGAGAAAAGTGTCTCAGGGCACCAGGCTGTCTCAGTCAGAAGAGTATGTGACTCTTTTTTTTTTTTTTTTTTTAAGATTTTATTTATTTATTCATGAGAGACACAGAGAGAGAGGCAGAGACATAGGCTGAGGGAGAAGCAGGCTCCATGCAGGAAGCCCGATGTGGGACTTGATCCCAGGACCTGAGCCAAGGGCAGACGCTCAACCACTGAGCCACCCAGGCATCCCGAGTATGTGACTCTTAATCTCGAGGTTGTGTTTGAGTCCCATGTTGGGGGTAGAGATTATTTGAATAAATAAATAAATCTTTAAAAAATAGAAAAAAAAAAGTGTTTCTTCTGAGGATATCAGTGAGAAAAAGTCACCCATTTTGGAAAGATAAAAAGATACCCTTCCTCTGGGTCAGATGCAGCCCAGCACCAGGGCACATAAGTTGAGCAGCAGAGCTTGGACTAGATTTTAGTCCTTCCTGCGTTAGGTCCTCTTGTGCGGTGAACAACGATACAAGTGTACATGGTGGTCCTGGAGGCTGCTGTAGGCTCTTGATCAAAATAGGGCCAAGAAGAGAGCAGAGAATTGGCAGGGCTCAGGGGTGTCTGCTCACAAGGGCCCCATAGCTCCCCCTGCTTCCGTTTGGTCCCAGAGACGAGGGCTGGGATGCTCCTTGCCCATGGCCACCCCATGCCGTGCCTCCTCACTGTCTGTGTTTTCCTCTTTGGCGGGGCGCGGGGCGGCCCCTAGGTGTCCAGCCACATACAGGTTCTAGCTCGGAAGAAGGTGCGGGAGTACCAGGTTGGCATCAAGGTACGTTGGGCGCCTGACTAGGGCCTCCAGTCCCTCCTCAGCGCCTCCACTGCTATCGCTGCACAGCTCAGGCCTCCGCCGCGGCCAGCTCTCTGGCCCCACTGTGCCTCTTTTCTGGCTGAAGCTCTGTTCTTGCCTTTTCTGCCCTTTCTGCTCTTTTTCTCTCTTTCTCTCTCTTTCTACAGGTCTCTAGCCACTTGCAGGTTCTAGCCAGGCGGAAATCTCGAGAGATTCAGTCCAAGTTGAAGGTAGGGGTCCCCTGCCGCTTGGCCCGGCCGGGTCTTCTGAGCCCAGCGTAGGGCAGAGAGGTGGCGGGAGAGCCGTGGCGGGGTGGAGGGTGCCTCAAACGTATACGACGGCATGGAGCCCAAAGTCCACTTTGGGCTACAGGAGGCTGCGGCCCCTGGGGACTAAGCAGGAGCCCGGGGGGACAGCCAGCCATGCAGTGGAGGGAGAGGAGGACTGTCTGGAGGCCACTGAGGCCCACCTCTTTTCTTCTTCTTTTTCCTTTCCCTCCTTCCTCCTAATTGCTGCTTGTTAACTGCACCGGGTCTCCGGGTGGGCAGGGAGGAGACCCGGGCACATTGGCTGGCACAGTCCTTGTGGTGGGCTTTTCCTTGCACTGGATGCTCAATCCTGGCTGCTTTGCAGCTGAGGATCTCAGAACGTGGGCTCGGGGCCCCCGTAGGCTGTGTCTTCTCCCTGTTCCACAGCTGCGCAGCAGACTGGGCCCCCCGCTCCAGGCCCTGTGCTTATATCACAGCTCCAGGGGGCATGCACAGACCCAGGGTACCAGCTTGTCCACCATCTGGGTCTCCATCCTGCCCTTTTCAGGGCACCCCCAGCCAGCAAGCCCTCCCTCTGGGGAGCAGTGGGGTGGGGGAAGGGTACACAGCTACCTCTGAGCCCCCCTACCTTCCTCAGACTCGAGAGCCAGATGGCCATTGAGTGGAGGGGGGGTGAGATGACACGCCCCCACCCTACACCTGCCTTGACCTGTGCCTTTTCTAATGTACCTTCCCTCTCCTTCACAGGCCATGAACCTGGTAAGTATCCTGCCCCTCCACTGGGGGACGAGGTGGGGGTGAGGGAGAGCACCTAACAAGGGATTTTCAAAATATGAATTATGAAATCAATTTAGTTAGGTTGGCAACTGACATTTTTTAAAAATGAAATATAGTGGTTCTCAAACTTCATCGTGCATCAGAACTGCCATCAGGGCCAGCGAAGACAGATTTCTGGGCTTCACCCCCAGAGTTTCTGAATCAGTGGGTCTGGGCCGGGGCTGGAGAATTTGCATTTCTAACCAGCTTCCAAATGATGCTGGTGCCGTTGCTCCACGGACGATACTCAGAGCCACTGGTGAGATGGAATAGGAAATATGAGGGTTCATGACACAACATAAGGGGAAGTGTTTGGATAGGTATCGGGTTATGGAATAAAATAAAAATCTTTCTCATGGTGGACCATGCTCAGAGGGGTGATGTACACTTAGGAAACAGGCCCAGGCAGGGGCCCAGACTCTCCCAAGCCCACACAGCAGAGTCTGAGGGCCTGGGAGGGGCCCTGGGGCAGCCCCAGCCTTGTCTCCAGCCTGGCCCTGCCGCCTCCTCGGCCTCACACGGCCTCTCCCCTCCCCAGGACCAGGTCTCCAAGGACAAAGCCCTCCAGAGCATGGCATCCATGTCATCCGCCCAGATCGTCTCTGCCAGTGTCCTACAGAACAAGTTCAGCCCGCCCTCCCCTCTGCCCCAGGCCGTCTTCTCCACTTCCTCACGGGTACAGGGGGCCTGGGAGGTGGGGCTGAGGTGAGGGGGTGACTTCGGGGCTGGGCTGTGGTGGGGGTCGTGGATGCTGAGGGGCCACTGGGATTTGTCTCATCTCTGCAGTTCTGGAGCAGCCCCCCTCTCCTGGGACAGCAGCCTGGACCCTCTCAGGAGTGAGTATCGTGGGACATCCTTCTCACAGTCTGGTCCCTGGCGGCCCCACTGGACTTCCCCTGGGAGCTGGCTTCCAGCAAAGTCTCAATTCAAAAATAGAGGAAGGAGGAGCACCAGCAGTGCATCTGTCCGTTCATTCCTATCTGTTCACTCATCAGCCTTCTCACCTGCTTGTCATTCATCCTTCAGCTACTCCTCACCCAGTTGCTCTCCTGGTCGGTCTCTGAGACTGCACATGGGGGAGTGGAGGGTGCTGGGTTCCCTCAGTTCTGAGAGGACTTTCATCCTCAGACACACACCCTCAGTGTAATGAGCCGCTCTCGGGGTGGGGTTGAAAGAGCACATTAAGCGTGCACCTCAGTTGTGAGATGCAGCAGGATTTCATAAAAGCTCAAACATGGAGAAAACCAGAAGCTGGTGAGTTAGCTTTGTCAGCGTGCATTTCTGGGCCTTTGCAGAGAGGCTGGCTGGCTCCCTGTTGAAACCAGATGTTACTCCAGGTGATGGGGCCGGGTGGCAGGTGGGGTTAGGGGATGACCCTCTAACCAGGCTGTGCTCCTATCTGCAGCATCAAGCCCTTTGCACAGCCAGCCTACCCCATCCAGCCGCCCCTGCCGCCAACGCTCAGCAGTAAGTTCCACACAAGACTGCCACCGCCGCCCCTGCTCCTCCACACAGCTGCTCAGAAGAGTAGGGTGCCCAAGGCTGCGCACACTTTTGTGCTGGGAGGGAGAAGTGGGTGGTGTCTACAGGGGATTGGGACAGGCCGGGAACCGGCCTCTTACCTTTCATGATGTTGCTTCCAGAACTTTGCTACACAAGTGCATACCAATGAAGATCCTATAGATTTATATATATTTATAAAATTCTTGTTATGGAAATACACCAAAATCTTAGCAGAGTTTCACTCTGGCTAGGTGTTGGGGTTCTGGATAACTTTTATTTGTCCCTTTTTACTTGTCTGTATTTTCTGTTTGAACACATATTAACAGTGACATATGGAACCCCTCCATGTATACCACTGGGGCCACCATGCACAGTCGTGCAGGTTGTACATTGTACCAGGAGACATGACAGAGGGTCGGAACCCAGCCCGTGTTTGTACCCAAAAGGGCGCCGTTTTTCTAGTTCACATGATGGCTCCGTGCCGCTGGGGCAGCCCCATATGTGAGCAGGCGCTTGGGCCCATGCAGATGAGGGTCCGTCTCGCCCTCCCAGGTTACGAGCCCCTGACCCCGCTCCCCCCAGCTGCTGCCTCTGCGCCCGTGTGGCAGGACCGCACCATCGCCTCCTCCCGGCTGCGGCTCCTCGAGTACTCTGCCTTCATGGAGGTGCAGCGAGACCCCGACACGGTAACGTGCCTGTGGCTGGGGGTGAGGGTCTGCGCAACCTGGGGAGACCTGGGCGGCGGTGCGGGCCCTCAGCCCAGGGACAGCATCCCTGTGCGGCCCTCCGGCCGTGCCCGTGGGCTCTCTCCTGACCCCGCACTGGGCCCTCCCCACAGTACAGCAAACACCTATTTGTGCACATCGGCCAGACCAACCCCGCCTTCTCAGACCCGCCTCTAGAGGCCGTGGACGTGCGTCAGATCTATGACAAGTTCCCTGAGAAGAAGGGTGGACTGAAGGAACTCTATGAGAAGGGGCCCCCTAATGCCTTCTTCCTCGTCAAGTTCTGGGTGAGCGGCCCTCTCTGCTCCCGACAGTCCCATCCCCCAGATGTGCAGTGGAAGCCCCCTCCCACCCCCAACCGCCTGCCTCTGCCCACACCTGACACCACCCTTGCTCGCCGCCCCCCAGGCCGACCTCAACAGCACCATCCAGGAGGGCCCGGGAGCCTTCTATGGGGTCAGCTCCCAGTACAGCTCCACCGACAGCATGACCATCAGCGTCTCCACCAAGGTGTGCTCGTTTGGCAAGCAGGTGGTGGAGAAGGTAGAGGTGAGTGGGGGCCCAGGGTGGCACGGCAGGGCTGGGAGCAGCCACTCTGGGTGACGCCTTCCCCGTGGCCCTGCGTAGACGGAGTACGCCAGGCTGGAGAACGGGCGCTTTGTGTACCGCATCCACCGCTCCCCCATGTGCGAGTACATGATCAATTTCATCCACAAGCTGAAGCACCTGCCCGAGAAGTACATGATGAACAGCGTGCTGGAGAACTTCACCATCCTGCAGGTGGGGGCGCCGCCGGGGGCGGGGGGCAGGTGAGGAGACGGCTGTCCAGAAAGGAGAGGGCCTTGTCGGCCCCTACACCGCGGGGCCCTGTGCCTCCTGACCCCCTGAATCCTCCCTACCTGGCCCCCAGGTGGTCACGAGCCGGGACTCCCAAGAGACCCTCCTCGTCATCGCTTTCGTCTTTGAAGTCTCCACCAGCGAGCACGGGGCTCAGCACCACGTCTACAAGCTCGTCAAAGACTAGGCTCCCCTCTGCCCCCAGCACCAGGATCCAGGACAAGCAGCTTTCCACACACCTGCCTGGCCCCCTGCCGGAGGTCTGGGATTGAGGACTCCCCCGCCGGCCAGGCCTCGGGCCCAGGACCCAGGAGGCCTCCACCCCACCCCCAGCACACACACTCCCTGCCACTGTTCTGCGCTTTAACTGTGGGAGAAGAGAGGAGGGCTCAGTGGGGGGGCAGCCTGCCCTGGCCACTGAACACCCCCTGGCTCTGCCCGGCCTCCAGTGAGTGAGAGGACCCCTTCGGGCTCCGGCATGTGTGGCCTGCAGGGGAGGACGGGATGGAGACCAAGGGGGTCCCAGGGCAGAGGCCCTGGGAAGGAGAGGGTTGAGTTGGGGTTAGGTTGAGAAGAAGAGAGAGGGGCCCCCACTTTCTTGCACCTGCTGTGTGCTGGGCCTGGTGCTAGGCCCCCTGTGCACCTGGTGCCATTGTCAGACCAAGGGGAGTGTGAGTCTTGGTGTCTCCTGTGATGGGCTGAGATCCCGAGAAGTTGAGGGGCCCATGCAAGGGGTGGGCCAGAGCTGGGATTCTCACCCAGGGCCATCTGGCCCCAGAGCCCAGGTCTACACTACCTCCCTGGCGTGTAGGGGGGGTGCCAGCCGCTGGGGGTGGGAGAGATGGTCTGTTCTGGGGCCCAGGGCCAGCACAGGTTGGGGGCCTCCTCCCAGGGGAGCAGCTGCTTCTGACTTGGCAGGAAAAGAGGCGCAGCAGATACCTGGCACCTGTTCGGTGTCCCCTGTCCACCTGTGCCAACGCCTCCAAGCTGCCCTGGCTCAGAGCCGGTGCCTGAGCCCCTCAGCACCGTCCTGACAGGAGGAGGCCCCTGGGCTGACCAGTGTCCCAGGGACAAGGGGTAGCAGCAGGATTTGATATTTTCAAATGCCCAAGACCTGGGTTTGGTGAAGCCTCGGTGGGCACCACTCCCTTATGTCTGTCTCCGCCTCCAACTCCCAGACCTGGAGCAGCAGCTCCCCAAACCCAGTTCTGGGACTGAAGGTCAATCCTTTCCCTGCTACCCCTTCCCGACCACCAAGCCCCTTGGCCAGAGTGGCTTGTCCGTCCACTGGCCGCCTCTGGGCATTCATGAGTGTCGTATGAAGTACTGTGCCCCTTCCCTTCCTTGCACTGCCCACCCCCGAGCTTCCTGCAGGTCTTCACAGTTTGCATATCGCTCAGGCCACTTCCAAACTCAACCTAGGTTTTATAATGTATATTATATTTTTTTGTGTATTTTTTAAATCCAGCTGTGATGGGTTATATCGTAAATGTGGCGCAGGGCTGGGGTAGGGGCCCTCCAGGCCCGGCTCCTGCTCAAAAAAAAAAAAAAAAGAAAAAAATTAAAGTTATTTGTTTGTGGGTTAATAGTGTGTCCAGCGTGTGCCAGACCTCTCTGGGTTGGATTAGTTTCGTGTGGGTGTTTTGTTTTGTTTTTTAAAGATTATTTATTTATTCATTCATGAGAGAGAGAGAGAGGCAGAGACCCAGGCAGAGGGAGAAGCAGGCTCCATGCGGGGAGCCCGACGTGGGACTCAATCCCAGGTCTCCAGGATCAGGCCTTGGGCTGAAGGCAGCACTAAACCACTGAGCCACCCGGGTTCCCCGCGTGTGGGTGTTTCTGCCAGGTTAGGGCCTGGTCGGTCACCCCACCCTGCCCCGTCTGTGCTGGGGGACCCCATGCCAAACCCCCATTCAGAATAGGTAGGATTCGAAGAGCCCATGAAAGCTTCGCATACTTCCTTTCCCCCACCCCCTCCCGCCAAGTTGAGTGCTGAAATGTGCCCAGTGCTGGCCTAGGTTCTGTTGTTGCATTGTCTCTGAGTGAAGGGACTTGCCCAAGGTCTTCGTGGTGGCTACTTCCGGTTCTCACTGTCCTGTCTTCACTTTAGAGCAGAAAAGAGAGCTCAAGGAGGATGAGCCCTGGCTTGCAGGCAGAGCCAGATTCCAACCTGTTCTTGTCCGCCTGGGGAAGCCCTGCTCTCCCCTCTGAGCCGTCCTCTGCTCCTATAGCAGAGACCACAGAGTGGGGATGGTGACAGGACATGCCTTGTTTACCTGAAATTCAAATTTCAAATGTTTTAAAATTTTTTTAAAGATCATTTATTTGAGATAGAGCACAAACAAGGGGAGGGACAGAGGGAGAAGCAGACTCCCCGCTGAGCAGGGACCCCCCCCACACACACACACACACACTCCTCTACCCCCCTCCCAACTACCCCCCTCCACCCCCGCCATGTGGGGCTTGATCCCAGGACTCCCCGGGACTCCAGGATCCCCAGGACTCCGGGATCATGACCTGAACCGAAGGCTTAACCGTCTGAGCCACTCAGGTGTCCCTGAAATTCAAATTTAAATGAGCATCCTGTATTTTCATTTGCTAAATCTGGCAGCCCTACTCCAGAATCTAGAGTCTTATAGATCATTCTGGTCCAACCTCCAAGACTGCAGATGGAGAAACAGACTGAAATTAAACGCTCTCTTCACCCAGTCAGTCACTGGCTACACCCAAGATTTGAATCTGGTTAGCTTGGCTCCCAAGTCCATGCACCTGGTAGACTATTTAAATAATCAGGTGGTCTTTTGTCTTAGTCCACAGCATTGGAAGGACCCCAGACTGTCACTTGCAGGATGGGGACAGTGCTGGAGCCCCAGGCAGGTGGGTGGGGTCCTGGAGTCAAAGTGGTTTATGAACGACCCGCCATGCACCAGGCCTGGGACTGGATGCAAAATCTCATCTCTAGACTAATGGTTAATTATATCTACTGGGTGCTGTTGAGGCATCGTCACGTGTGTCACTGCCTTCACACTCCCAGAGTCAGCAGTGTTCGCATAATTTCCTTTAGAATCATGTAGGTCTCATGCAGAAATCGCAGGTGAAATAGGGCTGGCCTCCTTGTCTCCCCCCAACCCCATCCTGCTACCTCCTCACCTACCCTCCCCATACAGTGTAACAAACCAAAGGTCAGGGATAACTAGTTTTGAGGTCCCAAAGTAAGGAAGGAACCAGAATATAAGTAGGTGAGCCTTGGGACACCCGGGTGGCTCAGCGGTTGAGCGCTTCCCTTTGACTCAGGTGATCCTGGAGACCCGGGATTGAGTCCCACATCAGCCTCCCTGCCTGGAGCCTGCTTCTCTCTCTGCCTCTGCCTGTCTCGCTCTCACTCTTGTGTCTCTCATGAATAAATAAATAAAATCTTAAAAAAAAAAAAAAAAAAAAGCTGAGTCCTGTGAGCCCAAAGCCCAGGATCCTCTCCTGGTTGTGGCTCTCCCCTGCGGTAAGGAGGGGCCAAGATGGATGGACCCCAAAGATCGGGACTGTAGTTCTTTCTGCCCCATTTCTGTTCTGATGTTCCCAGGGAAGAGGGAGGAGTGCACCGTTGTGAGGTTTCACGGGCTCTTGATTTCCCCGCATCACAGATGCCCGAGGACGGGCTCCCAGAGAGCTGAAGCCTGAATCCTAACTCGGGTGCCACTGAGCTTTAGGCTCATTGCCCCAGAAACTGGGGCTTGGTTGAACTAGCTTGGCCTTCATTAGAGGCGGGCTCAGTCGGCCTGCACACGTCTTCCGTTTGCTTGCCCTTCTGCGTCCCCTTCCTTCCTGCCGGCGCTGGGCTTCTGGAGAGCCGCACCAGGGCTCCAGATGCCCCACAGCCCCGCGGGAAGGAGTGAGTCAGCTTTGTCTAATATAGTTGGTTCTTAAGGACCCCCACCCAGTACGTAAGGCTTGATAGAATGAGTGGGTTTTATTTTTAATTTTTTTTTTAATTTATTTATGATAGTCACACACAGAGAGAGGCAGAGACACAGGCAGAGGGAGAAGCAGGCTCCATGCACCGGGAGCCCGACGTGGGATTCGATCCCGGGTCTCCAGGATCGCGCCCCGGGCCAAAGGCAGGCGCCAAACCGCTGCGCCACCCAGGGTTCCCAATGAGTGGGTTTTAAAGCCAGGTGATTCAAGTCAATATCCAGGAAGGCTCAAGTTCCCAAATTGGGCTTTTTTTTTTTTTTTTTTTTTTTTTAAGATTTTATTTGAGCGAGAGCGCGCACCTGTGCGCAGTAGTGGGGAGGGCAGGGGCAGACCACGTGGAGCCGCGAGCCCCGGGCAGGCTCAACCTCGGACCAGGACAGGAGCCAAGGCAGATGCTTAACTGACTGAGCCACCCAGGCGTCCCTCAAGTTCCCGAATATTTCTAAGGCATCCACTACCTTCCCCTAGAGTTTCCAAATCTATTTAAAAATGTTTAATCCTTGGCTCATTTCAAACGGGAGGGCGTGACTAGTTCTGAAGCCACCTTTTCTCCCCGTTCATCGTTCATCCGCACCCAAACAGCTCGCTGTGCGCCGGCCGCCCCGGACGTGCGCAGCCCGCGGGATTGCCCGCTTACGGCTGCCGTCTGAGTACGAAGTGCCCGGCACCGTGCAAAGCGTGTCATCCTTTGATTTTGGTACTACGGTCTTTTAAGCATCATCATCTGCGCTTTCAGGTGAGAAAACAGCGTTTAGAGAATAGACGGGCTCCACAGGCTCCAGGGCCTCCTGAATGGGAGAACTGGGATTCAAACTCAGGCGCGGGAGGGGCCCCGCCCGCAGGCAACCACGTGGCTGGTCTCCTCGCAGCCAGTCGGCTGTAGGTACCCGTGAGGTCAGGAGACACCGCCCCGGAAACCCTTGGCTCCAGCTATTGGCAGGACAGCACGGTTTCTGGCAGGAACAGAAACGTCTCCCTGGTCTTGGCTCAGGCCCCCTGTCCCCCCCGCCCCCCCCCCCCCCACACCCTGAGGATTGGCAGCTAAGGTGCAGCTAGGACCCATCTTAGCCAACTTGAGGGGGTACTTCAGTTTTAGGCTTCCGCCCCGTGGCTCTCAGACCTGCTCTCTTGCTGTACTCAGTGCCTAAGAGCAGGAGGCTGGCAGGTGTATTCACGTTTGTAACCTGCTTACATGCCTCCAGTCATCAAAATACCTGATTTTCTTTAGTAATGTCTTCTGTTTTGTGATTAGGTGCCTTCGCTGTTAAATGTCTTCAGCTCAGGTCATGATCCTGAGGTCCTGGAATCGAGCCCTGTGTCAGGTTATCTGCTTCGCAGGAGAGTCAGCCTCTCCCTCTACCCTTTCCCCAGCTTGTGCTCTCAAGCACTCTCAGAATCTTACAGAACTTCAGAAAATCCCAGATAATTTTTTTTCCTCCCAGAATTAAGCATGGCCAACATTCTGATAAACTTCCACTCTTACTGTGCCTAAACTTTTTCCTTTCAATAGCACCGGGTCCTAATTAGTTTTGTTTTTCTTCTTTTTAAGATTTTGAGGGGCACCTCGGTGGTTCAGTGGTTGAGCATTTATCTGCCTTGGGCTCTGGTCGTGATCCCGGGATCCAGGAGTCCCACGTCAGGCTCCCTGCATGGAGCCTGCTTCTCCCTCTGCCTGTGTCTCTGCCTCTCTCTCTGTCTCATGAATAAATAAAATCTTAAAAAAAAAAAAAAAAAAAAAGATTTTGAGAGAGAACAAAAGCAGGGAGGAGGGGCAGAGGGAGGAGAAGCAGACTCCCACTGAGCACGGAGCCTGAGCCCAAAGCTGGGATTGAGGCCAGAGCCTAAGTCAGACACACTCAACAGAGTAAAGCCACCCAGGCGCAATAGATCCTAGCTAGTTCTTTTTGTTTTTAAGATTTTTTATTTATTCCTGAGAGACACAGAGAGAGAGGCAGAGACACAGGCAGAGGGAGAAGCAGGCTCCATGCAGGGAGCCCGATGCAGGACTCGATCCTGAGTCTCCAAGATCTGGCCCTGGGCTGAAGGCAGCGCTAAACCGCTGAGCCACCTGGGCTGCCCTCTATCTAGTTGTTTTTTTTTTTTTTTTTAGGATTTTATTTACTTATTCATAGAAATGCAGAGGCAGAGACACAGGCGGAGGGAGAAGCAGGCTCCACGCAGGGAGCCCCACATGGGACTCTATCCAGGGTCTCCAGGATCACGCCCTGGGCTGCAGGCGGCGCTAAACCGCTGTGCCACCGGGGGCTGCCCCCCCTAGCTAGTTCTTATACGCCAACTTTTCCCTTTCCTTACCCATCTGGAACATTGACAAGCCTAGATATTTTATCACTCCTAATACTGTAGTAACAGACCAGAAGGAGCAACTATGCCCAGTAACCTTGAGAAACCAAATTCAGGGCTCATCCCAAGATTAGGTTATAACTATTTTACCTGTAAGCAAAATTACTAAATTATTAAAAGCTAAAATAGAAAAAAGAAAACCACCCCAAGATCTTTGGCAAAAGCCTTGTGTTCTTTGTTCGAGCTTGTTTTGAGGTACATTTTATTTATGCTTTGGATTAGCCTTTTTAAAATTTATTCATCGGGATCCCCGAGTGGCTCGGCGGTTTAGTGCCGCCTTCTGCCCAGGGCGTGATCCCGGGGTCCTGGGATGGAGTCCCACATTGGGCTCTCCACAGGGAGCCTGCTTCTCCCGATGTTTCTCATGAATAAATAGAACCTTAAAAACAAAATTAAAAATTTTATTCATGAGAGAGGAGGGAGGCAGAGACAGAAGGAGAAGCAGGCTCCATGTAGGGAGCCCGATTTATTTATTTATTTTTTTTTAAATATTTTTTATTTATTTATTTACGATAGTCACACACACACACAGAGAGAGAGAGAGAGAGAGAGAGAGAGAGAGAGAGAGAGAGAGAGAGAGAGAGAGAGAGGCAGAGACACAGGCAGAGGGAGAAGCAGGCTCCATGCACCGGGAGCCCGACGTGGGATTCGATCCCGGGTCTCCAGGATCGCGCCCTGGGCCAAAGGCAGGCGCCAAACCGCTGCGCCACCCAGGGATTTTTTTTTTTTTTAAATATTTTTTATTTATTTATTTTTTAAAATATTTTTTATTTATTTATTTGGGAGCCCGATTTAGGACTGGATCCCAGGACTCCAGGATCACGCCCTGGGCTGCCCTGGGCTAAAGGCAACGCTAAACCGCTGAGCCACCCAGGCTGCCCTGGATTAGCCTTTTTTAAAGGAGACTCCACCTCAGCCTGGAGCCTGACAAGGGACTCAATCTTACAACCTAAGGTCATGACCTGAGCCAAAACCAAGTGTGAGGTCTGTAGCCTTTCAACTATATTAAAAGATGGAGGGATGAACTTGTCTCGGCTGGTCTCTCGGGAATAAAATGAAGTCTTAAAAACCAAACAAACCTACCAACAGGGAAGTGCCTCAGGTCAGGAGGATGGAGGGCCTGGAAATTTCCATAGCCTAATTCTGCCCCATTTGCTAATAAGCTCCTAGAAAACAGCAGTAGTGAATTCAGCAGCATCGTACAGGTCTCCTACTTGTGTTTCCCCAAACATGAGTAAATCACTACCCTCGATATGGTGTATTTGAGGCCAGACAAGCAAATCAAGTTGTGGATCAATCCTATCTGAACAATCTAGGAACCCAATCTCCATTTGGAACTTTGTGATTCCTACAGACGAGCCCAAATGCACAACTTAGCACAAAACAAGAAGCCATGGAGTAAGGAGAAGCAGGCCATATATTAAGCATGCTGTGAAGGACTGAGTCTATGTCCTCCACGTGTGGGTCCAACCCCTCCTTCCAGGAGTCGGCAGCAGGAGCACAAGACTTGGGAGCACTAGCTCAGATCTGCCTCTCAGGATTCAGACCAGCTTCAACCCCGGTTAGCAGGTTATCATCAAGTATCCAAGAGACCCGAACTAGAGTCTTACTAGACTACACAATTCTGAAGGTAGATGGAATGCACTTCCTGGTTTGCAGTATGCAGAACAGGCCCACCCACACTGGGTGCCAGAACCTTCCTTCATCAGTGTACCGCTACGGAAGGTCAGTCAGTTCACAGAGCACCCCCCCCCCCCCCAGTCACAGGCAGATAGTAACGGTAGCACTAGGATTTATTAAATGGTCTCAGTAAAGGCGCTGGGGTTTGCCCATGGTGCTCTTGATGTACAAAGCCCGGACGTTCTGCCAATTCTTCTTGAGCAAGGACACCAGGAAATTGACAGCTAAGTGGATGTTGTACACAAGCTCATCGTCCGTCATCTTCACGTGGCCAACAGCCACTGCCAGACATAGCACCTGTGAGAGAGTCCAGTCAAATCAGGCCGGCGGCCAAACCGAAGAGTCAGAGTAGGCACATCTAGAAGCCAAATGACCCATCCCTCCCCACTCCGATGACCTAGTGAACAGTACCCGGACCCCAGGGCAGGAAAACCACAGGCACGTGGAAAGCCTCAACCCTGCTCAGTGACTGTCACATGTCTTATGTATCTGTAGAAATGTGACCTGGGACTCCCATTCAGAGAACATGGATGAACTTTGGGACTGGTAGTGCCACCATCACCAAAGCTTAATCTCTGCAACCCAGTCAGACCTTCTTACCTTCTTCATCTGGAATTTGATGGTGGACTTCACTTCATCCACTTTGGCCACCATGTTCTCATTGTGGGTCAGCAAGGAAGGGAACTTGCCAGCTTTATTCAGGCCTGGACCCAGGATTCGTGGAATCTGCTTGATCAGAGATTCTGAAGCCAAAAAGGCATCATACTTCTTGGCTGGTAAAAAGAAGCCATCGGATGCTCAGGATCCGGCCCCCAAAAGCAACCTCTGAACGGAGTTTTGTCAACCAACCACCAAAGTAGCCTCTAACCAATTACTGTACTCTCTCCACGTACAACGTCTTTTTAATCCTCTCCTTATTCCAGCTTGTCCCTACCCCCTGGCCTTTTACTGGCCCGACATTCATAGAAAACCTAGCTTTGGAAACCCAGGCTGACCGGCTCTCTTCACGTTCCAATAGTAGATGCACACGCTGGTTAAGACTCCTGGGGTTCAATGCCTGCAACTTTTCTATTACATGAAAAGTGGGGCACCTACTTCCTTTTTGTAAAATGCTTAGACTACTTATGATAAAGATGCGTGGGGAGAAAAAAAAAAAAAAAGAACTTTAACTAGAAATCCCAATTCAGAACATAGCAGCACCTCACTAGTCGACTTAGGGGAACTTGCCTGTTCAGAAAGACTCCTCAAAGCAAATAATAAAAAGGAACCTTAAAAGATTATATATAAAAGCATCACTCACTCAAGGGACCCCCCCCCATAACAGATCCTTTCCATGATTCTGCCCCCGCCCCCCAATCATTTTAAAATCCAAATGGCAATGTCACTTTTCTACCACTCCGGTGACAACTGTCTGCCGGAAAACAAAGCCACCCCAAGCCACACTCACCCAGCTTTTTGACTAGTTTTTTATTCTTGTTGAGTTTCTTCAGCGCTTCAATGTCCATGTGGGGAATGTCCACTGCCTTGGCCTCATCACAGTGTTGCTGGTCCCCCAAAACACACACAGAAAACTTGGGGCGGGGGGTGGACTTAAGCCTGCGTTTGCGGGGAGGGGAACAGCACCGGTCAGGCCCAGCCCGGAGCTCCAGAGGCAGGCGAAGGGGTCCGGGGCCGCTGCAGTTACAGAGCCTTACCCAGCACGTCCACTTTCACCAACAGCTAGTCTGGCTTCTCAAACTAGCCGGCGGGCTTGGCCAAGGCCTCCCCACGCCTCCCCTCTTATTTTAAGACCCAGGGTGGGGGTCCGTCCAGCCACGGCTGCCCGGGGCAGGGGGTCTGAACTGCCCGGGCGCGTCCGTGCCCGCCCGCCTCAAGCTCAACAGGAGGCCCAGGCGGGAGGGCCCGGAGGGCCGGGTGGGGGCAGAACGGTGCCAACCTGACGGTGCCCGAGAAGCGTTTGTCCTTCTGAGGGTCATAGTTCTTCAGGCTGATCTGCAGCTCCACCGTCTCCAGAAACCTTAGGGAACGCAACAGAATCAGGCCGCCGCCCCTCCACCCGAGCCCCACCCCCACCCCGCCGAGGCCCGGCTTACTTCCGGCGCTTGCGCTGGTTCCCGTGCAGGACCTCCCGCACCGCCTCGTACAGGGTGTCGCGGGAGACTTTGCTGCTGCGAGACAGAAGCCAGGCGAGCGCTCAGCACCTGGGCGGCCCGCATCAACACCCTCGGCGTGGCCGGAACGCCCCCCACGGGGAATCCGGGCACCACGTCCGGCGACCTAGGTGCGACCGATGCAGGCTCCGAGCAAGAGACACCTTACCAGAAATGCCTCTCGGCGAAGCAGGGGCACGGACCCCCAGATTCGGCCCGCAAGCCTCCCTCCCTACCAAGGTGCCAGTAACCGCGGATGACGGTGGATGGCTCCCCAAGCGCCACTCACCTCATGGTAGCTCGCGCCGCAGTAACCGGAAAAGAGAGTGCTTCAACTCGCGCGTGCGCTCAAATAAGGCTCTTGTTCTCGCGAGATGCCTTTGCCCGTGGTTTCCCTCCGGAGCGCGGCCAGGCCGCTCAATCTCGGGTCGCGCCGCCGTCCATGGCCGCTGGAGGGCGCTGCCGCGCGTAGCACAGCTAGGCTGGCTCCGAGGCGAGGCGGGGCGGGGCGGGGCGGGGGTCCTGTGCGCCCCGTGGCACCGGGAGACTGTACCCAGTGGCGCCCGCTGCTGCCAGGAACGTAAGAGGCTTGCCCTGGGTACCTCACCGGGATGGCCACTGAGAGCATGTAGCTCCCGCCTATTTGTCCCTTCACGCCTTCGCGCGCCTGCTTCGTCTCAAAAGCAGGCTTTCCCCCTAACCTCTCCCTCATCTTGCTCTGGGGCTCATGCTTTCAGAGCAAATCGTTAAGAAGGGAAATGTCATGAAAGTTCTGTCCCGGGCACACTTCCCCTACTCAAAAAACAGCCCTGATAGGGCAGAAGTGAGTGGTGTCACACAATGCCGCACAGAACATGAATAAATGAACTGGACAACTCTGGCACCTTCCCCTTGCAGAATGGTTCACCAGGAAAGATGCCCCCTGTCACCAAGTAGGGTGAGTGGTGGTGGTGTCTGTTGGTTTTCCACAAATACCCAGAGTTAATAGGAAGGCATACCTGTTTTGTTTTGTTTTTTAAGATTTTATTTGAGAGAAAGTAAGTGCACACAAGCAGAAGGATGGGGAGGGGGAGAAGCGGACTCCCCACTGAGCAGGAAGCCCAGACTGGGGGCTCTATCCCAGGACCCTGGGATAATGACCTGAGTCTAAGGCAGACACTTAGCCAACTGAGCCACCCAGGTGCCCCAAACCCCTGCTTTTTAATAAATTATCATCCAAGTCAGAACACAGAGGGTTGTAACATATACTTGAGTGCAAAATATATTTTTTTAATGATTATTTATTTGAGAGAGAGCGAGTGCACAAGCACAGAGGGAAAGGGAGAAGCAGATTCCTTGCTGAGCAAAGAGCCAGATGCAGGGCTCAATCCCAGGACCCTGAGATCATGACTTGAGCCAAAGGCAAACACTTAACCAACTGAGCCATCCAGGCGCCCCTGTGCAAGATATTCATGCTGAGCACACAGGTCATCTCAGGGCTCCAGAAGCATCATTCATCTACTCTTGGTCTGCTCTGACCCTACTGAGGCCTTTCAGAAAGTTTCTGTCCCCATCACCTGATGAAAAAGTGACAAAGAGTGAGCCCAAAGGTCAGCAGCCCTGGGAAATAAAGCTCATCCAGCCCCCTCAGCCCAGGAAGCACCCCCCAAGTGGCCTCTCTGCATCCTGGAGCAGGAAGGCACCTGACACTTGGGATGGCCAGCCTCAGCCTTTATCCCCAGACAAGGGGTCAGGGGATGGTGCTGAGGGCAAAAGTATTCTTCAGGCAGCTGGTGGGGGAGCTCCAGGAGTGTGGTCTCTTGGTGGATGGTCAGGGGCCCAGATGTCTCAGGGCGGCCTGCAGGGACTTCCTCAGGAAAGTGGTATTGAGCTCTAGGGCTGTGGCCAGGCCCAGCCTCTGGATCTCAGTGATCTGGGGAGAAGGAAGAATCATATCAGGACTCCAGCAGCTGATCCTTCCCCTTTCCCCTCTGCCCATGTCCCTGTTTAGGAAGGAGAGAGGAATCCAGGACACAAGGACAATGGAGGAGATATCTAAATGCATTACTTCATGATTATGCAAGGTCTTTGTATTCAAGTGGACCTGGGACCAAATATGAACTATACAACTATACTAACTTACTAAGTCAGCTGCATTAATAACATTAATAACACTTGACAATGATTGGGTGCTTACTATGTAGCAACACTTTATAAACATAACTTCATGTAATCTGCACAACCCTCCCATTTTAGAGATGAGAAAACTGAGGGACAGAGATACTCTACTGTGGCTGCCACATTTCTTCGGGGCCACACTATATCTTCCCTGACCTTTTGCTACAGCCTCCTGACAGGTCTCTGCCCTATATCTTCTCTCCGATTCCCACTCCTTACAGATGCCAGAGGCTTCTTTCTAAAATGCAAATCTGACCAAGTCACCCCAGCTTCAGCTGGGCCCTGGGGTAACTATAAATGTCTCATATTGGATGCCCTTCCTCCAGGATCTACAGGGTCTCCAGAGGATCCAGGATTCTCCTGAAATTGTGCATAACATGTGTTCAGATTTTTCATTTTTCTTGGAGGATCTATAGCTTTCATTAAATCATCAAATGGGCCTGTGACTCCCCCAAAAAGGTAGGGACACTTGACCTTCAAGATAAAGTCCACGATCCTCCTCATAACCTAGAGGGTCTTCCATATGATGATGGCACGGCCTGGCCACGTCATCCTAGGCAGGTCACTTTAACCTCTCTGGATCTCAATTTCCTCATCTATAAAATGGAGCTGTTAATAGTATCTTCTCATTGGGCTAACACCTGAAATAAACTAGCAAGGCCACATAAGCAAAGGGCTTTAAACAGTGCCTAAGGGATCCCTGGGTGGCGCAGCGGTTTGGCGCCTGCCTTTGGCCCAGGGCGCGATCCTGGAGACCCGGGATCGAATCCCACATCAGGCTCCCGGTGCATGGAGCCTGCTTCTCCCTCTGCCTGTGTCTCTGTGCCTCTCTCTCTCTCTGTGACTATCATAAATAAATAAAAATTAAAAAAAAAAAAAAAATAAACAGTGCCTAAGACATAGCAGAGGCTCTGCAATATTACCTCGCGGTGTTTTAACTCTGACCTAGAACCTCACCCCTACCATCATCCACTCTCATGTTTTCAGGCCGAAGCTACCATCTGTAGATCCCCCTGGATGCTCACAGTTTATACTATTTCCTTTGCCTGAAATGTCCTTTCCTCAGTCTTGGCCCTTGACCACTACTCACCCTTTCAGAATTGAGAAGCCTGTCCCAACCACAAACAAGGTTTAGTTGCTTCCTCCACCACCACCACCACCACCAAAAGCACCCTCCGCCCCCACCTCTCATCTTTCCAGATGTGATGCCGATCTGGTTATCATCTCTCCTACCTCACTAGCCTGGCACTGGTGGAGAATGTCAAGTCAAGGACAGGAACTGTGCTATGGTCACTGTCGATTCCCCAGTGCCTCACTCACCATCTGGCCCACGGCAGTGTTGCCTGCATTAACGACCTCCTAGCAGTCTCATTCCCCACTCTGAAGCTTGAACTTGTAGTTTCCCTGGCTAACATTCAGGGTGTCTTCCCTGGCCAACATCTAGATGTACACCCTCGTGGGCACACTCAGAGCAGCAGGACCAGCCCTCATGGCCCTTCCAGTACTCACACTGGCCTGATACTTGGTCATCACTGTCAGCATGAGCTTGGCATAGGCCATGGAAGTGGTGGCTGCTGGCCCCTCTCTACAGAGCTTCTCCATCAACACACTGAACTTCTCGGGAGTTATCTCCACCTGCACACATTGGAAGACGGGACAACAGAGTAAGAAAGGGCTCCAGATTCAATTTCAAACTCTACCACTTCCAGCCTAGGTAACCCCAGGCAGGTCACATAACCAAACTGAAGCCTCAGTTTCTGCATCTGTAAAATGGGGCTCATGACATCTAACGCTAAAGATGATGAAAAATATTAAATGAGATAATGCACATAAAGCCTGGCATATACATCTCAGCCCTGTTTGGAGTCCCAGGGGGTACTGCCAGCATAACAATAGTTGTCCTTAATAATTTAATAAATACTTATCATGCACAGGGCACTGTTCTGAGCACTTACACTAATTATCCATTTCAACATCACCCTGGCCTTGTGTGGCAGGTATGATCATCATTCTCCTTTTGCAGATGGGGAGACTGAGGCATAAAAAGGTTAGGTCAACCACCTAAGTTATAAACAAATGAGGCAAAACTTTAGGTAGTGATATGGAAACATTGCCAAAATATACTGCTAGGTTAAAAAAGCAAAGTACAGAGCACTGAGCTTGGTATGTTGCCATCCATGAAAAAAGTAGAGAAAAAGTAGGGGCATGTGGCTGGCACAGTTGGTTGAGCATCCGACTCTTGGTTTCGGCTCAGTTATGATCTTAGGGTCAGGAGATTGAGCCCCAAGTCAGGCTCCCACACTCAGCAGAGTTTGCTTGGAGTTTCTCTTTACCTCTGACTCCCCACCCCCTGCTACTGCCCCATGCTGTCTCTAAAATAAATAAATGTTGGGGCACCTGGGTGGCTCAGTCAGTTAAGTGTCTGCCTTTGGGTCGGGTAATGATCTCAGGGTCCTGGGATCAAGCTCCACATCAGGCTCCCCGCTCAGTGAGGAGTCTGTTTCTCCTTCTGCCATTTCCCCTTCTTCTGCTCTCTCTCTCTCTCAAATAAATTAATTAAATATTTTTAAAAATAAAGAAAAGAAATAAATCTTAAAAAAAAAAGCAGGGAAAAAGTAAACTTAAACATGTGTCCTTGTACATAAAAGCACCTCTGGGAGGGTTCCCCTGAAACTAGTAACAGTGATGAGCCCTGGAGAGGGGAACCTAGATGGATGGTTCACTGTATCCTTTGAGCTTGAAAACTTGTGAACATAGGAATCTATGATGTACTCAACAATAAAAGAAAATTCACACACACACATCAAAAGGTCCCTCCCCAAGGCCACGCAGCTAGTAGGTAGCAGAGCCAGGATGTACAGTGTGGTCAGCTTTCTGCTCTCAGCTTTTTAAGCCCCAGGACTCACCCACCGTGTAACATACCTTGCTGTGGGGCAGCTGCTCTGCTCGCCACCCCTGGAGGGATCAGCAACCCGGGAGGCCCATGCCTGTCCATAGCATTGGACTACCCTTCAAGGCAGTCTGCTCACCTGCCGTTCCAGGAGTGACTGCAACACCAAGAAAGTCTCCTCCTTCCAGGGCAGCTCTAAGATCTGTCTGCAAAAAGCACAGGCCCCGCTGAGAACAGTGCACGCCTGGGTACCTACTGTTCCTACCTTAAGGCAGGGCAAGGCCCTGGGGACAGCCTAGATCCCCAGCCAACAGAGGAAATAGTCAGAGCCCCCTGATGCTGGCAGCAGCCAGCCACTACTCGGTGCTAGGAAGGCTACAATACAAGACTCCTGGAGAGGATAACAGAGGATCTGATGTGAAGTGTATAAGGTTCCCTAAAAAATGAGCAGGAGTGAAGAGTGCCTCTTGAGTACAAAAGGTGAGGGTGACCCAGGGAAGAGGATGATGGTGCAGTGAGATATCTACAAGGCTTTCCAGAAAGGGCAGCCTTCCCTGCAGAGCCCAATCCACGGGGAGGCCCACTCCAGCAGTGCTTCCCAAGCTACAGCGCCATCTTCCACTTGTGTGGAGAGGCAGTGTGTCACACAGAAGAAGTGTGGCTTCTTGGGTGCTGGGCCTTGAATCTGATCCCAGGCTTTAATACTTGCTGGCTGTGTGACCTTTGTCCCATGTCCCTTAGCAGCTCTGAGCTTTAGGTTTTCTGTCTCTAATAGCACCCACCTGACAGCACTGCATGAGCACTTCCTGAGAAAATGAATCTAAAGCACAGAGAAGGGAGCAGCCTGGGTGGCTCAGAGGTTTAGCCTGCCTTTGGCCCAGGGTGTGATCCTGGGGACCCAGGATCAAGTCCCACATCAGGCTCCCTGCATGGAGCCTGCTTCTCCCTCTGCCTCTCTCTCTCTCTCTCTCTCTGTGTCTCTCATGAATAAATACATTCTTTAAAAAATAAATAAAGCACAGAGAAAGGACTCGGTAAGTGGTGGCTGACATTTAAACAACTGTTCCCTTCTCGTGTGAGAGTTAGTGTTTATTTTATTTTTAAAAAAAATATTTTATTTATTTGACAGAGAGGGGGAGCAGTAGGCAGAGGGAGAGGGAGAAGCAGGCTCCCCACTGATCAGGGAGCCTGACATGGGACCTGATCCCAGGACCCTAGGATCATGACCTGAGTAGAAGGCAGATGCTTAACCTATTGAGCCACCCAGGTGCCCCAGAGAGTTAGCATTTATATTTCATGTTAGTGTCAATTGGGTCTTAGCTACTCATTTGTTTCTACATGGCTGGATCTTGACTCCCCAGTTTTAATACCCAAATTTAACACAAATTTAATAACAATTTTTGAGCACTTACTGTGCTGATGTCTATATGCATTATCACATTTAACATCTAGAAAAATCCTAGAGTGAATATTATGCCCATTTTTCATATGAGGAAACAGAAGACTCAGAGAGATGGAGAAACCTGTCTGAATTCACACAAGGCAAGGCTGGGATTTAAAATCCTGTCTTCCCGGATCCACAGCCAGTGCCTTAACCACTGTGCCATGTTCCAGCTACGCTGTGAACAGCTCAAGTGTGGACCACCAGCCCCTTCTCTGTGTCCCCCCAGGCATCTGGCCTGGAATGCTGGAAGAACCTGGGGCTTGGGCAGGGTCACAGAGTGGCAACTGTGGCGGGGAGGCACAAAGCCCGGCTCAGGCAACAGCGAGAGGGGCCTCCGCTGTGCCGCCACCTGTCTTTCAGGTACAGGGCCTGGTATCCAGGCAGCTCCAACTCCAGAATGCCAAGAGCAGGCTTGGCCAGTGGGAGGGGGTAGGGGCGGGGACAGCATGGAGGCGTGTACACTCACCCCAGCATCAGAACCTGTGCGTCTGGCTCCAGGGCCTCTTCCTTCATAAGGCAACACAGTAACTCTGTTTGAGCTGGACCTGGGAAGGGGACAACAGGGCGGGAAGTCTGGGGAAAAATGGCAGGAGAGGATAGAACACAATGCCTGGCTCATTACAGGGGAGCATAGTCAGGGAAGCAAGGCAGCCTTATTGACTGAATACACAACTGCCAGGGCCCCCCAGGAGTGAAGGGTGGTGGGAAGAGAAAGGGCAGAGCTACTGGGCCCAGGGCTGGTTCCAGAATTACCTGTTCCCGGGGCCTGGAGCACAGGGCCAAGGAGGGCTCTGCAGACAGGATAGGCATACTTGGCACAGAAGGCGGTCAGCGCAGTCATGAGCAGGCGGGAGGCTGAGGAAGTCAGGGAGAGAATCTACAGCCAATGGGGAAGGAAATATTAATTAATTCATTTCTTCCTTCCTTGAATGAATGTTTGTCAGACACATATTTCAGACGGTGATACATGTTACAAAGAAAACACAAAAGTTCGGGACACCTGGGTGGCTCAGCAGTTGAGCATCTGCCTTCGGCTCGGGATCTGATCCCAGAGTCCCAGGATCAAGTCCAACGTTGGGTTTCCTGCGTGGAGCCTGCTTCTCCCTCTGCCTGTGTCTCTGCCTCTCTCTGTGTGTCTCTCATGAATAAATAAATAAAATCTTAAAAAAAAAAAAAAAGAACTTTTGTGTTTTGTTTTTAAAGATTTTATTTATTTATTTATTCATGAGACACACAGAGAGAGGCAGAGACACAGGTGGAAGGAGAAGCAGTCTCCATGCAGGGAGCCGGGCATGGGAATCGATCCTCGGACTCCGGGATCATGCCCTAAGCCAAAGGCAGATGCTCAACTGCTGAGCCACCCAGGTGTCCCATACAAAAGTTCTTTTATCTAGAACTCACATGGATTCACCCATTGGAAATGACACAGAGCTCCCAAATCCCTTCAGCTCCTGGAAGGATCTGGAGCTCAAGAGAGAGGAATTAGATGGCATGTGGATAGATGGCCTGGAGGTCCATGCCCTCCGCCTGCCCCAGGCTGCCTCTGAGAGTCCAGATGCCTTACAAGGTGGGGAACCCCCTCTCCCAAGCACCACCCTTCTGAGGGCTCAGATGCTCTTCCCCATAGTCCCTACCATGCCAGGTGTATCACAATGCCACCTACCCGTCTAAGAAAGAGGCTCTTGGTCAGAACAGTAGCATTGCTGAGGCTGAGATCTGGGGAAAGGGACAGAAGCCAGGTGCAGAGCTGCAGGAGAGCTGGATCGGAGAGCTGTGGGAGCTGCAGCTGGGCACACAGCAGGTCCACCTACCAAGCAGGAGAGGCCACAGACACACTCAGTCTGCCTCTGCTAGGCTGTCTCAAGCCAACTGGGAAGCAGAATGAGTAAGGCAAGGACACTCCCAAGGTAACGTAAGGCAGGGAGAGCTGCCCTATGAGGAGGATCCAAGGTCTAAAGCACAAAGGATGACCTTTACCCAAGAGACCACAGAACCCAACAAAATCCGCTCCCCAAATTCCCACACAAGGCAAGGAAACACAGACCTAAATGGAACAAGGCTGGGGAGAGGGGATGTACCCTCAGGGCCAGGCAGTCTTCCTGGACTCACCTGGCTGGGACTGCATTCATGGAGAAGCTGTAGCTCAACCGGCAGGGCACCCTCCAACCCCTGGAAAAGGCAAATCTCATGTCCCGGCTCTGACAAGTCAGAGACCACCCCTTGGTCTGGCAGAGTGGGGGGTGAGGAGCCTGGACACTACCAGAGGAGAAGGACTTGTCTGGGGTTAGATGACATATCTGTCCTTGGGCCAAGAGAAGCCCTTGCAGTGATTGTCTTCAGACCTTCACTCTGACCCCCATTGTCCAAACAGCCTGTGCTTCCCTGGGCCTGGCTAAGGTCTAGACAGAAAGTGGAAGGGCGATGGTGAGCAGGGGCCAGTTACCTCCCCCAACGTCTTGAGCAGCTGCTGCAGTCTGGGAACCTGGTCCTGCAGAGAAAAGCCCAGTCACTGCCAAGTCCCTGTCAACACAGTGTGGTCCCGGGGCCCAGTCCTAGCCCCCTCCCCCGAGAAGGCTCCAGATCAGTGGGAGCTAATGGGCAAGGATGATTCAAGAGAGTCAAGAAAGCGAAGCCTAAACCTTGAGAGGAGCTTAAGAACTCAAAGTATAGTAGACAAGGCCCGTGGTAACCCAGCTGTCTAGACTTGTCCCCTCTGCACTCATCCTAATGGGGGTAGACCCAGGGCTTAGGTTGGGAAGACAGGCTGGATGCTGGCATGATTCCACACCCTCTGTGCAGAGGAGCTTCTCTTCTTGCCTGGCATCCTTTAACCTCATGTTGTAGATTAGGGCCAAAGGTTTCCCCCTCCACTAACTCTTCCCACCTCCTGCTTGGGAGTCCATGGAGCAGAAACTATATTCCCTGAACCCCACACCCCTACCCCTGCTCCATAGACTTGTTACCCCAGTTGGGAAATAGTCTCCCACCGAGCCCTCACCTGGATAAACCCCCCACTCCTGGAGGATCACTCTAAACCCAGCCTCCCCATTCTAGTACCTGGACAGGTTTGGGCAACTCCAAACACTCAGGTAGGTCCTTAGCAGCCTCCAGACTCTGACCAGCCTCACTGGGCTTGGCCCTGACACTCTGGTTCTTAATGGGTAGGGCATCTCCTCCATCTGCCAGGGGTTCCAAAGATTCAGGTTCACATCTCTCCTCCTCCTGACCTTCTTCCTCTTCCCCTTCCAAACATCGGAACTTTTTGGGGGCACACTCGCCCTCAGGACTGGTAGGTCCTTCCTCTCGCCCCTTTCTGCGTTTCCCAGGTTGCTGAGCGTCCCTGTCCTCCTTGTCCTCCTCTTCTTCCTCTTCAGGCTCTGGAACCTGGAGCAACTTCAGCCTCCTGCCTCCCTGGCCCAGCCGCCTACACAGGCCTTGGAGCCGTCCCTGGCAGCTCTTAGACAGCACAGACACGCCCTCAGTCGATACCCCACCGTTCAAATCCCTCCGCAGCAATTCCCCCAGGACCCAGAGCCAGGCATCAGGGTCAGGGCTTTGGTTTTGTTGTGCAATCTGCAGCACAGGGAGTAGTCCATTTTCAGGCAACAATGGCCGAACAGCCATCAGCAGGGACATCAGATTCCTCTGGCATAACGGGGGCAAGCGCAGCAGCAGTGGCTTCCTGGGCAGAAGGACAAGCAGTTAAGAATATCTTGCTGGAAGGAGCACAGGGAAGACTGGGTAAAGCTGGGTGGCAATGGACAGACAGGGTGGCTAGGAGGCAGTACCCTTAGGTCAGGGTGGATGGAAGGGGTCAGCAGGAGAGCCATTCATTTTTATTTTTTTTAAGATTTTATTTATTTATTCATGAGAGACAGAGAGAGAGAGAGAGAGAGAGAGAGAGAGGCAGAGACACAGGCAGAGGGAGAAGCAGGCTCCATGCAGGGAGCCCGACGTGGGACTCAATCCCAGGTCTCCAGGATCAGGCCCTGGGTTGAAGGTGGCACTAAACCGCCGAGCCACCAGGGCTGCCCAGGAGAGTCATTCAAAAGGCATTCATCGAGCATGTATTTTTTGTTGTGGTGGTTAAGCCAGTTTGAGTTCATTTTACTATTCCTAAACAGCCAAAAGTTCTCTGAACAATTCAAATTTTTTTTAACAATTCTTTTTTTAATTGAGCATGTATTCATATATTTTGGGCTAGGTTCTGTTTTTTGACGTGTCCTATTTTGGCTCAAAAAAATCCACATTGAGGGGTACCTGGGTGGCTCAGTGGTTGAGCAGCTGCCTTCAACTCAGGTAGTGATCCTGGGGTCCTGGATAAAGTCCCATATCAGGCTCCTCCCAGGGAACCTGCATCTCCCTCTGCCTAGGTCTCTGCCTCTCTCTCTGTCTCTCATGAATAAATAAAATCTTAAAAAAAAAATCCACATTGAAACCTACTCTATAAAAGATCCATGCTTGTTTTACATAAAAAAAACTCCCTTCCCAAACTTTGCATAAAAATAATCCTTCAGGGATCCCTGGGTGGCTCAGCGGTTTAGCGCCTGACTTTGGCCCAGGGCATGATTCTGGAGACCCGGGATTGAATCCGGGCATGGAGCCTGCTTCTCCCTCCTCCTGTGTCTCTGCCTCTCTTTCTATGTCTATCATAAATAATAAATAAATCTTTAAAAAAAAAATCCTTCAGGGGCGCCTGGTTGGTTCAGTATGTGACTCTGTTTTGTGTGTGTGTGTATGTGTGTGTGTTTAAGAGTTTAATTATTTATTTAAAGTAAACTCTACACCCAATACAGGGCTCAAACTCAGGACCCTGAGATTATGAATCACACACTCCACCGACTGAGCCAGCCAGGCAAACCTGGAGTATGTGACTCGTGATTTCAAGGTCATGAGTTCAAGCTCCACATGGGGGGGGGGGGTGGAAGCTTACTTAAAAAGATTAAAAAAGGGGCAGTCGGGATCCCTGGGTGGCGCAGCGGTTTAGCGCCTGCCTTTGGCCCAGGGCGCGATCCTGGAGACTCGGAATCGAATCCCACATCGGGCTCCCGGTACATGGAGCCTGCTTCTCCCTCTGCCTTTGTCTCTGGCGCTCTCTCTCTCTCTGTCTCTCAGTCTTTCATGAATAAATAAATAAATAAAATCTTAAAAAAAAAAAAAAAAAAAGAATCCCACATCAGGCTCCCGGTGCATGGAGCCTGCTTCTCCCTCTGCCTGTGTCTCTGCCTCTCTCTCTCTCTCTCTCTCTGTGACTATCATAAATAAATAAAAATTTTTAAAAAAAAAAAAGGGGCAGTCTGGGTGGCTCAGAGGTTTAGCGTTGCCTTCAGTCCAGGGCCTGATCCTGGAGACTCGGGATCGAGTCCCACGTCGGGCTCCCTGCATGGGGGCTGCTTCTCCCTCTGCCTGTGTCTCTGCCTCTCTCTCTCTGTGTGTCTCTCATGAATAAATAACTAAAATCTTAAAAAAAAAAAAAAAGATAGATTAAGGCCCAAAATAAAAATAGTAATATTCCAGGATGTGATGCAGCGCTTACTCTGCAGCCCTGTACTCCCCTTAGCAATCCCCTGGAACTTACAAGGTCACATCTAGCTCTGACATTCCTGTCACCTGAGTTCCTGAGAGGCAGAGGCAGTCTCCTTCCTCCATGTCCCAGTACCCAGCACAGCGTCAGTCCATAGCAGGCAACGGGTACACATTTACTGAATGAATTAACTCTCTGAGGATAAGTCCAGAGATAAGCAAGGGCTACTTTGGACAGAGCAATGTAGCTGTCTGTCATGCACAAATCCAGATGCTGTGTGACCTGAGGCTTACTGGTGTGGCAAGCAAGTCATGGGTACACCAAGCCCACCTGGCATCACACCTCTGCTCCTCTCTATGTGATTCCTCAGGGCTGCTTGTCATTACATACAAGGGGCATCTGGGATGTATGAAAGAGAAAAAAATATTTGACTTTGATTTCTTCGTGAAAAACACTAAGTGAGAGAGAAAACTAAGGTAAAAGTTCAAAAGATGGTCAATTTCTGGTAGAGGATATTTAGAAGCACAGAGCTGGGGGAAAACCCTACTTCAAAGGCTCTTAACTTTTTGTGTGCATGAATCCCCTTATCAGAGTGTTAAATGCAGAAAATAAAATACACGGGATTATGAAAGAAACCAATTATACTGAAATAAAGTTCTAACCAGGGACCCCAAATTAAGTTCCCCTCCTCTTATTCTGTCCAGAAAAAGCCAGACAGCTGAATATGTTTATGGCCTCCAATTTGGGGATGCAGAAAGCTCCCCTGACCCATTTCTTTCTTTCTTTCTTTCTTTCGTAGTGATGTAGGGCTCTCGTATGGGATTTAGTGGGGAGTGCGGGGCTGGGCGTGGGGCGTGACGGGAGGGTGGTAGGGGAGGTATGTATTTCTGTTTTATCTTCTTTCGTTCTTGCTTTCTTTCTTTCTTCTTTCTTTCTTCTTTTCTTCTTTTCTTCTTTCTTTTCTTTCTGTCTTTCTCCTTTCTTCTTTTTTAAAGATTTATTTATTTATTTATTCATGAGAGACACAGAGAGAGAGAGAGAGAGAGAGAGGCAGAGGGAGAAACAGGTTCCATGCAGGGAGCCCAACGTGGGACTGGATCCCGGGTCCCCAGGATCATGCCCTGGGCTGAAGGCAGGCGCTAAACCGCTGAGCCACCCAGGGATCCCCCTTTTTTTTTTTTTTTTTTTTAAGTAGGCTCCATGCCCAGCCTGGAGTTCACTGTGGGACTTAAACTCAGGACGCTGAGATGGAGACCCTGAGATCAAGACCTGAGCAGAGATCAAGAGCCCTAAGCTCAACTGACTAGCCACCCAGGGGCCCCTCTCCTGACCCATTTCTCAAAACAAATTCAAAGTAGGGTGTGTGAAGACAATATTAGAATTTCCACTTCTACTTATCTAAAACATGAGAAATTAAGTATTACAAATATTTAATGTATGGAATGGCCCTTCATAGTCCAGTCTCCAGCCTAATTCTGAGAGGAGCATCTGAGTGCAAAGACGGCTCTTCAGCCCCCTAGAGGCTGAAGGGGACACTTCTGTCACTTTTTCTACTTCCAGTATTTTGGTTACTTAGGATAATTAAATGAATTTATGGATACTGAATTATGTTCTCTAACAAAACCAACCTCACTAAATGGACACACAGCTTATAAAGATGACCGAAAAGGAACTGAATACCAGTAAGGGAAGCCCATCAAATAAGAAAATGGCAGAGCTGACCCTTCTGCTCCTAGCAGAAATTCAGTCACATAGAGGCAAAAAAGAAACAGGAAAGAAACAGGAAAGAAGAAAGAAAGAAAAGAAAAAAAAGAAAGAAAAAGAAAGAAAGAAAGAAAAGAAAAGTTAAGTTCAAAGTCACCTCAAAAACTGTAAATTATCAAGAACACCATCCTTAAGAAAAGTGATTTTGCCCTAAAATGTATACTGCGCTTTGAAAATTTGACATCATAAAGCCACTCCTTCAGACTCCTTCAGCCACTCCTTCTGTCACCACAGCTTAAATTTCTTCTTTTTGGGACACCTGGGTGGCTCAGTGGTTTAGCGCCTGCCTTCGGCTCAGGGCGTGATCCTGGAGACCCGGGATCGAGTCCCGCATCGTGCTCCCTGTATGGAGCCTGCTTCTCCCTCTGCCTGCGTCTCTGCCTGTCTGTGACTCTTATGAATAAATAAATAAAATATTTTTAAAAATCAATTTCTACTTTTGTATACTTTACAACGTACGTATTTTTACTCCCGTGTACACTAGAGGTATGAGTGCGATTGCCTTGGAGCGGGAAGCATGCGGTCAGATCCTTAGAGTCCACCGGCTTCCAGCTCCTCATCCACGCGCAGGCTGCAGGCTGGCGGCTCCCGCCGCACCCAGGCGGTCCTCCACCAAGGCCCGTGGGATGCGCTCCTCCTCCCGGGGTGCGCGGCAGGGATGCCGGGCTGCGGGCCTCGATCTCCTCATCTAGAAAGTGGGTGGCGCCACCCCCCGCCTCACGGCCGGAACGCGGCGCTCCGCGAGCAGGCGACTTACAGCTCCAGGCGACAGTCCGGGCCCTCCACGACGGGCTCCTCCCGGCACAGCGCCTCGAGGATGCGGCCCCAACCGAAGGGCTCCCCGCCGCGACTGGCCAGCGCCCGCAGCAGCCCCAGGCCGCGCCGCGCTCCGTCCGGCCCCGCCTGCAGCGCCCGCAGCAGGAGCTGGGCGGGGGCCTCCAGCTGTGCCCAGGGCGCCGAGTCTGCGCCCTCCGCCGGAGCGGGTGCCGCCCCCGAGACCGCCATGCCCGGAGCCGCCGCCGCTCTGGTTCCTGACCTCGGTCTCGAGGACCCGGGAAAGGGCGCAGGACGCCAGCGCCTGCCCTGACGCGGCGACGAGCCTCTTCCGGCACCTGCCACCTGCGGGCCTGAGGGCTCCGCGGCCGAGAGCCAGCCGGATTCCCGCGCGGCCTCAGAAAGGCACGAAGGAGGCGTGGCTAGGGGCGGGGCCGGACGTGAAGCGAGGGGCGAGAGCAGGCCGGAAGGGGCGGGGCCACAAACGGTCCTGACCATAGAGGCGGAGGAACGGAGTGAAGGGGCGGGACGAAGGCCGAGGGAGATCCGCGGGTGGGGCGGGGCCACTGTGGGGGCGGGGCCACAACGAGGGGGTTTGCTTGTGGGCGGGGCCACGCTGGAGATGGTGGGGCGGGGCGGGGCGGGGCGGGGCGGGGCGGGGCTCGGTGGAGGGACGTATTAACCCTCACCTTTGTTCCTCTCCTGCTCTCTGAAGTGAGGCCGGGGAAGGAGTGCAGAAAGGATGTCAGGGATCCTGTTGTTCGGGAGCCAAGCATCATTTAATCTTAGCTGATGTCCATGTTATGCGCATCATGGATTTTTTTTTTCCGCATCATGGATTTTAAGATAAGATTTTTTTTTAATTTATTTTTTATTGGTGTTCAATTTACTAACATACAGAATAACCCCCAGTGCCCATCACCCATTCACCCCCACCCCCCGCCCTCCTCCCCTTCCACCACCCCTAGTTCGTTTCCCAGAGTTAGCAGTCTTTACGTTCTGTCTCCCTTTCTGATATTTCCCACACATTTCTTCTCCCTTCCCTTATATTCCCTTTCACTATTATTTATATTCCCCACATGAATGAGAACATATAATGTTTGTCCTTCGACTGACTTACTTCACTCAGCATAATACCCTCCAGAAGATAAGATTTTTTTAATGTATTTATTCTTGAGAGACCCAGAGAGAGGCAGAGACATAGGCAGAGGGAGACGTTTATTCTGACGTGGGACTCGATCCCAGAACTCCAGGATCACGACCTGAGCCAAAGACAGATGCTCAACCACTGAGCCATCCACATGCCCCCTTGCAATAAGATTTAGTCACAGTTTACCACCCCACATTGACATCACCTCTTCCACAGGCCATCAACTGTCATCACCAGGTTTCAGTCCTCTCCAGAAATATTTGATACACTATGCCTGAGAATAGGTTGGTAAAACACTCTATGGCCAAAGGCTTTGCTGAGAACTTCCTCCCCAAGTCCAAGAAGCCAACTTGTCTTGTGTTGTTTATAAGGGCCCAGGAGGACTCTACCTCCCAAGGTTTCAGTGTAAAGAAATCTGCTGGAGAAGGCAAGCTTCTAGTGAAGTGGGGGGAGAAGAGGAATCACTGCAGAAGATAAGAATATATAGAGAGGGGAGAAGAGCCCCCCCCCAGGATCCATCAACCCTACTTTGGGTTCCAGTCTGCATTTACCATTCTCCCAACTTCTGCAGCTACACACATTCATTCATTCAATAAATTTTTACTGATCACCTAGGGTTGGGGACTCAGGGAGCAAAACAAAGTGACCCTCCTCATTGTTGCTGACGCTCTAGAGAGGAGAGACAACTAATAAGTTAACGATAGAATGTTTGATTGTTATTAGTGCTTTCAAGAAGAATACAGCAAGGAAGCGAGACACAGTGAGGTAATCTTTAAGTAGGTAGTCAGGCGAGATGAACTGAAGAAGATAAGGAGGCAAAACAGATAGACATCTGTGGGGAGGTCATTTCAGGCAGAGGAAAGAGCACATGCAAAGGCCCTGAGACATAAGTGTGGCTGGAGCAGAATGTACTTCCTGGGGAGTAATCAGAGAAGAGGTCAGAGAGGTAACTGGGCCAGCTCTTGTGAAACCTTGATGCAATACTTTGGTTTTCACTCTAAATAGTATGTAAGCCAAAGGAATATCTTGTTCGTTTTTAAGTAATCTCTACATCCAATGTGGGGCTTGAACTCATGACCCTGAGATCAAGAGTTGCATGCTCTACCAACTGAGCCAGCCAGGCGCCCCTGAACAGTATGATAAGTCATAGGAATGTTTTGAGCTGGATCTGATTTCCATTGCAGCCAAATTTTTTTTTCCCCAAAATAATTTTAAGGTAGCTAGGGTCTGATCCTGGAGACCTGGGGTCGAGTCCCACGTCGGGCTCCCTGCGTGGAGCCTGCTTCTCCCTCTGCCTATGTCTCTGTCTCTCTCTCTCTGTGTCTCTCATGAATAAATAAATAGAATCTTAAAAAAAAAAAAAAAAAGAATAACTGGGACCTAGTAAGAGTTCTGAACTCCAGAAGGCCATGGCCAGGGCACAGTCCATGAAGAACACTTCGTCTTCCTGCTGTTCTGTGCCTCCTAGGAACACTGTTGGGCCCTGGGAGTAGAGAAAGAAATCAATGAAAATCCATCAGCTTCATCCCCATTACCCCAGGAACAAGAGAGTCAAGGCTGACACGTAAGGTCGGGCAGGTTGTACATAGCACAAAGATGCCGCATCTTAGCAGACACCATTATCATTATGGACATCATGTATGGGTTTTACATTTATCACAGACATTTATGATAAACATGACCAGCAGCCTCCCTGTCCCATATGCCTGCTGTTACCACCTCACTCCCAGAGGTCAGCTGCGTACTCTCAGTCCAGCGAGGATCAGAGGTGAGGGCTTTATCTGGTAGCTGGTGCAGATAAATACAATCAGACTTGAAGGGGCAGCAGCCATTCCCTTGCTTGAAGAATCAGCATCGGATCTGGCTATGAGAGGGCAGAAGGAGAGAAGACCATTGCCTTCAAGCCCCGTTGCTCCAGGAACAAGGAAAACTCAAGGCTGGCATGTAAGGTTGGATAGGTTGTACATAACACAAAAGGCACTACTCCTACTCAGCCACCACTGGGATCACTGCATAGATTTTACTACATTTATTACAACTATTTTCCAGAAGATGGCAGTGAAGTGTCTTAAGGGATGCCTTTCTCTAAGTCCCACAAGGTCTATTTGGGCCAGCAGAGTGACCCTGGGAATCTGTTTCCTTCTTTGAACTGAGTTTTTTTTTTTTTGCTTTAGTTTTAGTTTTAAAGATTTTATTCATGAGAGACAGAGAGAGGCAGAGACATAGGTAAAGGGAGAAGCAGGCTCCCTGAGGGGAGCCTGATGCGGGACCCCATCCCAGGAATCCTAGGACCTGAACCAAAGGCAGACGCTCAACCACTGAGCCACCCAGGTGCCTGTGAACTAAGTTTTAATAATACCAGCAAAGGAGATAATCCCAAAATGTGTCTCTATAACCAAGTTAGAACAATGTCCAGTTCTGAAGAGAGGGTTTAGGATTTGCTAATTTCTAGCTAATGAAATTAGGAAGTTCTCCACAACCGAAATTTCAGCTTTTCACTCTGTGAAAGGTCAGGTACAGGAGAGGTTTGTGGGCAACCTGTGATCAGCTTACATAGGACCAGCTTCCTTCTTGCAGAGAAAGATGGATGAGAGGGAGAAAGAAAAGGATACAGTGTTAATAGCCTTTTCTCTGCATTATCACTGCCTGCTCAACATCTTTGAGTCTCGCCCTCTTCCTGGAATCCCAGTGTGAATGCAGGATCCCACTGATCCACCAAGCTGGAAGTCTGGGAATCCCTCTAAATGACCAGCCCTTTCTCTTCCTCCTCCTCCTATTTACCCGAACCTCGCGTCAGTGAGGACCTGCCCATTAGACAGCCTACAAACCCCACACTCAACCTGTTCACATTCCCCATCAGCCTCTCTGCTCATGTGACAATGCCAGTTCTGTGGCCACCTATGCTGAAAATATTAGTCATCTTATTTTTTTTAAGATTTCATTTATTTGGGATCCCTGGGTGGCGCAGCGGTTTGGCGCCTGCCTTTGGCCCAGGGCGCGATCCTGGAGACCCGGGATCGAATCCCACGTCGGGCTCCCGTGCATGGAGCCTGCTTCTCCCTCTGCCTATGTCTCTGCCTCTCTCTCTCTCTCTCTGTGACTATCCTAAATAAATAAATAAAATATTTAAAAAAAAAAAGATTTCATTTATTTGAGAGAGAGCGAGCAGGAGAGAGAGCACAGACAGAGGGAGGGGGCGAGGGAGAGGGCGAGGAAGAGGGAGAAGCAGGCTCCCCCACCGAGCAGGGAGCTGGATGCAGTGCTGGATCCCAGGGCTCCGGGATCATGACTTGAGCCGAAGGCAGACGCTAAACCACTGAGCCACCCCAGGATCCCATGCCCCATCTTTTTAAAATAAAGTTATTGCAGAAGTTTTAATTTTATTTTTTAAAAGAGTTTAAAAATTAATTTGACAGAGAGAGAGGAAGAGAGAGTGCCCAAACAAGCAGGGAGAGAGCCAGGTAGAGGGAGAGGTACAAGGAGGCTCACCGCTGATGGAGGAGCCCGATGCAGGGCTCAATCCCTGACCTGAGCTGAAGGCAGTCACTTAACCAACTGAGCCACCCAGGTGCCCTTATTGCATTGGTTTTAAAGAGCTATTACAAAGATAGTAACTTCTCATTCTCTTAAGGTTGCTTTCTTCTCTTTTAAATATTTGATTCATTTGTCCTGAGCAACATTGAAAAGAGATCGACTTGCTCCCCAAGTTTTCCTCATGGGTAAAACAGCAGAGGTCCTAGGGCCCTGAATGAATATGCCTTTTCCAAGCTGAGTGACCAGGCACACTCGCTAATGTCTCTCATTGTGCATCCTCACTGGTGAAATGGCAGGTGATAATATTTACCTTTAGGGTAGTGGTTGAGAATTAAGAGATGATGCATGCAGGATACCTGACAACAGAATAGGTGCTTAATAAAGAATATCACTTAGTGATACTAATAATAAGGTACTGGAGCAAAGTGATGCTGTTTGCAGCACCAGAAGCCAGGTAACAACAAAAACAGACTTACTTTCTCCTCCCTGAACTAAGCGCCAGCTAGTTATTTGGCATCCCATATTCTTAACTCTTTAGTGCTGGGAAGAGGACTAGCCATTAACAGCTGAGCCAGTCTTCGACTTGATGTGAGTGAAGGATACTTGGTGAGCCAAATACACCAAGCAAACCACAAGTTTCCATCATAAGCAAGGCTATTAGTTTCAGAGATGCCCCTGTTCCAAGCATTCCTCTTCCTCCTCCTCCATCCTCTTATTCACCTGGGACTGTCACTCTCCTGGCTGAGATGAACCCTATGGGACTTGATGGAGTTCACATCGCTCTGGCCAGCAAGAGACAAGAGGGAGGCTAGAGCCAGACTTGACCATGGCCTTAAGCTTGCGTCTCCTGGGGCCGCCCCCTCCAGCTGGCGGCTAGTTAATCACTGGCTCTGGGCTCTCATCTGGGCTCCATTCCCACTCCCCCTCGCGCTCCTCTGTACCTTGGGGGCTGGAAGTCTGCAAACTACATTCCCTAGCCTCCCTTGAGGTGCTTTTTTTCAACGGGAGGTCCAGGCAGCCGACTGGAAGACAGGAGGGAGGAGGTCCCCAGGGCAGAGCGGCGGTGGTGGTCCAGGCCACCCAGCAGCCCTAGGTGTCGTGTGCAAGGACTCCGGTTCTACGGTCACGCCGGACAGTGGCTTTGGGCTCCTGGTTTCTGCAGTGTCCGTGGGTATCCTATGGCTGCTAGATGATCCCATTGCCCACACGGCCCTGGGAGTGACGGTGTCTGCCCAGTTACTAATGTCTGGATGACCTCAGTTTCCCCCTTTTTGTTCTTTCAGGCCTTTCAATCCTTTTGTCACTATTTCCCATACTAAATCCCCCATTTTGAAATGTGTTGGGGTGTCTGTTTTCCTGGCTGGACGAGCACTGAAACCCATCTTGAGGTTGCCTCACCAGCTGCCGAGGGCTGGGCTCTCGGGGAGCCTCTACGAGCATGGCCCCCCTGGAAGCAGAGGAGAAAACCGGGGTGTTGGCCAAGGAAAGGCTGGGTCTCACGTGCAGGGACTGCTTCCTCCAGGGCCCTCCTCACCCCGGCCTGGTTTGTGCCACGGCACCAAGGGCACGCGTACCTGTTCTCCCCCTCGTGCCACAGATGCTCCGCGCGGGGTAGGGCAGTGTCTTCTCGGTCCTCCACCCTCGCTGACTGAGAAGTGCTGAGCAGCCAGGTGGCGGGGGAGCCCGATCAACCCTCCTGGCCTGTGCCCCAAAGTCTCCTTCGCGCGGCCCCGTTTCCCCCTTCGTGCACTATAGGGGCAGGGGGACAAGTCCCATCAGCCCCCAGGAAGAACATGCAGGAAACCGAGGCAGCCTCAATCGAGTCTTAAATATTTAATTCCCATTTATTTAAAGTTCTGTCAGTCTGTGTACACTATTTATATTAAAAACACAGGAAGCTGGGACTCCTAGCAAAAATATACATTTCAGTTTTGGAGATTGTGTTCAGACACTGAAAAGAGCTAGATCCTCAGCACCAGGCCTGGGTGCGGGAGGGGGTGTGGGGGGGTCAGGCACAGCATCTTTCCCTTCACAGCGCTGGCTCAGAGGGAGCACCCCAACCCCAATCCTTGGTCAGCTGAGGGTGGGGGCAGGTGAGGGAAGAGTCTCGTCCATAGAGAATGATCCCAGGGCACGGAAGGTGGGGGGAGATGGACAGGACCCAGGAAGCCTGGGCTCTAACCTCAGGTCTTCCCCACCTTTCTCAGAGACCCTCCCCAGTCCCTCATCCCTCCAGGCCAGTTTCCTTCCTGGAGAAGCAGGCTGTGGGGGGGCTCTCTGCCTTCCTGCTCAGACACAGCATCCAAGTTGGGCTTTGGTCCCTCCTCTGAGGCCGGGTACTTCACCTGGGAGGAGGGGAAGGGTAGAGGCAAGGGCCAGAGGAGCCGTCCTGGGCCTGGCAAGATCCTCTGGGCCTGGCAAGATCCTCGGTCACCAGAAGCTGTGTGGGGTGAGTTCCAGGTGGTTGGCGGGGCTGAATACAGGGGAGGGGAGCACAGAACTGCGGGGACAAAGGGATGTCACACCGGGTGGGATCAGTTTATTCCTGGCATGCCCTCCATGAGCAGGTTCTGGGCTGGTTCAACAGGGCACCCCTGCCCGCTCGCTCACCTGTAGGCCCGGCTGGCCCATCTACCTCAGGGAAAGGAGGGTGAGGGTGAGGGGAGAGGAACAGGTAAAGTGATTCAGTGCTTGCTTGTGCTGGAGTGGCAGCTCCAGGGAGTGTTGGGTGGGGTGTGTGTGGGGGTGTGTGTGTGTGCATGAGCTTTTGGCTGTGCTCCTGTTTGGAGCCGAGGCCAAGCCCTGGCACTGGGTGAAGAAATAGGAGCTGTGGTTGGTGGCTGCTGCAGGGTGGTGGGAGAGGGGCTGCCGACGACCCCAACACCTGGGGTCAGAATTAAGTATGCTGCTTGCTGTCTTTCCTGCCAGCCTCTGCCTCTCTTGAGGCTTGCTCCTCTTCGGTGGGGGGCCCCAGGAGGGAAGCCCACCTCCTTCCAGGCTGGAGGTGTCCCCCAGCGGCCAGCGCAGGGGACCATTAATGACACTGGCCTGGAAGACTGGTAAAAGAACAGAGAGGGTGTTGGTATTGGTGGGGCTGGGGCGTGCTGCTGGAGAGGGGTTGCAGAGGGGAGGGTGGCAACAGTGTGGGGGAGGTGTTCCGGCCCTCAAGGCAGGGCCCCGGTGACTTGGGGGGCTGTGACTGCAGTCAGCCCCAGGAAGCCGGGCCCAGAGAGCTTAGTGTTTCTTTGGCTGGCCCAAGTCCTTTGCTGTGAAGACAGAAGCAAGGCCCCTACCCTTGCAGGTAAAATGTTCATACAGAGGGAAGGCCCATTCCCCCCCTGCTCCTGGGGGACAGGGGATGAGGCGGACGAAAGCAGAGGACCCGTTTCATGCTGCTGGTGAAGTAACACAAACTGTCTCACAGAGAGAAAGAGGGGCACACAAAGGGATGGGGAGACACAGAGGGAAGGTGAGAGAAGGCGAGGGAGGAAGGAAGGTGGAAACCCATAGAAAGGGAGAGAGAGAGCGCGCAAAGAAATGAGAAAAGAAAGAGGGTCTGAGAAAGAGGCGGATGGAAAAGGTGGGGGTAGGGGAAGGCAGGGAACAAGTGGCCGTGTGTCTGCGCACAGGACTGATCCCATGGCTCGGGGGTTATTCCACAGAAAGTCCTGGCTCTGTCCGTTCACCCCTGGAGGCCCCGGGCGCACACCCTTAGTACATGTCCTTGTAGATCTCCTGGAGCAGGGGGTGCAGCGAGGTCTCCGTCTCGGTCTTCTTGATGCGCTGCATCATCTGCGCGTGCTCGGTGACCAACTGCCGCAGGTCGGCCATCTTCTGCAGCAGCTTGGGGAAGAGGTACTGGGCGTAGGGGTGGTTGGCCTGCAGGTGGAACTCGAGGGCACGCAGGATGGTGTCCTGGATGGCCTCCACCTGGGGCACGTTTATGAGGCCTGGTCGGTCTGTGGGGACACAGGGTAGAGGTTGTGGGAGGGAGCAGGGGAGCTCCCCTATCTCTACCTCTACCCCGTGTGGGTGACCTGGCCCAGGGAGCAGCAGCCCTACTGATGTGACAGACCAAGCCCTGTCCCGTCAGTGACTGTTCCACAGAGTATTCTAGTCCCTCCACCCCTGGTCCTGGCCTGTCTCCTTCGTTTTGTTTTTCCTGCTGAGAAAGGCAGTATGACCTCATGGTTAAGAGACTCACTGCCTAGATCCAATTCCCATCCCTACGACAGACCAGTGACAAGGCTGTGGGTAGGCCACTCAGCCTCTCTGACCTCAGTTTGTGCATCTGTAAAATGGGGTGATGCATCCACTGTGTTGAGTGGGATCAAATGAGTTATAATCTAGGAAAAGGAACCAGAACAGTGCCTGGTGTGAAGTAAGCTCTATGGCACTGTCAGCATGATGATTATTCTATTTATTGTACCAGAATCTGAAAAACGCGGGTAAAATATGGAGAACTTCTCCACCATCAGAAATCATCCCCATTAACATGCTGGCATATTTCTTTTCAGTCTTTTTTCTGTCTCCTCTCCATCTATAAGAGGGATCTGGTCCTCCATGTGGTTGGTGCCTCGGAGGTTGCACTGCCATCCTCACATGGGCACCTCCCCATGCTGTTCGGGCTCCAGCCTGGTGCCCCACAGTGAGGGCCCAAGCCCCGGAAGGGCTGGGTGTGGGGGGCAGGCCCGCCTGCCCCCCCCTCACTTACCTCCACAGAGAATGATGGCTGCAATGAAGAGAGCCAAGTCACTGTCATCAAGTTCCAGGGCATTGAACTTGACAGCAAACTCAAACTTGGGCTCGATGATGTCACTGAAGGGTTTTCGGAGGCTTCGCAAGAACTCACGGGTGACAAAACCGGTGCCATTGGCCACCAGTAAGCCGTCCTTGTTGACGATGGAGGCCAGCATGGCGAATATGGCCTCGTGTACACCATACTTGAGAAGGGTCACCTGGTCGTTGAGGAAGAGGTTGCTGAAGCTGGGGATGCTCTTGGCAAACTCCGTAAGCTCACGCACAGTCTCGACTGTGGTGCACTGGCAGCGGTAGAAGACGTGCACGCTGATCTCCTTGTAGGGTGGCAGGCCGTTCACCAGCTGCTTCCACACCAGGCCCTTCTCTGCTTGCCACAACGTCTCGATGTCGTGGATGACAAAGGGCTGCAAACCAGGCCCTGTTAGAGGCCGGGCCTTGGGGAGACCCACCCATACACTCCCCGAACCCCTGCCTGGGCCACGGCGCAAGGGGAGGGAGAAGGCCCGGTTCCCCCAGAAGTTAGGCAGGCAGCACAGAGCCTGGAGCCTGGGACTGCTGGGGCAAGCAGTGACACTCACCGCCGTGTGGCTGGCCTTGCCCGTAAGGATGCCACGGGCCTTCTTTTTGGTCATGTTGAAGTTTTTCAGGTAGGCGTTGTAGATATGCTTGGAGAAGGCCTTCAGGTCAGCCACCTGTGGGTTGTGCTGAGTCCCCTCGTTTGCTGTCAGCCCTGCCACCAGCTTCCTCTTCTCGGCCTCTGGCATCCGGCCAAAGCGGATGGCTGTATTGAGGGGGATGGGTCATCGAGGAGCCCGGGCAGGAGCTGGCACCCCTGACCTCCTTGTCTCACTACAGGTACGTGGGCCAGAAATGGAGACACACTTTTTGAGCCCAGGACCCTCAGAAGCTCTACAGCCAGCACACTGGAATGTTGGGGAACCCCGCTAGAATGTAAGCTCCAGGGGGATAGGGCTTCTGTCTTGTTCACAGTGCCTGGCATACAAGGAACCCTAACTCAGGGAGCTGACTGAGCCACTGTGGCTGGAAGGCAGTGGGGCAGTGTGACAGGCGGGAAGACAGCCTGTGGTGTCAAAGGCTGGTGCTCGAGCTCTAGCTTGGCAGCTTACTGGCCGTGTGACTTAAGGCAGGCTATTTCACCTTTATTGGTAAGAAAAATGGGCTAATACTTAAATCTCACTGGACTGTCTGAACAATTAAATAAGAATATTCACAGAGTAAGCACTAAAAAATTAGTCATTAGAAATGGAGCAGGATCCAAGTCTGGTTTCTCTTAAGAGAAAAAGTGAGAAATGAGCTGGCCCTGAGATCTCCTAGGAAATCCCCTCAGCCTACCCAAGGAATGGAGCCTGGGCAGATACACACTGAAGGGAGGGACCAAACCCCAGACCCGCCAGCCCCCATCACCTAGGAAAATCTTCCAATGGAGGGCTTGGGTCCTGCCACCATCTAAAATGCAAGACAGGGTGGAGACATTTAAATAAGAGGCTCTCCCCAGCCCTCGGTGGGGACAGTGGGGGGGCAGTGTCTGACCCAGACAGGCAAAGAGGGGGCAGGTGAGGTTTCTCAAAATCCTACTGTATGGGGTCTGAAGACTCTGTAGGAGGCCCGAGTTCAGGGCAGGCTGTGTCTCCTGGGAGTGGCTGGCCTCCAGGAAATTCCTGTCTGGCTCCCGGCAGCTGACACGTGCAGTCACTTACTGGCTCCTGCCTGCCTTCAATAACTAAGAAGGGCCAAGGTGATCCCAGGCTTTAGCAGTGGCTCCTGACACCGTGTCAGGTCAGCTGAGACAGGCTTGAGGTTCTGGGAGTGGTGTTTCCAATGCTACTGGAGCTGGGGTCAATTCCCAGTTCCCGTCTGGGCCAGCGAGGGTAAGCCTCAGGTACTGGGAGGAGGTGACTGCCCCAGGCCCCAGACCCACAGCGGATGCTGAGCAGTCTGGGGAAGGCAGATCTGGGGAAGGACGGCTGATGCTGGCTCCAAGGCTCCAGAGTTGACCTTTACTCTGCGCCTGTGTGCCAGGCACTGCTCTGAGGGCTCTCCCTTCCTGGGCTCCCCTGATTCTGGTCTCAGGCTGTGTGGAGCCAGCATCTCCTGTGTCTGGCTCGGGGTGGCTCTCACCATTATGCGACATGCCCAGTGCCACGCATTTCTGGAAGCGGCAGTACTGGCACTTGTTGCGGTTCTTCTTCTGGATCTTGCAGATCCGCTCGCACTTCTCATATTCCAGCTTCATGCGGATCGTCCGACGGAAGAAGCCCTGAGGGACAGTGAAGAGGTGAGAAGAAGCCACAAAATGTGGAGAATCCTGTTCTGCCCAATGGGTTATGTTAAGTCAGGGGCCCCAGTTCTATGTGAAGATGTAGAAATTCCTGAAATTTGGAAGTAATGCAGGGAAATTTCCTTTGGAGAGGAGGAGGAGAGTAAACAATTCTAAAACCTTTGAGAGTTACATACATCCTTTAAATGCTTGTTAGTTTGGTAACATAAAATTGTATCATGGCTAACCTGATTTCTTCATAAATGTATCTGGTTCTTGGCATTTTCTAGACAGTGGTTTAGTAAAATAATATATAAAATTTTGATGGGTGTGCAGTTGGGAGGATGAGCCCCAAAGCAGCCCTGGAAATAGGAATGTTAAGTTTCCTTTTTTCCCTCAGAGAGACTCTTTCAGGTGCAGGAAACACTGAGGTCAGGGTGATGGTTCAGCCCAAGACCCTCACTGGGTGCTGCCGGTGTTCGAGAGCTACATCCCCAGGGGGTGCTGGCAGCCAGACAGCCCAGGAGAGTGACTGGGGTGATGCCCTGCAGGGAGGGACCAGAGGGACCAGGGCTGAGGCCTGGAATGGTCCCCAGGACCTGGCTGCCTCCCAGGTGGGAAGTATAGTAGGTTCTGTCAGGGCCTGGCCTCTCTGGCAGGTCATCTCACCATGTAAATACAGCCCCGACTGCCAGCCACCACTCGCCACGGCCTCACCTTGCACCCCTCACACGCATGGACACCGTAGTGGAAGCCCGATGCCTTGTCCCCGCACACACGGCACTCCATGTTGAGGCTGCCACACGATGCCCCATCACCGCCCATCTGTAACTGGTCCAGCAGTGATGGTGGCGAGGAGCTCCGGGAGAGGTCTGCGAACACACAACATGGGGGTGGCTTCACCTTCTGCCATGATGGGGGCCCAAGGAAGTGACTGGGGCCCACGGGGGCAGAGCAGATGGTAGGAAGAGCCCATGTTTCTGAATCACACAGCTCTCACTCAGCTCATTAAGAGCTATGTGCCTCAAGTAGTCAACCTTTCTGAGGATCAGTTCCTTCATCTAGAACCCAGGGCTTTTCCCTAGACCTGACATACAGCAGGTGTTTGGGAAATGGCAGCTTATCAGTATTGGGGGAAGTCAGAGCCTGCCTGGGCTGTACTCACCATTGGGGAGGAGAGGGGTATGGGTGTGTGTGTGTCCTGCCTCAGCGATGCTGGCCTGCCCATCTGCCCTTCTCTGCTCTGTCCTGATGCTCGAGCAACCTCCTCAGGGGCAGGGGTTAAGTCCCCAGACCAGAGAATCAGTGGCTCAGAGTAGGACGGTACCTTAGGCAGACCCATGCCATGGAGCCGCGCCCGGACTTAACATTTCCCAGGCTGCCGTTCCTCCCTTTCTATAATCCAGATAAAGGTCACTCCACAAATTATCTTGAGTTCCCTCCTAAGGCGTAACCCACCCTCCCCAGAGTGTACCCCACCCTTCTCACACCTTCCTCAGCTCCCCCCCTGTGGTACTCGGAGTGACAGGAAGAAAGCCTTCAGCCAAGCCCTATCTCAGCCACAGAGAGGGGAGCACGAACACCAGACCAGACCACAGCGGAGAGGATCAGGCAGCCTGCCCCCCGCCCTGGGCTGGCAAGGGCAGGGGAGCCACAAGTCCCTGATTCCTAAAATTGGCCTGTCCTGTTCCAGGGCCTTAGCTCCCAACCTTCAGCCATTCCACAGATGAGGGAGAGTGGGCTGCCTGGGAGGGCACAGTGCTCCTGTGGGAGGGCAGAGCCACTATGGTTTCCTCCAAAGCCTCAGCCACAACATGACAGTCTGTATGTGCTGACCCAGTGTTGGATGTCCTCCACCAGGGTGTGAGGGCCCTTGGGCAGGAACTCTGCCCCCAGGGTGCCGCTTCTGCATAGGGAGCAGGCTCTGAGCAGTGACTGTGACATAAGGGGTTCTCAGGCTCCCTGGGCGTCCTGCACTTGGCACCACCTGGCTGTAGGGGCCGGGCAGATCCTGGGGGCACAGTGATGGGGGCCACAGAGCTCATGTTATGAGCTGCTGGAAGAAAATGAGATCACACATAAAACCCCTTTGTAGACACCTGTGTAGATGCTGAGCAGGAGGGTTTCCGGCACTTCCTTCTCCAATCTGTGTGGTCTGTGTGCAGGTTCACTTTGTGTCACTTCTTTCAAGCAGTTTTGTTTTTGTGGCTTACATGTCTGCCTCCTCTGTTAGACATGGGACATCTCTAATCACATTGCCTTTGGATCTCAAAGCCCACCTCCACCACCGAATCTCAGCTGCAGTAAACCAACCTCTCGCAGTGCCCGCCTTCTTCTCCCTCCTGGCCCTGGATGCTGGGCAGGTGTCTGGTCATTTGCACCACAGGAGGCAATACCATCCTCTCTTTTCATTCAACAGGCATCTGATGAGCACCTGCTGCATGCAAGGCAGGATCCAGGCCCTGCCCTCGACTAGCTGAAGTAAGAACGAGGTAAGAAAACTGAGACAACACGGCGAGTGGCAACACCGGCCGAGGGGCAGGCAGATGGTGCAGGACTTCGAAGGAGCCACCACTCAAGAATGAGGCTGTCAGGGAAGGCGACTGCTGCTCTCTCTGGGCTCCAAGGTGAGAGCTTTGGAAGACTTCCAGGTTGGCTTCCAGATGCTCAGAAAGAGCAGGCATGAAGGTTAAGAATGTGACTGAGTTCAAACTGGTGTTTTGGGCTCAACACCCAGTTTTGCCCTCTGGGCCCCAGTTTCCTTCTCTAAAATGAAAGTCATGGTGAAAAGTAACACAGTTACTATAGAGAGAAGTCCTAGAACTTGGAAGTGCATGTGAATATCAGTGTGAATTAGGGCTGTGCCTATCAGAAAGCCATAATTCTGCATACTCCAAGCTGTGTACCCCACGCAGGCAGGGACTGTGACTTGTCCTCTTTCTGGCTGGTTGTATCCCTTCCCCTACAGCTTCACATAAATCTAAGGGGGGTGGCGGTGTCTCTGCTTATGAGGCCCAGAGAACCCCTAGAACCAGACCAAGCCTCCTTTCACTTCCCCTGACCTGCCACTGGCCCCTGGCTCAGGGGCCTCAGGATCACTGGGAACCCTGGGAGAAGCTGAGATGTTCAAGCCTCACCAGCCCCCAAAGCAGTCTGAGCTCAGAATCCTGGGGACAGACCCAGGACGAGTGTCTCAGAGGGAAGTGCTGCAAATGGGACTGTGGAGAAACAGACTCAGGGCAGTGTCAGGGTGTTGGATCACACCGTCCTGCCCCTGGGTGGTAAACAGACACAAGCTGCAGAACCCAAAAGCAGTTGTCAATGCTTGGTAGTGGCAGGCTAATAGGACAAGGGCACCCCTCCCCCTGCCCATTTGGAATAAGAGAACAAAAGTAACTGAGACACACGGCAGAGAGGCAGAGGGGATGAGGTGCTAGGGTGGGCAGAAGTGTATGCATCCTCCAGGGGTAGGCTTCGTGCATGTGCATGTGCAGCGGGGATACTGAGGTGGTGGTGGTTTGGGAGTCAGTTTTCTAAAGATAAAGGTTCTGTTTCTTCCTGGCTGACCAAATGGCTCAAGGATTTACCTTTGAACCACCATCCTACCCAAAAGCAATGATAGCAGAATGCTCCCCCATTCTGGGGACCAGGTTCTGAAGGTCCTACCACCTTGTCCATGACCTCCTGGTGGGAGACTAGGGTTTCGAGAGGCCCTCCCCCTTATCAAGAGTCTCTGCCTTGGTGCCCCTCAGATATGCTGGCTGGAGACACAGGCCATGCCAGTTTGAGGGCCAGCTGCCTGCACAGCTGCTCTTCTGAGCCAGCCCAGTGCCGTCCTCCCCCCAGTTCCTCCTCTGCTCTCAGGAAATATACTTGCTCACCTGATGGCCATCATCTGGCACTGAGCTCTGCCTCTGAACTTCTACTCCAGCCACGCCCTGCCTGACTCCCCAGGCATCTCCTAAGGGCCCACCTCTAGCTCTCCCTCAGGAAGGGGGAAAGAACCAGCATTTATCAGCCACCCCACCCCCCCAAGAGCTTGTCAGTATCATTCTATATCACCTTGGAGGATAGTAACTTGCACCATTTAAGATGAGGAACTTGAACCAGGGCATGTTCCTGGAGACCCGGGATCGAGTCCCAGGTCGGGTTCCCAGCATGGAGCCTGCTTCTCCCTCTGCCTGTGTCTCTGCCTCTCTCTCTCTCTCTCTCTGTGTGTGTGTGTGTGTGTGTGTGTGCGCCTCTCATGAATGAATAAAATCTTTAAAAAAAAAAAAAAAAAAAAAAAAAAGGATGAGGAACCTGAAGCTTGGTGAGGTTAAGGAACCTGCCCAAAGTCATCTGTCTCATACTTGGTGGGACTGGGACTTGAACCTAAACCTGATTTCCCTGTAAAGACTGTGTGTCTATACAAATAATATCTTTTTTGTGCATGCCTACTGTGTGCCAGGGGCTCTGCTGGATACTGTATACCATTAATCTCATGTGAACCTTAAAATAACCCTTTGAGCAGGTCTTCTGACCCTTTTATAGGTGAGGTTAAGTAACATGCTGACAGTGGCATTAACCAGATTGTTAATTTTATGTGTCATCTTGGCCAGGCCATCGTATCCATACTGACCAGTTTTTGGTCAAATATCAGTCTAGATGTTGCCGTGAAGATAATTTTTTAGATGTGATTAACACTGAAATCGTTACTCTCCATAACATGAGTAGGCCTCAGCTAATCAGTTGAAGGAAGGAGGAATTCCGCCTCCAGACTGCCTTCAGACTCGAGCTACAGCATCAGCTTCCCTGGGTCTCCAGTCTGGTGGCCTGTCCTGAGAAATTTCAACTTGCCAGCCCTCACAGTTGTGTGAGCCAGTCCTTAAAGACAGACACACTCTATGTATGCACACAACCTATTGGTTCTGTTTCTCTAGAGAACCCTGACTAATACAGTGCAGAGTAAGAATTCTAACCTAGAACCACCCAACCCCTGGGGCTGAGCTCTTACTGTACTCTATAACTTTCCATATGTATGTATATATTCATTACCACTAATCAATAATTCATGAATATGATGAATGATGAGACATGTCATTGCTGAGGATGACACCATGCCATTACTCAAATGTTTAGACTCAGAGTAAACACTAACCCCAACACCCAGAGAGCAAACCATCTGTTGCACCATCTTGGATTACAAGTTCAGCAAACAGACACTATTGACCTCATTTACATCATTTATGTATAGATGAGAGTTCTCTTGTATATCTAGGCTCCATTGCTGGCAGTATACTGTTGTCCTGGCTGGGAGGGTGGCCAGGAGGGGTCAACATTATTTACTTTGCTGGCAGAGCCAGCAAATAGCTTCTGAAGTCAGGGTCAATTCTGTGGGACTCTGGATCTGGGTTACTGAGCACCCTCCTTACTTCTGTTGTCCTATTCACTTGCACAGTGGGCTTCTCAGGGCTGGCATGCAGTCTTGTCCTCAACTGAACAGCCAGCCCCTGCCTGGACACCCACTGAGTGCTTGCTAGGAGAGGAGGTACCAAGGCCAGGAGGAATGGCACTTTATTCTCCTCAGCCCCAGCCCCACAGATCCCTGACCTCTTCCTTGGGTGTGGATGGGATGCCCATCACCAAAGCAGGAGGGGACAGCTGCCCCGATCCCTCCCCAGCTGGGGGACCCCGGGCATGTGAGTTGCCTCGCTGCTGTGTGCTAATAGTGAGGCCTGTCCTGCCTGCCTCTTTTGTCAGGTCTTGAGCTCGGTACAGAGATGCAGAACCTTAGAAGGTCAGAGGGAAACAAACTGTGTGATCTTCCTGCCGTTTCAGGGTTTGAGACTGGGTCTCATCCTCCTGAATTCCTGAGGGGACTCCAGAGGCTCATGCGGTAGGGGAGAGAACCTCACCCAGCCAGCCTTTGAGGTGGGCAGACTAAAGGTAGAGACTGAGATTAGAGAAATGAAGGCACCAGCAAAAGCCACAGCTCAGAGTCACAGACTTGAGATTTCTGCCCTGGTTGATGTGATCCCCAATACAGGATGAGCTCTGTCTCCAGGGCTCCTCACCTACTGGCCTTTTTTTTGGGAAACAAAATTGCATTAACTTTCTAAAGCGACGCGTTTGCTTCTTAAATGATGAGAGTACCATAGATTGAGGATAATACATAATGGCATGCACCATCTTATAAGGCATCCTCTCTGCCACGATCCTACTCCTCTGAGTTAATGGCACAGTCCTTTGTGTGTATACTCTTCAGCGCCTTCCATGATACTGAAAGATTTTTAAGCAATGGGACCCCCAACTTGGCAGGAGCTCTTTTTCCCGTCAGTGTGTTCAGACCTACCCTATCCTTACTAATGACTACACAGCATTCCACAGTGTGGCTCTACCACAGTTTACATAACCAATTCCTCACAGATGGGTGCTTGCCAATTCTTTGCTTCTCTGAGCAGTGCTGCAGTAAATAAGTGTGGAAATCTCTGTGCGCTCTGAGCGAGTATTTACATGGGACACATTCCTAGGAGGGGAGCTGCAGGGTCAAAGGAATGAAAGAAGTGACAGCCTGCATAGCCCAGCTGCCCTTCCACTTTTGTGGCTGGAGGGCCATGTCTTCCCCCTCTGGCCAAAACAGTTCTCTTTGCTAATCTGACAGGCTAAATGACATCTCATCTTGAAGATGGCTTCTTTGATTAGTGAGTAGACTGGAAAACATTTTGTTTTCCAGCCATTTGTATTTGTCCTACCACAAACTCACTGTTTCTATTTTTCTGTTGCTTATCTTGCAGAGTTTGTGGGAACTTTTTATATACTTTGGCTTTAACACATAATGGTTATTCTCGATTCTTTTTTTAAAAGATTTTTATTAAAATCTAAAAAAAAAAAAAGATTTTTATTAAAATCTTAAATATTTTTATTAAAATCTTAAAAAAAAGAGACATGAAGAGAGAGGCAGAGGTATAGGCAGAGGAAGAAGCAGGCTCCACGCAGGGAGGCCGATGTGGGACCCAGTCCCAGGACTACAGGATCATACCCTGGGTGGAAGGCAGGTGCTAAACCACTGAGCCACGCAGGCGTTCCCTAGTCTCAATTGTTCAACAATTGAAGTCTTTCTACCTCTACTTCATCAATTTATTGGTAAATGGAATCCATTAAATATCATATCACACATACCACTGCAAGGGTAGTTGGGCAAATTTCTTCCCAGACATCTCCCTGTGTGCCCTAAATCTCGCTGATAAAGCTCCCCAAGATGCCATCACCATGTCCACCTCACCCCACCTGTACACCCAGCACTGCACCCTGGTCTGCATGTGAACAGGAGTATCATGTAGGGGTGTGTCCCCACAAGGGTGTGTAGAAAACTCCAGAACAGGTCATTACTCTCCAGGTAATTTCTGTGTGGCTGACCCAGATGTGGGGATAGGGTGGGCCAGGCCAGGTGGTGAGGCCACAAATTCCATCACCTTCTCTTCCCTTTTCACTCTTCCTCAGTGACAGACCTTGCTCATTCTTAATCCCTGGTGTTTTCCTTCTGCTGCCTAACCGCCCCCGCCCCCGCCCATCTCAATTTTATTTTATTTTATTATTTTTTTTTCCATCTCAATTTTAGAACAGTATGTGTTATTAGCTCTGAGTGACCAATCACCTTTGGTCAGCCATTCCTCTTCTGAGAAAGGCTGGGTCTCTGAATTCATCCCAGTCACCAACACATAGGGAATGGTTACGCTGGGGGTTGGGAGATACTTTCTCTTGAGTCCTGAAATCACACCAAGCCCATTTTGGTCATTCCTGGGTATATGAGTGGGATCAGAGGGATGGGATGATGACCTTCCCCTTATCCTATCCACCACATGCCCCGAAGAAAAAACTCTGCAAAATCCAGAAACTTGTTTTGCAGGTTCAAATTAGTGTGGCTTGAGGATTTGGGCCTTTCTTAAATATAGGCCAGGCAGGAATCTGTTCTACTCAGCAGCCCCTGCCCTACCTTAACTCTGATACCATTTACCTCCTCCCCATGCAGACACAGGGCTTCAGAGATCATCCCGTGGGGTGGGTCTGCTCCCCTGCCCTTAATCACCTGTGGCCAGGATTTCCTCCAGCTGAAACCAGCAGCAAGATCAGGGTGTCCCCTGCCAGAAATACATCCTCTTGTGATCCTAAGTCCCTTCTGTGGGTAAGGGAGCAAGAATCAGCTGAACATTGGCACTTGAGGGGGAAAGAGAGAAGCTGGTGAGGAAAGGGTTGGGAACAGGGAAGGGGCAGCAGCAGCAGGGAAAACCAGGGGCTAAGGAGTGGATTCTGGGTGCCCCTAAGATGGACATAACATGATGCTAAAGAAGATGGAGAGAGAATAGTACAGGGTCCCAGAGAAGAATGTCTACACTGCTACTAACAGTGGATAAACAAATGGGGAACTGACAGTGATATAAGAGAAGCTAGAAACTGCCTGAATGCACAAAATTAGTCTTAATTACAGTCATTCAGACTAACCGCTTAGCATTTATACCTAATTACAGCACAGCTCGATGATGTGTATAATTAGCACCAGATCAATGGAGCTGGGTGTTGTGACTGATCATTACAATCACAGGTACAGTTGATCTTTCCCGTGTGCTGTTCATGCAGATTGGCTCCAGATTCCTTGGGCGGCAGCAGTGGGAATAATACTGATGACGACATGTATTACAAATGCTAACTCATTTAATTTTCACAAAAGCCCCAGTCCACATCCCCTTCAAGCCCTGTCTGTTTCACAGAAAGAAGAAGTGCAACTTGCCCAAGGTCCCGCAGCACTGATGAGCAACAGAAGAGGGGTGTGACTATCGGCTCCAGTTCTTTTTTTTTTTTTTTTTTCCGGCTCCAGTTCTTAACCATTCTGCCCCTCTGCACCCCATGCTGCTGGCTGCAGAGGGCAGGTTTTCGGTTAGGCCTGCTCTGCTTCCTCTACCCTGTGTCCCCCGCCGCCGCCCCCTCCTCACCTGTATAGCTGCTGGAAGGAAGCGAGCGCTCTGGTCCTCCATTGAGCTCTGGGGCTCCTTCTGCCTCTGCCACTTCCTTTTTCTCCTCCTCTTCCCGGACCTCAGCGGCTTCCCCCGGTGGCTGCTCCATGGCTGATTTCCCCTCGGCGCCACGCCTGCAGGCCCGGTCATAGCTCTGGCATCATCTGGGTCTGAATGCAGCTGGACCTCTACAGGGCAGTTCCCATCAGCCTGAACCAAGGGGCAGACAGGAAGAGGATGAGAGGGTGAGAGAGCAGGACATGCCAGGGGGCTATCACCTCGGGGACAGGATGGAGGGAATTCCCCTGTTCCTGCTTCTTCATGGCAGGAATGCCTCCTCCCTGGAGTGCTATCCCACGGTCTCTGCTCCTTGTACCACAAGTCACTTTTCCTCCTGCCCTTTGTCTACTTGGTTCCTAAGGCCAGTCTGTGGGGTTCAGAGCAGTATCCACGATCCAGATAGGGTGACACACCACTGTATCACCTTTCTCTGGCTCCTCGGCCCCTTCCTCCTCTTTGAGCCAGATCAAAATGACTTCAGGGTCTTTTTCCAACTCTGTGTTCCTCCTGGAGATTCTGATAGGCATCGTACCTCCGAACCCCCACCCCATCCCCTCCAGCACTCAGGCTCTCCTAGGCTGCAATTCTTGAAGGGAGTAGGTCCTATCCTTTCTGTGTCTGGGTGTGGGGAAACAAAAAGATACAAGCCTCTGCTGTGCTAGGCTGACAGTTGACAGCAGATCTGCAACTAGACCCTCAACCGCATAGCCATCAGGCAAGCGGAGATGCATTCTGTCTAGGAATTTTTCCAAAGGGGGTTCCTGGGTGCTGACTCCCATGTGGAAGAGGCAGTTCCAACCCTTGGCAAGTCATATATTGCCCACAAACACCACAGTCAGTGGTGGTAACATCATGAAGTGTTGTGGGGGCGTCATCCTGTCAGGGAACAGTAGGGAGACACCTTGAGAGTGGGGTGGATTTTGATTAGAGATGGCATGGGACTTGTCTTGGGGACACAGCATGAGAAAAGACTCAGAGGCAGCACAGTGGGGAGCAGTGAGGAGTCCTGGTGGCCAATGGAGTGAGTGCTGTAGGATAGAGGATTTGGAAGGATGGCTGGGAAGGTGGGTTGCATCCAGGCATATAGGCACGACTGACTCTATCCTTAGGCAGTACAGGCTGTGGGAGGATCGAGAGCAGAGAAAACCTGCTTTAGGGAAATTCAAGCGTTTGTGGGACTTCTGGATGTGCCACAGGCAGCTCAAACTCAACCTATCCAAACAGAACCCACTGTCTGCCCCCAAACCCGTTCTTCCTCTGGTAATTCCTACTTAGTGACTTGCATGCTCATCTACCCACTTATCAAAGCCACAAGGCAGGAGTCAACTGAGATTTTTCCCTCCCCCATGCTGTTCTACACTTAAAAAGTTGGCTGTATGCTAGAACGGCTGGGGAGTTTTTAAAAATATGGATGTCTGAGCCTGTCCCCAGAGATTCTCATCTGATAGTCTGGGGAGCTGCTTGGGCACTGGGATCTTTATTTTTAATTCTCCTGGTGATTATTATAATGTGCAGCCACGCTTGAGAATCACTGTTCCAGAGCAAAGCCACTTCCAATGGACAGTAAATCTTCCCTCTCATCATTCTTTTCCAGCAGGCTTTCATTTTCCCTTGTTTGGACTGACAACAACTTCTCCAAGTGTCAACGAAAGGCAGTTTGGAAACTCAACTCTAGTGTCTAAGAGCTGGGGAGTTAGGGATATGGAGATGTGGGGGCAATCTGTAGATGTGGGGAACATCCGAACATCCTTGTTGATTTGACAGCCACAGGAAGGGATTCAATTCACCAAAGGAGAAAGCAACACATCAAGGAAGGTCAAAAGAATAGGCATCAGAGGGCAGCCCCGGTGGTGCAGCGGTTTAGCGCCACCTGCAGCCCGGGGTGTGATCCTGGAGACCCAGGATTGAGTCCCATGTCAGGCTCCCTGCATGGAGCCTGCTTCTCCCTCTGCCTGTGTCTCTGCCTCCCTCTCTCTCTTTCTCTCTCTGCCTCCCTCCCTCTCTCTCTCTGTCTCTCTGCCTCCCTCCCTCTCTCTCTCTCTCTCTGCCTCTCTCTCTCCATCTTAATAAATGAATGGAATCTTAAAAAAAAAAAAAAAAAAGAATAGGCATCAGAGCAGACAACAGGGCACTGGCCAGAGGCAAGAGAGACATGGGACAGACACCTCAGAGTCATGGGAAGGGCCGTTTCACAGGAGATGGCTCAACCGTCTCAAATGCTGCAGGGTGAAGGGTGATAAACTGGTACATGACCCCTGGAGTCAGTGATCGCCAGGTCATCAGTGACTTGGGAGACAAGTTTCAGTCAAGTGGTTAGGATGGAAACGTGCTCTGAAGAAGAAATTTGGTAGTAAGGAAGGCAGGACAGTGAATAGAGACTAGTTTTTCGGTAAATGCCAATGTACTACCTAGAGAAAGTAGCAAAGCCAGAAAGGGTTTTCGACTAGAGAGACTCAAGTAAGCCATGGACAGAGGACAGGTCTACAGAGAAAGACGGTCTGAAGACTCAAGGAGAAGCTGGGGCAGAATGAGAGACAGGAGGCGAATAATTCAAGGGCACAGGATGAGGAAAATATGAACTATCGTGGCAGCTGGGGAGGGGGTGGTTAAAGCTCACACAGGCTGGCCTCACTCTTTTCATTAATAAAGCAGGGAGAAAAGTCAACTGAGAGTAAAAGCAAAGAGGCTGGATGGAGGCACTTTGGCAACCACGACAGGGAATCAGCTGGAAAGGAATAAAAAGAATTAGAGCAAAGCCACAACAAAAATTAAAAGTGTAATGACACATGAATAGACAATCAATGAAAGAGAATACAAAGAGTCTATATAAATAGATGCAAACACATATGGAACTATATTACGTTATAAAGACAGTACTTCAAAGAGAAAAAAAATAGATTCTTCAATAAATGGTAAGTAATGGGGACAACTGAGTAGCCATCTGGAAAAATCTGGATGGACCCCTACCTCAAACCTTATATCATTTTTTTTTTTAAAGATTTACTTATTTATTCATGAGAGACACAGAGAGAGAGAGAGGCAGAGACAAAAGAAGAGGGAGAAGCAGGCTCCTTACAGGAACCCAATGCAGGATTCAATCCTGGATCCTGGGATCACAACCTGAGCCAAAGGCAGCCGCCCAACCGCTGAACCACTCAGGCGTCCCTCAAACCTTATATCAAGATGAGATCCAGATAAATAAAAAACATTTTTTTAAAGTTAAAAATATATACATTATCAGGCACCTGCTGGCTCAGTCTGTGGAGCATGCAACTCTTGATCTCAGGGTCATGGGTTTGAGCCCCGTGTTGGGCATAAGGACTACTGAAAAAAATTTATACACACACACACGCACACACATACCTCCTTCATGGTAGAAAAAATCATAACAAAAAATATAATAAACTGGGAAAAATATTTGCAACTCTTATCCAAGGGCTAATTTCTCTAAAACATTCCCCTAAATAAGGAAAAGGCCGGCAATCTAAAAGAGAAACAGGCTTGGGATATGAAACATGTATACAGAAAAGGCACCCATTTGAAAAGCTGCTAAACACTCAGAAAAAAAATACAAAGTAAAACAATACTGAAATACAGTTTTTACGATATTAACATATTGCTAAACATAATCTCACACATCCCTGGTGGAGAGGTAAACTGGCACAACCTCTGAAGAGAGTAATTTGCCTACATTTACCTAAATTACAGGTACACATTCCCTTTGACCTAGAAATGCCACTTTTTTTTTTTTAAGATTTTATTTATTTATTCATGAGAAACACAGAATGAGAGGCAGAGACATAGGCAGAGGGAGAAGTAGGCTCCTCACAGGGAGCCTGATGCGGAACTTGATACCAAGACTGGGATCACACCCTGACCGCAAAGGCAGACGCTCAACCGAAGAGCCACCAAGGTGGCCCTAGAAATGCCACTTTTGAGTTGTATCCACCAGCTATGTTTCAACTTCAGTAAAATGACAAGAAGTATTAGTACAAGGTTATTCATTACAGTATTATTTGACTAGTAAGAGGCAGGGGATAAGCAGAATGTCTATTAACAGGGGCTTTAGTAAATAAATTATGACATGGGAACAGGAATTCTATGTGGCCACAAACAAGAATCATGTTTATAGATAGGACTCTCTAAAATATATTAACAATGGAAGAGAAGAACTTGCAGAATGAAGTGAAAGGCTACACTTCGTGCAAAAAAAGATAAACTGAAGCTGTGTGTGTGTGTGTGTGTGTGTGTGTGTGTGTGTGTGTGTTTAAGACAGGAAGGCTACAGAAGAACTGGGAATGTTGGTTGCCTCCAGGTCACTAAAGAGGAGAGGTTTTTTTCATGGTACCTTTTGTGTTTTTTATTTTTTTTTATTTTATTATTATTTTTTTTTTATTTATGATAGTCACAGAGAGAGAGAGAGGCAGAGACACAGGCAGAGGGAGAAGCAGGCTCCATGCACCGGGAGCCTGATGTGGGATTCGATCCCGGGTCTCCAGGATCACGCCCTGGGCCAAAGGCAGGCGCCAAACCGCTGCGCCACCCAGGGATCCCCGTTTTTTATTTTTTTAAAAAGATTTTATTTATTTATTTGACAGAGAGCCAGTGAGCAAGAGAGAGAACACAAGTAGGGGGAGTGGCAGAGACAGAGGGAGAAGCAGGCTCCCTGCTGAGCAGGAAGCCAGATGTGGGGCTTCATCCCCAAAAGGCAGATACTTAACTAACTGAGCCACCCAGGTGCCTCCTTTCGTGCCTTTTAAACTCTGAACTACAGACATTTGTCTGTTCTAAAAATAATTTAAACTGGAATAAAATAAAGAGGCAAAACCTACAAACGATAATGTAGAAGATGAGAGGGAGACAGCTGGAGGTGCTCAGGCAAATACACATGGAAAAATGTCTGGGATAACCACTAAGGTACCATGGATAGCACGTATGATTTCCAAATTATTTCAGTAGAACAGAAGAACTTAGAAGTCATGTAAAAGTCTAACTTTCTGAGAAAGTCTCACAGATGGGGAGACGATGGAGACATAAAAACTATGATGTGACGTAGGATGGACTGGATCCTGGAACAGAAAGAGGACAGCGGTGGAAGAACTGGTAGAACTGGTAGGATCTGAATAAAATCTGCTTAGTTTGTAGTACTGAACCAGTGTTCATTTCTTAGTATGGCTAAGTGTCTAGCGTTTATGTAAGATATACCCAGTAGGGCAAACTGGATAAAGGGCATTTGGGGACTCCGTACTATCTTGTGAGATTTCTGTAACCTCTCAGTTTTTTTCAAAATAGAGTTCTTGTTTTTGTTTTTTAAAAGATTTTATTTATTCATGAGAGACACAGAGACACAGGCAGAGGGAGAAGCAGGTTCCATGCAGGGAGCCCAATGCGGGATTCGATCCCGGGAGTTCAGGATCATGCTCTGAGCCAAAGGCAGATTTTTAACTGCTGAGCCACTCAGGCGTCCCTGTTTTTTTTTTTTTTTTTTTTTTTTAAGATTTATTTATTTATTTTTTCATGAGAGAGAGAGAGAGAGAGAGAGGCAGAGACATAGGCAGAAGGAGAAGCAGGCTCCATGCCGGGAGCCCGATGCAGGACTCGATCCTGGGACTCCAGGATTGCACCCTGGGCTAAAGGCAGGCGCCAAACCGCTGAGCCACCCAGGGATCCCCATGTTTTTTGTTCTTTAAAGCTAAAAAAAAAAAAAAAAATTCTGGATTTCTGGCTTCTTTTGAAAATTTGGGCAGACCTGGCCACTGGGTGCCTGCGTGCCCCTGACACCACCCTTTACCCGGACAGGTGTTCACCACTGGCACCCATCATCTTGGCTACTCCCTGCTGTCATTCCCTAGGCTGCTTCACTCATGTGGCACGTCATGAGGTGTCCCCTCCTGTGGGAATCTGAGTTGGGTTAGCAGACCTCAGTTCCTCAAGGAACAATCCCTGATCTTCCAACCTGACAAAGACTAGACCCAGAGCAAGGCAGTTCCCGTCATGTGGCTCTGATTACAAGTGGCAGCCTGGGGCAGTCACTTCTCATTGTTTACCTAACTCTACTCTACCCCTTACTGACGGAGGCCCAGTTTCTTTGGATCAGCCACGTGCTTAGCTAAACACTCCATTTCCCAAGCTCTCCTGCAGCTACTGTGTTCATGTGATACAATGCTGACTAATACGTAAATAGACATCTATTGGAAAAGCCTTCTGAAAATAGTTTCCTTGATCAAAAGAGATGTTTGCCCTCTCCTCTTCCTCCCTGGGCTAGGAATACTGGGCCCGGAGGTGGAACAGCTTCCTTTGGAGCAGGACAGGTTAAGAGGGTGGGGCGAAAAGCAAGAAGGGGGCCCAAGCAGTTGCTGAACTAGCCCTGGAACACCTGTCTCCAGACTACTGGCTACGGGTGACAACGAAATGCCTGTTTTATGAGGCCTTGTTTGCCACACTTCAGCTGCAGGCTGCTGAATACAATCCTAACTGAAACAACACGGGGCACCTGGGTGGCTCAGTTGGTGAAGCATCTGCCTTTGGCTCAGGTCATGGTCCCGGGGTCCTGGGATCAAGCCCTGTATTGGGCTCCCCGCTTACTGGGGAGTCTGCTTCTCCTTCTCCCTCTGTCCCCGCGTGTGTGGGTGCGCGCGCTCTCTCTCTCTCTCTCACACACACACACACAAATAAATCTTAAAAAAAAGAAGAAACAACACAATATATAGGACACCTACCTAAATAGGAGAACGGGGTTGTGGAGAGGGGGTTGGCGACAACACTGGGGAAAGGACCTTGGTGATTACCAGAAACAGTCTGTGACAGTTGTAGCAAGAAGTACACTCTCTGAAAAAAGTAGTTATTCTCTGAATAACCGAGACCAGATACCCTGATGCTTTGTGCTCCACAGGACTGAAAAGTCTGGGGCAGGTGAGGAGTGAGAAACCCTTAGCCAGGCCTGTGGCTGAAGGGGCTATAGGAGGCTTCTGCAGAGTAGCATCAAGAGTATGGGGAGCATGGTGACAGAAGGCTCAGACAGCATGACTTCCAAGAGCTCCAAGCACAGCGGTGGCCACGACCACATGGTAAGCGATGTGAGGCTGATCAGAACAAACTGTTTCTGGCTCTGTGGAGCTTGGCTGTCAGTGGACACGGGGTAATGCACACCAGACTGTGGTGATGAGAGGGGCATGAAGATCTGGGGTCCCCCTTAGCAGCTGGAATCAGAGGAGAGAAAACCACAGCACTGCCTCGTAGAGATACTAACAAAATATTTTCTCGCCCATTCCCTCGTACCCTCTGATCCTCTGAGTGACTCTGGGGGGATGGGACGGGGTTCATTGTCAGTACTGAGTTCTGGAAGGAGGGGTGGGAGCTGACTGAGCTCCCCCTACACATCATATCTGTTCAATCCTCCAGAGCTCCCACAGGTGAGCCTTGTGAGCTCCCCTGGGGAGACGAGGGAAGGTGACAAAAAGCTCTGGCCTCGGGAGCCTGACAGGGTGTCTCTCGGAGAAGACACAAAGGATAAAGCAGAAGACAGAGGGGTTCAGACACGATGGGGTGTGGGGCTGGCCAGGCTTCTGAGGAGCTGCATGGACTGGGCCACCTTATGCATCTCTGACACCTGGAGCCTCAGCTTCTGTTTCTATATACTAACTGGTAGAAGGTTCTTTCACATGACCAGAGGAACAGTCAGCAGTTGCAGAGGGTGCAAGTAGATGCCTTTAGAAACAGATGTGGCTCTGGGCTCTGGCTGGAGTTCTGAATTTGGGGCCAGACCAGGATCCTTGGATTCCAGGCAGATGTTCCTCCCCAGACTGGAGTTGTCTCTTCTGGCTGTGACCAGCGGAGGGGGGAGGGGAGCATCAGTTTGGCTGTCTAAAACCCACACACATCCCTTGGGCTGTTTCATATTTAGATGTAACTGCTGTGCTGCAGCCCATCCCTGCATTTTGCCAGAAACCATCCATTTTCACACAGCCCTGGCTGTTCCATTTACAGCTGAAGCCTGACCATCTTCCAGAAACCAACGCCGCCCCACCTCCACCACTCTCGGCCTGCTGGGTCAGGAGATACTCTGATCCCCAGGGCCCTGCCCTCACCCCACTGGGCCCAGGCCCGCAGGCTGGACATTTCACAGGGGGCTGCCTCCCCATTACCACTAGCCCTGCAATGGACCTTATTTCCTTTCCTTTCTTCAGCTCTAGCACTAAGAGTAGCACACCCTGGCACAAGGTATAACTTTTATGTGGCTGAGAAGCCCGGTTTTTGCTATTGCCACCCTCAATACTGTGCCAGAGCCAGAAACCTTCTGATTGTGTCCCAGTTTCCCCCCACTTAAGAGGTCGGTACTGTCATCATACAGAACACAGGTCCTGTAGCCAGAACGAGGAGGTGCCGCTCTGCTGTGCTTGGACAAAAAATGGAGTCTCGAGCAAAGGAATTTCTTATAAAACAAATGCCCTGACAGCCCTGATTCTAGCACGCACATGTGTCTATTGTATGGATACATGCTCACACAAGCCTGCTGTGCAAGCAAGCCCCGTGCTCCCACTCCAGTACCCACTCTCTTTTTTGTTAAGACTATTTATTTATTTATTTTAGAGGGAGAGAATGTGAGTGAGCAGGGGGAGGGGCAGAGGAGGGAGAGAGAATCTAAGCAGATCCCCCACAGAGTATGGAGCCTGATGAGGCACTCGATCCCACGACCCTGAGATCATGACCTGAACAGAAATCAAAAGTTGGGTGCTTGACTGAGCCACCCAGGCGCCTCTCCAGCACCCACTCTCTTGTCACAGATGAATGGCAGGCCTTCTGGGAGTGGAGGTGGGGGAGGGCCACACTCCATTTGCCATTGGACAAGTCTGTTTCATGGGAAGAGGTAGCTAGGAGCTTAATCCAAATGATCCTAAGCTCTAGACAGGTCTGGTCTGGGACCCAAGCAATCAACCAAGCCACCTGGAGCCCTCATCCATCCCACAAGGTCTAGACATCCTCAAGAGGTAGAGCACCCCTGCCACCCACCCCAGGCAGTGTGCTGGAGCCCCATGCATCTCTCAAAGGTGTGGTGCAGCCTGAGAGGCTTCTCCCTGAACCAGAGCCCAAGCTGGGTCATAGCTATAAGCCTCCAGCTCACCAGCCCCATTGCAATGGTTCTGGCTTCCATTCTCCCAGGGCTTACATACCAGGCTCCGTGTGGATGGACATATAATCCTCAAAACAACCCTAAGAAAAAAACAAAACAAAAAAAAAAAAACCACAAAAAAACAACCCTAAGAGTCAGGTACTATTAATGATTTCCAACTAACTGATGAGGAACTTGCACACAGAGAGGGGAAGTAACTGACTCAAGGTTGCACAGTAATTGGAACAGCAGGATTGGCGCCCACACAGATTGATTCAAGTGTTAGTCTCTGTACTGCGTGCCTTGCATATGGGGATATGTAAGACTGCTATGTCTAGAAGGTGGTATGTCCCTGACCTGTTGGATTTAGAAGCTGCTCTTAGCCTTGGTCTGGAGCCATTACTGCTGAATTCTTGGTCTAGCTGCCAATCCCCAACTGTTTTTCCATCAAGAATACCCTGGGTCAAGGTCCTTTTGGATACTCCCTGCCAGAAAATGACTGCTATATGCCGAAGACAGCCACAGGCTCTGGTCCCTGTCTCCTTCTCCAGCCCCATCCCACTTACCCTGTGTTCCAGCATCACCCTCTGACCCTAGAGGCTCGTACTGGCCTCAGCCTGAAATGTTGCCCCTTCCACTCCTCTCCTTCAAGAGCGGGCTCTCCTGTACCTCCTCCCTTAGGAAGTTCTGGCTGACCAGCCTCATTCTGTTCCTTCCTAAGGCAAATGTGAGCCAGGCCCTCAGATCTGCGATCACTGCAGCAAACTGCAAAGTCAGGCAACGGGTCTGGCCTCACCAGGCCACTATCAGTTTCCCAGACGATGCCCTCTCGCTTGCCAAGGTAGGTCCCCAGCATCTGGCATAGTGTCTGGTACATAGTGGGCACTCTGCACACACTTGCTGAATGAAGACACAGATATTAGCCTCAGGCACAGTGTTTTCAGTCTCAGCATTGCTGCTGTATCAGTTTTCATGTATTAACTCCTGAGATGCAATACTCCGTAGAAGTGAATTCCAGGGGCTTCTGTGTCAGGGTGGCTCTGCGCCACCCTCTCTGTGACACTAACTCTTCAGAGTTCCTCAGTCCACATCTTTATGTGAACATAACGTCTTTATGAACAGACGTCATAAAGGTTAAATAACCAAATAGCCAGTGCCAAGTAGTGCTGAGTATATAGTCCATGTCCAACAAACAGGGACTGTGGCCACTGCTACGATTGTCGCCATGGGTTCATCTTAAGATATTATACGGAGCAAGTGACATTCCAGGTCTAGAAATGTGCCAGCCTATTAGAATTCCAGAGACCCAAACAGACCCAGAATTTCCCAGTTCCCTGCCTCATCATCAACTGGGTAGAAGAGAACTGACAAGGAGCTCCCTGCTCTGGGCACATGCTTCTCCTTCAGAGAACCGGGCCCAACTCTTCCTCCACTTCTTGGGCTCCTTTGCCTCGATGCAGATGACCCAGCTGCTGCCCTCTCCTCCCTCATGCCACTGCAGGGGGATGAGGGTCAGCAGTCTCCAGAGAAAGGGCAGAGGTTGCCCCATTTCCCTGGCAAGCGCTTTCAGGGTCAGCAGTGAGAGAGGCCATGCGAGAATGAGCCTGCTTGACTCTGTCCTGAGCTTCCAAATCAATCATTTATCTGGGTACTGACCCAGTGCCCTGGTTTTCCAGACCAGCAACTCCACAGGGCTCTTTGCTCCCCATTTGCCAATCCAGGTCACCCCACTCCTCTCAGAGTACAGGAGAGGCCTTTGTGGCCTTCTTGTTGGAAGCCACCAGAAGCCAATCTCCAGAAGTAGCCTGGGGGCTGGTTTTATTCAGAGAGATCTTGAACCAGAGAAAAGGCAGGCAGGTCACTCTTGTCCTGCATATTATGTAATTTTTCTAGTTCCATCAAGGGTCAGTCCCTAAGCCCTGTGGAGCGGAGCTGAACTAAAAAAAAAAGGAAAAGCTGCCTCAGGAAGCTACCGAGAGCGTAACAGGGAAGAGACGTGAGTGGGAAAAAGAGGGCTCTTTACCCGGGATCAGTGGGGCTCAGATGCCCGCCATCACCACTCCTGCAAGGTTAACACACTGATCACTGCCCTAGCTGCCTTGGACTGGAGCCACTGAAGACTGAAGAGACAGCAAAACTCTCCAGTCTGGGGGTACCTGGGGGCTCAGTCCGTTAAATGTCTGCCTGTGGCTCTGGTCGTGACCCCAGGATCCTGGGATCGAGCCCCGAGTTGTGTTGGGCTCCCTGCTCAGCAAGGGACCTGCTTCTCCCCCACCCCCCCACCATCATGCTCTCTCTCTCTCAAATAAATAAATAATATCTTTAAAAACAATCTCCAGGGATCCCTGGGTGGCGCAGCGGTTTGGCGCCTGCCTTTGGCCCAGGGCGCGATCCTGGAGACCCGGGATCGAATCCTACGTCGGGCTCCCGGTGCATGAAGCCTGCTTCTCCCTCTGCCTGTGTCTCTGCGCCTCTCTCTCTCTCTCTGTGACTATCATAAAAATTAAAAAAAATAAAAATAAAAAATAAATAAAAAAATAAAAACAATCTCCAGTTTTCATAAACAATAGAATCTCAGCAATGTTTAACCATGTACATAAGGCACACAAACAAAACTGGAGACATGGCTCAAACTCTGAATGGTACTTTTCTCTGAGGGCTCCAGTTATGGGGAATTCTTGTTTTCCTATCTTTTTCTGTGTTCTCCAATTTCTTCACCATGAGCATAGGTTACCTTAATGATGGGAGGAGGGAGGAAGATTTTACAGAAGTGTCATGAACAAAGAAAACTGAATAATATGCTCAGATACTGCTGAGGTAAAAGAAAGGCCTGCTCAGAAGAGACCCAGATCTTTCCTTTCTACTGCAAGCCTGAGGAAGGAAGGAAGACCCATCATTGCTCAGAGAAGGCTCCTGAGGTAAGGGTGTTTGTGCCAGCGGGCAGAGGGCCACGCTGGGGACCTTTCCAGAACACTTCTCACCTGAGGACCTCAGGTGCTATGGCTGCTGAGGCTGTCAATGCCCCTCCACTCTTCTTCTAGGCCCTGCCAGCTGTTGCCAGCTGCTTGCATTCACTCATTCAACAAATATTTGTTAAGTACCTACTATCATGTGCCAGTCTACATCAGGCAACTAACCAACACAAATATGTAACTAGGAACCACAACCAGGGCTCTAAAAGACAAAGGCCAAGCACAGTGGGGGCATACTCAGAGTATGCTAGCCTAGTGGGGTGGCCAGGGGAGGCCTCTGACTGAGAGGTGGGCCTATGGGGTCCTGGGACCACCGGAAACAGGGATGTGAAAAGGCCTCACAGAGAGAGGAAGATGGCATGGCCCCTCTGAGAGCATAGCACAGGAAGCCTGGTCTAGCTGAGGCTAGAGATCACTTGGGGCTTCAAAGGGCAAGCTGAGGATGTGGGTGTTTATCCACAGAGCAGCAGAGAGGGTTATGAAGAGGATGGGCAGGGATCAGAGCCACACTTAAAGCTAAACTTCTCTGGCTGCTGTGGACAGGTTGGAGATGATTTCAGCAGGGCTCGGAGAAGCCAGGGTTCCAGCAAACCCTAGCTGGGGCACTCACGGAAGGGGAAGGCCACCTCCCAGAGCCCTGGAAGGCTGGGCATGGGAAGCACCCACATTCATTCCAGGGAAGACCCGCGCTCAAGAGTGGAGGGGAGAGGCCCTTACAGAGCTGTATGCTTCTCCAGTTGCGCCACTTGTGCTCTCGGAGTAAACATCAGAGCAAGGTTAGATGGCCTCCAAGGCCCCCTTCCTGCTCTGGCCTCCTTGGCTCCAGCCTCCTAGCACTGTCCTCGCTTAGTGATTCCCAGCTGTGACATACACACAGATCTGGGGAACAGATGTGGCACTTAGCAATGCCTGGCAGGAGGCTGACTGACACGTTCCTGGGCCTGTCAACTCCATACAAGCACCCCAAATTCCTGACACAGCTCTCGTAGCCAGGGCACCAAACTGGGGACCAGTGGCCCTGCTCTGAGAGCTATGTGGTTATGGGACACAGACTAGATGCCACTACACATACTCTTTCCTTTTTATTTTTATTTATTAAATATTTTTAATTAATTAATTAATTAATGACAGCGAGAGAGAGAAAGAGAGGCAGAGACACAGAAGGAGCAGGCTCCATGCAGGGAGCCCGACGTGGAACTCGATCCCGGAACCCCAGGACCACGCCCTGGGCCAAAGGCAGGCGCTTAAATCCCTGAGCCACCCAAGCTGCTCTACCCTTTCCTTTTTATTTTTTAAAGACTTTATTTATTTATTCATGAAAGAAACAGAGAGATAGGCAGAGACACAGGCAGAGGGAGAAGCAGGCTCCACGCAGGAAGCCCGACGCGGGACTCAATCCCAGGACTCTAGGATCACAACCTGGGCCGAAGGCAAGGGCTAAACCACTGAGCCACCCAGGGATCCTATACCCTTTCCTTTTTAAACAACTAAGACCAGGACATTGGTCTGTCCTTTAAAGTTCACAAAGAGGGTGGCCTGGGTGACTCAGCGGTTTAGTGCTGCCTTCAGCCCGGGGCCTGATCCTGGAAACCCGGTATCGAGTCCCATGTCAGGCTTCCTGCATGGAGCCTCCTTCTCCCTCTGCCTGTGTCTCTGTGTCTCTCCTGAATAAATAAATAAAATCATAAAAAGAAAAAAAAAGTTCACAAAGAGTCTTCATGTCTGCAACTCCACTGGATCAACCCAGAGGGAGGAGGGCACACAGGACTCATGTGTTAAGCGCTAGAATGGATTATTTCCTTTGAACACCACGATGACCCTCTGAGGGAAGCTCTAGCTCCTGCTGGCCATGTTAACAAATTAGGTGAGCGAACAGAGGCTGGCAGCAAGTGGGGGACAGCGCACTGAGGGGGGTGGCCAGGCCTAGTGAGAGGGAATAAAACTCACCAGGCTGGGAGAAATGGGACTCACACCTGGAAAGGGAGGCAGAATTGGGGGTCAGAGGGGCCCAGTGACTTCTGAACCTCCCCAAGCGGAGGGGAGGCATGGGAGCACCATCTGGCTAAGCCAGGGTTGGTCAGTCCTGCCCAGGACAAACTGTGACTCCCAAGTATAAGCTTTACCTTTAACAGCATTCATGTCCTTTGACCCTGGTAATTACCTCACAGGAAAATGCACTGGGCTGTTCAGTGCAGTGTTATTTACAATAATGAAATCAACTTTTTAGAATGAGAAATATTTATAATAACGGAAGAGAACAGAAATAATTCCATGCCCAGTGAAGGAATGGTTCAATAAATTAGGCAGCCCCTGGAAAATGGTGTACTATGTTTCTGTATAATATTTCATAGCTTTTTAAAGTGAAAAAATAGTAACATTCAGAACTACATAGCATAATTCCCATAAAAATGGCTACAGAAAGAATGGAAGGAAGTTTCCTTGTATGAATAGGGTGGTAGGCGATTTACTGCTTTTATGTTGCTGCACTTATTGAACTTGATGTTCCAAACAGGTATTATCTTCATCTTACTTGACCCATTAGAGTATGTGATATTATTGCTGGATCCTCCTCCTCCCTCCCACCTTTTCTTACTTGGCTTCCAGGCTTCCTGGCTGTTCCCACGCAATCTGGTCCCAGTCAACTCCCAGTCTGAAGGTCTCTTTCATTCTCCAGCTACACTCGCTCCCTGCATGATCTGAAACTGGCTGTGGCTTTCAATACCTTCAATAAATATGCTTTTGACTCCCATATTTATTTCTTCAGTTCCAGCTTCTCTGACATCTCCACGTGGATGCCTAATGGTATCCAAATGGAGTCCCTGACCTTCCCCCCGACCCAGGTCTTTTCCATCTCAGTAAATGGCATCTCCAACCTTCTAGTTGGTCAGGCCACAGCACTGGAGTCCGTGAATCCTGTGGGCTCTCCCTTTAACAAATACCCAGAATCTAATCACTTCTCACCACCTCCACTGCTATGATCCTGGCCCAAGTCAACATCCTCTCTTGCCTGGATTATTCCAACAGCCTCCCAACTGCCTTCTCTGCTTTTGGCTTTGCCCCCTACTCTCTACACAGCAGAGTGATCCTTTTAAGTCAGATTCTGTCCTTCCTGTGACCAAATCGCTCCAGGAGCTTCCTGCCCATCTCTAGAGTGGCCTGTGGGGCCTTCCGGCACAGGTGCCCTGCCTACCGCTCCCTTCCTGGCATACTGTGCACAGGCACATGGTGTCCTTGCTGGTCTTGAACACAGCAGGCATATCTTGCTGCAGAGCCTTTGCAGCTTTTTCCCTTCAGCCGAAAATGTACTTCCTCAGGGCTTTGGTCCCATATGACCGTCAACTTGATGTTGGGGAGGGTCATCAGAAATGATATGCTATAACCAGCAATTGGCCCATGAACTGGACCCAGGTAACTGAAAGCTCCTCACACTCTCCCCAGTCTATGGAATATGGGTTCTGCTTCCTTTCTCGCTCCCCAGAGGCTGTTCCAAGGACACAGCCTTGAGATAGCAAGGTGGTACTGAAAACACCTGCGTGGTATACATGACTGAGTCCAGGGAAGGCTTCTTTGTAAGCTTTTAAGATTTGTTGGGTGGGTGTGGGGATCCATTTGTCTCGCTGCCACCCAATATAAGCCATATATGTAAGCTCCCTTTATTAAAACTGCCACCTGCTAACCTGGAGTGGCCTCTTTGGTCTCTTGTCTGCTCTCTTCTCCAAGTGACACCTGACCATTCAATTTAAAACCAGCCCAGCTCACCTTCAGGTACTTCCATTTCCCTTCCTGCTTCAATTTTCTCCACAGCTCTTGCCACTATCTGGAATTGCATGTCTGCATGCGTGCATATATGGATATAAGTAAGTATTTTTTAAAATGCCTTTGTTTACTGATTGTCTCTCCCCAAGAATAAAAACCCCACATGGGCAAAAATTTTCACCTGTTAGATTCACAGTGATCTTCAACTTTTAGAGCAGCGACTGGCAGATAGTCACTGCTCAATAAATATGTACTGAATGAATAACTTTTTATAATTGGAAAAAAAAAAAAAAAGACTTCCATTCATGGCCCAGCCTGAAACAGCCCCACACAGATCATTTGTCCTTGGATTCTGTTTTCTAGGAGTGGAGAGACCACTCCAGTCAAAAGAGTAGCTCATCAGGATTACAATAAACTGGCAGAAATGCAGCATAGGGGAGACATCGAGTCCAGAAACAGCTGGCTGAAGGTACTTAGTTGACATCCAGCCCAGCTCTTTTTGCTAATCTGTCAGGTGATTTAGGAGGAGGTGGTTCTTTTTCCTTGGCTTAATTTTCCCCACAGGAAGGGAGTGTTGGGTGCATCTATCCCCACCTTCCTTTTGATTCTAAAATCCTCTCACTGAGCAGACCCCGAGGGTAGTAGTCAATGGAAAAAGGCCTAGGTGTCTCACAGGCCTCAGCTCCTCTCAGAGTAGGGGTGGGGAGGTGGTGACACGTCCTTGGGTGCCCTGTAAGTGTTTATACTCCAATCAAAGAGGAAGATAAGCCGTCACTACAACAACCCCGTCAGGGAAACCAGGAAGCAGAAGCGGTGGGGGGAGAGGGGCTAAGTCTGGAGGAAGAGGAAATGGCTTCAGGCCAGAGGCCTTGGGGAAGGTTCAAGGCTAAGGAGAGCTGGGCTGTCCAGAAATGATCTTAAAAGTAAAATATGTTCATCAGTGAAAACATTTAAGAATTTAGAGAAGAAAATAAAATCAAGGAGTGGGGAGATTGCTTTTTAAATACAGACTGAGGGGTAGGGTGTTCTAGGTTGGGGAAATGCAGGGTCTTAGGCCCAGGAGGGGGGCAGGGACCAGAAGAGGCTGGGGAAGGAGATCACAGAGAGAACCTCTTATAACTCTCACAAGGAGCCTACCCAACTTCTCCGTGAATCACATCGTAAGAAGTGTTTCTATGTGCTGGGCATTACTGTAAGCTCCTTACATGTGGTGACTCACTGGGGCTTCACAAGTGAGAACTGTGAAGCAGGTACTATTATCATTCCCATTTACTAATGAGAAAACGGAGCCAGGGAAGGTTACATAATTTCCACGTCCCACTGAGCCAGGATGCAGAGCCGTGAACCAGGCTGCCTTCAGGGTGGGAGCTCTCAACCTCTCCACTGCTTCTTGCCTCCCCTCTAATGCTAAAAAGTCTCCTGCATCTGGCAAGTGGACCCACTCCGACGAACCTCCATTCTTGATCCTGTCCCTGCCTGATGTCTGGTCACCAGGTCCCGACCTGCACCTCTCCCCCATCAGGTCATCCTGTCCAGGTTAGACCTTTCAGGTGCCACACCAATTGTCACTGGCCCCATTCCCGACCCTCCTCCTCCTCTGTTTATCATGCCCTCCTAATGCGTGGCTCCTAAAACCCCCAATGGTCAAGATGAAGCTGGAATGTTGAGGTGGGCAATTCTTTAAAATCTATCTTTTCTCCTAAGTCAGTAAGGGGCCAAAGTGTCATGAGATGCTTTCCTTTAGGTGCTGTTTATTAACCTTTGGATAAGGTAATTTCTACAAACAACGGTGACTGCCTGGGTCCTGCTGAAATCCAGATCCCCGGCATGACTCTTCTTTGTCTGGAGGTGAGAGGAGAGCGGATACGATGGAGAGTGTTAATGCTGGGCTATATGTACTCCCAGGTCGGTCTTTAACATGTTGCTGGGTTCCTCTGGACAACCTTCTAACCACCCTGTGGTTCAGTTTTCCCATCTGTGAGATGGGATTAGTATCCATATGCCTCTCCTAACGGAGGAAGCAAGGCTCAGGTGAGATATTAAATGTGAAAAAACATTTGTATTATACAATTTACACACCAAAATATCAATGGTGGTTATCTCTTAAGGTGATATTTATTTCTTCTCTTATTGCTTATCCAATTTTTCTAAATTTTCTATAATGAACATGCGCTGTATTTAGCAAGCAAAAAGAAAAAGAAGTTTAAAAGGCCTGATACAAACATGAGACATCATTATTTTAGATGTCTAAGCAGAAGATGAAGCAGAAGAAGCCGAAGGAGTCATCTCATGATGCAACATTCTGGCACATTCCTGCCATGGAACTCTCTGCAGACTCTCCAGAGCAGCAGGTGGAACACATGTGGTGCCACGGCAGGATGGCCTGGATATGCTGCTGGGAGGGAAGGGCGAGGAGTCACACTGCACATCTGCCTCACAAACATTTTGTTTAAGACAGTGGAACAGAGCCGACACACGTTTGCCCAGTAACACAACAACTGCAGAGAGAAAATAGTCTGGAATGGGAGAGAGAAAGGTGGTGGAGAGATTACTAGTTTTTACCTGTGTGTAGTTGTAATTGTTTTTAAAACAGGCAACAATGTTTTTTGCTATGAAGCTGAGGAGAAGAGCCAGGAGCCTCCTTCAAAAACTTCTTGCTGGGGATCCCTGGGTGGCGCAGCGGTTTGGCGCCTGCCTTTGGCCCAGGGCGCGATCCTGGAGACTCGGGATCGAATCCCACATCGGGCTCCTGGTGCATGGAGCCTGCTTCTCCCTCTGCCTGTGTCTCTGCGCCTCTCTCTCTCTCTCTCTCTCTCTGTGACTATCATAAATAAATAAATTAATTAATTAAAAAAAAAAAAAAAAACTTCTTGCTTTCTCCCTTACAAAAGCTCTGAATCTCACTTGAGTGAAACCAGTTTGGGCACTAAGGGTGAAGGTGGACACTGGAGAAAGCCAAGCTTGCCTGGTGTTGGATCTCAAAAGACATTTTCAGAACTTGCATTATGTTCTTCCTTTCCTTTCCTTTCCTTTTTTTTTTTTTTTTTCTTTTAAGATCTATTTATCTGAGGGGGGCGGGGGGGAGGAGAGAGGAGGAGAGTAGAGGAGGGACAGAGAAAGACTCACCCGGAGCGTGGAGCCCAACACAGGGCTGGGTCTCATGACCTGGAGATCCTGACCTGAGCTGAAACCAAGGGTTGGACGCTGAACGGACTGAGCCACCCAGGGGCCCCTCTCCCTGGCTTTCCTTTTCAAGCACACACCTATGTGGCTGCTCTCTCATGTCCCAGATAAGGCCTCATTAACAAATATTCAAAAAGCATGAAGTCCCCCAAAATGGGGAAGGGAGAACCAGAGGTGAAGAAATGAAAGGACAAATCGAACAAGAGTATTTAAATCTCAGGAATACCTGATTTTTAAACATCAAAGCACCATGAGAGTCAGAAAACTGGCCCCTGCCCTCACCTTCGAATTCACATATCATTTTGACACAGATTCTAGCTTTTACGCCTGCATGACAGACAGCCTTCGAGAGCTCTGTGAGAAAGCTAGTCAAAAATCTGTCACTTACTTCTCAGAACGCAGAGCCAGGATGAGGGATGTGCAGAATGAGATGGGGAAATACCAGGCCTGGAGTGACTTAGGGATGACACCTGGGGAATTCATTCAGCGAGCAGAAGGCCTCACATGCAGGTCACGTCAGGCTCCTAGTATGGATTTCTGCCCTATCAGCAGGAGGAAGAAGGGGTTCCCTCTAAAGAATGAAGTAAAGCACTGCCACCGTTCCCCAAGTATCACAACCAGTGACAATGGGGAGTCTTGTCTATAAACACCGCTGTTCCTGAGGTTCTCTCCAGGGGCCCCCTCTGTCTCTGCCGACCTGGAAGCCAGGACCCTGGGGATGTCTCTAAGATGCAGGGCCTAGGGAAGCCATCAACCAGGGAAGAAGTGTTCCCCAGAACTAACCTCTGGGCCTACGAGGCACAGCATGCTCCTGGTCAGGCCACTTTGGCCCTGCCCTGAATTTGGCCACTTCCTGGGAGGCCTGTGAAGGTGAGCAATTCAGGGAGAACCAATGGGAACTTAGGAAGGCTGACTCTCCTGGACTCTAAGTTCCACAGCAACAGGACAATGTGGCCCTGACAAACCAAATCCTGACTGAGCCAGAGCTACAGTTTTCCTCAAAACAACACTCCGAAGAAGGGCATGAGGAACAGACATTACTCACCAAGTACTTAAAGTGCTGCTACTTGCTTTGGAGAGAGCTGCTAACTGGGAAGATGTCAGTTTGGTGGGCTGGTGAGCCGCCCAAACAGAGGGCCAGCAGAGTAGTCCTGGAATATTCCAGAGTCACTGCTGTAGCCTTTCTTTCTGGTTGCCTCCTTGAGAACCTCCACCCAAATCCTAGGGCATCCAGAGCATGCACACAGTGTCTCCCCACCCACAATGACCTGCTTGGCAAGGTTCTGCACACCTTTCCCCCATTAATACTTCCTGTCTTCCTCCCTCCCCCCCAGGAACTCAGGCAGGCTGAGGCAGTACCCTCTCCATCTATCTAGACTGCCCTTGGAATTCATGGGCCAATCTGGGGATCCTGGGCACTAACCCTAGCCTGAGCCAAGCCCAGGTACGCGAAACCTGAACTTCCCTGTCTGGGGAGGTGGAGGCTGGAACGGGGCCAGTAGCTCAACTTTGTAACATCCACACAAAAGCATTTATTCCAAAGGTGGCTGAGGAGAGTCCAACAGCCCGCCTACAAGCTTACCTGAGGTGCCCAGGCCTTCCTACAATACAGCCTGCCACATGCAGGAGAGGAACCTGGGCAGGAGAGGCACCTCTCTCTTGCTTCTCACTTCAGATCCTACAAGGGCTAATGTTCTGCTTGATTCTGAGCATTAGTCCCCAGAGCTTGGTGCCACCATAAGGATGATGGGTCAGTTCAGAGGAGGCAGACTGACATAAGGGCAAGGGCCCCAAAAGAACAGCTTATGATTCCTAGCTCTGCCACTCACTAGCTGAGTGGCCCTGGGCAAATTGCTTCACCTCTCTGAGTTTCTATTTCCTTTTATGTATAACTACGCAGCCCAGAGAGATGATGTAACTTGTCTACGGTTTTGGGGAGAGACGGTTGTAGAGCCTGGTCCCCTATCCCAGTTCCTTGGCTTCCAGGGCCTTCTCGACTACACCAAGATGCTTCTCAATAGCAAGTACAACTGACAGAGAAACAAATCAGCGAAAGGTTCCTTCCAAAGTTCTCTGCCTTTAAACCAAAGTAGCCTTCCCAGACACCAGTTTAAACAGGTGATTAAAGTTATCATCACCTTTACTGCGGCCAGCTGGGACCATTATGCTTCCCGATGTGGAGCAACAGGGAGCATTTGTTACCTATGCGGATTCCCACCAAAAAAATGATAACCAGAATCTAATGACAAGGAAATGATGGAACAAAGATGGAATGTGGACAATCGATGACACACTGTCAACTGTTAGCAACTGGTGAATCTTAGTGAAGGAAATACAGATGTTCACCACACTATTCTTTCAACTTGCCTATAGCTTGGGCCTTTTATTAAACAAAAAAGAGAGGAAAAGGGCTATTCTCTTTCAGCTCACTCCGTAGCTCTCAACAAAGACTCAGCTGCATCATGTTTGCTTCTCTATCCAGTGTCCAGAATATAAAAAGCTTCTCTGTTTGTCACTCAAGCTTGGCACAAGAGGGATCTCAGTTTTCTAAGTGCATCTTTCCATAAAACTCTACAACCTGAACCACCTTCATCAGCCACAGCTGTTTACACACTGCTTCCAAACAGCCATTAGTTGGAAACTCGTTTGTTGAGGCAACAACTTTCATGGAGTACTCTTCATGGGTCATGCACCCACCTTGGGTAAGGCACCAAGCCGGGCCCCAGAGACATTGTAATGGATGAGACTCAGTGGCTGCCCTGTGGAGCTTACCTGCCAGGGAACCCTATGGTAGTTGGCACAATAGCAGTCTTGCCTTATGATCTTTCTCTCTCTCTCTCTCTCTCTCTTTTAAAGTAGGCTCTACACCCAGCGTGTAGCCTAGTGCGGGGCTTGAACTCACAACCCTGAGATCAAAAGTTGGATGCTTAACTGACTGAGCCACCTAGGTCCTCCCTGCCTTGTGATATCTCTTGACTGTACAGCAATACAAGACTTCCTTCCCAACATCTCTTGGGAAATTTATCTGTTTTATTTAATCCCCAAACCCGGGAAACACCAATCGAGAAGTTGGGAAAATGGGAAAAAGTATGATAATCCTCTGGTGAGAATTAAAGCTTAACAATCAATCTAGGGATGTTATTGGTTCGAAGGAATCCACTGACTTCAAGTCAAAGCAAGAGCAAGAAGCTAACACACAGAATTGAAGGTTAAGGCTGGCATCTCAGAACCAAGACAGGCGTGTGAAGGAGAGCAGTCAAAATCTAATCAAGTCTTGCTTATAGCCACTGCCATGCCCTAAGTGTGTGTTACATTAACCTGTTTGTCACTAAGGGTGAGTCATTCTTGCAAATATGTATTTATATATTTATATACATACTATGCACAAATCCTACAAGTACTATTCTAAGAAATAAGTTTGGATAGCTAAATAAGTCCCTAAATTGGCAATTTTGACACATGATTTTGTGTAGTGTTCTTAATTTCATCCACCTGTTAGGTTTTTCAAATACTACTCAATAATGTTCACTGGCAGAGTGCTTAGGTGGCTCGGTCGGTTGAGTGTCTGACTCTTGATTTCAATTCAGGTCATGATCTCAGGGTCCTTGGATAGAGCCCCTTGTCAAGCTCACCGCTCAATATGGAGTGCTTGTTGCTTGTCTCCCTCTCCCTCTGCTCACTCCCCTCCCCGCTCAAGTGCATGCTCATGACCTACACTTTACATAACTCTCATAAAACTTAACTAGAAATGAATCCTAAATCTAAATGTAAAATAAAAAGCTATCAACTATAGAAGAAAATACAGGAGAAAAATCTTTGTGACCTTTGGTTAGGCAAAAAGTCCTTAGGTAGGACTTCAAAAGAACAACTCATTAAACAAACTGATAAACTGGACTTCATTAAAATTAAGAACCGGGACGCCTCGGTGGCTCAGAGGTTGAGTGTCTGCCTTCGGCTCAGGTCATGATCCTGGAGACCCGGGATCAAGTCCCACATCATGCTCCCTGCATGAAGCCTGCTTCTCCCTCTGCCTCTCCCTCTCTCTCTATCTCTAATGAGTAAATAAATAAAATCTTAAAATAAAATTAAATAAATAAAATTAAGAACCTATGCTCTTTGAAAGACACCAGTGAGAGAATGACAAGATGGCCACTAACTGAGAGAAAATATTTGCAAATCACATATCTCACAAAGGACTTATACCCTATATATATATATTTTTTTTTTTTAATTTTTTTATGATAGGCACAGAGTGAGAGAGAGAGGCAGAGACACTAGCAGAGGGAGAAGCAGGCTCCTCCATGCACCGGGAGCCCGACGTGGGACTCGATCACGGGTCTCCAGGATCGCGCCCTGGGCCAAAGGCAGGCGCTAAACTGCTGCGCCACCCAGGGATCCCTACCCAAAATATATTAAAGACTCCCCAAACTCAGCAATAAGTAAACAAATATCTCAGGGCACCTGGCTGGCTCAGTCTGTGGAGAGCATGACTCTTGATCTCAGGGTTGTGAGTTCGAGCCCCACATTGGGTGTAGGGATTACTTAAAAATGAAATCTTTTAAAAAATTAAAAAGAAAAAACCTCAATTAAGAAATGGGCAAAATATTGAACAGATACTTCACCAAAGAAGACAGAACAGATGACAAATGAGCACACACAAAAGATGCTCAACATCCTTAGTCATTAGGGAAAAGCAAATTAAAACTAGTGAGATACCATTACATACCTATTAGAATGGCCAAAATGAAACAAAAAGTGACAATAAAGGTTGTAGAGAAACTGAAACTCTCATTATTGGCAAGGGATTCAAAATGGCACAGCCACTTTGGAAAGGAAATTGGCAGTTAAACATATTCTTACCATAGATCCAGCAATCCACTCCTAGGTATTTACCTAAGTGAAATGAAAATCTTTGTTCAAAGCAACATATAAATGCTTAACTCAAAATTGTCAGGAACTGAAAACAACCCAAACATTCCTCAACTGAAGAATGGATAAGCAAACTGTGGTCCATCCCTACAATGGACCACTATTCAGGACGCCTGGGTGGCTCAGTGGTTGAGCATCTGCCTTTGGCTCAGGGCGTGATCCTAGGGTCCAGGATAGAGTCCCATATCAGGCTCCTTACTGGGAGCCTGCCTCTACCTCTGCTGGTGTCTCTGCCTCTCTGTGTTGTGTCTCTCATGAATAAATAAATAAATCTTTAAGAAACCAAAACAATGGACAACTAATCAATAAAAAGGAACAAACCCATGCAATAAAAACAGATAAATTTCAAAACATTATGCTCAATGAGAGATTTAAAAGTTCTACGTACATTATGATTCCATTCATATGACATTCTGCAAGAGGCAGAACTACAGGAAAGGATAGGTACAGCGAGGTTAATTGATATGGGGAGGTCTGACTACAAAGGAGTAGCCCAAGGGAATGGCATTGTTTTGGGGGATGATAGCACAGTTCTTTATCTGGATCGTAGTGGTGGTTTATGACTATAAATTTGCCAAAACTCACAGAACTGCACACCAAAACAGGGGAATTTTAGTGTCTGGAAATATAAATATAAAAATGTATAGTTATTTAAGAATATTAAATAGTTATTAAATATTTAATTTTTAAAACATTAACTGTGGTATTATCCTTAAATCATTCAATGATTTCTATTTGGCATTCATTCTGTGTTACTGTTTTCATCCTTTAACATTTTCTATTATCAAATATCTGCATCAGGTAGAGATCATTTTTACATGTTAATAAAATATATAATTTTGTCACAATACAGTGTTCCTAATAATAATAATAAATCATGCATTTACTATATCTTTTTTCTTCTTTTACAAAAAAACCTCTGAAACTTTTGCCACAGAAAAATAATTCAGTTTATTATGGTCTCTCATTCTTATTTAAAAACTCATAAATGCAGGGGCAGTCTGGGTGGCTCAGCGGTTTGGCGCTGCCATCAGCCCAGGGCGTGATCCTGGAGACCTGGGATTGAGTCCCAAGTCAGGCTCCCTGCATGGAGCCTGCTTTTCCCTCTGCCTGTGTCTCTGCCTCTCTCTCTCTATCATAAATAAATAAATAAATAAATAAATAAATAAATAAATAAATAAATAAATAAATAAATAAATAAATCTTAAAAAAAAAGAAACCCTCATAAATGCAAGAAACAGTAAGTGTTGGTGAGGATATGGAGAAAAGGGAATCCTCTTGCACTGCTGGAGAGAATGTTAGCTGGTGCAGCCACAGTGGAAACCAGCATGAAATGGAGGTTCCTCAGAGTTAAAAATAGAACTACCCTACAATCCAGTAATTCTACAACCGGGTATTTATCCAAAGAATACAAAAATGGTAATTCAAAAGGATATATACACCATATGTTTATAGCAGCATTATCTACAATAGCCAAGTTATGGAAGCAGCCCGTGTCCACTGACTGATGAATGGATAAAAGAGATGTGGTATATATACACAATGGAATATTATTCAGCCATAAAAAAGAATGTCCTCCTACCATTTGCAACATGGATGGAGCTAAAGAATATAATGCTAAGTGAAATAAATCAGAGAAAGACAAGTACCATATGATCTCATTCATGTGTGGAATTTAAGAAACAAAACAAAAGAACAAATGGGGAAAAAAGAGAGAAAGGCAAACCATGAAACAGATTCTTTTTTTTTTTTTTTTTTTTTTTTTATGAAACAGATTCTTAACTCTAGAGAATAATCTGGTGGTTACCAGAGGGGGGGATGGGTGAAATAAGTGAAGGGGATTAAACAGTGCACTTATCATGATGAGCACAAAGTATAGGGTTGCTGAATGATTGTATTGTATACCTGAAACTAATATAACACTGTATGTTAGCTATACTGGAATTAAAATGAAAAACTTAATAAAATTCTAAAAAATAATACAAAGCTTTTTTTTTTTTTTTTTTTTAATACAAAGCTTTAAATGAAGTGTTATGAAAGATAAAGAGTAGCCTGTGATTTGAGGAATTCCCCGGAAGTTCAATTTCTTGTTCTCAAGTCCTGAATACGTAGTAGCTGCCTGGGAATTTGGAAGTACCAGAGTCTTAACATCTTCCCAGGCAACCTTCGCTCTGACCCCCATTGTAAACTTCCACTCACCTCTAGCCAAAAGCCCTTCAGTTAAAAAATAATTTATGGGACTGATTTGGGAACTATGTGCACTAGCACTGACCTACACTCCTATAGAGAGAGATGCCAAAAGGAGTAAGTCAGAAACTGCCCGTGAAGACAGTGAGCACACAGAGTTGTGTGATGGGAGGTGGACACTTCGAGGAAGAAATATTTCCGGCTCGGGAAAAGCAGGGATAGTTTGGGAGTAGTTGTTATAGCCCTTCTTCTAACAGAGCCAGAAAGTTGGGAAAGGCACTCCCAGGGAAGGCCAAGGTGTGCCATGCAAGGCAGCTGAAAACAGAGCACGTCTGGGAATGGAGAGCTTCCCTGGCTGGGGAGTCCACCTCTCCCATGGACAGCTAAGGAGCCCCGATACAGCCAGCCTGAACTTCCTACTTACTAAGTGGGATTTAGTTCTGAGGTGAGGAGAAGGGCAGAATCCGAATGGTGCTTTGGTTCCAAAGCCTGTAAGACCAGAGAGAGGCTGAGACTCTCACCAGGGGCCTTCTGGAACAACACAGTGATAGAGGGAGAGGTTCTGAAATCTCATCTCAAATCCCTTCCAAACGCTACACTATGTTCACCTGGAACTTTCCAGCACATCAGGCTCTCTGCCTCTGGCCCTCCACACAGGCTGTTCCTTCCACCTGGGACACTTCACCCCCTTCTTAATCTAACACCTCCTCATCCTTTAAATCTCAGCAAATAGAACACTTCCTCAGATAAGCCTCCTGCAACATGTTCCTAAAGTCCCTATATTTCCTCAAGCACAGCCCTTTGCCACACTTTGCTACTGCATTTTACTCATTGATTTATTCTGGGGATGTGCTATTTATTTATTTGCCTGTGTCCTTGCTTTATAAGAGGAGTATAACATACCCACGGTTACAGGGTACGGTCTGCATTAACCTTCAGTGTGTAGCTCCATCAAGTCTTATCTATTTACATACTACCACAGCATCATCACCCCACTCAAGATATCAAAGGTTTCCAGCACCCCAGAAGGTTCTTCATGCCCCTTCCCACTCAGTGCTCTACCAATAAGAGGTAACCACCAGTGTCTATCTCTACCAACATCAACTAGTTTTGCCTGTCATGCACACAGTGTCTCCTGTCTGAAAGCCCATGGAGTTGTTCCTGCTACTCTCTGGATCCCAAAAGGCCCGAGCATGGAGCAGGCATGTGAACGTCTGCTAACTGAATGAGGAGACCAGGCTAGAGGGGGAAGCCAGAGTGCCTGGGGCCCTGAGTCCTGGCCCTGTTTGCATCTCTGCCCACCTCTGCTCCTGCACTGTCCTGCCTGAAATGCCCTCCTTTTTATCAGTCTCATCCCACCCCCCCTCTTTTATTAGAGAGGTGTGGCTCAAGTTCCATGCCCCTTGGGGAAGCTGGCCCCACAGCATCCTATCCCGCTGCATTCATTCCACAGACGCTACTTCATACATCCTTTCTAGGTAGATGTGTGTATGCCTTTTAATCTTGTTCCCCAAACAATCGGAGTCTCTCAAAGGAAAGATGCTGTTTTACTCTTCATGAAATGAGAGTCAACTTCTCATCTCCTCACTGTTCACAGAATATCCTGAGCTGCAAAAAATTTCTTCTGGCCTGTCTTCCTCATAGGGCTAGGAGGTTAATACCAGGGAACAATGGTGAGGATGTTTTATAAGCCACAGTTCGTTCACTTGACAAATCAAAGGCACTGTAATGTCTAGTTATATGAGTGTTTGCTGGAAAATTATTGGCTAAACTATACATGCATCATATGCACAACAAAAAAGATTAAAAAAAAGAAGAAGAAGAAGAATGCAGAAGATCTGTGTGTGCTAATGTGGAAAGATTTCAAACATATACTTAAGTGAAGAGCTAGGTGTCCAAACAATTTAGTGTGCTCCCTGCTGCCACAGGGCATAGGAGGAGGAAAAGGAAACGTACATTCACACTTGAGTCTGGGGAAGGGGGGAGTTTTGAAGAACACACAGGAAACTGATCACCCGCACCAGGACCCCTGGGGAGTGGGGCTGCAGGCCTCCAGTCAGTCGCCTTTTGGCCATAGAACTGTCTCATCAGTCCAGGGAGTATTTTTATGTTAATAGGCATTTTAACATAAAAATAAGGTAAAATGACTAAAATTCACCCTTAGGATAAACTGAGGGCAGCCTCCAGACACCTGGACTCAGGCCCCAGCAGCCAGGCAGACCCTGCAACAGACCTGGAGACGGAATCTGGCACAAGTCAGAGAGATGACAACAGCCTGTGAGCTCACTTAGAGCAACCCCTGGGGCCTTGTAAAGAGCAACATCTGATGCAATTGTACCTTTTGCTTAGCAGCCAAGAGCTGGGAGCTGAGAGCCTAGGGCCAGAGGTATCAAGGGGTCTGGGGCCACAAGGGGCCAAATGTCACCCACCCTGCCCCTTAGCTCAAATTGATGTGGGGCTGGGCGGGGCCTGGCTTCCCCACTTCCTGACAATCATGGACATCTAATGGTTGGGAGAAGCCACCCAAGGGAGAAGGGCAGAAGGACCCCAGCTCCCAGGGGCCTGCTGAACTTCGAAGCTCTGAGTGCTCCACAAGGCACAGGCAGGGCTTCCCAGTGGGTGTGGGGAGAAACAGTACAGCAACGTTTCTGCAAGGCCACGTCTATCTCTGTTTCTCCTCTCTCATCTGTAGGACTGCCATGTTGAAGCCTCACCCTTGACCTTGAGGAGTTACAGGACCACCTTCAGGGTCAACCAACCAATTCCAGCTGCCAAGTTAGCAGTGAGGTAGATTCTGTTCTCACCATCCTGGTTTATATTTGGATGGGCTCTTTGGTTGACCTTGAAGTTAGACTCCTTGAAGCCATCCCCTTACCCCCTAATGAGACCCCAAGATCCAAACAGTCCCAAGTACCCAATGAACCACGTACTATTCATCCAAGTGCCAAACACCTCCCTGGTTCACCTCAGCTGAATTACTTCAACAATGTCTAAGAGGGTCCCCTGCCTCCATTCTTTGCCCCCCGTCCCTGGGCTGCAGCCAGAATGACCGCTGAAATCACAAATTGAATCATATCTACTTCTGTGCTTAGAACTCCTCAAAAACTTTCTGCTCCTCCAAGAACACACCCAAGCTTCTGGCTGTGCCATATGAGGCCCTTCTTGATTTGGGCTCTGCCCCCCTCTCTCCAGCCTTCCTAGGGACTGTCCACTCTGCTGCTTGTTCTTCCTTCACCAGCCTTTAAAACGATAACTCTCCCTCGCACACACTCCTCCCTGGTTTCATCCCTGGCTGGCTCCTCTACTCGTAGCACAAACCATCACTGCTGTTTTCACACACTGTGACCACATCCCGTATCTCTGTCCCAGGCTTCTCACCTACTGACTGCCTAAACGCCATGCAGAGCTCCATCACGCCTCCCAAACCCAGTGATCCTCATGTCAGGCCCCAGGCAGCGCTGCCCCTCATGCCCAGCAGATGGCAGGTACTCAGTTTCCTCTCCTGCCACCTCTACCTGCAACTCCTCTGATGCTTCTGGTAGCTGTTGGTGGGATGCCATTCCCTGTGCCACACGGGCTGAAATACTATCAGGTCCTCCCTCACTCCTGACTTTTTAACCATCTGTTGTCCCCACGCCCCAACTTTGCGAGCTCAGGCCCGGCCCTGTGCACCCCCACTGGAACTGCTTCTAGGCACTCCCCTGCTCCAGTCCAGCCTCCCTTCTCTCGCTGGTGATATTTCTTAAGCCCAGACATGATTTGTCACAACCCTGCCCACAAATCTCCTGCAGCTTGCTGTGCTGAAAGAACAGAATCCAACTACTTCGTGTGGCATCCAAGGCCTCCCACACTCTGGCCCCAATCTATTGCTCCAACCACAGTGGGTAAGAGCAGTCCTAAGAACTGGCATGTACCGGGTGCTTTCCATGTGCCTCCTAATCTCTGTAACAACCAGGATTACAATTTGGCAGATGAGGAAACCAAGGACAGAGGGTTAAGTCACTCACCCAGGGTCACAGCCAAGCTCATAAGATGAGTGTACAGGATCATAAATGACAACCTTTTAACCCATTAGTGTTTCCTGACAGATTACATCCTTGAAGGCCACGATACACCTTTAAAAATAATCTTTGCAACAAGCTTCCTGTTGCCTCCTTGACATCCCACAGGGAATTGGGCAAGGGCTAGAGGAGGAGGGAGGGCAAGTGGTGTTTCTGAGATCAAAAATCAAAGAGACCACAGGTCAAAGGGACTCCTGATTACTTAATACAGATAAAATATTCACACCTAGCCGAAGCCAGGTGCCTGGTAAGGAACACTCCTCCTGATGACGACCCTGTTCCTGGAGCGATGTCTCCTGGCAGTGCCACAGCTTGTACCAGAGTAGGATATGTTCCTGCCACTAACCTCTAATTGCCCCAGGGCCTGAGGATCTCCAGACATGTGGCCTCAGCCCAGAGGTTTCTACTTCCTTGGGTCCTAGGGGCTATTGCTGGGGCCAGAATGAAGGGGCAAAATAAACCTAGCAATGATGATGATGGCAGTACAAGGGAGAGAGAACAGAGAGGACAGAGAAGAACGGAGCAGCAGAGAATAATGTTGGTGTGACAAACTCAGGAGATTGCCTGGATGGCCCTGATGTGTGTGAGGTTGGAGAGTGCGCTTTCTCGTGCCTTCTTCCACTCCACCCCCCTTTTTCTATCACCCTCACTCGGTGCTGTACTCCTTTATGTATCCATGCCTCCCTTCTGGAATGGGGACTCCCTTGCTGGTCTAATAACCAGCAGACCACAGGTGCTAAATTCATACTGAATGAATTGTGGCAGACCTTCCATACAAGTTGTTAACCCAGTATCTACTCTTCCCCTTCCACCCTAGTTATAGAGTCCCAATTTTATTTCAGGTGGTAACATGTCCAGTTGAAAGACTTCTCAGCCTCACCTGTAGCTACAGGAGGGGACAGTGGAAGCTACTGGGTGGGACTTCCAAGAAAGCTCCTGAAGAGGGAGAAAGACAGCTTGGTGTAGGTCTTTTCTGTCTGCCCAGGCCCCCCCACCCCCCTACCCACCCACTCCCCTGCCTGGCGCTTCCTGGAAACCTGTCTTGATGGCTGGAGCTCCCGCAGCCACCATGACACAGCCCTGGGCTTGGAAGCCCCACAGGAAGAATGACAGAACAGAGAAGTTGGCCCTAGGCTGCCTTCCCCAGATTTCTTTTAAAAACCTAACAGAGAATAAACTTGTACTGTTTTAAGCCACTGCTCCTTCTGATCTCTGCTTACCAGCTGCCAGATGCAATTAATTGATTCATGAATGAGCCAATTAAACATGCTAACTTACTCGTTGCTGACTTGCAGTTCAAAGGCCAGTCACCAACTCTGACCTCTCTGGTCCTTGCATACAACAATGATTTGCCATTAATCCAGGACATCAGGAAGACAGAGGGACGGAAACAATACAAGGATGAGGTTGTACAAGGTGGGAGAGTAGGGAGAGAGGGCAGGCACGTGAGGGGCAGAGAAGAGAGGGATGTGGGGGGCAGACAAGGGGAACAGAGGGCAAAGTGTGTCAGAGAATAGTAAAGGACAGTAAAGGCCTTCCCATGGAGGGAAGGGGAAGGTGATGGTGTCAAGACGTGAAGCAGCAGTCACCATTTAGAGAGCACTCTCTGTGGCCCAGGCATTATGCCAGACACTGGATGATCCTCTCTAGTCCTCATCCCCCTGAGGTAAGTGCTATCACACCCATTTTACAAATGAAGTAACTGTGGCTCTGAGATATTAAATAATTTCCCCTCAGTCACAAAAAGTGGTAGAGGCAGAAGACTTTCCTGAAGTAGCCTTAAAAGGGAGGGAGCGAGGGAGGGAGATATCATCCTTCCCTCTTTCTTTCTGTGCCTTACTGCCTGGAATGCAGATGTGATAGCTCAATCCATGGCAGCCATGTTGTACAAATGAGAACAGCCACACCCTAAGAATGACACAGCAAGGAACTGGAGGGAGCTTGGGTCCTTTATAACCTAGTGGAGCTTCCACAACTACCTGAGATCGTCTAACTTACTTGGAATCCCTATCCATAAATCCACTTGTAATGGTTTTAGATCTCAACTTGCTCAATTTTCCTCTAATTCTCAATAACAGATTCCAAGGCCCACTCCCAGAGATCCCGATTCAGCAATCACTTTGGGATGTACTACCCTAGAAAAATAGAGTCAGTCTATAAAAAACAAAGAAACAATCTGAGAGTCCACAGGAAAAAACCTGATGCCTCAAAAGCAGCAAATGTTGGTTGGTGATCTGCCCCAGGAAACCAACAAGTGCCACTGTTAAACTAACCTGTCATTATTTAAAGAAACAGAAGGAAGGAAAAGTTCATAAAAACACATTTGGGCCATTCCTCAGAAATATAAAAAGTGGCCCTCATGACCTCAGATCACTTTGTAATGGTGCTAGCAGATCATCCAAGAAAAAAGTAAACTGCTGGTCCAAAACTCTTAAGGAGAATAGCTCCTTTTGAACAAAAGAACCAGGCTGTCAGAGACGTCTGGGTGGCTCAGCAGTTGAGTGTCTGCCTTCCGCCCAGGGCGTGATCCTGGGGTCCTAGGATTGAGTCCTGCGTCGGGCTTTGTGCATGGAGCCTGCGTCCCCCTCTGCCTGTGTCTCTGCCTCTCTCTCTCTGTGTCTCTTATGAATAAATAAAATCTAAAAAAAAAAAAAAAAAAAAAGAACCAAGCTGTTGTGAGAGACAGATTTGCATAGAGAGCATTACTGGGAATTGGTCTTTCACAGCTGGCTGCAGCTTCCTGTGTGTTAGAAATTTTCTCCAACTAGTCTCTCAAGAGAGGGGCTGTGTTTCACTGTTTCAGTGTCTTCAGCAAGAGGGCCTAGCATAGTAGTGAGCACATAAATGCTTGATCCACAGCTACAAAGAGTCATCAGAAAAGAACTAAGGGAATTGTGGGTATTGGCCACACCGTCCACCAACCCCTAGCCCTGTGCCTACCAGAGTTGAGGTTGATTCCTGAAACCCCAGCCAAGGGGACTGAGAGTCAGTGTTGTCACGGTTCACCATTCCCACCAGACTACTGTCTGTCAGACACCCTCCAGGGATCTTCAAAGACCAAGTTCCCTTCTCTTCTGAAGCTATTCCTGTTTTGGAGTCCAGGAGTCCTGAGAATTCAGGCAAAGCTAAAGAGAGCCAGCACAGGCCTGGTTTAGCTCTGCCCCAGGCCTATTTAACACCCTTTCTAAGGGGTAGAAATCTTAACTGGGTGTAAACCATGGGCATAGGTGACACGTAACTCTGAACACCAGAGCTATCACATCTGTGGTCTCCTTGGAGTCCCCAGCACAGAAAAATCCATTCCTAAAGCAACTGACCCTTTCAGAGGTGCAGCCTTATTCTAAAGTTAAAGATTCAGGGATCCCTGGGTGGCGCAGCGGTTTGGCGCCTGCCTTTGGCCCAGGGCGCAATCCTGGAGACCCGGGATCGAATGCCACATCGGGCTCCCAGTGTATGGAGCCTGCTTCTCCCTCTGCCTGTGTCTCTGCCTCTCTCTCTCTCTCTGTGTGACTATCATAAATAAATAAAAATTTAAAAAAAATTTTCTAAAGTTAAAGATTCTTAGGGTCCACTAAGGATTATAAGTTTGTGCTACTCTGCCTGGCACCCAGAGGAGCCAAGTTTGCGGATGGAACATGGGCATGTATCCTCAAGGCCGGAAACCACTTTATTTTGCATGATTTTGTGGCTTTTTCTGGCTGCTGTCTTGCTTTAAGTTTCTGGCACCATCAGCTAGACTGACACTACTACTTTGTGTCCCCACCACACTTCTGGCAACCTGGCATAAAACGTGCCAGAAAGACCAACGTCCTGCTCTCCTGCTCATTCTCTCTCTGCATTTGTGTCTCCTGCCACATCCAGTTTCTTCTATTCAACCAGAGAAATTTAATGCAGTTCAACTCCACAGGCAATACTGAACAGGAGCTTCACGCACCAGGAAAAACAAGACCCTGTTCCCAAGGGGCTCAGAGACTGGTACAGAGACACATAAACAAGCAGCCACTTACAGAGTGATAATTACTATAGAAAGAGACCCCAAGCACAGAAAGACCAATGGCCACTCTGTCAAGGGGGATCAAGGAAGGAAGTTGAGGGGAGACATGCACTCCTTGGGAGGAACAAGCATGTGCAAAAGTGCAGAAGTCTGAGAGTGTGGCCTACTGGAGAGCACAACCATGGTGGGAGTTAATAGGGATTAGCTTACTATATGCCAGATACTGCCATTTTAGATGAGAAAACTTGAGGCACAGAGAGGGTAAGTAACTTGACCAAAATCACATTTACAAAAGGATGAAGACAGGTTGCAAAACAAATAGTTGAGCTTTAAAACTTAAGCTTTCAAATGTTACATTATATAGTATGCAAAGAGTTCAACTTGCTGAAATACAAAATTTAAGAGCTAAATTTATGCAGAGACGCCTGGGTGTCTGACTCTTGACTTTGGCTCAGGTCTGATCTAAGGGTTGTGAGATTGAGCCCCACATCGTGAAGACTGCTTAAGATTCTCTGCCCCTCCCTCTACATGTGTGCGCGCACTCTCTCTCCAAAAACAAACAAAAGCAAAAACACAAATTAAAGAGTTGAGTTTACACAGGACAGGTAGAGACTGGATATCATGAAGGGTTTCATACACAATGCTAAGAATGTGGACTTGAACTTTCAGCAGTGCAGCGAATAATGAATTATTATGAGAGCTTCCCCTTTCCACTACAGTTACACAGAAATATTAGATAAAACAATACATATCCTTAAACATACAGCCAAATTTGAAAGAGAGAGAGATACCCCATGTGCCAGAAATGACAAGAAAAACGGAAACATGAATGGTAAGTGGAACTGACACCACAATGACCCATGGACTTCTGAACCCACATCTGAAGTGGTTCTAATGGCTGGCTATGGCTTTGAGCCCCAATACCAAGACAAGAGCTTCAGAGGGCTGCCTGGTTTAGGAAAGCGACAAGAAGCTGGCAACTTCTCTGAGGCCTGATGGAGGGTAGGAGATCACCTCTAATAAGCTAAACTACTAAGTTAGCCCCACCCATGGAAATGACTGATCTGACCACTAACAGAATGGTGAAGAGGTACCAAACTAAGAAATGAACATGAAAACTGATCCAAGACTACCACAACACCAATGGCCCCACCAGAAGCAAATTGCTCTTAGGGATACTTTCCTTTCACCACCTAAGACACAACATTTACCCATAAAATAGTCCTTTCTAAAGATGAGCTCATGAACCAAAGTTATAAACCACACAAGGAAATACTCCACTAACAGGAACAGACCCCCCACCCCCCCCCAAAAAAGAGTATCATCCCCAAAATCAGAAATAATAATCTAAGACTAAGAAACAAGAACATTTAGATCACTGAAGAGATAAACAGCAAAGAAAAAAACAGATACAGAGGCTTGGATGGTAGAACACCCAACATATATCTAAGAGGAATTCTAGAAGGCCAGCATAGAGAAAATGAGAGAACAAAAGAGCTAAATGACTGAGAATTTCCTAGAATTTATCTTATTTTTATTTATTTTTTTAATTTTAAGTAGGTTCCACACCCAATGTGGGGCTTGAATTCATGACCCTAAGATCTCAAGAGTTATATGCTCTACTGACTGAGCCAGCCGGGTGCTGAGAATTTCCCAGAATTTAAAACAGAATTAAATGAAAGATGTTAAGGGGTGCCTGGGTGACTCAGTTAAGCATCAACCTTCAGCTCAGGTCATGATCTCAGGGTCCTGGGATTGAGCCCTGGGTCCAGTCAGGGTGTCTGAGCAGCAGGAGTACGCTTCTCTTTCTCCCTCTGCCCCCTCTCCTATGCTTACATGTGCTCGCTCTAAAATAATAAATAAAATCTTAAAAATAAATAAATAAATAAACAATAAGATGTTAAGTATCCTGGACTTCAAGAGCCGCATGTTCTTCCAACTAAATCAGTCAGGCACCCCAAGATGTCTAATTTTCAAACCAGTAAAGTGAATAAAGAAAACTCAAGCAATGTAACAGAGGGCAGGAAAGGAGAAAAATTGGCAAAAAAGGAAGGTATATGGAAAGTATGCAAAAACATGATATATATAAGTCAAATACCAAAAATGTAAATAAATTATACTGATTTAAGACAGATTTTCAGATTTGACTTAGAAATTTAAATGCAGGGCAGCCCTGGTGGCGCAGCAGTTTAGCGCCGCCTGCAGCCCAAGGTGTGATCCTGGAGACCCGGGATCAAGTCCCACATCAGGCTCTCTGTATGATGCCTGCTTCTCCCTATGCCTGTGTCTCTGCCTCTCCCTCTCTCTCTGTCTCTATGAATAAATAAATAAAATCTTTAAAATAAAAAAAAAGAAATTTAAATGCAGCCATATTCTATTTATGAAAGAAAACTCCTGAACATGAAGACACAGAGGTTGAAAATTCAATGCAAATAACAGCCCCACACTGAGGTAGCGCTAGCATCATCTGACTTTAAGGCAAAAAGCAGAAAAGAAATTTAGAAGGAAGAATTAACAAGACTTGGTGACTGAATAAAAGAGGCATTGGAAGGAGGAAAAAAAATGAAGGGCCATCATCAGGTGACCAGAGGAATGGGGACACTCCCAATAAGGCAGGGACTCTGGGAAGAGGAGGTCTGACAAAAAATATAGGGGTCATTTTGGGGCATGTTGAGTTTCAGGAACTTTAGAGGCTCCCCGGTGACAATGTCCCATGAACAGTTACAGATACAGTCACAAACTGAAGTTTTCCAGAGAAGATTCTTAACACTCAGTATGAAGAATGTACATAATTCCTGGGGCACTTGGTTGGCTCAGTTGGTTAGGCATCCAACTCCTGATTTCAGCTCAGGTCATGATCTCAGAGTTGTGAGATCTAGCCTTGCATCAGGCTCTGCACTTGGCATGGAGTCGGCTTCTCTCCCTCTCTCTGCCTCTCCCCACTCCCTCCCTCTCAAAAAACAAAAAAGCAAACAAATAAAAAACCCTCAAAAAACAAACAAGAAGAAGAAGAATGTACATAATTCTTGTTTCTTTCTTAAAAAAGAAATCCAGGAGGGATCCCTGGGTGGCTCAGCGGTTTAGCTCCTGCTTTCGGCCCAGGGTGTGATCCTGGGGTCCCATGTCGGGCTCCCTGCTTGGGGCCTGCTTCTCTCTGCCTCTGTCTCTGCCTCTCGCTCTGTGGCTCTCATGAATAAATAAATAAAATCTTAAAAAAAAAAAAAAAAAAAAAAGAGAAAGAAATCCAGGGGCATCTGGGTAGCTCAGTTGAGCATCTGCCTTTGGCTCAGGGCATGATCTCGGGGTCCTGGGATGAATCCCACATGGGGCTCCCTGCAGGAAGCCTGCTTCTCCCTCTTCCTATGTCTCTGCCCCTCTCTCTGAGTAAATAAATGGAATCTTAAAAAAAAAAAAATCCAAAAAACAACCAAACCCCAAGTACCAGTCCTGAGACTTACAATGACCTTGGCAGTAACCTGCATCTCCTTTTGATACCTGGCCCATCCAAACAATGCCTCTGTTGAATGGAAAGAGAGGCAGTGACAGACTCCAAGAGTGGTGGTACCCAGGGCTTCTGGAGACACAAGTCCCAAGTGCAGAGTAGAAAGATCTTTGGAAGAAGGAACCCTGCATCTCACAGCCATGAGAAAAAGACTTGCTAGAAGTGGGGGTCAGGAGCCAGAGGATCCCTATGGTTTGTTACCAGTAGGTTGACTACTTCCACTGCTGAATTCCAAGGTTCAATTCCAGTATCAAATAACTACCTAGTGCCCAATCCCATTCCCAGGGGGTGTGTGGTGGTATAAAGGATAGCCATAATACAAGAAAGACCATAACAACTCCCGTAAGAGAAATGCCAAGAGCTCTGGCTTTGAAGAATGACAAGTCCCCCTGTGCAGTTCAGGGGAAGAGTCATGAATTCATGGAAGAGGTGACATTGGAAATTTTTTTCTCTATGTCCCCCTGTTTTTTTTTTTTTTTTAATTTTTATTTATTTATGATAGTCACAGAGAGAGAGAGAGAGGCAGAGACACAGGCAGAGGGAGAAGCAGGCTCCATGCACCGGGAGCCCGACGTGGGATTCGATCCTGGGTCTTCAGGATCGCGCCCTGGGCCAAAGGCAGGCGCCAAACCGCTGCGCCACCCAGGGATCCCTATGTCCCCCTGTTATATCATTCCAGGGGCACCAGAATTTCTGCAAGTGTGCCTCCCAACTCAGGCCTTCAATGCACTTACTGCTTTCCACAGTGGAAGCTGGTCATTTCTAACAATGTTTATTAAGTGCTTACAAAGAGGCAGGCACGTGCTGAATGTTTTATGAGCATTCTTTCATTTAATCCTCTCAATTACCTTCTAAGGTGTGCCTCCCAGTTCACAGAAGAGGAAACCGAGGCTTAAAAAGGCAAAGGAAACTTTCCCAAGGTCACTGAGGTACAGTCACAGGGCCAGTTGAACCCAGGTCAATCTCAAGAGCCTACATTCTTTTTTTTTTTTTTTTTTTTTTTTAAGATTTTATGTATTTATTTGAGAGAAAGAGAGAGCACGCGTGCATGAGTAGGGAGGGGGCAGAGGGGGAGAGAGGAGGAGAGAGAACCTCAAGCAGGCTCTACATGGGGCTCGATCCCGTGACCCCGAGATCATGACCTGAGCTGAAACCAAGAGTCGGAAGCTCAACCAACTGAGCCACCCAGGCACCCCTCCAGAGCCCACATTTTAACTGCTTTGTCATACCATGTCACATACTACATGCTCTGCTTACCCTCCTGGACGATCATGTCATCATAGCTCCCTGCCATGACGAGCACCAAACACAGTACACAGCTGTAGCAGGATGACAGAGGGAGGAGCTGGATTTGAGTCAGAGCTCCTGGGCTTGTCCCAGCTTGAGTGCTCCCTGTGGAGGTTGAGTGAATCTCTCCAATTATAAAGCAAACAGTGTCAGGCACAATGATAGACAATACTACATAATCTAATCCACACAACAATCCATCAATCCCATTTTCCAGAAGAGGAAACCAAAGCTCAGAAGGGTTCATAATCTGTCAAAGGCCCTCAGCTAATGAGTGAGAGAACCAGGATTCGAACCCAGACCTACCTCCAAGGGCTGAATTTGTAGCTGCGGTACAAATAGCCTTGAACATCTCTAGACCTAGAAGTGAGGGGGAAGAGGAAGGCAGAGAACCCTGCCTGTGGACTTAAGAAGACCAAATGCAGTAGTGAACATGGGAACACTGACCCTGTTTCAGGCCAAAGGAAGGCCTAGAGAGGAGGTCAATGACCACAGGTTTGTACACAGCCGCAGTGTAGGCAAGAATCCTATAAAGAGCCTTTTTCCAAATAAGATCACATCCACAGGTTCTAGAGATTAGGACGTGGACCTATCGCTTGGGCAGCCACTATCCAACCCATTAGAGGTGGAATCAGAAGAATGGAGACATATATGGAGAGAATGAGGGAGGGAAAACCTCTGGATGGAGAGGAAAGAAGGGTTCAAGCTGTCCCGCGGCTCCCAGGAACTAACTGAATGGCGTATTATGAATAGGAACAGAGGCGTGGGAAAAGGGGAGAAGGGCGAGCTCTGCCTTGAAAACTGAGCATTCCAGGAGCCAGGCGGACATGTGGGTCTGGCACTCAGCAGAAGAGGATCTGTGGCAAGTCGTTCAGTATTTGTGCCTATAAGGGAAGAAGCTGTGAGAGGAGCAGAGAAAGGGCAGAAGTCAAAGCACACTGTGTGGAAGCAGAGGAGAGCAGAAGAGGAAGAAGGGCAGCAAAGGCACAGGGAGGAAGGAAACCCAGGCCAAGCAAGATGAGCCAGTTCACCTTGGAGCGGGCAGGGCCAATCTCTTTCTGCTTCGTGTTTCTGCAGCTGCAGGCTACTATGGCAGTGGGCATAGAGAGGGCTAAAGTAAGAATCAAACAGTGAACAACTGAGTGAGAAACCAAGTAGAAGAGATTTCAGAGACGCAAAGAAAAGAAGTTATGGCATCTGTAGAGCTTGTGATGTCCGTGGTTCCAAGGGGCAGCATCCCAGGAGAGAGATACAGGCGAGTGGAAGAAGGCTTAGTGCACATTGTACATGGACTATGGAGATGAAAGCTGTGGGGGATGACTAAAAGGATGAGCAGCCAGTTGCCCTGGAGAAGGTGAATTTCTAGGGCTCCAAGTGACTCCCACACAAGGTCACATGCACTCTCTGCCACACACAAGCACAACCCTGGCCATTGGGCTCTGCTTTCAAACCCCATGTATGTTCCATATGCTTCTCCACAGAAGATACACAGATGCCACAGCTCATCTGTGAAAAATAGGGGGGCTGTGAACCCCTGAGTCAGAGGCTGCCGCCCTGGCCTGGGAAGACCCGCCTGCACCCCTGGCAGCCCTCGGTGGGGAGGGCAGATAGCAGGCTCTCCCAGACAGGAGCTGTGTGGAGAGCAGGGACTGCTACCAGCGGGTGACTCAGGCCATGTTTGCCAGCCCTCTCAGTGCCCACCAGCCTCAGAGGGGGCAGACTGGGCTGACTATGTCACACTTCCTTTCCTCAGTTCTATTTTTGAAGACACAACTTACAGAGTGACAGTTCTCCTAAAGACTTTGAAAGGCCTTTCGATCAGCAGCCAGAACCAACATCCTATACATACTTGTATATGTGTGTGTGTGTGTGTGTGTATACACACACAACTCTGCTCACACCCCAACAAGTCTACCCGCGACAAGGGAAGTGGCCAGAAAATGCCTTATGGCCTCTCTAAGGGCAACAGGGAATAGTGCAGTCTCACAGTCCCTGAGTACCCAGGAGGTCAGAGCCACCACCTTACCCAACAGACAGGACTTCTATGGCCTACAGAAGGGGGCATGTGAGCACGGACTCTGCAACTAACTGGTTCACAGGTCAGAGAGTGCTGTATTACAAAAGATCACAGAGCTTCCTTTAAAAATTAACTTTATAAAGTCAAGAACTCTCATAGACTGCAGAGAGAGGGTAAATTAGTATAACTCTCTGGAATGTGGCAGTTTGGTAAAGTTTACCAAGAGTCTTAACATTTTGGTTCATTCAAAACTATATAAACACACATACACTCTTAAAACCGAATACCTACCAAGTAGCCAGGAAGGATGCCGAGTAGTGGGGAAACAATGTTCACAAGACAAAGTAGAGGCCCTCAAAGGACTTCTGTTCTAGTCAGGAATTCAGACAGTTAAGCAATAAAAAAAAAAAAAAAAAAAAAAATTAAAGATTTATCTATTTATTTATTTTAGAGAAAGAGAGCATGTGTGTGCAAGTGAGGGGAGGAGCAGAGTGGGGAGATAGGGAAGGGAGAAGAGTCTCAAGCAGACTCCCTGCTGTGGCTCAATCCCATGACCCCAAGATCATGACCCAAGCAGAAAACAAGAGTCAGATACTCAACCAACTGAGCCTCTCAGGCGCCCCAACAGTTAAGCAATAAATTAACAAACAAGATGATTTCTGAGTACAGGAAGCATTAGATATAACAGCATAAGATGATAAATAACCATCAGGAGGACCGGTTAAATAATTAAGTTCAGATACCCTCATAAGATGAATACTGCTCTGCTTTGTTAAAAATAAATTCTTGAAAACTGTGTTCAAATTACTAGTGATATAAATGTTTAATGTAGGTTAAAAAACAGTATCACAGGGGATCCCTGGGTGGCTCAGCGGTTTGGCGTCTGCCTTCGGCCTAGGGCATGATCCTGGAGTCCTGGGATCCAGTCCCACATTGGGCTCCCTGCGTAGAGCCTGCTTCTCCCTCTGCTTGTGTCTCTGCCTCTTTCTCTGTGTTTCTCATGAATAATTGGATAAAATCTTAAACAAAACAAAACAAAACAAAAAACAGTATCACAATTATGTTCCGTGAAAGAGAAAAATCACAAAAGACCACATATTATATAACCTCATTTCTATGAAATGTCCAGAGAAGGCAAATCTGTGGAAACAGAAAGTAGATGAATGGTTGCCTCAGGCTGGGGGCAGGGGAGGAGATAATGGGGAATGAATGCTAATGGATAAAAGAATGCCTTCTGGGATGATGAAAAGGTTCTAAAATTAAATTATACCAAAGTTTTCACAACTCTGCAAATATACTCAAAACCATGAAATTATACATTTAAACTAGTGAACTTGGGGACACCTGAGTGGCTCAGTGGTTTGGTGCCTGCCTTCGGCCCAGGGTGTGGTCCTGGAGTCCCAGGATGGAGTCCTGCATTGGGCTCCCTGCAGAGAGCCTGCTTCTCCCTCTGCCTGTGTCCCTGCCTCTCTCTCTCTGTGTCTCTCATGAATAAATAAAAGCTTTAAAAAAAAAAAAAAAAAAAAAAAACTAGTGAACTTTATGGTATCTCAATTATATCTCAGCACACCTGCTAAATAATAGTATCACAATATGACTTTTTTTTATTTTTTTATTTTTTTTATTTTTTTATTTTTTGACTTTTTTTTTAAAAGATTTATTTTTATTTATTTATGATAGACATAGAGAGAGAGAGAGAGAGAGAGAGAGGCAGAGACACAGGCAGAGGGAGAAGCAGGCTCCATGCCGGGAGCCCGATGCAGGATTCCATCCTGGGACTCCAGGATCGCGCCCTGGGCCAAAGGCAGGCACGAAACCGCTGAGCCACCCAGGGATCCCCCACAATATGACTTTAATGTGGCTTTCAAAAATAGGGTATAGGAAGGTGTATGTGAACGTGAGAGCGTGAGAGCATGAGAGAGAGAGAGAGAGAGAGAGAGTTACAAATGAATGAATATCCATCAAAATATTAACCGGGTAGTTTCCTGGGAGGAAGATTCTAAGGTAGCTTTTATTTTCTTCTTTATATTTCTCTGTATTTTCCAAATATTCTAAAATGATGTTAGTTGTTTAACTGACCAATCAGCTAGGGTTTTAAAGGCTACAAGAGGACCTTACGTAGATCCAAGACACAGAACTAGAAAGGTCTGACTATTGTCTCCACTTGGATGTATCGAGGATGGTCAGTCACAGTCTTTACACCAAAGATAACCAGAGAGCTAAGCAAACAAATTTTGTATTCCAGATAAATCAGACCAAATAGGTACCAGTTAAGAAGGGTTGCCAACTGCTGGCAGAGCTTATTTCCCACTGCAAATGCTTTAAAAGAAAACCAGGGAGGTGCCTAGGTTGCTCAAGTCGGTTAAGCATACAACCTTGTTTTTGGCTCAGGTTATGATCTCGGGGTCCTGGGACAGAGTCCTGCACCTGGCTCCATGCTGGGTGTGGAATCTGTTTATCCCCCTCTCTCTTTCCCTCTGCCCCTCTCCACCCCCCACCTCTCGAAAGAGAGAAAAAATGAGAAAACCAGTTGTCACCATAAAGTTCAGATACTATCAACAAATGCAAATAAATATGAAAGATTTGAGCAGATGCAGTCAGAAATCTCCTGGACATGTTTGGGAGTCATTTCCTGGTTGTGAAGCATGAGGCCCCCAGGACAATCGCTGTCAGGCCCCACTGACTCCTCTGATCAGAGACCTCAAGGGCACTTTTCTGAGAAGTCAGTGGTTCCCCCAATCAGGCTTGCAGCCTCAAGACAACGGGGAGCTTTAAAAATGGAGATTTCTGGACATCATTCCTGGAATTCTAATTCAAGAGGCCTGAAGCAAGGCCCAGGAATCTACATTTCTTTTCCCAAAATTCCCTGGCGAATATGCCAGCTGAGCCATGCCTGGGAATCACTGGACTAGATACTATCTGCGACAACTAGCAACAAGGCCAGCCTGCACATCTGGCGGCAAAGCCACAAGGATCCTACAGGGCTAGCGCTGGGGATCAAAAGGCTACTAAGTGCAGAAAGGTAAACTCCATGGGGAAATTCCATACATGTCTAGCAATGAGTGCTGGAGCCTAGGGAGGCAGCTAGCAAATCTCTATGAAAAAGCCTATTTTGGAAGATTCACTCAGGCCCGGTGATCGTGGATGCTCACCTGGGAAAAAGGGGTAAACAGTGCAACATCTTCCCTGGGAAACTAAAAGAATCATTGCCCTCCAACAACACAAACACCAATTAGTAAGCTTTGCAGCCCCCAAGGAATCAGAAGCAGAAAGAGACATGGTGTGGTATGGCAGAAAGAGCTCTGGGTCCGAGTCACACAGATTTGAGTTCAAATCCCTGTTCTCCAATACTAGCTATCTGTGGATTAAAGATGGCTATGATCCTTTTGCTATTCCTCCCATCAAGATGTGGAGTCTAGTTCCCTTCTTGAATCTGAGCTGGCCAATGACTGCTTTGACCAGCAGACTTTGGCAGAGGCCCCACCACAGAGCGTATAGGCTGCTGAGAGAATGTGTAAACCTAGTGTTCAAATAAACAACATCCCTACAGTAAGTACCCTTTCATCAATAAGCTCCCACTCTTGGAGCTCTTTTTGGCCAAGGGTGCCTCTTCATACACAAAGTACAGGAACTATTTACAATCCCCCTCCAATTGGGAAAGGACCCTGCCAACAAGTGCCCAAGTTCCAAGGATGACTCACCTTCCCCCACCACACTAGCATCCCCTCTCAGATGCCTCTGTCTCTCTTCAGCATCCAGGAACAGCCAAGACATTCCCATGACCCCCAAAAGGCAGTCTTGAAGGCCAGGGAGATCTAAGCACTGCTCAGCAACTTACTAGCTGTGGACCACACACAGCTTATCACTTTGAGGCTTAGTCTCCTCAGCTGCGAACTAAATTTGTGGTTATTTCAAAGATAAGAAAAACTAGAGCCAAAATACATAGTACAGAGAAGGTGCTCAATGCAAAGCAACTGTAACTACAGACCAGCTTTTCACCTAAGTTAATACAGACATCTCCTCATCTAATTCTCTTGCTGTGTATCTCTCTCCATTTTGACCCCTCTAGTATAATGCTAGCATATTCATTGTCCCAGATGACAGCTACCACATTATTCTCTCACTCAAGGGCCTTCCACTGGTTCCCGCTGTTCTTACATCAATCTCAATCTTGGCTTCTCAACCAACTGTGTCAGATTATCTACAATAATGGCTGCCATACTGTCATGCTGGCCTGCTCCAGCCAATCCCATCATCACTACAACCTTCTAAAATGGCTCACAATAATACCTTCCTCCTGACCCACAAAACCTGCAAGATCACAAATATCGTTTTAAGCTACTATGTTTCAGGGTAATTTGTTTTTTGTTTTTGTTTTTTTTTAAATTTTTTAATTTATTTATGATAGTCACCGAGAGAGAGAGAGAGAGGGGCAGAGACACAGGCAGAGGGAGAAGCAGGCTCCATGCACCGGGAGCCCGACGTGGGATTCGATCCCGGGTCTCCAGGATCGTGCCCTGGGCCAAAGGCAGGCGCCAAACCGCTGCGCCACCCAGGGATCCCGTGTTTCAGGGTAATTTGTTATGAGACTTGGGACGCCCGGGTGGCTCAGCGGTTTAGTGCCTGCCTTTGGCTCAGGGTGTGATCCTGGAGTCCCAGGATCAAATCTCACATCGGGCTCTCTGGATGGAGCCTGCTTCTCCCTCTGCCTGTGTCTCTGTCTCTCTCTCTGTGTCTCTCATGAATAAATAAAATCTTTAAAAAAAAAATTTGTTATGAGACAACAGATAACTAATACTCTTGATTTTCCTGAACATATCTGAGCTGTTGCTCCTTTAGGCACACTTGCCCTTCCCACATCTCAGCCTACTACAATTCTTTCCAGCCTGCAAGGACCACCTCATATGCCAGTGCTCACCTGAAGCTTTCTTAAAGCGCCATCAACCAGCCTCTTCCAGAAGCCTTTCCCTCTCCTACCACACTGTTCTGGGCACATGTCTCCATCTTTGCATCTGTCACACTGTATTATCAATCTGTTTGTTTATGTGTGTGCAAAATGACATATGGCAAGGTTATTCACTGCAGAAGACTGGAAATCACCTGTGCTTCCATGAATAGAGAATGGCACATCCATACAACAAATGAGGGAGCAGTGAACAAGAATGAGGAAGCTCCACAGTATACTGGTTTGCCAGGAGGGACAACATACAATACATGAAGCAAGAGGCAGACTAGTGAACACAACAGCCATTTGCCTGGAAATAATGTAATACTAAAAAATATATAGGTACATGGTCATAAATGAAGCAACCAAGAGGGCTGCCTCCATGAGGGGGTACTGGGCAGCTGAGAGACAGAAGAGGGACAGGAAATACCTTATGAATTTTGTAGGATGTCAATAATTACCTATTCAAAAATAAACAGCTCCAGAAACTGAAAGCTTTCCTCCTGAGATCAGGAATAAGACAAGGACATCCATCTCCACCATGGCTATTCAATACTAAACTGGAGATTCTAGCCAAGGGAATTAGGAAAGGGGAAAAAAAATAAAAGCTATCTGGATTGGAAAGGAAAAAGTAAAACTATCTCTATTAGCAGATGACATGATTTACATAAGAAAATCCTAAGAAATCCACTAAAAAAACTATTAGAACTAATAAATAAGTTCAGAAAGGTTCGATGATAGAAGATTGATATATATAAATCAATCATAAGATCCTCAATAAAATATTAGCAAACTGAATGCAACAATACATTAAAAGGATCAGATACCATGATCAAGTCGGATTTGTTCCACGGGTGCAAGGATGGTTCAATACCCACAAGTCAATCAACATAGTATATTACATTAACAAAATGAAGAACAAAATCACATAATCAACTCAATAGATGCAGAAAAAGCATTTAACAAAATTTAACATCCATGTATCATAAAAACTCAACAAGGTGGGTATAGAGGAGACATATCTCAACATAATAAAGACCATATATGACAAGCTCACAGTTAACATCATACTCAATGATGAAAAGCTGACAGCTTTTTCTCTAAGATCATAAACAGGACAAGGATGCCACTCTTCCCACTCTTATTCAACATAGTACTGCAAGTCCTAGCCATAGCAATTAGGCAAGAAAAAGAAAAGGCAACCAAATTGGAAAAGAACAAGTAAAACTGTCACTCTTTGCAAATGACATGATACTATACATAGAAAACCCTAAAGCCTACACCATGCAACTAATAAATGAATTCAGTAAAGTTTCTGGATACAAAATCAATATGCAGAAATCTGTTGCATTTCTATACACTAATAGTGAACTATCAGAAGGAGAAATTAAGAAAATTTACAATTATATCAAAAAGAAAAAAATACCTAGGAATAAATTTAGCCAAGGAAGTGAAAAACTTGTACTATAACTATAAGACATTGCTGGAAAAAACTGAAGACAACACAAATAAATGGAAAAATATGTCCTGTTCATGGATTGGAAGAATTAATATTGTTAAAATGTCCATACTGCCCCAAACACTTTACAGATTCAATGCAATCCCTATCAAAATATTGATGGCATTTTTCACAGAAAACAAATAATCCTAAAATGTGTATAGTACCACAAAAGACCCTGAATAGCTAAAACAATCTTGAGAAAGAAGAACAAAGCTGGAGGTATCATGCTCCCAGAATTCAAACTACACTACAAAGCTACAGTAATCAAAATGGTATGGTACTTATTGGCACAGAAACAGACACACAAATCAATGGAATAGAACAGAGAGCCCAGAAATAAACCCACACTTATATGGCCAACTATTTTATAGCAAAAAAGGGCAAGAATATATAATGAACAAATCTCTTCAATAACTGGGAATGGGAAAACTAGACAGAAACATGCAAAAGAATGAAACTGGACTACCTTTTTACATATAGAAATAAAGTCAAAACGCATTAAAGATTCAAACGTAAGATGTGAAACCATAAAACTCCTAGAAGAAAACACAGGCTGTAAAGCTCTTTGGCATTGGTCTCAGTAATCTTTTTTTTGGATGTCTCCTTAGGCAAGGACAATAAAAGCAAAAATAAATCAATGGGACTACCTCAAACTATAAAGCTTTTGCACAGCAAAGGAAACAATAAAACAAAAGGCAACATACTGAATGGGAAAAGATAGACACAAATGATATATCTGATAAGAGGTTAACATCCAAAGTATTTAAAGAACTCCTACAACTCAATAGCAAAAACTAACAAATACCAATCTGATTAAAAACTGAGCAGAAGGGCAGCCCGGGTGGCCCAGCGGTTTAGCGCCACCTTCAGCCTGGGGTGTGATCCTGGAGACCCGGGATCGAGTCCCATGTCGGGCTTTCTGCATGGAGCCTGCTTCTCCCTCTGCCTGTGTCTCTGCCTCTCTCTGTGTGTGTCTATCATAAATAAATAAAATATTAAAAAAAAAGAACTGAGCAGAAGACCTGAATAGACATTTTTCCAAAGATATACAAACGGCCAACAGGCACATGAAAAGATACTCAACATCATTAACCATTAGGGAAATGCAAATCAAAACTATGAGATAGCACCTTACACTTAGAACAGTTAAACTGAAAAAAAAAAAAAAAAAAAAAAGAACAGTTAAACTGGCTATTATCGAAAAGACAAGAAATAAGTGTTGGCAAGGGTATGGAGAAAAGGGAACTCAAGTGCACTGTCGGTGGAAATGTAAATTGGTGCAATCACCATGAAAACCAGTATGGAGGTTCCTCAAGAAATTAAAACTAAAACTACTATATGATCCAGCAATTCTACCTCTAGGTATTTATCTGAAGAATATTAAAACACTGAGGCACCTGGTAGTTCAGTCAGTTAAGTGTCCAACTCTTGATCTCAGCACAGGTCTTGATCTCAGGGTTGTGGGTTCAAGATCTACACTGGGCTTCACATCCAGTGTGGAGCCTACTTAAAAAAAAAAAAAATGGGGCACCTGGGTGGCTCAGTTGGTTAAGCATCTGCTTTTGGCTCAGGTCATGATCCAAGGTCCTAAGATCAAGCCCTGCTTGGGGCTTGGGCTCCCTGGGAATCTGCTTTTCTCTTTTCTCTGCCCCCCCGCCACTTGAGCTCTCTCACTTGCTCTCTCTCTCAAATAAATAAAAATGAAAACACTAATTTGAAAAGACATATGCACCCTTATGTTTACTGCAGTATTATTTACAATAGCCAAGATTTGGAAACAACATAAATGTTCCACACAAAGGAGTATAATTCAGCCATAAAAAAGAATGGAATCTTGCCATGTGTGATAACATGAATGGACCTACAGGGTATTGTGCTAAGTGAACTATGCCAGACAGAGGAAGACAGATATCATATAATTTCACTTACACGTGGAATCTAAAAAGCAAACAGTCTAACAAACAAAACAGAGGGCAACCCTCCAGGGTCCCCTCCCTCTTTGCGAGATTTGTACTATCACCCAATAGTTTACTTTGCTGCCCACCAAAAAAATACAAATAAAAACAAACAAAAAAACAAAACAGAAAGGGATTCATAGATACAAAAAACAAACTGATGATTGCCAGAGGGGCGGGGGTGGGAGGTAGACGAAGTAGGTGAAGGAGATTAAGAGGCACAAACAGGGATCCCTGGGTGGTGCAGCGGTTTGGCGCCTGCCTTTGGCCCGGGGCGCGATCCTGGAGACCCGGGATCGAATCCCATGTCGGGCTCCCTGCATGGAGCCTGCTTCTCCCTCTGCCTGTGTCTCTGCCTCTCTGTCTCTCTCTGTGTGACTATCATGAATAAATAAATAAAATCTTTAAAAAAAAAAAAAAAAGAGGCACAAACATCCAGTTATAAAATAAACAAGATGCAAATATGTATCATGTATTGCATAGGGAATATAGTCAATAATATTATAATATTTGCATGGTGCCAGATGGTAACTAGACTTACTATGGTGACTATTTTATAAGGTATGTATTAAATCACTTTGTTGTACACTTGAAACTAACACAATATTGCATGTCAATTATCATTTTTTAAAAAAATCAATCATACTCCTACACACTTGCAATGAACCCAGAAATCCAAAAGTCCATATAAGAGTCCTAGAAATAGGGGCACCCAGTCAGCTGTCTGCTTTCAGCTCAAGTTGTGATCCCAGGGTCCTGGGATGGAGCCCTGAATCCAGCTCTCTGCTCAGTGGACAGCCTGCTTCTCCCCCTGCTTGTGTGCATGTGCTCTGTCAAAAGGGTAAATAAAATCTTAAAAAAAAAAAAAGACAGTCCTAAAAGAAGATGATAGAGACATAGAAAGAAACATAGTAGAAAATTTCCAAAGGACATTTCAGCAATTAGGGACCTCCAGGAATTAAGGAAAGAAGACAAATACCTAGCTAGATCTTGGTGATATGTCTGAACTCCAAAGAATAAAGAAAATCCTTATGTCTTTCAGAGAGTTAAAAAAAAAAAAAACAGATTAATTACTTACAAAGTACCCTGAATCCAATTAACTTCATTACTCGTAATATTGAAACATGGAGCAGTGACTTCAAAATTCCAAGGATTCTACACTCAATCAAGCTATCAATCAAGAGTGAGGGCATGGGAACTCTTGTACACCACTGTTGGGAACATCAAATAGCATAGCCACTGTGGAAAACAGTATGGTGGTTCCTTAAAAAATTAAAAATAATATTAGCACATGATCCAGCAATTCTACTTCTGGGTATATATAACCTAAAACACTGAAAGCAGGGACATGAACAGATACTTTTACATCCGTATTTATAGCAGCACATTCACATAGCCAAAAGGTGAAAGCTACAGATGAACAGATCATCAACAGATAAATGGATAAACAAAATGTGCTACAGACACACCTTATGGATACTGCAGGTTCAGTTTCAGAACACTGCAATAAAGCACATAACAGTGTTTTTTGGTTTCCAAGAGCAAATAAATTATGCTTCAGCTATACTATAGCCTATTAAGTGTGCAAGAGCATTACGTCTTTAAAAATGTACATACCTTAATTACAAAATTATTTTATTGCTAAAAAATGTTAACCATCAGCTAAGTTTTCAGCAAGTCATAATCACTGATCACATAGATCACCACAACAAATATAATAAAAATGAAAAAGTTTAAAATATCGCAATGGGACACAAAGACATGAAAGGAACAAATGCTGTTGGAAAAATGGTGCCAAGATTTGCTCTATGCAAGGTTGCCACAAACCTTCACTTTGTTAAAAAAAAAAAAAAAGCAGCATATCTAAAGCACAATAAAGTGATGTGCAATACAACAAGGTATACCTGTATCTACATACAATGGAATGTTATTCAGTCTTGAAAGGTATGGAAATTAACATAACCAACAACATGGATGAATGAGATAAGCCAGTCACAAGAGAAAAACTATTGGATGATTCCACTCATGACCTACTGAGGGTAGTCAGATGCATAGAGACAAAAAGTAGAACAGTGGTTGCCAGGGGATGGGGGCCAAGGGGAGAGTGGAGCATTATTTACAAAGTTTCATTTTTGCAAGATGAAAAAAGTTATGGAGATAGTGGCGATGGCTGTACAATATGTGTGAATATACTTTATGCCACTGAACTGTCCATTTTAAAAATGGTTAAAATAGTAAATTTTATTATTTTTTATTTAAAAAAATATATTTTATTTATTCATGAGAGACACACCGAGAGAGAGAGAGAGAGAGGGAGAGAGAGAGAGGGGCAGAGACACAGGCAGAGGGAGAAGCAGGCTCCATGCAGGGAGCTGGACGTGGGACCCGATCCCCGGTCTCCAGGATCAGGCCCTGGGCCGAAGGCGGTGCTAAACCACTGAGCCACCCAGGCTGCCCAATAGTAAATTTTGTATTATGTATATTTTATGGTGAAAAGTATATAGGTAATAAACATAATAAACAAATAAATAAGTGAGTGAGAGCACTGCGCAGCCACTTCGGTAGTTCCTCAAAATGTCAAAGACAGGGGCAGCCCAGGTGGCTCAGCGGTTTAGCACCATCTTCAGTCCAGGGCCTGATCCTGAAGACGGGGGATCGGGTCCCACGTCCGGCTCCCTGCATGAAGCCTGCATCTCCCTCTGCCTGTGTCTCTGCCTCTCTCTCTCTCTCTCTCTCTGTGTCTCTGATGAATAAATAAATAAAATCTTGAAAAAAAAAGAAGTCAAACAGAGTTATTATCACATGACCCGGCAATCCCACCCCTAGGTATATTCCCGAAAAAACTTAAAGCTTATGTCCAAACAAAAGCCTGTAAATGAATGTTCACAGTAGCCAAAAAATGAAAGCAACCCAAATGCTGAATGCATAAACAAAACATAGTATTTTCCATCAAGTAAAATGTTATTCAGCCACAAAAAGGAATAAAGTACCATTACATGCTACTTAGTAAGTACCCAGATGAACCTTGACAACGTTATGCTGAGTGAAAGCAGACAGACACAAAAGGCCACACGTTGTATGATTCCATTTATATGAAATGTCCGAAATAAATAAATCCATAGAGAAGGACAGATTGGTGGCAGCCAGGTGATGGCTGGGGTAGAGGGTGGTACTGGGACTAACTACTAATAGGTACAGCGTTTGTTTGGGGGGTGATGGGAATGTTTTGGCATTAGCAATGCTGCTACATGGTAAGTATACTAAAAACCACTGAAGTTGTACACTTTAAAGTAGTGAATTTTATGTTTTGTGAAGTCTGTCTCAATTTTAAAATGCTAGAGAAAGACACAGAATGTAACATAAAATAAACCGCTCACATTCTGCCTCGTGGCTCAGTGACTGGAAAGCCTGTCCCCACCCATGCCCTCCTGCCCTGTAAGGCAGCCTGTCTGTCTCCTCCACCTCTGCTTTCCTTGGCCCTCTCTGTCTGCACATCAGCCCTTCATTGTCTCCACAACTTCCCACTTTCTGAGTCTTGGGCAAGGCCTGCCTCTGCCTCACTAGATCCACCCCTTTCCTGGCGCGTTTCCACTTCCTACACAGACCTACCCAGGACCGTCTGGAGGCTGAGACACCAGCCCCAAGAGTCACCCCACACGAACTGCCCAATGACCAGGACTGCAGTTACAGGCGTGTATCAGCTGAGGGATTTGGTTTCACGGAGGAACTTAATTATAGCTCAGGAGTGGAGGAAGGGAGAGTAGTAGTGCAAGCTCAAGGGGACGCACAGGAAGCTACCCTGCTCTGTGGCCCAGACTGTATCTGCCAGATTGCACCAGGACTGGGATCTACAGAAAAACCAGTATGGACCAGTCAGGCCCACAGGGACACACACACAACTTATGGAAATCATTCTGTTCATGATCATGAATTCCTGGCCCGCCACGCAACACCAGCCTGTGTGTAGACCAGAGTGGTCTAGAAAAAAGCTAAGATGCCAAGTCTCACTCACCCTCAAGGCTCACCTACTGCCAGGGATCCCATTTTACTTTGTAAGAAATAAAGGGGAGGCAAAGCTTATTCCTCCCAGAATACTCCATCTCCCTGGCTCTGAGCTATTTTTCTAGAATGGAATCTGAGCTGTTGATGATGCTGGGCACGACATATTCCCTTTGCCTGACTACTATGCTCAGATCCCTGCCTACCGCCCAGGTGCCATGGAGCAGCTGCTAGCACACAGGTGTCCTCAGGGCTAGGCCTACCAGACCTGTCAAACCACTTGGCCTGGGTACTGCCAGCTGGGGAAAGCAGACTAGGTGCAAGTTCATGAAAGGAGCAGGCCTTAGATGGAAGAGCATGTCCCATTGAGACATATTTCCTTCTCCTTATTTCTGACTCATATCTGGACTCCTTATTCTCTAGGCTTTTGCCTGGTCATCCTGCTTGCCCTCTCAGCAAGGAGTCCCCACTGCCATTTGAAGCCTACCCTGACCCCCCCAACCTATTATCTAATTCCTTCTGCTTGTTTCAGGACTGAGCCAGGGATCCAGGTCCTTCTGTCCATCATGCTTCCCAAGACTCCCCTACCACCCACCACCCCAGCCCAGAAGCATGATCCTTCTCATCTCCTTTGTGTACCTTCTTTTCTGGCATCATGAGAGGTTTCTCCCTAAAAGCCATGAAAAGAAACCTTCAGACTGGAGGTGGTATCCTTTCTGGGTTTTGTACAGAAAAAAAAAAAAAAAAAAAGGCAGAGAGGTGGGGAGGGAGAGGAGACGGGGGGGGGGGGAGGGAGGGAGGCAGGGAGAAACAGGCACCCCCCCTTTTTTTTTGCCCTGTACCCTTTAAACAATGACAGCAATGAACAGTCATACACTCCTTCCCAAATTCCTCTCTTTGGGCAAGATGCCTTTCCTTGCTCACTCACAAAGGGTAGGGGAGATTAGAAAGCAGAGACAGAAGAAACCACCCGAAAAATAGGGTAAGGCAAGTCACAAAACTGAATGTTAAGTAATATCCCACTTTTGAAAGAAAACCAAATAAGTACACACATAGTAAAACCTGAAAGAACACAGACTAAACTAAAACTTATAGCAGTCACTTACGGATGGTGTGACTATGTATGTATGACTTTTAGTTCCTTCTCAGTGCTCAGCTGTATTTTCTTTTTCTTTCTTTTTTTAAAGCTGTCTCCTTGGGGTTTCTTTCTTTTTTAAAAAAAATATTTTTTTTATTTACTTGACAGAGAGAGCAAGCACAAGTTGGGGGCAGAAGGAGGAGAAGCAGGTTCTCTGTTGAGCAGAGAGCCCAACATGGGGCTTGATCCCAGGACCGCAGGATCATGACCTGAGCTGAAGGCAGATGCACAACCGACCAAGCCATCCCTGTATTTTCTTTTTTTATTGAAGTATAACTGACATACAACATTAGTTTCAGGTGTACAACATAATGATTCGACATTTGTATCCACTGCAAAACAATCTCCACAATAAGTCTAGTTGCCATCTGTCACCATACAAAGTTACAAATATTTTTTTCCTCTGGTGATGAGAACTTTTAAGATTCACTTCCTTACCAACTTTCAAATTTGTCATACATTATTGACTATACTGCAAGCTATCCATACTATTCCCATGACGTAAGTATTTTCTAATTGTCTCTTATGAATAAGCACTGTTTATATGATTAAGACATTTTAAGATAAATTAAAAACCACACACATGGAAACACTTGTGCCCAAGTGCTAGCTCCAACCCTAAGAAAGATGGTCTCCCAAATACCCATAATACCAGTCACTGGTGAGATCTGATTAATTTCTAAGCCCCAAGTACAAGTTTCCAAAGAAGTCTTTCACTGTTACTAGCTAAACAGCACATGCCAGTGGCAAGCCTGTACTTCAAAACCTTGGGCTCAAGCACTCAGAACCACCAGGTAGTGTCTGCACCCATGGAACACAGGCCCCAACCCCTCTAACGCTCACAACCCAAAGCCAGAGCCTCACAAAGGTGCAAAAGCAAAAAGTGGGTCGGGGACTACTGACATCCTCGGGCTAAAAGACTCCTCATTCCACCTGGCTGCCTCTTCCCAAGGCCCAGGTAAGGGCTGGAGGGGGTGGACTATGGGCAGCTGCCATGGGAATTACTCTATGGGGTCCTGCAGGCAATCGCTGACTGGAGTCAACACCCACTCCAGCCAATATTCAGATGGAAACAGGGCAACCAACAGTCTTGAAGTTTTATTCAGTCCAACCAGTATTTACTGGCATCTACCCTGTGGTTCGAGGTGGCGAGATATGCTAACAATAAAACAACACCTAATAAGTGCCACAGTGCCTTTTCACCTATGAGCCCTTTTAATCCTCAAGTCATCCCTGAGGGGTAGGGTCTATAGTTATCTCCCCCACATTACAGATGAGGAAGCCATCAAGGTATAAAGTGACTTGCCCAAAGCTACTAGCAGAGCCAGAACCTAGTCACATGTATCCTGGCTCTTAACCAGTACTCCATATTCCCTCAAAGTTCTTATCCTCAAAAACAGCCAGTGAGCTAAAAATATAAAGAGTGCCACATGCTACTTCCTGTTCTGCTCTGGGGTAGAACTCATTCCTTTCTGAGAAGCCAAAGAAACAAGGAGTGCAACTGTCCTTCTGTCCATATCCCCTGGGCCTGCTACTGACCCGAGGCAGGGGGGCATCAAGGCAAACAGGTGAGCACAGTCCCCAGAGCCCAGCCAAGGGCACTGCTAAGATGCCACCTAGGCCTGCCTCTGCCTCTTCTGATTCCCAATGCCTTCCCTGCACCCCAACCCCTGCCTCCAGCTAGGAAGTGGGAGCAAAAATAAAAATAGCTCTCTAAAAATAAACCAGGGATGCCAAGGTACAAGAAAGGGGGAAAATATAAGGCCACTGCTGGTCAGAGCCCAGTGTCCTGCTGGACTAGGTAGGGCCCATGTTGCTGAGCAGGACAGGTACCCAGAGCCCTGATTCCCCTCAGCCTCTGCTCATGGCCTGAAGACACACACATGCACACATTGGTAAGTTCCTGCAAAGCCCAGGCTAAGGTGACAGGAGCCAGAGAAGCAGTCCTTGAACAGAGAAGCATGGGGGTGGGTGGGGGGGTGCTGTGGTCCAAAGGGCCTAACCCTTCACTCTGTCATTTATCAGGTACGTGACCCGAGTAGGCCACTTAACCTCTGTGATCCTACACCCCCTCATCTGTTAAGTGGGTATACCAACCCCTGCCTCTCACAGGCTAGCGTAAAGGACAGTGAGCTCATTCACAGCAGGATGTCTGGCCCAAGGGAGAAGCTGAATAAAGGCAATCTCCCTTCCTTTCTTCTCTCCATCTGTGCACATCTCGGCCACCTTCTCTTCCTTCTCTCCTTTCACCACACTGAAAACACTGATTAACTACTTGGATCAGAGATTAGCTTTTTCCTCTAAGTCCCTTCCACTCTACATGCCTTGCCCACCAGTTGGCTGGTTGTCTCTTCTGGTTCTAGCAGGGCTGCTCACTACCTTGAAGCAGATTCAGGGAGACACTAAGTACAGCCATTCTCAGGACCTCCTCTTCCCACTGACCTGGGACAAGATGCTGCAAGGGGCTCCAAAATCTGCCAACGTTTGGTTCTGCTCAGTGACCAAGACATTCTGCTGTGCTCGAAAGCAGAGAGTGTTCTTGGAAGCCAACACCAGTCTGGCCAGTCAAGCAGGTACTTTCCAAACTGGAAGAATGAGATTCAACCAGCCATCCTCCCTAGAAAGGCCCTGCTGTGTGGTATAATCAAGGACACAGCTTTACACAACTCTGCCACTTACGAATTGTGCAGCTTTTAGGCAGCTTTCCTAGCCAATCTGAGCCTCAGCATCTTCATCTGTAAAAGGAGGATGATGATTCCTACCTCTCAGGGTTGTGTGGATTAAGCAAGGTGATGCATATGAAGTAATCAGCACGGTGCATTCAGCCCACATGAGAGCTACAGCTTACTTGCCTCCTGGGCAGCTATGGACTTCTGCTTGGAACGGGAGGGGGATTAGACACAGCTGAGCTCAGCTCTCAAAAGAACTCACAATCTGAACCTAGAATGGAGGAAATAACTCCACCATCATATACCACAGTAGGGGCTGAGCCAGAAGGAGGAGAAAGGAGCCTTACTAGACTCCCAGTGGAGGAAGTGGAGAGAAGGAGGCATATGGGAAAAACCGCCAAAACTGAAAACCTCAGTTGTCTCCACGAAGCTTCAACCAAAGAGAAGAGTAACAACCAGGAAAGGGTTTTCTTCTACAGATGTCTGACTGCTGCCCCAGACAGGACTCTGGTGTAGGTTAGTGCCAGGGCTACTCTTGGCAGCAAGCCACCTTAGGCTGGCCAGCCAGACACTGTTCTGTTTAACAAGTGCTCGGAGAGTACCTCTGCACCAGGCACTTATCTATCAAGAAGCAAGTTTCGGGAGCGGGGGTGGGGGGGATGATCTTTGATCATGGCTAATGAACACCCATAGGGACGGAGAACATGACTGTGCATTGTAAGCTGCCCCTTTGCGACTGAACAAGGTCTCTGACTCATGGAGAACATCAGATGGATGGACCAGTTCTTTCTCATGATGGAAGCAGAAGGCAGAAAGGAGGGCAAGGTTCAGGCTGCAGCAGTCCAGAGAGAGAAAGCAGAGTAAGGGCAGAAGCCCTGGGAGCGCTGGAACCAGCTCATGAGAGGTATTCCTGGTTGTCTGCAATGTGCCCAGGGTGGGGGTACAAAAGTGAATCAAAGACAGATGGTCTGGGACACCTGGGTGGCTTAGCGGTTGAGCATCTGCCTTTGGCTCAGGATGTGATCCCAAGATCTGGGATCGAGTTGCGCATCGGACTCCCTGCAGGGAGCCTACTTCTCCCTCTGCCCTGCCCATGTTTCTGCCACTATCTCTGTGTCTCTCATGAATAAATAAATCTTTAAAAAAAAAAAAAAAAAACAGATGGTCTTGGGGCACCTGGGTGGCTCAGTCAGTTAAGCATCTGCCTTTGGCTCAGGTCATGATCTCAGTGTCCTGGAATCAAGCCTTACATCTGGCTCCCTGCTCATCAGGCAACCTGCTTCTCCTTCTCCCTCTGCCCCCCACCCCCACCCGACTCATGCTCCCTCTCCTCAGATAAATAAATAAAATCTTTTTAAAAACAAAAACAAAACAATACGGATGGTACTGGTAGTATGTGAGAAGACAAGGCTACAGTGCTTGCAGGGGAAAGAGACAGGCCTTAGCTTGCAGGGGAAAGAGACAGGCCTTAGCCTGAGTCAAGAATGCCTTATGTCTTCTGGGTCAAGAATGGGCTAAAAAATGGATAAAATATTTTTCTGCAAGGTGACACGCTGTGAGGATATGAAAGGCAAATTGTAAATAGACGTTATAAATACACGGGGGCGTTAAGATGCCAAAAATAGAAATGTCACAGAAATCGTGCACTGTAATAGAATCTAAACAAAATTGGAAAAATACAATTTCGACTGGATGTATTTGGCAGTTTGAGAATTTATTCACCTAGTGATTTTCACTTAGGAGATAGAAATTATTATTGGTCCATTTGTTTATTACTAAATAGTAATCAATTAGATGCCATTATTTAAAGCAGGTTCTGAGAAGAGTCACCTAGGACTATAAAATCAGGGACACAGGCATGGAGGATTTAATCTATGGACACAATTTCTAACTGACCCCTAGATGACAGTGAAGCTTACCATCAACTACTGACAGACTGTCATTCTGGAAAGTTGCCAAAGCACCAGAACTGTCATGAGGTCATTATCCAGGAAGAGTGTGACTTTTCAGGCTGGCTTACTTGACCTTTGGGGATCTGATTCTTAGAAACCCAAGCAACACCATGAGGACCTGGAGGAGGCAGAGTCTTGAGGTTTGAGGCAGCCACTCCCAGGAATGGAAGAGTCAGGGGTTCTGAGACATGGCAGACGCAGGCCTGTGGGTGCTGAGAATCTAAGTGATAACCAGAAATACACAGTGGCAGCACATGCACTTATGTGTTTTGCTCTCTTCTGGCAGTCCTCAGACACCTGGTTGGGCAGCTGGGGAGATGGCAGGCCTCCTAGGAGGAAGGGCAGGGAAGTAAGGGGGCTGTTAAGAAAGAATTTCAGGTGGGCAACTGTAGGAGCCCCTCTAAGTAGCCCAGGAAGAGCAGAATGAAAAGAAGTAGCAGGCATGGGGGCCTGGAGGGTGACTGAAGTGAGGACCCCCAAGAACCACCCCAGAACTGCCTGCGGAGAGCAGAGCAGCCAACCTGCCACTGGCTACATAATTTTGGCTCTCTTCTCATTCCATCTCTTCCACTCTCATACATGCCATTAGCTACATAATTCTGGCTCTCTTCTCATTCCATTTCTAGGAACGTGGCTCCATATCAGCACTAACAGTGGAGCTGCTTTTATTATTCAGAAAGAAGGAGTTGCTTTTTTCCTCCTCTTCTAATATTTTCACTGGACTATATTTACCTACTGATGTGCCCTAGGTATGACATGATGCACATTCTACAGAAAGGAACTGAGGAACACAGGCATGAAGCCTGAGAGGCAGTGTGAAGAGGGGGAAAGGAGGGAAGAGGCTAAAGGTCAGGTGAAGTAAGAGATTTTACAGTACTTCACGGTCCAGAGTGATCAGGCCCAGTCACATCTCCGACCTCCCTTCCCCTCCCTTAACTCTAGCCACAGTGGCTTCCTGACTAGTCCTCAACACACCAGCCATGTTCCTACCTCAGGGCCTTTGCATTTACTTTCCCTCTGCTGATAAGGTTCTTCCCACACATGGCTCATTCTTCTCTTGAGCTTAAAATATTACCTTCTCAGTGAGGCCTTCCTTAAGCCCTCCATTTAAAAGTGCCACTACTGCTTTCTTGCTTTATTTTTTTTTTTAAGATTTTATTTATTTACTTGAGAGAGGGAGCATGTGTGCATGTGCACGTGCGAGCAGGGGAAGGCGGGAGAAAGAAGGAAAGAATCTGAAGCAGACTCCACATGGAGTGTAGATTCTGACACAATCTCACAAACCTGAGACTATGACCTGAGCTGAAACCAAAAGTCAGCCACTTAACCAATGAGCCATCCTGGTGCCCTCTGCTTTATTTTTTGATATAGCATTTACCACCACCTGACATGCTAGCTACGTAATTCTGGCTCTCTTCTCTTTCTCCACCACAACCACCATAAGAACACGAGACTTTTTTTATCTGCTTTGTTCACTTCCTCACCCCCAATGCCTAGCATATAGGAGGAACCCAGTAACCGCATGAGTGGGAGAAAGACGGAAGTGGAGTCAGATTTAAACTAATCCTGGATCCTCAACAGTCTGAAAGAAACCCCTTCTTACTGATCTGATTCTGAAGGTGTGGGGTAACTTCCAAAAGCAAGAATCAGACACTACCTGAGGCCTTCTCTTTTATCCCCAAAAACTCCTTAAAAGGTTTCTCCAAAGAGTGTATTGCTTCAAATTTTAATCTGGGTAAAGGTAATCTGCTTACAAATTTTACTTGTAAAAGCAAGACATGGCAAACCCAACCATTCCAGGACACTGATTTGTCTTGGACACCGTGCCTCTGTTGCATAGGATCTTAAACTGCCATAAAAGAGGTGCTCTATGACTGCCTTGAAATAAGAATGAGACCTAGCCGAGTCACCGCCTGGGCCTGGAGGCAAATGAGCCCTGGGGCAGTCTTCTGCTGTCACTGTTACAAATTACTACAAGCTTAACACTTAAAACATATTTATTCTCCTAAGAGTTCTGGAGGTCAAAGTTCAAAATTGGTTTTACTCCAAAATCAAGGTACTGGCAAGGCTATACTTCCTCCCAGAGGCTCCAGAGGAGTATTTGCTTGCTTGCCTTTTCCAGCTTCTAGAACTGTGTTCCTTGTGCTCCCTGGCCTCTTCCTTCATCTTCAGAGCCAATGGGGTAGCTCTGGCTGCAGCAGTCACATTTGTCTTCTATATCAAATCTCCCTTTGCCTCCCTCTTAACAGGACACTCGTGACTGCACTTAGGGCCCACTCGGATAATCCTGGATAATCTCTGCGTCTCGAGATCCTTAAATTAATCGCATCTACAAAGTCCATTTTGCCTTATAAGGTAGCATCCACAGGTCCCAGGGGTTACGGCCGGGATAGCTTCAGGGGCTATTACCCAGTCTACCACCACAGTAGACAGAGTCCAAGACTGTGGAAGAGTTCATATCTTTGGTCCACGTGAAAGAAGGGTCAGAGCAGGAATCTTGGCAGTGTCCTGGGCCAGGGTCTTTCTTTTGCTATCACTGCTTGCTATTATCTAAAGGGTGGAGAATTCATTTCATTAATTCCCAAAAGCATTCTAGCCTTTGGAGGGCCTCCTTAGAGGAGAAGGGTAGTCTCCAACCTGGAGCTTCCAATGGACCACACAGGAGTTCATCCCAAGAAGCAAGTGCTGAGGGCCAGGGGGAATTTACCAGGATCTCTGGACTGTCCTGAAGGCTTTTGCAGAAGGGGAAGCTGGAAAGAAATGGTCTGCCATCAGACAAACAAGCTCATGACCAGGGATGGCAGGTAAGCCTCCTCTTAGGAGAGCTGCCATGGGTAGAGGGTTCTGAGAACCCATGTGGCTTTGGAGAGGAAGACTGCTGTGATCAGAGCACCAGATCAGCTGGTAACATCTGACACCAGGAACAGACACGTTAATAACAGTCTACCTGCTACGTATTACCAACTCCATTCTACACAGCACCTCTGGGAGTTACAGGAAGGTGGTTTTGGTCTAGACACTGAAATACTTGTAAAAGCAAGACATGGCAAACCCAACCATTCCAGGACACTGATTTGTCTTGGACACCGTGCCTCTGTTGCATAGAAATCATAAGGCTTCTTAGTTGCAACATGCTACCTCATTGTGAATTATTTCACTCCTCCCCAAAGTCCTCAAGAGCCCAGAGAGGTGACTGAGGAGAAAACATTTCCATTGTAAAAACTGCATGCTGGGGCGCCTGGGTGGCTCAGTGGCTGAGCATCTGCCTTCAGCTCAGGTCATGATCCCGGGGTCTGGGGATTGAGTCCCACATCGGGCTCCCCACAGGGAGTCTACTTCTCCCTCTGCCTGTGTTACTGAGGCCCACTCAATAACAAATTCCCCACCCCAAAACGTCTATAGGACTGGGGACAGTGCTATAGAAACCTGGTGCTAAAGGAAATCGAACTGGAGGTGAAGAAAGTAAAGTTCTCTTAAGACAACGTTGGAAACAAGAAGAATTGAGGAAAACACATCTTGTTTGCTTGTTTGGAAGAGGGGATGAGATAGGTAAAACTCTGGCGTCTGGCAAACTGAAGGACGGCTGTTTTTGAGGAGAGAGTGGTCCTGCAGACTGTGTGTGTAGGGTGGCTAAAGGCTGCCATTGGGAGAGCAGAGTTGGCCTGTACTTCCACTGGAGTAGTAGCCAAATGACTGTGTGCCTCTGAGGTTATAACTCCTGGATGAGGGAAGTGCCAAAATAATAAGACAAAGATCAAAGGGGTTATAGAAGATACAAAGTACAGAAATGAACTTAAGCATGAAGTGGTTTCCTCACAACACTGGGGAGCCTCTCCATTCATGATCCTCCTCGTGAGAGAACTCTTTCACAGGTGTGTCACCATGAGCTGTGAAGAATTCAGCAATGGTCTCCAGACAGCTGCTGGGATGACGACAAGGCTGTGGGAGGTAGGCTTTGAAGCCTGGACTTGGAAAAGGAAAAACAAGCGGCGTCAAGGTGCACTGCCCAGAACACCGACTGTGAAACAGAATCCGCAGACTCCCCATACTGAGGTTGGGCTCCCAGGGCCACAGCTGGTAAATTAGGGAAGGAACTGTCTCAGAAAGGCATTTCTTCCTGAGCTCCCCGCCTCAGAAGAGAGGGGATGAACAAGCACTGCCCAAGGTTTATTTTGATCATCAAGTCAGGACTCCACACATGAAAGCTGAGAGTCACCTCCAGGTGACTCTTGGTCTCCCAGGTCCCCACCCCCTCTCAAAAAAATAACAGCAAATCTACCCCAGCTCTTCTCATGGCCTCTTCACCAAGAGAAAAGCCAGAGACAGGATGAGGACAAGAGGTGCTGAATGCCAGAGGCCAGGCCCCCAGGGAAGCCAGCCCTCCCTCCAGCCAGCATCTCCCTGGAAGGTCAGCCTTGAGCAGTTCCTCCCATCTCGACCTCCTTCAAACTTCTTTTGCTGTTCTCTCCCCTTGACCCCCTTCTTCCTCCCTCTCCCTACCATTCCCGAATTTGTCCATCTTTCTTCCTCTCACTCTTCTCTTGCCTCCTAGTGGTCTACGAGGGCGAAACTGAAGAGTATCTGAAATACTGTCTGTGCAGTTATGTAAACCTTTAGCTTTCTTCTGCTTTTTCTTTTAACAAATTATGATTAGGAACACTAGAGTGGCTCAGTTGGTTAAGTATCTGACTCTTGGTTTCAACTCAGGGTCGTGATCTCGGTCTGGAGATCGAGCCCCGCATCAAGGCTCTGTGCTCAGTGGGGAGTCTGCTTGAGGTTCTCTCTCCCCCTCTGCCTCTGCCCCCTCCCCCCAGCTCACCTACGCTTAGAATAAATGAATAAAAAAATTTTAAATAAATAAAGAAGGATTAACCTCCTATTGGACCCAGACGATAAAGCCTAACTTAGTTGCCTTCTACTTTCTGTGAAGCTTTTTTTTAAGATTTTATTTTTTAAAGATTTTATTTATTTATTTATTCATGAGAGACATAGAGAGCAAGCAGAGATATAGGCAGAGGGATAAGCAGGCTCCTCGCAGGGAGCCTGATGTAGGACTTGATCCCAGGACCCCGGGATCATGCCCTGCGCTGAAGGCAGACGTTCGACCACTAAACCACCCAGGGGTCCCCACACTGTGAAGCTTTTGATCTCTCCTGGGTATCAGCATTCCTAAATAAGGGTGGAGAGGGGTTTCTCTAGTCCCGCTCTGGGTACTTAATCTGTGTGGCTGATAGATCAAAATCAATAATTTTAACAGCAACCAGAGGAACTCAGATTTAATATGATGAAGAATTTCCTTACATTCAGACTATGCAGTAGTCTCCTACCTAAACTCTCTACCTCCATTCTTCCTCTATTTAATCCACTTTTGTGCAATATTAACAATGATTTCTTACTCCAAAACCATCAGTGGTGGGGCGCCTGGGTTGCTCAGTCAGTTAAGTGTCTGCCTTTGGCTAGGATCATGGTCCCAGGGTCCTGGGATTGAGCCCCAAGTCAGGCTCCCTGCTCAGTGGGGGGCCTGCTTCTCCCTCTCCCTCCATCGCAGGCCAGGCTATCTCATATAAGGGATACTCAAAAGCAGTAGTAGCTGGTTTCCAAGGAGCTCTCTCTCCTTCCCAATGAACCATGCCTCTTGGTATTCATACCCTGTATAGTCCTCTGCATCTGAACTGGTTCTGTGACCAAGAAAAGACAAAGAAATTGACAGTGTCACTTCCCAGGCTAGGTTTTAGGAAACCTTGCCCTTCATTGCTTAGAACTCTCATTATACTCACTCTTGGGATGCTTCTGCTCAGAATCCAGCCATCATGCTGTCAGAAGCTCAAGGCACATGAAGAGGCCATATGTAGGTACTCTACTCAACAGCCAGTACCAAGAGCCAGCCATGTGAGTTAGCCAGTGTGGATGTCCAGCCCAGCTGAGCCTCCACATGATTCCTGCTCCAACCTCCATCTGACTAAAGCAATATACCTCAACTGAGAACTGCCCAGATGAGCCCAGTCAACCTAAAGAACCAGGAAAGATAATAAAGTTCCAATTTCACTTAAGAATGTCCTAGATGAGGGGCACCTGGGTGGCTCAGTAGGTTGGGCAGCTGGCCAAGATTTCAGCTCAGGTCATGGCCTCAGGATGGTGGAGTTGGCCCTGCATGCTCAGTGGGGAGTCAGAGCCAGCTTGAGGTATTCTCCCTCTCCTTGTGTGCTAAGATAAATAAATTAATCTTTTTTAAAAAATGTCCTAGATAAGATGATAAAAATTGACGTTATTAAATAATGACCTTGAAATATATGTCTTTTAAATACTCTTGTAACAAAATAAGAGTCATTGTCTGTCTCAGGAAAAATTTGAGATTGCGTTGCAAGCTAGTCTTTTTTTTTTTTTTTTTTTTCATGAAACAACACTTTTACTTGAAAGAAAAGAGTAACAAATTATAATTATTTAGGGATCCCTGGGTGGCGCAGCGGTTTAGCGCCTGCCTTTGGCCCAGGGCACGATCCTGGAGACCCGGGATCGAATCCCACGTCAGGCTCCCGGTGCATGGAGCCTGCTTCTCCCTCTGCCTGTGTCTCTGCCTCTCTCTCTCTCTCTGTGTGACTATCATAAATAAATAAAAATTAAAAAAAAAAATTATAATTATTTAGGTTTTGAGTATTTGACAGACTTTTTCTTAAAAATGGAGATTCAAGGATGCCTGGGTGGCTCAATGGTTGAATGGCTGCCTTTGGCTCAGGGTGTGATCCCGGGGTGCTGAGATTGAGTCCTGCATTGGGCTCCCCCACAGGGAACCTGCTGCTTCCTCTGCCTATGTCTCTGCCTATCTCTCTGTGTCTCTCATGAATAAATAAATAAAATCTTAAAAAAAAAAAAAAAAAAAAAACGGAGACTCCATTAAAAAAAAACCTAACAGTATGGGGGCATCTGGGCAGCTCAGTCAGTTATGCACCCTACTTGTGGTTTTGGCTCAGGTCATATCTTGGGGTCATGGGATTGAGCCCTGTGTCGGGCTCTATGCTCAGTGGGGAGTCTGCTTGAGGTTCTCTTTCCCTCTCCCTTTACCCCTCTCCCCACACATGCACAAGCATATGCTCTCACTCTCTCTCTGAAATAAATAAAATACTTAAACAAAAAAATCAAACAAAAACCCTGACAGTGTGTTACCAGTGATAAAAATCAAGCTTTCAAGAGAAAATCCAAATTATGGAAAACTTGTATCCCCACTCTGAGCTTGACAGCCTCCCAATACTTGAATGCTTTGCTGTTGAGGTCAGTAGTATTCCTATGACTTAATGATATTGTAAAATGAAATATGTTAACATTTAGCGGTTCTGATGACCAACTTAAAGTAAAAGATCTATGCAAAGTACAAGATGGACCAATGGATTTTAATGTCACAAAGTATGAAAACTTGTGGTAAGGTTTCAGACTCTACATTCCAACTAACCTTTAAGAAACTACCACTTGTTGGGGTACCTGGGTGGCTCAATGGTTGAGCATCTGCCTTTGGCTCAGGGCGTGATCCCGAGGTCCTGGGATCAAGTCCCACATTGGGCTCCCCGCGGAGAGCCTGCTCCCTCTGCCTTTGTCTCTGTTTCTCTGTGTGTCTCTTATGAATAAATAAAATCTTCAAAAAAAGAAAAAAAGAAAAAAAGAAAAAAGAAAAGAAAGAAACTACCACTTGCTGAGGGTTTGGTATAGTACCAAAGAATATCCACAATTATCTGCCAAAGCTATTAAAAGCTGTTACCCCTCTCTTTCTCAACTACCTATCTGTGTGAGGCCATATTTTCATCATAGCCTTCAAATACAACAACATACCTTAAGAGACTGAACATTGAAGCAGTTATGAGAATCCAACTGTCTTCTATTAAAGCAGACATTAAAAGATGGCCAAAAATGTGAAACAATGCCACTTCTCTCAACCTTATTTTGAAAAATAGCTATTTTTTCTTTAAAAAGGTCACTTGTGGTAAATGTACTGGGTTTATTATTACATGAAATGAATTAATAGGGCAGCCTGGGTGGCTTAGCAGTTTAGCACCACCTTCAGCCCAGGGCGTGATCCTGGAGACCCGGGATCGAGTCCTATGTTGGGCTCCCTGCATGGGGCCTGCTTCTCCCTCTGCCTGTGTCTCTGTCTCTGTCTCTCTCTGTGTGTCTCTCACGAATAAATAAATAAAATATTTTAAAAATAAATGAATGAATGAATAAATCAGTAACTTAAAATTCCTCAGAGCTTATTAGTTTCTACTATGGTAGACAAAAGTTCACGGGTCTCTAATGATTTTTAAAAGTGTCTTTTAAGAGAGGGGTTCTTGAGGTCAAGAAGCTTGAGAATTGCTGTTTACAACATTTTAAAGTTGCCTTCAAAATTAACTAACTTTCTAAAAAAAAATAAAATAAACCAACTTTCTTTCAAGGCCCCATCTGAAACCCAATTTCTTCAGGGACAAAGCCGATTCAAAGTGATGACCTGCTCCTCTAAATGAGCATCCCTGACCATATTCTCAGAACCCACTAGCTCTCTTAATATTTTCAAAATCTTTTTGTGCCTATGTCTTCTCTTCCCGGCTAGACTCCACATTTTGCGGGGCCGGGGAGGGGCACAGCCAAGGAACGTATCTGAAACATCTGTCACAGGACCTGACCCACAAAAGCGCCTCAGATGGGAAAGACTAAGATAACGACCTAACTACAGTCTTCTGAGATTAGCACTGAAAAATCTGATAAAGCTCTAGCCTCACCTTTGACAGTGGAAACTAAGAAAGAAGTTTCTTGCTAGGACCGGGAGCTTAAAGCTCAGGGATAAACTGGACAAGTGATGCCTGGACATGTACAGTTGCTGCCACTGTGGCCAGCTGCTGCTGGAGCAAAGGACACAGCAATTAACTCAGTAGTTCTCCTTGCTACGTTTATTCCCTCCCAGGGAACCTAGGGAGCCTCCCACACCCTCCTTCTTCCTCATTCACATTTCCTTCAAAGGAAAGGACTTGGTATGGGTTTGACAACAGGAGGGGCCCCTGCCTAAGGCCTTCCTGCAAGATCCACAAACGACCTGACCCCCCTAGACTGACAGCCATATGGGCTCAGCACCCTGTTAGGCAACAGGAAAACCCACAGGGTGTTAAAGGCAGAGAAAGGGAAGTGAAGCCCATAAACAGCTGCTGGAACCACTGAACTTCAGAGATTAAATCAGACAGGAGCGCATGTTTCCCCTGGCCCCCAGCAGCGACTTCACCATAGCCCAGCCTCCTAAATAGTTGAGACAATGAACATCGAATTCCCTGCAGCTCCCCTTCTGAGAGTTTATAAAATCTGCCAGGCATCCTGAGAACAAACAAACAGGGAAACAGTAATGAGAAGCCCAGAGCATTGTCAGACTCTGGTGAGGGCCTGCTACACCAGCAGAGATGGAAGGAAAAACCCTTGTGTGTTATGCCCAGATCTCATATATGCCAACAAACTATGGACCCATCAGACAGGGACTGAATCTGTTTTTTTCTATCACCATTTCCCATGTGTCTAGTATGTGCTTGGTACATAACAGACACTCAGAAATGTCTATTACATAAATGAAAGAGAATGACAGACACCATCTTTGTGGCCTGGTACCCATATGAACAGAGAAAAGTTTGTATATTGATTCATTCAACAAATATTTAGCATCTCCTCAGTGCTAGGCAGACCTAGACACAACAGGAAACAAAGCCAGTCAGTCTCTGCCCTTGTAGAATTTGTTTTAGCGGGTCTAAAGGTGAGAAATCTCAATGCTCCCCAAAAAACTACATAAGCCACAGACATTTAATAATTATTTAATTAAGAGCCTGCTATGTGTAAGCAATGAGTACCAAATGTTATGACAGGCACTTGGGATCTGGGAACTCAGCCCCAGTGAAATTATTTTATCTTTTAGGCCAGGATCCTAAATCTGGGATGTGTCAGTCAGTCGTCAGGGGTCTTTGTATAAGGAAACTGGGATTACCTCTTTGGTGCATCTGTCCTCATCTGTCAGTGAACAGAAGCCACTGCGTGAGTACCATGTGCATGCCCAAAACACCACGCAACACTGCAGAAGAGAAAGAAACCCAATATCTTTAGTTGAGGTGCCAGGGGCCAGAAAAGCAGCATTAATGTTGTAATTAAACACCAAAGCTCAGAAACTGCTCCTAAACTGGCTCTTTCTTTGTCCCTCACACATGCACACCCTGAGACAGGTTATTCTGAGCCTGAGTCAGCAAATATTTCCCAATCCTGGAAGTAGTCTGCTCATTTCCAAGTAAGCAGACACCGGCTTTGCTGCTTTTATCAGGGGGAGGCAGAAATTGCTGGCAAAGTGAAGAAGGACCTGGAGCCCAACATCCCCCCACAGGTGGCAGCTCATAAATGGAGATGCCCTGAGTCATGCTTGAGTCCTTGGCCAAAGCCTAATGGCCACAGGACTAGAGTCACACCCTAATCACCAGCCTCTGAGTTATGAAGGCCAGGAACCATCTGCCAAGAAGACCCACATGTCTGAAACCTGACACAAGGGGCCATCTCCTCCCTGCCAGGCTCAAACAAGTGTCCAGCTCACCTCTGACACAGTGAAACGCAGCTGCTGAAAATGGCTCCTCCCCTGGATCCAAAGGCACAGAAAAATACTAAAGGACATCAAACCATCTACAAGAAGCAGCCACTGTGCAATCTGGGGCAACATGGTACAGGCAAAGGCATCGCACACAGAACTTCTGACATAACACAAGCCAGAGCCTGGCAAGACAGACAAAGTCCATGGAAATGCTGCATAGGGAGGAAAAAAGAGAATGATCCCAGCATGGACAGTGCAGGGCAATCGGGAAACTCCTGGCACTTCCAGGTCCTACTAGGCCCTGGAGGAAAGCCCTGAAATTTAGCTTCCAGCCAGCAGGGAGCACCCTGGGAGGTAGGCCGCAGTGACACAAGACATACAGCTGAAGCCTTTAGAAGTGACAGGTCCAACTCTTCCTGAGACAGAGGAGCTGCACTGTCCCAGGACAGGCCAGGATCTGCAGGCCCTCGGGACAGCTTGCACAACAGCCAGAACAGCTGCACTCTCCAAAGCAGAGCTTACATGCTTCCCCGGCCAGCGTACAACACTGACTGGCCTCTGTCAAGCATTAGGGAAGAGATCTGAGGGACCATAGGTGGGGTAAGGGTCATTCTTTTTGAATGGGTAGAGGCCCATGCCAAAGGGGGACGAGTGGTGGACAAGCAAGAAGAAAGACAGCCAGACAAAAAAGATCAGTCCATTCAACTAAGGAGTTGATGGGCTACACTATCTGGAGAATAATGTCAGAGGCCTGCCTCCCCACACCTTTGACCCAAACTCTGCAAAAATCACTGGATGGGAACTTGGTAACTGATAACCCTGACCATCCACCAAGGCCACAGAGCGGACAAATTGCAAGAAGCTATCCAGCAGAGCTGGTGGTGCCCACGCTATTCTGTAAGGTCTGGGCTTGACCTCTGCTTAAGCCCTTCTCACCTGCTGCCTCGGTGGAGTGTAACCACTAATGGGTAAGTGAAGACAGAGGAGTAGCAAACTTCTCAAAAGAGTCAGGTAAAGTCCTTGGGAGTAGGGGTTGGACCAACTCACTGCCAAACACACAGCCTCAACTTCATCAGAACGACCCATTAAAACCCTAGAAGGGTGCTCTTCATAAGAACAAGGGACCCCTTTTGGTCCACTCTGCCCAAATCCTGCCCAAGTACTGTTTAGGAAGGGGCTGAGGAGAGGAGACTGGCTCAGCCATCCACAGTCCTATTCCTTTCACAGAAAAGGGTCAGTGCACAAGAGGATTCCAAAACGTAAAGTCTGGTCTAAGCTGGTTCACTTGGCTCTCCACCACAGCTCCTGAAGGGTGCCAATTCTGTGTCCAATTCTGGCTCAAAGACAGAGAGCAGGATCCTCAAAAGAGGAGACCTAGAAACCCGGAGCCAGGTGAAACAGCAGGCCTTCATTTCTTTCTTTTTTTTTTTCCAAAGATTTTATTTATTTGACAGAGCATACTTTATTTAAATTTATTTATTTATTTGACAGAGCACAAGCGTAAGACAGAGGGAAAAGGAGAAGTAGGATTCCCGCTGGGATCGTGACTGGAACTGAAGGCAGACGCTTAACTGACTGAGCCACCCAGGCTCCCCAAAAGGCCTTCATTTCTAAACGTGAGTGGGTCACACACTCAGAATCCTCCAAGATCAGACTGAGTAGAAACAGAGGATAATGTTATTTCCTAAAGATCTCTCCAGGGTACCAACGCCAAATAAAGGAGCTAAGATTGAAGGCATCTGAAAAGAACTTTCTGTCTGACTAGGTTAAACCCCCAGACATACCAGGAAGGCGGTGGGCTCTCTAGCCGCAGACAGGACATCCCTGTGACTGGAAGCCACTCAAATTCCTGACACCATCTAATGCAGTCCCACAACCTTCCCAGGCAGGTACCCACCTGACAGAGCAAAGGGACCAGAACTTAGGATCAGCCTCTTGGATCGATAGGAAATGAAGCTCTCAGGGAAAATGGAGGGAGAAGAATCTTCAAGAGAACCTGCTAAGTGACTGACATCAAAGGCCCTAACATTCAGTGGCTCAGAGATGCAGAGTGAAAATCAGAAGCTGGTTGTGACCAATAACAGATGGGGCAGATGCCTGCCAGCCCCAGGGCTATCGGGCTGGCAATCTATTTCAAAACTCAAGTAAGAAAAAAATGTCTTGGAGCCAGTACAGAAGAAAAGGGTAAGGCATTCTCTGGGGCACAACTTCTGAAGACTCCTCTTAGCTCTTGGGGACGGGGCTCAGAGTGGGAATGAGGGCAGAGATAATCTGGAGTATGATTGTATAACTGTGCTTGGTACATCCAGAGTGGAAAGACATAGAGCCCTGTTTCCTGGAAGGGGAAAAGAGTTGGACAAGGCCTCCAGTTACCCCTGGCACATACCCAACTCAGCGGCTGCTCTCTCCCCAAGGGTTCCTGGAAGTCAACAGACCCATAAAGGGGAAGTTTTAAAGCTGAGATCAGAAGAATGGTCTACAAATTGGACCTCACCCCTGATGCAACACCCAAGCACCCATACAGACATGCCTGCTGCTTACCTCGGACATTCAGCCCCTTACTTCAATCCCTGGCTGAACAGCCCCCACCCCAACCCAGCGGTGTCTCAACAGCAAGTCAAGGGAAAGCAAAGCAGCGTGTGGAGCTAACTCTTCTCCCAGAGTAGAAGTGAGGGGATGGAAGTTGGTGACAGGAATGCAGGGGGCAAGGCTCAATCACAAGGAAATGAGGGAGAAACAGGGCAAAAACAGGCCCGGGGGGGGGGGGGGGGGGGGGGGGGGGGGGGGGGGGGAAGCCAGGGTAGAAGGGGCTTAGGGAGATAGGGACTGCCGGCAAGGGGCTGAAAGAGCCTAATAACGCCGCGAAGATGACGAGGAGGACCCGTCACCCAGAGCGGGAGCCAGGGATGGGAAAAGAGAGCAATGACAGGGCAAGGCTGGGAGGAGAAGGCAGGAGATAAAGACGTGGACAGGGACAGAGACCCTGGGTAGAGCGGGCACCCATGGATCTGGAGACACCAGGGAAGGGACGGAGGAAGAGGTCAGAGGCAACAGGAGGGAACGGGAGAGGACCCCGAGCCCCAGACCCGGCTCTCAGGACACAGAAGGGGCAGGAGACGGAGCCACTAGGCCCAAGAGAGCGCACAGAGTCGCGTGGGGGAGGCCGCGCGCTTCGGGGTCCCTAAGCTCGGGGGCGCAGGGCCGGGGGGGCGCCAGGAGAGCCACACACCGCCGCGGACCGGCCCGGGCCCGGGTGCCGGGAAGCCGCAGCCGCAGCCGCAGCCGCAGCCGCAGCCGCAGCCGCAGCCGCGCGGCCCCCTGCCGCTCCCCCCGGCCCGCTCCCCCCGGCTCGCGCCCCGGCCCCGCGGGCCGCCTCAGCCCCGGCCCGCCGCCCCCTGCCGCCGCCTGCCCACCGTCTCCCCGCCCCGGACTGACCTGCCCCGGCCGCCTCCCGCGCCGCCGCCGCCGCGGTCCCGCAGGCTCCGCAGGCTCCTCCGAAGCCTGCCAAAACTTTTCCCATTAATCCCCAGCTCCGCGGCCGCCGCGGCGTCACACGCTGCGCGGCTCGGCCCCGCCCCCACCCCCTGACGTCACCGCGCAGCTCGGGCCTCCCGCGGCTCCTGTCCACGCCCCCTTCCGCCCCGGCTGGCGCCAATCACCGCGCGTCCTGATTCTGGACTCCGCCCACCGCACGCTACCCAGCGCCCGCCTGCAGCGCCCTCTGGTGCGGGAGGCGGGCGCGGCGGCCGAGGCGGGCGCGGGAGTGGGGATGTTCCAGGGCCGGTAAAACAAGCCTGGCAAGTATCACGAAAGGGAGTTTAAAGCTGGAAGAGAATTTAGAGGTCGTCTAATACAGCCTCCACGCCCTTCCAGGGAAGAAACAGTCCCAGAGGGACGCCTGGGTGGCTCAGTGGTTGAGCGTCTGGCTCTGGCTCAGGTCGGATCCCCGGTGGAGGGATCAAGTCCCACGCTGGGGATCCTGCGAGGAGCCTGCTCCTCCCTCGATGTCTCTGCCCCTTTCTGTGTGTGTCTCATGAATAAGGAAAGGAAAGGAGAGGAGAGTGATGGAGGTGGAGGGTTATGTGGAAGTGGAGGGATGGGAGGGGAGGGTATGGGATGGGTAGGGTTCGTTGAGTCTCACCTCCCGCACCCCCCTCCATATACACTCCCGCGCCTCCACATCCAATCCCATCACCTACACTCCCTACCCGAACGAAAGTCCCTCCCCATCCTCCCCCCCTCCCTCCCCTCCCTCCCTCCTCTCCCTCCCTCCCCCACTCCCCAAAAAAAAAAAGAAGAAAAGAAGAAAAGAAAAAAAAGAAAAAGAGTCCCAGAGAAGGTGAGCAACTTGCAGTGAGAAGCAAAGCCGGAGCCTCCAGATTCCTCTGGAGGAGTCAATGCTGCCCATAATTTTAATGAATTGCCTTTCCTCCCTGGACAGGCTTCTATAACTAGAAATTTATGGTCATGGAGTTTTTACCTCTCTTCCTATGTCCTTATGTTATATTATTGTCCACCTAAATGGGGAGCATCCTCCTTACTGCTGCAGCAAATTCTGTTCCTGCTTCTTAACCCAGTTTTTCAAGACTTGGAAGGGACTTGTTCTCCCAACCTGTCCCTTCAGATATACCATAAAAAGATATCTAGCAGCTGGTAGGTGGTACGGAAGAAGTTGGGTTTGTCATCTGGCAGAGGAACAAAACTTGACTCTCAGGTATATGAGCAATGGCTGACTCCCTTCTCAATACCGTCTTTAAAACTAGGATTACCTCTTCCCTCTGGAATACATTCCTCAAGCCACACCTCAGATGTCTGGATGATAGAACCATGAGTGATTTTTCTTTTCCTGCTTCTCTCTCTCTTTTTTTTTAATTTTTGAAATAAGTGTGCATTATTTTTGTGATTTAGACATCAACCTCCTTGTCCTTTGAGACTGAAGTAAGAATGAATTGTAGAGGTCAAAGCCTTCCCTAAGATTCCTGCAAATTTCTGGGAACTGATATTCTTCTAAATCTCACCGGCTCCAGGCTCTTGTTTTTGCCAGGCTGTTGTGGTGGCACAGTTCAAAAATGTAGAGATGAAACAGCCCTTCCTGAGGACTGCCCACATGTCTTCCCACACAAAGCATTCATGGTCAGAGAAGACATTATGATGCCTTGAGCCCTGGAGCAGGGTCACATGATGATGCATTGCAAACAGTTTAGACTCACACACCAGACATTCTTTAGAGTCTTTTCTGAACAATCCATTTGAGGTTTTCTAACTGGCCCTTCACCTCTGAGGGTCTTGCCTTCTCCTGAATCACTACCTCTCCTGCCTGCCTCATCATTCTCTCCTCTACCCCACCCTCTCTGGAGAAAAACAAATTCTTCCTGATTTCCAGGCAGACAGACAACTTAACCTTATCTCTTCATTGCTAGGGGTCCTGCCAACACTCATGCCCTGAACATCTTACTTTCTACTCCTAAGAGATTTATTTCTCCTAATAAAAGCAGCTCTCTTCCTAAAAGAAATTGGCAAATACTGTCAAGAAATTACATTTTCCATCTCATTTCATTTTTATTTTTTTAAAAAGATTTTATTTATTCATGAGAGACACAGAGAGAGGCAGAGACACAGGCAGAGGGAGAAGCAGGCTCCATGCAGGCAGCCCGATGTGGGACTCGATCCCGGGTCTCCAGGATCACGCCCTGGGCTGAAGGCAGGCGCTAAATCGCTGAGCCACCCAGGGATCCCTCATCTCATTTTTATATTAAAAAGAGATATATATAGAGAGAATATTAACATTTGTTTATTTTAAATTATTTATTTATTTATTCATGAGAGACACACACAGGCAGAGACATGGGCAGAGGGAGAAGCAGGCTCCATGAAGGGAGCCTGATGTGGGACTTGATCCCAGAACCCTGGGATCATGACCTAAACTGAAGGCAGATGCTCAACCACTGAGCCACCCAGGTGCCCTGAGAGAATATTATATTTAATAAGTATGTATTTAGCATTTAGACCACATAAATCCATTGCTCATTGCAATATTATTTAAAAAACAAAAACGTGGAGCTAAGCTCATTATCAACAACAAAGAAATGTTTAGGTTAATTACGTTGTATGCTCCCGATAGAATATCATGCTCTGTAAAGTTGGTAAAGAAGGGGATCCCTGGGTGGCACAGCGGTTTAGCGCCTGCCTTTGGCCCAGGGCACGATCCTGGAGACCTGGGATCGAATCCCACATCAGGCTCCCGGTGCATGAAGCCTGCTTCTCCTTCTGCTTCTCCCTCTGCTTCTCCCTCTGCCTGTGTCTCTGCCTCTCTCTCTCTCTCTCTGTGTGTGACTATCATAAAAAAAAAAAAAGTTGGTAAAGAAATGGGGGGAGGGGAATGTTATGATATAGTATTAAGTGGCAAAAGGCAGAATCTGATGGTATATATAGCTTGGAAAACAAAAAGGGATAGAGAAAACCTGAAAGGACACACTAAAATATTGTCAGCTGTTGTCTTGGGGTTGTGTTTCCTTTTTTTAGGATTTTATTTATTTATTTGAGAGAGAGAGAGCACAAGCAGGGAGAAGGGCAGAGGGAGAGGGGGAAGCAGACTCCCTATTGAATAGGGAGCCCCTCGCGGGCTCAATCTCAGGACCCTCTGGGATCATGACCAGAGATGCTTAACTGACTGAGCCACCCAGGAGCCCTTGGGTTGTGTTTCTATGAGTTATTATCTTTCTACATTTTTTTTTCTGAGCACTTCTTTTTCATAAAGGAAACATGGTTGATTGGTTTTTAAAGACCAAAAAGGTAACATCTTCCTTATATTGAGCAGAAATTTATATCCTCTAGTATGCCAGTTGGTTAGTCCTCTCCCTTGGAGGTAAACTAAATCAGATTATTTTCCATGAAAAATTAAAAAAAAAAAAAAAAAAAAAAAAAAGGGATCCCTGGGTGGCGCAGCGGTTTGGCGCCTGCCTTTGGCCCAGGGCGGGATCCTGGAGACCCGGGATCGAATCCACGTCGGGCTCCCGGTGCATGGAGCCTGCTTCTCCTTCTGCCTATGTCTCTGCATCTCTCTCTCTCTCTCTGTGTGACTATCATAAATAAATAAAAATTAAAAAAAAAAAAGATTATTTTCCATGTAAGAGACCTTCTGATGTTTGATCCCATCCCCTTGGAGTCTTCAAGCTACAACACCCTAATTCTCCTATAAAATGATTATGGCTCCCTTTACCACCAAATTGCTAGCCTCAGAATGTACCGTTTTATGTATACCCATCCTCTTCAAGGCTTCTTTGCTTTTGGCCACCTAATTTCTGAATCACCTTCCCATATTTGGGGAATCTCCCCCTTTAGACTCTTCCTCCACTGTAGAAGCTTCTAGCCCCCTTTTCAGCCAGGGCATAGCCATACAACTAAGGTTTTACCAGAAGTTGGAAAGATGAAAAGCTGGGAACTGCACATAATCCATTTGGGTAAGTGGCAGAGCAGCAGCTCCACCTAACTTCTAGCTGTAAGAAGCAGCAGTTGTAAGAGCAGTGTCTAGCACCAGTGATATTAGCCATGAAATCAGCAGCATCTACCCCAGGCAAAGCAGCTGGGGTGTCTTCATAAGAACTGTAGTGTGCCATCATTTGAGGTATTTTTCCTGACTATACAGCCTCCAATGTGGCTTTCTTTCATCCTCCCAGTTATTTAAGGAACTCTTCTATACTCTATTAATAAATTCCCTTTTTACTTAAATCGGTCCATTTCTGTTTCTTGAATCTTCATTTTAACCAGATTTGTCCACAGGCACAGTTCAGAGGGGGGAAAGTTGGTCCCTGCCAAGCCTCTGTAACCTTTTCCAGACCAGCCAGGGATCTCAGGTACCAAAACCTGTTCTGATGCCCAATTACAGTATAACTATGATATATAACTGAACAATATAACTGAACAATAACTTATGGTGTGGAATAAAGCTAGATCTGCTTTGAATTAGATTCCAACCTCCACCACAGCTATTTCAGACACCAGCCAGCAGTTGGGAGACTCCTTAGCCTACTCAAATCAGCCTCCTTCCTCCCCTTCTCACCTACAGCAGGGGCCAGAGAGGCAACTCTCAGCTGGCACCGCTTCTACCTAGATAGACACTGCACTCGAGGAGGCATCTTGCAGATCCTGCCAATGATTCACGAGAAGCCTGTTGCACTCCAGCCCAGCCAATCATCCTACCTCCCTACTCCCCCTCACAAATAAGCCATACTGGGATGACTTGAGCCCACAATGGCACTGCTCTCCACCTGGTCTCCAGAGTTGATGAGGATCTCCGAGGGCATTGGAGATTGGATACACTCTCCCTTGTCCAGATGTTGGAAAGGACAGAGGAGTTGCTTTCTAATCCTGGAATTATAAGACTGGAAAATATTTTCTCCAGCTGCTTAGTTCTGTCCCTCAAAACTGAGAACCTTTTGTGCCAGTTCCAATGTGGATGGTATTCAGGCATCTGGGGCGATCTGCCTTTCAGTATCTCATCCCTCAACCATCAACGCCTCCCTGTGGCTGGTCATGGAATATTCAAAAGCCCGGAATGGACCCCATTTACAGGTGAGGAAAACCAAAGCTTAGGGGTTGGCTTAACACCTCAAGCTAAACTCTACCTAGTTTCCAAGGATGTCTATAATCAGGCCTCATTCTACCTTCCTAGTCATGGGTCCTTCATGGTAGTAGTCTTCAAATTTTTTTGCCTCTCTATTCCTAAAAGAAAATATAACTATGTAGCTTATAAATGTACAAGGCTACATTTTTAAGGTGACATCTAATATTTTTCTCCATTAGTTTAAAACTTAAAATGTAGAGAATGGATGTCATTTCTACTGCTTTATAAATATTTACATTTTCTTTTTTTTTAAGATTTTATTTATTTATTCAGAGAGATACAGAGAGAGAATGAGAGGCAGAGACCCAGGCAGAGGGAGAAGCAAACGTGGGTTTCGATCCAGGGTCTCCAGGATCACACCCTGGGCTGCAGGCGGCGCTAAACCGCTGCGCCACCGGGGCTGCCCAATATTTACATTTTCACTAAAACTGCCCTACCACCCTTTTAAATGTATTGAATAAGACCCACATCCCATAGTGATGTGATGCTTACCATCATCCATCTTACATGGATGCAGAAGCTCTTCTTTATTAATAAAAAATGTTACATTGTCCCTTTTTTCTACTTGTACTTGCATTTCCATTCCACTTTTCCTTCAAAAATATGATCAAGGTAACATATTTTTTTTTTAAGTTTTTTATTGATTACTTGGGCAGCCTGGGTGGCGGTGGCGCAGTGGTTTAGCGCTGCCTGCAGCCCCGGGTGTGATTCTGGGGACCTGGGATCGAGTTCCGCATCGGGCTTCCTGCGTGGGGCCTGCTTCTCTCTCTGCCTGTGTCTCTGCCTCTCTCTCGCTCTCTCTGAATAAATAAATAAATTTTTAAAAAGTCTTTTATTGATTACCATATCCTACATCTCTGCAACCAAAATATGTATATATGTTGAAATTTTTTAAAAATTAGATTTTATGTATTTATTTGAGAGAGCAAGAGTAGGGAAGAGGGGCAGAGGAAGAGTTAGAAGCAGGCTCCTCACTGAGCAGGAAGCCCAACACGGGGCTCGATCCCAGGGTCCTGGGATCCTGACCCGAGTCAAAACCAAGAATCACTTAACTGACTATGCCACTCAGATGCCCCTGGTATATTTCCTTTTTTAAAAAAGATTTTATTTATTTGTTTATTCATGAGAGACACAGAGAGAGGCAGAGACATAGGCCCAGAAGGAGGCTTCCCGCAGGGAGTCCGATTTGGGACTTGATCCCAGAGCTCTGGGATCATGACCTGAGCCGAAGGCAGAGCTCAACCACTGAGCCACCCAGGTGCCTCTGGAAATGTATTTCTTTTTTATTTCTTTTTTATTTTTTTAAATATTTTTTTAATTTTTATTTATTTATGATAGTCACAGAGAGAGAGAGAGAGAGAGAGAGAGAGAGGCAGAGACACAGGCAGAGGGAGAAGCAGGCTCCATGCAGGGAGCCCGATGTGGGATTCGATCCCGGGTCTCCAGGATCGCGCCCTGAGCCAAAGGCAGGCGCCAAACTGCTGCGCCACCCAGGGATCCCTCTTTTTTATTTTTTTTATAAAGGTTTTATTTATTTATTCACAAGATACACACAGAGAGAGAGAGAGAGAGAGAGAGAGAGGCAGAGACACAGGCAGAAGGAGAGAAGCAGGCTCCATGCAGGGAGCCTGACATGGGATTAGATCCCAGGTCTCCAGGATCACACCCTGGGCCGAAGGCGGTGCCAAACTGCAGGGCCACTAGGGCTGCCCTGGAAATGTATTTCTTAATGAATGGATGGGCCAATGTTTTTTTCCCCAGGTAGTTTATATGTTTATAATTGGATATAACTTATTGCTGTAATGAGACTGCATTCAGCATCAATTCCAGGCCCATGTTTTCATTTATGTTTCATTTTCATTTCACACCACCAAGTAGAAGGTAATTGAGAATTTTGTTTTTTGTTTTGTTTTTGGAATTGAGAATTTTGATATAGCAGGGGCATCTAAATCTCAGTTTTTTACCAAAAAAAAAAAAATCACAAAGATCTGTTATGAAAAGATATTGTTAATGATTTTTTAGCTGACAATGCAATAAAGTCCTTCTAGGTTTTGAAAACAAAGATTTGGAAACCTCCTGACTTGAAAACAAAAAGATTTTGTTGTCCAGCTTTTGAGCCATTCATTTTCTTGGCACCCACAGCCACCACCAGCATTGCAAACTATTGCTTTGTTTACTGTTCCAGGGCATTTCCCCCTATGGACAGTCCGCCGTTGAAAGATAGTGGGTGAGGGAGTGGTGAACCCTGTTACCAAAAGTAGGGAAGGCAACACTGTGAAAGAGGACAGCAGTTTGGGCCGCCTGGGTGGTACAGTCAGTTAAGCACCTAACTCTTGGTTTCGGCTCAGGTGGCGATCTGGGGGTTGTGGGATCGAGTCCTGTGTCCAGCTCCCCGCTCAGTGCCAAGTCTGCTTGAGATTCTCTCACCTTCTCCCTCCGCCCCTCTCACTCACTCTCTCTCTCGAATAAATCTTAAAAGAAGGAGGAGAAGAAGAAGGAGGATGAGGAGGAGAAGGACAGTTTTGGTCAAGAGCACACTTGGAAGTTGAAGATCTACAAGCTGATTTTCTTAAAACTCCTTGTACCCCAGAGGTACCCCACCTCCAATGAGAACACCATTGGACCTCCCACTAGAGGAGAGATTCACATCCAGAATCCAGATTTCTTGTGCTCGAGGATGTGTTATGCTTCTGTCTACCTAATGTTGTTCCCATATTCTCCTACTCTCCTTTCTCCTTTCTTATTAAAAGTTTTAAGGGTCATTGTGAATCCCAGCTCCTACCTAATGCTTCCTTCCCTTTTTTTGAATTCCCCCCACCCTTAGAGTTTGAACCTCACTTCCCATCCCTGAAATATACGAGTTATACTGGTAGTTTTGCTTCATGATACTTTCAATAGGCTGTAATGAAGTTCCTTGCAATAGGTTTGGTGTACTTGCAAAAGAAATGAACTTTGATTATCAGCTAGCACATAAGCTGCAGGAATGCAAGGAGTTTTCTTCTGTGCCATATAACCGGCACCTAGCACAATACCTGGCATATAAGGGCTTAATAAATAATTCATTGAATAAATGAATAGACTTGAGTTTTGATTTTAGCCCCTTCATCACTTTTAAGCTACATGACACCCATTCATTTTAGAATTTAACCATTCAACAAACAATTGTTGCATGCCTGCTAAGAACCAAGCACTGCGCTAGCTACTGGGGACATGAGTTGAAGAAGTTACGTCCGTGCCCTCAAGGAACTCATGCATGTAGTTATGGAGGCTGTTACATGAAGTAGGGTGGGAAGGACAGTGAGTGTATAGACCCAGAGGAAAGAAAAGGAGGGATCTATTAGCAAATCTATAAAGCAGAGGCATAGGAGGCTCCTGGGCTAGGTTGTCACAGACCCCAGGTGCCATATCTGGGACGGTGAACTTGACTGATTAGATATGGGACAAGATGGAGAAGGAGTCAAAGGTGAGCACACAGGAGGAGGTTATGAAGGCCTTAGTCGTGGTGGTAGCTGTAGCCATAAAGAAGGAGGGATAACTATGAGACTGTGGAGGATCTAACAGATTTCATGGTTGTGCATGAGAGGGTTGTGCATGAAGGGGTTGAGAAGGAAGGAGCATCCTAGATTCTCAGATCTCTGTCTTAGGTAACAAGGTCAGTGAGTTGAATAGTATGGGGAAAGAGAGAGTTTGGAAGGTTTTGGGCAAGCTAACCTCCCCGAGCCTCGGTTTTTTTCACATGAGAATAATATCCCCCTCTTGGGTTGCCACGAGAACTAAATAACCAGGGAAACTGTATAGAATAGATGCTCACTAAACACTTTTGGGTGATATAATAATAGTGCTGGCTCCTATGCCACACACTTAATCCTCACAACAACCCTATAAGGTAGGTACTATTATCATCCCTATTTTACCCATATGGGAGCTGAAGCACAATCAGGTGGCAAACTTGACCCAAGTCACCCAGTTAGTAAGTGGCCCAGTGTACTTTCCCAGCCCCTGCCCTCCACTTGACTCCTTCTGGGACCTATAACTGGACTTGAGGCAGGAAAGATAGATGGCAGACTCGATCAAGGATCCATTCCAGGGATGCCAGGATGGCTCAGAGGTTGAGTGTCTGCCTTTGACTCAGGGCGTGATCCTGGGTACTTGGGATTGAGCTCTGCGTCAGGCTCCCTGCTTGGTGGAAAGCTGGCTTCTCCCTCTCCCTCTGCCCCTGCTTGTGTGCTCTCTCTCTCATTCATTATCTCAAATAAACAAATAAAATTTTTTTAAAAAGCATTCTTTCCAAGAGCAGTTTTTATTTGGAAATGTGCCTCCACAACTTGGTGGTAGTGTGAGGGCACATGCTATTGGCTTGCTTGTTTACTCTTTTCCAGCCCAGGGCGTAGGGTCCTTGGGGTTAAGGCACAGGATCAAGTTCTCAAGGATCTACACCCTAGACTGCCTCAGTGGTCAGGGGCCTGGAGTTGGTGCCAAAAATGAATGAGGCTCCGTTCTGGACTGTCATGGTTGGGGGACCTGGGCTCCTGGCACCAGGACCTCAGCTCCCTTTTCTGTAGGGGCTGGCATCACCCACAGGCCAGCTGTGGCCAGGATCTGGTGGGTAAGAGGTTGAGGGGGAAAGAAGATGGCAGAGGCTAATTTTCCGGTGCTGGGTCCAGTTTATCTTCCTGAGGGGCGGAAGCCGAGATAGGAGCCTCATCCCCACCATTGAGGGACTTCTGCTGCTCACTGCTGCTGGGTGAGGGCGTCCTGGTGCCCTGGGACCCCCAGCGGGTCAGGCGCTTTAGGGAGGAGTCACGGCGGGCAAGTAGATGTGGCTGGAAGCCTGTGAAGGAGCTGCTGATGGTGGGACGCTTATCTGGCAGAGAAAAGGCAAACATGAGTAAGGAGAAAGGTGCATGCACAGGGAAGAAGTGGAAGGGGCCTCCCTCACCCCACGGGGGAGAGGAGAATCTTGTGGCTTTCAATCCCACGTGGATTCTGTAGATCTAGAGGTATTCCTTTCTCCCTCCCTTCTCCCGCCCCACTCCAGAGAAAGCTCCAGGGTCGACCCCTTCTCACCTCCAGGCTCAATTGGGTGCATGAGCCGGTTCATCTGAACATTCCAGTGTTTCACGTTGGTGCTGGCCTGGCGCAACTTCTGCTGGGCAGCCTGTGGGGAGCAGGGCCAGTGGAGAGGGGTCAGAAACACCATCCTAGACAGGGTGTCTTGACCTTTTCAGGTTTGCAGGCCCCTTGGAATCTGACAAAGGCTATTGATCATCTCCCCAGAAAACTCAAACTCATGTATATTTATATATATACACATATATATATATACACATATACATATACATATATATATATATTTCCAATTTCCTATACACACACACACACACGCAGCTTCCAATTTCAGTGGTCTTGTGGATCCCCAAAGGGTCAAAGATAATCATAATTATAGTTTCCATTCATTAAGCAGCTAAGATGTGCTAAGTACATTTATTATTTTTTATTTATTTATTTATTTATTTATTTATTTATTTATTTATTTATTTTTAAGATTTTATTTATTTATTCATGAGAGACACTGAGAGAGGCAGAGACATAGGCAGAGGGAGAAGCAGGCTCCCCACGGGGAGCCCAGTGCGGGACTTGATCCCAGGACCCTGGGATCACAACCTGAGCCAAAGGCAGATACCCAACCATCAAGCCACCCAGATGCCCCAGTACATTTATTATTTCAGTTAACCTCCAGGGCAGAAGTTAACAACAAACAAGTGCAAAAGAAGTCAAGCAACTTGCCCGGAAACCTATGTTGTGCTATAAACCCCCACACCATAGCACCTCTCTGGGACCAAATGCAAAACCCCAGCCATTAGCAGTGGTTGTCATGTAAGGGAACCACAGTGGGACTTTCCCTTTCTATGTCACATGTTTGTGTCCCAATTTTTTACGTGACCGTGTCAGCCAACAGCGCAAAATAAAATAATCAATATTAACAGAACATTAAAGACTAGGGGCACCTGGGTGGTTGAGTTGGTTGAGCATCTGCCTTTGGCTCGCATCATGATCCTGGGGTCCTGGGATCCAGCCCCACATCGAGCTCCCTGCTCAGCGGGGAGTCTGCTTCTCCCTCTCCCTCTGCTGCTCCCCCTGCTTATGCTCTCTTTCAAATAAATAAAATCTTTTTTTAAAAAAAGAACATCAAAAATTAAACAACAACAAAACTCCCTCTTCTATGGAGATTACAGCCAAAGGGCCCGGAAAGCAAGCTAGGGATCTGGAAGAGCATTGAGGAAAAATTTTTGTCCAGATTCATAATAATGATAAATATAGCTGCTAATGTTTCTTCCGCACCTGTACCAAGTATCCCTATTAGCTCCTTCAGTCTTCAAACAATGCTATTACAGGCCTCTTTCTCAGAGGGGCTTGAAACTCAGAGAAGTCAGGCAATTTGCCTGAGGTCACACAGCCAGGAAGGGACAGAGCCACGGTTTGAGGGAAGGTTCCAGATCCCGCACGAAGGTGCTCACCGCCGGGCCTCCTTGCTACGCCCCCCACCCCCACTGCCCCTGGGGCCTCACCTCCACATCTTCGTCGGCCCTCTGCCGGTTCTGCCTTACTTCCTCCAGCTGCTGCTGCGCCTGCTGCAGGGAGCGGCTCTGCAGTGCCATCTCTTGCTGCAGCTCTTGCTTCTCCTGCTGCGCCCGCTCGATGTAGCGCTCCTGCTCCTCCTTCAGCTGCAGCAGCTGCTTCAGCTTCTCCTCCTCTTCCTCTAGCAGCCTGCCGGGTGCACACTGGGTTGTCTCCAGAGCCAAGATCCCTCACAGGTGCCCCGCAAGTGGGATGCTGGGGAGCCGGGGTGGGGGGGGGGGGGGGGGACCCGAGAGGGGGCCCTCAGTCCTACCTGGTCTGGGCTAGGCGCACTGCCTCCTCATCCCGCCGAGCTTTCACTTCCAGGTGCAGGGCCTCCTCGAGCCTCTGCTGCATCTCCTCCAGCTCTTGGATCCGCTGCCGCTGCCGGGCAGCCTCCTCCTCCTTGAGTTCCATCTCGGCCTGCATGGAGGCCCGAGCCTGTGCGGGGATGCGAAGACGCAGAGCCACGTCACTGGGGTCACTGGGGGCCCGGCGTGGGGGAGGGGAGTCCGCAGGTGTGCTGCCCTTTCACCACGGCTCTGGCTCCGCTAGGCTGGCCCACATAGCGATTTCCCAGTGAGGGTCTAAGGAATTCCTTCATGTCGGGGTTTCCTGATCCGATCCCTTTCTGGGAGCCTGACTAGGTCAGATAATGGTCAGTGAACAGATGCTACCTCGGGGGCAAGGGGCTCAAGACACGCCCTGCCTAGCACAAGCCTTAATAATTATTATTATGCGTTATAATATTAGGTATTATGACTATAATTAGGGCTGGTGCTAGGCAGAGTGACTATAATTATAATGATTGTTGTAACAACTATAGGTGTTTCCTCATTTGATCCTTACCATACCTCTATGAGCACAGTTATCATTAACATGTCACTGATAAGTAATGGAGGCACAGAGAGGCTAAATAGCCTGCCTGAGATCACAAGGCTCCTAAGAGGCAGAGCTGGGATCAAATCCAGATGTCTCTAACTCCAGTACTAGATCTCTTAAATTCTAAATCTGATTCCCTCTAATGCCTAGTTGGCCTCCACATTCGTCCCTCCTTACTCCCAACCTGAATTCCTCAAACTAATTTCACTATGAAACTTAGATCAAGTCTAGTCCAATCTAGTCTAGCATGGGTCCAAGCTCATTGCCAGCTAGGAGGGGGTCTTTAGCAGCCCCACCCCCAGTCAAGGTCTCTGAACCAGGCCCCACTCAATACCTATAGCACTCAGCGCCGCCCCCCATCTTTCAACTCAAGCCATCCCTCGGCCGGGTTCCTGCACTCCCACCCCTTCCTTAGTCCCGCCCTGGCACAGGCCTCCGCCCACACGCACGTTTCAGGCGCGCGGGTCCCAAGTCCCACACTCCAAGCCCCGCCCCACGCTCCTCCTTCCCCAGCCCAGGGCTCCGCCTCCGGTCCAGGCCCCGCCCCCGGCTCTCGGCTCCGCGGCCGGGTCTCTCGGCTGCCTTCCGAGCTCCGTCCCCGGCAGGTACCCCGCCCCACCTGCTCCGCCTCGCGCAACTGGCCCTCGAGCGCCTGCTGCAGCTCCCGGTGCTGGCTGCGGCGTCGCTCCTCCTCCTCCTGGAGCAGCCGCTCCGCCTGCCGCTGCGCCTCCTGGAGCAGCTCTAGCTCCTGCAGCTTCCGCTCCTTCTCCTCCTGCAGCTGCTGCAGCCGCAGCAGCTCTTCCTCCTTGGCCGCCCGCCGTCGCTCCCGCTGCTCCCGCTGCTCCCGGCGCTTCTGCTTCAGGTCCTTGTGCAACGACGTCTTGCCCTCGGCCTGCAGCCGGATCGCGGTCTGGATGGCTGCGGAGGGGGATCAGGAGGGGGTCAGGAGGGGGTCAGCAGCGGGCCAGCAGAGAGCAGCGCGGTCCTCGAGTCCCCCCTCCAGTCTCCGGCTGGGCAGTGTTATCACCCCCTTTTCACAGCCCCAGGCCACCCAGCGAGCACTCACCAGCCGTCCATTCTTGGCGCTGGCGCGTGTCTGAGGCGCTCATCTCGTATGTGCGGGAGGCAGTCTTCACGCAGAACATGCAGCGCTTCCCCTCTCGGTCGGGCAGCACCTGGGAGAGGGCAGGTGGCCCCAGACAGGCCGTCTTCACTGGGGTCGTGGCCACACCCGCCGCAGGGTGCTCCAGCTCCATCCCCCACCCCTCCGTCTTGGGGACCGTCCTCCCGGTCATCGCTCCCACTCCGCCAGGAGCCTGCATGGCTGGGCACGGACGTTAGTTATGAGCATACTAACAACTCTTGGAGCCTCTGCTCTTTGGAGGGAGGGCCAGGGTGTTTCCATCTTGGTGCCTCTCCAGGGGAATTAGCACCTAGTCCATTACTGAGTGTTTATGTAGATCATTCTTGAGCACTTCCAGTGACAGAGTCCTCATTATCCAAATCATTCTTTTCACATAGCCCTGCCTGTTGAGAAAGTTCTCCATTCATCTATTCCAGTTATTTTGGAGTGTCTACTGAGTGTGGCTCATTGTTCTAGGATGTGTGCCTGACAGACCAAATCTCTGCCTTTCCTAAACTTATATTGTAGTAGAAAATAACAGCTACCATGTATCGAGCTTCTTAAAAAAAAAAAAAAAAAAAAAAGATTTTATTTTAAAGCAATCTCTGCATCCAATATGGAATTTGAACTCACACTCCCCACCCACATCAAGAGTCACATGCTCCACCAACTGAGCCAGTTAGGTGTCTCATGTATTGAGCTTCTTATGCTCTAGAGGCTAAACTACTGTTTTATATGCATCATTTTCTGGGCAATTCCCAAACATGCTAGACAAGCATTATTAGCTTCACTTTACAGAAAAAAGAAATTGAGGCTTTACTAAGTCTAGGAACATGCCCAATTCACACTAGGAATGCCTATTAGTGGTGGAGCTAGGCTTTCTGCCTAAGATCTATGCTCTGTCCTTAGTGTCCTCTATTTCCTTATGTGACAAAAATGGAGAGAGCCTAGGATGGGTATAATAATAATTTTTAAAATAATAATAATGTTTTAAAATGTAAAAAAACACATGTCCACAAGGATATGGAGAAAGTGGAACTCACACACCGCTGGTGAGAATGTAAAATGGTATGGCTGCTATGGAAAACAATTTGGCTATTCCTTAAAGAGTTAAACATAGAACTACCATATGATCTAGCAATTCTACTCCTTAGTATGTACCCAGAGAAATGAAAACATAGGCCTACCCAGAAACTTCTGCATAGATATCCAAACCAGCATTATTCACAATAGCAAAATGGTGGGAACAACCCATTGTCCACCAGTGAATGAGTGGATAAACAAAATGTAGTCTCTACACATGGAATATGATTCAGTCACAAAAAGGAATGAAGTTCTGACCCACGCCACAACATGGATGAACCTTGGAACATTATGCTAAGGAAAAGAAGCCAGTCACAAAGGGACAAAATACTACATGATTCTGTTACATTCTAGGTACCCAGAATAGGCAAATTTGTGGAGACATTAAGTAGAATACAGGTTACCAGGGGGTGAGGGGAAAGGAGGGGATGAATTCTTTCTTAACAGGTAGAATTTCTGTTTGGGATGATGAAAAAGTTTTGGAAATAGATAGTGGTGAGGGTTACACAACATTGTGAACGAACTTAATGCTATGATTTGTACACTTCAAATGGTTAAAATGGCAAATCTCATGTTACGTGTGTGTGTGTGTATGTGTGTATTTTAGTACAATTTAAAGTAATTGTTTTAAGTCTCTAAAATAACAACAGAGAGCCAGGGGAGGGGAAGGACGGGAGGAGAGGGATGTGAAGAAAGACTAGGAAGGTATAGAATTGCCAAAGAGAATGGAATTTGGGTGAAGGAGAATAACTTTTCAAGAGGATTTTTATAAGTTTGACTGTGTGGGTGCCTGGTTGGTCCAGTTAGTTTTCTCAGTCCTGATTTTGGCTCAGGTCATGATCTTGGGGTGGTGGGATGGAGCCTGGAGGCAGTGGGCCCCCTGCTCAAGGATTCTCTCTCTCCCTCTGCCCCTCCACCATTCATGCACTCTCTCAAATACATAAATATGTCTTTTTTTAAAGAAGGATTCTCTTTCCTTCTGCCCCCCACACCCCCCTCCCCCACGTGCTATCTTTCTCTCTAAACCCCAAAGCTTTGCTGTGTAGTGTAAGGCATAAGACATCTCCTCTGAAATCCTTAGCAAAATCCACATTACTCAGCCATGACTTTAGTATTTGATTTGCAGTTTTTTTTTTTTTTTTTTTAAGTGCTGGCATGGATGAGAATGTCCTCGAGGCATCCAGGGTTACAGTCATAGAAGCAGACATTTGCCACTGGGGCTTTTTCCATTCACCCTCCTCCCACCCCTCTTGCCTTTATACCCCACCCCCCACCCCAGAGCCTCTGGGCCTGGAGTTGTGCTCCACCCCTTCGCCTGTCCCCCTCACCTCCACACAACATTGTGCATCCAGTGGGATAGTGCCCCTTTTCTCCTTGCACTCTTCACTCCCAAAATAGCAGAGGGAGCTGGGCTGCAGCTGGAACCAGCGTTCCGTCCAATTCCTTCTCAGGTGCCCTCGCTTCCATAGGTAGCCCTGCCAGCCAGGGCAAAGTCAAGTTTCACTCCCCCCACCCTGCCCGCATTCACCCTGCCTCAGGGTCCTCCCCGAGTTCCCAGCTTGGCCTGACCTGCTTCAGGACATCTTGGATGAGCTCCTGGTAGACTTCGTGGATGGCCATGCTGAGCGTGTCCCGCCCCACACCTCGAAGACAGCGCCCTGAGTTGAAGAGCTCCAGGAACTGCCAGACGCTGAGCCCTCCGGTGGTGGTCTGGGCTGCCTGGGCTTCCTGGGCCAGCAGCTCCTCCAGTTCGCCCAAGCCCACCTCCAAGCTCATGCTGCTAAGCACCTTCTTCAGCAGATATTCCACCTGGAGGAAGGGGAAGGCCTGGTGACTGCAGCAGGCAGCGTTGCCTCTGACAATCCAGGGTTAGGGGTGGGGGCGCTCTGGCTCCCAGGGCCTGTGCAGAGACGTCCAGGGACAGGGGGTAGGGGAGCAAGAAGACTAAATGTCGGGTGGAAACCAGGGTAGATTTGGGGAGGGGGGGTTGTGGAGCCCCAGCCCCAATTCAGGCATTCCTCTCCCCTCCCCAGCTTCCAGGCCCACGTCCTTCTCCTTGAGCTTTAAGTTAAGCATGGGGTGAAGGTTGAGGGCTGGAGGCCAGGCAGAGGCAACCACTCCTAAAAGATGTCAGAGGAGGTGTGAGGACCCTCTCATCCAATACCCTTACTTTGCCGATGACAAAACTGAGGCCCAGAGGGGGAAGTGACTTGTTCTAAATCATACAGCAAGTTCTGGCAGCCAGAACTCGATTTCTATCTCCTGAATCCCATCGGAGTCCTTATTCCAAGCCCAAGCCCCAACCCTGAGGATCCTTCCTTCATGGGAGGGCAAAGGGACTGGGGGTGGGGGTAAGCAGGGTAGGGACAGGAAACCTGCTACAGAGGAACAGGAAGTGGTGGTTGGGGTACATCCTGCTGCAGTTTGTTCATACATGCTGATCACAGCAGCAAGCCGCCTTCTGGCCTCTGAGGGCCCCCCTTACCCTGACAAGCAGGGGTCTGACAAGGGTGCCTAGCCAGGTGCCTGTGTAGATGGACACATGTCCCTTTCCTGCCGCAGCAGCTTCTTGGGAAACTCTCTTTAGGACTTTCATTCTGAAGGTTAACGGGTCTCAGCTGGGAGTGGGGTGGCGTGTACCATTTCAGGGATTAGGTATTTCCCTCTCCCTTCCCAGAAACAGAAGGAGACAAATCTGAGTGCACTTAGATATACCAGGACTTCTTATAACACAGACAAGCCGTCCCCTCCGTACCCTAAGACCTAGATTCACCCTGGCATCTGCACAGCCACCAAAAGGGCTAAAAGGTCAGGAGAAGGCTGAGAGAAGTGGTATGGAGTGGGGGCACCTGCCCTGGCTTCTTCACCCATGAGTTGAGGAGGTAGAGGCACCAATTCCAGGCTTCCACACTCAGGATGCCCTCTCTGGAGCCTGGAGCTGGGTCTCCCCTGCCCTTGGGGAGAGGAGAGGGATGGGAAGAGAGGGGAAGGAAAATCTAGAACCAGGGCCAGATTTGGTTGCCCCCTGGAGTAATGGGCCAGACATCCCAGGCAAGTCTCCCTTCTCCTCATATAGTAACCTTCTCAGATTGCCACAATGCCTAAAATCCTGCCATTCAATCTTAAATGTTTTCATTTGTAAATGCCCAGTAAGGTATCAGGCATTTCTACCTCTGTAAATAAAACTCTGAGGTCATTTTCGTCTTTTGAGGGCTAACAGAGGCCTGAAGGAAGCACAGTTTTGGTCCTTGGTACACAGTGACTCTGACATGGGCAATTCTTGGCATCTGGAGGCAGCTGGGTGCAGAGAGGCACCGGCATGGGGAGACCAAGAAGAAAGGGGATGTGGGAAAGGTACACGGGTGATTTGGCCTCCTTCACAGTTTAGCTGAAGCCTGGCCCCAGTGATTCTGTCCCCAGTGCTGCCATCACCCTCACCTCGTCAGGAACCATGATCAGAGGGTACTTGTCCTCAGACAGGAAGTTGAAGAGGCACCAGAGGCGGAAGGCATCCTCATTGGAGAGCATGCTGTTCCCATTGCTGTCCACCCGGTAGTTCTTCTTGGCCGTCAGGGTCCAACACAGCTCATCAAAGTGCTCCTTAACGAAGGCCCCTTCCTCCACCTGCCACCAGGCCTGCAAGTCAGCCAAAACGGCCACCCATCCCTGCTCTGCCACCAAACTAGGCTCTTGCTGCTTTCTTGGGGTCACCTATTTCCCTGCACCCCACCTGTTCTAACTTGAGGAAACCCTGAGCTGCTTATCAGATAACTAGATGATTCCAACCACCCCCCCACCACCATACCCACTCAAGACCCCTACCAATACAGAAACTGGTCCCTCAGCCCAGGGGAGAAAGATCGGGAGCCCAATGGGGGATGGATGACATGGAAGAGGCTGAGAAGAGAGTGGACAGCTGGGAGGAGCACGGACATAGCACCAGGGGAAGCTGGGAGCCCTATGTAAAGGTCCCAGCTGGAGATGGGAGGTGAGCCTGGCAGGAATGAGGTGGAAGGGTGGAGGTAGGAGAGAGGTGATGGGGGGGGGTGGGGGTGGGGGGGGGGAGTGTGGGGGGGTGGGGGGGTGGGGTGGGGGTGGGGGGGGGTGGGGGGGTGGGGGGAGTGGAAGGGGGAGCGAAGAGGGGCAAGGCGGGGCAAGAGGCTGGAATCTGAAGGATGGAAGTGGGAGGGAGGGGATGGAAGGTGGGGACAGAAGGGGGGGGTTATAGGTGGGAGGAGTTGGGCTGGCAATGTACTGGGGAGTGGGGAGAGGTGCCCCCTCCTGCCAGGCCCCACCTTGTCCAGGATGTATTTGTTGAGGTAGGGCATGTATCCCTGGCTGGACACGGGGCCATCGTCGTCATCTCGGAAGTGCTCCTCCAGGGCCACAGGGTCGTGTGGAATGTGCAGGACCGTGTACAGGTTGTGGGACAGCACCTGAGACAGAGTGGCACTTTGCCTTCCTGTGCCCCAGCCCAAACTGGGCCAGAGGACCACTGCCACCACTTGGCTCAGCCCCAATCCTATCCTGGCTAAAGCCTTGGCACACAATGCTCACCTCTATCATAACCCAAACTTATGCAATTATATACAAGGGAATATGACTCAACCAAAAAAAAAAAAAAGAAGGAAATCTTGTATTTGCGACAACATGGGTGGACCTTGAGGGCATTAGGCAAAATGAAGTAAATCAGAAAAAATATATATACAATATGATCTCACATATTTATGTGTGGAATCTAAAAAACAAGTTAACCTCCCCTCCCCCCAAGCTCATAGATACAGAAAACAGACTGGCGTTTGCCAGGGGCAGGGAATAGCGGGGACAGTGGAATAGGTGAAGGAGGTCAAAAGGTACAACTTCCAGTGATAAAGTAAGTCATGAGGATGTCAAGTCCAAATGGAGACTATAGTTAATAATACTGTCTGGCAAAGCTGAAAGTTGCTAAGAGCAGATCTTAAAAATTCTCATCACAAGAAAGAAGCTTTGTAACTGTGCATGGTGATGGATGTTAAGTAGACATTGTGATGATCATTTCCCAATATATACAAATATTGCATCATTATGTTGTACACCTGAAACTAATATAACGTTATATGACGATTATACCTCAATAAAAAACCGAATAACCTAAAATGTACTCCCTTACTATGCACCAAGCACGGAGCCAAGCACGTTACAAATAGTTCACCTAACCCCCGGAACAATTGTTAGTATCCCCATTTTACAGGTGAGGTAAGAAAGCTAGGATTCAAACCCAAGCAGCCATATTCTGAGCCACTGTATTAGGTAGGGATGTCCTCTTTCTGCAGACAAGGACACTGAGGCTCAGGACATTCAGTAACTTGCCCAAGGATCCAAGGTGAGCAGGAGTCTGGGATTTAAATCCAGTCCCACAGATTCCAAAGCCCAGGTGCTTCCTAGGACGTTGGGCTGACAACAGGGAGGTGGCTGTCACCCTGCGGCAGCCAAGTTTCTTATCATTTCCATCAAAGCCTCAGTGTTTAGGCTGCAGTGTGCCAGCTCCAAGGAAAGCGCTCAGGTGTATCTGCTCTAGAAAAGGCAAGTGCAGTTCTAGTCACTGCCCTTCAGAGATGGAAAGCTGGAGACAGCTCAAAGAAGGGTCATGAAAAATGGTCTGTGACACATGGAGGAAAAGACCTAGAAGGGGTGGTGGCCGTGATGGTGCGGAGGGGAAACCTGAGTTGGCTATCAAACCCACGACATAAGAACAAAGGGGTTGAAATTTGAACAAAATCAGGAAAAAAAATCAAATTGCCTTGGGGTTAATTCTGCCGTAGCACTTAAAACAGAGTGAAGGATGAAAATACAGCTGAGTGGCTCAATCGGTTGGATGGCCACCTCTTGATTTTGGCTCAGGTCCTTCATCGGGTTCTGCAGTGAGTGGGCAGTCTGCTTAGGGTTCTCTCCTTCCTCCTCTGTCCCCCACCCTCCTGCTCATACACTCTATCTAAAAAATAAAAATAAAAATAAATTTTGGAAAAATGGTAAAATAGTCATTATTGCACACCTACTATGTGGCAGCCACCGTATGAGGTTCTATACCCCATGTCTAACCTCCTCTCCAACTGTGATACGCACACACATTATCCCTGTTTTTCAGATGAAGATGCTGAGGCTTGGGGAAGTTAAAGAGTAAATAGCTGAGCTGAGGTTGGAACCGGGTGTGCCTGGCTCTGAAGGTGACCTCACTATTACAGTGCTGACCCCAAGTCCAGGTAGATTGTGAACTCTGGAGACAACGTCTCTGTTCATCTCTATGTCCCACACCCCCTACATCCTCTTCTGCACATGAAAGGCAGTCGATGAATGCTGCTTCCACCACCAGTAGTTATGCTTAGAATCAGTTCCTGATGCAGGAGCTGGCCACATCCCAGAGGTGGCGCGTGCACCAAGTCTTCACTTCTTTATTCTCTTGTGAGATGAGGTGGACCAAAGGATTGAGACTTCCTCCAGTATTCTCCCGGGCCTCAGGCTTGACTGGGCAAAGTGGGAAGTTGGAAGGCCTAGCAAGAGGGTGCTTCTCTTTTCCCTCATTCCTCTCCAGGCAGCCATCCCTGACCCACACACCCACCACCCTCTTTCCCATGCTCTTCATCTCCCATGCATGTTTGGTTTTGCTTCTCCTGTTCTAGAGTACATCTTAAGTTTCTTCCTGAGGAACTCTGTTGTCTCCACCCATATTTGGTAATGGAGCCTTGCTTTTCCTTTGAGAAGCACCTCTCCCTTATTCTCAATATCTGTGGTATCGACTATTTGCAACCCTAGCCCACCTGCCTGCAGGGGTGGGCACATCAGAGTCATGGTGATTGATGATTGGCTCAAGGAAGGGCATATGATCAATCTTGGACCAATGAGAATCAGCCCTACGATTTTTGCTTCCTCTAGTGGAAAGAGGTATACTCTTCCCCTGGAATTGCTAAGCTGGTGCTCGCTTGGCAGCCCTAAAACTGGAACAGCTAAGCTATTAGAAGGGAGTTGAACACCTTCACCTGTCCCATGGAGAGGCTGTGAAGATGGAGTGAGAGGACATGTGAAGAGAGCCAGTTGGATCTGTATGGAGCAAATGTTAGATCCCTTCCTGTACAGAAAGTGCAATTTTTTACTGAACGAATTGACATAGATCACAAGACTGATAACACCAGGTATTGAAGAGGTTGTGAAGTGAGGACACAAATGCCCTACTGTTGAGGTGTGAATTGGTAATCTTTCTGGAGGGCAAGAATGTATCAAACTTAAAATTGGGCAGGATCCCAGCATTTTGATTGTTTTTATTTATTTTTTAAAGATTTATTCATTTACTTCAGAGAGAGAGAGAGAGAGAGAGAGAGAGTGTGTGTGTGTGTGTGTGTGTGTATGAGCTGGGGGAGGGGCAGAAGGAGAGGGAGAAGGGAAATGAACTCCCTGCTGCCCCAGGAGGGCTTGATCTTCCAACCCAGAGATCATGACCTGAGCCAAACCAAGAGTTGGTCGCCCAACCAACTGCACCAGGCACGCACTGATCATCTAACCTTTAGATGCTCAAGGGAACAGAGCAACATGTACGAGAATGTTCACTGAAGCATTCTTTACAATATGAGGAACAGGGATAGCTTGGGTATCCTTCAATAGGGGACAGGTACACCGTGTCATGGACCTACGTGTTGGTAGGAAAGATTTTACATCTGCCACTGGTGTGCTTACAGGCAAGTGATTTAACTTCTCTAAGACCTTGGTCTCCTCTGTGAGAATGATAAGAAGGTCTACTCCAGGGATCCCTGGGTGGCGCAGCGGTTTGGCGCCTGCCTTTGGCCCAGGGCGCGATCCTGGAGACCCAGGATCGAATCCCACATCAGGCTCCCGGTGCATGGAGCCTGCTTCTCCCTCTGCCTGTGTCTCTGCCTCTCTCTCTCTCTCTCTGTGACTATCATAAATAAATAAAAATTAAAAAAAAAAAGGAGGTCTACTCCAAAGGGTTTTTTTTTTTGAATAAAGAGCTTAGCATAGCACCTGGTACATAGTTCATTGTTTAATAAAAGCTGTGTGCTATTTTTATTATTATGTTTTTATGAACAGACATGGAAAGATATGCATCCTATACCGGCTGGTGAAAAAAGCAAGCTATAGAATGAAATGTTTGTAAAATAAATGTGTGCAAAGATTAGGTTGAACCATGGCAAATTTTAATAGCTGTTTTAATAGGGCTGAAACAATACAATGTCAGCAATTTCACATGGTTCAACCTAGTAAGTTTATTTGTACATAGGAAAAATCTAGAAGACTCAGCAAACTGTTAATAGCTATCACTCCACCATCCTTCCCCAGGGAGGGGAGGAACTTTCATCATCTTTAGTATTACATTTGTCTTTGAATTTTTTAACCAGTAACATGTTTTACTTATAGAATAAATTTCATCTTCCTTAAAATTATATTCTTCTACACTGTTTTTTTCTTAACTAGGAGCATATATTGTTTTTATGACAAAAATTTAAAACTATAGAGATAAAAAGCAGAGTGCCATTAACCACTGTTATTTATGTACTCTGTTATTAAGTTGCTCTATAATAGCATTCTTTTGCTCTTCCCTTTTTGTGTGAGCATTTCTGGGTGTTCTACATTCTTTGAGCAAGGACTCTAAGCTCAGGCCTGATTCCAGACTCAGTACGATGTCCTGCACACGTTCAATGTTTTTGACTGACTCCTCAAGTCTAACTTAAATGCTCCAGTGGTTTCCCATCGTTCTCTGAGTAAAATCGCAAGTCCCCCTAGAGAGGCCTTGGGCTCCATAGGACCCAACCTGCTGCACCTTCTCTGGGTTCATCCCTCTGGCTCACTTCTCTGCGGCTACTCTGGCCCTCTTGACATTCTTCAGACAGGCCAGGCACATACTTGCCTCAGGGCCTTTGCACTTGCTATTCCTTTATCCTAGAACATTCTTCTCCCAGGTCTAGGCATGGCACATACCCTCTTCTCCTTCTACTCTTTATTTAGATGTCACCTTCTCAAGGAGGGCTTCTCTGGACCATTCTATTTAAATCTATAACCCCATTCCCTCAATACCCCCCCACAACTCTCTATCCCTATTTCTGCTTTATTTACTTCTATGTCATGAATCATCTTCCATTACATGATACATTTTTACTTATTTTGTTTTTCATCTGTATTCTCTGACTAGAATGTCAGCACCACAAGGGGGGTGGTGATCTTTGTCCATTTTATTAACTACTGTATTCACTGCTGTATCACCAGGTCTGGCACCTAACAGACGCGCAATAAATATCTGTTGAATGAACCTAAACGCTTTGCGGGAAGAAGTAGGAGAAATACAAAAGCCAGACAGAGGTGGACTGAATCTCTCTGAGCAAATGAACCTCACTGGGCCTCAGTTTTCATAGCTCTAAAAACAGGGTTCGAAGAGATGACATACAAAATCCCTGCCACCCCGGGAATAGAACGGACTACGCAGCTGCATTGTCATTTGAGCTGTTCCTTGCCTCGGTTCCTCCATCTGCACTGTCCTCTAAGACCTGCTGTCCTCACTTGTACCTTTGGCTGGTGGAATCTGAGGGGCCCAGGACAGAGGCTCCAATCCCTGTGAGCCGTCAGGTGTCAGGACAAGAAGGAACTGAAGGCTCCAGATGCTCGGGGCTCAGGGCCTCTCCCCAGAGAGCTTAGCAGACCTCAGACTGCCAGGCTTCCTGTGCCTGGGTGCGGGTTGGGGCTAGAGGTGGGGAGAGGGTGTGACCTAAGGAGGGTCAGGCTGGAAAGGAAATGGCAGGGGTGGAGACCAGAGTGCGCAGGAGCTCACAGGCTGATTTCTATCAATCCTCAGACCCAGAGGCAGGGACTCTCATAATCCTCCTTTGACAGATGAGGAAATCAAGGTGCAGAGAGGTGAAGTGTCTTGCTGGAAGTCTGCCTCTAAAGCCCTACTCTTGATCTCTCTGTCATGTTAGCTCTGGCTGAGCCTCAGAATCACCTGGGGAGCTGGTGAAACTGAAGTGAGCAGAGGCCCGCCCTGTCTCACTGACTCAGAGTTTCCAGGGGTGGGATCCAGGTGTCTGCAGCTTTCACAAGCCGCCATTCGCGCTCCCTCAGAGAGGACTCTCATAGTCTCACCGCCCAACCAAGCAGCCCCTGACCTCTGAGGTGGCAGCCATTGACCTTTGAGAGGCTTCATTTATGCACTATGTCCTCTGAAGGCATGTGGGGAAGTGGTTCTCCTCTAGGGGCTTGTGAGTTCCCTAAAAACTCAAGTGTGGTCATGGGGGCCAGTACCCATGGTCCTGTGGTTTCTAGCCATCACTGGATAAATACAAGGGATTTGGGAATCCATCAACAGCACCAAGTAATGGCTGCAGAGAAAATGAATAATCTCTTTTTTAGATGGCATATAGTTTTTTTTTGGTTTTTGTTTTTGTTTTAATATATCTAGGTGCCAGGTGATTCTTTTAAAATAAACAGATCCAGGGCACCTGGAAGGCTCAGTCTGGTAAGCTTCTGCTTTTGGCTTGGGCCATGATTTCAAGGTCCTGGGACTGAGCCCCACATCCCTGCATCGGGCTCCCTGCTCAGTGGGGAGCCTGGTTCTTCCTCTCCCTCTGTAGATCCTCCTGCTTGTGCTCTCTCTGTCAGATAAATAAATACAATCTTAAAAAAATATATACAGATCCTTGTAAGAGTTACTGAATGTATTTTTCTTTCTTTCTTTATTTATTTTTATTTATTTATTTATGATAGTCTCACAGAGAGAGAGAGAGGCAGAGACACAGGCAGAGGGAGAAGCAGGCTCCATGCAACGGGAGCCTGATGTGGGATTCGATCCCGGGTCTCCAGGATCACACCCTGGGCCAAAGGCAGGCGCCAAACCGCTGCGCCACCCAGGGATCCCTGAATGTATTTTTCTCAACCAGCAGGTACTAAAGCATAACTACTATCACCAGGGAGGAGCACTGGGAGTTTTAGAAGGTGGGGATTTCTGGATGAGCTCTGTGTGCCTGTTGACAGCAAGAAAGGGCTAGAAGGGGTTGAGGGTGAGCACTAAAGAAAAGACAGGCTCAGGAAAGGGAAAGGGGAGGCTGTATCAAGGGTCAGTTTCATCTGCTAGATGTACTTCAGTAAAATTTTTTTTTTGGTAGCCAAGCTGGATAGCCTGGTGATCCCCAGTTCAACCCCCTGTCTTTACAGACAAGAAACCGCAAGTTCAGAGTCGCAAGGCCACATGCCCAAGCTCATCCAGCTGAGGAGCAGGCCTATGTGGCTCTGAGTCAAGTACTCTGCACATCACTAAATCAGCCTGCCACTCCCTGCCATCCTAGCCTGAGACCAGCAGCAGGTAGGGGTCAGAACAAAGCTGAAGATCCCAGCCTGCAGATTCCTGGACTGGAGTTGCTCTTAACTTTCCCTTCACCAAAGGGAAGCTTGTTATTCCCCTCCACAGGTAAAGCCTGAAGCTCAGGAGTCTAGAAGACCTGAAAAAGCCCAGGAGGGAGGGTGCCAGTTTGCCCTCCTGCCCACCCCAGCTCCTGCCAGTCAAGGGGAAGGGGCAGGCCTCCTGTCTCCTAAGAGCCTCCTGAGCCAGAGACATACTGCTCCATCCACATCCCCAATCCCAGACCCCTCACCCCAATTCTCAGCTAATCCCCCCCACTAGGCCTAGAACCAAGGCTTCTCCTCTAGGGAAATGGACGTGGCCATTAAGAGACCCATCATTCCTAAGGCTCACCTCCTTGCAGCCTTCTGGTGGAACTGCTACTCACTCCCAAAGTTCTTTAGAGAAGGGGGTTCTGGGGATCCTGGGAAAACTCAGAGTCCTCAACACCTGGGGAATTTTGTGCTCAATCTAAATCCATCCTGGGCAGAAGTGCCATTCCTATTGGTCTAATTGTACTTTTCTCAACTCACCGGGACAAAGGCCATTGTACTTTCTACAAAAATTCAATAGAGGAAAAGCCATCTGCTCTCTCCCTCAAGACTTCTCTTTTCCAGAGAAAACAATCCTGACTCCTTGGGCCACTTCTCAGAGACCTCACTGTCCTTCCTCCTCCCTCCTTCCTCCTTCTTCATCATGGCTTTGCCCACCACAGCCAGTGGCAGCCTTTCTACCAACACATCAGGGAAGTGGTGACTGTCACAGACAGACATAGCTCGCTGGACTGGTACAGGTCTCCTGCCTGGTCCCAGTCAAGGACCTAAGGCCAGGGACAGTGTTAGTGAAGACAGACTAACCCCAAGGTCAAGGTCTTCCCCCTTTTCCCCCAAGCCTTTGCAGGGGTGGGGTTGGCCCCTGCTGGTATCTCTCTCATCTACTTCTTCCTCTGACTTCTGACCACTTCTCTATTGCTCCTTTGCCTTTCCGGCATCCCTGCCCCCAACACTATCACTACTTCCTCCTATTCCAGTATCCCCCAGTATGGTCTTAGGGAAGAATCACCTTCCCTAGCCTTCTCTTGTATGACATGGGCCTTCCCATGGTAGGGCACGGGTTTCTGCAGGGCTGGATTTTGGATGATCTGCTGTTCTATCCTGAAGCCCCCACTAGATGACATGATCTACAATAAAAGGATTTAAGTAGAATGTTAAGGAATCCTCCCCGATGATCAAAGGTAGGAGTGGACTGTCTTTCCTGGGAGAGTCAAGAATAATTTTTGTTTGGATGCTCATAAGCCTGGTTATGGAACAGATTATGGGATAGGGCCAGTTTGGGATATTCAAGCTTACTCTGTCCAAGTTCAGCAAAGTAGGGGTTGGAGTGGGGGTGGGGCATAACATCTCTCCTGCCTCATTCATCTCTCCCACGTTTGCAGGCACCTCCTACCTCGGTCATTAAAAATGGAGGTTTCCTGGAGGCTGCACTCGTCCTTTGGGGGTGTCCAGTGGAGACACCAGAAATCTAGGGCTTAGCTTCGCACCAGGCACAGAGCCACTCAGTAAACACGTGAACTGAATGAATGATCCCCTAAGGCAGGTCGCAGATTGCTGAGGCTTACCCTGCTCCTGTCCCCCAGTGTTCCCTGGTTCCAAGAGCCAGGGATGGAGGAAGGAAGGAGAGAAACTTGCTGTGCTGGTCTCCCAGGAATTGTCTAGGACCTAGTACTAAACTTCAGGGCGATCACTGATGGGGCTCTTCCTGGGCTCGGATCCTACCTCCTTCCCACCTGAGGTCCCACGGCCAAAGGGAACAACAGTTTCCCAACCTAGTGTGGGAGAGGAGGGAAGGGTGAGCTGAGTAGCAGCAGAACAGGGTCTCTCCATTGCCCCTTCCCAGCATGGCTGCATCTGGGAGATGGGGTTCGGAGTAGCTGATTTCTGCCAAAGGTGACCCAGTCAGCCTGGTCTGGAACTCGGAGAGGCTCTTGAAGCCTCTCTCAGCTCGGGGAGGCAGTGACTGACAAGAACTAACTGTCTCTCTTCAAAGCCAGGAGGAAGCAGCAGGAAGGAGTAGGGTGCGTGCCCAAGCCTCACTCTGCGGAGAAGTGTGCTCATCACACCCAGTAGAGGATGTAGCCTGGCCTGTTGGCCTTCAAAACCGAATAATGCCGCCTCCACCCTCCAGGGAGTTGGGGGGCAGGTCTCTGGGCAAAGGCTCCGCACATGCCTCCCTGGGGTCCCAGAACATGGGCAGCAGCATCCAGCAGGCTGCACTGTCCCGACCACCCGGTCCCATCTCCCGTCCCCAGGCCTGGGCCTTGGGATGGCTGAGTGCCATCAGCACAGCGTTGTTGCCTGGCTCCTGGGCGGCAGGGGCTTGAGGGGCATGTGTGCCGGCCTCTCCTGGGCTCCGGGGACCCCTCACCTTGAGCTGGGACTTGGAGACCTTGCCGCTCTTCTCCACGTCCAGGGCAGTGAACGCGTACCAGATGGACTTCAGGAGCTCCTTGCGCAGGGCCATGGCTGAGGTACCCGCCCGGCCCGGGGGCGGCTCTGACACCGAGATCCGGTTTCAGGAAATGCAAACGGCTGCAGAGACCGCAGAGGGGCCATGGCGCGGAGCAAGAGCTCCACCTGCCTGCTTGCGCGTGCTTCCCAGCTGCCAGGAACCGGCCTGTTGCTCCTGCTCTTGCAGTGCTCGTGGGTGGCCCCTCTCTCTGTATGGGACCTGGGAACCAAACCCTGGAGAGCCAGGGCCCTGGTTCTGTTCAGTGTGAGGCTTTTAGAAGCCTCCTCAGCCCCAGAATTTTCTGGGGGCTTCCTGGATTCCCAGAAGCAGCTTGCTGGAGAAGAGGGGCAGGGAAGCAAGCCCACCCTGCCTTTTGAACTTGGGTGAGTTGCTAACCTCCTTAAGCAGTGCCCTCATGGTAAAGCAGGAAAAATACCCACCTCTCACAGCTGTGAGGTCTGGGGATGGATGTGAAGCAGCGCAGGCACCGGACAAAGCATTTCTTTTAGGGCCATCTAACATCACTGTGGTGGTGGGGCTCCTCCCAAGTGGAAGAAAACAAAGGCAATGACACAAAGTTGGCAGAGGACCTGGGCCAGGGCAGCTCTCCAGGTCAGGCGGACTTGGCACGTGCTTGGTTGCCTCCCTATCCTCTGGGCTTTGGCTCTGAAAGGGCTCAGCTCACAGTGCTGCCCACTCTGGGGTCACTGGCCCTGAAGATTAGAGCCTGTTTCTGAAGCATGGGTGTGTGTGTGTGTGTGTGTGTGTGTGTGTGTGTGTGTGTATGTGAGAACCTTGTGGTGGGGCCTAGTTCCAGGGCCACTGACAGCAGGAGGCTTGGCACTCAGGGCCCTCCATGTCAGGGCTTCCTTTTCTGTAGCTCCATTGCCACTGAGATCACTCCAGCCCGGAACAGTGGGCAGGGATGAAGCTTAGGTACCTGAGACACTCCTTCCCCTGGGGGCATGCTCCGGCCCCCCTCTGCTTCCAAAGAGCTGCTGGCCCAAGTAAATGGAAGCTTGCTAGGCATCTCAGGAAAGGGTACCTGGGCTGGGGGAAGCTCCATTTCCAGGTGGCAGGAAGGGACTAGGATACATCCATCACTGTGAAGAGAGGAAAAGAGGCCCCTCCAACCCCTGCAGTGCTCCCATGTCAGAGGTAAACCCAGAGTTCTTCCCTTCAGGTCCCTTCCCGTGTCCCTCCCTTCCCACCAGGGCTGGGCTGGTCCTCCCACACACTTTCCACTACGGTCCCATCGTGGCTTTGGGATTCCACAGCATGGTCCCAGACACCTAGGTGGGCATCCCCAGAGCTGGGACTTCGGTCTCGGAGCAGCAGAATCAATCAGAGACCCTTGCTAACCTTGGCAAAGGCACCTACCTCCACTCCACCATGGGGCTTTGCCCACTTGGAGTAGGTGACCGTGTGGCTGGGCATGGAAGGGCTCTATATCACACCAGTAAGGTGGGAAAAAAACAGAATTCCTCCAGTCCAACCATCCTGATGCCTGAGATCCAAGCAGAGCCTGACAGCAGTGGTCACACTGGTCCCGTCTGGCCACCCTGGAGTCCACCTGCTCAGGTGTGGGCAGGAAGCCACTGGCTGCTACTCAGGGCTTTTCTTATACCTGGGCTTCTTCCCTCCGTGTCCCTGGTAGGCTAGTTCCATCAGTCTGGCACTGAGACTCAGAGGAGTTGTGTCAGGGATACAGACAGGGCTAAGAGCCTGATTTGACCATCTTGGCATCAGGGCCCAAAGAAGAAAGGAGGGAGGGACCCAGGTGGAAACTTGGAACTTTTATTAAATACTCATTCACCCATTTGCCACCACCAACCAGAGCAGGAAAAAAAAATTATCAAAATGGAATTAAAAAAACAACAACAAATTAAACCCAATCCCCAGTATGTACAAGGCCATTCCCTGCCTCTCTGCCACAGAGAGGATAGGGGGCAGCTGGGGGTGGGTGGGGCTGGGCACCTTTTCTCCAGCCACAGGCCCCTGAGTGATTCTGACTACGGTGGCAGGAAGCTCTGTTGCCAAGTGGTCAGGTATCTTGGCAGGCTTCCAGGGAGGTGGTTATTGCTGGGAGGAGCAGGGCTGGGCCTGCTTGGCTCCTACTGGGCTGAAGAGCGGTGGGCCCCTTCCCCTGGTGGGCAGGGACCATTAGAACACAGGACAAGTCCCCAGAGCAATCTCCATCGCCACCTGAGAAAGGGAGTGGATTGAGAGAAGGGTGTTCTCTGGAGGGAGAAGAGTGGGTACCCCGCTGACTCTGAGGACACTCCAGTGCAGCCTGGTGATCAGCTTGTCCTCTTTTGTTCCTGAGGATGACACACTCCCCTGACTCCAGCCGTGCAGCCCTCCTCTTGAGCAGGGCCCCTGTCCGTTCCAGTTAGACTGTTTTCCTGCTGCCGTCTTGCCTGGAGACCTCTATGGCCACCTTCCAAGTGTCAGCCACAGTCCGGGCCCCTGGAGGCAGGGATGCCTTTGTGGCACGGCATCTCGTCTGAAACGGTGTGGACTCAGCCCCCTGAAACTCAGCAGCCATTCCCTGACTCTGTAGCCTCCAGGGTCACAGCCCCTTGCTGCATGGCAGCAGTGGCCACGCTGATGGCCTCCTCTAAGGTCTGCTGCTCCTCCAGCTGCAGAGAAGAGGGTGAGAAGGAAGGAGAGTGAGACACTCCCCACCAGATTTCAGTGCTAGTAAGTAAGTAGCCTACTTTTCTGAATCCTTCCATTGGCCCAGTGCCACATACTGAGCACTTAGTGTGCCCCCCTCCCCAAGTTAACAGCAAGCTTGGCGATAGAGTCCTGGTAGGCAAGGTGTGCTCAGGGAGCCAAAGAATGGGCCAGGATCAGTGAGAGGGGCTTGTTCACAGAAAGGGATGACTGGCTAGAGGAGGGGCCCACTTATTTTTCTAATGAAGAAATGGAGACACAAAGAGACAAAGGGTTTAGACCACCAGGTATGCTGCCATCGAAATTAGTCTGAAGGCCGGAAGGGGCTTCAGTGCTCTGCTTCAGTCAAGAAAAAGCCTGAGACAGCTGTGTGGATGTAGGCAGAAAGGGATTTGTCTTCTGAAATGAGCTTTTCCAAGCCAAATGCCCTTCTCTTCAAGATCTCTGTCTCATTCCTCTCCTCTGCTTATTCCTTCCTTTTTCAGGCTCTGGGACCTCTACCCACCTGCACCGCAATGTGCGTTCCATTGGCTGTGGCCAACAGTGCCACTTGTTGGTGATGAAGAGATGCTACACTTGAGTCGTCGGCCACCACAGCCCCAGAGGTAATGATTGTAACCTGAAATATAGAAGAAAATGAGATTTTCCGACCCACCTATGTTACCCTCCCTGCCCTCAATCCACATAAAAATCCCTTCAAAGCAGGCCGCCTGGGTGGCTCAGCGGTTGAGCGCCTGCCTTTGGCTCAGGGCATGATCCCAGGATCTGGCATCCAGTCCCACATCGGGGTCCCTGCATGGAGCCTGCTTCTCTGTGTCTCTCATGAATAAATGAATAAAATCTTAAAAAAAAAAAATCCCTTCAAAGCAAGGTGGCTGGGATGAATAAAACCATTATAGGTCAGATTAATTAGCATGGGGCTCAGAGCTTTGTGAGGTGGTATTTTTCTCTGAGAGCCAACTTAATTTAGGGATTTTGATTCATAGGAGGTCAAAGCTGTCAAAGGCCCAAAGATAACCTCCTTTGAAAATGGACTGAAGTCCGTGGAAAAATGACTTGCCTATGGAAGCAAAGTAAATTAGAGGTAGATCAAGATTTTAGAAACTGCCTCTTGACCTCCCCAGTGAAATACTTTTCAAGACGAGAATTGCTGATGGCCCAGAGGAGCCATGGGGAAGAAAGACCCTTTTTTTGTGGGGGGAATCTTGGTCCTCGTAAGGTGGCCTGATGAGGTCAGTCTGCTTTAATGCCCACCCCACAAAAAGGAAGGATGAGAGAACAAGAAACCCCAAGCAAACCGCCTGGTCATACGGGCTGCGTCTGGGTGCCATCAGCGCTGACCATGGTGACTGTATGTGTGCCAGATGTGGCAAGGTCATCGTCCTCACTGGGTATGGTGAGGGTGGTGCTGCTGTGCTGGGTCACCATGGTGATAGCACTCCCCAGGGCCTGCAGGTCTTCCGGGGACAGACTGACCTGCAAATAGAAAGGAAGATGAGCAGGGAGTATGGTTGGATGGTTGTCTGAAAGCCCCTGGGTGGATGTATCTGGTCTTCCAGACAACGTTAGCTTCTTGATAATCTAGAAGATTAGCTTCATATCACAGAGGTAGAGGGGGACAGGGACAAGCTAGTAAAACAAGTCCTAAATTGCCAAAAGGAGACACTAGAAGAATTCTGTTGACCGCTTCTCTTTAGCACCACTTTGCATCGGGGCTCTGTTCCACGCAGTTCAGGGTTTCAAGACAATTTCTTCCTCATGTCAACTCCATGAGACAGAGGTGCACTTGACAGTGAGGGTGCTGACAAAGGTCCTACTATACTGCTGACTAGAAAGCCCAGGCCTCCAGAACCCACAAAATGCTCTGGGCCCCACAGCAACATGCCTTTCTTGAGAAGGACACCGAAGTGTGTCTCACTCACATAACCAGGACCTGTCAGCCTCCACGTAAAAAGGGAAGCTGTTAACTGTGCTCTAGAAGTTCCAGAGGCTGAGGTGGAAGCATGAGGAGGAGGGGCTGGCTTACAAGACTCGGTACCCTCAGCCTCCACTGAGGTCCACTAAAAAGGCTAAAAAGAGAACTTGAGTAGAGGCTAAAAAGAGAACTCGGGTAGAGGTGGGGCCATCAGATCTTCTGGGCTCCCCAGAGAGTGAGAGAAGGTCTCAGCCAGAGAGGCCCTCCCACCCCTCTCCCAGGGCCCATACCTGGTGAGAGCGAGAAGGTCCCAGCTGGAGTAGCCCCCACCCCTTCCCCAGGGCCCGTACCTGCTGGGCACCGTCCTGAGTGATCAGAGCCACCTGGGGGGCCCCATCCTCTTCTGTCACCATGGCCACTTGGGCTGGGACGTCACAGCCCTCCTCTTTCACCTCTGAGAGGTAGGTAATGCGGGGGCGTTTGGGTGGCGGGCTCTCCTCTGTGGCGCAGGCAGCTGAGGGAGGAGAGCCCAAGCTGACACCCGCCACCTGCCAGGCCATGGGGAGGCCAGGCCTGCCCCCGCTCTCGCCTCCTGCCCGTAGCCCTCACCGTCTAGCTGTTGTTGCTCGTACAGGGCCTGCTCACTCTCCTCCGTGGCCTCCAGCTCGCCGTGGGCACTGCGCTTGTGCATGGCCAGGGTGGAAGTCTGCCGGTAGGTCTTGCCGCACGTACTGCAGGTGTAAGGCTTGCAGTGCGTGTGTACCACATGGTGCTTGTATAGGCTTGAGTACTCGGTGAAGCGCTTCCCGCAGCCTGGGACCGTGCAAACGTATGGCTTCTCCCCTGGGGACACTGGGCTGTGAGGGGGGTGGGAACTGGGGCTGGCAAGGGGAAAACTAGGGGGTGGGGGTGTGGGTGTGGGAGACGGGGTTAGTTGGTGGGGACGGAGAGAGACTGGGACTCTGAATAGACACAGCTGGGGGCGATGTCCAGCAGAACACAGAGGGGACAGGCGTGTGGGACCACTGAGCCCAGAAGTAATGCTGGGGCTAGTGAAGGGACAGGTGGAGGGAGAGGGGGTGCGGGGGTAGGGGCTTGTAAAGTTGAAGGTCGTAAACAGAAGAGGCAGGAGACAGAGAGGGATGACTGATGTCGCAGGGGTGACGGGGGAGTGAGGGGACACATACGGCTGAGAGAGGACACAGAAGGCTGGACGAGGGACAGACACCGGGGAGGGAGGACACACAGGAGTCATATGGGCAGTGGAGGAGGCGAGGAGCTAAGGGCGACATTTCACTCTTTTTCCCCCATCAGCCCTGACCCTGGCCTTTTCCGGGGAGCTCAGCTAGAAGGGGAGTATCCAGGGTGGCTGTAGGAAGGTGGCAGGGAGCTTGAGAGGGACAGCAGGACCTGTCAGACGGGACCTAACTGGGAGGGAAGGAATCGCTCACTGCAAGTGAGATGGTTCTGGAGATCTGGCCAGAAAAGTACAAAGCCTCCTCTTCCCGCCCACAGGCCAGCCTGGACTGGCTGGAAGAAGGGCTTGGGGCTCAGAGTCAAGAATGCGTCTCAGGTCAGAGGATTACAGTCGAGAGGAGTGGGGCCTCAGAAAGGGTGCTTCTTGCATGCCAGCTGGCCCACCTGTGTGGATGCGCACGTGATTCTTGTAGTTGGTGGCACTGGTGAAGCCGCGGCCGCAGTGGGGCTCAGGGCAGGTGTAGGGCCGCTCGCCTGTGTGGGTGCGCACATGTACCTTGCGGATGTTAGAGGTGGTGAAGGAGCGGCCACAGCCCTCGAAGGGGCACCGGAATGGGCGTTCACCTGTGGAGATGGGGTGTGTGGGGTGGGCTGGCTCAGGAAGCAGGGGTCATGCCAGGGTTAGGACTCCAGGTCCAAGCGTGAACAGGGCAGGGCCCAACCTACCGGTGTGGGTCCGTACGTGCTTCTGTAGGTCTCCTGAGGTCTTGAAGGCCTTGCTGCACAGTTCCTCTGGGCACTTATATGGCTTTTCACCAGTGTGGGTGCGCACATGGCTCTTCAGCCCATATCCTATCAGTGTGTGGGAGGGAGGGCTGAGAAGGGCACTCTGGAGGGCCTCACCACCACTGCTTCATCATCCTAATTCAGAGGCTCGCCATGTTCAGGTGTGCTCTGTGAGACTCCACACCTCCTCAGGCACAAGAAGCCTGTGTCTGCTTCTACCCCTCCCCAGCCTGGGCAGATAAGAGGGGTAGAAAAGCCCACGCTGCTCCCATTCCCCCTCCAGGGGCAGCCGGTGTCCTTCCAGAGCATAAGCCTGGGCTGGGGCTAAATGTTTCAGAGGGGTAAGGAAGCTCAGAGAGATGCAATGGCCTAGATACCCCACAGCCGATGCAGGAACCCTCTCTACCAAGCCCCCGGCTCCTTTCGCTGGCCTGGATGATGCTCCCCCTCACTTCTGTAACATGGTTTCCTCCCAGAGACAGAGCCCTGCGAGTCAGAGTGCTGGGGCAGCAGTTTCTCTGGGAAGGCAGGAAATTCCCAAGTGAACCTAGAACTTTCTGCCCTCAACTGGAAGCAGTCCACCTTTAGTCTTCTTCCAGGTAGATTACCTGTGGCAAAGGCCTTTCCGCAGCTGGGGAAATCACACCTGTATGGACGGTCACCTGTATGAGCTCTTTCATGCACCTGTGAGGACAAGCAACCAGGGGACTCAGGAACCAGGGTATGAAGGGGCTCTTTGGTTCTCTTGAGGGCTCAAAGTATCAGTACTGGCCACCTCCTTTATTCTTCCTCTTCTGCCACTTCGTCCAGAGTGCCCTCCCTGATTATTCTCTTCCTTCCTGTACTCTTCATGTGTGTTACAGGACCCTGGGCTGCCATTTCTGTACACTCATCTCTTCCTTTCAGTAGGCAATGAGTTCAAACTTGAGGGCAGGGACTGGTTCTGGTCAAAGCAGGAAGTTTCCCCCTGGTAGGGAAGACATCTGAGAGGTGTGCGTGATGACCTTACCTTTAAGTGATGAGCAGTCGTGTAGAGACGCCCACACCCTTTGTAGCCACAGCGGAATGCTCTGTCCCCAACTTGCTGTCCTTTGCCGTTATGGGGAGCCTGGCTGTCATGCAGGACCTGAGGGAAAAAAATCTTGAGGTTCCTATTTATATCCTCTTCAATGATGAGCGGGATGAGGTGGGATATAGGGCCTTGCTGGCAGCTTAGGACCCAACACACAGGGCTAAACCTGCTGGGAGGGCGGGGGAAGGGCAACTAGGAGTGACAGACCCATACACACAGGAAACAGGCACTGAAACACTCTACAGAAGAAACGGGGGTGACTTGTGGTGTCTCCACCTGTCTCTCATGGATAGAGGCAGGACTCGATGTCACAGAGCCTGTGACAGTGATGGAAGAAATGGCATCTCCCAGACATCTAGGAAAGGTAGCCATTCAGGCCACCCCTGAGCTAGGTTGACAGCTAGCAACATCCACTTTTTTAAAGACTTTTTAATTAATTAATTAATTTATTTAAAAAATTTTTAAACTTTTTTTTCTCTTTTTAGGTTTTATTTATTTATTCATGAGAGACACACAGAGAGAGGCAGAGATACAGGCAGAGAGAGAAGCAGGCTTCATGCAGGGATCCTGGGACTTCAGGGTCATGCCCTGGGCCAAAGATAGACACTCAACCGCTGAGCCACCCAGGCGTCCCTAAAACATTTTTTAAAAGATTTATTTACTTATTCATGAGAGACACAGATAGAGAGAGGTAGAGACAGAGGCAGAGGGAGAAGCAGGCTCCTTGCAGGGAGCCCAATGCGGGTCTCAATCCCGGATTCCAGGATTATGACCTGAGTCGAAGGCAGCCGCCCAACCATGGCTTTTTCCTTTTTAAAAAAAAGATTTATTTATTTATGAGAGAGACAGAGTACATATGTGTGTATGAGCCAGTGAGTATGGGGGAGGGGAGCAGAGGGAGAAACAATCTCAAGCAGATTCTGTGCTGAGCGTAGAGCCTAACGTGGGGCTTGATCCCAGGATGCTGAGATCATGACCTGAGCTGAAACCTGAGCTGAGAGTCGAACACTCAATCAACCGTGCCATCCAGGAGCCCCTTAAGATTTTATTTTTAAGTAATCTCTACACCCAATGTGGGGCTCAAACCCACAACCCCCAAGATCATCATATGCTCCACTGAGCCAGCCAGGTGCCCCAGCAACCCCCACTTTTGACCATATGTACCTAGAAGGCCACAGCTCTGGACACGTATCTTCTGATGGTAGGAGACCCCTCCCTCCCTTTAGGAAACCTGTGCTCAGAAGGGCCACTAACAACGGACATGCCATGGGGAGAAGCTCACCTGGGTTCACCGGATGAGGTGGCCACAAGCAACGAACTGCAGAAGCACCCAGGGCAGGGGCCTACAGGTCTGCATCAGAAGTTTCAGCTCTAACCACAGCACCCAGCTGATTGACAGGCCCCCCCATCATTTCTCTTGGGGACACTGCTGGAGCCACCCGCTTCACACCTGCTGCGGGCTTCAGGGAGCCCTGCTGCTCTTCTGCTTTCCTGAGCAGGGATCTGTTGGGACTGCCCTTAGTCTTTGTTTCTGGGACACTTTGGCCTTCTCATGAGCTCCTGAAATAGAACTCTGGGAGTCCTGGGGAGTAGAAGACGAACCGGTGAGGCCAAATTCACAGCAAGGTCTGTCTTGTCAGCTCCAGGTCAGGGGGTCAAGCAGCTGACAAAATTTCACAGACACTTAAACCGCTGGTGAATGGCAGGGGGACTGTCACAGGTGGCCAGGCCTGCTTGGTGGGCTAACCTACCCAGGTGTTCACATTTTATTCCCCTGCCTCACTGGCTCTTGAGGGAATCAAGGAACTTCACAGTTGAAAGTGGCCTCTAAGGTCATCTAGTCCCGTTCTCATCCTTTCAGAGGAGTGAGCTAAGTCTGTGAGCAGAATGACTCACTCGTCAGACTAGGTAGAGGCAGAGCCAGCACGGGTCTCAGGGATCATGATTCAGAGCCCAGTTGTCATCCTAACAGCAGCAAATCTCAAATCTGGCTTCTACAATAAACCGCAGGAAATGGCAGTGGGAGTGGGCATAGCCCCAAGTGGTCTGGTAGCAAGTTTTGGGCTTCATTTTGGAAAGACATGAGAATTTCCTCTTCTCTGATACTGCCACATAGTCTAATTGGTTTTTTTTTTTTTTTTAAGATTTATTTATTTATTTATTTATTTATTTATTCAGAGAGAGCGAGAGAGAGGCAGAGACACAGGCAGAGGGAGAAGCAGGCTCCATGCAGAAAGCCCAACGTGGGACTCGATCCCGGATCTCCAGGATCACACCCCGGGCTTCAGGTGGTGCTAAACCGCTGTGCCACCGGGGCTGCCCCCACATAGTCTTATTATTAAAAAAACTTTCCCAGCCCCCTATCTTTGGGTAACATTAGTGCCCTCGGGAGCCTTGCCATGTCCACCCTGAAGGTCTGCAGTTCACCCGAGGGGGGTGCACCCTGGTCTGGCACCCTCACAGATTAGTGCCCACTTCCCTGTGGGTGGGACCGCAGCTTTGCCAGAGTGACCGATGCTAGGAGAGCCAAGATCCTTCTCCCTTGCAGCTGAGCTACTGTGAAGGCCCTGTGTTCCAAGAATCTCAGCTGCTCTGCTGCATCTGCCCTGGTCATTGCTTACTGAGGTTATTTTCCTAAATGACTAAATGAGTTGCAGAGAAGAAATAAAGATGAGACCATCTGACCTCTGGCCTGTGAAAATAAAAGTCACTGGCAAGGGCTTTCTCAGATAGCACAGAGGATTATTACAACAGCAAAAGTGAAGCTGCGTCTCAATAGCCATGGTACAGATGTCACCATTTCTTGCAGCCGCCTTTCCTCTGCAGAGACGGCCTAAACTAGGGAGAGTGTCAATAACTGTCAGTGGCCCCAGCCACGCTGCCATGTATGCCCTGGACAGTGACACGAGAAATGAGTTGAGGGAGCCAGGGCAGAGCGGCGAGGGGAGTAGCTCAGGCCATGCCCAAGCATGGAACTGCCCTTGTCCCCTAGTGTGGCAGTTTGGGCCAAGGGAGCTAATGGGCAGTGTCAAGCTCTGTGAGCTCACCTTGCTGGCATACTGCTCCAGAGCCACTACCGTGTCTGCAGTGAAGCCCTCATCATCCTCTGCAGCCAGGTCCTCCAAGCCCACCTCTGTCTGCACAGCCAGGATGGCGCTGTCTGACGGCACAGCCACGGGGTGGTGAATGTAGGCAGTGGAGCCATCTTCCAGCTGGACAGCTTCCAGGGCACTGGGGTCATAACCCTCTGCAGGGAACACATGTTAGCCCAGATGCCACACAAGGGCAAGAGATATAAGGTATCTTATACCTTCCTACCCTGCTTTAAGGTAAGAAGAGGTACATATACCAAGGAAGGTTTTAAGGTCTCCTGGTCCCTCGCCTTGGTGATTCACTCTGGCTGGTCCTTCTTCTGGGGCCACCTCTCCTGAGGACAAGGCCTCCTATGAAGCACTGACTGGGAAGTCACAAGGTCCATGAGGAACTGAGGGGACCCATCATGATCATGGCCTAGATGATCATACAAGAACCTCTTAACTGGCCCTCTAATTCCTACCAGGCAGCGCAGCATCCAGAGGGATCTTTGCAGGACACATAGGAGATCATGTTACCTGATGGTTCAACTACTTCCCACTAGTCTCAGGATAAAGACCACCAATAAAACCTTTCTCTTAACTCTCAAGCCTCAGTGCTCTGGCCTTGCCTCTCTCATCTTACCTATCCTGCCCCACTCCTTCTGGCTCCTGGTAGTTCCTTCTACCATCTCTGAGCCTCCCATGTCATTCCCTCCTGTTGTACCTCTTCCTCTAGTGAAGTCTACACTTTCGCTCTCAGCCCAAGCGTCACTTTATCAGGGAAGCCCTCCCTGAGCTGGAGGGCTTGTGATGATCAGTTCATTGGTTATAGTTCTTCTCACTTCTGTTTTCCCCACTGGTCTCTAGAAGGGCAGGGACTGTGTCTGCCTTTGTCATCTCTTGCACACTCCACATCTAGCACAATGCCTGGCATACAATAGTTGCTCAAGAAACTCCTTGTAAAAGGAATAAATCGTTATTCCTCACTACTTAGAGACTTCAGTCTTAAATGTTAATAAGTTTTTACTCCTGGTCTTGGATGATGTCCTCAGGTCCTATTTAAAGCCCTAAGATTTTGCAGCTATGTTAGAGAGAAAGCCACCATTGAGGCCCATGCTACTGACTCCCACAGCTCGGTTTCCCAGAGGCAGAAATTGCCACTCCTGTGTTCGGCACCAGGGAAAGGAGGTGAGACTGCTAATCCAGCTGAACTTGGGCACTACAGCTCCCAAAGCTATGCCCCAACCTCTGCCCATTCAGCCTCCCTTCTGTCCCACCAGTTGTGATGACTATGACCCCACCTTTGGGTGTTCGGTGTATGTAGGCCATGCTGCCATCTTCCAGCTGTACAGGCTGTCCATCCTCAAAGGAGAGAGGTTCTGAAAGGAGAGCAATACTTGTCTTCCTCTGGAGCTCGATGCCATCCCACACCTCCCTCAGTGGGGGCTGCCTGGCCTCTCTCCATGAGGTTGGGGTGTCTTGGGGTGCTCTCACCTTTCTGCACCATCACTTGGTGAATGTATGCAGTGGTCCCATCCTCAAGCTGGATCACTTGCCCTTCAAGCAACTTCTCTCCTGTAAAGGTAGAAATGGAGACAAGTAGGTCAGGCCCTGAAGATGGCTGAGGAACACCTGCCTACTTCCCAAAGAGGCCTGTTTGAGGCATAGTTTGCATGTCTAAGCACAGGTGACATGCCCTATGCCTCCTGCTCCTTGCCTCCCTGGGTCTGGGCCACAGAGGTACTGGTGGGTAGAAAGACATCCCACCAGGAGGAGCCCTACAGCTCCTACCAGATTCCCTTCCTCTACTCAAGAAGTAGAAACTTCATTTATTATTCTGTCCATGCCCCATGAAGTGAGGACTTCCAGCTTAATAGCAGGCTGCCAAGACTGATCTAAACAGAGAACAAAGAACGCCCTGAAACCTGGAAAGACCTCGGTGGCTCAAAATTCAGCACTCACACTAACAAATCAAAATACATTCCTTGTCTCCCACTGTGGCAGTATGCCCAGAACGAGACTTTCTAATAAAGTACTATAGCTTAATGGTTAAAAGCAAGTGGCTCTGGAGCTGTCCAGGCATCCTGGGTTTGAATTTCTGCTCTACCTCTTACGAGTTGTGTGTCCTCAGACAGTTTATTTAACCTCCCTGTACTTCAGTTTCCTCCTTTTAAAAAGAAGATTAAAAACTGTGTCTTCTACTGGGTTGCTGTGAGGGTTAAATGAATTAATGAATATAAGACAAAGCCAGGAGTGTTGATGGTCAGCCTTCAATAAGCCTTAGCTGCTGCTGCTTTTTTTTTTTTTTAATTTGAGAGTGAGAGCAGCAGAGAAGAACAGAGAGAGAGAGAAACTTTAGCAGCCTTCTATGCTGAGGGCAGAGCCCAAAGTGGGGCTTGATCTCACATTCCTGAGATCACGACCTGATCTGAAATCAAGAGTCAGATGTGCAAACGACTGTGCCACCCAGACACCCCAAGCCTTAGTTTTTTTTTTTGTTTTGTTTTTTTTAAGATTTTATTTATTTGCCAGAGAGAACAAGTAGGGAGAGTGGCAGGCAGAGGGAGAAGCAGGCTCCCCACTAAGCAGGGAGCCCTACGGAGGGCTCCATCCCAGGACCCTGGGATCATGACCTGAGCCAAAGGCAGGAGCTGCTTCACCGACTGAGCCACCCAGGGGTCCCAAGCCTTAGCTTTTATTTATTTATTTATTTATTTATTTAGATTTTATTTATTCATGAGAGACACGGGGGGGGGGAGATAGAGAGAGAGAGAGAGAGAGAGAGAGAGAGAGAGAGAGACAGGCAGAGGGAGAAGCAGGTTCCGTGCAGGGAGCTGGACGTGGAACTCGATCCCGGGTCTCCAGGATCAGGCCCTGGACTGAAGGTGGCGCTAAACCGCTGAGCCACCTGGACTGCCCCGCCTTAGCTTTTATTATCATAAACCTGATCTGCATTTTAGAATAATCAGAAAATAAAGCTACAGGGAGCAAATGTGAACACAACTGCAGGGCTACTGGGTGTCCTCTAGTTCTTGTTTCACTGCCACCATGGGGAATATCTCCTTCATTCATCTCTGACATTTTTATTTCAATTTTCTTTTTTTTTTTTTTTTTTTTTAAATTTTTATTTATTTATGATAGTCACACAGAGAGAGAGAGGCAGAGACACAGGCAGAGGGAGAAGCAGGCTCCATGCACCGGGAGCCCGACGTGGGATTCGATCCCGGGTCTTCAGGATCGTGCCCTGGGCCAAAGGCAGGCGCCAAACCGCTGCGCCACCCAGGGATCCCATTATTTCAATTTTCTAATTAAAAAATGACTCACGTAAGGCAATAAGCAAGCAGTATAAAACGGAACAAGAGTCCAGCGTTCCTGAGATTATTAACCTTCCTTTACCTCAGATCTTTACTGGAAAGTACTTTTTTTAAAGATTGCATTTATTTATTTATTTTTAGAGATGGTGGGGGGGTGGGGAGGTTGGTTTCGGGACACAAGGAGAGAGGCTTACTGTGAGCACTTCTAACAGCAATGGGCTCTTCGGTTTAGAATTAGGATTAGACAGGCCTCGTTTCATATCCAGTGAGTTTCCCAGGGGATGAGGGGAAAAGAGAGAAAAGTAAGAAGGGAGAGAGAAGCGTTCTTGACAAGTGGTTTGCTTACTCGTTTTTTTTTTTTTAAGATTTTATTTACTTATTCATGAGAGACACACACACACACAGAGGCAGAGACACAGGCAGAGGGAGAAGCAGGCTCCATGCAGGGAGCCCAACGTGGGACTGGATCCCGGGATTTCAGGATCATGCCCTGGGCCAAGGCAGGCGCCAAACTGCTGAGCCCACCCAGGGATCCCCTGCTTACTTGTTTCTTTACAAGTTTCAGGATTTAGGGGATCCCTGGGTGGCGCAGCGGTTTGGCGCCTGCCTTTGGCCCAGGGCGCGATCCTGGAGACCCTGGATCGAATCCCACGTCGGGCTCCCGGTGCATGGAGCCTGCTTCTCCCTCTGCCTGTGTCTCTGCCTCTCTCTCTCTGTGTGTGACTATCATAAATAAATAAAAAAAAATTAAAAAAAAAAAAAACAAAAAAAAAAAACAAGTTTCAGGATTTAGGAATTTGAGTTCTTATGATGTAGGAAAAAGACCAGGCAGCTGCTTCTGGCCTAACCCTGCTATCTCCCCCTCAGAAGAATCCTCAAACTCGCTTTCACATGGAGTCTTCTTGGGTCAGTAACCCACAGTTCTACAACTCAGCTGAAGACAGGTAAGGTAGAGACAAAGGTAAGAAGTAGGAGAGAGGCATTTAGATGAGGGAGGGGGACCCCTCACCACCCTCCCATCAGCAAGCCATGGGCTTCCCTGCATTTAACCCTTTATCTGTCATGGCAAGGGCACTGCACTTGGGGTTCTAAGAGTGCTAGCAGAGCTTCTGGCAGCACTGTGGCTATTGCTTCAAGGGATGAGACAAAAGATAGAGAAGAGTTATTTGAGAAAAGATTTCAACCTACAATCACCCCTTACACCAGAGACAACAATGAGGAGGGCCAGGCGGTGGAGGACAACTGACGGCCGGGCCCTCATATTCTACTATGGGGAGGTGGCCAATATGTTCCTGTTTGCCCAGAACAGTCCCAGTGCATTTTTATTCATAGCACACTCTTCCACTTCCAGAAGTGTTGGGTTTGAATAACACGTTTTTATGCTTACCCTAATTAGAGACAAATCTCATAAAATTTTAGGGCTTCCTGCTGCCTAAGCTAGACTCAGAAAGAGCTTCCTGCTGACAAGAATGACAGTGCCCTGGTCAAGAGCTTCAGAGGCGCTCACCAGTGAGAAAGATGCCTTTTAGAACAGTGTAGTCCCGCTTCCCGGAGGCCAGCTCTCCCCTCAGGAGTGTGAAATCTGTTGTGTGTGAGTCTGTGCGCGTACACATCCAAGCACACGCTGCAGTGCTGTGGAGGAGCCAGAGAACAGGGACCAGAGAAAGATATAAACGGGGAGGTGGGGGAGGCAAAAAGACCCAGACATAAAAGGGAAAGACCTAAGAAAAAAAGAGTAGCTTTCTCAACCACCAAGTGAGGCCATTTGCTATTTTATTTTATTTTATTTTGTTTTGTTTTGTTTTAATTTAATTTAATTTTATTTTATTCATGAGAGACACAGAGAGAGAGAGACGCAGAGACATAGGCAGAGGGAGAAGCAGGCTCCATGCAGGGAGCCTGATGTGGGACTCGACCCTGGAACTCTAGGATCACGTCCTGAACCCAAGGCAGGTGCTAAACTGAGCCACCCAGGGATCCCACCATTTGCTTTTTATTCATTCACTTGACCACTAATTCATGGCAGAAGCCTGAGGCATGGGAAGTAACTGGGTCTGTGGAGCAGACACAGTCATTTCCATACTCCCTAAGTTCTTCCGTCTCATTCTGCTGAGGGGCAAGATCTGTGACGGGAAGTCTGCAAACTGAGGGTTTCAGGCTTCAAAAGTATCCCAGAGAAGTTCCTCACTCAAGAAAACAAAGCCAACCAGACCCACATATCATAGATAGCTCTTGACAAAAAACCTCTCCAGAAGGCAACCACCCCCTAACACTGTCATACAGAACAAGCTTACTGATGAGATTAAGGGGCCTCTTTGTCGTCATCAGGAAGCAGACAATTTAAAATAAAATCAACAAACAATTTATCTGTACACTTGGGAACTGAAATACACTTCCACAGTGTGTTGAAATGAAGGCGAGCAATGTTGCAATGACCGTGCATTCACGCAGATGGTGGTGCTCACAGAGTCTAGAAAAGGCAACATAAAAGAGCAGGAACGTGGTGATGTTTGCCCAGTGCTGTTCGGGGAGGGCAGGCAGGCTATCTGGCCCTCCTGAGAATGCTGGTAAGGAAAGAGGCTGTCACAACAGTGAGTGTCCCTGGCCTGAAGGCTCTGCCCCTTTAGTGACACTCCACGCTCACCCTGATTTTAAGTTTCTTTTCTCTCTTTTTTTTTAAGTTTCTTGAGAAATGAATATCAGGTGAATTCAAATTTCAGATCAACAGCAAATTCTTTTTCAGTACTTAGTACTGAAGTATTATTTTACTATTTTTAGTATTTAATCCCATGTTTATACATTATCTATCCCAGGGTGTATTTGGGACATACTTGTACTACAAAATTATTCACTCTTTGTTGGCAATTCAATGTTTATTCCTGGCAAACTTAGTGGGGCCTAGGGCATGAGACCTATGCTGGGGTGTCTGTATATGGCTTAACCTGTTTGAGAGTTTCTAGAAAGCACTGAGAAACTGGACAGGGGGATCCCTGGGTGGCGCAGTGGTTTGGTGCCTGCCTTTGGCCCAGGGCGCGATCCTGGAGACCCGGGATCGAATCCCACGTCGGGCTCCCAGTGCATGGAGCCTGCTTCTCCCTCTGTCTGTGTCTCTGCCTCTCTCTCTCTCTGTGTGACTATCATAAAAAAAAAAAAAAAAAAAAAATTAAAATTAAAAAAAAAAAAAGAAAGAAACTGGACAGGGAGTTATCTGGAGAGCAGGAAGTCATATAGCCAGCACGGTGTTCATTCATTTCCAGAAACATTTATGAACCACTTGCCCCATGTAAGGAATTCTGCCTTTCAGAGGTCTTGGTTCCTATGGCTCGGCTAGTCTGATTTTCTAGGCAGGCTTGCCTTGAATGGCATTTTCTCTTAAAGGGTTTGTCAACGATCTCAAGAAATTCTCATGCAGAGCAAGCTGTGGTATGCAAGTGGGAGGGCATAGTGGTGGTGAGACTCTTAGAAGGGGACACTCCTCTCCAGAGGTTGGGGCACAGGGTGGGATTCTGGGGTGCCTGGGAATACTTACCCTTGACAGCTTGCTGGACGTAGGCTGTTGTCCCATCACTGAGGGTCACCGTTTGCAGCCCCAAGCTCTCCATGGCAAACCGCTACCCATACACTCAGACATGAAGTTGGCTTCTGGCCAGCACCAAGAGCCACAGCTGAGGTCAGAGATTTCCTTCTGGGTCACAAGTCTGAGAAAATGGACAGTGTCACATTATGAGTTGCACAGCTTCCTCTTGCTACAAGGACATATGAGGAAAGAGTGAATGAGGCCAGCTGAGAAGAAAAAGAGATGAATTCTTCAAAGTATAGAAATATGTTAGCTTTTATGAAGAAGGTCAAAACATACCTATTTAAGAATTCTACAAGTTGAGTGTACAACAGAATCATGCGAGCCAAACTGGTTATAAAGTTAGATTCATTGATCAAAATCCATTTTTAAACTCATTTTCTTTAGGAGGAAGCCCTGTTCGAGGCAGGCTGCCAGCCCCACTGCCGCCAGTTCTGGGGTGCACATATCACATCTCTGCACATTCTGACAGCTTTCCTATGCTTGGATCTACCCATCCACTGGCCTTGTTGACTACCATCAGTGAACACCCCACAGGTATCACAAACAGAACGAGTCCCCCAAAAAACTCACAATGTACTCCCCAGAACTGTTTTTCTTCTAGTATCCCCCATCTCTGGGCTGGCATCTCCAGCCACCCAGAATCGATGGAGTCACCCTTGATTCCTCCTTTTCCTTCAAAAGTCGAGATAACACCACTATCTGACACCATAGGCAAAAATTAACTCAAAATGGATTAAAGGCTTGAATGTAAGACCAAAAACCTTAAAACTCCTAGAAGAAAACATAGGTGGTAAGCTCCCTGACATGGTCTTGGTTATACTTCTTTTGGATTTGACACCAAAAGCCAAGGAAACAAAAGTGAAAATAAGCAAGTGGGACTACATCAAACTACAGAGTTCCTGCATGGTAAAGGAAACCACCAACAAAATGAAAAGGCAAGCTAGCTACAGAAAGGGAGAAAATATCTACAAATCATATATCTGATAAGGAGTTAATATGCAAAAGATATGAAGAACTCATACAACTTAATAGCAAAAAACCCCAAACAATCCAATTAAAAAACCAGGTAGAGGATTTGAATTGGCAGTCTCCCCGTGATGACATCCAAATGGCCAACAAGTACACAAAAAAATGCTCAGGATCCCTAGTCACCAGAGAAATGCAAATCAAAGCCACAATGAGGTATCACCTGTTAGAATGGCTATTTCAAAAAGATGCAAAATAACAAGGGCTTGGGAAGATGTGGAGAAAAGGGGACCCTTGTGCACTGTTGGTGGGAATGGAAATTGGTGTAAATTGGAAAACAGTATAGAGGTTCCTCAAAAGTTAAAAATAAGACTAGCTTATGATCCAGCAGTTCCACTTCCGGGTATTTGTCCGAAGAAAATAAAAATACTTGCATACATGCATTCGGCATTATTTACAATAGCCAAGACATGGAAACAACTTAAGTGTCCATGGATGGATGAATGAATAAAGAAACTGTAGTGCATATATATAATATATAATATATATAATAAGATATTATTTAGGCATAAAGAAGGAAATCTTGCCATCTGTGCCAAAATGGATGGACCTAGACGGTATTATGCTAAGTGAAATAAGTTGAAGACAAATACCCTATGATCTTACTCATGAATGGAATATAAAAACAAAAAACAAAAAACACCCAAGCCCACAAATACAGAGAACAGATTGGTGGCTGCCAGAGGTAGAGATTAGGGGTAGGCAAGATGGATCAAGAGTCAAAAGGTACAAACTTGCTGTTATAAAATAAGTCACGGGGATATAATATGCAGCATGGTGATTAAAGTTAATAATAACGAATTACATTATTTGGTAGTTGCTAAGAGAATAAATCTTAAAGGTTCTCAACATAAGAAAAAATCTATAATTATGTATGGTGATAGTATTAAACTAATTGTGGTGATTGTTTTGCAATGCATACAGATATTGTCATTATGTCATATATCTAAAATTTAAATATAGGGACGCCTGGGTGGCTCAGCGGTTTAGCGCCTGCCTTCAGCCCAGGGCCTGATCCTGGAGTCCTGGGTTCAAGTCCCACGTCAGGCTCCCTGCATGGAGCCTGCTTCTCCCTCTGCCTTTGTCTCTGCCCGCCCCCCATGAATAAATAAATAAAATCTTAAAAAAAATAAAAATAAAAAAATTTAAATATAATGTTGTATGTCAATTTTACCTCAATTAAAAACAATAAAAACTTAAATGGGGGCATCTGAGTGGCTCAGTCAGTTAAGTGCCTGCCTTTGGCTCAGGTCATGATCCTAGGGTCCTGGGATCAAGCCCCATATCGGGCTCTCTGCTCAGTGGGGAAGCAGGAAGCCTGCTTCTCCCTCTCCTCCTGCAGCTTCCCCTGCTTGTGCTCTGTCAAAAAAACAAAATCTTCAAACAAACAAAAAGTCTATGTACCTATTTCAGGTGAGTATCATCTTGTCAAGTCACATCTTGACTACTGTAAGAAGAGCCTCCTAATGTATGTCAAATAAACTCTTGCCTGTTTCCTAGTCATTTTGTAATATTGTGTCAGAATGACTTTAAAAAGAACAGGGGTGCCTGAGTGGCTTAGCAGGTTAATTGTCTGCCTTCTGCTTAGGTCAGAATCATAGGGTCCTGAGATCAAGCCCTGCCTCAAAGTTCCCTATTCAGCAGGGAGTTTGGTTCTCCCTTTCCCTCTGCCCCTCCTTGTGCTTGGTCTCTCTCTCTCAAATAAAATCTTCGAAAAAAAATTAAAAAGTACAAACCTAAATCCACTACTTCCTTGACCAAAACTCTTCAAAAGCTTCCTATGGCCCTTGGATGCCACCTTGCACACCACTTTGCAGGCATGGCTGGGGGCTATTTGGCACTATCTCTTCCTAACACACAAGCCTAGACTCACCTACTTCCTAGAATACTTATCACTGCCTCTTTAATATCTGTTATCCACACAAGACTTTGGGCTCCAGCCTGGTTTCTGGTTCACTGTGGGCTCTCCACAAATCCCCGTGGAGTGAATCATCGGGTCCTTGCATGCAAGGAGGGAGGTACTGAAGCATCCTGCTGGCAGGACTTCCCTTGCATTGGCGTTCAGCCTGCTTGAGCCACATCCCATACTTGTGAACCCTTGCTCTAGGTTTAGCAGTTAAGATTCTCACTGCCACCCAACCACAGACTTCCCCAGGACTTGGGATCTGGACTGCCTACTTGGTACTCACTAACTGCCAACTGATCTTCTCAATCAGTGCTGCACAAACTGTTTTCATGTCAGGGCACCCAGAGAGAAGGATGTGTGTACACAGTGGATGCTGCTGCTTGAAGCTAGGAGCAACCAGCTGGGGCTGAGCAGGTCAATATCTTTACAGGACTATAGCCCACTTGTGACACACTGGTTGGGATGTTCTACTTTAGACTTGGCATTCCCACCAGAATTATTCATTCATTCTGTCCATAAACATTTACCGAATGGGCTAAGATACTACCAGCATTAATAGTGAACAGTGCTGTAAAGCTAATCATGTGTACGCATTTTATACATAGTAACTCAATCCTCACAATGATCCTATAATTGAATACTGTTATTATCCTCATTTTATACTTGAAGGAATTGAAGCCTGAGACACTAAGTAAATTGGCTCAAGGTTGCACAGCTAAGGGGAAGAGAAGGATTTGAATCCAGGCCATCCGGCTCCAGAGTATGCTCTTAAATACTTTATTATGTGGCCTAGTACAGAGGTTTTTAGCTGGGGAGTTTTAGCTGAAGCCACCTGAAAACACTACTTGGTGTGCAAGCTTATGCATTTTTCCGAACAGAAGGGAGTTTAAGATTGTCACGAGTGTCTTACAGCGATTAAAGGTAAAGAACCACTGGTTTAGATGGGAACTGACATCTGACCCATCTTTTTTTTTTTTTTTTAAAGATTTTATTCATTTATTCATGAGAAACACAGAGAGAGGCAGAGACACAGGCAGAGGGAGAAGCAGACTCCATGAAGGGAAGCCGATGCAGGGCTCCGGAATCATGCCCTGAGTCAAAGGCAGACGCTCAACCGCTGAGCCACCCAGGGATCCCATGACCCATCTTATCTATTCTACTAAGATCCTGGCAGTGACCCCAACATTGTCCAGAGCCCTGATAACCACAAGCTCTGGTCCTGGCCTCTTTTGGTCTACTCCCTGACCCTTGACTTTAAGCAGGGAGAGAAATTCTTTTGGTGATCTGTTTTTGTTAACAACATAGTCAGAATAAGGACACACATGAGACCTCAGTCTGAAACCAAAGCCATTACAAAATGGCCTCAAATCTTTATGGCTGGCTCCTGTGGCTGCTGCAGCAATAGCTGGTTTAACTTAGTACATCTGTACTCTGTTGGGACTTTCTAAGGAAAATCTGTGGCTTGGTTGAGAACACAGGTTCTAGAGTCAGAAAGCCTGGGCTTTAACTCATGCTTTCCCTCTTTGAAGCTGTGTGCCCTTGGGCAAGTAATTGAACCTCTCTGAGCTTCAGGTGCCACTTGTAAAAAAAAAGGGGGGGGGGGATAATAATAGCACCTTTGGGGCACCTGGGTGGCTTGTTGGTTGGCGTCTGATTTCAGCTCCGGCCATGATTCCAGGGTCCTGGGATCAAGCCCCGCATCAGACTCTCTGCTTAGTGGAGAGCCTGCTTCTCCCTCTCTCTCACTTGCCCTCTATTTCAGATGGATGGATGGATGGATGGATGGATGGATGAATGAATGAAAGAAAGAAATCCTTAACCCGCTCCCCCCAAATAGCACCCTCTCCACAGGTTGCTGTAAGGATTAAGTAAGGTCACATATGTCAGCATTTGGTACAGTGCTGGCACACAGAAGTACCCTAGAAAAACTGGCTCTGAGGAGGATGAGATGGAAGAGGAACCCAAGGGAAGTGCTTTTGAAGCAATGGGTATTTCTAAACTGTAGCCAAATAGTGGAAACAGCCCTGGATTAGAAGTCTGCAGAAATGGCTTCCGGGAATCCTGGGTGGCTCAGTGGTTTAGCGCCTGCCTTTGGCCCAGGGCGTGATCCTGGAGTCCTGGGATCAAGTCCTGCATCACGCTCCCTGCAAGGAGCCTGCTTCTCCCTCTTCCTGTGTCTCTGTGTCTCTCATAAGTAAATAAAATCTTAAAAGAAATGGCTTCTGATCTCAAGTCTATCTTCTGTGTCTGCCTCCCAATCTGTAAAATGAAGTGCTGCCCCAGATGACCCTAAAATCCTTTGCACTGCTCATGCTAATTATATTTATCATATATACAGCCCTTAAGAGTGCAAGCCATTGTTCAAAGCACTTTACCTATATTAGCTCTTTTAATCTTAAAAATAACCCTATGAAGAAATAGGTACATTATCCCCACTTTATGGATGAGGTGACTGAGGCTTAGAGGCAGAGTAATTATCCCAAGGTCCCACAGCTAGTCAATGTGAAGCAAGGATTCAAAGCCAGGCTAGCTGGTCCAGGTCCATACCTTTCAATATCTGGTGCATTTCTTCCTTATGCTAATCCACTGTGACACAGTGTCAGCACTCAAAACACTTGACTATTGATTGTTTAACTTTTATCTCACCCACGATAACTTAAGCCCAGTCCTCCAGGACTTGAGCACAATGGAAAGAGGAACATTTTCCAAAATAACGCTTCTTAGACTTAAAGAAAACAAATCTCCACTCCTTTACATGTTCTCATGTCCAGGCTAACTATTCAATTTTTGTCCTTAAGCCCGTAATATAAACATTTAAGATAGTCCACTCTGGCTCTCCAACATTTCCCGATCTCTGCTGCTGCCTTCCAGCAGAGCCTGACCTCGGGTGCGGAAGTGTCTTGTGGCTGCCAGGCATGTACAAGTATCTAATTGCCACTTTTCTTCCTTTCCTCTGTGAAAGGATGCTTTACTCTGAGTCGTTCTGTGCTGGTACTAAACTAATAATGGTGATACTGGCAGAGCCAAAGAGAGGCTTGTCACTGCCTCAGGATGGCTGTGACTTCACATTTCCTGCCTGCACTTGACATTTCAGATTCATAACTCCCGTGGCCTTCTGAGAAAGGATGGAGGGGGTGCAGGGGCAGCTACTCTATTTTCTCCTTGTAGGGTATAAGGTTTGTCAGCTCCCCAGTGACCTAAGCCGGGTACAAGAGAGAGACAGACTGGGGGTTGTGGGAGGGGAGGGGAGGGGAGGGGAGGAATAAGAGCCATGACCATGGGTAGGGAAGAATAGGGCATACTCCAGACTCTTCCAGAGCTTGCAGCCAGCTTGTTTGTTGCTTTTTAAAATGAACTTAAGCTATTGTTGGCTCTGATGCAGAAAAGAGCCCTATGGCTTCATAATATATAAATGTTTCCTAATGTAAAAACCTAAATTATAATTTATCAGGGAGACAGAACATTTAGAAAAGCTTTTTGGGTACTTCGGGTCTTAGGTCTTTCTATGAAACAAGAAGTGCTTCAATTGTCTCCTCAAAGCAGAAAGACAGACAATGAAAGACAAGAAACTAAATGGCAGCCATAAATTTGTGTCTCTCTACTTTGGCAAGGTTCATGTCTAATCTGACCCATACCCAAGCTAGGCTTCGCCTTGACTACAGGCACCTGTTCACTCTTCCATCATTTTCTGGCAAACCCAGACTCCTTGGACATTTGGAACAAGGCTTTCTGTGCTCTGTTTCAGCCAGACCAGAGGATAACTGTATTCAGCAGCCAAAAGACAAACAACCCCCCACCCCCAAACAAAACAAAACATCTGCTTGGAAAGAGAAGAATGTTTAACTTTGCGGGGGAGGGGGGTACACAAGACTTGACTTTCACTCAGAAAATTCCTCATTTAGAAATAAAACTCAGAGGGGACAGAATTGTATTAAGTTGGGAGAGACAGAGGCTGAGCGAGTCACGGGCAAACAAATGAGAACCAGATTTGCAAGAGCTGTATTAAAATGATTCAGTATTTGTTATTATAGAAAATGACTTCAATGCACACACAAAAACCCTAGTGGAACAGGCTTGGTTCTGTGGGTTTCCAAACACTAAAGAGAAAACAGGAAATTAATAACAGAAACTTGCACACACACATTTAAAACATCAGCTAAACATCTCTTTGCAAAATGCACACTGATTTTAAAAGCTCAAATCACTTTTTAGTATGGTTCCTATTTGGCTACTACAATTTTATAGATTTGAATTAGTCACAGAAGAGAGAGTAATTAGGCAAACTGGATTATTTTTAATTCCAAAAGGGCAATGAAAATGCAGACTCCTTTACTGCAGAACAGAATTCATTTAAACTAAAACAGGTAACTTAAAAACCTAATTTTCAGTTGAAATTTAAGGTGAACTTTAACACCTTAACACCCAACATGGAATCATGGCTGTTTCAAATCCACATTTAGTCCATGGAAAGAAAAGTCCAGAATAAAGTCATTTTGGAAGGGTGTGTTTTATAACAATATGCACATTTATACAGATTTTATCAAGTTATATCTGACTTTGTTTCTGGAATTCAGCTTGGGGTCACTGCTGGCTTGGGAAGGGTTATTTGAAAATGAAACATGCCATCAGCCATCAGGAGGGACTGGATCATCATAGTTATTTAGGATCATCATGTTATTTAAAAACATCACCCTGGGACTAAAAGGTTAAATTTATTCTATCAGTTTGGAACAATAGTCAAATCTCAACTAGGAAGAGAAGATACTTTTCACTTTTGACGCAAAAGAAAATCAAGTCAGAAGAAGAGTCAGGTTTAAAAAAATCAGTATTAAGGGAAATACTAAAGAAAATATAAGACATGATATTAAAAACACATGCAATTTAAATATACACTTAAAAATGGTGAAGACAGTTATGTGTATTTTACCACAATAAAAAAAATGGTGTGGAAAAAAAACCACACGTAGACACATACATATTTAAATTTCCAAGAACAATATCAAATTCTCACTGGACACATAACAATATGAATTCATGCAAGGAAAATGCTAGTAGTAAATAAATAATGCAAAAAAGGCTCACTCTCATTAGTAACTGAAGTACAAGAACGAACAATCACAGTGGTATAATTCTTATTCCATTACCATAAATCAAAGTAAAAGTATTAACATCCTACAGCCAATGAGATACCACTACACACCAATCACAATAGCCCAAATCCAAACAGCAATAACACTCAATGCTGACAAGGATGTGGAGGAACAGGAACTTTCATTCATTGTTGGTGGGGATGCAACATGGTACTCTGGAAGACAGTTTGGCAGTTTCTTACAAAATTAAAGTCTTACTAAATGATTCAGCGTTCCTACTCCTAAATGGGTTGAAAACTCATGTCAACAGAAAAACTGCACGTGGATATTTACAGCAGCTTTATTCATAATTGCCAAAAGCTCGAAGCAACTAAGGTGTCCTCCAATAAACAAACTGTGGTACACCCAGACAATGGAATATTATTCAGTGATAAAAAGAAATGAACTATTAAGACACAGAAAAGACATGGAGGAAATTTACATGCATTTTACTAAGTGAAAGAAGCCAATCTGAAAAGGCTACATACAGTATGGTTTCAACTATACAGCTTCTGAAAAGGGAAAACTTTAGAGACACTAATAAAATCAGCGGTTGCCAAGGGTGTGGTGGGGGAGGGGGTGGGAAGAGAGGAGGGATGCATAGATGGAGCCTAGAGCATTTTTAGGGCAGTGAAATGGTTCTGTAATGGTCAATGGACACCTGACATTATGTATTTGTCAAAACCTGTAGAATATACAGCACAAAGAGTGAACCATAATGTAAACTATGAACTTTGGTTAATAATAATGCATCAATATTAATTCACCAATTATAGCAAATATACACCAATGCAAGATGCTACTAATAGGGAAAACAGAACTGGAGTGGGGAAGGGGGTGAATGGGAACTCTGCATTTTTTTTTAATTTGGACTTTATTTTTTTTAAGATTTTATTTATTCATGAGAGAGAGAGAGAGAGAGAGAGAGAGAGGGGCAGAGACACAGGCAGAGGGAAAAGCAGGCTCCATGCAGGGAGCCCGATGTGGGGTTTGATCCCAGGACTCTAGGATCACGCCCTGAGCCCAAGGCAGACGCTTAACTGCTGAGCCACCCAGGGATCCCAACTCTCTGCATTTTTAAATTTTTTAAAATTTTATTTATTTATTCATCAGAGAGACACACACAGAGAAGCAGAGACATAGGCAGAGGGAGAAGCAGACTGCCCACAAGAAGCCTGATGTGGGACTCGATCCCGGACACCGGGATCACACCTTGATCCAAAGGCAGATGCTCAACTGCTGAGCCACCCAGGCGTCCCTCTGCATTCTTTAAAAGATTTCATTTATTTACGAGAGAGAGAGAGAGAGAGAGAGAGAGAGAGAGAGAGAGAACGCACAGGTGCGTGCAAGAGCAAAGTGTGGGGAGGGGCAGCAGTTGAAGGAGAAGCTGACTCCCCACTGAGCAGGAAGCCCAATGCAGAGCTCAATCCCAGGACCCTGGGATCATGACCTGAGCCACCCAGGCACCCCCAGAACTCTCTGCATTTATATTCAATTTCTCTATAAACCTAAAATGCTCTAAGAAATAAATTGTCCATCCATGTCGGCAAGGTCAGGAGGCAGGCACAAATGGGCTTGCAGATGGCACTAGAGACTGCTCCAGGCTCTTCAGAGGACAAACCATCAATGCTTAACCCCACCGGGGAAGGTTCAGGATCTCAGATCTAAGAACCTCATCTTCATAATTCATTCCGCAAAAAAGAATGCACAGAAAAAAACGCTACTGCACAGGATGCTTGTTTAAGCTTTTTGGACAAGAACCATGAGGACCATCTGAATTAATGGAGGAAAGTTAACAAATGAACACTAAGTGAAACAGGACATAAGGTTGAACACTCATCCAGTTTCAACTTGCAGACACCTTAACTTCAAGTGAGGTGAGAACCAAAGAGGCCAAAAAGAAATGAACAGTTGCACTAAAAGGGGTATAACCTTTAAAAAAGATAAAGTTGCTGAAATGATAAGAAACCAGCATGGAGCTGAGAGGTACTTCTCCAGTGAACACTAAACACATTTGCTTGGTTGCAAGCTCCTCCCTCACAGGATCTCCCTTTATTTCCCCCACAGCCCTCCCAAGTCCTGCAGAAAAAGATGTCTAGGGACACCTGGGTGGCTCAGCAGTTGAGCTCCTGCCTTCAGTCCAGGGTGTGATCCTGGAGTGCCAGGATCAAGTCCCACGTTGGGCTCCCTATGTGGGGCCTGCTTCTTCCTCTGCCTGTGTCTCTGCCTCTCTCTGTGTGTTTCTCATGAATAAATAAAATCTTAAAAAAAAAAAAAAAAAAGACATCTATTTCTCCTTTAATTCATGCCAGTCTAAGAACTGAGGTAGGAAGTTTCTTCCTCTAAGATTTTCCTTTCTTCTAACCACCAGAGTCTGGTGGCTACGTTTTTAAGTGTGGTATTCCTCAAAGTGGGGCTGTGCTGTGTTTTGTGTGTCCTGCAGAATAGTGTGTCAAGGTGGGGCCCCGTTGCTCAATATCCTATGTTGATCTGTATAGTTTTAACTCAGAGCAATGTCTATGAGGCTGTGGGGGAAACACACAGACTCTTCTACTGCCGGTGGGGAGTATACATTGGTATGAGCTCTACGTAGGACAATTTGGCAGTATTGATCAAAAGTACAAATGTATGTACCATCTGACCCAGCAATTTCATGTCTGGTCTGCAGGAAGACACGCATGTCTGGACAATGACACAGGTTAGTTATGGCACCCCTATATGTAGTAATAGCGAAAACATTAGAAGCAGTATAAATGTCTCTCAATATGGAACTTTAAATTTATTTTTAATTTTTAAAAACAATTTTTTTCAATATGGAACTTTTATACTATGCAGACATAGGTAAATGAGGAAGGTGTTTACATATTGACATGCAAAGATCACCAAAACATATTCAATTTAAAAAAATGGGAAGGTATAAAACAGTGCCTTCTGTATGACATCACTGGTATCCAAAAATCTGAGGAAAGACAGTCAAGAAATTACTAACTAGGGTCACCTGTAGAAGGGTAACTGAGTGGGGGAAGAGCAATACAAGGTTGACTTTTCACTGAGCTTAGGTCTCATGAATGGATTATCTATGTAAAATAAACAAGTACAAATGAAGGAATAAAAAACAGTCTGAAAGCATGCCTTGCACTTTTGGTTGGCTATAGGAATATTTATGATTCTCCATTCATGAGGCATAGCTCAGTTCAGTACTGACAGCATAGATTCCAGGTTATAGATTTGCAGGAAAACCAAGCCTGAAAACATAGCTTCACAATTCATGGATCATATGGAAAAGTGATCAAGCTGAACATGAGGCAACTGCAAATTTGCACAGGACCTGAGGACATGCTGGCTCTAGCATACATGGCCCTCGCCAGGTCATAAGGGCGGGTTCCGCTGAAGTGGTGGCTAGGTACGGGTTTTCTCCCTCATTGTTTCTGTGGCCTCAGACAGTACTTCCTTCCTAGGTTGAGAGGATGATATCCTCAAAGAGAACTCTGATTTCAGATATATCCTCCACATCTAAGATTCAGGCCAGTTCTACAATTTCACAGAGCCCTCATTTCCTTGGTTCTTACCATAAGTGCATGGGAGTCATGCTTTATCAACTATCCCACAGCAGCAGGGGCTTCCAACAAATACAGTGAGAAAAAGTACCAAGCTAGCAAGTTCTATCTGGGCTTCTCAGAGATGAACCATATCCTGAGGGCAAGTTCAGGGCGAATGTTAATCCAGAGGTACCAGAAGAAGTGCTCTGACTTCCAGCTGGTGACATTCTAATGTGCTGTGAGGCTTTAGGCTTTGTACATCACATCCAACAGCCCACATCTTTCTGATTCTGAGCTATAAGTGAGGAGCTTAAATAGGCCCTGCAGCAGCAAAACAGAGACAACCATTTAGGATCTGTGAGACCCTCAGGTTGACACACGTTTCTTTACCTTGACAGAGAGCTGCCAGAGCCAAGAGGTGTCTGAGGTTTTGTCCGTAGCTTAAGGCCATAGGATAAAGACAATGGCTTCAGCTGCACTTGGATTTTATCTCAGTGGTTTTGTTTCATTCACCAGGACAAAACTTCCCCATTCCATTAAAGAAAGATGATTACATATCCACTCTAAACAAATTTTGTGGGTGACCTGTCAATGGAGATGGACTATATCTTGTACTCTTATTTAGTTGGTCAGAGACTCTCCTTATAATATAAACATTGACATCTGAATGACACAAGGATAAACAAGGCACAGCCACTGCTTCTAGATGCAGCAAAGGAATTACTCTGCCACAGTATGTGTCTTCCCTAAATCTGACTCTTCTGGGGGGAAAATAACACACTCCTACTTTCTGTTACACTGCTTATAACTTAGTTTCTGGAGAGCATGCACTTTGGCGTAATTAGCACCTAACGAAGAATGCGGCCACAGATTCCAAATGAATAATATTATTAGATCACATAGCTAATCAAGCTCTTTAGCTCAAATTTGAATCCTAAGTCAACTCCACTTACTGTGAATTAGATCTAATTGAAACTCCTGAGGCAGGATTTGAAACTACTATAGAACAATGAGCTCTGGGGCGTCTGGGTGGCTCAGTTGGTTAAGTGTTTGCCTTCCGCCCAGGTCCAGATCCTAGGATCGAGCTCCGTGTTGGGCTCTCCACTCAGCGGTGAGTCTATTTCTTCCTCTTCCCCCAGCTTGTGCTCTCCCTGTGCGCCACTCTCTCCCAAATAAATAAAATAGTTAACAAAACAAAAACCCATGAGCTCCTAAAGAGAAGATCCTAGCAGAGGAGTATATGTTGAGTGTAAGAATGAAGGAACAAAGAAACAGAGTCCTACCACCCCAGGAACAATGACCACTTTCCCTCACTTGGAATATCATCTTGCCTCATCTCTGACATCCATGTTCACTTTTTTCCCAGACCCAGGTTAGGATCTGTGAGACCCTCACTTGACACACGTTTCTCTACCTTGACAGAGAGCTGCCAGATCAAGAGGTGTCTGCGGTTTTGTCCGTAGCTTAAGGCCATAGGCTTAAAGCCTGCAAAAGCACAGGCTTTCCCCGGCTAATGTCACACCAGACCACCAGCCTCTGGCCTGTTTCCTCCACATTTAGCAGCGAAGTTGCACCAGACAAACTAGTCTGTAGTGTTACCCGGGGGCATGGATGCATCTTCTCCACCACTGTATCCTGTGTCGAGCACTCACTGGATATTACTTTAAGGAGGAATGAAGGAAGGAATCTTATGACCAACACTGCTACCTGGTGTAGGGCTCAGCAGTTTTCAAAATGCTCTCAAATACACAGATGTTATCTTGTTTACTCTGAGCCCTAATTCACTGACTCTCACAATGAGTGTGGGCTGAGAAGAGCGCTCATTTCTAGTCTAATGCAGTCATTTTGCAGATGAAGTTCTGGAGGCCAGAGCTGTGGGAAGAGTTCCAAAGGATCACCAACTAGCTGGTGGCAGAGCCAGGCCTCACACCTGAAATGCCAGTGTTCTTCCACTGTACTGCCTTGTCTCTTGCTCAGGAAATAGTGTTCTTTCAGTTCTCAGGAGAGCAGAAATTTACGCATGTCTAACAGACTTGTCTATCCAGCTGCTTATGCAACATCTCGAGTCCCCAAACACCTGAAACTTGACACATTCACAAGTGAATTCCTTATCTACCCCTTCTCACATCTTGCCCCCTCCTCTTGGCTCCCCTATTTCAGTAAATTATAACTCCATCCTTTGGGTGCTCAGGCCAAAAATTAGGGAGCTATCGTCAATTTCTCTTTTCTAATCCATTGGCAAATCTTGTTGGCTCCTCTTTCAAAATATCCAACCACTTTTCACTCTTCCACTGCTTTAACTTTAGGTCCAAGGCATCAAGTTCCCTTGCCTGGACTCTTTTTTTTTTTTTTTTTTTTTAATTTATTTATGATAGTCACACACAGAGAGAGAGAGAAAGGCAGAGACATAGGCAGAGGGAGAAGCAGGCTCCATGCACAGGGAGCCCGACGTGGGATTCGATCCCGGGTCTCCAGGATCATGCCCTGGGCCAAAGGCAGGCACTAAACCTCTGCGCCACCCAGGGATCCCCTGCCTGGACTCTTATATTAGCCTCCTAACCAGTTTCCCTCCTTCCACTCTCGCCTTCTACAGGTTATTCTGAACAAAGCAGCCAGATGGTCCTGAATGTCAGATCATGTCACTTAACTGGTTAGAACCCTCTAATGGCTCCTCTCTCTTAATGCACAACAAAATGCTAACATGACCTGCCACCAATTCTCTCCCACCTGCCCCATCTTCTGCTCTGTTTTTCCTGTTTTATTCTACTGAAGCCATACTGGCTAGTGTCTTTGTGTTCCTCAAATATAGAATATAGAAGGCATACTCCTGCTCTGAGGCCTTTGCACTTGCTATTCCTTTTGACTGGAATACATTTCCCCCAGATGTATGCTTGACTCACTCCTTAACTTCCTACAAGTTTTTGCTCAAATGTTGCCTTTTCAGTGAGAACTTCCTTACCCACCCTATTTAAAATTTAAAACTCTGACTCCTGGTACTCTCTTCTCTGCTTAATTTCCTCAACATAGACTTTACTTATTATTATATGTCTAGCAAATTACCTGGCCTCTAGCAGATAGTCAGCAAACATTTGGCAATGAGAAAGAATGAATGGAATGAATGAACGAGCATCCATATCGTTAAGATATCCCAGTACCCGAAGGCCTTATGCCAGAAGGAGAAGATCCTAGTTGAGCTCTGGTCTCTCCTTCACCTACCCCCACTCCTTACCTTCTCAGGTTCAGGGCAATAGGTGCTTATTGCCAGCATGTTACAATATCCGGGCCACTGGTACACAATTCTGCAGGGTGCTAATTTTTGTTATTTAGCATCCTGCTACTCACAAACAGAAGAGGTCAGGGATAGGTTAGACTAAATATACTACCTAACTACCTAAATATACTACCTAACCTAGATAATAGTACTGACTCAGTAACATTTGTGTTGAGGTGTTTTCCAAGGAACAGTGCTAAGTTTGCACTTGTTCATCTAGCTGTCTTTTTTTTTTTTTTTTTAACTTCTATTATGGATTTCAAACATACACAAAACTAGAAAGAAGAGTGTAACGTGTCTCATGAACCTATTATCCAACTTCAACAATTGCCAACATTTTGCCAATTTGGTTTCTCCTATTCCCTGGTTGTCTTTGCAAACCCCAGTAAGTATTTCACCTGGCTGTTTTCTTGAGAACTGGTCTGTATATAACAGACCCTGGCCTTGTTACCACTGTATTGCAAGAATGGCAACCAATCTCTCTAGTCTTACCAGATATATAGTCAAAACAAATACTATGCCCATTCCCCCACTTGACAGACTGAAAAAGGAAGTGTCTAAATTCCAGTCTGTTTAAATCAAGGGACTTGCCCATTATTCGTCTGCAGGGATTTGGGGGGAGGGATTCTGGGTCTACAAAATGAACACTGACATGACCTGTTTTTACTTGTTTGCACCTGATACAGAATTTCTGAGGGAGTCCATTCAATTCAGTCAGTATTTACAGACCACCCCATAATACAAGGTATCAGAGCAAGATGATAGAAGACAGAGAAAACCCAGCCTCTGTGGGGCTGGGGAGTGGGTGAATACCCAAATCATTAAGATATGCGGCAGAAGTTCTGTGACCTAAGAAAGATTAAGCAAGCCTAAGGCAAAAGCTTCTTTTACAAGTCAATTTGTAGACTCCAGGGTTTACTCTTTCCCTAAGTCTAGGTTTACTGTTATTTATTGCTATACAGCCAACAAGAACATCACAGGAGACCTGGGAATTTAGTGATCCACAGAACAGACTTTGCGATGTGGATCTTTAATGTCACATTTTGCTATTCACTGTCCAGTGTTCTGGTGGGAGGGAACTGGAAAGTCCTCCCAGAACTTGGAAAACAATGGGGCTAATTCAATGCCGGCAGAAGCTAACACCCAAAACATTCCACCCTGAGGGCATATACACCAAGCAGCTTCAAAAATCAAATGGGATTGTGGGAGTGTGTCAAGGAGACAATGCTAGATCAATTCTGGATTTCTAAGATCTCTCTCCTTGTTACCTAAAGGACTGTGATCTGGTGATCTATGATGAGAAGTTCCCAGAGAAGAGTGTAGTTCTTTGGACAAACCAAAGAAGCCAATGAGGTTTGGATGGACAGTGCGGTGTATGAATGTAGGAGAGCTGAGAGTGGCAGGGTCATTCATGTGGCCCTGGAGTTAGATGCACAGAAGAGTGGGAAAAGGGAGAATTGGGATGAGAGGGACGTTTGCATGATAATCAATGTTATCAAAATTGATGTGGTGAGGATGGCTGGGAAAAAAAAATAAGAGGAAGGATGCTGAGTACTGTGAGAAGTGGCAGGGATACAGGGAGGGGAAACAGGGTGAAGACAATTCTGGTTTGAAACGGAGCTCACTGATGACAAGGAGGAGGATGCCCAGATGAGATCTGGGGATATGGGAGGCAGGATCTTACAGGATACTGTGCAGAAGGTGAAGAGGGGTCTTAGAATAGGAGGGTGTAGAGGTTATGAAAGATAGGTTCATGTCAGGATGGAAGGGGCTCATTTCACTGAAGCTGGGGAAGTCACTAGGTAAAAGGGCTAAAGGCTCTGGGTAACAGGACATGGCTGAGGATGGTTGAAAGGAGGCAGCTAGAATACTGAAAAGTGACTGAAAATAGGAAATCCTATGAGGAAAGATTACTGGGCCTCAGGGTTTTAGAGTATTTGAACTCCTGGTGGGGAAGAGACTTAGCAGGATGAGTCAGTTTGGGGAAAAGTGCCAGGAAGATGGTAGCCCCTTTAGGGCGAGTGAGATTGTGGAGTAAGGACTGTGACAGGCTATGTGGAGAAAAGACGAAGAAAAGTATTAAGGTGCAGGGGTCTCAGGCAATGTGGGGCAGAAAGTCATGAACCATGGGTTGAGGAAGTCACTAAGCCATGGGGTGAAGGGTAACAGAAAGTTTGGGGGTCATGACATAGGTTGATGTTGGGCTTAAGAATCATTAGAAACTAAGGAACAAGGGGCTCTGGGTGATCCGGAAAACTCTGCCGGTCCTGGGGGCAAGAGAGGCAGCGGAGCAAGTGGGTTTGGAAGATGTGGGCTCAAATACTCGCTCTGCTACTCATCTGTTTTGGGTTATTTATTTAAAACCAAACCAAACCAACAGAAATGTGAAATGGTGGTGGATACAGTAATAATCAACTCTTGGTGATTTACCCTTGTTGAAGGGTAAATTTAATTTAATACATACAGGCATGGCACACAGCAGGTGCTCGGCCAATCATAATTAAAGAGATATGAAGTAAAGAATCAGAGGAGGCCACAGCAGAAGTATGAGATGGGGATTCCACGAGTTCAGTGGTGGTGGTGAAGTAATGTAACGTATGGGCCCTGTCTTCAATGTTGAATCCCTAGTTACCCAGGACAGAGTAAGAGCCATAAGAGTTTCTCAGCTTATATCTAAGGGTTTCCATGGGCCAGGCATGGTGCCGAGTGCTTTGCATGCACCATCTCAGGCAAGATTATCATTTTCCCTTAGCAGAGGTGGAGGCTGAGGATTCAGACAGGCTAAATGCCATGCCTGAGGTGCCACAGCTGAAGAACCAGAGTCAGACTACAACCAAGGTCTCTCATCACATCAATGCTCCTAGCTGAAGTGCTCTGCTACCCTGCTTTGCAAACATGTTAACTGATGGGCCTGATCAAAGGAAATGGGAATGGACTATTCAAAGTGTAGGGTACGGGGTCATGAGAGTGAGGGAATAAGGTTCATGAAGCGAGTGGGCCCTAAGTGAGGTTACAAGAGTAAATTTCTAGGGAGGGTACAAAAATGATTGCAAACAAATATTATCTTGACTGAGAACTGCAGAATTTTACAGCTGGAAGGAAACTCTGAGATCACTTTACTCAACCTTATCAACAAAACAGATGAGAAGCTGAGCCTCAGCGAAAAGGAAGCTGTCCTAGGTCTCCAAAGCACAACAGGGTCAGAGCTGGAACTTGAGTGTGGGATCACACACTCAATCCAGAGTTCTTTGATGCCTCCAACTACTACTACCACTACTTCATACTCATCGCTACATCTTCCTGAGTATCAGCACGGTGCTCGGGCACTTGTAAGTCATGTGCTGATTGATATTGAGGGGCTGAGGGTGCAGAGAGGGATGTCGGTGGGGGTAATTTTAGGGTGAAGGGGGAGCATGGAATGAAGATCATGAGGCTACAGGGGAAAAGAAGGGGTTATTAGATATTGAGGGTTCTGTAGAAGACGACTGGGTGGGAAATTATTGGAGTACGGCTTAAGAGTTACCAAGAAAGGTCTGAGGGGCGTCACCAAGTTTGTGGGTCAACACGGGGTAGGACCGTGGGAGTTACCGGACCAATGGGGTCACTGAAAAGGTTGGGGGGGGGGGTCACTTCGGAGGGGTGTGGGGGTCTCGGGTCTTGAGTCATTGGTTTAGAACTGAGGGAGTTTCTGGGTTAGTGGATCCCTGGGCAGTGCTGGGGAAATTCCTGGATGGACAGAGTCAATGAATAAGAACTGAAGATTGCCTGGGCAGGTTTTAGGGTCAGTGGATGGTGTGTAGGGTCACAGAGGTGGAGGCGGGCGTGGGGTTTGGGAGCCTGGGTGGGGTTTAGAAGTCATGGGGGGGGCGTCCCAGGGCGGAAAGAAGGGGCAGGGATGGGGGCTGGGGGCTGGGGGCCGGGGGCCGGGGGCCGGGGCCCGGGGTGGGGGAGGGGTCGGGTCGCCGTCTAGCCGCCCGGACGCTGGGCTAGGGCCGGAGGAGGGTGGGCACGCCGGGCTCGGGACCTTCCCGGGGCCCTGCGCCCGCCCGGCCTCCCACCTGGGCACGGTGGACCCACTCTTCCCGCAGCCACCAACCTGACAGCCCCCGAGGGCGACTCCGCCGACAGACCGCCATGCACCGGGCCCCGCCACCAGCGCCGGCCCCGCAACCCGCCTGCGCCATAGCCCGCCCGCCCGCGCGCAGCTTGCCTCGCGCGATATCCAGGTTCCAGGGCCGCCGCACTTTCCTCTCCTCGCGGCGCGCCTCTACCGGGCCCCGGAACCCGTATAGGAAATACAGGGCACGCTCCACCCCGCACCCCCCGTCGCCGCGGCCGCCGTCCTGCTTATCCAGGTTCCCGGGCCCCTGGAGCCGGTGCGGCCGGGCTCTGAACCGTGCCCCTCGGAGCCCCGCCCCGCCCCCCGGCCGGGTGACGCACTGCCCGCGAGGCCGAGCGCCCGGGGAGGGCGTGATGACGTCACGACGCCCCGGTCGGGGCCTGGGCGCGGCTGGCGAGCCGGGTCGTCGCCATAGCAATGGGGAGCCGCCCCCTGTCCCGCCGAGGGACTCGGTCCACCTGAGGCCCGAGGCGGGAACGGTGAGGAGCGGAGGCCGCGAGGGTTCCTCGCCGTCTCGTCGGCTGCCTGCGGGCGAGAAGGGCGCTTCAGGAGCCGGGGAGGACCGGAGGATTAGGTGGTGAGGGAAGCCATTCCCGGGGGTCTCACAGCCCGCCCTGGGGCTGCGGACCTTCTCGGGGTTCGGAGCCCCCGGGCTTCTGCTGAACCTAACCGCCCCGAAGCGCTTTACTGTGCGCGGCCCGCAGGCACTGCCTCCGATCTTCGAGCCAGCCCCCTTGAAGAAAGCAATTGCAGGTATTACTAGGCCCTTCTGGAAAGGGACGGCACCGAGGAGCCGCGAGGGACGTGCCTCTCCAGGGAGGGCGCCCTGACGGTCCTCGTGGGTTCTCTCACTCTCATTCCCCCTCAGCCCCACGCGCAGCCTTAAAACCAGCTGCTCCCCACGGGGCTTGCTTCGGGGTGAACCAAACCAAGCCCTTTTGCTACTAACCCCCCTCCAGGAGGGAAGGGCTGTGATGGGGGAATTTGCAGAAATCCAAGGGAACATTAAAAGGGAGCGAGAGGTTTTTGGTAAAACGTTAGAAATAACTGAGAGGAGTTAGACAAGGAACTGGTCAAGGTTGCTTCTTAGGAGAGGAACTGGGTGCCTGGAGGAATGAGGTGAGAAACTTTTCCCTCTCTGTCCTTTAGACTTGAACTTTTTTTCCCCCTTGTATCCTCCCTCCCCTCACCCCAAAAAATTTAACTTAAGAAAAAAAAAAAAGAATTTTCAAAGGAAGTATTCTGATGAAATCGAAACATTCACAGGGCATCTGGGTGGCTCAGTGCTTGAGCATCTGCCTTTGGCCCAGGGTCGAGTCCCACGTCTGGCTCCCTGCATGGAGCCTGCTTCTCCCTCAGCCTGTGTCTCTGCCTCTCTCTGTGTCTCTCATGAAAAAAATAAATACATTTTTTTTTAAAGAGAAACATTTATAAAGTACTGGATTTGGGGGCTATGGTAACTAAAGATGCCATTGAGGGCACTGACAGCATCTTTTTCTCCTCCCCTGTCAGCAGAGCTTAACCAGAAAGCTTGCTTTCCAATTTTAGGCATCACCCCTTGCCTATCTTACTTGTTTTGACACAACCTTTCCAGAGGTGGGACTGGGGCCCAAGTTCTCATCGGATTCTTGGTTTCAGTGGGCAGTGAGTGACAATTGAGGGCCCCTGCTTACAGTTAATAACAGAGCCTTTATATACCCCTCAGTATAGAAATAAACAGCCTGACTAGTGTGGTGCCCCCTTCTGTTCCTTTTTGGTCAAAGTTTGACAAGTCATTTTACATACCTACCGAGAGAATACATAGCATGTCCTACAGCATAAACTCTTGGTGAGAAATAGAGTAGGGAATGGAACTCAGGTTGTCCTAGTTGTGTCCCCCCCCCCGCACCTTTTTCCATAATAAAAAATACGTTTGCCCTTTCTCACATTCCGTGCAGATGCCAATCTGATTGGCTCATGACCTCTCCTATTTACACAGTGAATAAAAACTGGGAAATCAGTGTGTGACTTTGTAGTAATAAGATTCTGATAGTGGGTAATTTCAGGTTCTTAGGAGAACTGGTGAGGAATATATTTTGGAGGGAAGGACTGGAGGTCATTCCAGACAGCTTATCTTCTGCCTTTGAGCCCCCATAGAGGCTAGTGGTCTTAAGATTTTTTTTTTTTGTTTTTGTTTTTCATGGACTCCATTGAATAATTTGAGATGATTGTGTACCCTCTTGTTCATTTAAAAGTTGGTATCGGGGATCCCTGGGTGGCGCAGCAGTTTAGCGCCTGCCTTCGGCCCAGGGAGTGATCCTGGAGACCCAGGATCGAGTCCCACATCGGGCTCCCTGCATGGAGCCTGCTTCTCCCTCTGCCTGTGTCTCTGCCTTTCTCTCTCTGTATCTCTCATGAGTAAATAAATAAAATATTAAAAAAAAAAAAGTTGGTATCTAAATTTTCCATCACATATTTAAGAACTTGTAGAAGATATGACTTCTGAGTTACTGTAGATTTTAACATTTTAAACTAAAACCATACTGTAACTCTTAATTGTATCCAGCAGACTCCAAATACCCTAAATACTTGATGCCCACCATTATCTATTTAAAAATACATGAACAAGCTCTACTTTAGTAGAGACTTTATATGATTCCCTTTCTTCTTGAACTCCTAAGTCCATTCACTTCCTCTACATAACTGTGTCCAAATTAGTGTATTTGTATGTTTTAAAGACTTTTATTGATCACATCACAGTTCTTTGCAACAAGAATGAGTGTAAATTTAAGTTTATTGTCTGTGACCATAGGCTTTAATTGTTAAAAAGTTTCTTCTGTATTGAATTGTCATTACAGTTATTACTGGTACACAATTTATTAAACAACATAAATAAATTACATATTGGTATAACATGTGAAACCTAGAAAGAACAGTTTTTATTGAAAATGCATCCCTTGGGGTCCCTGGCTGGCTTAGTCAGAAGAGCATGCACTCTTGATCTTGGGGTCTTGAGTTTGAGTCCCACATTGGGTATAGAGATTCCTTAAATGAATAATAGAAAGAAAGAAAGAAAGAAAGAAAGAAAGAAAGAAAGAAAGAAAGAAAGAAAGAAAGAAAGAAAAGAAAGAAAGAAAGAAAGAAAGAAAGAAAGAAAGAAAGAAAGAAAGAAAGAGAAAGGGAGGGAGGGAGGAAGGAAGGAAGAGAAAGAAAGAAAGAAAGAAGAAAGAAAGAAAGAAAGAAAGAAAGAAAGAAAGAAAGAAAGAAAGAAAGAAAATGCATCCCTTAATGAGAAATACTGTGTTCCTCAATTGGTTCAGGTATTCATGGTATTAGGTATTCCTAATGGTAAAAGGAGATAAGGTACAGTATCCATTCTTTGGTTTTTATTTTTATAGACCTGAATATTGAGAAAGCTTGTTCATGTAGTAATTGAGAAAGGAAGAGATTTGTTACAGCAAAATTCCTGAAGTTTTGATCTACTCCTAAAATACATGCCAACAATTACAAAGCATCCTGTTACCAAATACAATTCTCAAGTACTATCAGATAGAGTCGTTTAATCTTATTAAAAGGAAAGAATTGGAAACTACTAAACTTGCAAAAGGATTTGTTATCTAGTCATTAGAGTCTCAGTTTCAGTTTTATAAAAATTATTCTTAGTTACCTGTTACCTTGTTTCACTCAGAGGCACCTTGTTAATCAGACTGATTTTCTTTTTTTAAGATTTTGTTTATTTATTTGAGAGGGAGAAAGAGCACAAGCAGGGGAGCAGCAGATGGAGAGATAGAAGCAGGCAGTCTGCTGAGCAGAGAGCCCGATGTGGGCCTTGATCCCAGGACCCTAGGATTATGACCAGAGCCGAAGGCAGATGTTTAACCAACTGAGCCTCCCAGGTATCCCTGAAGACTAATTTTCATACTCTTTTACCAATACAGTTTTTTTTTTATAAAATTATTTTATCATTACATGTTTTTATGATCTTTTTGTGAAAATACCGAAGTGCAGATTGACTTCAGTATGGAAAGCACTTGCCATTTTTGGAATTAACAAAGCCATTTTTCTTTCAAACCAATCAGCCAAATTAGACTTACTTTCTGTTAGGAAAAAGTCTGACTTCATTCTTCAATCCAAATAAATATGTTAATATCTGTTTTAAAGAATATTGTAAAAATCACTGGGAAAGAAATTATTAGCTATAGCTAATAAAATAGATTACTAAAAATTGGTCATGATTAAAGTTATATAGAGTTGGGATGCCTGGGTGGCTCAGCGGTTGAGTGTCTGCCTTTAGCCCAGGGCGTGATCCTGGGGTCCTGGGATCAAGTCCCATATCGGGCTCCCTGCATGGAGCCTGTTTCTCCTTCTGCCTGTGTCTCTGCCTCTCTCTGTGTGTCTCTCATGAATAAATAAAATCTAAAAAAATTATAGAGTTAATATTAACATTACAAAAACCTGTAAAAACAAGATAGTACTGTTTCTCATTATATAGTTTGGAACAATGCCATATAATATGTAGTTAAATCCACTAGCTAATAAGTGAGTAGTAGATTAGAAGGCATGTTATCCCTTGGCATATATGGGTATGTGCTTGTGTTGAATTCTGATGTTTGGCTTTGGGGGACAAATAAGACTCATGTTTAAAAATCAGAAATAACTCCAAATAATTTTTTAGATTTCATGACAAACTTTTTCTTACTGTAAAAAAGTAAAAAAAATGTTAAAAAGTTCTTACTTTTTTTTTAAAGAAAGGATATTTGCTAGGAGATAATGGATTGAACAGCTAATAAACAATTTAGTTCTCTAGTAGGAGGTAGAGAACAGTAAACATCTTCTAAGATGGACCAATTGTAATAGGAATATTTTTCTATGAGTGGAAAAAAACAACCCCTCCCTCCTATTCCCCAGGTTTTTATATCCTAGGCACGAAGATTCAGTGTAGGTGAGGGATATGCCTTTCTTTTGTAAAGTAGGATAAGGACTATGCTGAAAGAGGAGGTAGAATGGAGAGTGTGTTTAAGTATCCTGGCTGGTTCTCAAACAGATTCATTTGGGGAAAGATTTCTAATAGAAGCTGAGTATCTGGAAACTTATTTCCTTAAAATGCCCCTCAGATTGATTCCTTGCCCAGTACCTCTTGGGAGGTCTTCACATACCCTTGTTAAGAATTCCCTAGAAAGTTTTCATGTGCCCTGTTTTAAAAGACTTTGATATAGATAGAACTATACTCTACTGGCCTTGATTATACGTAAACCTGGGACATCCTCACAAATGTCCTAGGAAGAAGGTAGAAGACTTGGTGTTTGGAATAAAAAAGAGAGTGAAAGGATAAGTCAGAGGATGGCCCCAAGTTGATATAGTCATAATAGTCCTGTATCGGTCCTTGTTTGCAGTTCTAGAAATGTGATTTTGTGGTCAAGTGTTCATGTTTTGTCACACTAAATCAAACTTACAGGAAGTTAATGTATAAAATCAAATGCAGTGAATTAATTTATACTCATAGTGACCAGGTAGACTGGATTTTCTCTCCTGTTGGAAAATATATATGGAAAGGTCAGTTGTAATCAGATTCTTCCCTTGAGGAGTATGGATCTTGAGCATGGCTATTGTTATCAAGCTATGACAGATAGCCTGATGCACGATGCGGGGCACGTTACAGTTCAGTAATTGTGAGGTGAATGTGCCTGCCTATCCTTTATAGATGCTAAACAGGGAAATTCAGGGTTCTAGTAGACCAACCCAACGTATTTTTTGATTAGGTAGATTTTGCCTTGTTTCTCTTAAATTGCTACATCATATAGATATTAAATCCAATAAAATATCATGTCAGGGAATTATAGAATTATAACAATTAAGTTTTATCTATCATCTCTGAGCCTAGAAATTGGGACTATTCATTTGTAAGATATTGGAAATTGCATTCCTGCCCTGTAGTAGTAATGGTCTCAGTGGCTGAATGATATTTCAAAATTCTGTTGGGTGACCAAGAGTATACTGCATAAAAGGAACAAATTTGGGTGACTCTCAGTGCTGGCATTTGGTAGAGTGGGACATCTTAATTAGGGAACCTGTGGCCTGACTAGATTTGGGGAACTGTACTAAATACCCTAAATTTCCCCTACTCCCTAGACCCTCCTTAAGGGATAATTCTTGATACTGCCTTTAAAAATAGTCAAAGATGGGACACCTGGGTGGCTCAGTGGTTTAGTGCCTGCCTTCGGCCCAGGGTGTGATCCTGGAGTCCCTGCGTGGAGCCTGCTTCTCCCTCTGCCTGTGTCTCTGCCTCTCTCTGTGTGTCTCTAGTGAATAAATAAATAGAATCTTTAAAAAAAAAAAAAAGACAAAGAGACAGGCCTTTTCAAATTCCAAAATCATTAGGAATAAGATGGATAAATGAAAAATATAAGTCCTGTATGGAAGCCAGAAGATACTTTGTTTCCTCAAAGCTATTTCAGCTCCAGGATAAACTATTGAGACAAAGGAAAAGATGTCAGGCCAAGGAGTTTCATTTAGTATTTTAATAATAATAATAAAAAAAGACAATACAAAATCCAAACATTCCTTTTTACAAGTTCAGATACATTTTTTCCCCAAGTGCAAAATACTCTATGAACTGCATCATTTACTGCTTATTGTTGATTGTGTAGGAGATGCTTACTATATTGGCAGCAGTGGAAGGCAGATATAAATACAACATTTTGAGATTTTTTTTTTCTGCATTAAAAAAAAGTCTCCCATGTAGAAATGATTATTCTCTGAAACTTCAGTTTAACTCACATAGAATAAAGTTTTCAGTTTGTCCAAACTGCTAAAATGTGTTGTGTAGATAAGCTAATAACAGAACTAGGGGTTCTATTCTCCCTAATCATATATTTTCTTAAAGGGTTCCTAGTCCAAATAACGGCCCAAGGACAGGGTGTGCTATCTTTGAGACAGGTCAGATTTAAAGATGTCCTTGTGTTGTTTGCTTCCACTTTTTTCTCTTACTGTGCTTTAGAAAGAAGCCAAGCAGGTTAACATTATTTTCTGCTTATGATCTGTTATGCTTTGTCTCCTTTCCCCTAGTTTGAGCCTGTTACATTGAGGTTAAGCAACAAATACAAAAGTTTGAATACTCTGTTTTCTGACATTTTGAGATATGACCTACCAATCCACTACAAAGTCCCCTCAAACATACATAGGGAGTACACTTCTCAGATACAAAAAACTTCTTTAGAGCCAGAGACCAGGGCTGTATAACTGAACTTGCAGCAACAAGTCTGAGCCTCCATTACCTCAAACTAAACCAATCCTGGCTGGAGTTACTCAGAGCAGTCACAACTCAATGTCTGCCTCTGGGAGTTTATAGGTCTGGGGCAGGACAGCTCAAGTCTGGGCTCTGGTCAGTTTTCTCCTGACTGAGAGTTTCCTTCCCATTCCTTCAGATTTAGGGAATGGACCTGGCCTAGTAATATAGAAAGAGGGAGTCAGAAAAGTAAAAAGGAATTGCCATGTTGCTGAATATTTAAGTGCCTTTCTGATGTGTACCACTTGGCGCTCAGAGTCTTTGCAGAAATGGCTTCCCATCCCCAGATTCAGATCAGGGCAGGTTTTATACTAAGATAAATGAGGCCTCACGGTCTTATGGCCCTGTAAACACACCTTCGGGCAGAGGCCTTGGGACTGGTTCATGAAGGGTTCCCATTCACACCATCTTCCTTCCCTATACTGGTAAAACCCTTTTTTCTGTCTGACCTGTAAAGGCCTAGAGAGTCCCTGAGTGTTGACTCATTCAGTCCACTCACCCCCTGGTTTGATGCCCTAGGACTGGCCTCCTCCATAGGTTGAGCAGCAGCTTTGCCTGGATTGCTAACCCCAACTTGCAGGACGACCTAAACTAAGCGTGATGGACATTAGCAAATCTTTACCTGCTCACCAAGATCTGTTTTGACATTAGTTAAGAAGCCTAGTGGTCTATACATACTTTCCATACTGTGGAAATCATTTGCAGTTTCCAGAAACCATGAAATAAATTATTGGAGGAAGTATGTTTATGTGTATATGTATGGGGTGACAAGAAAGGAGGAGAGCAAGAAGCCAGACCCTGAGGCATAAAATTGAGAAGTACTCTCTAGCTAAGAGAGATGGAATGGCAGGGAGAGAATCAGAAAGTTACCCTAGCTTCTGGTGGAGAATTAGGATGGTCAGAGTTGCTTAAAGCAGTTTTCATGGCATTTCCTGGGAAGTGTTGATACTTCTATTAAATGGCCATTTTCTTGCATGCAAGCAGCCATTTTTTTGTCTTTATAGCAGAGCCCTCAGAGACTCAGAGAGACAAAAGAAACCAGATACTCTGCTTCCAAGGGTCATGGTGTTGGCTAATGGAGCTCAGGGGAACTAGCTTTGACCTTGGCTACCTACTGCCTAAGGCCTACTGATTAGGGAGTGAGGGGATGGTGCAAACCCCTTTGTTTAGTGTCGAGTCTCCTGGGGGAGCAAAAGCCTAGGACAGTCACTTAGAAATGAACCCTAGAAGTTAATCGGCAGCTTTTGATTGAATAGAACTATAGCTTTCTACAGTTTTGGGTAAACTAAAAGGAGCAAGTGGAAAATAAGTTTATAGGCAGCAGTGGAATGAGGTGTAGGATGTGAGCTTGGGCATGGACTTGGATTCTTCCTTTTGAAAAACAGTAGTGGAGGAACTAGTCTTGAGTCTGCTCCCAGAGGGAATGGCAGACCGCCAAGGTCAGGCAAACAACTTCATGCCTAGATAACTTGTCCTATTCTTGGTACCCATAGGCTTGTCTCTGGCCTCAGGGCCCTGAGTCAGCCCATCCCCTGGGGGTTGGTCCTGATCCTCTTCCATGTGCACACCTGGGGGAAAACAGGATGAAGGCAGGGAAAAGATGGAGGCTTTCCCTCCTTGAGGGTGGAGAATCACTGACCAGTTCATTGGCCTCTACAACCATGAGGTCCATGCTGAGTCCATGGGGGGACACAGGGATGGCAGGATTGGTTTAGCAAACACAGGTCCCTCTTCTTGCTCCATCACGTCCCCAGAATTACTTCTACACATCAGGTGCCTCTGAGCTACAGTTCTGGGTTCCCCCAGCTGAGCGCTCCAGCAGTCTGGATGGCCACTGGTGGGAGAGCAGAGACAGATCAGATGCTCCAGCACTCAAGGTTCATGAGATTCAAAACCTTTTTTCTTCCACTTCAAACATACACTCTTCTCTCTTGGGCAGCTATAAATAGGGTTGTTCTAATAGAGGAAAAAGAAACAAAAACAAAAAACAAAACCAGAAAACAAAACTCCTCCCTCTAGACAACATAGGAAGACTCAAAATGATTGCACTTATTAGATGTGGACAGGGTGGGCAGAAGGCTCGCCAAGTGTGCACACATTCCTCTTGTTGCCCACAGCTTGGGGCCAGAGGTAGGTGGCTCTTGGCTGGCTGCTGAGCAGGATCCTCTTTGGTGGAGCCCGCAAGCCATCTGGGGCTACAAGGGAAAGACAACTTTGGGGCAAGGCCCAGGCTGGCTTCTGGTCAGCAGCCATGTTTCTCTAAGGACAACACTTAGCAAGGAGAGTAGGGCTCCCCCAGGGAGCACTCAGGTAGGGGTGAGGAGATGGCTGGGCCAGGAAGACAAGAAAGAAAAGGGGTTAGTATTTGAGGCTGGCTTCCAATTTTGTAGTCTAGTCCTTCAGATGATACATTTTCTCTTTCTTTCTTTCTTTTTCTTTCTTTCTTTCTTTCTTTCTTTCTTTCTTTCTTTCTTTCTTTCTTTCTTTCTTTCTCTCTTTTCTTTCTCTTTCTTCTTTCTTTTCTCTTTTCTTTTCTTTTCTTTCTTCTTTCTCTTTCTTTTTTTCTTCTTTTTTTTTTTTTTGGTGATGCTTTAAAACCTGGTTTCTGTCCTGCAGAGCTAAGTCTTTCCTCTTGGGGAGTGACAGCGGCACATTCAACATGGTAATGCCTGCTGTTTTTCCTCATTCAGCTAGTATCCACTAGCCCAGTGGTATGGGCCTTTTGTGAGCCCTCGTGGATTGGACCCCAAGCAGGCATGTGGGGGAAGAAAGAGGAGCTGTGTAGACAAGAAAGCCAGCTGTGTGGGCAGTCCAGGGCTCAAACCACGCGCCCCAGAGGACCAGTGCTGGCATTAAGCCTGAAGGTCAAGGATTCTTTGGCAGAACCCTGGGTTGTTTGAATCACCCTGGGGGGCACAGCCAGGGGACATTTTGGCTCATGACTAGCAAGGCACGACCCTATAATGGCAGAAGCCCTTCTTCCCCCTCCCCATCCCCCACTAGACCCACTTCCTTCATGGGCCTCTAGCACCCTTCCAAACTGATGGGGCCAGGGAAGTGAGCTGGTAAAATGGGCAGTGTGGCTGGGAAGGGGAAGGGGAAGGAGATGCTGTTCTTTCACCCCTCAGGGGGAATAGAGCCAGCACTTAATGGCTTTTCCAGGGAGTATGTAAGGAAAAGGGACCATAGTAAAGAGAGAGAGAGGGAGAAAGAAAGAGGCAGAGAAAGGCAGGAAAGGAAGCTAGAGAGACAGAAAGGGAGAGTGCTTGGTCTATAATGATATTTTTTTTCCTCCAAAAGAAAGAGAGGAGAGAGTTCCTCATCTCGGGATGGGGGCTGCCGGCTCTGAGGGCTAAGGAGTCTGGGGGCTTTAAAACCTGGGTCTTGGGCCCCAGGAGCACTATTTGTAGGGCCTCAGGAAGCTGGAAACTTTGGAGCGGAGGAGCTTAATGAAGGATTTTGGCAACATCTCCTTGTGCTTCTCTGTATACTTGAAGTAGTTCTGGGGGTGGGCCAGCACCTCGAAGAAGGCCTTGATAAGCTTCTTGTCCTGCAGAGGATAGCAGGTAGCCATGTCAGCCTCAGCATTGGGAGTGGGAAAGAGGAACACCAAGCCTCAACTTAGAAGCAGCCCCTCTTGATGGTGAATAGGCATACCCAGAGGTGAACTCTGGATTTCCAACCCCACCACCTGTTCGTCCTTGAGAATCTTACAGCTCAGTCATTTGCAGCTCCATCCATTCTTCTGATGCTCAGGCCCCAGGCCTTGGAGTCATCCTTGACTCCTCTCTCTTGCCCACAACCACAACCAATCCTGTTGATTCTACCTTCAAAACATATCTGGGGTCTGACCACTTCTCACAGCCTCCACAGCTACCACCCTGTCCAGGCCACCGTCATCTCTCACTTGGACTACTTGCAGTAGCCTCCTAACTGGTCTCCCTGCTTCTACCTACCCTTGTGCCTCTAATAGACTGTTCTCCCCTAAAGCAGCCCAAGTGACTTTTTTTGGTTTTTAATTAGATCATGTCCTTTTTCTATTCAAAACACTTCTCTGGTTCCTTTTTTTTCACCCAGTAAAATCCAATCCCTTGCATGGCCCATGGACTGAACGTGATCCATATTCTGCTCTCTGTTCTCCAGCCCCCCTGGACTTTCTTATTCTGCTGAGCTCCCCTGGCCTCCTGCGGGTTCTCAGACATGCCACACTGCTCCCATGCTCCTTGGCTTGAAATGCTCCTTTCCTGATCTTCTAACACGTAGCTCTTTACCTGATCCAGGTCTCTTCTCAGAGGCCTTTTCTGACCATTCTGTCTGAAACAGCAATGTGGTGTGTGGAGAGCCTATGAGGTGCCAGGCACTGTGCACTGAGACTCAGATCTTCTGGCTTCTAGGCTAGTATTCTCCCTTTGGCATCAGCAGGTTTTTAAAAGAAGAGGCAGGGCTTCCGGCCTCTCATCTCCACTTTAATCAAAACAGCTCCACTACTATATGCATCAGAGTTCCACAGCACATCTGAATTAAGGGTTCAGATGCTCTAAAACATGTTCAAAAAGCAGTGCTGAAATTATTTCCTTTGTAGTCTGCAAGTTCTGGATTTTTGTCATTGTGTCTCTCATTCTGATGGCCTTATAAAAATGATTTTAGTAACCATAAAGATAAAACTTTTTCTTGCATGGATAATTTGTGAAGGATAATACTGTGGCTAGGACTGTAGTTTGCTAAGTAAAGTTTTCTCAAACTGGGATCCACAAACCCAGGAGTCTAGTTTATTCTTCAATGCTGGTAACATTTATTTTTCTTTAAAACAGGTCATGCTGCACTCGATCTGCTCTTTTTCTGTGGGAACTGAAGAGGGAGGCAGGGAGGGGAGGGACTTATACAGAAGGATCTTCCTGTACCTCCCTTGCCCCATATTATGTGTGCTCCATATTTCTCCTACTGTGCAAGCAGTAGGAGGCATTTCATCTCCTCATCTGCCTCCCCCCACAGTGTAAGGTAGCGTGAGTGACTCTGCAGTCAGATGGACTCAGACACACCCGGCAAGTTCTGCAACCCTCTGTGCCTCAGTTGTCTTAGGTGCAAAGTGGGAATGATGAAAGTACCTAGTTCATAGAGCTACCATGCATACCAAATGAGACTATTCATGTAAGCTTTCAGCCTACTGCCTGCATACTGTTACACGCTCATTAAATGCTGGCTGTTCTTACTGTTGTGCATGTTCACTTGCCTTTAAAATCTCCTGGTGGTTTTCAGACGCATAGAGCCGGCCATCTCGAACGATGTCTTCTACTAGCTGCTCATAGTCCTCTGCAAAATCAACCAAGTGGAGCGGTTTAGGGCTGGAAACTCTTCCTGCGCTCCCTGCTCCCCCCCGAAGACTCATGAGCCTCCCCTTTCTCACCCACCTCCCTGGCATTCCTGCCCCTGCTCACCATCATAGGTAACATAGGGGATCTGGAAGCCACGAGCACTGTTGGCCTCACTCGTCTTAAAGTTGATCCAGAGCTTCCTGGAGCGGGCCGTGAAGGCAATGGGCCGCTCGTAGGTCTGGCAGGTCTCGTAGGTGGTAATGGAGGATGGGGAGGCTGGGAAGGCAAGAAGCAGGTCAGGAGAGCAGCAGGGCAGGCTGCCCAAGCCCTCCTGGAGGAGGGCTGTGGGGGAAGAAGTCATGCTGACAGAACCCACCCCCTCCCAGTGCACACACCTCCCCCACCCTCCAGCATATACATGTCTTCTCCCCCTGCCCTCCACTTGTTCCACAACTCCTCTTTGACATCCAGGCACCCACAGAGTTTAAGAAATTTGACATTTAAATGAATGGAAGAGCAAAAATGCTAGAACAGGAAAGTGACACATGTTTAACCCTATTAGATTTCTAGTCCCAGTGCTGGCTTTAACTCTGCTCTCCATCAAACGTAAAACATTCATTGCTGTTTTCCTTTGTTAGCTCTCCTCCCACGGCCTCCCTTCTCACTTCCCCACTTCTTCCTGTACTAATCTCTCTCCCTCTCTTTCTCTTTCTCCTTCCCAATCTTATTTGAACTGCCCTCCCCTGGCCCAGCTCTGTAGCCACCCACAGTTCTTTCTCATGACGAGGACGTCCCCACACTCATCCTCAGATGGCAGGAAGATCTCGGGTACCACAATAAGGATCTTGCGCTTGGGTGGGGGGTTGATGTTCCAGACACACTCCACACCAGCTGGGTAGTTGCCTGGGTAGTTGGGGGACTCGATATAGCCAGTGAACTCACCCAGCTCCCCACCACACTGGCGATCTGTACAGAATGGTGCAAGAAAGAGAGCAAGAAAGAGAAGTAAAGTCAGTAGGGAAATGGGTTAGGGATGTTGAAGCATTTCAAAGTGGAAACCAGACACATGTAGGCAAGCCACCTTCCTGGTTCATCATCTGTCTCCAAGTTCTGGGTCCATCTTCCTTTCTGCCCTTTTAGTACCTTCTTGTCTCACTTCACCTCTTTGGTTTCCCCATTACCTGTGTCCAGGGAGAGGGTGCCACAGGACCCATCCCAGCTACTGGTCTTGAGATTGAGTGAATTGAGAGAGATGGAAAGTGGGACATTACTGCCAGTCCACTTCCTAGCCTTGCTCCCTGTTGGTTTCCTTATCCCACCCCAACATCTTCCCATGCCCACCATTCCCAGGCCTCTCTACCCCGTTTTCCACAGTCTGGCCTGCCACGTACTCTTGCACTGGGCCACACTGGTGGAGCCATCAAAGTCGGTGCTTGTGTTTCCTGGACAGCGGGTACAGAAGTTCTGACGGAAGTCGGGCTGATAGGAGCCCATGGCACAGCGGATGCAGCGATGGATGCTGATGTTGTAGTAGTGACCAGGGGAGCACTGGACTACAGGCAAGGGGGAAAGGCAGGAGTTAATTGAGATGGTGGGAAAGTGGAAGTTCTGGGGCATGGGATGAGCAGGACATGTTCATCATGGAGAAGCAGGGGACTGAAGACACCAAAGTTCCTTCCAGAGTCCCAGCCTTTCTTAGTCATGCCAGACTGTAAGCCCAAGGGATGAACAAACTTGAACAGAGTAATTGGCTACCATGCCAATCCTTTTCTTTCAGGCACTTGAGCCTAGTGCCAGACCTATAGAAACTCATCTGTAATACTAAGGGAATGTGTTACCAGTTCTCCAGAGCTGATGGGGTAAGTGGGACTGTTATTTATTTCCTAATTCCTAGACCTGAGGCTGGTGGTGGGTCAGGATGTGCCCTCTGAGCAGGACAGTATGGTTGGTCAGGCAGGTGGGCCTTGCTCAGTCTGGGGAAGATGGTAGGGCAGCATAGTTAGGTTTGCTCTGAGGACTTGGAGAGTTTTCTTGGAAGTAGTACAAGCTAGGGAGTCCCCCAGCGAGTAGCCCATTCACCTTTGGTGTCACAGTCCTGGAAGGAGACAGCCCCCTCATGCTTGGTGGTAAGGCCCCCACCACATGGGAAGCACAAGGTCCGTCCTGCTTCAGGTTGGTAGGTGCCGCGTGGACATGGGTGGCAGGGCTTGAACCCATCTACAGAGTATTGGCCAGGCGAGCACTGACCTGCAATGAATCAAGGTCCCAGCTCTGATGGGGATGGTCCTGGTCATCCCCACGGGATCACCCAGTCACAGGGGACAGAGGCACACAAAACAGGATGTAGGCTAAGAGAGTGATCTGGAGCCTGGGCCTGCCCTTGGGAAATCCCATGCCCGTGGGCGTCCCAGTGCCCACCCGACCCCACTGGCACCTGCACATGTGGTGACGTTGGTGGCTCCAAGAGGCCCGTGGGCATCACTCCCAGGGCAAAGGTCGCAGGAGAGCTGCCCTTCTCTCTCCTGGAAGGTGCCCGCCGGGCATGGCACACACTGCTCCGTCTGGCCGTGGTAATACGTTCCCTGCGGGCAGCTGACTGAGGGAGAGTCGGCCGTGCTAGCCACCCACCCCCCCTATTTCCCGCCACCCAGGCCTGGGATTCCCCTTCCCACTCCCCCAGATTCAAGGAGAATCTCCTGGGAATAGAGAGAATCCTGCTTGGGAAGATCAGGGGCCAAAGCCACACACAGGGGGGTTGATGGTCCCTCTAGACATAACATCCTCTAGATTTCAGCCCAGGACGAGGGATAGGAGGGTGATAGGCCACAGGGTCTTGGCTGCCTCACGGTTTGAAGTACAACCAAGGCTGTAAAGTGTCCTGCTCTGGGTCAGGCTCAAGTCGGGCCCTTCCCACTCCCTCATTCCCCAGCAAGCTCCCTTACCACACTTGGCCCCGGCACGGTGCTGTCCAGGCCTACAGACTTCCACCAGCTCGGCTCGGTCCCCAGCCCCTGGGCCTGGCTTGTGGGCCAGTTCATAATCGAGGCCTGCCAGACGCAGCAGGAAGCGGTCCTGGTTGATGGACTTTCTAAGCATCTTCAGGGACCCTTTCAGCCGTCGTTCCATTCGCTGTCGGAGGCAGTGCAGTCCACAGGCAGCTGGTGGTAGATGATGGTAGGAGTCGGGGAAGGCAGAGAAAGTGGCCGTGAGCTGGAGGGCAGGGGGCAAAGCTAGGAGGGGCATGGTAAGAAAGACTGGCCCCTGGGCTTGGCGGTGGGCCGGGTCTGCCCTTAGTAGAGGCGCTGCCCCCTCCTTTGCTGCTGAGACCTGTGGCTTCCCCACCTCTGACCCCCGGCTCTCCACCCTCCTCCCAGCAGTGCCCCCAGTCCCACCTGTGGTTTCTTCGGCTCTGACTTCTGCCTCCAGTTCCAGGGTGAGCCGAGTGACTTCCTTGCCTGGAGGGGTCCGGGCCCGCCGGCCCTTGCCCTTCCGAGAGGAGTCACACTTGAGGTGGATGAAGGTGACCTGGCAGTCAGAGCAGGGGGCACCCCCTGGGGGAGAGGCCTTGTCAACCCCCAGGGGCAGCCCCTGGGGAGAGAAAGTTCTCACTCCCAGCTCTCACTTTTCCACCCCGACCCAGACAGACCTCACCAGATCTCCACAACTAGCTCAGTTCGCTTTTAATGTAGGATACCAGTTATTTGGTGGTGGGGCGTGGGGGGGTATCCCAGGACTTCCTTGGGTCCTGTGCCTACAGGGATCTCTTCCCCTGCTCTGTCTAGGATGTTCAGGATCCCAGTAGTTTTTTGGAGATCTCGCTAAACAGAGGAACTGAGGGGTGGGAAGGGTGTGGTGGCCAGACAACCCATTGGAGTGGGGTCCCCAGTCCAGACCTTGCCCCAGGATTCTGCTGGCCTCCTCCATTTTGCCTTTGTTTCGCAGATGCAAACGGCATTTGGCGTCCTTGATCTTGAAGGAGGCCCGCTGTTTAACTGATAGCACTGCAGCCTCTAGAGGGATGGCAAAAGCTCAGCATGGCCTGGGAGCCCTGTGGGGGTGGGAACCCCTGTGGAGGGTATCAAGGAGCTGGGCAACAAGCCAGGGGCTTGGCTGGAGAAAGGTTATGAAAGCCAGGGGAATCGGATGTTAGGGGCAGAGGGAGCAAGGCAGAAGGTTTGAAGAATGACAGGGCAAAGAAGGGGATCCAGGAACAAGTAAGGCCAGGACGATTAATGGAGAGAAATAGGGGTGACTAAGCAAAAGGATAAGGTGGGAACAAGGCCTCCGGGCTGGTGCTCACCATGGCAGTGGTTGGAGTTTGTGCTGTTCCCGATGTGGCCAGCTCGGGCTGGAGTGGCCCTGGGGCTGGGAGTGCCACAGCTCACCGTGAAGCCATTCTCAGACTCTGAGAAAAGGGGGCTGTCACAGCTCTGGCCTGGCCCCCCAACACCCGCTGGTTGGAGTAATGCAAGGGAAGTGGAAGGGCTCCCTGCACAGCCAACCTTTCCTCCCTGCCAGTCCTGCAGCAACTGCCTCTATATACCTGGCAAAAACCGGGCCCGGGAGGGGCAGGTCAGGGCACAGGTGTCCTTCTTGCCAGACCGGTTGCAGCTGAGCATGGCTTTTGAGGCACCAGGACTGCTTTGACATTTTACCGGCTCTAGGAAGGGGAGAGAGACCTGAGGAAGAGAGGGTCTTCCTCTTCTGCCCTCCTTCACCTTTTGCTAATTTGGAGGAAGAGAATTAGCTACACGCAGAACGGTTAATTGTAAAGAGACTGATGAAGGGATTCTTTACCAGAAGCTTCATGTCTCTATCTCAAATAGCTACATTCTCCTCCCCTACTACCTCACAGCTTTCTCTGCGCAGGACACCAATTCCCACCCACCCGCAAAAGTGCAGTGCCAGCTCTGGCCAGCAGAGGGTGCTGCCCACCTGTGCAATCTTTGCCATTCCAGTGCAGCCGGCCCTGGCCAGCTGGGCAGGTACACTGGTAGCTGCCAGGAGTGTTGATGCAGCCGAAGCGGCAACCTCCCCGGTTGATGCTGCACTCATCCACATCTGGGGGAAGGAGTAGAGAGACACCAACAATGGTGGGGGCGCAGTAGGAGCCAGGGAGTGGGGCAGTGAGTGAGGAGGACCCTTGGCTAGAGTTCCAGGCACTCCAAGATGACTATTGTCTTGGGAAAAGCTCAAGCCTAGGACCTTCTTCCCTTATATCTGTCCCATGTCAAAGAACAATGGACTAAGAAGGGACCCCGCTGACAAGCTTTTTAAAGCCTTCCACTCCTTCCTACCACTGGAGCTATAAAAAGGAGGTTGAGGATGGGAGTCAAAGAGGCAGAGATGGGATGGGGGATAGATACCGGGGAGGCAGGATGCTGTTCTCTGTTCTCGTCTCCTAGTGTCTCAGTTTCTCCCAAGTCATCATGAGGGACACAAACATGGCATGTGCACCCGGGGATTGCCCATAGCCATAAGCCAACTCAGGAACTTATTCAACTGAAGGGTTTGGAGGTGAGAGGGGCCAGGTGGCAGATCGTCTAAATTTGCTAGCTTACCCCCACAGTGGGTGACACCATACAGCAGGTAGCCATGATGGCAGAGGCACTGGAAACTTCCTGGTGTGTTGACACATATGTGGTCACAGGTTCGATCAAAAGAACACTCGTCGATATCTGGAAGAACAGGGATGCAAGCCACTGAATCTGTCTTGGGACACTTGACACTGGGACCCCTTGCCCAGGTGAAGGACCCACGTGAGGGGCTTTGGCCCTCCCTCATGGACCAGCCTAGGAACAGCGATTTAACATTGCCTGCCCATTCCCTGTGCCCCTTCACTTACAGTCTTTGGAGTGGGGAATGGTGCGATCTGGTACCTGTGGATCAGGGCCACCATATGTGGTCAGGCAAGTCAGATCCCACCAAGGGTTTGAATTGGGGAGAAATCCATCCCTCCTCCTCCTTGCCAAGAGCAAGGTAGAGCTGGTCCATCAAGAGGAAGGGATATGTCTGTTAATTTGCGGCATGACACTGGCTATGGAGACTCCCCATGGTGTCCATTGACCTTCTCAAGACTCTGGCCTTCTGGGCTGCTTGAAGCTCTCCTACCCCTAGAACCTCTCCCAAGGCTTTCCCCTTGGCCCAAGTCTGCTCACCCTGGCAGTTCCTCTCATTGATGAGCAGCTTATAGCCCTTCTTGCAGCTGCATTCAAAGCTGCCCACTGTGTTGCGGCAAATGTGGTCACAGCCCCCATTGTTCAAGCGGCACTCGTCTATGTCTGGGGAAGCAAGATGAAGTAGAGAGAATCAAAGGTGATACCCAAGGCCAGGGACAAATAAGATGACCTCCTTTCCTGCCTCCCTCACTCCCTCCAGCCCTTGCAAAGACAGAGAAAATCAAGCAGAGCCCTGGGCCCGCCCTTCTGACCCCTCTCTCACTCTCTGGTGTCTTTCTTCCCTCTTCCTGGGATCTGTGGCCATTAGGAACACCATTCCTGGGACTGAGCCCTCTCAGAAAGGGACAGATGGGAAGCAGAGTCAGGCCCTCCCTACCTGGAGTAGGAAGTAGGTAGGCATTTTAAGCATATGTGAATTTCTGCCCCTCATTCTGTGCTGATGGTCCTTCCCCCAAAAGGCTGGTGGATCAGGTTTATACCTTGCTGCCCCCCACCCCTACCTAGCCTAAGAGCCCTGGGCCATGGTGTGTGGGGTGGCACAGAGAAGGGGGATTCAAAGGGGCAGCCCCTCAGAGTGGAGGAGCTAGGAGACAGCCAGGCACCAGGACCTCCAGGAGAGCCAGTGAGGCTGGGTAGTTGCGGGGAGGGGTGGGGGGGGCAAGGAGGCAAGCAGGGGGCTGGACTGCAAGAGGTCTGGAGAGGCTCAGGCCTGAGGCGGCTTTCAGCACTAGGGAAGGGAAGGGGGGGGGCCCATGAGCAGCTTCCTTCCTGAGGTCAAGTTCCCCAAGCTGGTGGCAGACAGGACCCAGGCTACTCACCCCTACTTGGGGGAGGGGGCAGAGAGGGCAAGTCTTCCACTTCACTCTTAGCATATCTGTCAACAGTCCTTCTCAGCAGAAAACCTCTCAACTCTGGCTGTCTGACCTGCTGCCCCAGCCCTCCCTGTCTCCCCATCCTCTCCACCAGTTGTTGGGCCAAAAGACACAAAGAAGGAACCCAGTCCTCCTTGTGACCAGGAGACCCGGACCTGATGACTCATTATTATCAGTATGGCTGCCCTCCCTTTTGCTCCCCCACTCCACCTTTCTCCCAGACCTGGCTTATTAAAAGGAAGGGAAATAGGATGGACAATATTGGAAATTATACCATAATAATCACTAACATAAGACGCTTACCATATGTCAGGTACCATTCTAAGTACTTTATATATAATTTATATATAACTGATCTAATCCTTACAACAAGCACTATCATTGTAGGGGAACTGAGGCACAGAGATGCTAAGTAATTTGCCTTGGATTGCAGAGCTGGGATCTGAACCCAGGTAGCCAGGCTCCAGCATCAGCACTCCCAGCTACTACCTATTCTCCCTCCGACCAGTATAGCCTTTCCACTTGGAAAGGTCTGGGGAATGTGGGTTAAGGAGGTTACAGAACACATCTGTGACCTTGTACACACACAGTCAGGGCTCAAATATCCTTCTAGACCAGGGACAAATGAGAGTGGCATGCTCATTAAGCAAGAGGGTTAGGAACCCATAGAGGGATAGAAATGAGAGTAAGGAAAACAAAGTAGGCTGTGGGCAGGAGGCACTAAGGAACTGGCTGGACTTTTGTGCCCCTTGAACTGGGATGGGAAAGGTGGAAAAGAGACAAGCCTTAGCCATGCCCTCAGTTCTTTCTAATCAGTATAGCCTCGGGGGGTTGAGGAGGTCTCATAAAAGGTACTGTATCTCTGGTCCCAACCTCAGCCCCTTCCCCCTGTGCTCCTGTCTCCTGAGAGCCCTTACCTTTGCAGGTCTTCCTGTCTGGCTGCAGCATGAAGCCCACGGGGCAGCTGCAGTGGACACCCGTGGCCGCATCATGACACTTACTGTCGCAGCCCCCGTTGTTGACAGCACAGGTCTCTGTATAGGAGGGAGGTAGGGGATGGTAATTGGGTTACTGGCTTGGAAGAGTCCCAGACTTGAGGGGAGTAGAGAGCACAGAGGCCCAAGGGAAGGCCTCAGCTGCCTCCCTGGGCTTTCGAAGGAGCATTCCGTGGAGGCTCCCAGCCCCCATCCCCTCACAAGTGCAGCCAAGCAGTCCACTTCCCTGCCCCCTTCTTGATTGAAACAAGGTGGACAGCAGTGAGGCAGGTACAAGCCAGAGCTGTCAGGCAGGAATGTGCTGAGGGGGTGGAGGAGGTGGAGTGGGGAGGGTGCAGGGAGGGATGGGAGCTCAGGAAGGGTGGTTCTCAGCCGCCAGGGAACAAGAAGGGACAGATAGGAGTCTCTTCCTCTTTCCCTCCAACTATTTCTTTGGTGGTTGGGGGGGCCAGGGTAGGACAGTCTGGGGAAGAGTGAGCCTAGTGATCCCTAAGACAGCTGAGGGATGGCCACCAATTCATCTTCCCCTTCCGCCTGGCTCCACACTCTTAAAAAAAGATCCCCAGTTCCAGGCCTAACTGGTCATTCTCAGAAGAGAGGCACAAACTTGGTCATTTCCCAGCCCCTGCCCAGCTACATCCAACTCATCCCAAGACCTCCCTTTTGTTCCAGATGGAGATGAGCTGGCTGTTCTGTTGTTGTTTTCCTTTCCTAATGGAGAGAGACTGTCTAGGTAGGGGAGGAGGGCAATGGGAAAAGAAGAATCCAAAGGATGAGGCAGGATGTAAGAAGGTAGATAAAAGAGTTACAGAACTAGAAAACCTCAGAGCTAAGTCTCTTCTGTTGTCCCCTCTTGACTGGTAAGTTCTCTCTTCACTGAAGAGTCACCATAGGGGGAGTATGGATGGATCACTCTCCCTATTTTCTGAATTCAGAAGAGGACGTAAACAAGTTTAAACTGCAGCTCAGGTGAGCCCAGGCAGGGGAAAACCGTCAGTTCAAATAGTGCAAGGCCCTGACCCAGTGATCTGGAGGAGGTGCAGGCCATCCTCTGGGGGGCCTAGAGGTCTCCTTTTGGAGAGACAAAATCCCAAGCCCTCTCCTAGGGAAGAAAGGAGAGTGGTTCCCCAAATCAGGGGAACCGAATGAGAAAAGCAGCAGAGAATCCTATCATTTTGAATCTTTGACTCCCAAAACCAGGCGCAACCCTTGTCACCAAGGAGGCCACCAAAGCAAGGGTTCTAGAAGAAGCCCAACTCTGCCTGTGGGTCCCTAGTCAGGCCCTCGTTGCTCAAATACAACCAGGATCAGGTCTGGGAGCAGCCACAGTGGGATCTCTTATGTGCCACTCCCACCTTAGTCTCCTGAGGTTCCTCAAGACCATGGGAGGAACCTAGAGAGAACCTTGAGTTCAAGCTCCAAGCCTAGCCACTCCCCCCAAGAGTGCTCTTAGTATAAGAGGTCCCCCAAGCTCTGGAGCAGGGAGAGGGGAACAGAGATCCTGCACCAAGACTAGGTACGTTTGGAGGAATCCAGGGTGGGGGGCAGCCAAGCTGGCACAGTGTCCATGCAGGTCAGAACAGGAACCTGGGTATAGCTGCCCTCTCCTGTAGGGCAGCGTTTGGGTGGGGGATTAAACCACAGTTTAATCTATGCTTGCTCTGTGCCAGGCACTTAGATCCTCTGCACACATTGTCCCAAGTCTTCTCAGCAACCCTAAGGGAGAACTCTCAGTCTCCCTGTTAATAGAAGAGTAAACTGAGGATCAGAGAAGCAAGTAGCTTGCTTGAGGTTAGAAAGTGGCATAGGCAGCATTCAAACTCAGGTCAGTCTGAATTCAGATGTCATGCTGGTACCCATTATGGTGGGACAGAATGGCTAGTGATGCTGGGGCTGTGAGCTGGCCCGGGTAAGGACACAACCCCAAGGATGGGATGGCCTGTAACTATCCCACCCCTATCTCAGCCATCTCATGAGCACAGCGGGTGAGATGGAACTGCTGGATCTTCTGCTGTGTAGAAGGCAGAGAGAGGGAGGGGGCAGATGGCTGAAAAGGGGTGAGGTGTTAAAAAGTGAGTGTGGGAGAAGGTGGCAGGAGAGAGCAGGAGAGGAAGGAGAGGAGGAGAGTGACAGAAACAAAGAAGGACAAAACCAACATGAAGGCCCCCCTGGCCCACTCTTGGGGACTCGGGTTTCCTGTCACCCAATGGGCCCGGTACCCAGGCTTCAGGGGAGCCCTGCTGGTTGGCTGGAGTCCAGTCAGGCTGGGCCCAATGGGCATGCAGTTAGTGGGAGCCCCAGCAGGTTAGCCCTTCCCCTAGCAAGCCAGTGAGAGCAACAGACAGCAGACATATTTACCATTAGAAACGGCCTGAGGGGGGACGTGCTGCTCTAGCCGCCTTTCCCCTGTTTGACATTGTAAAAAAGCTGTTTAGATGCTGGGCAGCAGCCACTGTGGCCCACTGTGTCCCAGCCCCCTCCCCACCCTCCTCCGCCCTGTAGGCCCAAACCACTGGCCCCAAGTGATGAGCCCAGAGACTCCTACACTTAGCTCTCCAGCCTTGTCCTGCCTGGTGTCCTCAAAGAAGCTAGGCTCCCACCAGGTGACTGATGGAAAACAGAGTCTCAGAAAGGGGTCGTCATGGGCCTAGTACCACACAGCATGCCAATGGCAGAGCTGGGATGTGATTTCAAATCTTACAAGTTGCCAAATCCCAAAGGGGGCCCACCCTTTGGGCTCAATTATACTGGCCTCTCCATCTCCCCACTAAACCTGAATGTCCTGGTGGCCCCAAACAATGACATTTCCTCCTACCAGGGCTGGGGAGAAAAATGAGATTAGCACAAGGCAAAATAAGTTCTATGGGAAAAGAGGGAGAAGAACTTGGGAAGAATATAGCCGTCAACCCTAGAACAGCCTCATTTGCTCTCTTCTGCCTCATTTGGCCATGGTCCAGAAGACAGATTGGGTCTTGCATTAGAGAAGAGCTCAAGCTTACATGGGGTGTTTTCAAAAGCAGCCATGCCCAGGACTATCTGAACAAAAGGAAGCCAGAGAGGGAGCTGGCCCCACATTCACTAGTCCGAGCTCTGTCCTGATACATGCAGCTTTCTTTGGGGATGGCATGCAGTTTCTTTTGGGAGACTCTGAGAATGTGGGAGTATGTCCTGGGGGTGGGGGGTGGGAGGTTTAAGAAGCAGAAGAACTCAACTTATGAGGGGAAAGATGAAAGGAGCTGGAAGGAACCAGCTAGGAGAAGGTGACACGGAGACATAAAAGTGTCCCTTTGAAGGGTTAGTTCAGAGGGAAACATGTAGCAGGAGAGAGTTTAATTAAAGAAGTTTAGAGCCATGTGTATGAAGTTTCTGGAGCAGGTACTTGGAGGACACCTCTAACAGCATCATTTGTTTCCCTGTTCTTCTATCCAGGGAGTAGGGCAGTGCTGTCTGCAGAGACGGGTGGGGTCACTGGAGGGAGATGGGGAGAGTCTGGCTCTTAAGCTGAATGTCATGTCTCTGACAAATATACAGTGACTGTGTTCATGCTTCCTTGTCCTCCACATTCTGTAGCCCCTGAGATGACCGACCTCCATAAATACCCGTTGCCCACACAGCAAGCTCACCCCTGCCTGGCTCCCTGACCAGACCCTTCCCTTTTGTTTCCCACTTCTCCAAGGGGCACCTTGTCCCACCGTCTCTCTCAGCACTCTGTGAGCACACAGTAATTGGCCTTCACAAAATACCTAAAGACAGAAGGCGTTAGGAATTCAGCTCCAGGAATTAAGGAATTAAATCCATCTATAGTACCTGAAGATATGTGCGGTAAGGCCTAGGAATTCAGGAAGAGGGATCCAGGTGTTAAGAAGGCCCCAGCCAGAGCGAGAGGGATGGAAGGCTGGAGCTGGTGAGGCAGTGAAGGGCTGCAGGTAGAGGTGTGGAGGAGAGAGGAGGCAATGAGGGGGGCTAGGGAGGAGAGCAGGCCAGGATACACAGGATGGAGAGGAAGACACCTGGAGTCAGGAAACCCCATTTGTTGGTTCAGGGCTGGCTGTTCCAGGAAAGAATACTGTGTCCCAACCCCAGTTCCAGAGTGCAGACCAAGGGATGTGATGGCTCCCATCTTCCCATGCTAGTCACCAGGGCCTCAGGTCAGGCTTTGTCAGTTGCATTGGCCCAGCTCTCCTCCCCCTCCTAAGCACAGCCTTGGTCAACACGCACCTCTGCTGATTATTCCCACTTTGGCAAAACTGTGCCCTGGATAAAGAGGATGGCAAGGCCCCCAGGGGTGGGGCAGAGAAGAAAGTGAGCCCTGCAAGCTCTCAGAGTTGTGCCTCCCTAGACCTGGCCTTGTCATCTGGGTCTTCAGTCCACTCGCCAATCATTCTGTGCCTAGCACCTGGCCCCGTGTGCTCCCGCCTCCCTGGGCTCCCCAGGGCCCCTCCCCTCACCCCCATCACAGGTGCACTCGTGTTCACTGGCCTCACCCACCGATGCACGTCTTCCCGTCCGTATGGAGCACAAACTTGACATGGCAGCCGCACCGGGGACCCTGCTCTGTATCATCACACGTGTGTTGGCAGCCACCATTACCATAGTTGCACGTCACTGTGCAGAGAGGGTGGGAGGCTTGTCAGCTTGCTTTTCCTTGGGTACCACCATTCTCCACAGCATGGAGACTGGTCTAGTCGCCTCTCCCATGCTCCCTTTGCCTCCCACGTCTTGCTGCCAAGGCCCCATGCATTTCCTCTTTGTCTCTCCTCCTCCACTGCCATCCCAGTTATCTCACGTTTACAGTCCCGTTGGTTCTTGGTGAGCTCGAAGCCAGGGCGGCATTCACAGGCAATACCCCCTTTGGGTGTCTCCCGGCAAATGTGAGCACAGCCATGGTTCTTGTTCATGCAATTCATTCCTTCTAAAAAGGAAGAGGAGGGAGGTGAGTGCTCTGTGTATCTCTGGATGCTGGAGGAAGAGGAACGGGTAGGATAGTTGGGGCCTAGGAAATTGAGAGAATCCACTGAGGCTGCAACACAGATGAGAGGAACTCCCCTCGCCAACCCCCCATCCTGCTTTGGTGCTAATGAGTGGGGCTCAGAGTCATTCTGAATGATATATAGGTATTGATACCCAGCGCCCCCAAAGCCCTGCACAAGCACCTTCTCCTTCAGACAACCAAAAGTAGTATCTAATAGTTACTGTGCTAGGTACCAGTGGATTTAGGAAGGACCCAGAAAAATAAACATCTCTTGGGAGTGCCTGACTGGCTCAGTTGGTGGAGCATGGTGACTCTTGATCTCAGGATTGTGAGTCTGAGCCCCATGTTGGATATGGAGATTACTTAAAAATAAAATCTTTAAAACAAACAAACACGATGTCTTTCCTCAAAGAGCTTACCATCAAATCAGGAAGAAGATAATAATGTGAGTAGGAAATAATTGGTGCAGATAATTACTTTAAGTTTTAAAGTAAACTCTATGCCCTACATGGGGCTCCAGCTTACAACCCGAGATCAAGGGTCACCTGCTCTACCAACTGAGCCAGGTGAGTACCCCTCATTACTATAAGATTTTATTCCACAAATATTTATTAAGCTCCCACTACATACAGAGCAGTATATAAGGTTCCGAGGACACAAAATGAATTAGGCGTAGCCCTGTCCTCAGGGATGTCGCAGGCTTGGGGTGCAGGTGGATGGCAGAGTCACAGAAACAGACAATACCCCACTATTCCTGCCTCACCTTCCCTATCCAGTCCAAGAATAAGACATTGGTGAGGTCCTCAGATAACAGCAGCTGAGAGCTCAGCCATCCACGGTTTGGCACAACATCCATCTTGGGTCTGGACAGAGGGTACCCCATAGGGTACCTCAATCCCACACTGATCCCAACCCCAAATGAACTCCAGATTTTGCTCCAGCACAGTGTTGGTCCATAGAGCCCTTAGGATATGACTAAGTGGAGGGACTAGAGCAAAAGGAGCTAGTGGAGTTCTGAACAGAGGGTGAGACATAGCGGGTATTGAGGGAAAAGTTCCCAGCAGGTGGAGAGAAGCCTGGGGGTGCATAGCTGGGCCCTCCCAGGTCATGGGCTGACCTTCTGGCCTCTGAATACAGGTGTGCTGGTTGTCGCTGAGGAAGAAGCCCTCTCGGCAGTGGCACTCATAGCTGCCCATCATGTTGACACAGCTCTGCTGACAGCCACCGTTGCCCTCGGCACACTCGTCCACATCTGTGTAGATAGGTGGGTGGTGAGGCCATGGGGTGCAGCCCAGGATCCTGAGACTTTAGCATCAAGGGCTGAGAACGGTCTTAAAATCTAGCACAACCTCCCTGCCCCAATTCAGCACCAAGCCTTAGGCCAGAAAGTTCCTACCCACTCATCAGTGAATGCCCCACTGCTCTTGAAGGTGTCATCCTAAGAGGGCAGAGCTGGGGAGCTACACTGGTGGAGAGGGGACATTTGAACCTGCCTCTTCTAGGTGAAGACTGGCCTCCCCTTCCCTCACTTGTGGGAACAGGGTGTGAGGGCAGAGGAGATCAGGAAAGGGGCCAGGGCAAGAGGAACAGAGATGATGGTAAGGATGGGGATTGGTCAGAGAGAGGCACTGGGGCAGTGGTCACAGCCAGGGAATGAGAGAATGTGGAACTGGCTCTAAGTGCAGGGAGGGCTGTGGCCATGGTGCTAGGTCTGAGGGACAATGTGGGTAAAGGCAGCAAGCCTCAACTCCTTGCAGGGCAGGGACCATTTCTGTGGACAGGCCACAGTCCCGTCCTTCCTCCCTTCCCCCCATGCCTGGGCTTGCTGCCACAGTCCCTAGCCTTTCTCCTATTTTGGTTTAACAAAACAGTCTGGTAGCTTGGCGGGGAGGGGTGGGAGGAAAGCTGCCAGGCCACACCCTAATTACTACCCCAAATCACCACCCCCAGGTCCCAGAGCCAAGCTCATTCTGGGGCTCCCACTTCAATGCCTTGACTCCATCTCTGTGCTACCTACTGCCCTCCTGAGTCTATAGCCCTTCTCGGTTTTCCTTGGCCCAGCAGGCTTCAGGGAGATTGGTCTCCAAACAGAGCAGCTGGAGTTTGAGCTCCTGAGGCCCTCATCTGCCCCTCTCTTCCCATCCTCTCTGCTGAGCCCTGAAATCCCATCCTTTTCCCCCTTTCTGGCCAAGGGCAGAGGGGCATGGATCCAGCAGGTTCCTGCCTGAGAGGTATCTGTGGTAAAGTCAAGGAGGTATACTATCCTTTGCCTTATTCCTGTCCCTTCCCCCTCTCTCACTTCTCCCCATCCTTGTCTTCCCACTGTTGACCCATCCTACCGTCCGTCCTTCTATTTGCTCCCTTCTAGTGCAACCTTGTGACTTTGCTGCTCTAGCCAAGTTCTTTCTTCCAGTTCTCAGTGGGGAAACTGAGGCCCAGGGCATGGATGACTTAGGGTTCCCCTAAAAGCCAAAGATAGAGTTGAGACATTGAACCACAACCCTAAGGCTAGGGTTTGGTAGACCTTTGCTCCCTCTGACCCTTCCTATGCCTATTCATTCTCTCATCCCTCTGGTTATTTCTCCCCAGATCACAGGAAAACAAGACTTGGTGAGAATCAGGAGCCTAGAAAGGTCAAAAGCAACCAAATAACTCAGAAACTGATGTTTCCTGTCCTGCAGGAAACTCACTGTCCTGGTCAAAGTGTCATAGATTCTCTTTCCAAAGGAGTCTCCAAAGAGGCCCTCATAGGTGACTGAGTGGAAGAGAAGTGAGGTCCTTTCCTGGTAGAAGAGGTGGCCAGGTGGTCAGGGCTGGGGGGAAGGCCCCATAGGGGTCAGGCTATAGAGGCCTGTGTTGGCAGTGGAAACCTATAAGTCTGGCCCAAAGATGGGATGTGACTGGGTTTAGGTCTAGAGGCAGCACTGTAGGAAGGAGGCTCTCCTCAACTAATAGAACCTCAGATAATTTATCGGTTTGGTGGGGAAGCAGCCTAGCCCAATTTTCTGAGCATCATTCCTCTTCTCTTCCTTTCCTGGTCTTCTAGTCTTCCAGTCTCCTGGCCTCACACCTCAAATCCTTCTCTGCTTCGGGCTTCAGTGTTTCCACTTGGGGAAGAATCTGCCATGGTTCCGGTAATTTTCCAAAATGATTAAGAGACCAAAGTTGAATTTTGTCCCCTAGAGAGTCTCCTATCTCTGACCCAGTTCCTGGGACAAAGATCAGGCCAGAAGAAGTGAGGAAAGGGTGAACCTGGAGATTGCAGGACAAGCTGGGAGAGAACCAGCCTTTAAGGGTTAGAGGCTCCCCGGGGCCCAGGGATGCATCATCATCATCATCACCATCAGTATCATCATCATCATTTAACATTCCTCCCATTTATTGAAGCATGGAGCCAAATTGCCTTCCCACCATGCTCCGTTCCCTGTGGCTACACCCATTATTGTCATCCTCTGGCCCTTGCCCTGGGAGCATTTTCAAGCAGCATCCCCTCTGATGTTTTTCATCCAGCAGTAGAATTATTTCATCCTTAGCACCCCATCTCAAAGGAGAGGCTCACCTTGTTCTTTACTTTGTGAGAATGCAGCTTTTTGATCACCTTCCTCTCCTCACCTTTCCCTGGGAAATGGGAAATGCTGGAAACAACTCCTTCCCCACAAGACACCACTTGCCCACACCTCCTCTCCCTCTCCTTTGCTCACCCAGACAGTTGTGTCCGTCATGTGCCAGGTGGAATCCATCATAGCAGGTGCATCGGTAATTGCCAGGGATGTTGACACAATCGTGCACACAACCCGCATTATCTTCTCGTTCACACTCATCCACATCTGTGGGCAAAGAGTATCTGAGGCAGCCGGACCCACTAGCATGCTCCCTCACTGTCCTCCCCTGGGCTCAGCCCTGCGGTGGTTTAAATATGTATGTTTGTATGTATATATATTTTCTCTCTGTGTGTATGTGTTTACATAGTTACTTTCATAGCCCATAAACCATTTTGCTATTTTCATCTAAACTTAAGTCATAGGGGTGCTTGGATGGCTCAGTTAGTTAAGCATCTAACTCTTGATTTCATCTCAGGGTCGTGGGATCAAGCCCCATGTCAGCCCCATGTGCAGCCTGCTTAGGATTCTCTTTCTCCCTCTCACTCTGCCTCCTACCACACCACTCTCTCCCTCTCTAAATACATACATACATACATACATATAAATAAACTTAAGTCATAAACATTTTCATAGGTCTCCACCCAGTCTTTCTAATTACCACCTGTACGTGGTTGTAAAATATTCCATTGCATTGCTATATCATAATGTATTCACTCTTTCTTCCTTCCATTTATTTTCTTATCATAAATAATGCATTAAAGAATACCTTTCCCTGTACATTATTTTGTTTCTTTGAATTTCTCTTGAATAAGTCCCTAGGAATTAAATTTCTGGGTCAAAGGGTATAAATACCTTTTCAGATTCTGGCTAGGTCTGACAAAAAAATCACTCTTCAATTTATAATGTCACCAAGAATTAATGAGTGTACCTTGTCCACTAAAGTCTTACCAACATGGAAGGTCATAAATCTAAAATAACATCTCAAGAGTGCTTTAATTTGCATTGCTTTAATTATGAGAGGGGAAGACTGTGTTTGTTTACGGTACGAATTTCCCCTGCGGTGAACTGTCTGTTCTCATCCTATGTGGGAATGGTAGGAGGGTCTAAAGATGGAGGTCCCAATGGCAGGGCACCTCCGGCCTTCATCTCAGGATTTGGATCCCCCTCCCACCCTAGCTGGGAGGCTGTGACTCTTCCCACCAGAGCCTCAGTTGGCCTCTGTGGTGCCCTCTCTGAGAAAAAACAGCCTCCCCTCCCAAGCCTCTTCCTCCTGCCGGTGGCAGGGATTGCAGGCCTTGGTGTGGCACTGATTTCCCCTCTCAGGCAGGTCCCCCTCCCCAGCACCCTCCCAGCCTCACCTTTGCAGTGTTTCCCATCCCCCGTGTAGCCAGACTTGCAGATGCACTTGTAGGACCGCGGGGTGTTCTGGCAGAGAGCATCAATGTGGCAGCTATCGGTCCCCTCCACACATTCATCCACATCTGGCAGGGGCAGAGGGGGCACATGAGACCGTCAGCACACTCCACAGGTGCCTTGAAGGTGGTTCCCCAAGGGCAAAATCCTCTCTCCTCTAAAATAGACACAGTGACCCTTCCAGAGACAGATGATCGTCCACACCCTCCTGATTTCACAGTGGGTCGACTCTGTAATTTCAGGAATTCAGAAAGAACCCCCACTCCCCTCAGAAATACTTAATCCACAGTGACAGCTAAAATTCCATCATTTGAAACACTCTGATTTAAAAACAAAAACCCTTAGGTAGCACACTTACCTTTATTAGAAATATTCAATTCAGTGTGAATTAGTTCACCTCTCTTATGAGTAGGCTTAGAAGGGGGCTGGGTGGGAGGAAGAGAAGAAGCACAGGGACAGTGGCCTCTGAGAAAGCGGCAGGGTCCAGTGGCCCTTAGTAATTGAAGGAGGAAGAAACAGAGGAGACAGGGCACCTGAGAAATCCTCATCTGCCTCACAGTTCTGCTTGAGACCAGGCCTGCTCCCACTTGCCCACTAAGGCGCCAAGAATCTTTAAAGGAAAGAAGTTCCATCCTAGAAGATTTCCCTCGGCCTCTGTGCTGTCAATAGCAGAGAGACCAGGACCTGGCAGGGGCTGGTACCAGCAACCTGAAGCCTGATCAGTGGAGCCCTTTGGCTCTCCAGCTGACTCAGGCTCATTCAGCCCGCCACCTTGAACTCTTCTATCTAACCCAGGGTACTCATCTCACTCCTGGCTTTCGCTCTGACACAAGGTGCTCTTCCCAGAGCTATGCTAAACGAAGAGGCCAGCCAAGATCTAGCAAAAAAGAGAATGGTTCTCCAAGGACATAACAGAGAGAATCATTTATCATCTTTGGGCAAAAGATTCCAACTTCTGTGGCAGTGTTATGGTATGCATAGAGCAGAACTAAAATATGGCAACATGTTACATTCGGTTGAAAATTGTTCTACAGGGTGTATTTGTGGAAGGTACTATGATGAAGGCTGTGGAGGCTCCGAGGTGACTCAGCCCAGCCTAAAGGAGAGACCAGTAACATGAGGTAGGGTGTGGTTGAGAGTCACAGAGACATTAGAGATAAGGTGACAGGGTCCTCAACCCTGGCTACACATCATCAGAGTTAACTCCCCTTGGAGATGCCCAGACCCATCCCCAGAGGTCTTAGTCAACAAGCCCACAGTATTTTTCAAAAGCTCCCCAGTGAGTCTAACGTGCAGCCAGGACTGAGAATCTCTGTGAAAAGGAACATCAGAGGAGGAAGAAGCTACTTCTAGCTGTGAACTGGGGAACCCAAGTGTATAAGTAGCAACCTGCCAATAAAGGAATGGTATTTGCGATCAAGAGAAGAGGATTGCAGAGTTGCCTGGCTTTTGTGAAAATGCAGATTCTCAGGCCTTATCACCAAGCTATGGAATCCAAATCCTAAAGGTGCTTGATTTTTACTGAATATGAATGAACAAGTGGACCAGGAATCACTCCAACTTAGACACCCGTGAATCATTGCTTGAAATAGTTCATTGTCCTCTGCTTCCCTATTTCAAGAAGTACTTCGGGGGCAGGACCAAAGCTTCGTGGGGTGAAGAGAACGGAAATTTGGAAGAGTGCCCCCCAAATCCTGCCTCCAATCTTCTGGGCTTCTATTCAGCTCTGCACTCTACTTTCTCTCTTTGACTCCTCTGTGGCAGTCCGCCATGCCCAACTGCTGTAACTCACACTTACTCTCCACCTCAGGCTCTACAATCATGGTGTCTACCTGCTGGCCCACTCTGGGAATTCATCCGCAGATGAAAGAACAGAGAAGGCGGGCATGAAGACTAGTTCATGAGAGAAGGCAAGAAGGATAATAGATAGTAGATAGAGGCTGTGTGGAGTATCAGTAGGCCCAACTAATGGAGTATCCCTTATGAACTCTGAGAGCAGTGCTCCAATAGAACTCCCTATGATGTCGGAAATGCTCTCCATTAGTGGTAGCCATTAGCCAAGTTTGGCCACTGAGCACTTGGCCTAGTGCATTAAGTGGCCATTTAAATTTAAATTAATTTAAAATTCAGTTGCTCAGTTGCACTAGGCCAAACGCTCAGTGGCCGTACGTGGCTAATGGCTACCACTAATGGAGAGCACTTCAGACATCACAGGAAGTTCTTTAAAAAAAAAAAAAGATTTTATTTATTTATTCATGAGAGACACACAGAGAGAGGCAGAGACACAGGCAAAGGAAGAAGCAGGCTCCCTGCGGGGAGCCCGATATGGGACTCGATCCTAGGACCCCAGGATCATGACCTGAGCCAAAGGCAGACAGATGCTCAACCACTGAGCCACCCAGGCATCCCAATCACAGGAAGTTCTATTGGAGCACTGCTCTTGGAGTTCATAAGGGATGCTCCTAGGCCTGGATGGACCAAAAAACTTCCTAAGGCGTGGGATTCAAGTTGAGTTTTAGAGACTGGCTAAGCATTTGACTGTCAGAAGAGAAAAGAGGTAATTTCAAGTGTGGCTAAACGCATTAAGACAAGGTATCCAGAGGTCCCAGTCCTTATTCTCTGTCCCCACATTTATATCCACGCCCTGTGAGTCTTTGAGGCTGGCATGGGGCATTGGACAATCCCAGTGACTAATAATCATCCTGTCCATCCTGCTTTGAGCCCTCTCTGTCTCTCGCCATCCCTTACCCAGCAGCCAGTAGGGCAATTTGGAAACCCATCAGCAAGCCTTTCCTCTAGGCCATCTCCGAGGAACAGGCCTGTCTCACAATTACTGGGTGCTTCGCTTGAGTCTACACCAGACTATCTGGGCTCTCAATTCTTTGCTTTGCCTCCACCTCAATGCTTGCTAGTACCTGAGTGCCACTGATGCTGATGGCAGCAAACCCAGGCTTCCTGGCAGAACCTTTAGACCCTTCCAACAGCTGGGCTCTTCCCACCATCCTACCCACTCCCTCACCTCCCACTCATGGTTCTTATCCCTCTCCAGCCAAGAGTCTCAGCTCTGAAAGTCTTTATCTCTTACCTCCTCCCTCTACAACATCTAAGCATTCTCCCCCCTGTGCAAGCATTCACACACATCTCATTCTTCACATGTGAGACACAGTCTTCTCTTTTCTAGCCACACTGTTCCTGGCTTCCCAAATCTGGCTCAGAATTGTCTCCCCCAAAGCTCTTCCTGCTAAGCCCTATTCCTTAAGAGTTCCTGGTCCCAGGGGACTCAGCCTACCTCTGCTCACTTGCTGCCATTGCTGAGTCGCTCTGCTAATGCTCCTGTGTGGCATGGTCAGCTTTCCTCACTTGGCTGGTCACCACCAAGGACGGGACCCTTCAACCATTTGAATGGAATCTTTTGAATCAGTTCAGGCCTAAAGCAGAGCTCTGAGGGGCTACTGGTGACTCAGTCAGTTTGCTTCCAACTCTTAATTGAGGTTCAGGTCGTGATCTCAGGGTTGTGAGATCAAGCCCTGCATCAGGTTCCACACTGGGCATGGAGCTCTGCTTGAGATTCTCTCCCTCTGTCCCTCCCCTTCTCTAAAAATAAACAAAACAGAGCTCTGAAAAAGGACCCTAAATTATATCCAGTGTCTCTTCCTTTTGCCAGTTCATTCTTTCAGAGCACCCTTCCACCACATCTGCCCACCCAGAATTGTCCATTCGGTGATCCCTTCAATACCCATAGGCATAGTCTCATCATAGCTCTCAGGGAGCAAGTATTTACTACTGGCCTGACAAACAAGTTGATGCTAGTTGGACATGGATTGGTCTAGACTGGTGGTTCTCAACTCTGGCTGCACACTGGGATTCCCTGGGGGCCTTTAAAAAAAATGTGGATGTCTAGGCACTCTCCTAGACCGGCTGCATCAGGACCTCGAGGGTGAGGTTGGGCTGGGCTGTGGTCTGTCTTCCTTTCCCATCTCAAATAATGTGAACAGACCATTTGCCTGAGCTGGGAAGCAAGCTGACAGAGTGTCTGAGAAAACAGATTCTGGAGTGGTACCGTGTCAGTGCAAATGCCAGCTCCACCCGTGTCCATGTGGTCCTGGGCCAGCCTCTGAACTTACCTGCTCCCTCCTCTGTAAACACATTTAGTAATAATAGCACCTCCTCATGGGGCTGCTGTGAGTATCAGATGAGTTAATACTTATCAAGTACTTAGCACTGCAGTGCAGGCATACAGTATGTGCTCAAAAAGGTCTGCTATTTTTATTCCTTCTCCAACTTTCTCCCCAGTATCATTTCTTAACCCCCAACTCTGCTCCTCCTTTGTTTCATCAAAGGCCCCACTACAGGCCTGGTGTGAGGACGTGCAGCCGCAGGAGAGCATGTGATGGTACAGGGCATGTTGGGGAGATACATACCTGAAGGTACCTTCTCCACTGCCTGCCTACTCCACCACGCTGGGAACTGCCCAAGGAAGAGGGTGAAGTGGGCGAGGGGCCAGCTGGGAACCAAAAAGCTACCCTCCATGATCCTTTGTGAGAGTTATCCTTTTGTGCCTTTATTCCCACCTCAAGTACGTGGCTGGATCAAAAGCTGAATTAGGGGAGGGTGGTGGCTGCCGAGATACCCCAGATGAGTAAGAACCTCCCTGCCTCACCCTCTCTGTCTTGAATGCACTGGTTTGTAACTGCAGTAGCTTTCCCCAGTGCCACCTGATATTTCTTCTGGATTTGCTTCAGTGCCTTGCAGAGCGCTCCTTAAATTCTGCTCAATGCAGGGAGGAAGGCTGGGATGTGGGGGGTGGTGTATAGAGGGTGAGAGGGCAGCCCTGAAAGGGTGGATTATTTGAACATGGGCAGCCCTAAGATTCCCTCCAAGGATGGGGAAGTATACCTCAAAATGGAAGCAGGAGACCCCCCCCCCACCCCCCCCCAAGGAAATACTCTGTCTGCTCCAGAATTTTGCTCTGGTCCAACTCAGGAATAACAACAAATGGAAATGCAGAATGCAGGCTGCAGATAAGCAGGCACCCCTAGGGAGAGTCCACCTCACTTTTACATTACCACCGTAGTGTCCCTATCATTCAGTGTCTGGGTGGCGGGGGAGTTGTGGGCAGATTTGCTGGGTCCAGTGAGAAGGTCCAAAGCAGCCTGCCTGGTGTCCTAATGGCCCCTATGACATCCTTCCTGCCCAAGCCAGGTTACCCCAGGGTGTTTGGGCTGAGTGCAGGCTCTCTGATTGCCTGGCCAATCACAGTCTTGTAATGCCTATTACATGCTGCTTGTGCATTATTTAACTTTTAGGTCACATGTATTATCTCCCTCTTGAAACCTCCCTGAGGCCAGGGCTTCTGATAATCTTTGAAACCCACATAGCAGCTAGGGGCTGAGAACATGCATTCAGGCATTCAACACAAAGTTACTGAGCATTTGCAACATGCCAAACACTGTGCTAGGAGCTGGGCATCCAGCAATGAACAAGATATAAATGACAGACAGGAGGATGGGTTGATGGGTGAGTAGATGAGGTCCACATTTGTGTCATCTTCTCCGTTCTCTGTTACCACAAGGAAAAAGCTTTTTATTTTCCTGTGACCCCACGGTTGTTCTAGGTGGAGCACAGTCCTAGGAAATTTAGTCTTAAATTAAGGGTAGGGGGATAGGAAACTCAGGGAAAATAAGAGACCCACTTAAACACATCTATTTGGTGATGCTGAGGCCAGAAGAGACTGGGACCAATGAATCGAGGGTAGGATTCCTAGGGAATTCTGTAGGATCCATAGGCTCCCAGGGGCTTCAGATATTATCTGGAGCTGCTCAGGCATCTCTTTGGAGCATCTTTGTCCAATAGATGTTCCCCAGCCTCAGTGCTAACTAGCACGGGATGACAGGGCCCCAGAGTCCACTTGACACCAGCATACCATTGCTGCTTCTGGTCCGTTTACTTATCCTTTCCTCCATGTTGCCTCCCACACATAAGTAACATCCAAAGTAGGACCAGCCCGGGCTTTGGCCATGACACCTTAACCTGCATATGTGTGCATGTGCTCTACCTCTAGATCAAAAGGGCAACCAGGGAAACTGGTAGAGCCTGGCTTCCCAGCTCTGGCTCCTCAGGCTGTCTTCCCAATCTGGAACTGGGATGCGACTCTGTGACCTCAGCTGGAGCCAGGGCCCATCCTCGGCCTGGACAAAGCATAGGCAGGACTAAGGAATGCCTGGAGAGAATCCAGGAAACCACACAAATGACCCCAAGGAGAGGACACAGAGCACTTGCTTCTTTTGTAAAAAAAAGGACCCTTCCTATTATATATAAGCTGAGCCAGCCTGACTGTAGAGTGACCAGAGGTGACCGGAGGGGAGCAGGGCTGAACCTGAGAGTCTTGTCACCCATTCAGAGGCCTTTAGAGGATGGGTAGGAAGGAAAGAACAGAGCACTAGAAAGACAGGGGCAGGGAGGCAGGCAGTGGGCCAAGGCAAGCTCCAGCTTCATGATTATCAGCCTTCTCTCTTTATATTGATGGAGAAAATGACAGCATGAATGACGATGATATCAGATGGTGCATAATTATGTGCATAGAGCCTTGACGCAGGCTATTTCGCATGGTCCTCACATGGTCCTGTCTCTCACGACACAGACGGGGAACAAGCCCAGAGAGGATAAGAGTGAACAGCTTGTGCAGAGCCAGACCCTGGGTCTCCTGACTCCCAGTCCAGTGCTTAGTCACTACGCATTATGGTCCATAAACACCCGAGGGAGGAATCCCCGCCTTAGTCGTTGTTGTGCACCCCACCACCCCAACTCAGTGCAAAGCACAGGCATGAAGCAAGCATTCGATACGTAACCAGGGAATGTCTTGGAGCTGCCATTTGGATGTTCCTGTTGGGAGACCAGCTTTGGGCATGGGGGTAGCTGGAAGGAGGGCAGCGCAGAGTGGCAGGCAGGAAAAGGAGGGCAGTGCACCAGGGTGGGCACAGACAGAGCTGCAGCGAAGAAGGGGTGGGCAGCAGCCGTGGGCAGGTGTCTCCAACTTGGATTCACTCTGCTGGGCCAAGCAGCTGGTTAGAAACAAAAACAAACACCAGGGATACAGGTTCCTGCTGTTAACAGCTTCAAACCGCCAGAGGAAAAACTCCAAATAAATATAATTAGAAACTTGTAAAAACGTCCTCTCTGTCAACTTGCTCCCCAGGATCTGTCCTTTGAGTTCCCCATTTCTCCCAGGGCCCCCTCCCCCATGCCCACACATCCATCCTGACACTCCACCCTCACCCAGGGATTCCTTCCATCTCTGGCCTTATTCTCGATCTTCCCTCCAGCTCCGGCACCTCCTGCCCAGGTCTCTCCTCAGCTTGTCGCCATCAGGGACCAGATGTGGACAGCCCCTGGCCTGAGGCTCTGAAATCCAAACCCCACAGCTGTCTAGGGCTGCAGTTATAGCCGCAGGGAGACCGTAGTTGAGAGTGAGGGCCACAGCGCCCTATTTAGGAGTCATCTCTTCACCTCTGGGGCCAAACCCAATGGCAACGACAGAACAGTACCTTGGTCTATAAAGGGGAGATGTTTCGGCTGGAGCAAAACACAGAGGGCTAGTCTTGGATCTGAGAATATACGGTATAGGACCAGGGGCTGGGGCCTAGGGGCCCTGCCTAGACAGTATTCAGTTCCTAGAACACAACCACTGCAGCTCAACTTCCCAAAGTTGTTGGGTACACACACATCCACACACAGGCACAGAAACACACACTTGTTTTCCCGGGCGGGGAGGGGGCACTCTAGTTGGGGACACGAAACTATTGAGTACTTTGGGCCCCAGGAAACTGGGGTGGGGGAAGAAAGGATGAGTAGCCAAGTGGCAGGGACACGCTCAGTCCAGGGATGGTGTTACTGGCAAACTCTAAATGCATAACATTATCAATATTTTATCCCTAATGAGAAGAGAAAACAATCAGGGAAACTAAGCAGATGGGGAGAAGAGGGCCTGAGTGTCAGGCGAGAAGGCCTGAGAAGGTCTGGGGACAGGACTGAGCCTTGCTGTGGTGTCTTCTGTCTTCTAGCAGGAAGGATTTTGATAAGATGTGCAGAACCTCAGAGCTGAATACTCTAGCCCATTTACAAGGGAGGAAGGGAATTTCAGTTTTTCCCTCAAAGGCCCCAGTCCTCAGGCTCTGCATCTACCTAACCCCACTGGCACTAACTGCCCTACCACATGCTACGTCGGGCTGGCAGTATAGGGCACAGGAGGAGAGTGGCCAGTCTGGTGACAGAGGGGCCACTGGGGAAGAGGAGAGGGTCTATGTCCCCTCTTCACCCAGGTGCCTATGTCCTCAACCCTGCAGACGTCACTGGGTTGGCAGCCGTATCACTTCTCCCCCCAGGGCCCAGCAGACTCCTGTCTTATAACTAACTGAGCCTGAAGAAGCTGTCCCCAGGTCTGGGCCTCTTGCGGGCACTGCCAGCCTCAGAGCAGCTCTGCAGTTTCCAGCCCTGACAGGGACTCTTTCTTGCAAGTGGTCATGTGCTAGGGGTACAGGGACGTCAAAGGAGGCCCACACCCTGACAAGCGGGGACAGGAGCCCGGGGCAGGGACTGGGGTGAGCTCAGGCAGCAAGCTCCTCCAGCTCCATCTTCACAAGAGTGTCTGAAACCATCCATTCCCTTCCCCCACTCTCAATCGAAGGCACCAGACCAAGCCATTCCATTTCTTTACTTCTCCAACGAAAACAAAATGCACATTTCCCTGCTTCCTTTTTCCTCTCACCAGAGCACTGTGCACGCACACACGCACGGATGGACGGACACACACACACACACACACACACACACACACACACCCTGAGTCATGCACACGCACGCTTGCATGCCCCAGTGAATGCACACCTCGCATTCCCAAACTCACACCCAGGGCCGGCTCCTTTTACAACAGGTCTCAGCCGCTCACATCTCAAACCGGTTCTCATGCTCTCGGATTCCTGAAGGTTTCAGAAAACAATCTCATTTAGGGGTGGCTAATAACTTTCTTTTCTGTCCGCCTGTAGTAATTCTGGCCTTGGTCGGTGTCTTCTGCTCCCCTCTCTCTCATTCCACCCTGCAGAGACTCAAGGAGATGAGGGGTGAGAAGTGAAGAAGTCCTCCCCTGGCCCCAGGCTTCCCCCCCACCTCCCCGGGGGACATGTCACTGAGAGAAGAGAGGTCAAAGGGATTCCTGAGGAATTTCTAAGCAGTCCACCCCCCTTCTCCACCCTTCTGGAAAAATGGAGGGGGGTGGTGGTGGTGGTGGAGAGACAGGCTTAGAAGCAACTGATTGAAGATCAGGCTCCAAGAGTGGGGACTGACTTGCTTTCTCTCTCTCCCAGTGTGGCCTGGATGGGGCACAGGCAATAGCCGGCTGCCCACGGGGCCACCCTCACCCGCTGACACGGTTATGGTTTTCATTTCATATTTTGGAGGGAGGGGCTAGGAGGAACAGTCCCCTCACTGTAAGAGCTGGCCACAGGAGCCCAGGGAAGCGGGGAGGAAAGGAAACAGCCACATTAAAGAGGAAGAGAGGGGTGGGGGAAAGAAAGAGAGAGACACACATACACCCAGACAGAGACCCAGAGAGACGCACGGAGACAGAGAGACACTGTTTGCCACCAGATGAACGGGCTCAGTCCTGGGGATGGTGTTACTGGGAAACTCTAAATACGCGACTTTATCAACATTTTATCCCTAATGAGAAGAGAAAACAACCAGGTAAACTAAGCGGCCAGGCTGGCTCTCCCTGAGCCCGCCCTGGGGACAAGTTTTCCCCGGGAGGCCAGGAGACCTTTTCATTCAGCTGTAACCTGAGCCCTAAGCAAGGATTAGGTCTTTTTTAACCACTGCTGCACACACACACCCCCTCCCCAAAAAAAGCAAAGCAAATTAATGCTTTTAAGTTAACAATTATCTTGGTTATCCAGTCTGTCTACTTTAAAATACACAGACGGGCACTTGAAAAACACTCAAAACCATGTACCCTCATGCTCACTCATTCCCAGTCACACGCGCTTACCCACCCATTCGTCCACCACAGTTTTCAGACACTAAAATGTACATCTCTAGGCTTAATGACCAAGTCACAATAGACATAGACACCCAGCTATATCACCTGTGGGTGATCGTGGTGAACCTCACCCCACACACACACTTGCACACTCAGGGCTCCCCTCCTTGTCCCTCTCCTCCTCCCTATCCCTTTCCACTTTAGTTCTTTGGTGGGATGGAGTCTTTGGGGAAAAGGCACTGAAATATAGTAACCATACTATATATACACACACACTATACCCAGAGGTATAATAACCACACAAGACATTTACCAAGGGTATTTGTAATATAAAGAGACCCACCAGAGCTTTATTTAAAAGCATGTGGCATTAAAGGCACACCTCCTGGCACTGGGGATACCTAGGAGGTATGTCTGGGAGCAAGGAGTGTCTGCAGTACTCCGCTGTGTGCCCCGTCAGTACTTGGCTTTCCGGCGGCACTGGTCTGTAGGTTTGGGTGCGGAAACATCCCTCTAACCCAAAAGACCTGTCATTAGCCAATCTTTGGCAGCCCCGGTTGGTATATTTCCTGAACAGCAGCATCACAGGGAGCTGAAATAACAGGCTATTATTCTATGCCAGGTTAGACTCAAGGGTCAGAAGGAAAGAAGACACACAGCTAACTGTGGCCCAGTCAGCGCAGGTGTGGCCTGAATATAAGTAGTGGATGCAACTATTAGGATGTTAAGTTCCCTGAGGGCAGGGGCCTCTACTCCGGCTGCATCTCCCTAGCCCTCCACAGCGTTTAGCAGGGTGTCTGATGAAAGAGGGAGCCCTGGAGCACCGTGGAGGGATTTTTTTTTCCCTGTGGAGGGATCTTGAGTCTTCTGTCCCTAAAGGATGAGCTGACCTCCCCTTGGCACCTGTCCCTTGTAGGAGTCTCCATCAGCCCTGGGAACCTCCCTGGATATACTGTTTGCTCCCCCTCTTGCCCCCAGCCCCCCGGTCTCACTAGGGCCACTACAGACACTGGCTCCAACTTGAAAGAGGCCCTTATCTTGTCTCTAGATTACTGAATGAAATCTGTTCCTTCCTTCAGACTAAACTCCCCAGCTAATTCTATGTTATGAGTAAGTCAGCACACACTACAAAAGCCAGCTTTGTTTATGAAAACACAAGCAAATCCACAGTGCAAGAGGGGCTGCTCCCAGGCTGGGGGTGGCAGTGGTAGTGGGCTGTCTGGAGCCAGGACCGGAGAAGAGGCAGTTTGGGATTGCCAGGGGGTGGGGGTGAGCTCTGGTATGTGACAGCTGCGGATCTCCACCACTTGGGCTCCGTTAAAGGGCAGGTTGGAGGAAGGAGGTAGCTGAAGAGGCAGTGTTGGTACAGCACCTTCCTTTCACCCGGAGTGGGAGCCCATCCAGTACGCAAGAGCAGCCTAAGAGCCAGGCGGGCGCTCAGGCTCCAGGATACAGCAACCTGACTGCTGGGGGCTCAGGCTTCCCCAGTGCCCAAGTTCAACTTTCCCTTCTGGCTCAGCCACTTCCACACCCTAGCTTGGCTTCAGGAGCCCCTGGGACAATAGGCAGAATCAGATCCTCCTCAGCGAAGGCTTGTCGGGAAGAATTTTCTTTTTGTCCATATAAATCTCTTCCTGGGTGAGGACATGATGGGGGAAGGGTGCAACAAGAGGTCAACGGGGAGGGGAGGCTGTCCCCAAGAGAACTGTAGCCCACCAGCCTGGTTTCTGCCAGCAGAGCCTCGGACCCGCCCGGCAGCGAGCCTGGGGTCAGGGATGGGGGCCGCAGGGCCTCCCTGGCTCGCTCTCTAATTCCTAGAGGGGCCTGTCAGAGCTCCCTGGCCTGGAATTTTACTTTGTTATTTTAATGCAATTCTGACCTGGATTTAAATGGAATTGGAAACCCGAGGCCTTAATAAATAAATATTATGATAAGAAATGAAAGCCATGCAAGAGGAAAGAGATTTCCCCCCAAAGAGGCAGAAAAGCGACATTCTTGCTGGGAGCCAGTCAGAAATCTTTCTTCTCTTCTTCAGCCCCCTACCTTCCAGTGAGAGACGAGCTGGTCTTTCGAGGAAAGATCCTATTTTTCTTTAACATTTTTCTACTGATAAGACAACAACTGGGAAATTTTGTCTGACTCCGCGTGAGGGTTGGGGCGGGGGGGGGGGGGTGGGGTGAAGGGAAGAGATACACGGCGTGGCTCGAAAGTCTCATTCTCTCCGTCTCTCCAGGCCACAGCTCAAAAGTTTCTGGCAATGTCTGAGAGAAGAGAAGATTCTCTCTCGTACTTTTGGAAGACAAGAAGTCTTTCGAAGATGCTGGGGGTGGCCCAGAAGGCGGGCGGAGAATGCTGAGGTGCGTGGCGACTTCTGCCCCGGGGGTGGGGGCAGACGTCTCACTGCTCGGGGTCGCTCCCGGCCCCTCCAGCCTCGCGGCCAGGACGCGGCGCCCCGAGGCCCGGGCCCCCCGAGGTCCGGGCCCCCCGACCGGGGCCCCGCACGGCGCCGGGCTCTGACAGCCGCACGCCCCCGGCACCTGCCCGGCCCCGCGGACACCGCGCGCCCGCCCTGGGGCCCCGCCGCCCGGCCGCCCCGCCGCCCCGCCGCCCCGCCGCCCCGCCGCCCCGCCGCCGCGCGCCCCTCCTGCCTTACCTTGCGCGGCTCTGCTGTGCTGCGCGGCGCGGGCGTGGACCAGCAGGACCAGCAGGCAGAGCCCGGGCACGCGCCCCGAGCCCATGGCTGGAGCCGCGGGCGGCCGGGCGGCCCGGGCTGGGGTCGCAGCCCCGCGAGGGCGGAAGCCGGCCGGGCCCCGCGCGCGGGAGGGGAGGGGAGAGGAGGGCAGGGCAGGGGGCGCCCCGCCGGGCCCGGGCCGGGGGCTGCGGGCGCGGGGCTGCGAGGGCGCGGCGCCCTCGGCGGGAGGCTCCCGGTGCCGCCGGCTTCTCCCGGCCCGACGCGGGGAGAGCGGCGCGGAGGGCGCGACGAGGCTGGGGGCGCCGGGCGCCGCGGACGGAGGGGAGCCCCCGCCGTGTCCGAGCCGGGCTCAGCGGGCGGCGGCGGCGGGGCTGCTCCGTCCAATCCTCCCCAACTCCCGGCTTCGCCCGGAGAGAGCTGCGGCGGCAGAGCGCGCAGAGCCCGAGCGAGGGACCTGAGAAAGGGGAGGGGAAACGCCGCGCCAGAAACACGCCCTTTCTGCCTCTCTTTCTTCCTCTCTCGCTCCTTCTCCGCGTCTCGGGCTCCGTCTCTTTTTCTTCGCCTTTCTCCTCCTCCTCCTCCTCTTTCTCCTCCTCTCCTCTGCTCCTTTTCGTTTTCTTCCTCCTCCCCCCCCCCCCTCCTCCACCACCTCCTTTTTCGTGCCCCTTTTTTCTTTCAAATGGGGCCTCGGCGCGGCGGCCGCTCCCCCTGCGCGCCCGGGCGCGGCGGCCCCCTCCCCAGGCTGCCGGGCCGCTGCCTGCAGGAATTTACAATCCGGCGCTGGGGGAGCGGGCCCGGTCTCCATGGAGACGGCTTCCCCGGGAGCAGGGAGGTCAGGCGCAGACCGCGCACAATCAATGGATCAATGCAAGCCCCGCTCCGCTCCAGACCAAACAGCACCCGGCTCCGGCTCGTCCTCTCTCCCCGCCGAAAGAGCGGGGAAGCTAGGGTGCGCCCCCCGCGCTCGCACGAGCTGGGGGCCGCGCGACGCAGGTTTGCACGCACACCTCTGCCCCGAGACAAAGAGAGCTCGGGGTGTCGGGGAGGCTGGGGCGGACGGAATCGCGCTGGCACCCCGGCCCGCCGGCCGACGCGGCCGGGCACGGGAGATGCGGCCGCACAGGACCAAGAAAGACCGAGAACGGCGCCGACTTCGGGCCGAGCGACTCCCTGCCAACTCTTACCTCCACCCCCCACCCCCCACACACACCCTCTGGTCTCAGTGTTCGATCCTAGTGCCGAGTCCACTTTAATTGAGGACCAAGAAGAAAGTAGTCTTCCGTCAGCTCAAACTGCCAGCCCCAGGGCACACTCCCTTGCAGTTAAGGCCTTGGAGGTAGCCCACTGAGTCACCCTACCCCTACAGAGGTGGTTTTACGGATAAAACTCTCATGCGCTCGGCACAGGGGCCAAAGCTAATCCACGGGAATATGCCTATGCGTGTAAATGCAGACACAAAGATCGGCACAACACGCTTCTCCAAACCTGCCCTCACAGCTTCAGGATGTGGCCCCGACAGTCCATTCTGAACGCTTCATATCTCCAACTGTTCAGCAGCAGAGGAGTGATGAATGATATTTGAAAAAAAAAATATATATATATATGCAAAGGGTATAAAAGGAAGTGTCTCTGAGCCCTGGACACTGCCTCCTGGATGGATTTACAGCCTGGCATCTTCTCTCCTCTCATCACTAGAGAAAAACCCCTTGAAAAGATAGTGAGGGCTTTCTTGGAGCATGGGGCTTCGTCAGCCTGAGACCATGCCAGGTTCCAGACAGTTATTTCAAAGCCAACTTTCTGCAGCGAAAAGGCAATTGGGACCCAGACTAGCCTCACAAAGCCCTCAGGGTACCCAGGGAGGAAGGGAAATGACCAGAATCATCCTGAAAATAACTCAGTTCTCAGAACCTTGACAGTAGCAGCTCACACCAGGTAGGTGACAGGTGTGATGTGTCAGAGGTCTCCTGAGCCCCCAGGGAGAAGACTTGAGCCCTTCCTTCCCTAGGGATTGAGTAGAAGAGTAGGAGGATGAAAACAGACTCAAGCACTTGGGGTATTTGTCCTGGCTGTGTCATGGGATGAAGATTGCCTTTGGGCAAATCACATCTCAATGGGCCTCTCAGTGCTATCTAGAAAAGAAGAGGATGGATTAGCCGCTTGGCTGAAAGGAGACAATGCCCTTAGGAAGCCTCCGAGAGGAGGTCTTGAGAGCCCCTGCCTGGCATGGTATGGATGATGGTAGGGATGGAAGCACACAGATCACAGGAATGGTGTGGAGGCCACAAAAGTTTGGGTCAAGTGATCTCCCAGGTCCCTTCCTGCTCTGTCACTCTAGGACTCCCTCCCTCCTTCATTCCACTGGCAAACCCCTCCCCTTGAAGCTGCTTTGCCTGCTGCCACCAATTATGTATAGGGCTGGGGGACAAGTGCAAACTTGCCATCCTCTCTGCCCCAAACAAGAGAGTGGTTTTTTTTTTTTTTTTTTTTTTTTTTTAAAAAAAAAAAAGGAGAAGAAGAAGAGTTGGAGGTTGCCAGATGGTGCTGGATCTACATGGGGTCATAGGGAGAGAGCTGAGGAGTCCCTCCAACGCAGGGAAGGGAGACTGCACCGTGCCTTGCTTTGTCTCTGCCTTGTCTTGGACACTCGTGAGAGCTTCTCTGGGTCCCTAGGGTGGAGGGCACCGGCTCACCCTCTAGACCACAGGGGAGGTGGGAATGAAGGAGTCTGTAGGGGCAGATCTATAGGTCACCTCAGACCCTCTCTCTAGTTCGGTGGTTTCCTGGCCCCCTGAGTGTGGACCTTGCCCTATCATAGCTGCTGAGTCTCTGGGAGGTTCAGTGTCCTTTACTCTGGTTTCCTCTGCCTGCCCCCCTCCATTTTGCCAGCTTTTGCTCTGCTCCTCTAGGACCAGATGAGCTTCCTCCACAACTGGCAGAAGCACAGGTCCCTGCTCTGCTCCCCACCATCCGGTCTGGTTCCAGCCCACCCCCAGCCCTTCTGAGGATTCTGTGGGAACAGAAGCAAGGCTTCTATCACTGGGCACTGTGAATTGAGGGGCCGGTCCCACGACCCTCTGCCCTGTCCACTTCTGCAGGGACTCACAACGGGGTAATGACACAGGAAGATGACAAGGAAGAAATAATGAAATGACTCTTACGAGTGGTATTACAAAAGCAGCAGCATATGCCATACCCTCACTGGCAGGAGCAAAAACGTCCCTGGGTTCTCTGGGCCTCCCACACCCTCTCAGGCCAGGTTTCTTTCAGGTTTCCCTTTCCTTTGGGATTGCTTCTGATGTTCATTTCATTCTAATTTCCCCTGCAAATGTCTAGGGAGAGGACTGGGCTGGGGACCCAGCCTGATCCTGCTTTAGGGATACCTCTGCCAGGGCTTCATCATACTCTGGGACTTCCCCTCCCCTGTCAAGTCTCCTTCCATGAGCCTTTGCTTTTTCTCTCGGCATCTCAGCTTCCCCATCTGTAAAATGGGTCCAGTGACCCTCCTCGATAGGCAGTATATTCTGATGGAGAACACTTATGTGTCAGAATTAGACTACCCCAACGACAATGTTGGGCCCTCCCATTTTCCAGCCATCTATCTATTTCTGCTAGTTATTTCACTTCTCTGAGCCTCAGCTGCCTCATCTACAGAATGGGTATGGTCACATAACCTCAAAGGTGGGGATGCATCCCTGCCTAACTACATGGGTTTGAGAGTAAAAGAAACCCTGCGGTTCCAATCTCAGCTCTGTTGGGGCACCTGGGTGGCTCAGTTAGTTAAGCATCCGACTCTGATTTCAGCTCAGGTCATGATCTTAGGGTTGTGAGACTGAGTCCAGAGTAGGGCTCTGTGCTGGGTGTGGAGCCCGCTTAAGATTCTCTCTCTCCCTCTCCCTCTGCCCCCACTCCCACTCATGTTCTCTCTCTCTCTCAAAAAAAAGCAAATCTCAGCTCTGTTAATTTTCTAGCTGTGTGACTTCAGGTAGGTCATTTAATCTCAGTGAGCTTCAGTTTTGTCTTCTGACAAAGGGAATAGAAATGCCCACCTCGAAATTATATGGCATTAATTACATGAAGCAACGAACAGAAAGCCTCTGGCACATAGTAGGCATTCAGTAGGCGGTAGCTACTGCTGTTATTTTGACTGCTTCTCAGAAAGAACAAAGGCCACAGTGCTTGATAGTAAAGGTATCATAGTGCCTGGGAAGAAGCAGTCTTGTCCTGGGCCAGACTTTGATGCCGCTGAGCATGAGTACAACAAACTGGGCTCAGTTCTCACCACCTTCCAATAGGTTCTGTGCATTATCCTTTCTTACTGGGAGGTTTCCAGAAGTGCAGTGCATTCAAACTCACCGCACTTGTCAGCAGCATTTTCAAGTTGGAGAGTAGAAGGAAGTGCACCTGCCAGGGAGGGTAGTTCATTCCAGAATCCCGCTTTCCCTATGCCCTTGCACCTCCTACCTTGCGTGAAGAAAACCCAGACACTCAGACCAATTAGAGCTCATAGCTACTGTTTACTGAGTGCTTTTCTATGTGTGCCAGGCACTGTAGCAGGCATTCCAGCAAGCCTATCAGGCAAGAATCATTATATTCATTCTGTTGATGAGAAAAACCGAGGCTCAAGTAGGTCAACCTGCCCAGATGACCAACTAAGAAGAGAAAAAGCCAGGACTTGGGCCTGGACTTGACTCTGAAGCTTGTGTACCCCCTCCATTCTCTATGCAGCCTCCTCTGAATCCACAGAGTCCTAACACATTCTGGCCACTGTTACAGTTTAATCATTTGGGACAGGCTGAGTGAGAGTCACAGACCAGTCCCTTCACACATAAGAGGGAATAGGGCAGTCATCTTGTTCTGGAGGATCATGTAGGAGTACAACTTCAAAAGGCTTGAGCCATCGGGGCTCCTGAGTGGCACAGTCGGTTAAGCAGCTGACTCTTGGTTTGATCTCGGGGTCATGGTCTTAGGATTGTGAGATCAAGCCCTTCATCCAGCTTCATGCTCAGCGTGGAGTCTGCTTAAGACTCTCTCTCCTCTCCCACATCAAGTAAATCAATAAATCTTAAAAAAAAAAAAAAAAAGGCTTTAGCTATCACATTTGTCTGATGAGAACATAGATGTCACACAAATTTAAGAGACAAAGCTAGAAGCAGAATCCATGTCTTCCCTGACTTCTGACTCATGGATGAGTGCTCCTTAGCCTAGTACCCTCAGAGTTGCCAGTCCCACCTCTTCTAATTCTCACTCTTCCTTTTCCTGATAATTTGATCAGTCATGCATCCTTCTATCAAGTGGAATATGGTACTTATAGCATACCCTCTCCCCAATATACATTGTCCTGGGCCCTTTAAGGTGTGCAAAAGAAGTAGAAAATGTGATTCCCTACTCAAGAAGATATATCAACATCAGTGCATATCGTTCCAAACCCCTCTGCATCACATGGCAAATCCCCCAAATGCTGGAATCTCACCAGGAAGGCAAGATTTGTATACACAAAACAAAGTTATCTGAATGCAACATCAAGCAATCCAGATGGAAGTGCCATGAAAAGTCAGGAAACAGAAGTCTATCATCCAAGTAGAGACTTCATGGATGAAGAGGGATTTGAGGTGAATCTTGATGACACTTAGAGAGAAATCAATGGATAAGATAGAAATATAAACAAAAATCGGTGGTTGACAGAGAAAAAAAAAGAGAACTCTCAGAATAACAACAACCAAAGAAATGGAAGAAAGGAGGGAGGGATCATATCAGGTCACTGGACATGTTGACCCTGGTCTGTCCTTGTTTCCCACCTATCTGGGATGACTCAGGAGCCATTTGGTCATATAGGCAGAGGATAGGAAGTAATGCTCTCCAAGGTCTGTTCTGGCCCTGGGATTCTAGGACTAACTTGCTCCAAGACCCTCAGTCTTGCCTTTATAAGAGAGGTCTATTTGGGTGGGGAGGCAGTACAGCCTCGTCCAAGCTGCCCAGACCTGTTCCAGTCTCTCTCCTTGGCCCCTTGGCCCCATGTCCACCCAGTCTGTCCTCCCTGCCCACCCCCACACCTGAGTCACTTTGCCACCTGCTTCCTTCCCACCTGCTCCCTGGCTGCTTCCATGAAGGAAACAAAAATACCCAGCCTGCCAAATGGCATTGACACCAATGCCTGGTTCCAGACCCCTCCACATCACGAGGCAAGTCTCCAAACTGCCCTGCGTTTGTGCTCTGTCCCTTTCCACACAGCTGCTCTTCTAAACTTTGGTTTCCCCTCTGCCAGCCTCAGCCCCCTCACTTCTCCCATCAGTACCCTCAACTTCTGTTTCACGGAGAGGGCATTGAACATCCTGTCCCCCAGCCCCCTCTTCCTTCCATTGCTGGGAGAGGGGTCCCTCCTCTTGGCCAAGGCCAACCCCACATACACGTGCAAGGATCCCATCTTGTCTTGGCCCTACGGTGAGCTAGAGCTATCTCCTCCCTCTCCTGAATCCCTGACCTCAGCTCCTTCTCCTACAAACCCAGAACAACCCGCAGCATCCTACGGTAGCAGTAGACAACAAACTTCCCCAGACCCTGCTGCGAGCACACCTGCTCTTCATCTCCACTTCGTTGCTTCCCTTAACCCCTCACCCTAGGGCAGTCTGTCCCAGGGCTCCCAACACACACCTGCTGGGGGCCCAGTGACTTCCACGTTTCCCTATCTGGGGCTGCCTGCCAGTCGTTATCTAGCCTGACCTCCTTGCGTCATCAGAAGCCTCTGAACATTTTTCTTTTCCTTCTTGGAGCCCTTTCTCTTCCCAGATCCCCCACTGGCATCTTAAGTGTTTCCAGCTTGGATTTTTCTCAGTTCTCATACTACATGACCTCCCTGGGGACTCTCACCCAGTGACAGCGAGGGTGGCGGAAAGAATACTGGCTTTGTGGTCAGAGGGTTCTAAGTTTAAATCCCAGCCCATCAGTGGGTGAGTTTGATCAAGTTTCTTCACATCTCTGAGCTTCAACTTCTTCATCCAGCAAATGAGGAGAGGAAGATAAAATTCTGACGTTGCAGGTTGTTGGACAGTTACTGCTGATAAATCTCATGGAAGTCCCAGCACACAGTAGGTGGACAGTTTGCTCTACATTGCGGGGCCCTATGGCTCCAGCTACCACAATGTGCCAAAAGCTCCCAGATCTACATCCCTAACCCCCACTTTTCTTCTAGCTTTTATGCTAGGTGTCTGATTTTCAGATCTCTATCTCTAGCTCCTTCCTCTCTTTTCTATCTAGTCCTGTATTTCTTCCTATTTATAGTGCTTTCCAATGGCATTTTTTCAAGACCTCAAGCTGAATAGACACCCAACCAAACTCACAGTTCCTCTCAAAGCATTCCTGTGAGCTGTCCTCCTCCTGTGACCTCCACCTTGAGGTTAATGGGTCCATAACCCACTGAGCAGCCCCAGGTGGGTTTCTCCGGGACCGAAGGACTCTTTCTCTCCATCTAACAGGGCACCAGATCCTGTGAAATCTCCCTCAAATCCATCCTTTCTGCCAACCCCCATTGCCACTACCTTCGTTTGGACACTCGCTACATCTCCCGTGGACCATTGCCTGACAGGGGTAAGTTCCACACCCCTAGTATGGCATACATGGCCCTCTGTGCCAGTCCTGGACCCTTCTCCCCAATGACATCTTATGTTTGTCTTCTGATCTCACCGTCACTGTACTTAGACAACACTGTGCCTGGCATATACCATGTTCTTGCCAGCTGGAAAACCACCACTACCCTTTAAGATCCAGCTTAAATGTGTCTTGTTGCTGGCCTTGAGCTCAGTGGTCCTTGTGGTGGCCCTGGCCATACTGTACTGTGATGAGCTGTTTTCCTTTGCTCATCTTCAAAACTGTTGAGGGCAAGACCCATATTGGTCACCACCGTATCCCCAGCCCTGAGCATATAGTTGTGTGCTCAGTGAATGTTTGTTGAATGAATAAAAGAATGAAGGAATGTGAGTTCATGGGAATCCCAAGGAGATTCAAGGGAATGCCAAGGAATATCTCTTGACCTGTCTCTCTGCCTCCCACCAGAGATTGCTTTGGGTTGCTGAAAGGACTGATGGCAGCAGAGGGTTAAATGGAGAGGCAGTGCAGAGACTCCAAGATGAAGAAAAACCCCAGAGATGCTGGGGCCTATGAAGCCACTCTGGCCAGAGACTCTCAGATTCTGGAAGACATAGAAGCAGAACTGGAACCTTGCAAGCCAGAGCTCAGGATCTCTCCAAAGGCCAGGGGCCAAGGTGGATGGCCTTGGTCCACAGGCAGCTTCTGTTTGGAGGAAGCAGGCTCAGGAGGCAGAACTCTCATTATCTTTCAACCACTCCATCCAAGATCTTTCCCACCGATGCTTAAAATTCCATCATAAGAGGGTCACTCCTTGGGATCCCTGGGTGGCGCAGCGGTTTGGTGCCTGCCTTTGGCCCGGGGCGCGATCCTGGAGACCCGGGATCGAATCCCACGTCAGGCTCCCGGTGCATGGAGCCTGCTTCTCCCTCTGCCTGTGTCTGTGCCTCTCTGTCTCTCTCTGTGTGACTATCATGAATAAATAAATAAAATCTTTAAAAAAAAAAAAAAAGAGGGTCACTCCTTTGAGCTAAACCTTGTGTTCCTTGGGTCCCAAATACAAATATCTCTGTGAGACAAAGTAGCTAGATTAAGCCTTTGCCGGTTAAATCTTTAGTTATCAGTTGAAACCTTAACCGAGGTGTGGCAAAGGAGGGGCAATATAGGGGTGTTCCTATATGAACCTGGAACTTTGCTGAGAGCCAGCTCAGCTTTGTTCTGTTTCCCACTGGCTGCCCTCCCCCAAATCCCCACTGGGTTTTCTCACCAGAGGAAAAGTTGGAGAGACAGAGGGGGACCTCTCCACTTAACAGTGTAATTCCTCTGGGTACCCTGGAACAAAGAAAAGGTGGATGGAGGGACTGGGGCCAAGTTCAAGGTGTTCATGTACCAATTCATAAAGCGAATGGCTCTTTAAAAAAAACCTCAGTTCTCCAATAGCTTCTATTGTATTTTCTGAGAAGGGCTCCCATAGAACTGAGAATCCTGTTAGGAGAAGCTGAAAACTTTCAGTAAGGAAGGGGTCAGAATGTTTGCTGGCTGTGTACTTATGCTGAGCATCAATATCCATACAGAAGTTTGCCTCCCTTGTCTGGCAAGAGGCTCTCCCTTCATGCCACCTCTCTTCCTCTGTCTCAGGTGGAGAGCTGTCTGGGGCATCATGCCAGGCTGGGTTGGCAAAGCTCAAGGGCATCTCAGCTAGGTTGTTATTCCTTGGTTGTCTTACTCTGGTCCTGCAAAATTATGGGTCTGCAGGAGGCTGCAGTGCGCTGGTAGAGAACGAGCCCTGGCCCTAAGTCAGGGATGCTCCTCCCCTTGACCAGTCTAAAGCTACTGAAGAGGGAGAGGAAGTCATTGTAGTCCTCTCCTGCCGCATGGCACCCGCCGCCCCACGCCCCGGTCCAGTCCTGTTGGGATTGAGGGAAAGATTGGGTGGCTCCTCTTCGGCGGACCCAGCGCTAATGCCATCCTTCGCCAGTAGGTGCCGCCATCTAACATACCATCCTCCAGCCCTGGGCAAACGCCGGAAAGCAGACCCTCGGGAGCCAACACAAGGAGCCCAGTGCCTCACACAAATTTGCAAATGGTGAAGTTAAGATGTGGAATTAATTGTATGCGTGCCTCTGTATAACCGTAATTCAATTGTTAATGAGTTTGACATTCTTTGTGCACTCACTATGTGCCAGGAACTTAAAGGATATGGGAACTCAAAGATGACATAATTTTTGCTTTCAAGTTCGTGTAATTAAGTAGGAGAGAGAAATTTGCATCTAAATAATTAGAATATAAGGTAGAACATGGTAAATGCCCAAATACAAAAGTGCCAACATAAAATTCTAATGAGGGCACAAAGGAGACAGATTAATGCCAGCTGGAATCTTGGGGACGCCCCAGAGGGGAGGGTTTAAAGACAACCTCGAAGAATACGTAGAATTCCCAGATGTGGAGTTACATGAAGAGGGCAAGGGCCTTTCTGGGTGGGGGACATGAGGTGAGCAAGGACCCAGAGGGGGGATGGTCTTCAGGGAACTAATCATGTGGTATTCAAGGGGAGGAGTGTTAGTGTGAAGATCTGAAAGGTGAGCCAGACAATGAAGAGCTGGGTTCCCTGTGATGCTGCTGGGTTGTGCGTGGGTCTGGAACCCCTCCCTGATGTATGACTCAAAAGCGAGGTGGCAGCGTGGGCAGCTCCCATCAGGAATTGGTTTTATATACTCTGGGCCTAGGTATTCTGCAGGATTTCTTCAATGTTTAGTGGACTTATTGCATTGAAAGAGAGCAGAAGAAGGGGGAAAGACACACACACACACACACACACACACACACACAAAGAAAGTAAAAGGAAGGGAAAGAATGAACAGAAGGGAAAGAAAGATGGAGAAGGGAGCAGCGGAGGAGGAGGCGCAGCTGACCCTGCAGGGGGAGGGAGGCTCCGCTCAGGGGCTGCACTTAGGGAGCTGTTCTGGCTTTTCCAGGCCCGTGGCCTCTGGCTCCAGTCCCTGGCTGACCACAGAGGACAATGTGAGACGGGTTTGTTTGGTGATGTGTTTTCTGCTGGCCCTGTCTGTTTGTTTTCCATTTTTCTGGCAGTGTACACGTCTGGGATGGAGAAGAAGGAGGAGGTCAGGGACGTGGCCAGCATTGACAATGGCCCTGGGGCCGGGCTCTGGGCTGGCAGGATCCTGTGGCGCGGGCTTGGTGAGCATTGGAGCCAGACTTTTGACATCCCGGGAAGGGCCTCGATGTGGGTGCCCAGAGCCAGGGGGCCTGCCCAGCTTGGAGATGGGTTTGCCCCAAGCTCTTTGTCCCTGTCTTTTTTTACCCTGGCAGGAAAGAATTAGTCCTGGAGGCCTGGGCTTCTTGCCTGTGTAGCCAGGATGTCATGCTGGGCTGGGGAGCCCGTGGGGGCAGCAAGAACAGCTACTTCCAGCTCGGTGCTGGGCGCCTCAGGAGTGCTCAGGAGAGCCAGCCCCGTCCCAAGCCCCGATGATGAGTCTGGCTTTCTCTCTCCTATCCCACAGCCCTTGGAAGCCAACCTAACGAGCACCATTAAAGTTAATGAAACGCAATGAGTCCTCCGTTTGCTTAGTTACAGCTCTTTACAAGATTGTTCCCTCTTGCTGAGGAGATTCATTTGAGCTGCCAGGACTCGGCCTTTGTACCCCTAATTTTTACTGGCCCATTAATGAGATCAGATGCTCTGGGCTGACCAGGAATATCTGGTACTGTGGTCCCAACAAGCCACATTGGGTCAAGTCTCAGGTGGCCTGTTGATTCCAAATTAGCCTAAAAACAGCCCCTGTTGCCTTTCCTCTCTTTTTGCTTCCCTACCTCCAAACCCAGTTTTATAGTAGGTACAGTGGGCATATGGGAAGGCTTCAGAAGTTAGGGAGATGCTTTCCCAGCCCCGTTAGAGTGTGTCTCAACCCACTGATGGAGTAGTTTCCCTAGTAAGAACTCCAGTTCCTTTGGGTTAAGGGCTTTATTCCCCATTAAGATGGAAATACAGATCCTTGTTAGTCATTCACACGTTGGTGCGAATTAGTTCCTTCAGGATCTCCTAAATTGTCAATAAACTTTTGCCTTCAGTATTCATTTTCCCAGAGAGAGGTTTTCTACAGCTTTCTTCAAAGTTGCCATGACACAAACCACACCCCCCCCCCTCAAAAAAAAGTAAAAAAAAAACACCCTCCATAGAAATGGAAGAAGAATGGTCCATAACTGGAACACAAGACAAACTCTCTTGTCATCTGCTTGGCCAACCCCACCCCTGAGGAGGTACCAGTCTCTTCCTCCTTTGAAGACATATTCTCTAGACCTCCCATTATCAGTACAGCTCAATCATGCCTGTCCTAAACCTTTTTTTTTTTTTTTAAGATTTTATTTATTCATTCATGAGAGACACAGAGAAACAGGAAGAGACACAGGCAGAGGGAGAAGCAGGCTCCATGCAGGGAGCCCGGTGTGGGACTCGATCCCAGGACCACGGGATCACGACTCCAGCTGAAGGCAGATGCTCAACTGCTGAGCCAGCCAGGCTTCCCTGTCCTAAATCTTAAAACCAACCTCAAGTTGGGGGACTGGGACAAGAGGAGAGCCCTTAACACTATGTTGATTTTCATGGTGAGGCTGTGATGACAGGCTTGCATGCCTGTGTAAATACCCATGAGCTCTCTGTAAAGTGCCAGGCATTGAGTGCTGTCAGTGCCCAGATTCTCTGCAGCCCTGTGCAGGCCTGGCATTCGCGAGGTCAGAGAGGAGGGGAATACTGAGCTGGCAGCAGCTGTCATGATGAGATCTCGGCTGTGACCATGGAGGGAGAGGGTACAGTGTGAGCAAGTCTCTGTAATCCCTTGTCCTCTCTGACAGAGGAGGTGGCCCGTGTGCAGTGATACCTCCAAAGGGTGCCTCCTCTGCTCAGCTAGTCTGATCATGCTGATGGCTCATGGAAGGCATCGTCACCGGAAGGCCCCTGTTAAAATGCAAAGGGGCCAAAAAGTTGCCCCTGAGAGTCTCTTCACCCAGCAGCCAGAGTCATCCAAAAGCAGGTTTCACAACCTCAGCACTCTGGATATTTGTGGTGGGAGGCCTGCGCACTGTAGGACGTTCCTCGGCATCCCCTGCCATTACCCAATGCCAGTAGTATACCCTCCCAAGTTGTGACAACCAAAAAAATGTCTCTAGACATTGTCAAGTGTCCCTTCGGAGCCAGGGGCAAAATTGCACCTCCCCCACTCCAGCCCTGTTGAGAATATCTGTGATAAAGTACAAATCAAATCATGTCACCCTTTGATGAAAATCTTGCAAGTTCTTCCTATTAATCTAAGCATGAAATCTAGGTGCTTGGCATGGTCTTTGAGGCCCTTGTAGGCTAGCCTTGCCTCCCTCTCCAGCCTCACCCAAGCCCCTCTGATGCCATCACCCATTGGCCATATAAACCTTTTCGACATACCTAGACAAGCTAAGCTCTTTCTTCGACAGAGTGGAAGATGGGGAGACCTTACAGATTTGAGATATGTTCATACACAGTTATGACAATGCATAAATCTTTGACTTACTGAGTTGCTTACTTTTGCTTTTCCTGTCTCCCTCATAAGAACATAAACTCCATGAGAGCAGGAATCTTGTCTGGTTTGTTCCCTGTTGTATCCCCATCATCATCCATAGTGCCTGCCTCACAGAGTCAGTCCTTAGTAATTATCTGTGGAATGAATTTATGAGGGTGGCAGGAATTTAGAGAGAGAGGATTCTTCTAGAAGGTCAAGGGAAGATTTCTGGGACACACTGAGGCTTAAAGCTTGGATAGGGCGGGTAGAAAGCAGGAAGGACAAAATGTGTTCTGGGTCAGGGCTTAGGGGATAATAATAATAATAATAATTTATGCATTCTTAGCAAAAGCCCAGAGCAAGCACAGTGGCCCAAATGTACTGCAACCGACCCAAGGCACATGCCAGCAACAGAAACTCCTCATGGGGCAGAAGGACAAAAATGTTGTGTGAATATGGTTTTTGGTCTGAGGGGATTCAGGGGTGAAATACTCGACTCCTTTGATGAGGAAGTAGGGAGAGAACTCAGCCAGGTTGGAGTCTTGTGAAATGGGGGCCAAATAAGAGAGAAAGGTTTTGATGGCTGAAAATGGAGTCTGGACTTGGCTGAGCCCCTGAAAAGTAAAGATTATTTCTCTCATGGTATCTAATGTTGATGACTGACTCTGACTGCTCTGATTCCCTTGGGCCCGTGGAACTGATTTTGTGGCCATAAGAGAAGTCAAAGCCCAGGCCAGACAAGTGAGCCTAGACCAGTGTAGAGGGCCCTAGGACCCACACGGAAGAGTCCCGGGGCCTGGTTTCACCTTCCCTCCCTCTCTTGATGTGTGTGGCCTTGCTGCAATGGACCTCCATGTCCTTCTTTTGGAAAACAGAGTTAACAATACCTGCCCCGTTCAGAGGAGAAATGAGGTCATGTTTGTGCAGCATTGTGAGCTCAATGGAAACAATGAATGTATTCTTCTTAACAGTAACAATAATAATCATTACTGCAAATCTAACCAGTAAGTACATCTCCTCAAAGCTGGAGTTGGGCCCCTCAGTAGGATAGCAATTAAAGTTTAAAAAAAAAAAATCTCTAGATGGGGGAATTCTCTGGCCCCATTTTGATCTTTGGGGCTTGCAGAGTTGATATCGCTGTGGGAGGGAGAGAGGCCTGCAGCGATCATTCATTTCACTTCCATTCAGTTGTACTCATTGTATCTCTCTTGTCCTGGAGTTATCCCCAGTGGGTTTTGCAACTTCTCACCCCTCCTGCAGTCCAAGGAGAAAGAGGTCCCCTAGACTCTCCATCTCCACACCACCCAGTGTCCCAATCACTTATGGAAGTGGTGATCTGGCTGTTAAGAGTTCCGCATTTAGGCATCTGGCCACAAACTAGCCTGCAAAGTAGGTGGCCTGTCTGGAGTACTAGAGTCTCTTTTCTACCCATCCCACTAAGTAGGCTGATAATTCCCAAACCAGGCTGTGCATTCAAAGCCCCCAGGAGGGCCGTGGATTCCCAGATGATTCTAATGCAACCTTTTGAATTTGGGAATCACCAGGTTTAGTGAAATGTTAGTTATGAAACGTGTCTACAAGGAGCAGGATGATGCTTACACAAAGGTATTGTTGAAGGTTGGGTCAAACTGGCAGAAAAGCCTCTCTTCTGCCCCAATCCACTAAATGGCAGAAAACCTCCAGAAAAAAAAAAAAGTAACTATCACAGTGTGAAGAAACAAGAGTGAACCGTCAGCATATCAGAAATGTTGGATTCCAAGGGTGCCTGGGTGGCACAGTCGGTTAAGTGCCCGACTCTTGGTTTCAGCTCAGGTCGTGATATCGGGGTCATGGGATTGAGCCCCACATCTGGCTTTGCACTCAACATGGAACCTGCTTGGGATTCTTTCTCTCTCTCTCTCTCTCTCTCTCTCTCTCTCTTTCAAATAAATAAATAAATCTTTAAAAAAGAGAAGAAAAAGAAATGTTAGATCCCAGAAAGATAAAGAACAAATAGCATCAAAGCCCTAAAGCAATCAAACTAGAGGGAACCACATCCAAACCATGTGAAGGAGAAGACCACTGTGGAAGGAAGAATGGTTTGAGGGCTCCAAGCCTGAGACAGACTCAAAATGACCAGAGGAGGTCCCAGGAATGTTCCTTGCTGCCTTATGACCAGTTGGTAGTCATGGATTTGCCCCGAGATGCTAGGGCTAGAGAGGCAGAGTAATGCTCCCCGTAGCTTCTGACCCCTCTAAGAGAGAAATAGGGAGAAGAGCTGTCAGAGGCTGCTCATCTCACACCCACTCTCAATAACCAGTGACAGGCTACAGTGAACACAAAGCTGGCAAGTAGACGTCCTCAAACACAATGATGAGCAGAACATCAAGAACCACTAAAGAGTTAAGGAAAAATAGAATTATGGTACAGAGAAACTCTAAGCCAGTACTGTCCAATAGAACTTTCTGGAATGATGGGAGTGCTCTGTAGCCAAGCTGTCCAATATGTAGTCACACACCATATGTGGCTATTGAGCTCTTGAAATGAGGCTGTTGCAACTGAGGAACTGAATTTTTAATTATATTGTGTTTTAATAATTTAAAATCTGTTTGAAAAGATTTTAGTTTTAAGTAATCTTGATGCCCAATGTGGGGCTCAAACTCACAACTGCGAGATCAAGAGTCAAATCTTCTACTGACTGAGCCAGCCAGGTGCACCCAATAATTTAAACTTAAATAGCAAGCTGTATTGGGTAGCATAGCTCTAAGCTTAACATCTAAGAATAAATAAGGATAAGAATAAATAACAACAAAAACCAGTTTAGTTGAAGAATAATTATTATCCACAAGAGATTCCAAGTAATAACCCATTTTAAAAATCAACCGGCAGGGGTATGGGCCTGGCTCAGTTGGAGGAGCCTGTGACTCTTGATCTCAGGTTGTGAGTTTGAGCCCCCTGCTGAGTGTAGAGACTACTTAAAAATGAAATCTTTTTTTTTAAAAAAAGATTTGTATATTTGGGAGGGAGATAGCAGGGGAGAGGGGCAGCGAGAGTCCCAAGCAGAGCTTGATCTCATAACCGTGAGGTCAGGACCTGAGCGAAATCGAGATTCAGTTGCTTAACTGGGTGACCCACTCAGGCATCTTTGAAAATAAAAACTTAAAAAACAGGGCAGCCGGGGTAGCTCAGCGGTTTAGTGCCGCCTTCGGCCCAGGGCATGATCCTGGAGACCTGGGATTGAGTCCCACGTCGGGCTCCCTGCATGGAGCCTGCTTCTCCCTCTACCTGTGTCTCTACCTCTCTGTCTCTCTGTTTCTCATGAATAAATAAATAAAATCTTTAAAAAGAAAACCTTAATAAACAAAGAAACAACCAGTGGTCTTAGAAACTTAAAAATCGATAATCAGATTTTGAAACTCAGTAGATAGTCTGAGTTGAATTTAATGATCTAGTTATTAGGGGAAGCTGAGCTGAAGAAGTCTCCTTAAACACAGTGAAAAGGAGAAAAAGATGGAAAGTCTGAGGGAAAAAGGTAAGACACCTCTGTCTAATACACTTTATAGAAGGCTAGAACTTGGGCAGTCCTGGTGGCTCAGCGGTTTAGTGCCGCCTTCGGCCCAGGGCGTGATCCTGGAGACCCGGGATCGAGTCCTGCATGGGGCTTCCTGTGTGGAGCCTGCTTCTCCCTCTGCCTGTGTCTCTGCCTCTCTGTCTCTGTGTCTTTTGTGAATAAATAAATAAAATATTTGAAAAAAAAAATGACTCCAGAGAATAGAAGAGAGAAAATAATTAAGGAACTAATCAAAGAAAATTTCCCAGTTGTTGAAGAAATTGTTAGATGGAATGTTCCCAGGGGAAAAAAAAAAACCCACACTGAGACTTATTGTTGTGAAATTTCAGAACAACAATGATAAAGAAAAAAGGCCTAGCAACTTCCAGAGAAAAAGCAGGTCACTAATAAAATAGTATTAAATTGGCATCAGACTGCACGTTAAAAGACAATGGAACACTATCTACAAAGTTCCAAAGGGAAATGAAGTATTCAAGTAGGAAGGGGATGATTAAGACATTTTTTGGTTTGTAAGAAGAAAGTTTACCACCCTCAGATAACTTGAAAGAATTCTTAGAGGAGGTGCTTCAATTAAAAAAAAAATAGTGAATTCAAGAAGAGGAAGACGTGGGATGCTGAAACTATGATGAACAAAGAAACTAATAAAACTTCTAGTGAACTCTGACTAACTATTGAGGCATAATGCAAACATTTCAAAAGCAACAATATGGGGGCGGCTGGCTGGCTCAGTTGGCGGAGCACTCAACTCTCCATCCTGGAGCCATGAGTTCAAGCCCCACGTTGGGCATAGAGCTTACTTTAAAAAATAAATAAATAAAAATAATAACAGTAATATGAAACCACAATCTACTCAGATGATCTCAAGTTGGGAGGTGACAAATGGAGAAAGAGGACACTTAAGTGTGCTAAAGGAAACAGAGTTCCTGATTAGCTATAGACATTGATAGAAAAGCATAAATCAAAGAATATATGGATTCATGTTTAAGTGTAACAAACAGAAGATGGAGAATTGGAAAATCAGCTTCCAAATATTTAGAGTGAATTAAAAGTGGGTGCGGGGGAGAAAAACTAACAAAAAGTCAAAAAAAAAAAAACATAAGAAGAAAGCAAATGAAAGAGGAAGCATAAAATAAAATGACAGGTTAAGTCTAAAAAAATCATTGAGATAACATATGAAAAAAGAGAAAAATTCCTCTACTAAAGGCAAAAGACTGCTCTATGCCGTTCACACAGATGTATTTAATATCAAATGACAAGAACATTTTGAATATGAACAGATGAGAGAAATGTACCAAGCATACAATGACAAAAATTAAGCAGGTATATTAGCATCAGACAGTATGGGATCCAAAGCAAAAGCACTAACAGAAACAAAGGAGATATACAGATATAAATTATAATCTTTCAAAAAAATACATAATTTTGGGACGCCTGGGTGGCTCAGCAGGTTAGTGCCTGCCTTCAGCCCAGGGCCTGATCCTGGAGTCCTGGGATCAAGTCCCACATCAGGCTCCTTGTGTGGAGCCTGCTTCTCCCTCTACCTATGTCTTTGCCTCTCTCTCTCTCTCTCTCTCTCTGTCTGTCTCTCATGAATAAATAAATAAAATTAAAAAAAATATATATATATATAATTTCTATAGTTTTTAATCCAGTTGCAAAATATAGAAAGCAGGAATGCCTGGGTGGCTCAGTGGATGAGCGTCTGCCTTTGGCTCGGTTCATGATCCTGGGATCCTGGGATGGAGTTCCACATCAGCTCCTTGCAGGGAGCCTGATAAATAAATAAATTTAAAAACAAAACAAAACCCAAAAAACAAAACAAAAACCAAAATATATAAAGCAAATGCTGATAGAAACCCAGAAAAAATGAACAAATCTCTGGCCAAAGATAAGGCTCAGAAATCTCTAGGTCAAGCAGACAAAAGTCATAATGAGAATAATGAAGAATTTGAGTGACATGATTCAGAAGAGTTTTTAAAAATTTTTTTATTCATTCATTCATGAGACACATAGAGAGAGGCAGAGACAGGCAGAGAGAGAAGAGGCTCCCTGTGGGGAGCCTGATATGGGACTCCATCCCAGGACCCCGGGGATCACAACCACAGCCCAAGGCAGATGCTCAACTACTGAACCACCCAGGCGCCCATGATTCAGAAGTTTAACTGATGTATGTTATACCCTACAAACTGAGAACACATTTTTAGCATTCATACACAAAAAAACCTTAACAAATTCTCCAAACCCCCATACACAGCATACTATACCAACCGTTTTCTCTGTCCACGTGAGAATAAGCAATTGTCATTCAAATAGAGGGCTGGGGTGGGGCTCTGTATCTGCGGTACCTGGAAAAATAAATTCATTCACAGGGAGTTCTTTGGAACTCATGATGCCTGGCTCATCTCTGTTGCAGTCTATTCTAGTGTATACTTATGGATGTGAGTCTCACACATGAATGCCACCTGTCATGGTATCCCAACGTGGGGAGAATATTATTGTGAACTATTGCTCCTGAGTGTAAAGGCTAAATTTGAAGCCCTCCAGAACTGAACCCCAGCCTACCTGTCCTCTCTCACCTTGCGCTCTTCTCCAACATGCAAGTGCCACAGATTCTTGGCATGCTCACCATCTAATGGGTGCTCCTTGGTCCATGACACTCATCCTGTTACTTAACTGTTCCACCTGTGTACATCTCACCTCCTCTATCTGATGATGCATACCAGCAAACAAACGATGGCTCATGGACCATATCTGGCCTGGCCTCTGTTTTGTAAATAAACTTTTTTTTTTTTCTCTTTCATCTGGGATCAGGAAGTCATTTGGACTCACTCTACCTGAGTGAAAGAAGTAGTGAGTTTATGTTGTTATATATATTGTCCTTAAAATGTTGAAATAGGAGCAAAGGAAGATGAAAGTGTTTGTCCAACATAGTGCTCTGGTGAAGTTGGAATTAGTAGGCACCACCTCGTGATCTAATTCCAAATGTTTTTTTAAAAGATTTTATTTATTTTTAGAGAGAGAGAAAGAGAGAGAGAGAGAGAATGCATTGGGGAATGGGGCAGAGGGAGAAAAAGAGAGAGAAATCTCCAGCAGACTCCATGCTGCGCACAGAGCTGATGTAGGTCTCAACCCCCAACCCCAAGACCATGACCCAAGCCAAAATCAGGAGTCAGACACCTAACTGACTGAGCCAGCCAGGTGCCCCTCTAATTCTTTTTTTTCTTTCTTTTGAACATCTCCTTTACTCAACAGAAGCTTATATTGTGTTTCCCATGAGTCTAGCACTCTTGTATGTATGTGTTTTATAAATTTTAACTCAGTTGACTCTCAAGACAGTCCTCAGAGTCAGATGCCACTATTGTCATCTACCTTGTAGAGGTGAGGAAACTGAGGCAGAGGGGAAATACAACTTATGTGAGGACATATTCCCAGTATGTGGCAGAAGTGATTTGCTTCTGCAATCTATACTTACCTACTGTTCTGTGGGGCCTTTCACCCTCAAATGTGAACTGCTTTTTCCTCTAGTTTAAAAACACATCAGAGGATCCCTAATCTCCCCATTCTGTGATCAGTAGAACTTATACTCAAATTAAACATATTCCATCAGTCACCAAGGAGGGTATAAATAAAGAATGTGAGCTCCAAGAAGGTGGGCGGGGGGTCGGGGGTTATCTTGTTGACTGCATTCCCATCATCTAGAACAGTGTCTGATTCATGGAAGGTGCTCAGCAAAAAATATTTTGAATGGATAAACAATGAAATGATGAATGAATGGATAAACGTATGAATTAGATACGTATGTAAATAAAGTTTTACTGGAACCTAGCCATACCCATTCATTTCTATAATGTTTATGGCTGCTTTCCCCAGAGTTAAGTAGTTAACAACGGAGGCCATATGGCCCACAAAGCCTAAAATATTTACAGAATATTTCTCTGAACCCTAGAGTATAGACACTTTCTTCCTCTTGCTGTTATCACAAAGCCAGGGCTGGCGAGGAAGCCCCTATCACTACTGCACAGCTCAAGAATGGCCTGTATAGGGGGCACCTGGGTGGCTCAGCCAGTTAAGCATCCAACTCTTGATTTTGGCTTGGGTACTGATCTCAGGGTCATGAGATTGAGCCCCATGTTGGGCTCTATGCTGAGCGGGGCGTCTGCTCAAAATTCTCTCTCTCCCTTTCCCTCTGCAACCCCTCTCAAAAATAATGAAATAAAATAATAAAAAATAAAAATAAATTAAAATTAAAATTAAAAAAATAAAAAGAACAGCCTGAGCAGGAAATAGCAAGGATATTCTCTGTGCCTCAAGAATGCCCTTACAGAGGAAGAGGAGGCAGTGTTACAGATGGATGTCACTCTTGCAGAAATGGTTAGAAGGCAGGTTTTGGAGCTTAGACTGACTTGGGTTTGACTCCCAGCTCTGCCATTCACCAGCTGTTATGACTTCAGGCAGCTTCCAGGCTCTCTTTGTTTTTGTTTTTGTTTAATTTTATTTATTTATTTATTTATTTATTTATTTATTTATTTATTTATTTATTTATTTATTTATGAGAGACAGACAGAGAGAGAGAGAGAGAGAGAGAGGCAGAGACACAGGCAGAGGGAGAAGCAGGCTCCATGCAGGGAGCCTGATGTGGGACCCGATCCCAGGACTGGAGGATCATTCCCTGGGCAGATGCTTAACCACTGAGCCACTCAGGGATCCCTCCAAGCTCTCTTTGGACTTCAGCTTGCTTCTCTGTAAAAATGTGGATGATAAAACCTAGACTAGTTCAAGGCTCAAGCAAGATAATGTGCAGAAACTATCTAGGATCTAGGGACCCCAACAAATGATCATTCCTTTTCATTGCGGACACTGAATCTGTTTCAAGGTTGGTTTCTAATCACTACTGGCCAGCTGTCAACAAGCTTTTGTGCCCAGGTAGCCCTTCATAGAGAAGACCACCACTGCCCCCACCTCCTTCTTCCTACGGTTGCCTTCTGTAGCCTTCCAGGCTCTGCTCTAGCTCTCGTCCTGTCCCAGCCCTCCCCAATTTCTGTTCCTTTGTACCCACCTCTGCACTTAACACACTCCCTGACTCTGTTTTGCAAGTCATTATCATTCTCTGTTTTTTTTTTCTGTGAATCTATACACCTGTCCAAGCAGACCTGCCCTCACAGGGGGTCCAGCGAATCCTTGAGGGCTGGTCACTTGATTCAACAACAGTGGGCAGGGATACTGCTGAGCAGAAGCAGGCCCAGCCCAGCTCTAGGCAGAGTGAGCTCACACCCAACAGTCCCTGGGGGGTGGCATCCTCATTCCCAGGCAGGCTAGTCAGCTTCTCCTGCCTGAAATTCCTGGGCTTGAAATTTCTACCACCAGACAGGCATTCCTTTGTCATTATTCTTACCCTCAGGACATTCCTCTGTTAAAATGCAGATAATTCCTAGAGGAGATCACCTGTGTCCAGGTTCTTAAGTCACAACTTCCAAGGTCTTAACCTACCAATGGTCAACTGATTACTGAGCTGTTGCAGTCCCAAATGGATGGTCTCTCTGAAAATGATTTCAACACTGTGAAGAGAAATGTATAAGCAAAGGATTATTCTTAGTGTTAAAAGGTGTTACATCCTCTCATTTTATCACAAATGGCTTTTGAAGCTGACTCCACAGGAGTGAATCTCTAATGGTGGAATTTCAGGCTATAATTTTTTTTTTTAAATACTGAAGGTGGCAAGGGTAGGTACTTCCTCTTGCAAAGGTGGCAAGGGTAGGTACTTCCTCTTGCAAAGCCCACTGCCCAGATGGCTATGAACTCAGCTGGCCAAATTCTAGGTCAGCTGTGACCTCTGGAGTCTTGGAGTGAAGGCAAGGCCTTGTCGTTGCCAAGGCTTAGAACCCGGAAGAGTCTTGGAACCCTCATACATTACAGATGAGGAAATGAGGTCCAGAGAGAAAGTTTCTCACTCATTCAGAATTAGGGAGCCTAAGTAGGAAGGAAGCAAGAGCTGAAGGAGCTGGGATGGGGCTGGGGGCTGGGAGGGGTCAGAAGACAGGATGAAACCAAAACTGTGGTAAGGGTGAAGCCCTCTTGCCAGCGGTGATCCTTCTCAGGGCTTTCCCTGTAGACGCCCAGCACAGACAGATAGACAGATGGACAGAAGAGTCCACTCATCCCCTCCCACATTAAGTGCGACTCCTCCTTGCCTGGGGCCACCCTAGGCAGGGGAGGCCTCCTATCCCAGGCCCTCGACCCATGGAGAGAAAGTCCGAAACAATGCCTCTAAACTGAAAACATTTTTGTCTTTCTCCATGGAACAATGGCTGTTAACAGCCATGGAACTGGAGCAGAAATGGAACGCGAATCCCAGGGGCCAGGGAGCCTGGAGGGCTGTGGGAGTGGGGAGGGAATCAGGGGACAAAGGTGTGGGAGAAGCCTCTCCCTACCACCTCCCATCACCCCCCTGCACCCCCGCCCCCCTGAGGCACTTTCGGTGGCCGCTGCCTTTTCTATGTGGAACCCCACCTGACCCCCACCCTTCGGGGTCTCACAGGCTCCAGGGGGCGGCCAGGCCACCCTCCCACACACCCCAGCAGTGCTCTGGGCACTCACCACATGGCGGGAAGGCCAGCAGGGCTAGCATGAGACAGCTCAGGGCGGCCCCCGCCCCCTGGAGCCCCTGCTGGGGACCAGAGGGCCATGGGAGTGACCTTGAGGCCAGTGACTGACCTCCTAGTCCCTCATGTGGAGCCTACAGCGTGGGCTCTTTTGGGGGGTAGCTGAGACAATGCGCCCCACGGAGAGTGGGAGATGACGCATTTTTCTGTGGCCACAGGCTACTTTTGACGGGTCCGCCCCATTGAGGAGCAACCGAAACCTCATCCCACCCAGCATGGCTTTTGTCTGCACCACATATTTGTCTTATTTGGAAGATTTTTGTGGGTTTTCCCGTCTTTCTCGGGAGCTTACTGCCCTGAGGGGGCCAGAGGCTACGGTGGGGCTGCGGGAAGGGGTAAGAGGCATTCCTGGGGCACAATGCCTGGTGGTCTGCAGCATTACTGGATGGGGAGAGGGAGAAATCTGCCCCCCACAACACTGTGGGCACCCCCAGTGGGCACCCGGGACCCAGGCCACACACCTCCCCTCTGTGGACCGCCCACGGCTCCTGGGCCTTCCTGGGCCTGTTTCCCGCATCTTCTCTCAGCCCCTTCTGCTCTGGCTCCCCAGTCTCTCATTCCTTCCTTCCCGTTCCCGTGCTCCAGCCTGCTCGGCTCCTTCGGTTCCTACTTCTTGGCTGGTGCCCACACCTTTCCTCCCCTTTCCTACTGCCAGTGTGGATTCTGAAGTATCTCTCAGGGCCTGGTGCCATCTCACCAACTCCTCAGTGCCCCACCCCCCACCAACCCCCCCACCAACTCTAACCCTTGCCAGGGTCTCCTCCTTCAGAACTTCACAAGTGTGTGTTCTCTATTCCTTTGCTGATTCCAAGCACACCCTGCCTCTGTCACAGCTGCCCAGTGACATGTAGGACAGAGGCTATAGCTTTTGCTCTTTGGTTCCTCCCCCATCATGCCTTCTACAAAGCAGTTGCTCCATTAATATTTGTTTGACTGGGGCTTCTCAAGGGCTGGCCATAGACCAATTTGGAGAAGCTCAGTCAGTGAGAGAAGAGATCTAACCCAATGACCCACTCAGAACTTGAATTCCTGTCCAAAGGTGTCTGTCTTCAGCTTACATGCCTCCGGAGGGTGATGGAGATCTTACTACTTCCGGTGGTAAACCATTCCCTCTTCTAATAGCTCTGACCTTAAGAAAGTTCTTTCTCATATTGAGCTAATACCAGCCACCTTTGGCTTTCCCCACTCTACTTACAGCTAGACCACATAAATCTGTTCCAATCTTCTTGCCTCACAACTACCCTTCAGATATTTAAAGGTGGCAATCTCCTACCTCTGCAGTCTTTTCTTTTCCAGAGGGACACACCTATTATTCTCTTAACTTCCAGTGTCCCTGTGACCCAATGACCATGGACTTCAAGTGTTCTCCCCCAGCCTCCATATGGAACATCTCCCCAGAGCCCTGTTGAACTCATTCTCCTGACATCATTTTCCCTCTTTCTGGATCAAAATGAATGCCATAGCTTTCAGATGGGGCTTGCCACCATGTGGTTATTTTAGGTGTCTCAAAGGAAGGACCCACTTTCTCTCCAGGTTAAAAAGGAGAAAAGAAAAGAAAGAGATTAGAAGACATTGAGCAGCTGCTTTGTCTATTTCCCTGTTTGTTCCAGAGCAGCCCTATCCTCTCCTGAAGGGTAGCTGACAAATCTGACAAACTGATTCTACGTGTTAGTGGAGGTCTGGCTTTCCATACATCCCAAAGGCTGTCAGGTCATTTCTGTGCACTTAAAAAAAATGTATTTATTTATTTGAGAGAGAGCGAGTGAGCATATTTGGGGAGACGGGCAGAGGAAGAGGAAGAGAGAGAATCTCAAACAGACTCTGCTGAGTGCGGAGCCTAATGCAAGGCTCAATCTCAGGACCCCTCCCACCGCGAGATCATGACCTGAGCTGAAACGAGTCAGATGCTTAACCGAATAAGCCACCCAGGTGCCCCATTTCTGTGCATTTTAAGACAGATATTAAAGAGGGAATACCAAACATTTTAAGCCAAAGGGGTGACTCATGGTGGTATTTCAGTCTGGTGAGATATTTTGGGAAAAGCAAGGCTTGTGTTACCTGGCTTGCCTCTCCCCTGACCCTCTGTGGGTGATGGAGAGCCCCTAGCCCCAAGGATATTTGCATTAGGACCAGAGACTTCCCTCCAGTGCCCAGCCCCCATAATTTTTACCTGAATGCTTTACTGCCTTGTATAGTTCACTATGTTTCTTAAGTGTCTGTATCTTGTAGGAAGTGAATGACTCCCTGAGGAAAATGACAGGGATCTTAAAGGATTCGTATCAATGTGCTGTATCTTGCTGTGGTAGTGCTTACACAAATGTATGCATTTATAAAAACTCATCAAATAGGGGATCCCTGGGTGGCTCAGCAGTTCAGTGCCTGCCTTTGGCCCAGGGCGTGATCTTGGGGTCCCGGGATCGAGTTCCGGGTTGGGCTCCCAGCATGGGGCCTGCTTCTCCCTCTGCCTGTGTCTCTGCCTCTCTTTCTCTCTCTCTCTGTCTCTCATGAATAAATAAAAGAAATCTTAAAAAGAAACTCATCAAATAGGGGTGCCTGGGTGGTTCAATCGGTTGAGTGTCTGCCTTTGGTTCAGGTCATGATTCCAGGGTCCTGGGATTGAGCCTTGTGTCGGGTTCTCTGCTCACCTGGTGCCTGCTTCTCCCTCTCCCTCTGCTTGCTTCTGCTCTCTCTCTCCATAAAATAAACAAACAAATAAAATATTTTTTAAAACTCATCAGGCTGTATACCTCAAATGGTTGCACTTTATTTAATATGAATTGTACTCTGATGAAGATAGTTTTTAAAAAATGTTTTTACATCCCATACAGAGTCTAGAGTCATGCCCTGCTCATACCCGGATTCACATACATTTGTGGATTGATTTACTGAGTTAAGCTGTACCTAGAGCTATAGCCAAGAGCCATCTTTACTTCTAAACCCAACCATTAACTTGAGAAGCCTCTTCAAACATAGCTGGGACATCTGGGTGGCTCAGTGCTTAAGCACCTACCTTTGGCCCAGGGCATGATCCTGGAGTCCCCGAGTCGAGTCCCGCATTGGGCTCCCTGCATGGAACCTGCTTCTCCCTCTGCCTATGTCTCTGCCTCTCTGTGTGTGTCTCTTATGAATAAATAAATAAAACCTTAAAAAAAAAACAAAACAAAACCCATAGCTGAAATGACTCTGCATTGTCTGGCCTTGACTCCAACCTGCTCTTCCTACCCAGTGATTCAGGCCCAAACCAAGCAGACACACTTGATTCCTCACCCAGCCTATCTTGTAGGATTGTAGGACCGCTTTATTTATTTGTTTGTTTGTTTGCTTATTTAAATATTTTATTTATTTATTCATGAGAGACACACAGAGAGAGGCAGAGACACAGGAAGAGGGAGAAGCAGGCTCCCCAAGAGGAGCCCGATGTGGGACTTGATCCCAGGACCCTGGAATCACACCCTGAGCCAAAGGCAGATGCTCCACTTCTGAGCCACCCAGATGCCTCTTGTAAAGCTGCTTTAATATGGCCATTGCCATCTCTAGTACTGCTGTGATTATAGTTCCCTCATAACCCAGCTCCTTGCCCCATATTGCCAATCACCGATCTGGAGGGTTGAAGGCTCCTCCCTGAAACCCTGAATGCAGGAAGACTATGACTCAAGGTTGATTTATCAGACCATGGCTACTGCTCTGAGCTTCTTAGCCAACCTGTTCCCGAAGCCACGTGGCAGTGGTCTTCTTGCCTAATGGGCTACCACCCCTGGGACAAAGTTCTAGCCCTCTTGCCTGAGATTTGGCTTACAGTGTCTGGGCCCCTTGGATGCTGAGCCCTGTCCTTCCGCCCAAGTGCCTAGCTTCCTTGACTTGCCCTGAACTGAGGGGAGTGTCATTAAAAAAAGAAGATAGAGGTTGGCTATAGGTAGCAAGGCGGGATAATTTTAATTCATCTATTTATGGTTTCTAGTCTATTCTAATGATTCCTGAATAAGTGACTTTGTCTTCCCTACCAGACTGTAAGCTCACTGAGGGCAGGGGCTGAGTCCCCCCATCCCCCTTCATTATTTCCAACTGCTGGCAGTACGCCTAGCACACAGTTGGTATTTGATAAACATTTATAGAGTGATTCATGAGTTCAGTTTCATGAAAGCTACGGGGGAGATGCTCTGCTTCATCAGACAGTACCAGGTGCTGATGGAGAAAGACCAGAGGCTTATATACAGCTGACAGACCATGGCTTGGTCCAGCCATGGGGAGGGCTGTTTGGCAATCTCTCACCAAGTGGAAGATGCCCTCCCTAGTCTTCACTCTGCACGTGTGCAGGAATGTTCATAGCTCTGCTATATGTAATGAAGCGAAGCTGCAAGTGACCAAGATGTCCATCCACAATGGACATCGTGATAGTCACACAATCAATCACAGCTTTGCTCATCAATGTGGATGATTCCCCAAAACATGGAGCAGATCAAAAAAAAGAATGTTGCCCATGGGTATATATAGTATGATACCATCTACGTGATCTTTAAGTGCAAAACATATGGTATAGTAGACCTAATATATTATGGCCCCAGAACAGGCTGAGTGGTGACTCAGGACCCAGTTCAACCCTCTGCAAAGGGTATATGTAATATGCATACACGTTTATGTGTATATTTTACTGTGTACCCATACTGGTACTATATAAACAATATATGGTAAAATATAGAGTATGATAAACGTCAGATTCAGGTCATCTCCGTAGAGCAGGGAACAGAGAGAGATATACTTGAGTCAGGTACATAGAGGATCTTTTTCTTTTTTTTTTTTTTTTTAAGATTTTATTTATTTATTCATGAGAGACACAGAGAGAGGCAGAGACACCGGCAGAGGGAGAAGCAGGCTCCATGCAGGGAGCCCGATGTGGTACTCAATCCCAGGACTCCAGGATCACGCCCCAGGCTGGAGGCGGCGCTAAACTACTGAGCCACCCAGGGATCCCCATACATAGAGGGTCTTACCAGTATTGGCAAAATGCTATTTCCTAGGTGGGGTGGCATGGGTGTGTGGTATTTGTGATGTCATTCTCTATTCCATGGTCATTATGATTGTTGTTCCCCAGACAAATGCGGCCCCTTCTAAGTGTCAGAAAAATTGTTCTTCCTAGATCGCTGTGGTTGGGGGAAGGCTGTGACTGGTTCTGGCCAACGACTTGTGAGCTAGAGCATGAAATTGCCTTTTGAGACCCTCTGGATTTCTCTTTTGCTTCTGACAATGTTTGAGATGGTGGTTGTTTTATCAGCTTGGGTCCCTGAGTGATTTCCTGAACAGAGTCCCCTGCTCATCCTTCAAGGATATGTAGCAGAAGTAGAAGTGTGGTAAACCACTAAGATATCAGGGTTGTTTGATACTGCAGCATCATTGAGAACATTCTGACCGACATATCTTTTAGTGTGTCTAGAATATTTCGATTAAAAAATGAAATGGGGGAAAACATCATGCCCTTCAGGGCCTCAGACACCTGCAGGTCACACTTGACTTGGAATAGTCTCCAGGCTTCTGAGTCCTCCCTCCTACCCCCCTAAGCTGCAGGAACATCAGCCAGAGCAGATACTCAAGACCAGAGCAGACAGGAGGCAAAATTCTCACCTTCCTTGCCCGGCAAGAATGTGAACCTGGGCTCTTAGGAGCTTGGGGCTGGATGACTGTCATGCAATCTGGAGCCCACTGACACTCCAAACACTAGCTTCCTGCCTTCTCACCTCCAGAGGAAGTGTTCCCAGATTACCTTGACTAGAAGGAAGAAGAGAAGGACCTGCAGGTTAATACCTGGATTTCTAAGCTGCTTTTCTTAAAGCTTCAAAAGACTTTCCCTACTCTGATCTCCTGGGGCCTTCCCCAGAACCAGGGCAAGGAGAAGAAGATTCTTCCATTTGCCAGTCTAGGTGAGGAAATGGGGACCCAGAGAGGGTAAGCAAATGGCCTGTGGTCACAGAGCAAGGCAAGGAGATGATTCTGATGGGCAGAATTCTCTGTCTATAGACCCTCTCACCCCCTCTCTGGGCCTAGACCCACCCTGCTGGGCTGGCTGGCCTCTCTGTGTGAGCAGCAGCCGCTGTGCTCTTGGCTAGCCCTGCAGGGGGTGGACCAGGCTCTGAGTCTCCACTCAGCTGTCCTGGGGCCTGAGCAGAGAGGAGGAGGAGGATCCGGGAGAGACTAAGGTCAGCCCTCCCTCCCACAGAGCAGTGACGACAGGTTGGCTGTAAGCCCCACGCAGTCCCACCAACTGGGAGGTCAGGCCATGGAGGCTGCCAGAAGACCGGGGCTGAAGAGGGTCCAGATAATGCAACTGGGGTAGCCTCTGTGGGTGGAAATGACATTTCTTGGCTTTAAATAGCTCCATCTCCGGAGCCCCAGAGCCCCAGTGGGACTATTAATTCCTAGACTCCCGGGGCTGCCCAGCACTGTTTGCACAAGCTGCGTAAGATCTCAGGCATTTTTCCTGCCACCCGTGTCCCCACCTCCCTTCAATTTCTCTGTGTATTTCAACAAGGGGTTAGTTTATTTCTAGTAGCAAGCCTGGGTTTCAAGCTGCCCGCATACATATTTTGTCCCTCTTACAAGTGACACGGATCAAGTCCACGGCAAACTCCTGAGGGTTTTCTTTGTAACCTGGTGTCTCCAAAAAGAAAGGTAATGTGTGTGAGCATGAATGACAAAAATAGAGACTATACCTATGCACGTATGTGTGTGTGCATGAAGTTAACTAGTCAATTAATCCCCTAGATTTTTTTTTTTATTTTTATTGCTTACTAAGTACCAGGCACTGTGCTGGCCCTGAGCATACAGGGTAAACCATGGTCCTAACTGATCAAACAGTTGTAATCACCCCCAGACCTGCCTCTAGTGGCATCTCCTGGCCCAGCTGGGTGTCCCAGCTCTGAGTCCCACACATCTCTGAATCCTGCCTACCCTCATCAAACAGAGTATGATGAAGAGGAAAAGACAGATGGGTACGGTAGGTGTTTAGTGCAGAAAACTGACAGGTCATGGTGGCTGACCTGCTGGAGAAAGAGGATGAATCTATGACAACGCCAAGGTATTTGGCCCGCTGGCAGAGAAAGTTGGAGAACAGCTAAGACAGATACATGGACTTGGGAAGGGCAATAGGCCATGTTTCAGTTTGCTGATAACAAGGTTCAATCACAGTGGCTTAAACACCCAGGGCTTTCTTCTCTCACATAAAAGTCCACAGCTCGAGGATAGGTGAAGTTGCTTCACGGTGACTAGGATCCTCCTATCTTCCTGCAGTGTCCTCCTCAAATACTCCTCATGGCCCAAAACAGCTACTGGAGTTCCACTCCTTTCCTCAGAATTCCAGGAAGAGAGAGAGAGAGGAAAGACAAAAGGACAAAAAGGGCATGTGCACTCCTGTTCTTTTAAGGCACACACCTGGAAATCCTCTGTCACCCTCTGTTTGTGCCTTTTTGACCAAAACTTAGTCACATGGCTACACCAAGCTGCCAAGGAGGCCTGGAGATGTAGTTTTTCAGCTAGGGGAGTCACCCAGGTCTCTGTTACTACTGAAGAAGGGAAGGACTGACATTGAGAAGCAACTAGCACTTTTTGCTATGGCACTCAGTAAGCATGTGCTGATTGGCATTTATTTATTTATTTATTTATTTTTTAAGATTTTATTTTCTTATTCATGAAAGACACACAGAGAGAGGCAGAGACAGAAGCAGAGGGAGAAGCAAGCTCCCTGTGAGGAGCCTGACGCGGGACTTGATCTCAGGACCCCAGGATCACGCCTGAGCTGAAGGTAGATGCTCAATCACTGAGCCACCCAGGTGCCCCCGTTGATTGACAGACATTGAATCAGCAGGAAGGATAAGGAATTATGTTTGGGAGCATGAAGAGTTTGCAGTGATGATGAAATATCCTATTTGAGGGACGCCTGGGTGGCTCAGTCTATTAAGTGTCTGCCTTCCACTGAGGTCATGATCTCGGGGGTCCTGGGACAGAGCTGCATCAGGCTCCCTGCTCAGCAGGAAGTCTGCTTCTCCCTCTCCAACTGCTCCTCCCCCTGCTTGTGCGTGCGGCTCTCTCTCTCTGTCAAATAGATAAATAATCTTTTTCTTTTTAAAGATTTCATTTATTTATTCATGAGAGAGAGAGAGAGAGAGAGGCAGAGACACAGGCAGAGAGAGAAGCAGGCTCTATGCAGGGAGCGGGACATGGGACTTGTCCCATGATCACACCCTGGGCTGAAGGCGGTGCTAAACCGCTGAGCCGCCCAATAAATAAAATCTTAAAAAAAAAAAAAAAAGAAAAAAAAAGAAAAAAGAAAGAAAGAAAAAAGAAAAAAAGAAAGAAACGTCCTATTTGAAACAGGAGTGGAACATACATGAAGCTGGGGGCTGAATATCTAGATTCTCAGGTCAGCAGCAAAGAGATAAGAATTAAAACTGGCTCAGGTGAAAGCCCAAGGCTAAGCCTGGGTCAAGTCTACAGCATGGGGGTGGAGGGATGGGAGGAAGAGAGGCAAGAACATCTTGCAAAAGAAAAAACTTACAGACCATTGTTCATCTGTCATCACTCTGTGACTTCATGGGGGCTCACTCAGCCTCCCAGTCTGGACACTGTAGCTCCTACCTGGGCAGCTTTGGAGGGCACCTGTTAAGTACAGTATGCCCGGTTCTCTCCTGTGCCCAGGCTGAGAATTATAAGGATATCCATAGAAAAAATACCCCCTGTGCTCCTCCCTACCCAGATGTGCCTTGCTCAGACCTGGCTGACATTTAGAACATTTAGACACTCTGGGAGCTGAAGAGTGGGGGACTGCCCCATGGAGAGGGAGCAGAGGCAAGGGAGGGGTTTCTCTTCTTGCTATGTAAAGCCTCAAAAAATTTCTCCCGGGGAGGGGGGAGAATTTAGATCAGTGGTTCTCAACCACAGGCAATTTTGCCCAGCTGGGGACTTTTGGCCAGGTCTGGGAACACTTTTGATTGTTATGACTAGGGAAGTAGGGTGTGCAATTGACTTTCAGTGGGTAGAGGCCAGAGATGTTGCTAAACATCCTACAAAGCACAGGGCAGCCTCCCACAACAAAGAGGTATCCTGCCCAAAATGTGAATAGTGCCAAGGTTGCAAAATCTTGGTTTATTTGAGTATGATCACTGGACCCACAGGAAACTTAAATAATTCATTTTACCCAGAGCCATGCAATGTCGATTGAGTTCAGGCTAACCCTAGGCTTCTGATAGGCCTATTTGAAGACCAGAGGAAGGTGCCTGGGTGGCTCAGTCCCGTAGGCCTCTGATTATTGATCTCAGCTCAGGTCTTGATCTCAGGGTTGTGAGTTCAAGCCCAGCATTGGGCTCCACGCTGGGCTTGGAACCTTCTCAAAAACAACAACAACAACAAAACCACTAGAGGAAAGTCTAAACCATGCTTGTCATAATTGACCAGCACTTATTGACCATCCACTATTCCCAGGTTCTTAACATAAATTACTGCCATGCTTCCAACAACCATAAAGATGTAAGCACCACTATCATCATTATCCCCTTTTCACAGATGAGAAAACTGAGACTCAAAGAAGTTAGACAACTACCCCCTAGCACACAGCTAATATGTGGCCCCAAAGTCCACTCACTTTTCATTTCCCACATGCCTCTCCTATTTGTTAAAGCCCTATTACTACAAATATCTGCTTATGGTCTCATCTTTTGAAAGCTCATAATTGGGTGTGACAAACTAGGGAACACTCTACTAACTAGATCATTCCATTCACCCTGGCGCCTCCTCCTCCAGCTGTTTCAGGTGAAGGGGAATTTCTATGCTTAACAATATGCTTTAAGATGTATCAGGAGGATGCAGCTCCCCTGCAAAGCCAAGCCAAGTAGCCACAAAGCAGATGAAAATATGCCGAAGTTCATTAAGGGTCAAGGAAGTACAAAATTAAAGTAACAGGAGATGCCTCAGGGGGTCCCACCTGTTAAGTCACCAAGCACTTGTGCCACCTCTTGCTGCTGGGTGCAGGGGAATGGGGCATCCTCACTCCTTGTTGGTGGGGAGGGGAGGTGTTCCACCTTTTGCAAAAGCAATCTGCAGTATCTTCTAAAATTAAACTCAGGGACACCTTACCCCAGCCTTCCTACTTCTAGGCACACAAAGATACCTAAGAAGAGTTTTATCACACTCTTGCTCGAGGTAGCAGAAAGTAGGGGTGCCTGTCTCAAGGAGGTATTTTAATAAATTAATAAAGGCTCATTTTATTGTATGTAAGTAAATAATAAATAATACCGCTATTCAACCACAACAGTTCCTGTGATACAGAAAAAATATGTCTAGCAAGATGCCATGTGTATGAATTTGTGTATATGTAAATGCAGAGGAAAATATTTGTATATGCTTATAAGAACATGCAGCAAGGGACACCTGGGCCGCTCAGTGGTTGAACTTCTGCCTTCGGCTCAGGGCGTGATCCTGGGGTCCAGGGATCGAGTCTGACCGAGTCCCGAGTCCCGAGTCCCCACCCCCCCCCCCCCATCGGGCCGCTTCTCCCTCTGCCTGTGTCTCTGTCTCTCTCTGTGTCTCTCACGAATAAATAAATAAAATCTTAAAAATAAATAACATGGAGAAAAATACAAGAGTTTGTTCTAGGCTCTTGATAATGGGTTTCCTGAGAGTGGATGATACCAAGGTAGACTCAAGAGGAAAGGAAAAGGGGATCCCTGGGTGGCTCAGCAGCTGAGCGCCTGCCTTCCGTCCAGGGCGCGATCCTGGGGACCCTGGATCGAGTCCCACGTCACGCTCCCTGCGTGGAGCCCGCTTCTCCTCTGCCCATGTCTCTGCCTCTCTCTCCCTCTCCGTGTCGCTCATGAATAAATAAATAAAATCTTTAAAAAAAAAAAGAGGAAAGGAAAAAACAAAAGAAAGCACGCAGGAATGTACGCGCTTATGCAGCACCCGGAGACGCACAGGTGTCCTATCAAATCCTATCAAATTGAATTCTACACGCCGCGGCTCACAAGCGGACGGAGCCTGGGGGAGGCACCGCGGGGCGCGGGGTCCCCTGCGGCGGGCGGACGGCGGCTGCGCGCTCCCGGGCTCTGGGCTCCGGGCTCCGGGCTCGGGGGGCGCGGGCGAGTGGCCGCTGCACGCCGTCGGGGCGCGGAATCCCTCCCCTCGAGGGGACCGCGCGGGGATTTTCCAGGGGGGCCGAGGCTCCTGAAAGGCGCGTTGTCGGCGGGGGCAGGCTGGCGCGGCGGCGCGGGGACGGCGGGGACCTGGGGGCGGGGGGGACCCCGGGCGGGGGAGGGGAGGACCCCGGGGCGGGCCCCCGCCCGCCGCCTCGCCCATTCTCCAGGAGCTGGGCCAGAGCCCCGGGGCCCCTGTTGGGCGCCGAGGCGAGCGCGACGTGCACGCGCGGGGGCTGGAAGCTCGCGCCCAGGGGGTCTCGGGTCAGCCCCGGAGCGGCTGCGGCAGGGCCTCGGGGTGTCGGTGTTGGTGGCTCCCTCTCCCGGAGGCCTAGCTCCGTCAAAGAGCGTCTGCGTGGTGAATGACGAGGGCCTTTGGCAGGGGATGTCTGGGGACGTCCCCTCCGGTGGCCCCATCCTCCCTCCCGAGCCCTGGGCGGTGTTCTTGTACCATCAGAATCCCCCTTGATGGGCTCCTACATTGTTTCTCCCGACCTGTATCCTGCCCCCCCTTCCCCTCCCCTCCAGCCAGACGGGGCTGCCTTGAGGACAGAGACTGTACCCGACTCGTTTGATCACTTCCCAGAACAAAACCACAGGCAGCCCAACATAGGGTAGATATCTTTTACCAAAATTTACTCTAGCAGGGCAGAAAAAGAGGACACTTTGAGTCAAGTAGTTCTCTCCATGTCCCTTGAATAAAAATCTAATTAGGTCTTAGATAGTCTGTTGTTTGTACCAAGAGAAGAACTTAGAAATGTAGCCTGAGCCTCAGGGCCACTCAGGAGGCCTGGTGGCAGGAGGGCAGAGGTGTGACAAAAGTTGTAGCATTAAAAAAAAAAGTCAAAAAAAAAAAAAGTCAACAACAATAACAAAACAGTACAAAGTACTGTTGAGTGAAGGTGGTTGAGTGAAGGTGGCTGAGTGAAGGGTTGAGTGAAGGTGGCTGAGAAACTTCTCTTGTTCTCTTGCCCTGGGCTGTTTGCCAGAAAAGAGGGAGGAAAAAAAAGAAAAGGGAAAAAAAAGAAAGCCCAAGTAGGCATTTTTAGTGGCTCCAGGGGAAAGATTTTCTACCTGGAATTAAAGGAAGAACAGGTCTGCAAACCAAATCTAACTTCTTCTATGACCAGAAGAGTTTCAAGAGAGAAAATGTATGTGCAGGTGTATGTGTTGTGTGTAAAAACCCTGGGTTTGGGGTCAAAAGTCTGATTTCAGGATTAAAAAAAAAATTTAATTTATTTATTCATTAGAGACAGAGAGAGAAGCAGAGACACGGGCAGAGAAAGAAGCAGCCTTCTTGCAGGGAGTCTGATGTGGGACTCCATCCCAGGACCCTGGGATCACGCTCCAAGCCAAAGGCAGACACTCAACCTCCTGAGCCACCCAGGCATCCCATGATTTCAGGATTTGAGTGGTGGTCTCAGCCAATTAGATCAGCCCCTTGACTCTGGGAAAGATCCTTGGCTTCCCTGAACCTCTGTTTTCTCACCTGTAGTCTGAGGATACTAATCTCACTTTATTCACCTGATTGTCTACTAATGGCGGTGTGAATACCTATCTCAGGTCCCTACACACTGGTCCTCAGTAAAAGGCATGCCAATGTTCACTGCAGCATTATTCGAAACAGCCAAAAGGTGGAAGCCACCCAAGTGTCCATGGATAGATGGATGAATAAACAAAATGCGCTATATCCTTACAATGGAATCTGATTTGGCCATTCAGAAGGAGTGAAGTTCCATGCTACAACGTGGATGAATCTGGAAAACATTACACTAAGTGACAGGAGCCAGTCAGAAAGGGACAAATATGTGATTCTACATATGTGAGTTACCTAGAAAAGACAAATTCATAGACTCAGAAAGTAGAATAGAGGTTACCAGGGCCCAGAGGAAATGAAGGATATACTGCTTAATGGATACAGATTTTCTGTCTGGGATGATGAAAAACATTTTGGAAATAGATAGTGGTGATGCTTGCACAGCAGTGTGACTGGAGCTAATGCCACTGAATTATACACTTAAAAATGGTTAAGATGGCAAATTTTATATTATACATATATTTCTACAATAAAACATTAAAAAGGGGGGGGGGGCAGTGAGCCTGATTGTGAAAAGAAAGCCTTGTTTTTAGTAGCAGCTCTTTGGGGATTGCTCCCAACTGGAAATGGCCCAAAAGTCCATCTACAGTAGAATGGTCAAGCTGTTGTCTGTTCACACAATGAAATGCTATACAATTGTGAGAATAAATGACAACCACACACAGCAGTCCAGGTGAATCTCAGAGCTGTGATGTGGAGTGAAACAGGCCAGGCACAAACGTATACTTCATTTAGACAAAGTTCAAAAACAGTCAAAACAATCTGTGGTGTGAGAGGTCAGGATAGGGTTACCCTTGGGGAGTCATTGTTAGAAGGGGGCATGAGGGGGCTTTTGGGGGCTGGCAATTTGCAGCTTCCTGCCTGCCGCTGTTATCTGGGTGTGTTCACTTTGGGAAAATTCTCCAAGCCGCTTTACACTTGCCGTGTGTGTTCTCTTCTGTATTTATGTTTACTTCGACAAACCTTCTTTTTAAGTTCTGGTTTACGTCTTGAGTGAAGGGTATGGTGAGCTAGAGAGCAGAACTACAGAAGCTTGATTTATACGCTTAATCTGTGCCAAACCAGAGGGACTATGAAACTAGATTTATAATTCTCTACGCTGCTTGCCATTTATCCCGCGCCCCCCTGCCTTGTCCCCTGGCCTCCAGGAGCTGTTCCCAATTAGTTTTTGAACTCTGAACAGCCGACTTCCCATAGCTAGCCCAGCCGGGGGCCTGGAGGGGAATGGGGTGCACCCCCGCACCAAGGAGAGGCCCCGATCTGTGAGCTCACAGCCCCTGGAGCAGAATCCACCATTGCCCTGGGCTTGTGGGTGCACAACAGGCATCAAGCAAACTATTGTGTGTGTGGACCGTGTCCTCAACATTCTTCAAGTGCACCCCTACTTTCCCACTACCCCCATTTAGGGAAGGGTTGTTTGCAGCCTTTTGGGGATCTGTTTGCAAGGACATAGGGCTTGAGGACCTAGAGAAGAGGTGGAGGTGGCCCCTTGTCCCAGCATCAGGAGACCACCTCCCAGCTCTCCTACTGGGCACCATGGGGAGAGCTGATCTAAAACATTTGACTTGGCTCGGACTGACCCAAGGTGACTCCTGACACGAAACAACTCCGCAGTTGGGGTTAGAGGGAGGGGGCGACATATATTTTTGCTTGATGACAAACTGCTAAATAATAGATCTGGCTGGGGTTTCGGTTTCTCCCCCACTGGCTTGACCGGTGTGTTGGTCTTATTGAGTCAATCAGTGAGCTATTTTGGCCCTGTGGGGACTCAGGACTTGGTTTCTAACCCCTGGAGGCCTTCCCCCCTGTCCTGGGAGTTTGGGCTTCCCCCGTGTCCTGTTTGTTTGTCTGCCTGTCTGAGGCCCTGAGGACTGAAAAAGGCAGCATGGGCCTTTGCCAGACTCCACAACCCTGGGCCACACAGCCCTGGGGAGAAAGACTCCTGCTTGCAGGGTGTCCCCCCAGTAGCACCCGAGTCTCTGCAGCATCTATTTCCAGTAGTGCTCCCTTCCCTTTCCCTCCAGGCCTCTCCATACTTTCTCCCTCCAGCCAATAGCCGGCCACTCTCGGTTCTAATGACAGCAGTAGCAGAAACCTCATTCCTTCCCTGAGACTCGTATTTTATGGTCTATGAAGCCCCTTCACAGCATCACATCACCCGATCCCTTACTGCCCCCCAGTCTGTTTGGGGCGGAGGCTCTAGGAGGTGCTAGGACTTACCTGGTGTCAGGGACTCAGTAAAGATCAGAACTTATCTTTTGATTTTCTAGTCCTGTCTTCTGTTCTCTGACCCAAGATGCTCTCTTGCCTTTGGAGCCTGGGGCAGAGGCCACTAGCTGCAGCCCCCAGCCCATTCTTCTTCCTAGCTCAGTGACGGAACCTCCATTTTAGCATTGTGCCCAGGTAAAAGGAAGATTCCTAGCCTCACTTTGCGGCCAGTGGTTTATAAGCAAAAACTTCAGGGAAACTCCTTAAAAGGGGATGGAGGGAAGGGGGGCATGGATTTTTTTTTAACCTTCCCTCACTGCCTGGAGTTCAACAGTGAGGTGACCTTGAGTGAAAAGCCATGTTCTAGGATAGTAGAGTGGAAATACAGAAGGAGCCTGAGTCTCTGAGGACCAGAGACCCACCATACAAGCTCAGATTTCCTACCTCCAGTGAATTCTTGATTTCAGCTCAGGTCATTGTCTTGAGGTCAAGAGATCAAGCCCAGCTTTGGGCTCTGTGCTGGCAGGGAGTCTGTTTGGGGTTCTCTCTCTCTGTCTCCTTCTTTCCCCCCCGCCCCCCCCCCCCGGGTGCAAATACACACTCTCTCTCAAATAAATCAATAGGGCAATTCTATTTTTAATTTTTTGAGGAACCTCCACACTGGTTTCCACAGTGGTTGCACCAGTTTGCATTCCAAGTCTTGAAAGTATTGAAAACAACGTTAGGTCCCCAAAGAACCTTTTAATGATGCCCATTATTTTAGTATCCAGGTCTTTTTCATTTTTCAGCTATGTTCTGAGGATTCCTACGGGGCCTGGAGCATGGGACCAGGAGTCCTGCCCGTGCTTTCTGAGCTTTGCACTACCTGCTGTAAGCCTCTGATCCCATGATTCCCCTGTCTTGGCCCATTTCCTCAGTTGGAACATGGGAGGGTTCAGCCAGCAGCTGTCCCCTCCCCATTGTCAGCCCCAACTCATGTGACCTCTCTCTGCCGGGGGTTTTCCCCACTCCAACCCTTCCCCATGCCATCTGGACTTAATTTCTGAGGTCCTGTCCCTTGTGGCTTTCACCCCTCAGTTCCTGCCTTCTGGTGACTCTGCCGTTTTGAAAATGCTCTCCATCCCAGCATTGTCTGAGATTTCACCATCTCTCTAGAGAAGGGGCAGCATAAAGGTGTCTGGTCTCTACAACAGACTAGACTTGGTTTCGGATCCCACCCCCCCCCCCACCCCGGTTCAGAGCACTTTCAGTGTGCTAGGCCTTGTCCGTCACATGCTTTAACTCACATCACATCAGGAGGTAGATGCTAGCGTTGTTATCCTTGTCTCATTATTCCTGCTTTTAAAAATAAGGAGAATGAGGTGCAGAGAGGTCAAGCAACTTGCCCAAGGTCACAAAGCTGGTAAGGGGCAGGAATGAATGTTTGCCTAGGCAGTTTGGCCCAAGAGCCCATGCTCTTAACCACTGTGCTAGATGATACCTGATTTCTTAACTTGGTCTCTTCTTGGTCATGCAACCTCGGGCAAGTTATTGAACCTTGTCATTTTTGTAAATGCTGAACCATTTGAGAATTTGTTGTGGACGTCATGATACTTCACTCTAAACATTTGTGCATGTGTCTACTGAGAACAGGAAGAGATATAGGACCCAAGCACCATCATCAACTCAGGACAGTGTCAACTCAATTTTTTAAAAAGGTTTTACTTATTTATTCATGAGAGACACAGAGAGGCAGAAACATAGGCAGAGGGAGAAGCAGGCTCCCCGCAGGAGCCCAATGTGGGATTCGATCCCAGGACCCTGGGATCACGCCTTGAGCCAAAGGCAGATACTCAACCACTGAGCCACCCAGGTACCCCCAGTGTAAACTCAATTTGACATTGATACAATACTAGCATCCAATACAATGCTTATTTTCACCTGTCCCTGTCTCAATGTCTTTTGTAACTGTTTTACCCCCAATATTGAGTCCAATCAAGGACCACACTGTTGCATTTAGTTACAATGTTAAAAATATTTTTTATTGAGGTAAAATTCACAGACCATAAAATTCACCCTTTTAAGTGTACACTTCAGTGATTTTTTTTACTATATGCACAAAATTGTGCCACTATCACCACTATATAATTCCAGAACTTTCAATCACCCCAAAAGGAGCCCTGTACCTATTAGCAGTTGCTCCTCATTACCCCATCTCCCCAGTCCATTACAGTGGTTACTAATCTATTTTCTGTCTCCATAGACTTTGCCTATTCTGGACATTTTACAGGCACTGAACCCTACAATATGTGGCTTTCTGTGGCTGGCTTCTTTCACTTAGCATAAGGTTTTTAAGGTTCATCTAGGTTGTAGCATGTGTCGGTTCTTCGTTCCTTTTCATAGCTTAATAACTCATGACATGGATGTGCCACATTTTGTTTCTCTCTTCATCTGCTGATAGGCACTGGTGTTGTTTCCACTTCTTGGCTATTAGGAATAATGCCACTATGACATCAACGATTTTGGGTATGGGCTGTTATTTTGCAGACTGTTCCTCCTTTTGGCTTGTCTGATTGTTTTCCTGGTGAGAACTTTCAGGTTCGCTGCATCAACTTTCATAGCCTAACGAATGGGTTTCTCTCTGCTAAGCCCAGCCACGAGCCAACATCTCTGCCCAGCTATGTTGCTGGCAGGTGGCACAGCCTGGTGGAGACAGAGCTCTTTGCGGCCCCAACAAAGCAGTGCTGTGCTCCTTCCCACTGCCCACAGTCCCTGCCACTGCCCTCCCTGCCCTGCGGACACGGAACCTCAGAGCTATTTCAGGCCCTTCGTGGTAGACCTGGCCTGGGAAAATCTGAGGTCCTGGCTGCTGGACACAACTGCCTTCCTTAGAGGCTTGAAGGTCATCCCTGGGCTTGGCTCCCTCGTTCTGGTGGCCCAGCCCCTTGTTCCTGGTTCCCACTGACCCCCAAGCAGTACCCCCCGCCCTGGGCAACCAGAGTGAGGGAGCAGAGTACGCATCACTGGGATGGGCTTCCTGTTGACAAATGCTGGCTGGCTTGTGGCATCGGGTGTGGTTAAGGCTCAAAAGAGCATCTATCTAAAAATGGGGCCTCTCTGCTCAATGGATCTGGAGCACGTGTGTCCTTGAGTCATGCTGCTTCCTTCGTGCCGGCAAAAACAACCTTTCTTCCCCTGCTGGTTTCCTCTGCACAGCCCCCAGGAGTCCCACAGCTATGAAAACCCGGAGTCTCTTCCCTCCTGGACCTCTTCCCCAGATCAACAGCTCAGCTGGCAAAGCCGCAGGGTGGCTGGGGCTGCGGCACCATAGCTGTTTGTTTATTCAATAAAGCCGCACAAGGCAGAGCTTTTGAGTCACTTTCTGACTTGCTGTGTGGCTTTGAAGAAGCCGCTTGACCACTCTGTGCTCCTGTCCTGTCCTCCCCCGCCCCCCCCAACGCTGGAATGACAGAACGGATGATGCCATGCTTTGCAGCATTTATCCACAGACTGAGGTTTGTTTATGGGTGAGATAGTGGAGCAAATGACCAGGATGGGGTGGACCTCCTCCTTGGAAGTGCAGTCATTTGACAATAGGTCAGAGCCCCATTTGGTCATCCTGTGGCTGGAGGTGGTGTGGAAAAAGCGTGAGCTGTAGGGCCAGACATTCCCAAGGTCAAAACTTGGCTCCCTGCATCTTACCAGCTTGTGGCCTCGGGCAAATTCATCTCTCCACCCCTCTGTCCTGGGGATAACAGTAGTTCTTTTGGGAGCCGATAGAGAGATTAAAGGAGGTAGCATCTGTGAAGGGTGAAGGACAGTCTCTGGAATATTGTAGATGCCTAATAAACTAAAACCAATGAATCAGAGAAAGTACACTCAATTAGGGTAAGTGAGATCATTCCTTGGGATATACCCACATCTGTACTCCTCTCTCTTGCCGCGATTGAAGGCAGGTGATTCGGCGCTGCCAGGTAAATGCCCCGGAAGGTTCTACAGTGCTGTCTTTCCTGGAAATGAAGGCCCCTTATCTCTCATCCTCCTTAGGGCTCAGCTCAATTTTCATCTCCCTGGAAGACAGAGCCAATCCGAAATAGGCTTTACAAGGTCTCAAGTTCTGTCAAGGAAAACCGTCAGGAGGGGGGACATGCTTCAGGGCAAGGCAGCGAACCCCACCTGTGGGGCCCTGTCTTCCTGGGCGGCTTGTGGGTTCCAGCCTCCCTGGTGGCACGGCTCTGGGTGGGCCACCCAGGGGCTGAGATTTTGGGGCTGCCCAGCCACAAATCCTCCCTGTCTTGTGGGCTAATTCTTGATAGTTCTCAGAGCCCGTTGACTTAAAGCTTTGATCCCTGCTGAAGAGAGATACGCTGGGAAAAGATATCACCTAATCCTCCACAAACACGTGACTCTCTGTGTCTGTAACTGTAGCGACATTGCTGCTGGCCCCCTGTGTCTATTGCCCTATGTATTCGTTTAGTAACAGAACCCCCAAGCTCTGGCTGCCCAATTAGAGCAGGGTTTCTTGACCTTGGCGCTCTTATGCACATTGTGCTGGAGAATTCTTCCCTGTTCGGGGCGGTTCTGTGCAGTGTCAGACATTCAGCAGCGTCCCTGGGCTCTACTCTCCATGACCCACCCAGATGTGACCAAAAATGTCTCTGGACATTGCCAGGTGTCACCTGGGGGGAGAGGGTGGGTGTAGAATCTCATCAGGTTGGTAACTGTCAGGTTAGAGACCATATCTCCCAGCCTCCCTTGCAGCTAGGTGAGGCCCCAGAAGGAAGGCTGGCCAGGGGCACGTGACTTGAATACTCAGAAGTGTCAACATGAGCACCCGCCACTTACCCTTAAAGGGAGGAGTGGGCCTTCTGCTTCCTTTCTCCCCTTCCCACCGGAGGGAATGTGAACGCAGTGTCAGGAGCTGGTGGCTGAAAGCCGTGGGTCAAGGGGGCAGAATAACTACAGAGGAGCCTGGGTGCCCAATGTTGTGGAGGCACCACATCTACCCTATCCCTTATGCTTCAACTGCTCTGTGAGAGACAAATAACCTCCAACTTGTCTCTGTCACAGTGGCCAGACTATATCCTCATTTCCATAATGAGTTTATCACTACTGCTTTCCTTTTTTTAAAAAAAGATTTTATTTATGCCTGAGAGACACAGAGAAAGAGGGGCAGAGACACAGGCAGAGGGAGAAGCAGATGCGGAACTCGATCCCGGGACTCCAGGATCACACCCTGGGCCAAAGGCAGGCGCTCAACCGCTGAGCCACCCAGGTGTCCCTATCACCACCAAGCCACCCAGGCGTCCCAATCACTACTGCTTTCCTGACAGCAGAGTCTGAAACAAGTGAGGAGACGTGAATGTAAATAAAGGAGAGAAATGACTAAACCTGCCCCGAGGAGCCCCTTTACATTCCAGGCATTGTGCTAGGGGTTTGCGTAGATACTGCTTTTATTTCGTTAATTATTTGAGTAGCTCTACTGGAGAGAGACTATGATCCTTGTGTTTCCAGAAGAGAGGATCAGAGCTCCAAGAGGTCCAGGTCATCCATGTCTCACAGCCAGCCAAGGAGGGATAGAGCCAGGTGTGAGTCGGAGGCCTGAAAGACTCCACTACACCATGCTGCTCCTATGATTGAGAAACCATGCCTCATGAGGATGCCACTGCCCTTGGGATCACCTGTCACATGGAGCCCTGCTCCTGTCTCCACCCCAACACTGTCTTTGCTCCCCTCATGGCCCACATCCAACCCTGCTCATCTCCCAGTGGTCCCCAGGCTTACCTGTGCCTTCCTGCCTCTGCAACCTTTATTCAAGCAGCCCCCTTGGGCTGGGCTGCCTTTAATAGCCTTGCAAATCCTTACCCCCCTGCACCTTCTGGCTCAAAGCCCTTCTGAGGACTGCTCAGACATCTCCTCCTACGGGAAGCCTTCCCTGACTATACCCTTTTCAGTGTGAGCAGGTCCCTATCCTCTGTGCTCTCTACACATCTGTGCCACTCTGTGGGGGCACCTTCCACGCTGTGTGAGAGGTGTTGTCTACAGGAGGGAGCTCTTCTTTGTCCCTGTCTCTCCACTGATCAATGTGATGTTAAAACACAGTACTTACTCTAGGACGGGGGAGGGAGAGAGGGATGCTGGGACGCTGCCAAGGGGGAGAACCAGCTCATGATTCATTCACCCCTTTGTGTGACCTCAGTAAAAGTCCGTTGCTGGTTGCTGTGAGCAGTTTTATGGGGAGGAAATGTCCTGGGTTTGGTTTTCAAAGAGAGAAGACTCTCAGAGGAAGCTAAGAAGTCAGATCTAGAACATACAGAACAGTAAACTCTGGACACTGTGCCTGCAGGTCGTTTATAGAAGGCTTCCCCGGAGGCCCTCGGTGGGCTCTGGCCCTCTCCATCCCATCAGCCCCAGGGAACGCCACCTCATACTCACAGCAGCCTGAGCGAGACCTCGCTGGAGCAATAGTCCTCTGCCGGAAGGCCATACGCCAAGGTTCCAAGGCTGAAAAGAAGGACCAGGTGGCCAGTGCCTCCCTGCCCCAACTCACTCAGAGGGTAGGAATTACCCTTATAGCTAGTTCTGGGGGGAACCTGCTGGCATTTGGGGTACGGGGCACCCTTTCCCAGCCCCCTACTCCTGAGAAGCCTCCCCAGGGAGCCAGGAAGGGGGTTACGTCTAGGACAGAGGATTCCCTCCCTCAGGTGCTCTGGGAGCTCAGAGGGGCATGTGGAGAGCCAGGGGACAGCCTGACATCTCTGGGCACTGCAGCCAGACCTCCCCCACCCAATGTGGGGGGCTGCCTATCAGCCCAGAGTTTCCGAGGGGTGTTCCTATGGCCCTCTGACAGTGGGTTTGGACATCTGGGCAAGGAGCCCAACTACAAGTCCACCCTTGGCAAGAATGGCCTTCCTTTCTCCCCAGACAAGGGAAGGTGGGGATGTGGCCTGGCTGGCTGAATCGGCCCTGAGGGTGGTGGAGGATGACACATGTCCTGGGAATGGTGATGGCATCAGTGAGGACAGCGACCAGCCCTGGAGTACCTGTCAGGTGCTATCCTAAGCACATATTTCATCCTCACAACCACCGGGAGATTGATTCTGGCCTTGCCCTATTCATTATCCAAGTCACCTCAAAGCCCCCCTTTCCTGGGCAAAACGCTCCCACAGAAGCACCTGCCCGCTCTGCAAGGCCTTGGGGTGGGAGTTGGGAACACAGCAGCCCTGCTAGCCTCCTGGCCAACATGCACATGGGCTCGAGAACCCTGTGCTGCTATTCCTCTCCCCTCCTTTTTTTTTTTTTTTTTTTTTTAAGGATTTTATTTATTTATCTATGAGAGACACACAGAGAGAGGCAGAGGCAGAGGCAGAGGGAGAAGCAGGCTCCATGCAGGGAGCCCGATGTGGGACTCGATCCCTGGACTCCAGACTCATGCCCTGAGCCAAAGGCAGACGCTCAATCGCTGAGCCACCCTGGTACCCCGTTCCTCCCTTCCTTAGCAGGCCTGGCCCTGCACACAGGCCGGGCACCAGGGCCTGCCAGCGCTTTCCAGGGAAAGATGCCGATCCTTCCATACTTGTGGTGTCCTCTGTGTCCTCCCTCTTTTTCTCGCTGACCACGCACCATTCTGTACAGCCTGAGGATAGCCTGGCCTGTGCGGCCGAGAGCTCCCAGCACTGGTTTTGCCCCTCATTGGCTGTGTGACCTCAGGCAGATCGCTTCCCCTCTCTGGGTCTCAATTTTCTCATCTGTGAAACCAGGGGGTGGGATGGAGCTAACCCTTTGAGCCCTATCATCCTACTGTCTGGTGATCAAAGGCCAGCAGAAAGGCTAGCAGATCCAGCTTGGAAGGCCCAGCCCCAGCTCAGGTAGCCACATTAATGGCTTTGCTGAAGGGAGGCTCCGGGTCTCGGAAGCTGCTATATCAAAACCTGTCCCAGCTCACTTAGATTACACTTCACTCCACTGAACTTCCAAAGAGGGGCACAAGGGCTCCTCTGCAGACAATTGTGGGTGGAACGTCGACACAGCCAGTCGGGCTTAAAGGGGTCACCTCATTGGGCAGCCAGGTGGGCTTTTATGGGCCTGCAGCCTTTGTGGTTTCCACGTGGTTCTTGTCTCCCCCACTCTGCACATCACAGGTCCTGAAGGATGGTCCTGATGAGCCACAAAGACAGATAGACGGCCTCTCATAGGATAGAGTACAATCTGAGAAGCTGCCAGCCTGCGTGGGGAGGGAGACAACAAAGCAAGACTGTGAGTGTCATAGGTCGTGGGTGAACTGTATTAGCAGCTCTGTGTGAGGACGAGGGACATGGGTTGTAGCTGATGATGAAAGTTGTCCATGTGGTGGTGGCTTTCTGAGAAACTGAAGCTTTGGTGTTGCATTCAGAGAAATCAAGTCTGAGGTTGAAAAGTGAGACTATTAATGTCACAGTTTATGAATGCTTCCTGTACCAGACCTGAGTTGGTTATTACATGGGTTACTTCATCGTATCCTGATAATATCCAACAAAGGAAACACTCTCATGCTCTCCCCATATTTCCCACGAGCCAAGTGAAGTTCAGAGAGGTGAAGCAACTTGTCTGAGGCCACACAGCAGAGAAAAGTTGGGGGCCAGCTTCAGGTTTGGGTCTCTGCACCTGTTCTGCGCCGAAGCAACATCATGTGAAGAATAATTGACAGAGCAATGGTTTTCTGGATGTGGAGGAGTAGCAGGGTCACATTTGCCCTACGTCCAGTCTTTTGAGGGGAACCAAGGCTGAAGAGTGAAAGGAATCATCATCATCCACCCAGGACAAGGAAGACATTTCTAGTAGCCCGTGTCTGAAGACCACAGGCCCCTTTGGGAGGGGTGGTTTCTTTGACCTTGAGTGTGTCTGTGTGTAACCACCTGGCAGGGCGGCAGGCAAGTAGATTCAGTCAGGGATCGAGTGAAGGACCCTGCTGCTAACCCTGAGATTTTGGCAGATTCAAGGTCTGAGGGAAATGGGCAGGGCAGACACATCTTGGTCTCCAGCGCCCAACAAGTTCATCACATGAACAACTTCTCCTGGGGGGACTAGGAGTGTCGCACACTGGACAGCCACAGGCCAACTTGAGGACCAACCCAGCTTGGAAGAACACCGGCCTCAGGGTTGTGAGACCTGGTCTTCTGGCTTCAGCTTTCAGCTCTATGCCCTTGGGCCAGTCACGTGACTTCTTGGGAACTCAGTTTCTCTCTGTCTCTCTGTCTCTCTGTCTCTCTCTTTCTTTTAAAAGATTTTATTATTTATTTATTTATGAGAGACACAGAGAGAGGCAGAGACACAGGAAGAGGGAGAAGCAGGCTCCATGCAGGGAGCCCGATGTGGGACTCGATCCTGGGACCCCAGGATCACGATCTGAGCCAAAGGCAGATGTTCAGTCACTGAGCCGCCCAGGAGTCCTGGGACTTCAGTTCCTTTACTGGTAAAAAGGAGTTTGGATTGAATCATTTCTGTGGTCCTGAAACAGACAGCTGGTTCACAGGAGCTTGGAACGACAGGCAAGCCCTTAAATGTCTCGGGGGCAAGTGTTGGAGAAACGGAAGAAATGGAGAGAAGACTGAGGGTGGGCCCCAGGGCAGTCTTCCTAGGGAAGGAGGTCCTCTTAGGGGGGTGGGCTAACGTGGTGCCGGATTGCAGGCTCGGGTTCAGAAACTGGGCTGGTGGTCCAAATGGGGTAGCCAGTTCTTGCATTTTTATCATGCGGGAGCTGGGAGAAACACTCAGCAGACAAAAAACACCAAATTGGGTTGTTGGTGAGGGTGTGTTTTGTCTGCTGAGCCTGACACCACTGATGTGCTGCTTCCTGCACAGAGACACACAAGGCAGCTTCCAGAGGCTCTAGGTTGGGTGTGAGGCGGCGCAAGCAGGCATGCAGCTCCCAAAGGGCTTGTCCTGTCTGGAGCTTTGCAGTTAACACCTCTGACAAGCTTTGTTATTGTGAATGAGGAGGAACTCCCCCAGCGTCTGCTTTTTGAACCAAAGAAAACCCAGGTTCGAATCCCAGTTCTGCCACTCACCAGCTGGGTGGATTTGGGCAGTTCCCTTAACCTAGATGTCCATATATAACTTATCATCCAAATGGGGGGCATTTTGGAGAAAGGGGGGGGAAGCTATCATTAATTATGCTGGGACTACAGCATACACTGAGACTGTTTGGGGCAAGTTGGGACATAGGTCGCACTGCTTGCCCTATATCTACGTGGAGAAAAGGGACATTGAGGCATTAATGCACATGTTTCACACTGCTGTGCTGCAGATGCAGTGACTGGCCTGGCAGTTAGCGGGTGCTCATGCAGAAGACTCCAAGTTGCCATTCTCAGAAACACAGAGAAGTGGGGCAAACCGGGGTCCCAGAGAAGCCATGCTCAGACTTGCTTCAAATCCATGGGTTCTTCCCTGGAGGGCCTGTGCTCAAAGCCAGCTAGGATTTGGGCCTCCGTTTGGGATCTGTTTACCTTTTCATAAACACAGACGCAGGGTTTTTCTTGGCGAGGCCCCTCTGCTCACAGCTCTGGGATCGTACCTTAAAGCATTTGCTCCCAAGTGATTTGAATCAGGATCTACCAGGATGTTTGTTTTCCAAGGCCTTTAGTCAACATGTGGGTGTGGAAACACCAACTAATTTCAATGTAGAGTCAACTCTTTTTTAAAAAGGGACTTTGACATTAGACTTTTCAAAATAACATAGTATTTAAACAAAATTCCATTTCCACCTTTCCATCACCAGCAGCAGTTGCTGAAGATATTTCTGTTCTAGCCAGAGGCTTCCCCAATTTATATTTTAGCTGGTTCCTTTCCTGTGTCAGCGCCCGGACTGTGATGTCACATGCTGGGGTGTGAAATCATGCTTCCACAGATTACGGTTTACTCTCTGGCAGAAGTCAAAGGACTTCTTGGGCCAGAGTCTTATTTTGCTTCTTTCTGGTCCCTTGGTTTGTTGACTGCCTGAAACAGCAGCCTACAGCCCACACCCTCCAACATCCTCTTCTCTTCAGCTGTGGTACGATCCCAGGAGTTCCTATGCATACTTCACCACTTAAACCTCATAGCTCCCATGGCCTTTGAGGTACCAGGATCCGGCATAGCTACTTTTGACCAAGTATCACGGGTCCCAGATGTGATCACTCTGAACAGGCCTTTACTAAAACCTGCAGGTTGGCTGGGAGCATACACACCTGGCATCCTCCCGTTAGTTACCTACTTTGGTCCCTTCCCTCCCAGCTCCTTCATTCCCAGGGCCTATCCTGTATCATGCACCACCCACCCCCAACTGGGGTATCTCTCTGCCGGCTGGGAAAATCAGGCAAAGTCTGAGAAGCCCTCAACCTATTCATTGTGCACTTGGGATGTGCGCATTGCTCTCAGTGTAACACACAGTATTGCACTTCAAGAGCAGTGGTCTAGCCTGGTTGTGGGGCTGGAGGAGGAGGTGGAGAGATACAAAGAAAAGAACTGAGCCTTGCATAAGTTATCAAGTAACCCCTCTCTGCCTCAGTTCTGTCACTTGTAGAATGGGGTTGACAGCAATAGTTCTTCCTTGGACCGGTGTGAGAGCTCAGTGCATTCGCAGGTGTAAAGTGCTTAGAGCCTGTCTGACATTTAGCGAGCGCTCAATGCTCTTGGCCATTTTTATGATAAATCTTCATCGCAACCCTAGGAGATCGGGACTCTGACTATCCCCATTGGAATCGAGGAGCTGAGATTTGGAAAGGCCCAGGAGCTTGTCCAAGCCATGTGCTAGAATGATAGGCAGTCAGCATGCTTCGGGAAGTCTGACGCCCTGCTCTCTGTGACGTGAGAGTCTGGGTTAGATCCCAATTCAGTTCCTTCATGTATATTTATAGAGACCAACATGCCAGGAGCCAGGGAGCCAGCGGGGAGCGCCACCCAGTTTTTACGCAGCCCATGCAGGCAGGCTCTGGACTAGGCACAGTTAATCTTCAGCCATCCCCACTGGCTTCATCTGGCTCATTAAAACCAGACACGTTCTGAGTTTACTTAGCATCTGCAGAGAGCCTCTTTCATCTTCAAACACTTCCCGAAGCACCAACCAATTAATCCTTACAACACCCTCATCTTTGTAGACAAATATTTATCCTCATTTCATACCTAGGAAAAGTAAGGCGCAGGGAGGAGAACAGACTGGCGGGGAGGAGGAAGAGGAAGTGGCAAGAGCTCAGCTGAGATTCTGAGCCGAGGCCCCTCTGGCTGCCCAGTCCATCTGGAGGCTGCAGGGAAATTCTTCCTGTAATACCCCTCACCGCCCCCCACCCCTTTTTATATAAATGGAAGCAGAACCTTTTGCAAGTTCAGAAGAATTAGATTTCTTTAATAGTAACCTGCAGGAAACACATTAAAAACACATTCTATCGGTTACAAATCTTAATGTCACCAGCCAAGGATGAGGGAATTAATGCCGGGCCCCAAATACATATAGTCAGCAACTCTGGGGCAAGGGCAGAGACGATTTATAGAGTGTGAGGTCTGGACGTCTGGAGCAGGCAGGCTGAGCTCAGCGATGAAATTGAAACAGGGCTGTTTTCAAATGGGGGCGGAATGGGGGAAGCAGCAGAGGGCGGCTTTGATTCAATCATTCTTTCCCATTGCTTCTCAATGTGATTTTTTTTTTTAATGCTATGAAGACCAGGTTCTGATCTGTCATGAGAAGGCTGCTTTTGTTAACTTAAGCTCCCAACAAGGGCAGCTGTAAGAGAATCAACCCCCCAAAAGTACATTGCCCCACCAAAACAATCTAGTCCTGATTATCTAGCCCCCCTCCTGCCCCCACCTGGCTCAAACAAAAGGGAAATGCCATGCCTCGGCTGGGGAATCTGTGCAGCAGAGACAAAACATATGTATAATTAATGTGGTTTTAATTCTTTTAGCAGCAGAGAAAAATTTCTTTACCTTTATATTGTACAGTAAAACACAATTACAGAAAACCACACCAGAAAAGGGGGGGGTGGGCGGTGCCTTGGATGGCTCAGTCAGTTGAGCGTCTGCCTTCGGCTTGGATCGTGGTCCCTGGGTCCTGGGATCGAGCCCTGCATCGGGCTCCCTGTTCTACGGGAGCCTGCTTCTCCCTCTCCCTCTGCCTGCTGCTCCCCCTGCTTGTGCCCGCGCTCTTTCTCTCTCTGTCAAATAAATAAATAAAATATGTTTTTAAAAATGGTGTAGGGTGCCTGGGTGGCTTAGTGACTGAGAGTCTGCCTTTGGCTCAGGGCGTGATCCTGGGGTCCTGGGACCGAGTCCCACATCAGGCTTCAGCGGGGAGCCTACTTCTCCCTCTGCCTGTGTCTCGCCTCTCTCTGTGTGTCTCTCATGAATAAATAAATAAAATCCTTTTTTAAAAAATGGTTAGCTTAGTAAATTGTGGTGAGGGGCACAGTGCAGGTCTTTTAAATTGTTTTAATTTTTGGACTGAACGCTCCATAGTGCCATACTTGAATCTAACACAGCCTTGGAAAAGAAAAGTTTTGAGTCTCAGGGGTAGAATGTGCTCATTTTAGGAAGGATAGTGGCCTAAAGAGCTATGTGCATCGCTCTGCTGTTCCGAACAGCCCCATTCCCCAGCCATATGTTCGCTGCTCACAGAGAAAGGGCACAAAAAGACTCAGTGGGCCACTAGGGGCTGAGCCCCACAAGCAGAAACTTGGGTCCCCAGCATGTTCCCACTACTGGCCCCTTTTGTTGAAAACCACCCACCATCCCCCTGGAGGCTGGGCAAGTTTCTGGAAAAGTTCTTGTGGTCTTTTTTCCCTGGAGGACAAAAAAGGTGAAAAGGGGTCACATCACCCCCACCTCTTTTTACAGCTGGGAAAGCTGGGGCCACAGGGCTGATTTGAGATCAGCAGATGGTAGTAGAGCCAGGAGCAGGAGCTGGGTCACAGGACTCCCTGCTCAGTGCTCCTCTGCCACACTACGGGGCCTCTTGTGTCCTGATGCTGGGTTCTGCTTGTCAGGAACTAGTAACAACAGTCTCTCACCAGTCCTGGCACCCAGTAGGCTGACCCAGGATTGAGGTGGGGGTTCCTGGCACACAAAAGTTTTAGTGCTAAACCTGAGACAGTCTCAGGCAGACTGGGACGAGTGGGTCACCTTACTGAGCTGTGTCCTCATAACCGATGCTCCATTGGGTTGACTGATGAGCGGGCACTGAATATGTTGAGGGCAATCAAAGAGTCAGAGAGGAAGAAGGCATTCCTTGAGTGGAATGAGTTGGCTTGGAGAATAATCATCCAATAACTGGGGTTTTTAGGAGTTACTGAAAGAAAGAAGGATTTGTCCTGAATTATAACAGCTAACACTCTAAGCATGCTTTATAATAATGTTAGTGCACTTCACTTCCAGATCTTAATTATTTGGGCCCTTAAGGTAAAGATGTCTGATTAAAATAATTTTTACAAAGCGGGAAATTGAGGCACAGAGCAGCTCTCAGTGAATAGATGGGACTCGCAGAGGCCCCAGTTCTCTGACCCCTGGCCGATGCTCTTCCGCATGCCTTCTCTGCTCAGGAACCCTGGCTAGAGGCCAGACCTTGAGTTCTCTCTTTAATTGTTGGGAAGCAGGAAGCCAGAAGCTGGGGGTTTCTAAATTCAGTTCCAAGGACCTTGGATTAACACCAAAATAACTCCCTTACTGGAGACTTGCTCTCAGAAAAGCACCTTCGTGGAGACAAAGAATGATCTCCATTTGGTTCGATCAAGCAAGGTTATTTGTTTACCTTTAGCCTCCTAGATCTGAAAGCCCAGCTCCTTCAGAGAGATGGTTGGTTTGCAGGCTCTCCCTTCCCAAATGCCATTCAGACAGCCTCAGTCCTGGTCATAGCTTTCCACTCCCACTGGAGCAGCCCAACTCCTGTCTGCACTTCTTGAAATTAGAGCTGGAGGTGAAAGCTTAGCCGAGCTCTGCATTTCAATGCCTTTCTTCTTTCTTGGGCTTTAACTGCTTTTTTCTGGCCTCAGGGAATCCCTTGGAAGTTAATAAAATTTACTACATCAAAGGGCTCCACAGCCATTACCCAATTAAAACCTCACAGCACTCCTGCAGCAGGTAAGCATTATTAACCCCATTTTACAGATGGGGATACTGAGGTTAATTGGTTTGCCCCTGGCTCCTGAGGAAATGAGTGTCCCAGTTGGCAGTAGGACTGGATGATTTGTTCACATCACTCCTGGGGAGAGGGGAGGGTTGTCTCTGCTGAAATCCGTTTTCCAAAGGACCTTGATTTCTGAAAGATTTTCTTTTTCCTTTAGGAAACCGATCACTTACCAGCTGCACCAAGGATGAGGAATTTCCCCAAAGCTCGCTCCCACCTTCAACCAGGAGAGGCACCATAAAAATAGATGAAAGCTAAGAGTTCAGTGCAGTAATTTAGGAAACAATTTGGGCCTTTCAGAAATTAATGTTATTTAAAGATGCAGATTCATCCACCCCAGTGGCCTCCTGGGAGTGCTTCCTGAACCATCTGGTTCAATCAGCTCATTTTCTTTCCTCTAATCCTCCTGGCTCTTGTGTGTGTGTATGTGTATGTGTATGTACAGTGAAGGTTCCCGAGGAACTCACAGCATGAATAAAAAGCAAAGACCTTTCTCTTTCAACCAGCCACCTCTCCTCTTTTCCAAACAGCATTAAATTCCTAATCCTGTTTATTCTTAGTGGGGGTATAAAATTCATGTCCCGACAGACAGTGAGGAGATCTGTGGAAGCCTCTACCCCAGGGCTCATGTCCTCTCTGTGTGGGTCCAGCCAGGATGGCTGGGGTATCTTTACCCCATTTGCCAAGAGGACCTACAGAACCTGGTGGTGTCTGGGGATAAATTTGTCCAGGCCTGCTGAAAGAGGAAGGAAAAAAAATTTTGTTTTTGGTCTGGTTAAAGCTATCCATGAACCACAGGGAAGATTTCAAAGACTCAGGTGAGAGTTTTCAAAAGAAGGGTTTCAGCACCGTCCCAATGGTGTAAGTCCCTACTTCTTGCTGTTCAAGTCCAATTATAATCCACAAAGGCAGATGCTGTGTTTACATAAATAATTACGAGATTTTGTACAGCCAGACGTGTTGCAGCACACAAGAGGCAAGCCCATAAATTACATTGGGGAATTAAGGGTCAGAGTGATCTTATCTCTGTAAATCCGGCCAAATTCCGGCAAACTAAAGGCACATCCGATTGACTTGAGCCTTGGGAGGCACAGGTCCCAGAAACCAGTGAGCCCGAGGATGGCACTACCCACCCCCCCCCACCTCCCTTTCTGCTCCTCCTCATTCAAGTTTGCTGGCTGGCTCTGAGAGCTGCGGGGTGGCAGGAAGAAGAATTGTCCCAACTTGCTTTTTGCCCAACCTGCAAGGGAGGAAGGCAGGAGACGGGTGTAGGCACTTCACTTGCATCCTCTCTTTTTCGTCCTGGACCACACAGGATCTTGCTCCTAAAACAACAGCAACAGTACAGGAGTGATGATGGGAAACAGTAAGGCAGTGAGAGTAACAGAACAGAGCTTCTCCAGAAGTTTCCCTCCTGCGTAGGCCAGACCTGCACGTTTACATTCATTCAACAGAGATGTATTGAGTTCCTAGTAACATCCCCCCCACCATCCCCATCCCCAGTGCTATGGCACAGAGCAGGGCTGAGGGCCCAGGCTCTGAAACTAGAATGCTTGATTTTAATCCTCACTCTGCTGGCCACCCTGGGGAAATGATTAAGTGTTGGGGCCTCAGCTTCCTTATCTGAAAAGCAGGTTGGTGATAGCGCCATCCCCTTGGAGTGAGGTGAGAATTAATCGAAGTCATGCATAAAGAGCTCTTAGAACAACCACTGGCACACAGTAAGTACTCAATATGTGTTGGTTGTTGCTAGTATTATTCCTGGGCTAAGCACATGTGGGGCTCTGTTCCAAAGGTGGTGATGGGCTGGTTGAGACAGACATTCCCACGTAAACACAAAAGATATGACAAGGAGTATGGTTGATGAGGTACCAAGTGAATTGGGAAAGAATTAAGTTCCAAGGAGCAGACTGAAGGCAAGATTGCTATGGCAGGAGGAAGCCTCACAGAGGAAGGAAGGCTTAAGCTGGGTTTGAAAGATTTGCAAGATTTGGCCGGACCACAGAAAGGCATGACAGATGGGGGGAGAGCTCCAGGCAAGTGGCTAGAGCCCCAAGAATCCACAAGAATTAAGCTAGAAGTCAAAGGATTATGCAATTCTGACGATTTCAAGACTACAAGCCAAACCTCTTCAGTTAAGATTTCCAAATCAAAATGTTGGCCTCTCTTATAGAGAAAGAAATATTGATTTGTGTTAACTTCATTTGACAAAACAATGTTACAAAGTAAGGGCAACAGAGCTTATTGTGAAGAGAGCAGAAGAGGCATAGATCTACCATAAGTAGAGCTGCAATTTATAAAAGAGGAGGATAGGTATACCTGATAGAGATGCTACTGAAATAATATTGTTTGGTGAAGTAAAAAGTATTCTACCCAAAAAGTGTTCTATTCTTTCAGTCATTCTTTGAATACGTATTGAGTATTTACTGTGTGCCAGGCACCCAGGGAGACTCTCGTAGTGACAGTAAACATGGATCCTGCCATAAAGGTGTTGAGCTCAGATTTGTCACTTTCTAAAAGTTAGGAAATAGTCTAAAAGAAATAAAAGCAAGTCTACATGAAGCAAGAATTTCAAGGACATTGCTATATAGTATATTTCCAAAAATTTTTTGATCTGCCTTCATGCAATTTCGTAAATGAATTTGGTCTTCATCTGAGTAAGAATTACAAGAGTTTGTTACTGAACATGTAAAAAATTAACCCAGTCACCAACAACTGAATTTCTTTTTTTTTTTTTTTTTAAGATTGTATTTATTTATTCATGAGAGACAGGTGAGAGAGACAGAGACATAGGCAGAAGGAGAAGCAGGCTCCCTGCAGGGAGCCCGATGTGGGACTCAATCCCAGGATTTCAGGATCAGGCCCTGAGCCAAAGGCAGATGCTCAACCACTGAGCTGCCCAGGCATCTCAACAACTGAATTTCTAAACAAACTTTTCCTTGGATACCACTGCTTACAAAAATGAATTAATTCAAAATAAATTTAAAAAAATTTTTAAAATGAATTAATTCAGGAAGCCATAGATGACTGAACCAGCCACGTGCCCAGCACTGTTCTAGTTGCGACAAAGGATAAGAAAGAAGGATTTTTGCTTCCCGAACAAAATGGAGCACAGGGACTGCATTTACTCTCCTTCCTGAAACAGCCAACCAACCAACTAGACAAAATGTATGAAACAATGGTTTTCAAACCATATCAGGCAATATAGGACAGTTACTGAGAGGAAAGTAAAGCAAAGCCCTATGATTGCCCAAGCTTACTGTCTTAGGGTTTCTAGGCTGCAGCATGGGCAGAGAATCTAGATGGAGCTCAGCACATTCTTTGCATTGAGAATTCTCTGTCTGGGACAGAGCTAAAAGTCTGAGGAGATTAAGGTGGCCAGAATTTGTAGGACAGAGCACTGAAGAGGAGAAAGCTGCAGAGAGATCTGGACATCTGCAGAGGGTCTCCCTCAGGCGTTCAGCATGATAGACCCATAAGTGGGAGGAAACTACCCCAGGCCGGGGAAAGAAGCATCCGAAAGCTAGGTGTTCACACAGAGCTGGGAGCAGCGTCTGTTCCCCCCAGCCATTCGTGGAACATTGGGTAGAATACTCCATAGGTATAGCTTCAATAGTAGGAAATGAAATGATAAGCCCTGCACTAAACACTGCTCTCGTCCCATCTAACAGCTCTGAAAAGTAAGACTAAAAGGAACAAACTGTTTCCAAGCAATCCAACTGGCTCCCATAACAAAGTGCAAGAATATGGAACTGAGCCTGAGTGGCTCAGTGTTTAAGCATCAGGTCGTGATCCTGGGGTCCTGGGATCGAGTCCCACATCAGGCTCCCCACAGGGGAGTTACTGAGTCATATTTTGCATGCCTGATAATCTTTGTTTACATTCCAGACACTGTAAATTTTACCTTGGTGGGTGCTGAATATTTTGATATTTCTATAAATATTCTTGCACCTTTTAAAAATTTTTTTCTTGCACTTTTTAAAAAGATTTAATTTATTTATTCATGAGAGATGCAGAGAGAGAGGCAGAGACACATATGACTCATAATGAGGAGAAAAAGAAATCAAAATTGACCTGAACTGGGTCACCTGGATGGCTCAGTTGGGTTAAGCAGTCCACTCTTGGTTTTGGCTCAGGTCATGATCTCATGGGTGGTGAGATCAAGCTCTCCATTAGGTTCCATGCTCAGTTGGAGTTGGCTTAGAGATTTTCTTCCTCAGCTACACCCCCAACTCGTGCATGCACATACTCTCTCTCTCAATCAAATCAATAAATCTTTAAAAACAAATTGACCTGAATTGACATGGATGTTATAATTGGAAGTCCAGGATGTGAAACCAGCTATAATAACTGTTTTCCATTCGTTCAAAACCATGTATGATTTTTAAAAGATGCAAATCAAAGTTGTAGAGATAGAAACTATAAGTGAGTTGCCCAAGATTCATAGCAGATCAGAATTTGCAGAAGAACATTTCAGTGAACAGGAAGACATAACAATAGAAACTATTCAAAATTTTACAGGGAAAAAAAGTTAAAAACACAAAGAAAGCATCAGTGCACTATTGGGCAATTTTGAACAGCCCAATATATACATAATTGGAGGCCCTTGTTTAAAAAAAAAGGTGGGAATACAGAAAAATTATTTGAAGAAATAATGGCCATATTTCTTCTAAATTTGATGAAAACTGGGCAGCCCCGGTGGCTTAGTGGTTTAGTGCCACCTTCAGCCTAGGGGGTGATCCTGGAGGCCCCGGGATCGAGTCCTACGTCAGGCTCCCTGCATGGAGCCTGCTTCTCCCTCTGCCTGTGTCTTTGCCTCTCCCTCTCAGCCTCCCTCTCTCTCTCTCTCCTCTATGTGTCTCTAATAAATAAATAAAATCTTTAATAAATAATAAATAAATAAATTTGATAAAAACTGGTACACAGATCCAAGAAGCTCAGTGAGGCCCGGGTACAAGAAATCCGAAGAGAACTACACCAATGCACATATGATCCAAGTGCTCAATACTTGTGGTTAAAAGAACATCTTAGAAGTGGCTAGAGAGAAAAGACATGTTACATACAGAGAGACAAATATAAAGATAGCTGCAGATTTCTCACTAGAAATGGTGCAAATGAGAAGCCAGGGGAGCAAAATAGTTTAAATACCAAAAGGAAAAAGGAAACCCCTCAGTCTAAATCCTATACCCAGCAAAAATATCTTTAAAAATGAAGGTACCATACAGATATCTTTGGGCAGAATTCATCACCAATAGAACTAGACTCTAAGAAACGTGAAAGAAGTCCTTCAGGCAGAAGGAAGATGATATCAGATAGAACCATGAGTCTCCCCTAAGGAGTGAGGAGCACTGGAAAAGATATATGCTAAGGGAAATACACATACACATGCACACACACACACATATTTTAATTGTGTATATATCTTTTAAAGGTAATTGCTTAAACAAAAAGATTGTGGTTTAATACACACATATTAGGAAAAAGTATGACAATAGGGGCACCTGGATGGCTCAGCAGTTGAGCATCTGCCTTTGGCTCAGGGCGTCATCCAGGTCCTGGGATCGAGTCCCACGTGGGGTTCCCTACATGGAGCCTGCTTCTCCCTCTGCCTATGTCTCTGCCTCTCTCTCTCTCTCATTAATAAATAAATAAATCTTTAAAAAATATGACAACAAAAGCATACAGCCCAGGAGGGGAGAAGTGCAGATATATTATAGTGGAATTCTTATATGTGAAGTGGTATAATATCCAAGGCTGACTGTATTAAGATAGATCCTGAACCCTAAAGTGGCCACAGAGATAATAAAACAGAATTATAGTACTAGGCCCAACAGAGGAAATAAAATGGAATCATAGAAAATACTCAGTCAAAAAGAAGGTAGAAAAAGAGAAAAAAAGGAACAAAAAAAGAAATGAAACAAATGTAAAATAGCAGGACTATAGACTTCAGTTGAATCATATTAATAGTCGCTTAAAAATAAATGGTCTGCGGGGCACCTGGGTGGCTCAGCGATTGGGTGTCTACCTTCGGCTCAGGGGGTGATCCTGGAATCCCGGGATTGAGTCCCATGTCGGGATCCCCGGCAGGGAGCCTGCTTCTCCCTCTGCCTGTGTTTCTGCCTCTCTCCGTGTCTCTCATTAATAAATAAATAAAGTCTTTAAAATAAAAAAATAAATACAAATAAAAAATAAATGGTCTATACTGTATAATTTCACTTATATGAGGTTACTAGAGTAGCCAAAGTCTTAGAAATAGAAAGTACAGGGGCATCTGGGTGGCTCAGTGGTTAAGCATCTGCCTTTGGCTCAGGGCGTGATCCTGGGATGGAGTCCCACATCAGCTTCCCACAGAGAGCCTGCTTCTCCCTCTGCCTGTGTCTCTACCTCTCTCTCCATGTCTCTCATGAATCAATGAATAAAATCTTGAAAGAAAGAAGAAAGAAAGAAAGAAAGAAAGAAAGAAAGAAAGAAAGAAAGAAAGAAAGAAAGAAGAAAGAAAGAAAGAAAGAAAGGAAGAAAGGAAGAAAGGAAGAAAGAAAGAGAAAGAAAGAAAGAAAGAAAGAAAGAAGAAAGAAAGAAAGAAAGAAAGAAAGAAAGAAAGAAAGAAAGAAAGAAAGAAAGAAAGAAAGAAATAGAAAGTAGAATGATGCTTGCCAGGGGTTGGGGGAGGGGCAAAGAAGGACTTAATTGCTTATGGGTAGAGTTTCAGTTTTGCAAGATGAAAAAGTCCTAGAAATTGTTTGCGAAACAATGTGACACTGTTAACGCTACTGAACTGTATATTTAAAATGGTTAAGATGTTAAATTCTCTTTTGTGTATTTTACCACAAAACCAAACCAAATCAAACAAGAAAAAAATCCATGTATTTCTCTGAGGTGAAAACAAGTCTAAATGTTTTAATTAAAAGGCAGAGGCCAGATTGGATAAAAAAAACAAGGCCAAATTATATGGTGCTTATAAGAAACACACTTTATTTTATTTAATCACAAATGTGTCTGTATTTTTATATTTTGGTATTTGCATTTCAGTATTAGTACTCCTTTTGTAATGCAATATATTATTTAAAATAGTTCAAAGGAAGGTTCCAGGCAGGGATCCATTGTCTTTTCCAGATGCTGAGAGTATCTCTCTACACAGTGAGTTTGGAAGTTCTGCCCTATGCCTCACCTCATCCCTAGCTGGCCCTTCTTTCCTCAGATGACTCATTTCCATACTCACTCATAACAGATGTTCTGAGTGCCCACTGTGTGCCAGTCATGCTTGAGTCCCTAGAGACACAGACACATGTGCACTGACATCCACCTGGTCAGTCCCTGCCCTGATGGAGTCCTGCCTGTGGCCACCACACCCAATGCTGAAAGGGTAAGGTCATGGGGCTCAGAAAGTTTACAGTGGGGGGAATTACCTTGTCCAAAGACAGTGGGCCTTCCTGGGAAAACGAGGTTAGCAGTATGACCAAGGGGAGAAGGAGGAGATGCCTCAGCAAAAGTGGCCAGGTAAATGCCTCTGGTGGAGGAGCCCTCAGGCAGGCCTGGGTACAGGTCAGTGAGAGAGAGGGCAGGGGGCAGACAGGGGCAGGGCAGAGCAGCAGGATCATGCACATCTTGTCAGGGATTTTGTTTTTCAACCTTGGAGGTATGGGGAACATCCTAAGCAAGGGAAGACTGTGGGTTGCCATGGGATCAAGACAGTCATATCTACATTTTGAAATGATCACTATAGCAGGCAAGGAGAAGGGACTGGAGAGAGTAAGAGGGAGCAGGGAGATAAGCCAGGGGCTGTTACAGGTGGAGGGATCCAAATATGCCACTGTGGCATGAAAATTATTTTGAGCTGAAAATAGGCTTTTTCCTGAACTCCCTTAACTAAAAGCAAGGCCTCCCAAAATAACTCAGTTGTCCTAAATCCCCTTCTCAGGAGCAACCAGGGAAAGATTGGCTTTTATCACCTGATAAACCCAGACATTGTCACCAAACCATCAATAATACCTCTCATCAGTTCTCCTGTGGGTCCATTCATCTTTCCTAAATGTCATTTGTTTTCCTTGTAAGAACCTTCACCTTCTCTGCTTCCCTTATTAAGTTGGTAATAAGCTCTCAAATTCTAACTGCCTAGTACTTGAATAAAAATCTGTCTTTTTTGTTAGTCCGTCTTTTGTCAATTTAATTCATAGTCCCTAGCTACTGAAGCTAAAAGGGTAGAGGAAAAGTTTTCATTCTGCTCTGATGTAGGTATATCAGGAGAGAGATGGTCTTGAGTGCGGATAGGGTGTTGGAGATAAAGAAAAGTAGGTTCAAGACAATCTTTAGGAGATCATATATCATTGAGGTCAAGAGCATGGACTACAGGGATGGCCTGATTGAGCTCATAATCCTCGCTCCATCACTGTGTGGCATAAACTATGTGATCTTGGGTAAAGGAAATACACTTTAAATATAAAGACACAGATATGTCAAAAGTAGAAGGGTATCTCTCTCTCTCTCTCTCTCTCTCTGTCTCTCATGAATAAATAAATAAAATCTTAAAAAAAAAAAAAAAAGTAGGGCAGCCCAGGTGGCTCAGCGATTTAGCACTGCCTTCAGCCCAGGGTGTGATCCTGGAGACCCAGGATCGAGTCCCACATCAGGCTCCCTGCATGGAGCCTGCTTCTCCCTCTGCCTGTCTCTCTCTCTCTCTCTCTCTCTCTCTCTCTCTCTCTCCTGAATAAATAAATAAAATCCTAAAAAAAAAAATAGAAGGGTAGGAAAAGATATACCATGCTAACATTAATAAAAAGAAAGATGGACCTGGCAATGTAATGTACAGCATGGTGACTATAGTTAATACTACTGTACTGTATACTTGGAAGTTGCTAAGAGAGTAGATATATTTTTTTAAGATTTTACGTATTTATTCATGAGAGACAGAGAGAGAGAGAGGCAGAGACACAGGCAGAGGGAGAAGAAGGCTCCATGCAGGGAGCCCGACGTGGGACTCGATCCCGGCACCCCAGGATCAGGCCCGGCCGAAGTCGGTGCTAAACGGCTGAGCCACCCGGGCTGCCCATAAGAGAGTAGATCTTAAAAGTTCTCAGCATGAGGGGCACCTGGGTGACTCAGGTTAGGCACTGTTTAGGCATCCAACTCTTGATTTTTGTTCAGGCCATGATCTCTGGGTCATCAGGCTCTGTGCTCACCAGGGAGTCTGCTTGGGATTCCCTCTCTGCCTCTTCCTCTCCCCTCACTAACCCCCCTAAAATAAATAAATAAATCCTTTTAAAAATTTCTCAACATAAGAAAAAAATTTATAACTGTATGATGATGGATGTTAACTAGACTTAATGTGGTGACCATTTTGAATTGAATCAATATGTTATATCATGAAACTACTATAATGCTATATGTCAATTTTATCTCAAAAAAGAGATCTATGACTTGGAAATATGTCCATGATCTATTAAATTTAACATAGTTGTGCAACAAAATAAAAAGAAAAAGAAAGGAAAGAAGGAAGAAAGGAAGGGAAGAAGGCTGATTAACATCAGAAAAAGTAGGTTTCATGGGCTCCTGGGTGGCTCAGTTGGTTAAGCGTCTGCCTTCAGCTCAGGTTGTGATCCCAAGGTCCTGGGATGGAGCCCCACATCAGGTTCCCTGGTCAGCGGAGAACCTGCTTCTCCCTCCCCTCTGCCCCTAACTCATGTTTGCTCTCTCTCTCTCTCGCTCTCTCTCTCTCGTGCTATGTCTCTCAAATAAACAAATAAAATCTTTTAAAAAATGAAAGAGAAAAAGTAGATTTCAGAACAAAGAATGTTGCCAGGTATAAAGAATATCAAATATATATATATATATAATTTCATATGATAAAGGGGTCAGTTCATCAAGATTACTTAATTCTAAAAGTTTATGCACCTAGTAACAGAGTTTCAAAATACATGAAACAAAAACTGACAGAATGGCAAAGACAAATAAGCAAATCACAACTATAGTGAGAGATTTTAACAGTCCCTCTTAATAAATGATATTGACAGGTAGAACATAATCAAGGGTATAGCAGAAAAAAAAAAACATCAATCAACTTGACCTAATTGATATTTATAGAACATTCCATCCAACAAGAGCAGTATGTACATTCTTTTGAAATGCGTATGGAACATTTACCAAAATAGGCCATATTCTGGGCCATAAAACAAATCACAATAATTTTAAAAGACTCAAGTCATAAAAAATATGTCCTCTCATCATAATGGAATTAAGTTAGAAGTCAGTGACAAAAAGATTCCTGGAAAATCTCCAAATATTTTGAAACTAGACAATACCCTTCTAAATTCCCATGGTTGAATTAAAATACAAAAGGGAAACCAGAATGTATATTGAATGGAATGAAAATAAAATAAAACTCATCCTACCAAAATTGGTACTTGAAAGTTCTCAAGTCAATAATCTCAGCTTCTACCTTAAAGAACTAAAAAAAGAAAAGCAAATGAAACCTGATATGTGCAGAAGTAATGAAATAGTAAAAATCAGAGCAGAAATTAATTAATTAATTAATGAAATTGACTACAGCAAAGCAATGAAGATCAATGGAACCAAAAGATAGTTAGGTGAGAAGATCGGTAATAATTGATAAACCTTCAGCCACATGGATAAGGAAAATGGAGAGGAGACACAAATGACCAATATCAGTAATGAGGGAGATGACATCCCTACAGACTTTATAGGTTAAAAAAAGGATAAGAGAATATTTTGGACAACTTTGTCATTGTCAACAATGAACAATAAATACCAACACATAAGACAATGGACAAATTCCTTGAAAGATAAACTACTGAAACTCATTTCATAAGAATCAATAATCTGAATAATATCTAAATTGAATTTCTTTTTTTTTTTTAAGATTTTATTTAATTAGGGACGCCTAGGTGGCTCAGTGGTTGAGTGTCTGCCTTTGGCTCAGGTTGTGATCCCGGTGTACCAGGATCGAGTCCTGCATTGGACACCCTGCATGGAGCCTGCTTCTCCCTCTGCCTATGTCTCTGCCTCTCTCTGTGTGTCCCTCACAAATAAATAAATAAAATATATTTTTAAAAATTTTATTTATTTATTTGAGAACGAGAAAGCACAGAGGGAGAGGGAGAAGCAGACTCCCCACTGAGCAGAGAGCCCAACATAGGGCTTGATCCCAGGACCTCAAGATCATGACCCAAGCTGAAGGCATGTACCCAACTGACTGAGCCACTCAGGTATCTCTCTAAATTGAGTTTCTAATTTAAAACTTTTCCCTAAAGAAAACTCCAGGCTTAGACAACTTCACTGGTAAATTCAACAAATATTAAAGAAGGAAAAAAATACCAATTCCATACAAATCCAAAAGACTGAAGGGGAGAGAAACTTCCCACCTCATTTTGAGGCGAGTATTAACTCTGATACTGAAATCAGACAAACACATTTATAAGAAAACTATAGACCAACAGCCCTCATGAACATAGAAAAATTCCAAACAAAATTTTATCAAATCAAATCTAACAATATGTAAAAAGATAAAATATATCATGATCAAGTGGGGTTTATTTCAGTGGGGTTGATTTAACATTAGAAAATCAATACACTTCACAATATTAACAAAATAAGAAAAAAAAGCATACAAGCATCTTAACAGATGAAGAAAAAAAAAAACTTGACGAAAATACAACATCCAGGGGCACCTGGTGGCTCAATTGGTTAAGCATCCAATTCTTTTTTTTTTTTTTTTTTAAGCATCCAATTCTTGATTTCAGCTCAGGTCATGATCTTAGGGCCATGAGACTGAGCCCTGTGTTGAGCTCCATGCTGGGCACGGAACCTGCTTAAGATTCTCTCTCTCCCTCTTCCTCTGTTCCTCCAGCCCCAGCTTGTCCTCTCTCCTCTCTCTCAAAAAACAAAAACAAAAACAAAAAACAAAACAAAACAAAAAAAACAGAGAGAGAGAGAGAGAGAAAAGAAAAAAGAAATAGAAAAACAAACCGAATTAAAAACTCAGCAAACTAGTAATAGAAAAGAACTTCCTCAACCTGATCAGGACCATCCATGAAAAACCTATGGCTAACATCATACTTAATGGTAAGACTGAACGCTTTCCCTCTAAGATTAGGAGCAAAGAGATCCCTGGGTGGCGCAGCGGTTTGGCGCCTGCCTTTGGCCCAGGGCGTGATCTTGGAGACCCGGGATCGAATCCCATGTCGGGTTCCATGCATGGAGCCTGCTTCTCCCTCTGCCTGTGTCTCTGCCTCTCTCTCTCCCTCTCTCTCTGTGTGACTATCATGAATAAATAAATAAAATCTTAAAAAAAATAAGATGAGGAGCAAGATAAAGGATACTGCTCATATCACTTCTATTCAACATAGTTTGAACTGGTTTTAACCAGTGCAATGAGGCAAGAAAAAAAAAGGCATTTATATTGGGAAGGAAGTAGTAAAACGGTCTTTATTTAAGCCAAGCATGATTCTTAAAGAAAATTTGATAAGCCAGACTTCAAATGAAAAACTTCTCCTCTATGAAAGATGCTATTAGGAGAATAAAAAGCCAAAACACTGAGAGAAAAACATTTACAAAGCATTTAACCGATAAAGAAGTTGTAGTTGGAGCATGTAAAGAGCTCTTATAACTTAGTAATAAGAAAACAACGCAATTTTAAAACCAAGCAAAAGCTTTGAATGGACATTTCACCGAAGGAGACATGTAGGTGATAAATAAGCACATTAAAAGTTACTCAACAGGGGATCCCTGGGTGGCGCAGCGGTTTGGCACCTGCCTTTGGCCCAGGGCACGATCCTGGAGACCTGGGATCGAATCCCACATCAGGCTCCCAGTGCATGGAGCCTGCTTCTCCCTCTGCCTGTGCCTCTGCCTCTCTCTCTCTCTCTCTCTCTCTCTCTCTCTGTGACTATTGTAAATAAATAAAAATTAAAAAAAAAAAGTTACTCAACATTATTAGTCATCATGGAAATGCAAATAAAACCACAATGAGAAACCACTACACCCTAGAACAGCTTTTAGAAAAGAGAGGGATGAACAATATCAAGTATTGGTAAGGATGTGGAACAATGGAAACTTCTGTACACTGCTGGTGGAGGTATAAAATGAGACAACCACCCTGAGAAATGTTTGACAGTTTCTTATAAAATTAAACTTATTTACCATGTAATCCACCAATTCCACTCTCAGGTATTTACCCAAGGGAGAAATAAAAACATATATCCACAAAAAGACACGCTGGGATATTTATAGGAGCTTTATTCATAATAGTAAAAAAAAAAACAAAAAAAAAAAACTAGAAATAACCTAAATATCCATCATAGATAAATAGATAAACAAACTGTGGTATATTCATACAGTGGACTACTACTCTGCAATAAAAAGGAAAAAACTACCAATGAGTGCCACAAAATGGATGAATCACACAGACATTATGCTGAGTCACAGACATTAGACACAAGACTAGTGTTATGGACTGAATTGTGTCTCCAAATTCATATGTTGAAGCTCTAACCAATGTGACTGTATTTGGAGACAGGGACTTTAGGGAAGTAATTAAGGTTGAATAAGGTCATAAGGATTGTGGGACCCTAATCCAATAGGACCAGTGTCCTTAAAAAAAGAGGAAGAGACACCAGTGATGTGCCCATACAGAGAAAAGGGCATATAAGGACATAGCGAGAAGGCAGACATCTGCAAGGCAAAGAGAAAGGCCTCAGGAGAAACCACACCTGTCAACACCTTGATCTTGGTCTTCCAACCTCTAGAACAGTGAGAAAATAAAGTTCTGTTGTGTCAGCCTCCCAGTTTATGGTATTTTATGGCAGCCCCCAGGGACCTCCCCCCTCCTCACTCCCATGTGTTTCTGCCCCAGTCATTCCTTCTAGAACCTGTGTTCTCCCTTGAAAGTATATCTTCCTCACAGTGCACCCCCAAACAATTCTTTTAAATAAAGAAACATAAAAAAAAGGAGGTGGCTCAGTCGGTTGGGCGTCCGACTCTTGATTTCTACTTGGGTCATGATTCTTGGATTACCTCCTCATGGGTTCCACGGTAATACTGAGCACTTACTGCGGCGAGCCAGGCACTGTACTCAGAGGCATCACCTATATTATCTCATTTAGTCCTCTCATAAATCCCATAAATCTCAAGGTCGTGAGATGGAGCCCCAGGGCTCAGCGCTCAACAGGGAGTCTGCTTGAGACTCTCTCTCCTTCTGGCTGTCTCCTTGCTCTCGCCCACACACATTCTCTCTCTCTCTCTCAAATTAATCAATCAATCAGTCAATCAACCAATCAATCAATCTTTTAAAAAAGTATCATGGTACCTGGGTGGCTCAGTTGGTTAAGCCTTGAACTCTTGATTTGGCCTGGGGTCATGATCTTGGGGTGGTGGGATTGAGCCCTGCTTCAGGCTCCATTCTCAGCCTGGAGCCTGCTTAAGATTCTCTCTCTCTCTCTCTCTCTCTCTCTCTCTCAATATGCCCCTAACCCTCTCTGCTCGCATGCATACACTCTCTCAAAAAAAAAAAAAGGTACTTGACTAATACAATTATATAAACTACATTTATATAAAGTTTTAGAACAGGTAAACCTAATCTATAGTGACAGAAAGTAGATCAGTGGTTGCCTGGGGCCTGGGATAAAGAGATGGGTATTAACTGGAAATGGGCTCAAGGAAATTTTGGATATAATAGAAGTATTCTGACTGTGGTAGTGGTGGTGGTGGTGGTGGTGATGGTTACCTGGTATATATATTTGTCAAAACTCATTAAACTGTATAGTTAAAGTTGGTACATTTTATTCATGAAAATTATACCTCAATAAAGCTGATTTTATTTTTTAAAGATTTGTTTCTTTGAGAGAAAGAGCCCATGTGAGTGGGGGAATGGGGAGAGGGAGAGGAAGAGAATCTCAAGTAGACTCCCTCCCTGCTGAGTGCAGAGACCAACACAGGGATGAGTTTCACGACCCTGAGATCATGACCTGAGCCAAAATCAAGAGCTGGATGTTTAATTAACTGGGCTACCCAGGTATCTCTCAATAAAGTTGATTTTAAACAAAATATTATGTGAAAAGGACATGCAATGTGAGAGAGTCATGAAGTCTACCAATGCTTCATGTCTTTCATTTTGTAATTTTGGAGTTTTGCAGAGGTGTGTCTCCAGCAAAGGGATCTGCGGGTAGTCTCAGCCTATGTCCAAAGACACAGATGGAGCTCCCCATTCTAAAGGCCCATAGAGTTATAACCATGTATTTCCCATTGTTTATTCATGAAAAATAGTCAACAATAAATATTAACCAACACTCAGAGATATTTTGTACTTAAATTTATAATGTAAAATTTGGTATCTTTCTTGCCAAGTCCCCATTTCCATCCTCAACAGATGTTGGTTTTATTAACCCTGGGGATGAGTCCTTCCTGATGTCTTGTTCTCTAGCTTGGACTCGGCACCGCATCAAAGCCCCTCCAGGATGCTTGCCTAATGGAGAATGAAGGCTCCTGCTGCAGGCACCAGAGTGTGTCTGCCCTAATTAAGAGGGAAAATTACTATTAACCTAACACAGCAACTCTTGCTTCTTTTCTCATCACAGAGTAGAAAGAAGAGAGGGGTGTGTGGCTGGCTCAGTTGGTGGAGCTGGAGCTTGTGATTCTTGATCTCAAGGTTATGAGATTGAGCCCCACACTGGGTGTAGGGATTACTTAAAAATAAAAAAATCTAAAAAGAAAGAAAAGAGAGAAGACTTGGATTCAAGATTTTAAAAGTGTTTTCCAGGGACGCCTGGGTGGCTCAGCCGTTGGGCATCCGCCTTTGGCCCAGGGTGTGATCTTGTGATCCCAGATTGAGTCCCACATCGGGCTCCCTGCATGGAGCCTGCTTCTCCCTCTGCCTCTGTCTCTGCCTCTCTCTTTCTGTGTCTTTCATGAATAAACTAAAAGAACTTTTAAAAAATGTTTTCCAGCTATTTTATCATCTGAGATTCTTTCATTGCTCCTGTCACACACTCATTCAAGTACATAATGAGTTCTACCTTTGTGCTAGATGATGTAGTAAAGGCTGGGGATACAGCAGGTAAGAAGGGAGATGTGATTTATGCTCACACTGCTTACATTCCAGTGGAAGCTGGGAGCTGTCAACATCCCAAGTCTAACTGGCTTAAACAATAAATGTATTGGCTTGATGCTGAGCAATCTTAGACAGGAGGCAGGGCTTCACGGGTTCCCTGTGACCCTCTGAGGGAGAGGCTTGGTAGTGACACTGCCGCCAGGGCCAGTTCCCTGGCTATCACCCCAGCCAGACAAAGTCTGGAGGAAAGACCCTCCCTTCCAGACAGAAGCGTGATGAAGTGGACTTAGAGGGATTACTCTTAGACAAATCAGGGTGCTGCTTAAGAAATGGGGGTGGCAGGACCTGGCTGGGTTTGTCTCCCAGATCAAAAGGGAGAGTCCCTGCTTTCTTCTAGTTGGGCCAAATTAACTCAAATATGCACATTGTAAACTCAAACATGAGTTCCAGGCAGCTGATAACCCTTTAGCAACTTCCAGAATCATTGACTTCAAATACAGTTTTCAATTACAAACTAATTCAAGGGAGTAAACTTAGACAAACGTTTCAGAAATGTCTAGTGGTTTCACTCTGTGACTGTTGAGAGGCAGTCAGGAAGGACCTCTGAGTGCCTGGTCCTGAGCCTTTTTAGCTGGGTAACATCCCTTAAGCCCTTGGGACCCCCGTTTCCTCTCCTATGAAACGGGCACCTTCTTCATGGGATTTGTGAGCGGACAAAATGCGATGACAGAGGTGATGCCTCTGAGGACAGTGCCTGGCTCACAGGAAGCGCTCAGTATCGCTGTGGAGCCAGTGCAGAGCCAGACCAGTTGACAGCATCACTAGATACACCTGGATGCTTCTCAGTTTGTTTCTGACCCACATCTTCATCTTCTCAGAATCTGATTTTAGGTCACAGTCAATCAAGAATAGAGAGTACTACTTACAGGTATTTGTCAAAGTTCTGTCTTTCACCTGCATTGCTATTCTCTTGGGTTCCTCCCCCTCCCCTTTTAGGAGGTGTGAAAGACTGGTCCAGGGGCGCCTGGTGGCTCAGTGGGTTGAGCATCTGCCTTCCACTCAGGTCAAGATCTCAGGGTCCTGGGATGAGTCCTGTCTTAAGTTCCTCACTCAGCTAGGAGTCTCCTCCTCCCTTTGCCCCTCCCCTCCCCCTGCTCGTTCTTTCTCAAATAAATAAATAAAACCTTAACAAACAAACAACTGATCAAAGGCTCTGAGGTTAGACTCACCAAGTTCAAGTCCCTGTCTTGCTACCACTTATTCCTTGTGTGACCTTGAGCAGGATACTAAAGCTTTCCTCATCTGTAAAGCAGGTGTAAAAATAAATCTTTTAACAACCTCATACGGGTGTTGTGAGAATGGTAATAGCACATGCATGTGAAGGGCTCCCCAAGGTCCTGGCACATGCTAAGCATTTGATTTGTTTCTGGTATTATTAAGACTATTTCATCTATTAACCATCTCTCTGGACTCTGTTCTTGTTATCCATTTGTTTCAATCTCTCTCCCTAATTCCAGCTGCTTAGTCCTGCCTACCTGTTGAACATTTTCTCATAAAGATCCAACCAAAACTTTATTCTCAACCTGTCCTACAATATACCCATCCACTGTTCTCTTTACCGAAATTTCCTCCTCTACCTCCCTGCAGCCATACTTCCATGAATGTCAGCGCCAATGAGAAACAATGGATTTGGATTCCTATTTTGAGAATTCCAGATATCAGGAAGCCTTGTTTCTCTCTCTTATCACAAATTCTCATAGTTGGAGGGCCCTCCCACACAGCTTGAGGGAAATGAGGACAGAGCTGTAAAATTGACTTGCCCCAGGTCACCAGCAAGTGGGCAGTAGAAGGAATTCAGGCCTCCTGCTTTTGAGGTGATTCCCCTCTCTCCACCCCATAGCTGTTTCTCTGTGCCAAGAACCACTTTGCTCCAGTTGCCCTAGAGGCCCTGGCAGGCAGACTCACGGTTCCTGGAGTTAGGGAGGCAAGGCTGGGGTCCCCAAGGAGAACTTGAACCAATTGCAAATCAGATTTCCTAAGCCAAGTCTCCTCTTATCCTGGGTTGTGCATTTGGGGAAGGGGGGAGGCAGAGTTGGGGGATGTGGGGGGAAGAGAGGGGGTGGGTAAGTGCTAACTTGGAGAATTTCTAAGCATGGCCAACAAAGTAAACCTCAAACTGTAGGATGGGAATCATTCAGAGTGTGCCTCTATTGGCCACCAAAGGATCCAAGAAATGTAAATTCTGGGGGAGGGGGGGTTATGAGTGGTTTAGCCAGTGTTTTTCAATGCAAGAAATCCCAAGCATGGAGTTTGAGGATACCCAAGGGAGCCCTTATGCCTGCCCTTGCAGTCCCATCTCTCTTAGCCCTGACAGATCTCAGATGTGTGTAAGGCAGGAGTTGATGGGTGCTCAGTGGAGGCCACATGCTGCCTGCGGAGGCCAAAGCAGCCATCTACTCATCCTGTTCCTACTTCCTCAGACTATTGAAGTCAGAAAATTCTTGCCATTCCTGAGCTAGTAAGGGAGACTTAGACCCAGTGACCTCCTTTTGTTCCCACTGGGGGCTGCAGCCCCTCTGCAAGTTCCACCATCCAAGTGAACTCCTGCCGCCCGCCTGCCCAGCCCGCCGCCCCACAGCTCCTAGCCCGGGAGGTGGAGGAAAGGGGAGCAGCGAGGCAGCAATGGGAAGAGTTTATGGGGTGAAAAGAGGGTGGCCATACTTTCTCTCTTCTCCCGCCACACCACAGCACAGGAAGAAAAAGAGGCCCAAAGCAGAGCCAGAGTCTAAAACTATCCCCCTATTCATAGACCCAAAAAGTAGAATAGAGGTTATGGGGTGCTGAGAAGGACGGTTGGGAGGAGGGGCGGAAGAGTTGTTGTTTAATGGGTAGAGTTTTTTGTGGGGGATGATGAAAAATTTGGATATCAATAGTGGTGTTGGTTACACAACATTGTGAATTTAGTTTATTTAATGCAACTGAATGGTACACTTACGAATTGTTAAAACAATAAATATCATGCTGTGTATTTGGCCTCAGTAGAAAAATCTACAAGTTTTTTTTTTTTTTTTTTTTTCAAAACCCCATTCTTTGCATTTCTTTTGAAACTGACTTCAAATAGACTGGCCTTCGAATCTAAGCAGCCGGATTCTTTGTCAGGAGATCATTATACTTTGCTTTAGGCTGGTGGTTCTAGAGAATTATGGATGACAGACAGGAATGATTGAAACTGATTTACTTCTCAAGTGTTTGAGATTCCTTCATCCCTACCCAAGACTGTCTATTTAGGAAGAGCTCGTCTTTACCAAAGACAGAAAAATCAAAGAAAACGTACAGGCCTCCATCTCAAGTGGGCCTGGTTTAAGAAAATCTCCTATGTGAAATCTCTGATTTGGAAAACAAATTGGTGGCTGATGATTTGCCTTACAAAAGACTGATTCACTTAACAAAAGAGTTTACTCAAAGGTTCCTTTAAAAAGTTAGCTCCCTGGTGCATTTAATGATATTATTGGATTAAAAAAAAAAAAGCCATCCGACCATTCAAGGACACTGCACTGTAAATACGTGAATGCATTGTATTGTGTTGTAAGGGTGGGAATAAAGGAGTCAGGACTCTTTGACAAATGGACCATTTTGGCCCAAAGTAACACAAGGGGGGGGTGGGTAGCAAGACGAGTTTTCTTGGCCTCAAATCTGGGCAGCTTTCTGGGAAGGCTTTGGGAGTTTGTGATTTATTTAAGACCAGCTAAGCCCAAGGTCTGTGATGTGTCCATTTTGAGAACAAAGTTCTACCTCTGCCCGGGCTGACCCCCCATCACCTGCCCTCATCATAAAGGCTCTCAGGTGGGAGCTCAACTCTGTCCTGTGAAGGTAGGAAAACATATCTATTGCCAGAAAGTGGATTCTCTGTGGTGATGAAGAATGATCCTTATTTACGTCTGCATAGGTACATTCTGGGACCCATAAAGGTTTAATTGTCCCTCTAACTAGTTTTTTTAAAAAACCCACAAAGAGGCTGCCAGCTTTCCCCAGAGTTTAAAACCAACTGAATGCGGTTCTGTGGAAACTGCTTTAAGTGTGTAACTCTGCGCCGTGTCCTGGGGCACAAGGCAGGATTGTTTTGGGGAGTCGAAAGACGTAGCTCTTAGGAGGACTTTTAAAGTCAGTTTTTGTGGCTTTGGGCTGCTGCTGACCCTGGCTTGCTCTAGAGAGAGAGAGAGAGAGAGTCCCTCTCTCAAACCAGGAGCCTCCTTCTGGAAGTTACTCCCAGGGTGCCACTGCCCTCTACTGCCACCTTCCGGTCCAAGTTGGGGGAACCTCCCTGTCACAGGACCCTAAACACCCTTCCTTTTCTCTCAGAAGTTGTCTGAGGGTTTCAAAGATTCAAGGGCAGAGAGATGGAAAGAGAGGAAATGTGTCTGTGACATAAAAAGAAAGACATGCTGGTAACTGAAACTGGGTCCAGAGAGACACAGTTTGCCTGACTTCTCCAGCGTGTGGGGGAGCAGGGGCTCATGCTAGGTGGCCCCGCCACCCTGCCGTGCCCCTGTTTGCGCCTGCCTGTTGGTGCTACCGGTCGGGATTGGCCATCTCCCCTGTTCCAGGCAAAGCGGTAAATGGAGTGCACAGGGTCCCTACTCTCAGACAGCTTACAGTCTCGTGGCGGAGTTCAGCACTGAACAAAGGCAATCATGCCAACAAACACATAATTACAAACTGCAGTGAAGGCTATGAATGCAACGTAGGGGGTGTTGAGAGAAGCTCATGAGGTTCATAGAAGTTTCTCTGAGGAAGTCAGGCCTGGTAAGCTGGAGCTGAAGAATGAGAGGGAGTCAGTGAGGTATGAGGGGGTAGAGGAAGGGGAAGGATCCCAGAGGGAAGGGATAGCGTGTGCAAAGACCCTGAGGCAGGAAGGAGCAAGGGCCTCTTGGGTCTTGCTGGTATGGTGAAATGATGTGGCTAACGAAGTAGGATGTTTAATGCGGCTCCAGAATTTTCTTTGTCCTCTTTCCTTAAAACATTTGTAATGGCTTCCCCATCCATCACACTTCACTTTGAGCTTCAAAGGGCTATGTCCAGACTGCCCTCAGATTACCGAAACCTTTCTCACATTCCTCTTGGGTTCTATGAAGAAAACACATTTATCAAAAGACTAAAGTCAATAGTTTTGACGTGCGGTTCTGTACCATAAGGGAGGCTATAATGAAGTCAGTCCCGGTTTACATGACTCCAAATGGTTTCATTTAAATGTCCCACCCTGTATTTACGAGTCCCTGCTTTAGTTGACTGTTTATCTTCCAGTGTAGTCTACTGAACTTGCAGGCTTGGCCTCTATGTAATTCCGTCTCTTACTTTTTCCGTTCCGTGGCCTGTCATTTACATTTTTCGTTAGGAAATGTGAATATTTATTTACAGTATTAGTTTTTACTCTTGCTGAGCCCTATATGTCAGAAAGCACACAGCCTGTGATATGGGTTCTAGTCCTGAACTTTTCCATAAACTGGGGATGACCTTAGTCAAGTCATTTAACCTCACCAAGCCTAAGATACTTTGTAAAACTAGGTGTTTTTTTTTTTTTTATTTCCGTTATTTTGTTCTGTTTTAGGAAGCTAGCGGATCCATATTCAGGATTCCTCTGAAATTCTGAGGTTCTGTGCCTCTTACAGTCATCCAGTACTATTTTTCTTACATTTTTGTCTCGATCCACCCTTCTTTCAGAGTGTCTTTGAGGGTAGGACCAACTCTCTGTATAATTGCTTTAGTGTGGTAGCACACCCAGGATAGTATTTAGTAAATGAAAACACAGCATACTGTTGAGCATGGGTTAAAGCTCACATATGAGGTACACCTGGGTGGTTGAGCGTCTGCCTTCAGCCAGGGTGTGCTCCTGGAGTCCCAGGATCGAGTCCCACGTCGGGCTCCCTGCATGGAGCCTGCTTCTCCCTCAGCCTATGTTTCTGCCTCTCTCTCTCTCTGCCTCTCATGAATAAATAAATAAAATCTTAAAAAAAAAATAAAGCTCACATATGTGAGGAAGTGGCTGAGAAGCAGGGACATTCTAGCTACAGGCCTGAGATTTCTTTAGATGGCTTCTCAACCTGGGATGTATGAACCCATACGGGTATATGGAGGTGTGCCAGCGAGAAGGAAACCCTTCCTTCTGGAACAAGAATTCTACTCAAAGATTTGAGGAGCGAAAATATCGAGATGAATATGGATATATTGTGAATGGAAGATAAAAGTCATATGATATTTTAATATAAAAGAAGAACCTGGAGTTGGACAGCTTTGGCACACTGCAATGTGAGAGAAAATTGTCTTATAGGTCTTTTGAGATGTGCACACTATCAGAGTGTGAAGTAAAGGTGCAAAGTCACTCAGGAAGGGCATTCCTGATAAATAGTGGTCATGGGTGGAAAATCCAATTTCATCCATTAGGAGAGTTCAAAGAGAGTCCTGAGGTTGAGAGGGAACCAGGCTGAACAAAGAACCCATTTCCAAAACCCAAATTGGTTACATAATCTTGCTTAGTATCCTGGCTACAGGCTGGGTTCGAACTGCTCCAAACATCTAGAAGATCTCTCACCCTTTCTCTGACCTCTGCGATTATTTCACGTCTGTACCCCCAGCTCTGGTCCTGAACATACCATTTCACGTTAGTTATATTTTCTTGTTTATACAGCTTCTCAGCTAGAGTCAGGGAGGTAGGGTGAATTAAGAAAAAAAACATGTAATTGAGAGTCAAGACCTTGCTTGCCATGTGACTTTTGGTTACTTCCTGAAATCTCTCTGGTTGCCAGTTTGCTCATCTATTACAAGGTGCAAAGTAACACCCACCTTGCCCACCCAACTGGGTAGGATTGTGTGCAGAGCATATGGATTTGCAATGTAAGAGTGTTTTGTAAATCATTAAACAAAAATCAGTTATTATTAACTAAGACCCCAAAGAGAAGGAGGGCATATCTCTCACATCATCTTTCTATTCCCCTCAACTTTTAACTTTGCCTAGTTGGTTCTGATAACTATTAGTGATAAAGACCATGAACTGCTGTCCCCAGGTTGACCCTGGGAAAACTCTAGCTCTGGCTTTCTCTCCTACCCCCATCCTTTACTCCCTTTCTGGCTTCAGTCCCTACCCCCACCCACCCCCACATGCTCCCACACTGCTTTTCTTCCCACTGCCCCTTCCAGAGCATTCGGGTATTAAGAGGGCACTTAAGGAGGCTGTGTAATGTATATCAATGAACTGCTGGAGGTAATTTCAGACATCAGCAAGAAAAGCTTTATGGCAATGCCATTTTTGTGGGCAAATGAACTGGTGTTATTCTGGAAACTTTCTCCCAGAATAAAACGCCCAAACAGAGATCTGTTTTTTGTTTTGTTTTGTTTTGTTTTGTTTTGAGGAGACCCAGCCAAAATAACTCCTATGTAATAATGAAAAATCATATTTTCATTGAATTCTTTGGTGAACTCAGACAATTCCCCTCCCTTCTGAGTTTGCGGTGAAGACCTGCCTGCTTGCTTCACAGTTAACATCTCTGCGGGAAATACCAGGAAAGGTTGAGGAGGGGGTAAGGGGCAGGTTTAACATGTACAGGATTAAGAACCCTTCAGCTGAACGGTAATTTACTAGGCCGTTCCCCTCATATCTTCTTTGACCTCAGAGTGGACTTTTAAAAAAAAATATTTTATTTATTTATTCATAAGACACAGAGAGAGGCAGAGACCCAGGCAGAGGGAGAAGCAGGCTCCGTGCAGGGAGCCAGAAGCAGGACTCGATCCCAGGACTCCAGGATCACAACCTGAGCTGAAGGCAGGCGCTAAACTGCTGAGCCACCCAGGGATCCTAGAGCGGACTTTCTTATGCAGAAATGTGTGTTCAGGGACCCGCGGCTGGTTCAGTTAGTAGAGCACGCAACTCTTGATCTCTGGGGTTATGAGTTCAGACCTCATGTTAGGCATAGAGAGGAAGGCAGGCAGGCAGGCAGGAAGGAAAAAAAGTGTTCTTGGGCCTCTTCATGATCCTCTCCCTCAAAACGCGTATGTTGTGCAAGAAAAATCCACATTGCACACTAACAAGGCAAAGGTTATAATAAGAACTTGATACAGGCAATGATTTCATCTTATGTTTTAGCTTATTTATTCATGAGAGACACACAGAGAGGCAGAGACACAGGCAGAGGGAGAAGCAGGCTTCATGCAAGGAGCCCGACTCGGGACTCGATCCTGGGACTCTGGGATTACGCCCTGGGCTGAAGGCAGAATGTTTAATCACTGAGCCACTCAGTCGCTCTATTTTATTCATTTTTTTAAAAGATTTTATTTTTTTATTAGAGACACATACACACAGAGAGGCAGAGACACAGGCAGAGGGAGAAGCAGGCTCCATGCAGGGAGCCCGACGTGGGACTCGATTTGGTCTCCAGGATCATGGCCCAGGCTGAAGGCGGGGCTAAACCGCTAAGGCACCGGGGCTGCCCTATTTTATTTTTTTAAAGCAAGCTTTTGTTGTAAGAAATCAAGTCCGTTAATAAAAAGGGATAGGAGAGTACAGCGGACACTTCTTTTCGTCCCCCACCCCCCGAAGTACAGTGATCGTTGGAGGGGACAGGGGTCCTAAGTCACTCCAGGGGCAACAGCCGACTCGGGACCGAGACAGGCCCGGGACGGAGCCCGGAGTCCGGGGGGCCAGCCTGCAGGTCCAGGTGAGCCCAGCCCAGGAGTCCAGTGGACGAGCCCACGCTGCCGCCCCGCCGCCACCAACCGGGACCGGCCGGGGCTGGGTTTCCGCGCCTGCCGAGCGCCAGGTAGCGGGGCCTTGCTGGAAAGAAACGACCCTCCCGGGTGCGCTCGTTTCTCGGGTTAGCTGAGCCGCGGCCTCTCCCCTCCCTGAGTGGTTGCAGGTGATCTTTCTCGCGGCGGCCCCGAGATACCAGGCAGGGCCCGGCCGCGGAGCCCACGGCACCCCGGGCCTCAGGGGCTACGCGACACCCAGCCTGAGCCCGGCCGCCCGGGTCCCAGCCCCCGGGCGCGCGGCGGAGCGCGGGGCGGCCACGTGACCCCGCCGGTTGCCCGGGAGACGGGCGGCGCTTTGTTCCCCAAGCCCCGACTGTGCCACCCGGCGGCCCGGCGCGGCGGCGGGGGTGCGCGCGGGGTCGGCCCGGGGCCTCCGCGTCGCCGCGCGGCCCCTCGCGGCCCCTCGCGGCCGCCCGCCCCCCGCCGCCGCGCCGCGGGTGGTACGGTCCGGGCCTCCAGGCCGCGCAGCCGCCACGCCTACCCAGAGCCGGCGGCCGGTGGCCCGGGAGGAGGTGAGCGGCGCGGGGCCGGAGCGCCGAGGGCTCCCCCTGCCGCCGGAGCCGCAGCGGGCTCGAGCCGGGGGTCCCGGGCCAGGAGGGCCGCCCCCCGCGCCGCCCCTCGGGCCCCCGCACCCCGCCGCCCGGCTCCCCTGTCCCGCTGGCCCCCGAGCGGCCCCGGAGCCGCCCGCCTGCTCCCGCCGCGTGGCCAGGCCGGGCGCGCCGGGCGGGGCTCCGCACCCGCGGCGGCAGGTGGAGAGCCCCCTTCCCCGACGCCCACGGCGCGTCCTTTCTCCCCAGTCCAGATTCCATCCGCAACATGCCGGACGTCGAGGACAGAATGCCCCTGACGGACCCGGGCGACGCCGAGTGCAGGTCCTGCAGGCCCGAGACCTCCGCCCCGACCCGGGACGGCGCGAGCGGCGTGGAGGACGCCCCCGCCTGTAGGTCCCGCGCGCCCGCCCGCCGCCGCTCCAGGGCGCCAGGGGTGCGGCCGGGCGGAGGGGAGGGGCCTCGGGCCCGGGGTTCGCCCTCGGCCCCGCCCGCCTCCGCTGCCCCCGCCGGGCGTCTGCTCACGGCTCCGGCCTCCCGCTCGGCCCGCGGGGAGCAGTGACCCAGGCGGCCTTACTTGAGTCGGACGGGGTCTGGGGCCCAGTGCGTTCGCAGCCATCCTTGTCGTTTGAGTTTGCAGGTGGAACTTGAGGGTTTTTAGAGACCCCCGGTGATCCCTGATGGGAATCGCTGGGCGCTTCATGGACTCGCAAACGACTGCCCCGGGCTCTAGTATTTCAGCGTTCCTTCGGGTCCCAGGTCTCTTCCATGCTTCCGTAGGTCTGCCCTCCCCGGGACTCCGGCATCCCTCTTACAGCAGTGCCTCTCGCGAACGTAAACAGGCCTCAGTCCGAAGGCCTCTCTCCACAGGCAGAGTTGACCTCTTGAAGATTGAAACGGCAGAAAGTAGTTCAAGGTCCCGGGGCTACGAGGTTGAAGGACACCGGTTTCTCCTGTAGCCGCATGGGGTCGCTGCTGGCTAACAAAATGGCCCCAAAGTGGCACATCGGGTGCCTGAGGATTTATTTAGATGTGAATGAACCTATTGTAGGGTGAAAGCCAATTTTTTGGTAAATACGGTGTAAACGACTTAAGTTCTTAAGCGGCTGTTTAAATGAATCCATAGGCAAAACAGCCCTAAAATGAGTAACGAAATTCCCCCTTTAAATAAAAAGGAATTTGAAATTTTGTAGGTGAGGTTGACTTGGTTCAGTTACTATATATCGTGTTGAAAATTTCTTTGTTCTTGGGATATGGATTTTAGAAATCTACTTTAGTTGTATTTTACCTCTCATTTCTCTTTGGTCCCTCCCCTTCCCTGAATTTTTATAGAGTTGAATAGTACCGTTCTTGTGAGCGGCCAAACCATCTTGTCAAAGGAGGCTCTGGAGTTTGACTTATAGTTGGAAACTGTTTCTGTGGATAATTTTTCCTTCAGTCCTTCAATAAGCTGCTATATCTCAGTTTCCCGTGGAAGATTTTCTTTTATTTCTGATTAATGAAGTAATGGATTGTCTCTTTACATATTTGACTGTGTTTTGCCATTTTAGCTGAAACCAAAGGCTTCCAAGAGGCTTCAAAAACAAAGGGAACTTCAACTGTCCACTTGAGGCTCAGTTCATCTTTATTTTTACCTAAGCAAGGGCTCAGTGGCTTTTTGGTAAATTTTCAATCACTTTTTACCCATAAATTTTTATTTTAATTTCAAAATATTCAACTTTGTTGAAAAGTAAACTAATCAGTGAATGCCCACATTGTTAACATTCTGTGACATTGCACTCTCTCTCTACATATATGTATAATTTTCCTTTCTTACTGAAAGTTGGAGTCATGGCTTCAAAAATGTGATCATGTATCTCCTAAGAATAAAGGCATTCTCATGTAACCTCTTTTCAACAATAACGCTTTTTCCTTTTTTAAATCTTCTTACTTATGGACAATTTAAACATTTACAAAAGTAGACTAGCGTGAGGAACCATGTTTACTCATTACCCAGCTTCAACAATGATCAACTCCATGGTGCATCTTACTTCATCTATATCCCTTCCACATCTCGGAACCAGATACTCTTCTGTGGACAAATTATGAAGCGCTACTGAAAGAGAATGAGAAAATACAATTTACTCTGTGCAGCTTTGTTCCACATACCACGTGGTCCTTATAACTATGTTCTGCCTATTACATGAGAATGCCCTCAGCTGGGTCTTTACTAAGAACTTAAGGCAGTGGTTCCCAAATGCTAGTGCTGGTTTGTGACAAAATTCTTAGCAATATTTAGTGAAAGGAAATAAAGATGCTGTAATGAGTTTTTCCTAAAGCTAAATTGATTCAATGTAAAGGACTACTCTTTATTCTGACAACAGTCCCTTTCTGTTTGTGTGTGTGTGTGGGGGGGGGTTTTGTTTTTTTGGGCAGTTAAGTTCTTCTTTTATGAAATGATGGTAGAGTGGATTTTTTTATTTGCTTATGTGCTTGTCTCACTGTCCAAAGTTGGCAAGTTGTCGGTTGCTCAGAATCTTTTTGGAAATGTTAGTAGCCTGTGAAATTCCAACACCTGGAACTGTTTTCTGAGACCAAGTGACACTGGTGCTGTTCAGTCCCATCTGTATGGAGAATTTAGCTTTCATCAGAGGCAGGACGAGGAAAGTAGAATCAGAATAACCCTAGAGAAATGCTTATTTTTGCAACTCACAAATTATTGTTTCTTTGATGCCTTAATTATTATTTTACTTTTCAAGAGAAAAGCTTGTAATTAGTTTTTGTTATTTGTAAAAGAGATGCTCTGTCTTCCCTTACCACCACACAGCACTACTATGCATCCAGGCCAAGGACTGCTGGCTACTATGTGCTGGAGTACTCTAGGCCCAAAGTTCAGAAAATATAAATGACTAGAACAGTTGAATGAGTTTGTATAAGATCAGTTTGATGAATCTAAATTTGGGGCCTACTCAGAGGGAATCTCTGAATAAAATAGAAATTCAGAATGACTTGTGTCCACTGTAAGTTCTTTTTCTTTTTTTTAATGGAGGTAAAATTGATGTTAACATTAGTTTCAGGTGTTCACCCAAAGTTCTTTCTGTCCCAGGTCTGATAGACACGGTTGATGATGTTTCTAAGCTGAGCAACAAGGTTGGAAAGAATCGTGGTTTGCACATGGAAGAAAAGGTTTCGCCTCCAAGCAGGTACCGGCTCTTCTGATTTTCCCATTTTATTCATCCCGGCATAACTATTTAGCAATAATGGCTTTTGACCAGACTCGAAGCATTTTTATTTAATAATAGTCAAGAAAACCGGGGGGGGGGGGGGGGGGGATATGATGTTTGACTATAAAACTTAAAAGATCTCAACAACTTAAAAAATAATAGTTTTTAGTATTAGAGGGTCAAGAAGCAAATGTTATTTAATGAGTGAATAAGCCAAAGTGATTATTATTGGAATGTTCACTTTGCAGCCCCCATTAATAATAAAACATCAGTCTGATGGATTTCAGATCTTCTCTGATAGATGTGGAGGAAGTAGCCTGAGTAGCTAGCTATTGTGGCCATCAAGTTATCCCAAAACTTAGTGGCTGAAATGGTGTTCATTATTTCACGGTTTCTGTGGGTCAGAGATATGGGCATGGCTTAACGGTGTGCCTCTGGCTCTCGGTTCCCCACGAGGCTGCAGTCAACGTGTTGAGTGTTGGCCAGAGCCTCCTCAGCTCCTTGCCACACTCAGAGTGAGTGAGAGAATAAGGATGTGAGGAGATGGTGCCCAAGACAGAACCCACAGTATTTTTGTTGCCTCATCTCAGAAGTGACATCCCATCACCTTGGCTACATTCTGTTTGCCAGAAGGTAGATGCTAAACCCAGCCCACAACTCCCAGAGATGAGACTATACACCAGCGTGAATACCAGGAATCCTAGATCTTTGGGATTATCCTGTTGGCTGCCTGCCTCATAGTTCCCTCCAGTTACTCTTTTAAGTGACCATAGATGAAGCAGGCACAGATAAAATGTGAATGTTCGAATAGTAGTGTTTTCATTTCTTTTCTTTCCGACTTCATAAGTCAGTTTAATTTATGAATCAGGATCAGAACTCTGTTGATAAATAATGCTCTCCCACCTCCATCAAGCTTTGCTTTGGTTCTTAGTTATATGGAAGGTGTCACAAATAAGAACCATTTAGGAAGTATGAATTCAATGGCTGTGCTGGTTTATTGGTGGTTGAATGGGTAAATTCAGTGTCAGGTTTTAAAAACAGTTCTAATTTCCCACCAGTAGCTACATGAGGGCAGCTCGTGATCATTCGGCTTCCTTGAATGCCTTTGTTATCTGGCAGCAGTTACTAAGTGCTGTTCTCTACCACACTTCATTCCCCTCCTCTCCATGCCCTTGCCTGCTGCCAGCAGGTTGTCCATACCAAGCACAGCTTCTGTGGGACCAGGTTTTCACCTAAACCCACATCCCCTAACGTCTCTGTCACTGCTTAGGTATGTTGTTGACGGCAGGAGAGAAGAGCAAAACTAAAACCGGGAGTGAAGGTCTGCTAAAGGGGTGCTAATGAGGGAGTTGGGGGGGCAGGTAGAGGTGATGAGAGAGGGAGGAATGAACAGAGTAAATAGTACTAGTCAGAGCTGTGTTTTCACATAAGGTAATACAGAATTTAGATCAAGAAAGAGGTTGAAATAGAGTTTGACTCATTTTTGGCAATTGGCTCTCCTTTGTGCAAAGGACAGTGCTAGTGACAATTGCACACTACAAAGGGAAATCCCACATTTGAGCATTCACTCATCAGGCATATATTGAGCACTTATGTGGCGGGCAAAATGCTGGGTGCTGGGGATAGATAGAGATATAGCTATAGATAGATAAGGGACTGTCACCGCTGTCAGGAAGCTTTTGTAGGGGGACAGTTGAATAACAGAAAAAAAAATGATCAGTTCACTCATAGTTGTGTCTATAGAGTCTCATGAGAGTGCTCAATTGCTTAAGGAGGGTCAGAGAAGATCTGCCTAGAGAGGAAGACCTGAGTTGCTTATGAAGACTTGAGTTGATTTTAGAGGAGGAATAGATGCTGTCCAGATGGTCAACATGAGAAAGAATGCTCCTGGTAGAGGAAGCTATGTCAGAGGCAAGAATATGGTATGTTTTTTACAGGTACCTTGGTGTGGCTGAGCATGAAATGTGAGATAGGAGGAGATAAACCAGAGTGGGAGGCAGAGCAGTATCCAGAAGGGTCCTGTAAGTGGTTTTTGCTATGGTGAGGACTTTAAATGAGCGTGGCATCCTGATGAGAATCACACTTTAGAAGTCCTTGGTTTTAGAATGAATTGGTGGAGAACCGATTGAAAAGGGACAAGACTGAAAGCAGGGGGACCAGTGAATGGACTATGGCAGTAGTCCAGGTAAGAGATCATGGAAGGAAGGGATGGATTCCGGAGGCACTTAAGAAGCACGATTTATGAAACTTGGAGATGGATTGGATAGACAGGATGAAGAGAAGAGTTGAGAACAAGTCTAGTACACTTTAGATCATTGGGCAGATTATAGTTGGTTACCTCTGATGAGTGAAAGTGGTGTATTGGGAGAGGAACTTTGACTTTTTGTTTTATTCATCCTCATATTGCTTGTTTTTTGTTTCTTTCACAAGGAGCATGTGTTACTGCTGTATTTTTTTTTAAGGGGGATGTTTAATTCAAGAAAACCAGTAGCTACTTGGCAATGACTAGGTACAGACTTGTACTTTTCAAATGCTTCTTTTTCTTCTTACAACTCTCACCTGTAGACAAGAAACATTTTAATAAACTTTGAGAGGAAAATTCTTGTCATTTCTTTTTTTAAATTAATACACATTAAATGGGGATCCCTGGGTGGCGCAGCGGTTTGGCGCCTGCCTTTGGCCCAGGGCGCGATCCTGGAGACCCGAGATCGAATCCCACATCAGGCTCCCGGTGCATGGAGCCTGCTTCTCCCTCTGCCTATGTCTCTGCCTCTCTCTCTCTCTCTCTCTCTGTGTGACTATCATAAATAAATAAAAATTAAAAAAAAACACATTAAATGTTTAGTTTTTAAATTTTCTATTAACATATTTTCAATTTAGTTAACATATAGTGTATTATTAGTTTCAGAGGTAGAGTTTAGTGATTCATCAGTTGAGCATATAATACCCAATGCTCATTTCCTCAAGTGCTTGTCACCCAATTACCCCAATCCCCCACCCACCAGACACATTTTTAAAAGTAGTTTTGTTTTACAGAAAAATCAGAAAGTACAGAGTTCCCACACACCCCTCCCTCTGCAGCACACAGATTCCCTCATTGTTTACGTCTTGCAGTAAGTCATTTATCATAGTTGGTGATCCTAGTATTAATATGTTATTATTAACTCAAGTCCATAGTGTACATTAGAGTTCGTTTTTTGTATATTTTGTGGGTTTTTTTTACAAATGTATAATGTTATGTATTCATCATTTTTGTATCCAAAGCAGTGATTTCACTGTCCTAAAAATCTCCTGTACACCTTTTTCTTCCTGCCCCATGATTCCTCAGCAACCACTGATCTTTTTACTGTTTCCATTGATTCCCAGAATGTCCTATAATTAGAATCTTACAGTATGTAGCCTTTTCAGGTTGGCTTCTTTCATTTAGCAGTATGCATTTAAGATTCTTCTGTGTCTTTTTGGGGCTTGATGGTTCATTTCTTTTTAATGCTGAATAATATCCCATTATCCAGATATACCACAGTTTATTTACCACTCACCTACAGGATGACATCTTGGTGGCTTCCAAGTTTTGGAAATTATGAATAAAACTGGTCTAAACCTCCCTGTGCAAGTTTTTGGGTGGATATAAGTTTTCACCTCATTTGCTCAAATACAAAGGACAATTGCTAGACCATATGACAAGAGTATGTTTAATTTTCTAAGAAACTGCCAAACTGGGATGCCTGGGTGGCGCAGCGGTTGGGCACCTGTCTTAGGCTCAGGTCGTGATCCCGGGATCTAGGATTGAGTCCTGCATTGGGCTCCCTGCATGGAGCCTGCTTCTTCCTCTGCCTGTGTCTCTGCCTGTCTGTGTCTCTCATGAATGAATGAATGAATGAATGAATGAATAAATCTTTTAAAAAAAGAAAAGAAACGAAACTGCCAAACTGTCTTCCAGAGTGGCTGTACCATTTTGCATTTCCCCCAGCAATGAGTTAGAGTTCCTAGAATTGCTCCATATCCTCACCAGCATTTTGGTGGTGTCAGTATTTTGATCGGGGCAGTCTCATAGGCTTATATGGGTATGTCATTGTTATTTTAACTTGCAGTTCCCTGATGACAAGATGTTGAACATCTTTCATATGCTTATTTGCCATCTGTATGATGACTTTGGTGAAGTGTCTGTTCAGAGCTTTCCCCATTTTAAAAATTGAGTTGTTTTCTTCTTGCTGAGTCTTAAGACTCAGTATTTTGGATATTGGGTCTTTTTTTTTTTTTTTTTAAAGATCTTATTTATTTATTCATGAAAGACAGAGAGAGAGAGGCAGAGACACAGGCAGAGGGAGAAGCAGGCTCCATGCAGGGAGCCTGATGTGGGACTCCATCCCAGGTCTCCAGGATCAGGCCCTGGGCTGAAGGCGGCGCTCAATCGCTGAGCCACCCAGGCGTCCCTTGTTGTTGTATTTAAAACGTCACTGCCAAACCCAAGGTCACCTACTTTTCTCCTGTGTTGTCATCTACATTTTACATGTAGGTCTGGGATCTATCTGTGGAAGCTATAAGATACATTTTTTTTGTTTGTTTATGGAGATCCACTTGTTCTAGCACCACATGCTGAAGAGCCTATCCTGTCTAAATTGAATTGCCTTTTGCTTCTATTTTTTATTTTATTTAAAGATTTTATTTGTTCATGAGAGACACAGAGAGAGAGCAGAGACACAGAGGGAGAAGCAAGCTCCCTGCAGGGAACCCGATGCAGGACTCGATCTCAGGACCCGGGATCACCCCCTGAGCTTAAGGCAGATGCTCAACTGCCTGAGCCACCCAGGCATCACTATTTTTTTTTTTAAAGGAGAAGAGATAACATCTTTCTGGCCTCCATCACTGGCTACCTGGTAGTGCCACTACGATTGGGAATACAGGAGGGACAGGTTTGGAAGGGGAAGATACTGAATTGAGTTTTAGACCTGCTGATTTGGAAGTACCTGTGGATATTTCAGTATTAGCAAGGAAGGAGAATCCTTTTCCAGATTTTAGGACTATAAGAGAATAAAAGATCCTTTAGTTTCTTGCTGTATGTATGCATAAATGGAAACTAAGTCATGTATTATCTAGCCTAGTTGCAAAGTCGGTACTAAAGCTGGCTTGACCTCTCTTGAGGGTTCTTCCTGCTGCAGAGGGAGGGCTGCTTGGAATCATGAGAAGCCCTCTTGAGAGCTTTCACTAATGTGCTTGGCATCCAGGTCTGACCCCAGCTTGTTCAACTTTGCTGCGGCCCAAACATAGTTCCTGGCCTTTTCCTGTCAGTGTGATTGTCTTTGTCATATCAAATATGTTTATTTGGGTCTTGGGAGAGAATGACCTTATAACAGTTTTTAGAGAAAGTAATTTGCTCATTTAACCCTCTTTACAGTTTGGAAGATAAGGTCAAGGAGACCATGCACAATGCCTTTTGGAACCATCTCAAAGAGCAATTGTCAGCTACTCCCCCAGACTTCAGCTGTGCTCTTGAACTTCTGAAAGAAATTAAAGAGGTGAGTGACCGATCTTCCATCTGTAGATGTAAATTTCCTACACATCCCCAAGGTCATTGGGTGGCAGTGGCTAACAGATCCAACCTGAACACAGTCCAGGACTCAGTCAGAGTCTCATCAGTAGACAGAAATCACACAGTAGTTTCAACATAAAAATGATTATAACATGGAATCAAAGAAACAAGAGCTTTGAGCTAATAAAAAGCAAAGAAAACTCTAAAGTGTGCTAAAATATCAGAGAGGAGGAAGATACACCCTACCCCTAGGGCTGCGATAGAACACTCACAGCAGTGTTTGGGAGGGTGTGGGTGTGTTGCTTCTGCCCATCCTGCGCTGCAGGATCTGGTGCTGGGACAGCTGCCTGTGCAGGCGGAGCCTGGCACTGGACAAGTAGCCACTTGCCCTGCAGGAGCTGAACACACTGGTGAAGGTGCTCAGGCTGCAGGAGCCAGCCACAGGCAAAGCCACACACCCATTTTGCAGAACGCGAAGTGAGTATTGCAGAACCGTGAAGAGAAGCTCTTGCCTCTTCCAATGTCTTTGTAGTATGTGGTGGGCACACCCTAGGGTGACCCCCCAGTGATCCACACCTTTGTATATAGTCCGCTCTCCTTGAGTGTGGATGAGATCTATAATTTGCCTCTAACCAATATGCAAGGGTGCTGAGATGCTGCTCCTAGAAATACATTTCGCTAGGTGAGACTCTGTCTTAGCCGACTGGAGAAACTCTCTTGCTGGCCTTGAAGAAGTGGATGGGTGTATAGTGAACTGCCTCTGGAGAGGGTCATGGGGCAGGGAAATGCACGGCCTGTAGGATCTGACAGCAGCATCCATCCAGCAAGTCTGCTGTAACGAACTGTGCCATTTGAATGAGCTTGGTAGCAGAGTCCTACCCAGTCAAGCTTCCCAGTGAGAATGTACCTCAGCCAACACCTTGACAACACCTTGCGGGATGCGGGACAGAGGGCCAAGTTAAACCATGCCTGGGCTCCTGCCCCACAGAAATTGTGAGATAAATGTATGTGCTGTGGTAAACCTGTTTATTATTTTATTTTATTTTATTTTATTTTATTTTATTTTATTTTATTTTAATTTAATTTAATTTAATTTAATTTAATTTTATTTTATTTTATTATTTTATTATTTTATTTATTTTTTAACCTCTCCGTTTATAGTAATTTGTTATACAGCCCAGAAAACTACTAGTGCCCTCTACAGATTAAACTTAACCATTGTGCCACCTGGTAAAGAAAAGATATTGCAAGGGCTTCATTTTCTCAGAGCAGAGACATGAATGATGAATTTGGAATTGAGAGACAGTTGATAACTGTCACATTCCCCTCTGCTGGCTGCTCAGCTTCTGTATGCACCTGTCCACACGCATTTCAGTTTATGAAAAGATCTCTATTTCTGCCTGCTAAGATGCAGTTGTCTTTCCAGACATTTCCTCATTTTCATTCTTTCCAGAAAATGAGGAGACTCACGGTCCCAACAGTTGCTGTGTCTTTTGTTATCAAATTCAGAGTGCCACCAAATATTCTGTTACTTAAAGTCTAAATTGTACAGTTAGCTTACAACAACCAATCTGTAAAATAATAGTGGGAAGAGGAGGAGAGAAGAAAGTGGTTAACGTGTACAGATAAACCTGTGCCTGTGACAGGCAAAGAGAAAACTTGTAGTCATCATTTCTGTAATTGGTCACAAGTCTATGGTGGATATCCATGGCTTCCTTCTACTTTTTATTCCATATTTCCCTTGCCCTCAGCCCAAGCCTTAGCTGGGTTGGATGTCTTTATATGGTGAAGTGACCCAAACCTTCACTGCCAAAGAGTCTGAGTCCTTAAGCATTTTGCTGTTGTTTGTTTGCTGTGGTTTTCCATTAACTTTTGTTACTGGATGTGAAAGCACTGAAAGAAACCTAAGAGAATCATCTTGCCTTCATTGTGTAGCATCAACCTGGTTTCTCCTTCATACTCAGGATCATGTTTTTTTAAAAAGATTTTATTGACTTATTCATGAGAGACACAGAGAGAGAAGCAGAGACACAGGCAGAGGGAGAAGCAGAGCTCCATGCAGGGAGCCCAATGTGAGACTTGATCCCGGGAGCCCTGAGCCAAAGGCAGAAACCCAACCGCCAAGCCACCCAGGTGTCCCCATACTCAGGATCATTTACTCTCACCTGTAGAATAATCCCTTTTTCACCATATTGGTTCAGTGGTATAAGGAGCACAGAATGAACATATGCAGTCTCATCTTCTAATTCACTGGGACCAGTGCAAGCATTCCTCCCAAATCAGCAAAGCCTAAAGTTGGCAAGATGGGCAACAAAAATTCTGCAGAGAGGTTATTAAGTATAATAGTAAAAGGAACCAGTCCTCTTTCCACCCCTAGATTCCTAGGACCCTGTTTTCTGGCTTTGGGAAACTGTACCATGGAATGGCCTTTGATTCAAAGAATATATTGCATCTTATAAGATAGAACCTCTTCTTTTCAAGATATTGTCCCTCAACTCATGCTGTAATAGAGTCTTCAATAAGCCATTCCACTTTTCAGTTAAGGCCTGTTGATTCAAGGGGTATGAACCCATTGCTGTATTTCCTGTGTTATAAAGTGCTCTGTGATCAGGGGCAATGGTATGGGGCATGCCGAGACGGTGGATCAGGCAGTCTGTAAGTACACAGATGTTGGTGCTGATAGAAGCATTGCAGAGAGAGAAGACAAATCCATATCCAAAATATATATCTGTTACAGTGAGAGTGACTGCTGCCTCCATAGTGGTAGAAGGTCCAAAGAAGTCATCTGCCACTAGGTGGCTGGCTCATCCTTCCTGGGGAATGGCTTAGTCATTTGTGTTTTTTAGGATTTTTTAAATTGTAAACATACATAAAATTTTTACCGTTTTAATTATTATTTTCTTTTTAAAGTAGGCTCCGTGACCAACGTGGGGATTGAACTCATGACCCTGAGATCAAGAGCTTTAGGCTCTACCAATTGAGCTAGCCAGACACCCCACCATTTTAATTATTTCTCAGTGTTAAAATTCAGTGGCATTAAGTACATTCACAATGTTTTGTGACCATCATACTATCCATTTCCAGAACGTTCTTCTCTTCCCAAGCAGAAACTGTACCCATTAACAGTAACTCTTCATTCTCTTCTTCCTCCGGAGTCTGGTATCCTCCATTATACTTTTGTGTCTGTGTGCTTGACTACCCTAGGTACCTCCTATAAGGGGAATTGTATGATATTTGTCCTTTTGTATATGGCAGATTTCACTTTAGTATAATGTTTTCAAGGTTCATCCCTGTTGTCAGCATGGGTCAGAATTTCATTCCTCTTTATGACCCCATAAAATTCCATTGTATGGAGATATTCTGTGTTTTGTTTACCCATTTATCTGTTGATGGATGTTTGTGTCGTTTTCACATTTTTGCTATTGTGAGTAATACTGCTATGAATATTTGTGTGCAAGTTTTTGTTTGAACGCCTGTTTTCTGCTCTTTTGGGTATATACCAAGGGGTGCCATTGCTGAATTTGAGAAACTACAGTGGCTGCGCCGCTTTACATTCCTGCCAGCAAGGTATAAGGGTTCCAGTTTTTCCCACGTTTTCCCCAATGCTTTTTTTCTCTTATCATTATAGCCATCTTAGTGGCTATGAAGTGGAATCTCACTGTGGTTTAGGTCTGCACTTCCCTGATGGGTGGTTAATGGTGTTGAGCATCTTTCCCTGTGCTTATTGCCCAAGGTCTGCCATCTTTGGAGAAAGGTTGACTCAAGCCCTTTGTCAACCTTTTTTTTTTTTTTTTTAAGATTTTATTTATTTATTCATGAGAGACACAGAGAGAGGCAGAGACACAGAGAGGGAGAAGCAGGCTCCACACAGGGAGCCCAATGTGGGACTCGATCCAGGTCTCCAGGATTATGCCCTGAGCCAAAGGCAGTGCTAAACCACTGAGCCACCCAGGAATTCCCCCCCCCCCCCCCCCCCCCCGCCTTGTCCATTTTTAAATGAGGTTGTTTGTCTTTTGTTGAGTTGTAAGAGTTCTTTATATATTCTATTCAAGGAAAGTAGCCCCTTGTTAGGTAAGTGATTTGCAAATATATTCTCCCATTCTGTGGGTAGTCTTTTCACTCTCTTGATAGTTTCTTGGGCACAAAAGTTTTATTTCTGATGAAGCCCAGTTGATCCAGCCTGTTCCTTCTGCCTTTGGTGTCCTGTCTTACCAGATCCAGGATTATGAAGATTTATCCCTTTATTTTCTTTGAAGAGTTTTAGAATTTTAGCTCCTCTGTTTAGATCTTTGATCCATTTTGAGCTTTTTTTTTTTTTAAATTTTTATTTATTTATGATAGTCACAGAGAGAGAGAGAGAGAGAGAGGCAGAGACACAGGCAGAGGAGAAGCAGACTTTTGCACCGGGAGCCTGACGTGGGATTCCATCCCGGGTCTCCAGGATCGTGCCCTGGGCCAAAGGCAGGGGCCAAACCACTGCACCACCCAGGGATCCCCCATTTTGAGCTATTTTTTAAAATAAGATGTTAGATAAGGGTCCAACTTCAACTTTTTTTTAAGATTTTATTTATTAATTCATTCATGAAAGACACAGAGAGGGGCAGAGACACAGAGAGGGAGAAGCAGGCTCCACGCAGGGAGCCCAATGTGGGACTCGATCCCGGGTCTCCAGGATCTCGCCCTGGCACCTCCAGGCAGGTCTAAACCGCTGAACCACCCAGGGATCCCCCAACTTCAACTTTTAAAAAAATATTAATTTACTTATTTTAGAGAGTAGGGAAGGGGCAGAAGGAGGAAGAGGGGAAAAGTCTTAAGCAGACTCCATGCTTAGCACAGAGCCCAATGCTAGGCTTGATCTCATGACCCAGAGATCACAACCTGAGTTGAAGCCAACTCGCAGCTGACCCACCCGACTTCATTCTTTTGCATGGATAACTACCCAGTTTATTCACCATTTGTTGAAGATACTGTCCTTTTTCCATTGAATGGTCTTGGCATTGTTTAAAAACATTTGACCATATCTCCAGGTTTTATTTCTGGGCTTCCTATTCTGTTCTTCTGTTCTGTAGATCTGTCCTATTCCAGTATATGCTTGGTCACCTTTGGGCCATTTCATCTGGTAATAGATTGCTGTGGGCCGGGCCTAATCTTATGGTTAGGTAGGCTGGACAACACATAGTTCCTCATGGAAAGCTCAGGCCACGTGGCCACCCATGTCGTATGTGAGGTGTTTACTTCTACAGAAGCCCAGGAGCAAGCCAGAAACTATTTCTCAAAAGGCAAACCATGATTGGCAGAAAAAGGCATAGATTTGCTCTAAATTCCTAAAGGTCTTGTTGTGATGCTCTCTTTGGAACCTGCCAGAGGCTGTATTACAGCAACCTTACTTGCCGCAGACACTGTAAGTATCATTGAACCTGCTGGATTATAAAGCCCAAATGGCAGAGCCTACTTTTGCTCTGGTTCCCACTTGAAACTGGAAACCTTTTGAGTGACTCTAAATGAGTTCTGCAGGAGTAAACTCAAAGGTGGCCTATGTTGCCTCAAAAACCCAGAAAGGCCTACAAGTATTGTGCCTCTTCTTTCATGGTAGGTGGTCTGAGGTACAGCAAGTTGACTCAGCTTGGAGGGGGATAGCTTGACAAGGTGCAGACCACTGAAGCTCTGGCACCTTCACTGAGGTGAGAGGCTGCTGACATTTTGTGGGGATTATCTGCCATCCTGTAATTTGCACATTTCCCTAAGGCATCTAAGGTACTTGCTACTCGTGCTACTCATGCTCATCAGAGCCAGTGGATATATGGCCTTTGAGTCAGGCCTCACCCGTGGTACGATACGATTTTGTATCAGTCAGGGTCCGATCAGGAGAAGGAACCCACACTTTGCTTCTGAGTGAAGCAAAGCTGCAGCAGCATAGGTGGTGCCACAGAGGAGCTCACCAGAGCCCAGGCAGGGGGACCTCTCCCTTGGGCAGTTTCTCTTTAGCACCCTCTATTAACAAAACTTAACCTCATGCCAGCCAGCAAGGGAAAAACAGATGAAGGGCTTGGCTCTGTTACCATTGCGTAGGCCCTGAAGGAGGGTAGAGTTGGCACAGAGGGCCTTCGACTGCTAACCGGTGAGCTGCACCATTTTAAATAGTGCAGAGAAACTTGTATTTAAGATGAAGTGAAACAGCTGGGAATCCTGCTCTGACCACACAGTAGTCCATTCAATTAAAAACAACTGGTAACTGGACCACACCACTGCATCCCCCGGCATGGTGTTACTGAGGCACAGAAATGAATAAGAGAGTCTCTCTTCACAGGGAGCTTATGTTTTGGAGTTAAAAGGCTATTTCCAATGCCTCTTAACTGGTCCTTGGCCTATTTCATCCTTGCCATTTGAAGTAAAATAATCTTTAAAAATGCCTGCTTTGGGGCATGTGGGTGGCTCAGTCAGGTAGGCGTGTGACTCTTGCTTTCAGCTCAAGTTATGATCTCAGGTCATAAGATCAAGCCCCATGTCAAGCCCCACACTCTGCAAAGTCTGCTTGAGATTCTCACTCACTCTCTCTCTCTGCCCCCCTTCCCCTAAGCACTTGCTCTCTCAAACAAATAAATAATAAAGCAAACCCACCTTTTAAAATTAAGAGCACCTCATCACCATGTGATATGTGTATTTTATATTTGTTGTACTTTGCATTTCTTTTTTCCACATTCCTTGATTTTACTTATCTCTTCATCTCATTCTGCCTAGAAAATGATGCACTGTGGTTGTACTGACCTAAAGCCCTGAACTATCATTGGCCTCTCAACAAAGATAAATAATATTCTCGGGAAAATTTAGTGACCCTGCTTCTCGGTTCCTAAGAGACAGGCTGATGCCCTTGGCTAAAGGGGTTGTGCGTTAGAGAAGGTTTGGGGCTCCACACAGAGTGCAACTCCCTCTGACTTTCTTTCTTGGGCAGATCTTGCTCTCACTGCTGTTACCACGCCAGAGCCGCCTAAGAAGTGAGATTGAAGAAGCACTGGATACAGAGCTCCTCAATCAGAAAGCAGAACATGGAGCCCTGAATGTCCCTCATCTCTCTAAGTACATTCTCAACATGATGACTTTGCTGTGCGCACCAGTTCGAGACGAAGCAGTACAGAATCTAGAGAACATTACGGACCCTGTTCGGTTGCTGAGGTGTGAAACTTGGCTGCTGTCCTTGGAAACCTGCCTCAGCCCCTGGGCCAGGAAAAGCAGGGCCAGACACTCAATTACAACCCCTGTCTTGGCTGGCTCTTCCCTCCTGAAGACCTGAGCATTGTTCTTTGCTCTTCACTGACCTGTTAGCTTCTTTTTTTGTCCCAAAGATGGCCTTAGGTTGGTCAGGCCTCCTGTAGAACATCATATCATAAAACGTTAGAGTATGTGATCCTTCCAAGGTATTCAAATACCCTGTCCCCACATTTTCTCATTGCAGTTTATACAGCATGAGGGGACAGGGATGGGAGGCTATCCCTACTTAATAACTGTAGGAACCAAGACCCAGAAAATTAGAAGAAGGGTGGGGGGACAAGCGATTGGCCTAGAAATTGCTTCAGATACAGCATCACCTATAATCCCTCTTTCCAGACAGATTAATTAGCACGCGGGTGTGTTTCCTTTCTCTGACTCTACCTTTTAAAAAGACGATAGAATCATCCTGTGGAAAGAGAGCTAGCCTGGAGGCTTCAAGTTCCAGAGACCTCTCTGTTCCTTGCTCTGCCATCACTTACTCTGGGGCCTCGGGTCCACAGAGCCATCTTTTGTAAATTTAGGAGATGGGACTAATTTTCAAGCCCCTTCTAACCCTGGAATACAGTGATTTAATGACACTTCCCTCTCGCTGGATTTCCTTTCATGGTATATTTTATTTTCTTTTATGTCAGAGGGATCTTCCAGGTTCTGGGGCTGATGAAAATGGACATGGTGAACTACACTATCCAGAGCCTTCAGCCTCACCTGCAGGAACATTCCATCCAGCACGAACGGGCTACGTTCCAGGAACTCCTCAATAAACAGCCAAGTATGTAAATAACTTGAGGGCAGAAGTGAGAAGATGTGATCTTGTTTGGATCTGGCTTCTGTGATGTTAGAGAATACTCTGTCTCTTGGGAACAGAAAATTTCTTCCTCAGGTGGGGTTGGGGTAGGGGAGACGGAAGAGTTGTCTAAGACAAACCACTCCCCCTTCCCCCCAACCAAAGCATTTATTTATTGACCAGGAGCAGATCTTGAAAAGAACGTTAGTCTTGAAGCTTTAGGAACATGGATGCTGAAGATGCCTGCCCACCCTCTTCCTACCCTAGGTCTCCTAGATCACACCACCAAGTGGCTGACCCAAGCAGCAGCAGACCTCACCATGCCACTCCCGACTTGCCCCGACACTTTGGACTCCACCAGTATGGCCTCCTCCTCCCCGAACGAGGCAGTCAGCAGCCCAGAGCCCCTTAGCCCTACAATGGTGCTATCGCAGGGTTTCCTGAACCTCCTTCTCTGGGACCCGGAAAATGAAGAGTTCCCTGAGGTAGGCCTGTGGAGGGCATCCCCTGACAGTGTACTCGGCACTCCCTCATGACTCTCCCCTCCTGACGGCCTCTCCTTCCTGGCTTCCCCAGACACTGCTGATGGACAGGACCCGGCTGCAGGAGCTGGAGTCTCAGTTGCACCAGTTGACCATCCTGGCCTCAGTTCTGCTAGTGGCCAGTAGTTTCTCAGGCAGTGTTTTGTTTGGCTCACCTCAGTTTGTGGATAAGCTGAAACATATAACCAAAGACCTGATGGAGGAGTTTAAGTCCAGGTGAGCTGCATGGATTTTTGGTGACAGTAGGACCAATGACCATGGAAAATGTCCAAGAAAGTCTTAAAAATGTATATATACACATATATAAATAAATTCCACAGGGCTGAAGAATTGAGTGGACACCAAACTCTTACCCAGAGTTGATTTTATAATTTATCTTGTTTTCTAAGAAGTAGAACATGGTATCATATATAGAGAGTAGTCAGGATCTGGAGCATAGCAGTGAGGAGGGTGAACCTACCTACTTACAGGGACTGGGGTGAGGGCAGGGAGATGACTGAGAGTCTCCCTCAAATGGGCCCAGCTTTTGGCATGGAGCTTCCCCGGCTCTGTGGCTCTGGGTCTGTGGCATTGCCATCTGCTGGGTCCCAGCTTACTCTCCTTCATGGTCTAGGCCTGAGGAGGCTCTGCAGACTGTGAGTGAACAGGTGTCTCAGGAAATCCATCAAAGCCTCAAGAACATGGGCCTTGCTGCTCTGAGCAGTGACAACACAGCATCTCTGATAGGACAGCTCCAGAACATTGCCAAGAAGGAAAATTGTGTCCGCAGTGTCATTGGTGAGCGTGACCATGGAAGTGGTGAGAGTGTTTTGGGGAGAGGTAGATCCCATCCCTGGAAGTCAGTTACTGAACCATTTAATGATAGAAAGCATGATTACTAGACAAGTCACTTGTTTAGGCTTTAGTTTTTTCAAAATGCTGGGTTGAAAATATATTTCTTTCAGTTTATTTTTTTAAAGATTTTATTTATTTATTAGTGAGACACACAGAGAGAGAGAAAGAGAGAGAGAGAGGCAGAGACACAGGTAGAGGGAGAAGCAGGCTTTATGCAGGGAGCCCGATGTGGGACTCGATCCGGGGTCTCCAGGATCATGCCCTGGACTGAAGGCAGTGCTAAACCGCTGAGCCACCGGGGCTGCCCTGTTTCTTTCAGTTTAAAGACTGATTCTGGTTCTAAGGAATGTTTGCACCCAGGATTCATGACTTCTGGGTATGACATCCTGTTCAACCAACCTGGTTAAGTCATCCCTGGCCTTCTGGGTCATTTTCTGATTAGTCCAAGACATGACATAGCCCTCACCTACCAGCAACAAGAAACTGATGCTGAATCAGCTAGAGGACATGTTCCTGCAGCAAGGACTCATCCCTGTTGGAATGGACGGCATGAACCTGACCTTGCTCTTAACCTCAGCCATCCAAAGCATCAGTCTAAGATCCTTCATGTTAGATACTCACTCAAGATCTACTGGTGGAAGCTTAAGTCATCTTTTGACTAGTCAGGAATTTACTAGCCCACTAGTCTGTGACCTTTGCTTTGTCCTTGGGAGCTAGATAGCATCCCCCTTCTGGAGCAACACAAATTTCCTTATCTCCAGGTGAGTGGGTAGGCTAGTGAATATCTTGGTTAACTTAGAACTTGAGTGAGTGGAGTGTAGAGGCTGTGTTGCTTCCTGAAAGTTGTTTGCTCACTGTCTTATCCTGCTCATAGATCAGCGGATCCACCTGTTTCTCAAATGCTGTTTGGTCCTCGGTGTGCAGAGATCTCTCTTAGACCTCCCTGGAGGCCTCACTGTCATCGAAGCAGAACTGGCGGAACTAGGCCAAAAGTTTGTCAGCCTAACGCATCACAATCAGAAAGTGTTTGGCCCCTACTACACAGAGATCCTAAAAACCCTCGTCCCTCCAGCCCAGGCCCTGGACACAGAGGTGGAGTCCATCTGAATGCACCAGCTCAAAGCCCTGGCCCCTGGATCCCAGGAGAGAAGCTCATCGTTCTCTGGGGTGGCTGACCAGTGACCGTCAGAGCAGGAAGCCCTCCTCCCTCCTGCAGCTGGCACACCAGGGCTGTAGCAAGCAGCGTGTAAATACCCGCTGGCCCAAACTCCCTTACTAATAAACTTCTGAACCCCAGGCAAACCTCCACTCCTCCTGTGCTGTGGCTGTGTCTGGGCCCTGTGCCCTGAGCCCCCGACTAGCCGAGAAGCCAGAAGACCCCCAGTCTTCCTCCACGGGCTGGGCACTCCCTCTGGCATGTGGAGCTGAGAAGCTGAGACACCCAGGCCCTAGTGTTCTTAAGGGTAAAACATTTATCTCAGGGCTCTGAGAAGCCTGTAGAGGTATCCAAAGTGTGAGTATAAGGGCTTCTCTGAAAGCCAGAAATTCATTTTGTCCAGTTCAGCTCAGGATTGGGCATGTGAACAAAGTTTTTGGAAACTTCATTTCTAGGACCAGATTCCCCTGAAGGTTTCCAATGATGCAGCAAGAAATCAAGAAATAGTAAGAGGCTCAGCTGCTGCTTCTGTGGGTGGATCTGTGGGGAGCAAGAGCAGGGGCGCAGACTAAGGGCACAGGAATGGGTGTTGGCTGTGAGCCTGCGATTCATAGAGGGCGGGTCTTGGGGTTCCTGGGACTCCTCTCCAGCAGTCAAGGGGTGGGCTTGAACGGTTTGCTCTGTGATTGACTTCCATCATGTCTGCAGTTGGTCCTATCCTACGACTGTGCCAGTTTCCTGTTCCCTCGTCTCTAAGCTTAGACACCCCGCTCTGACAGGCCAAGTGGGCACTTAAAGGTGCTTCAGCCTCTGTCCTCCTTCCCTCTTCCAGGCTGGGACTCTGTCGGTTGGTTCTGGGGAGGGCCAGCCCTTGCCTGCTGGCACTGGAGAGATGCAGCCTACCCTCCTCCAGCTGACTGCAAACCGACCAGTCCCATCTAGGGTGGCAAGGTGAGGAACATGTTGCCCTTAGGCTTGGCCCCCTTTAAATATCAGTCAAGGGGAAATGAACATTCCCTTATGGGCTGTCAAGGTAATGTGAAGGGAACAATGTTCTTACCATTTTGAGAATGGAGGGAGCCATGTGTGACACAGAATCCAGGAAGGACGCAGAAGAGGCATCTGAGTTCCATCAGCCCCGGGTTTGTTCTTAACTGACTTCCTTTCTAGAAGGATAACCCAGAAGGGGGATGCAGCCGGGTCACCAGAGTGGCTGTGACAGGCTGGAGGGCCTGGAGAGACCCCCCTCAGGATGGGGAAGCCTAGGAAAGGGGCGTGTTTCATCAACAGCAAAACTTGCCCAGATGGGTTCTCCAATCTGCAATGATGGGTTTGAATTTCTTAAAAGCCCAGATCTTAGGGATGTCTGGGTGGCTCAGTGGTTGAGTGTCTGCCTTTGGCTCAGGCATGATCCTGGGGTCCCAGGATCGAGTCCCACATCGGGCTCCCTACAGGGAGCCTGCTTTTCCCTCTGCCTGTGTCTTTGCATCTCTCTCTCTGTTTCTCATGAATAAAATCTTTTTTAAAAAAATCCACAGTTTGGAAGCCTCTTCATAGAGCCAGAGGTGCTCTGCAGGGACATCTATGAGAAGGACTGCTGGGCGGTGGCTGCAGACACTGAGCGGACAGTGGAACCTTGCTTTATGCTTCATCGTTAAGATCTGGAATGACCCATTTCTTACAAATTTTGAGTTGATTTTCTTGTGCTTCCACACAGAGGACACAGGGATCCTGAATAAGGAAAGCTATTTTCCTAAATAACGAAAGCTAGCTCCATTTCATCTTGCCCCTGGCTTGACGGATATATATTTTTAACATTGTGGGGAAAATACACATAAAATTTACCATAGAACATTTTCATTACCTCAAAAGGAAATCAAATACCCATTAACCTCTCACTTTTTATTCTTCCCTCTTCCGAGCCTCTGGCACCCACTACTCTGCTTTTTGTTTCAATGAATTTTTTTTCTTAAAGGTTTATTTGAGAGAGAGAGAGCACATGCAGGTGCACAGGTGCACACCAGCAGGAAAGGGGCAGAGGGAGAGCGAGAATCTCAAGCAGACTCCCTGTTGACTGCAGAGCCCGACACGGGGCTTGATCCCATGCCCCTGAGATCATGACCTGAGCTGAAACCAAGAGTCTGACAACCAACTGAACCACCCAGGCAACCCTCACCTTTTGGCTTTTTGTGAATAGTGCTCCTGTGAATATTTGTGTACGGTATAAGTTTTTGTTTGAATACTTATTTTCAGTGCTTATACCCAGAAATGGAATTGGTGGGTTGTATGGTATTTCTTGGTTTACTGAGAAACTACTAACCTGTTTTACACAGTGGCTGCATCATTTTTACATTCCCACCAGCAGTGTGTGAGGGGTTCCAGTGTCTTCACATTTCCACTAACACTGATTTTTTTCTTTAAATTACAGAAATTTTGGTGGGTGTGAAGTGAAATCTCACTGTGGTTTGATTTCCATTTCCCTGATAGTTAATGATCTTGGGCATCTTTTAATGTTTTCTTGGGTGTTTGTATCTCTTCTGGGGGAAGATGTTTATTTTAGTTCCCCCCCCCTTTTTTTTTTAAGATTTTATTTATTCAGGAGAGAGAGGAAGAGATACAGGCAGAGGGAGAAGCAGGCCTCCTGTGGGGAGCCTGATGTGGGACTAGATCCTGGGACTCCAGGGATCATGCCCTAGGCAGAAGGCAGACTCTCAAACCCCTGAGCCACCCAGGCATCCCTGCCCATTTTTGAATTGGTTTTTTGTTGTTGTTGTTGGGTTGTAGGAGTTCTTTATATATTCTGGATAGTAGACGCTTGGTAGGTAAATGATTTGAAAATATATTCTCCTGTTCTGTGGATACTTTCTTTACTTTCTTTATAGTGTCCTTTGATGCACAAAAGTTTTAATTTTGATGAAGTCCAATTTATCAAGTTTCCTTTTTATGGATTGTGCTTTTGCCATCAAGCTTAGGAACTCTGTGCTTGGCCCTAGATCTTAAATATTTCCTTATTATTATTATTTTTATTTATTCATAGACACACACACACACACACACACACACACACACACACACACACAGGCAGAGGGAGAAGCAGGATCCAGGAAGCCTGATGTAGGACTCGATCTGGGGTCTCCAGGATCACACCCCAGGCTGCAGGTGGCGCTAAACCACTGCGCCACTGGTGCTGCTCAGATTTCCTTTTATGTTTTTTTGCTAAAAGTATCATTTTGTGTTTTACATTTAAGTTTATGATCCATTTAGAGTTAGTTTTCTGTAAGGCATGAGACTTGGTTGAGTTACTTTGTTTTCCCCCACTTGTCTATGGATGTCCAATTGCTCCAGTATCATTTATTGAAAAGGCTACCTTTTCTCTCTTGTTTTTGCATTTAATAAGGTTGGTGTGGGCAGACCCTGTGGTGCAGCGGTTTAGCACTGCCTGCAGCCCGGGGTGTGATCCTGGAGGCCCGGGATCGAGTCCCACGTTGGGCATGGAGTCTGCCTGTGTCTCTGCCTCTCTCTCTCTCTCTGAATAAACAAGTAAATAAATTAAAAAAAAAAAAAAGGTTGGTGTATTTGTCTGGGTCTCTTTCTGGGTTTTCTATTCCATTCCACTGATGTATGTGCCTGTCTCTCTTCCATGCAACACAGTATTGATTACTGTAACTATATAATAAGTCTTGAAATTGAGTAGAATGATTCTTCCCATTTTATTCTTTTTCAGTGTTTTTTTTTTGTTGTTGTTTTTTTAAGCAATTCTAGTTTCTTTGCCTTTCTATGGACTAATCTTGTCTATATCTACCAAAAAAATACAACCTTGCTGGAATTTTGATAGATATTATATTAAACCTGTGTATCAATTTGGGGAGAATTGACATTTTTACTAAGTTGAAAGTTCCAGTCCATGAGTATGGTATATCTCTCAAGTTATTTAGATCTTAAAGTCTTTCATCAGGACTGTGTAGATTTTTTTTTAAGTTTTATTTTTTTTTTAGTAATCTCAACACCCAGAACTTAAAATCCTGAGATCAAGAGTCACATGCTCTTCTGACTGAGCCAGCCAGGAACCCTAGGACTGTGTAGTTTTTATTATTTAAGTCTGGAACATGTTAGATTTACATCTAAGAATTTCTTTTTTGTGTGTGTGATTACAAATGGTGTTTTATTTTTAATTGTGGTGTCCACATGTTCATTTCTACAAATAGAATGGACTTCTGCATGTTTATTTTATATTCTGTGATCTTAACTCATTCTAATAATTTTCTTGTAGATTCTTTGGAATTTTCTACATAGATAATCATGTGATCTGCAGATAGGGACAGATTTATTTCTTTTTTGATATTGATGCCTATTATTTCCTTTTCTTGCCTTATTGCACTGACAGAACTCCCAGAATTTTAAGACTGATAATAGTGGAATCCCTTTCTTGTTCCTAGTTTTAAGGGGAAAACATTCAGTTTTTCACAAAGAAATATAATATTGGTTGTAGGTTTTTGTAAATGTTCTTAAGTTGAAGAAATCCCTGTCTGTGTTAAGTACCACAAATTTAATGTCTCGAGACAAGGCAAATTTATTATCTACAGTTCTGGGTGTGAGAAGTCCACAGTGAATCTTACAGGCTAAAATTAAGCTGCATGAGGCTCCAGGGAGGAATTAGTTTCCTATGGTAGCTGCAACCAATTCACACAAACTGAGTGGCTTAACAAAACCAGAAATATAGTCTTTCACAGTTCTGAAGGTCAAAAATCAAACTGTGGGGAAAGCTGTGCTACCACTGGAGACTTTAGGGGAGAATCTCTTCTTGCTTCTTCTAGCTTCTAGTGGCTGCTGGCATTCCTTGGCTTGTGGCTGCATTACTCTAATGTCTGCTGCCATGGTCACATGGAGTTACATGATCTTCTGTGTGTATCTAAACTCCCTCTGCCTCTCTCTTACAAGGATACTTATGACTGGATTTAAGGCCCATCCACATAATCCAGGGTAATCTCCCCATTACAAGATTGAATCAGATTTGCAAATTATCTTTTGCCATTTAAGGTAACATAATCATAGGTTCTGTTGACTAGGATGTGGACATCTTTAGGGAGCTATTATTCACCCTCTATTTCCATTTTCTTGAGAGTTTTTTTTTTTTTCATCATGAATAGGTACTGAATTTTGTCAGTGTTTTTCTCTGCATCAATAGTTAATGGGAATTTTTTTCTTTAGATTGTTAATATGTCAGATTATATCGACTGATCTTCAACTATTGACCAGCCTTGTATCCTCAGAATTAACTTCCTTTAGTTATAGTGTATAATTCTTGTTATATATTTGAATTCTTTTTTAGAAAAATATTTTATTGGGACACCTGGGTGGCTCAGTGGTTGAGCATCTGCCTTTGGCTCAGGTTGTGATCTTGGGGTCTGGGGATTGAGTCCCGCATCAGGCTCCCTATGGGGAGCTTGCTTCTCCCTCTCTCTGTGTTTCTGCTTCTCTCTCTCTATGTCTATCATGAAGAAATAAATAAAATCCTAAAAAAAGATTTTATTTATTTGATAGTGCACATGCATGCACAAACAGGGGGATCAGCAGGCAGAGGGAGAGGGAGAAGCAGGCTCCCTGATGAGCAGAGGCATGGGGCTCCATCCCAGGACCCTGGTATCATAACCTGAGCCAAAGGCAGATGCTTAATGGACTGAGCCACCCAGTGCCCCTATATATCTGAATTCTGTTTGCTATTATTTTGGGTTTTTAAAAAATATTTATTTATTTGTTTATTCATGAGAGACACGGGGGAGGGGGTGGCAGAGACACGGGCAGAGGCAGAAGCAGGCTCCATGCAGGGAGCCCGATGTGGGACTCGATCCCAGGTCTCCAGGATCACACCCTGGGCTGAAGGCAGACGCTCAACCGCTGAGCCACCCAGGGATCCCCTGTTTGCTACTATTTTGTTACTGATTTTTTTGTGCCTATACTCATGGGGTGTATTAATCCATAGGGCCTTTTTTTTTTTTTTTTTTTTTTTTTGTACTTTGGTTTAGTATCAGGGTAATACTAGCTCATTGAATGAATTAGGAAGTGTTCCTCCTCTTCTGTCTTCTGGAACAGATTGTGTAGTGTTGGGTGTTAATTATTCTTTAAACATTTGGTAGGAGTCTCCAGCGAATTTATCTGGTTTTGGAAATTTTTAAAAATTATAGATCCAATATTTATAATGCTATTTGAATTATCTATTTCACATTGAGTGAGTTATGGTAGTATATAATTTTTGAGGAATTGGTCTATTTTGTCTAAATTCCCAAATTTATGTGTAGGGTTGTGCAAAGTACTCACATCCTTTTGGTGTTTATAGGGTCTGTAGTGAGTCCTTGTTTCATTCTTAATATTGGTAATCTCTCTTTTTTTTTTTTTTTTTTTTTTGGTCAGTTTGGCTACAGGTTTGTCAGTTTTATTGGTCATTTCATTTAAAAACCTCTGCTTCGTTGATACTTTCCCAATTTTTGTGTTTCATTTTCATTGATTTGGGTTTTTTAAAGATTTTATTTACTTATTCATGAGAGACACACAGAGAGAAGCAGAGACAGGCAGAGGGAGAAGCAGGCTCCAGGCAGGGAACCCAGTGTGGGACTCAATCCCGGGACACCAGGATCACAACCTGAGTCGAAGGAGACATTCAACCACTAAGCCCCCCAAGCGTTTCCGTTGATTTGTTTTTATCTTTCCTTTTCTTTCCTTTTCCTTGCTTTGGCTTTATTCTCTTTTTTTCAAGGCTCTTGAGGATAGAGGCTTAGCCTATTGATTTAAGACTTTTCTTCTTTCCCAATGTATGCATTTATTTAGTGCTGTGAATTTCCCTCTTGGTACTACTTTACCTTGTTCCACAAATTTTGATTTGTGTACATTTGTGTACATTTTCATTCAGTGTAATGTATATTCTGATTTCCCTTGAGGCTTTCTTTTTGACTCATGTGTTTTGTAGAAGCGTATTTATTACAAATGTTTAGAGAACTTCCTGTTATCTTCATGTTACTGATTTTTACTTTGATTCTGTTGTTGTTCAAGAGCACATTGTGTATGATTTCTAATTCTTTTAAATTTGTTGAGGTTTGTTCTGTGGCCCAGGATCAGTTTATCTCGGTATGTGTTCCATGGGCACTTGAAAACAATGTGCAATGTGCTTTTGTGGCCAAACTGTTTTATAAATATCAGTGAGATCCTGTTGGTCGATGGTGTTGGGTTCTAATATATCCTTGACGATCTTCTCTCTAGTTGTTCTATCAGTTGTTGATAGTCTCTAGTTGAGTTGAAGTCTCCAGCTCTATTTATTGTATTCGTCTTCTCAGGCTGCCATACAAATTAACCATAGACTGGGTGGCTTAAAAAACAAAACTTTGTTTTTCACGTTTGGAAAGCTGGGAAGTCCCAGACTGGCAGGGTCAGTTTCTGACAAGGACTCACTTCCTGGCTTGTGGATGGGACGCTTCCCACTATGTCCTCCTGGGTCTTCCCACTGTGCCTGTGCCTGGAGATCTCCCTCTCCCTTCCCTGCCCTCCCCCCGCCTGCAAGGCCAGCAGTCCAACTGGACTGGGACCTCACCCCGAGGAGCTCCTTTAACCTTAATTACCTCCTAAAAGCTCTATCTTCAAGTACAGCCCCCCCCCCCCCCCCCCCCCGGGTTAGGGCTTCACCCTAGGAATTTTGGAAGGACACATTTCCACCTGCAGTGTTTATGGATCTGTCCACTTCCCTTTTCAGTTCAGTCAGGGTTTTGCTCTGTGTACTTGGCAGTCCTGGTGTTTGGCGCTCTGCCCCTGTATTGTTAGGTGACGCTCCCTCTCTCTTGTAATTTTCTCCCGCTCTGAACTCTATGAGATACTAACACCACCACGCCTGCTCTCCTTTGATTGAGGTTTGTGTTATGTCTCTTTTTCTATCCTTTTGCTCTCGGCCTGTTTATATTATTATTTGCGGTGTGTTTCTTGAGAGCATATAGTTCATATTTTTTAATTTACTCTGCCAATCTCTTTTAATTGGTGTTTTTAGACCATTTAATTAGGTGTAATTATGATGTTAGTGCTTACATGTGCCATTTTTTGTTTTCTGGCTATTCTGTTCTCATATTTGTATTTTTTTCTGACTTCCTTTGAGTTACTTGAAAAAAAGTGACACTTTTTGATTTACTCATAGCGTTTTTGAGTTTATCTCTTTGTGTAATTTTTTTGGTGTCTTCCCTAGGTATTACATGTATGCATAGCTCACCACAGTCTCCACAGTCTACTGGTCCCTTTACCTTCCCCATTTAAAAGATAATCATTTAAAATATTTCTTCTACGTATATTTAGAAACACAATAGACTGTATTTCGATTTTTGCTTCAACTATCAAACACTTTAGAAAGCTGAAGAGGAGAGGGAAAATCTTTTGGGTTTACTCGTATCTTTGTTTAACGTTTGGTCATCTTTCCAAAGCTCCAAAGCTTCCAAAGATGTTCCAAAGCTCCTTCCTACATCATTTCCTTTTTCTGTTTGGAAAGCTTTTTCATCATTCTTTTAGGGTAGGTCTGCTGGCAGCTAAGTCCTTTCTTGTCCTTCATCTGAGGATGTCTTGATTCTTCTTCATTCCTGAAGGATATCTCTGGAGGCTGTAGGACCTGGCTCGTTTTTTTCAGCACCCGAGAAATACACTACTTCCTTCTGGCTCCACAGCTCTGCTGAGAAATCCACCGTTATTCACATTACTTGTCCCTTGTAGGCAACGTAACGTGCACTCAGAAATGTTTTGTTTTTCATTTTCAGAAAGTTAAGGTTGATGTATCTTGGATATGATGTGTGATGGATTTTTTTCCAGTTTGTCTGGCTTAGGGTGTACTCAGCTTCTTGAATCTGCAGGTTGACTTCTCCCACCAAATTTGAGAAGTTTTCAGCCATTATTTTTTGGGTGCTTTTTTAACCCTCCCGCCCCCACCCCACCTTTTGGGACTCTGATGACACAAATGTTCGATCTTATGTTAAGAGTTCTGGGTCCCTGAGACTCTATATTCATTCCTCCCAGTCTATGTTCTCTTTCTGTCCAGATTGGGTCGTCTCCATTGTTCTTCTAGTGGGTGGATTCTCTTTCCTGTCCGTCCACTGGGATTTCAGTTTTGGTTATTGTATTTTTCAGGAATAGCCCTGGTACTGCTGGGCAACAGTGGGTTTCTACCAGGCCTCCTCTGGTACCATCCTGGTGGGCAAGTGGGCCCCTATGGTAACCTGGTGAGGGTAGAAAGTGAGGTCTCTGCTGGCCTCTGGTGGGCACAGCTGTTTTTCTGTCTTGTTTGGATGGAGTACAGCAGTTAGTGTCTTCATATTTTTTAAAAAGATTTTATTTATTTTATATTTATTTATGAGACACACAGAGGGAGAAGCAGGGAGCTTCTGTGGGGAGCCCAACACAGGACTCGATCCCGTGACCACGCCCTGAGCCAGAGGCAGTTGCTCAACCACTGAGGCACCTAGGTACCCAGTGTCTTCACATCTTTCTGTCCTGCCAGGCTGCCTCTCTTCTGGTCCTTTGGCTAGAGAGAGAAGACTGTTGTTTGGGCTTTGTCTGTGCCATTGTCTTGGCTGGGGCTTTTATTTGTCCTTCGCAAGAAGAATAGGGAAAAGTATGTCTACTTGATCTTCCTGGAACTAAACGTTCCAGTTTACTTTTTATTTTATTTTTTTTAAATTTTTATTTATTTATGATAGAGAGAGAGAGGCGCAGAGACACAGGCAGAGGGAGAAGCAGGCTCCATGCACCGGGAGCCTGACGTGGGATTCGATCCCGGGACTCCGGGATCACGCCCTGGGCCAAATGCAGGCGCCAAACCGCTGCGCCACCCAGGGATCCCATTAACCCAGTTACTTTTTAATAGCTATTGTCAAGTTTTGTCCTTTGTTACATGTGATAAAATATTATTTTCAAATTTTTTAAATGTGCACTGGGCTTTGCAGAAATGTTTGATTTTTATATAGTTGAATATATGAATCTTTTAAAAAATGGATTCAGAGTTCTGTAGCATGCTTGGAAAGAGCTTTGTTGTACTAAGATTATGAAAAAAGTCTCCATTTTCTTCTAGCTTTGTTGGGATTTTTTTTTTTTTCTACATTTTAAGTATGTGAGCCACCTGGAATTTATTTTGTTGTAAGTAGGCCTAGGAATCTCCCTGTACTGTCCCCACCAGCCTCATGGCCATGCAGTCGTCCCAGGCCCATGTACTGGATAACAACTATTTTGTGGTGTTAGGGAAATTCTTTTACCTGATAAAGAGTTGCTGGGATCCCTGGGTGGCGCAGTGGTTTAGCGCCTGCCTTTGGCCCAGGGCATGATCCTAGAGACCAGGGATCGAGTCCCACGTCGGGCTCCCGATGCATGGAGCCTGCTTCTCCCTCTGCCTGTGTCTCTGCCCCCCTCTCTCTCTGTGTGACTATCATAAATAAATTTTTAAAAAATTATTAAAAAAAATTATAAAAAAAAAGACTTGCTTAAAATAATGTTCCTAATAGCAGAGTCCGGAAGGACGGAATGGCAGAGGTGTAGACACGGCCCTGAGCAATGGCCAGTTTGCACCCCTGTACTCCTTGGGTGTTAGGTGATGGCAGCTGGTGCTGTGGGAGCCACACAGCTTGGACCACGTCCATTCTGAAAGTGGCCGCGTGCCAGGAGCCGGTGGGACCCGGCAGCCTGTCAGTGTAGGAGGCCAGGGGTGGCCAGGGCTGAGGGCGTTTGGAGCTGCCCTGGGACGTGCTCCGGTCCATGCAGTTCTGCTTCCTCGGTGGCCTGGCCACTGCTCGAAGGGCCACCCTGCCGCCCGGCTTCCTGGGCCACAGGGTGTCTGAGGGGAACCACTGAGGACCTGGGGGTGTGATGGCGGAGAGGGGAGGCCTGGGAGGCTCTACCTCACTCCTCGCTGAGATGACAGAGGGGGCGTGGGGGGCCTGCCAGAGACGTGTGTGTAGAGCCCTTTCTAGACGGAGGCGCGGCGAGCAGGGCGGGCAGCTCGGGGGCCGCATCCGTTCCTTTCTTGGAGCTGCCTCAACCCACTCCTCCTGCCAGCTCTACCTGTGGCCCGACGGCAGGAATCAGTCCGTCTACGCACCCGGCAGGCTCCCGAGGCACGATGAGCCCCGCAGTGCTCGGCCTGGGCGGCCCGAGTCACAGCTGTGAGGCTTCTGAATGGTGCCAAGGGGATGGAACACATCCTGCAGCCCTGTCCCCCAGAGCAACAGGGACCCCGATTATGACCAGACCTTTCTCTCCTAGCTGTAGGGTTTCTTTTGCGTAGGGAAGAGCGCCAAGGCCCGAGAGCACGGGTGTGTGTGGGGGTGCGGGGGCGGTGAACTGCCTGGGCTGGAAAGCCAGGTGGGGCCGTCCACGGCCAGGCTTCCGTCTGCCTGATGGCAGTGCGACCTGGCCTCAGCGGCTAGGACTGGTCGCCTCTCCATTAGCTGGCTGGCTGGGAAGGAGATTTCCCTGCTCTGGGCCTTGTTTTCTTCATAAATATACAACGGGATATTAGATTAAATCAGTGATTTTTGCTTTTAAAGCCCTTGACAGTATTTCACAGAAACTTATAAGCGCTCAGTGCCTGGGTGGCTCAGTCTGTTAAGCATCCAACTCTTGGTTTTGGCTCTGGTCATGGTCTCAGGGTCCTGAGATCAAACCCCAAGCCCCATGTCTGGCACTGTGCTCAGTGCAGGGTCTACTCGAGAGTCTCTCCCTCTCCCTCTGCCCTTCCCCCGAGTCTCTCACTCTAGTCAGTCCGTCCTCCTAAGTGTTCAGTGCTGGGCAGCTTGGGTGGAAGCCAGCATGGGGCGAGGGGCTCTGAGGACGCGTGAAGCCAGCTGGCCCTGGGAAGGTGCGGGACTTTCCGAGCCTCTGTTGCTTACTCTATAGAGATCACACCCAGAAAGTTGTCAGAACAAGATGGGTGCCTGCAAAGCTCCCATCTTTGGGGTTTGGGGCACCGTGGGGGGGGTTAGTCATATCATCTGTGCCTTTCTAAACCCTTGCCTTTAAATACCAGCTCAGGTGCCTGCCCCTCCTCCCCTGCCCCCTCCCACCCCGCCCCCAGCTCCGGGAGCACTCCTGCCCTTGTGGGTGCTCACAGGACCATACATCGTGGCCTCACGGTGTGGCTTTGGGCCAGTAGCTAGTTGTACGTGTGTCAAACTGAATCTCCACAATTGGATGAAGTTCCTTGAGGGGGACACTCTTCTTCCACAGCTGTCAATCCTCCACCCTGGCCTTGGAAGCAGACATTTGATACATATTTGTGGGTCCAGGAGCCCAGACCAGGACGCAGAGGAGCCACAGCCATAACCAGCATATGGCCCCTGCTTGGGATTCACATGAGATGTTCTAAGGAGGAGAAGGGGACCCACAGGGGCCTTACAGCTAAAAGAGTGAACGGGAACGGACGAGCCTTGGCAGCTTCCCCCCTGGAAGCGTGCTGGACAGAGCAGGTCCCCACACTTACCCCAGACAGTGCGGATGCTCATCAGTGAGCTGGAGCCAGCGTACAGCCTGTGCCTGTGCTTCTGCCAGAAAACTGCCAAGAAGCTAATTCAAGAACTCCCAAAAAGGAAGGCTGATTTCGTGTTGCTTCTCATTTATTATTAATCGTTCTAAGTTGTACAGTTATGAAAATAACAAAACCAAAGCCGGAAGCCCAGGAATATTTACACTCTCTCCTGTGTAGTGAGGTCAGTCTATGTCGTTGCACAGAGTGGGTATGTTTGGTACCACAAGATGTTCGTAAATCGGACAAAATCAGACTAACAATTATATGTACAGTAAAATAAAAGGGGAATTCATTCAAGTATCAAAATACAGAGACAAAGATTAAATAACAGTTTTATTACAATTCAGTCCCATTGCCACCCCATTAGCAAGCAACAACACTGTTGTGAACCGCACCTGACCAGCCTCCCGCAGGCCCAGGCATCTCAGGAGTGGGCCCGGATCAGGCTAACTCTCTCGTGTGGGACCGATTGCAGCCGTGTTTGCTGCCTATGCAGCCCGAGGCTTCTCGGGGAACTCCTGCTAGAACGTGGTGCTAGAGACCAGGGGGATGTGGGGCACTGTGAATGTGGAGCAGCGGGAAGGGTCCTACGAAAGCAGGAGAGGGGCAAGCGGAGAACCTGTGGCTGGTGAAGACACTGGGTCCCCTGAAGTCCGCCTAGAAGGGGCCTTGCACAGCTCGGAGCCCGCTCGGAACTCCGACAGGTGCAGAAGCCGAGGCTTTTCTACCTGAAGCCTGTCCTTGGAGTCACACCACTGCTGTCTAGGGAATAGGGAGTACCTGCCCCAGAGGAGAAGTAAAGAGGAAAGAAAGATCCAGTTCCTACCCTGCTTGACTATTCAGAAATAAACCAATCTCAAAAGCAAACCCAGAGCCAGAGCCACTAGCCAAGGCTTTCCAATACAAAAACACCCTGAATAAATATATAGCAGCTTCAAGGGGAGGAAACACCTACATATGATTTAAAAACAAAAAGACAGCTCGAGCAGCTCATCGTAGTGTCTACAGTTTGCTGTTTGGACCTGCCGCCTCCAGAGAGGTGCATGTAGCCGGGGCCAGGCCTCTTGCAGGGGGGAGGGAACTGTGCCAGCACCGCATGGTGGCAGCTGATGGCAGGCTCACGGGCCTTGAGAGAAGCAGGAAGCGAAGTGATGCGCAGGCATTGAGGTCCTTGTTTAGTACCGGAGAGTGGAGGGTCCCCTACCCTTGCCCAGAGAGGGGGGTGCCACCCCTGGGGTCCAGCCTCAAGTTGGCGGGGGCCAGGCTTTCCATGTCTGGCCAATCGCAGGGGTTGTGAGTGCGCCTAAGAGCACTCTCCCTGCACAGAACCCACAGGGAAGGTCAATTCACAGCCTTTGCTGGGAAAGAAGTCCCACGAAGCTGAGGATGTGGGCCCAGGGAGCAGCGTGCCCCATGCCAGTAAAGCAAGAGGACTGCTCAATTACCCACAGGAGGAAGGGCTCCCCTCTGTTCCCTACTCTGGAAGGTACCAGACAAGCAGCTGAGCCGCCTCTGCCCCTTGGCCTCACGGGAATGACCCCGGTTGCCTCTACCAACTTCAGGAGTACAGAGCAAGATTCCCAGTTAAAAAACCAAGCAAGGCAGCAGAAGGGTGGTGGCAGTGGTGCACCAGGACCCCAGCCCACCCCGAAGGCCACACTGGGGGAGACTCGAATCAACTGTCACCTTATTTAGCCTTCTCTACACTTGGAGCCAGGGATGAATCCAGCAGCTGAAATACAACAGTCAAACCAATAATTCAGAGAATCAAAGTGAGTCCTAATCACACAGACCTGATCAGACAAATCACAGATTGGCAGGTAGCAGTCTTAGCGACCTACCTGTTAATGCCCGAAACAAAGCTGCTTTTCTACTTTCTGACTGAACTCGGGCGACCCGAGGCTGCCGGGCAGCATGGGCAAGTGCCTGGCCGCCAGCAGGGCAGGCACCCAGGGGTGGCCCAGGGCTCTGGTGCCGGCTCAGACTTTGTGGCACCAGGAACTGCTCCCTCAGCTCTGGCCTCGGGGCCTGCACATTTGGAACCCCTGAAATGGGCCGGGAGCCTTTGCTTTGCCACGTGTCTCTGCGGCTGTGTTCTTACCGCAGAGGCGGTATCCAGCTCCGGACGGGCACGGGAAGTTGCGCAGCTCGTAAGGAACAGCGACAGACGTGGTTGGGTTTGAAAGGTAGACTCGAACAAACCCGCTCGATTTTGCCCACTCGTGCCTGCTTTCAGTGCACCCAGAGGCCGGCGCCTTCCTGGAACACGCCAACATCCTGTCCTAGGACAGAAGGCTTCTCAGACTGGCCTTATAGCCATGCTTGGGTCCCCTGCCCTCTGATCCGATGGCCGCCTGTCTAAAGGTTGGCAGTTTAACCTGGAGGTTTGAGCCAAGTCTTAAAAATTCATTTTATAGAAAAGTTGTTTTCTATTAAAAAATGTCTTCTGGACAAGTCACTTCTTGACTCTCTGGAGTTCAGTCTCGTCTGCTCGAGGCCTGGAGTGCGGCTTGCTCTGTAAGACCTGGTGGTGGCAGGTCCAGGCCAAGCAGCCCCAAGGGGCTGCGACAGGTAGAGGCTGGGCCTGGGTCTTCAAAGCTGCAGGTGACACAGTAGTGGTGGCGGCGGTGGCAGCGGCGGGAGCCTGTGCTCCCCACGTCTGTGTCTCCGCAGCACGGTTGGCTCCTCAGTGGCTCAGCTTGGCAGAAGCAAACACAATGGGGGGAGGAAAGGGTTAACCGTGGGGGCCTGCACAGGGTGGAGGAAACTGAAGGGAAACGTGGAAGCAGCCTGACCGTCCCGCACAGCCTCCCCCGAGCGCCCAGCGCCCACTGCGGCCTCTGCGCGGGAGGCCCCAGGACAGGCGGGCAGACAGGACACCCTCTCTGCTTCATCACCTGGGGCTTCTGCTCTGAACTCGCTGCTGGAGCTGCCCGGCTTCTCTACTGGTCTACGCTTCCTCCCGGAACCGTTGCTCCCGGTTCCTGCCTCTGAGCTGATCTGCCCTTAGGGGCGACTGTGGCTTCTTCAAAAGCCTCAGCTCCACCATCCCAGCTGGGCAGCCCGTACGGCCTCCCCTCTCAGGGGACGCAGGGGGCCGAGGGTGGCCAACCGGGGAAGGAGTGGGTGGTGGCTGCCTAGCTCTGACCCCACACCGTGGACAGGTGTCAGCCCCCAGAGGGCAATGGGCTCCCTGTCCTCGAGCGGCTCCGTTCTGGGAGGGAAGAAGGCAGACCGTGTGTGCTGGGACAGGCCTCCCTCTGGCCGGGGCCTACGGAAGGGCCTGCCCCTTGGCGAGCTGGGCCCCGGAGCCAGCCTCCTCGTGACTCGCTGGCGAAGACCTGAGGGGCCGACCGCACACCTGCCGTCCCATTCCTCGGAGCGGAAGGCCCAGCGGGACAGGAGCCCTGCTGAGGGAAGCCAGCCCGCGGGGTCCAGATGCGCAGAGCTCCAGGCTGTGGAGTCAGGCATGTGCCCGAGGCCCTTGGGCCCCTCACAGAACGCAGTCGGACCCCAGTCAGGCCACACCGCTGAGCTCGGGCTCTCCTGTGGGGAGGCCAGCACCATACAGCAGAGGACAGAGGGACAGGGCCGCAGGCCAGCGTGAGCAGAGTGCAAGGGGTTCTGGCACCAGTGGTCACAGTGGTTGGTTGTGTCAGGAAAGGTGCAAAAAGACAGTTTTCTCTGGGCAGCGGCAGCCAGCCACGGCTCGGCACAGAAGACGGGAGAGGGGAGCACACAGGCCCGCCTGCTCAGAGGGAGTGGTCACTGGCGCTGTCTGGATGCTGCTTGAAGACTGCCCACCCCTCAGGACTCACAGCACCTTCCCGCTGAGGCCTCCTGGGCACACCAGGGCACCCTCAGCCCTCGGGGCGCCCACTTCTGGGGCAACTCACCCCCCTCCCCGCCAAGCTGTTCTTGCCCAGGGGGGACTTCACAGTGTCCGGTGGTGTTGGGTACAAGCTGTGAGTGGAGAGTGTCTAGAGCTGCCGCCCGGGAGGAGAGCAGGTCCCCCCAGGACTGCGGCCTTGGTGTCAGCAGCCGGAAGGAGAGCTGAGAAGAGTAGAGGTCGGATGGCAAGGCACAGTGAGACTAGTGGAGACAGGGAGCGAGCAGTTAGAAGATAGTGGTCTCATACTTGGTGCTGAGGCTCCGCTTAGAGTCTGGCTTAGGGTCCACAACCCAGGAGACGCTGGCATGGGACTGGGTGTCCGGGTCCAGGTCGGGCGGTTCCAGCTGCCAAGAAGGAGGGCAAGGGGTCAGAGAGGGAGCGCCGGGCTGGGCCGGGCCGGGCCAGGGTGGGCCAGGGCCCAGCTGTCCCTTCCTCCTGCCGGGGCCATGCTGATGTCATGCCAGCACAGGGCACATGAGGGGCAGCCTCCGTTCTCCTTGAAGAGCAAGCTCCCTAGGGCTGGGGTGGCAGGAGTGGCACCCTCCCGGAGCTTCACAGGAGGGCTACCTCTAGGCCTCTCAGGGGCAACTTCTCAGAGCTGCTCAGGTAAAGAGCCTCATGCTCTGAGCCCCAGACCTATTCATGGAGGCAGGAAAACACCAAGCCTCCGGTTTCCTGGGCCAGGCTGAGGGCGCACCCCGGGTAGGCCTGTGCAGTGAGGACACACAGACAGACAGCTGAAGCAGATGCAGGGACAGCAGGAGGGCAGCTCAGGGAAGAGAGGCACTAGCATCTCAGGAAGCTCACAGTCACTTCGGGGAGACTGACACACAGACAGCAGGAGGTGTAAAGACCTTGACTCCGGGACTAACAGACGGCAGCGGTAGGTAGGAAGGACGATGGGTGGTGCAGGTGTGACAGTGACAACAGCGACTATCGGGGGGCAGCGGCACCTGGGGTGCAGAGCAAAGCAGACACAGACACGGGGTGGTGTTACCAGGGGTGCCCGGCGAGGGAGGGGATGGAAGCCCGTGGGGGACAGTGGGGGCTCATGGGGGAGGTGCTGGCTGCTGCGTGAGAAGCCCCTCCTGGTGCCCGCTCCACCCCAAGCCCCCAGAGCCCGCTGGGGTGGGGGGTAGGGGTCTGGGCCCACGTACTGCTGACTTCCTCGTGCCAACCCGAGGCTTAGGCACCGGCTTGGAAGATTTTGTTTCAATCGTCTCGGCAGCGGAGGCCCCTAGCGGCCGGGACTTTTGGGCCTGCAGGGCCAGCTGGTAGGCCACCTCAAACGCCTGCCCCAGCGTCAGGATGATCTCGTAGGTCAGGTTCTGGGAGGAGACAGAGCCCAGCTTCAGCACCAAGGTCGAGGAGCCACCAGACGGACCCCTTTGCCCAGACCCCCAGCCCAGCCTCACGGCCCTGAGCACAGGCTGGTGGTGGTGGTCAGGGGCGCGGGGGGTTGCTGACCGGAGCAGCTATGGACTTCTCAACCAGCAGATGTGAACAGAGCAGGGCCGGTGTTTTTATTAGGTTCCTGTTCTAATGTGCCACTGACGAAGTTTCTGAGTGTTGTGCCCCCAGCCCTGTCTCCCCACAAACCCTGCTTTTTACTAGGTGAGCTGTAGCCTTTGATCTTCAGGAGCGTGTGTACTGTGTTACAGCAGAAATGACTGGGAAATGTGAGCTCTGGGTAAAAGTGGCAGGAACTACAAGTATGGGTAGAGGACCCCCTTTACCTTCAGAACAAACCCCATGAAATTGCTCACATTATAGCCCCTTTTCAGACGCAGAGCCCAATTCTAAGACCACACAGCTAGCAAGTGGCAGAGCCAGGTGTCTGATGCCAGGCTGGAGCAAGCATGGACTTCCTGGGGCTGAGAATGCCTGGCCAGCTGTGTTCCAGAAGCCAGAGATTTGGGAACTAGCTATTCTCCCGAAGGATGGCAGAGCTCTGGAGAGGGGCCTGGGGGGAGGCCCCCCTCTCAGCACCACTGTGAAAAGGAAGCCGGCTGTCAGGAGGGCACTGCTGCCCCCCAGAGGAAGCTCCAGGGCACTTCAGGGAACCGGCCCCTGCAGGGTTGGGGGATGGGGTGGCGAGTGGACATGCAGCTGCAGGGAGGAGACCCCTGGCTGGAAGCGGGGAAAACCTGTCCCTAGAACCCCAGGTGAGCCACCCTCCACCTCTGTGCTTCAGTTCCATCACTGTCTACAGGGGCCTAGCCCAGATGGCCGCTGGGACCTCACCCTGAACCAGATGCTGGCCCAGTGCCACCCGCGTGCTGAGACAGCACGGCCCTGAGGCCCCCCCTGGCTGCGGGTCGCCACCCACCACGTCCACTGTGCTGAAAACATGGCAATAGTGGTGGCTGGTCTGCAGGTCCTTGGTGATGTAGGCAAAGGTACAGAGGTCCTCTGGGTCCTGGGCCGCACAGGAAATGTTCCGGATCTCGTGCTCCGCAATAACATTCTGCCAGGGAAAGTGGGGTCTGGAATCCTCGGCCCGAGGCACACCTCGAGCCTTCTGCACCACCACCTTTTCTTTGTTCCAGCCCAGGCTGTTAGCCCAATGCCACGACTTCTCTTATCAGTCTGTCTGGTGGTGGTGGGGGTGGTGTCTAACCTTGCCCAATTTAGGTTTAGGGGTCTCCACCCTGGACCACAGCAACCGAGGGGTAAAACGTTCACATGTGACCACCAGCTCTCCAGGGTTGGGGCAAGGTGGGGAGGGCATCAGGTGGGTGGGGTACCAGGTGTGGAGCATGGAGGGAGTCCTTTGCTCCTTAAGAGAATCACATCGCTAGGTGTGAACAGGTAAGAGGAACCCACGCTGAGGAAGACCAGGGGCACCTGTCACTTGGGCAGGGCCCCAGGATCAGGACGTGTGGCAGCTGAGAGGCAGGCACCTGGGCAAGGCAGTAGGAATACAGAGGAAGACAAAGGGCTGGGAACACACTAGGCAGGATGCCCAGCTGCCGGGGGCTGGGCACTGAGGGTAGGGAGAGGGATCCCCTCCCACCGACAGTGCTGTGAGAAGCGCACCTTGTTGGAGGCATCGATGAACTTGACACCTTTGTATGTGATGGACAGGATGATAGTGGGGATCTTCTTCATGTGCTCGGTGGATTTCTACAGGAAACGAGGAGTGGGCCTGTGAATGTCCCTTCTCAAGGCCACGCCCCTCGGGGCCCCTAGGCCCCAGCCTCCCCCCAAACCTCACATAATGTGTAAGGGCCAAGAGGCTGCAGCAGGTGCCCCTAGCGAAGCCTCCCAGCCCTGCCAGCCCCCATCCACCACACACACAGACAACCTACCCGCATCTTGGCACAGGCATCCTGTGTGGATTCTGTCCCTCGGAGATCTTTGATCAGCATGGAGCCCAGATACTGAGGGAGCAGGGCAGTAGCCAGGCTGGGACCACAGTCAGACGGTTCCCTCTCCCAACCTCCTTCCCCTAGCCTGGCTGGGAGGCCCCCGTCCCCCAGGTGCTGGGGTGTCTGGGGAGCAGAGAACAGCACTGGAGCCCTGGACCTGGCCCCAGGGGCAGGCAGCAGGGAGTCTGGCCAGGCCGGGAGGGCACGGGCAACTCACATTGGCTTCGTAACCGCAGGACTCGAAGATGAGTTTCTCTGGCTGGTGTTGCCAACTCTGCACTGGGGCGTAAGGCGCAGCCAGGCTGGGGGGCCGAAGGGTCAGTTTGGCTTCGCGCTGCTCTTCCTGTACAACGGGTGGGGTCACAGATCTGCCTACCCCCTCCAGAGGAACTCCTGGGTGCTCTGCGGGCTCCAGCACACTTGAGGGCACAGGAGCCAGCCACGGGGGTTCAAGGGTAGTGGGGGAGGGCGGGAGACAAGCCAAGCAGATGCACTGTGGCGGAGGGGAAAGGTGGAGAGGCAGGGACCTAAGCCACCTGAAGGCAGGCTCTGTGGGGAAGGCTCTGAGGTAGAGATAGGAAATGACTAAAACCAAAGAGGGGAAAATAAGTACAAAGCAGGAAGGATTCCAGATCCCTGGAAGCCCCACCTCCAAGTCAGGGCCTCTGGATCTGATTCTGGGATGGGCAAGTGTCCAGTGCTAGGGAGGCATTTTATATTGTCTCCTGAGGTGGAACCTGGTGCAGAGGAAGGGGCAGGAAGCCACCGAAATGCAGGTGCCAGCTGACGGGTGCCCTAACTAGGATACAAAGAATGGGGAGGCGGGAAAAGAGGAAATATTTATGATTTCTGTTCCTGGCACTGTGCAGAAGTCTGATATGGAACAACTGAAACTCCTGGAAAACATGCTTTTTCAAATCTTGTCAAATTCACAGCTGTGACTGTACAAAGGTGAAGGACATCCCCAGGTACTGGAGAGGAGGAGTATGAGTCAAGAGGAAAAAGCAGTGAATGGGGTGGGTGTGAGGGACAGGTGCCAATCCTGTGTCCAGCTGGCAAGATGGGGGACAAGAGACAAAGCCCGGGATCCATGTGTAGGGCAGGAGGAAGGGCAGGGAAATACAACCAGGAGCCCGAATGCAAGGCCCCGTGCGGGTGAACCAGGACTGTGGGCCGGGGCCGGCCTAGGGCAAGGGCTGCAGGGCACAATAGGGGTTGAGGGGCTTCTGTGAGGGGAGATGGCACAGCTAGATGTGCCTCCCTGTTGCACCTGACCCTTCCTGCAGAAACGCAGCAGGAAGAACGGAGTCTAACCTGGGCTGTGATTTTGCTGGGCAGGTGGGGTACAGGGTGTGGAGCTGTGGAGGGGAGAAAGCTGCTCTGGGGAATAGGAGGGCAAGCAACTGGGGACCAAGAAGCAGCTGAGAGTGGGGCAGAAATGGGACTGGTGGCCTGAGGGGCTGGAAGGTAGAGGCTGTAGTCAAAGAACAGACAGTGGATCTGAACTTCTGTGGCCACATGCAGTGACAGCTGATGACAGTCATGTTGTTATAGCCCTGGGAGTCTTGGGGCTGGATGCCAGACACAGGCTGGGTGGGGCTGAGGAGAGGAGGCGGTGGCTTCCTCCTGCTGCTGATCCTGGCACCTGGATCATAGTGGCCTCCTATCCCCCCTTCTCCCACTCAGGGTCTGCCTCAGGGGACACAAGGACAGTGAAGGGTTCTGGGGGCTCTGGCCTGGTCTGGGGACCCCCGTTCACAGCTCCCCGCCTGCCCCACCTGGACTCTGAAGCGCTCTGCTCGGGAAGGTGCTGCAGGGTCATGAAGACTGTCATGCCTCCTCTTGCCTGTGTCCCCAGGAGGCAGCAGCAGGTCAGCAGAACGGCCAGTGCAGGAGTCATTTTGGCTCAGTGGGGACGATGTCTGGGAGAGCAAATCTTGGCACTGTGGTGGGGAGAAATCCAGGTAAAACTTGGAACCCGTTCAGCCAGTCTCTAAATTGTAGATGTCAGCCAGTGCTGGGGCTACTTAGGGCCCAAGAGGGGCAGGTGTATCAGTGAGAATTGGGGTGAAGCTAAGGACCGACACCAGTGGGCACCAAATAGATGGCACGCTGGCCCACAGACCTGTGGGGAGCCTGGCCCCTGGGCCCAGCCCAGGTACAGTCAAAGCAACCAGCTCTGACCTGCCAGGAGGCCCTGGCGTCCCAGTCCTGCGGGCACACAGTCACCATGGCACCCTCACTTTACCAGCACACTCCTCGGCCTGGAGCCGTAGGGGAAGCTGCTTTTATATTCATCAAAGATAGAATCATCTGTCATAATTCACTGCAGCTTCCTGGGGCACACGACCAAATGCAAAGCATTTCCTTGAGAAAACACACAGCGCTGTCAGCACCCTGAGGTCCTGTCTCCTCAGCTTTTATAACTGAATACCAGCCCTGCATTTGCTCCTCAGACCGGGCTCCTGTGTACAAGGGGGATAAGATGACACCCACTGGGTGAGGCTGCCGGGAATGGGTGGAGGTGCAGCACCTGTCGGGCACTCTGGCTCAAGAACAGATATAGTCCCAGACCTCCGTGGGGCCCTGACTCTAACCTGCAGTCAGGGATTATCTGGCTTGAGCAACAAAGCATCTGTGAGGTTTTTAAAGTCGCTGCTTCTCTAGTCCACCCCACTGCAGGGATTTTACTTCAGAGGACCTGGGGAGGATACAAGTCCTGTCATAGATTTCCAGCTTGGTCTCGGGTTCATGTCAGACTATCTGGAAGGGGGTCCTCCTGCCCCTCACCTGAACTGCCACTCATGCCTAACAGCTGGGATTTGGATATTTGTTTTCCTACTTTTTCTAACATTTTAGTTTCTACTTATATTTCAACTTGACGCTTTATCATAGGCCCCGCCAGACTTCTCCGATGGAGATAGGAGGCACGTAATTGATAAATAATCAAGTCTTAACAACTCCTGCCCCATGCTCCTCTCAAGATGTGCACCGGGGACAGACTGGCCCCAGTGACAAGAGGTATCAGATTGTTCGCACCTCTTCTATGGAGGTCACACTGTCTCCAAAGAATTCCTCAAGAATTATTTTTAATTCCTAGCAATACGAAGAACACACATCTCTCCCTTTCCATCCCTCTCCGACTCACCCTCAGCTGGGAAAACCGTGGGGGCTTCTGGGGTGGTTCCTCATAGGGCCTGTCTGCGAGCGAGGCGATGATGCGCTTGCGATGGCCAAGGAGGTGCACCTTCAGGACCTGGACGGGGGTGGGAGGAAGGGTCAGGCTGTGCCTGCACCCACAGCTCCTCTCCCACCCCCAGTCTGCACCCTTGGGGGGCCAGGCCAGGCCCAAGCACAGGCTACACTCACGTTGACAAGCTCCAGTTCCCAGAGGTTCTTCACAGTATCAATAGAGCTGTAGCCACTCGACAGGAAGGAGTGCACATAGTCCTGCAGCCCCAGGGAGTCCAGCCAGGAGGGCACTGATGGGGGGCTGTTGCCATCATAGCCCAGAGCTTTCACCTATGTGCCGAGAAGGGGTGGAAGGACTGACATCACAGCCCTCATGGGACAAAAGCCCAGGGGCCCCTCCCTTCACACAGCCCCTTCTTCTGCTGCTCTGGTTTCGGCTCCCCTATCTGAGAGGCAGGGCTCTGAGAGCACACCAGCCTGGGGCAGACAGCCCTAGAGGGTATGGCTAGCGGGGAGGAAGGGTTTGCAGAAGGGCTCTCACTGAGCTCTGGCAAGGTCACAGACTTGGTGGCACCTGTGAAGTGGGTACTGGGCTCACTGGTGGGACTTGTTTGTACTTCCCAAGCTTGGGGTGAGTGGAACGAACAAGGGTACACTGGACTTATTAGCACCAGTGAGGTCAAGGGAGAGACCTGTGGGCCTACTGGCCCCTGGCTCTCCAGGGAAAAACTGCCTCGTCTGCTGCCCTGAGCATCCCTCTGCCTTCCTGAGGAAAGTGTGATGTTGGGGGTCAGATGCAGGCTGGCCTGGTCTTCAAAGTCAGGAAAGAACCCAAAGAGGCTCCAGGTGACAGGTCAAGCCTGTGGGTACCAGCTCCTGTGCTGGGCAGAAGCCTGGAGCCTCCCTCCGGACCCTGGACTGAGTCAACTGTCCCTAGTCTCTGCTGCCTTTCTGGGGCCTTAAGACTGGGCAACAAGGCAAACAGGCCTCTATGCTGCCTGCTGGGTCCCCCAGGATGCAGGGCAGACACCTTGCAGTAATCTGTATGCCCTGGAGCTGAGCACTTTCCCTCTTCTGGGTCCAGGGGGCATCAGGGAGGGGACCCGGCTCCAACCCAGGCTGAGGCTACAGAGCTGCCAGTCACCTTGGGCAGGGACTTTGCTGCCTGGAGAAGCTTTCGCCGGTGCTGGGGGTCAGTGATGCCAATATCCCGCAGGTCTTGCTCCTCCATCACGTTAGACCCCTGCAAGCAGAAGAGATTAACGTAAGCACCCTGCCGAACGGATGCAAGCCTAGTGGCAGCTTCCTGTGGCCCCTTAACCAAATTCTCCTCCTTCCCCAAAGGCACTAAGAGGAATGCAGACCCCAGCAACCCACAGAGGCCAGACCAGGCAACGAGAAGTCTTGTGCAGGTAGGGGGTGCGGCAAGCAGCAGACAAGTCTGCCCAGACAGCCCACTCCTGCCTGAGCAGCCCCCAGGTGAGCTCTGCAGTGCTGCGTGCCAGTGCTGATGGGGCCTTGGGGGGCACAGTGTGCCCTGGCTCACCCTGAGTGCATGTGCCTCAGGTTCACAAGCATCTGAGAGCTTCCTCACAGACATGCTTTCCTAACTTGAAGGGAAGGCTGTAGCAGCCAAGTCAGATGGGCAGCCTAGGAACCAGACTTATCCCAGGGAGGCAGGGAGCCTCAAAGCGGAGCCCTTAGAAAAAGGCGTCTGGCTGGCCAGGGAACTGGGGAATGCTAGGGCTGGGCCACTGAACGTGATGGGGAGGAGGAGGGCTGGTGCTCACAGGGCCCCAGTGCTTTGACTCGGATTACCCCATTTCACACTCATGACCTTGGGGGTTGTCTGCATCCTTATTTTGCGGATGAGGAAAAAGAGGCACAAAGGTCAGGAACGTACTGAGGCCACGCATCTCGTGGTGGAGCTAAGACCTGGCTGCTCCCTGTCTCCGGCCTCTAGGAGGATGTTACACCCCTCACAGTAGTGTTGCCTTGTAGGTTTTATCAGATTATGATCCACGAAAACTCACAGGTTCCATTCCGCTTTCAGCCCCAGCATGCCCCCAGAAGCAACTGATTGCTTTCTCGAATGTCCCTTCGGAGCCAGCTTCCCTTTCCCACGAATGGAATTCTTGTACATGTTGTTTGACACCTTATTCTTACTACTTAATACACAGGCATGCCTTGGAGATATTATGAGTTGGGTGAATATTGCAATAAAATGAGTCAAATGAAATTTTTGGTTTCTATCTCATACAATACTGCAGTCCATTGAGTATGCAATAGCAATTATGTCTTTAAAAATTATAAACATACCTTAATTGTAAAATGCTTCTAAAAAATGCTAACCACCATCTAAACTTTCAGTGAGTTATAATCACAGATCATCGTAAAAAATAATAAAAAAATTTAGAATATTGCAAGAATCACCAAAATATGACAGACACTAAATGAACAAATGCTGTTGGAAAAATGGTGCCCACAGACTTGATTGACACAGAGTTACCACAAACCTTCAATTTGCAAACAAACAAACAAACAAAAAAATGCGGTATCTTCAAAGTACAATAAAGCAAAGTGCAATAAAACAAGGTAAGCCTGGACACAGGAGATTGCTCCCTATCAGTACAGGTAAACTTGCCCCTTTTTTCCAAGCTGCATAATCATTGAGATTAGAAGCATATTGATATTATAAAGTATTTAACCAGTTCCCCACTGAAGGAGGACTATTTCCAATTTTAGCTTTTACAAGTAGTATTGTAGGAATACTTCCATATGTGCGTCATCTCAAGGATGGTTATCCAAGAGACTGCTTGGTCACAGCGTATTTAGAAGTCTAACACGTATCTATACTCCCATCAGTGATATGGGTGCTAGATTCCTTGCACTGTCAGCAGCATGGCGGAGAAATGGCTCATCACTGCTTATTTCTTATCGTAAGAGCGTCCTACTCATAGGGGCACCATGGCATCTCTCCAGGTTTTATCAATCAAGCATTTACATAACAATTACTATCCCACTCCACATTCTTGATGCTTGCTAACCCACTTAATAAAGTGGACTGTGGTTACCTCCACTTTATGCTCAGGAAGTTGAGGCCCAGAGAACATGAAGACCTTGTGGGGGTCACATATGTAAGCATGGAGCCAGGATTCGGCCAGGGGCTCCTGTCCAGATGCTCTAGGACCACACGTGTGGGAGCATCCGTAGCTCCTTTTCCAGGAATGACCCCCTGATAGCCTTTGTGTGTTTATCTCTGGAGGTGCTGATCTTTTCTGTATTGGATTTGGAGAAATTCTTTATAAAGAAAATTAATGCCTTTTATCTATGAATAAGAAACATTTATAAGACATTTGTTTTTCAACATGACTTTCATGTTGGCTTTATTTGTGCAGAAATGTTATTGGTCTGTACCTGTACCTTGTAGAGCTTCCCTCAGTGCTATCAGACTTAGAAAGAACTCTTCTCTTCCCCTCTCCAAGATTTATAAAAACAATTCTTGCATATTTTCTTGCTGTAGTTTTAATTTCATTTTTTTAAAACTAAATCTTTAATCTATCTGGATTTTTAAAAAGATTTTTATTTACTTATTCATGAGAGATACACAGAGAGAGAGAGAGAGGCAGAGACATAGGCAGAGGGAGAAGCAGGCTCCATGCAGGGAGCCCGACGTGGGACTTGATCCCTGGTCTCCAGGATCACTTCCTGGGTTGAAGGTGGTGCTAAACTGCTGAGCCACCCAGGCATCCCAAGTTGTCCATTTCTTGAAGGAGCTATCTTTTCCCTACCAATCTGAGATGACCTCTGATGTTTCCTCAATTCCTGTGTTTCTGAGATTCTTTCTGGACTACCTATTCTACTGATGTGAGTATTTCTATGCCCACTTTACAGATAAAAGAGGTTGAGTGACTCATGGCAGCTCACAGAGACCATCACCTGGTGGCCTCACCTTTGTACCTGAGCTACACTGAATGCCACTGCGGTAGCCTCCCCGGAGCCTGTGCATGGTGACAAAACCTTTGCCCCACAGAGGATACCTTCCAAGCGTTAAGCTCAAGGGAGCCCAGGTGGAGGGAGCTTTGAAGCCAGGCTGGAAGCTCCCTCTGCTCAGCCTGCAGATAGAACACACTCCTTTGCAGGGACATCAGGGAGGCCTGGGCCTACGGAAAGGCCCCTGTGAAAGGGCACCACCCCAGGTGAGGGCAGCTCCTTAGTCACCCCAAGCCCAGGAGTCAGCACCCAGAGTTCCTGTAGTCCCTCTGGGCCCAGGTTTAGCGTGTGCTGATGGGAAAGGCAGAGAGAGGCAGCTACCCGCACAGACTCTCTGCCTGATGATGAGGACACTGGTGAGTTCAGTTCCTGCACAGAACAGTGCAGTTCAGGAAGTTTCTGAAGTCCTGCTGAAGCTCCAACATTTACTCCCAACCCCTCACAAGCTTTTCAGGCAACATTAATGCTGAATTGAAGACAACCAGGAAGCCCAAATCCAGCTGGAGACAGGGCCTTCATTACCCAGTCAGGAGGCCCGGGGGCTGCATGTGGCTTTGAGGAGACACAGACAGAGGGAAACAAAATAAAAACAAAGGATGTGACAGAAAATCAAAGTGGGCAGTTGCCAAGCTCATCCTGGGGGCAGGCAGGGTCTCCTGATTTCCTGCACATGCCACATTGACATCCTCCTGGATTAGTTTATGGGGGGACTCTAAGGTGCTCCAAATCTTCAAAGGCCAGAAACATTCTAGAAGTTTCCACACCTCTTTACTAAAGGGAGAAAGGGGCCCCTGCCTTTCAGAAGCATCTTCCTGAGGAGGGCTATGGGGTAGAGACTAGAATTTCTATTTCACCTTCTACCACGAATGTTTATAACCAAGGGCTACTATGAACCAGGCACTGCGCTGAGTTCCTAATTAGGGAGCTAAGAAAGTAGAACAGCTCATTGACCTAAGCATTTCAGTGAATAGAGGTTATTTCTTAGATTAAAAAAAAAAAAGGCTTCTTAGTCTAAGAGAAATCTGAAACCCATAACTAGTTGACACTCTGCCTGGCTGGGTTCAGTTCCAAGGAAGGAGGACAGAGGTGGGACAGAGTGTCAGGGCCTCCTCATTCCAGACTCTGCTTCAGCCATTCACTGTCCTGTCACTCCGTGCTCACAACCTGGCAGGTGTTTACCCTGTTCCTCCCTTTACAGGCCAGGAACCAGGCTTCACGGCCAGTGGTGGTGCCAGGATCCTGCCATCTTGGCCACACCTGCTCTCTAGACATCTAAGGAAAAGCACAGCAAGCATTAGTCCTCAGGGTCACAAGAGTTCCCCGGGCACCGTCTGCTGGTCTTTGTGGGGGAGGTGACACACAAAGTGCCTGTGACCACGGGTCCTGACTACATCCTGACACTGTGCAAGGACTGTGCATTCATCACTTGAAAAAAAGCTCTGTCAACAAACCTTTGAAATAGGAACTGCCCAATTATACAAAGAAACTGAGGCTCAAAGAGAAGTGGCTTATCCAAGGTCACAGAGCTTTTCAGTGACAAAGGGACAGTTAAACCTCTATCTGACAAACCCTAAAGTCGTGTTCCAGGCTCTTTCTTCTTGCTTAGGTGGGGTCTGTTGTAGACAAAGCAGAGTGTGGAAGGTGCAGGGAGCAGCAGCCAGAGAACCAGAGCAGGGAATCCATCCTAGGGCCGGGGCGCACTTGGGCTCTAGCACTAATGTCCCTACCGCAGAACCTCCCTCTCACCCACCTGCTCTCCACCTCTGGGGCAGGGGCAGTGATTACTTCTTTACCGATACAGAATCCCAACTCTTAGCACTGCGTGGACCTCTGGAGGTGGGTGAGGGGAGGGCTGGCCATGGCCTCACAGTGAGGGAGAAGCAGGGTCAGGACATGGCCCAGGCCTTGGTATATGCAGCCCAAGCACCGGGCCCAGGGCCTTCAGCATCTAGGGGCCTAGAGCAGGCTGACTCAGGGAGAGGCTGACCCGTCAGAGCTCATGCAGGACAGCTTGAACCTGCTCAGTGGACTGACTCACACCACCACACAGCATCTGGGTGTCCTTCCTTGAGAATGTATAAATGAGAAATTGTGCCTGCTGTCGCAGCTGTAATTAATTTTACTTTCCATTTGAATGGTTTCTCCTTCCTGCCAGTATCCGTCATTGGGCTTCACCAGTGTGGGCACAGAAAGTTATCTCAAACGGGGCTTGTTGGTGCCGAGTGGGGATTCCAAGGCCCAGAGCCTGGGCATATAGCTCAGTGGATATGTGGAGAGGGGAACAGAGATACCTGCAGCCAGGGGCCAGGGAAGGAGCATGGACAGCAAGAAATGCCTCTGGGAGTCCAGAGGAGAGTCCTGGCAGAGGTGGAGGGAAGGGCTGTTGCAGGACCCACAGCCCTTTCTCCCTAGGTTTCCCTGGCCCTCCAGGGCTCTGGTTATCTTCAGAGTCTTCCTGACCATATAATTTTAGCAGAAGGAAACATTCTTTTGTGTCTTGAGAGGTATCTCACTTGTTGATATTTTGCTGGAAATTTCTTTAACTGTTGGGCATGTCTTCAAAAAATAGCAGAAAGGCCTAAGAACGAACATTTGGGAATGTGGCACATTGGGGTGGACCCTTCTCAGCCAAAGGGAAAAGAGGCTGAGAGGCTTGCTGAGAGGGTTCCAAGGCTGTTAGAGGCCAGAGACCTCTGCCTGTTTCACTCATAGCTTTGTCACCTACATCTAGAGCAATGCCTGGTATGTTGTCCGTATGCAATAAAAATGTTGAGTGACCAAGGGAACTTATGGTTGGAGGGGACACCACAGATATAAAAAGAAGAGTCTGAATAGTCAAAATAAGTGCTGCTGACTTTACAATTGTGACCTTTTGGAGACCTCTGTGAGGGACAAGGATGAGGACTGGGAGAGGTGGGGATGTGCTGGGGTGGGGAAGGGGAGCCTCAGGGATGTGCAGGCCTCGGGGGCAGGGTGGTGGCCGGGTCCAGGGGGGAGTTTGACATGGAGGTGGGAAGAGGGCAGAGAAGTGGGTCATGAGCCTCCCCAGCTGAGGGCACAGCACAAGCACAGGTAGCTGTGACAGAAGCCACCATTCTTGAGGGCAGTGACAAGTTGAGGGCAGTGACAAGTTGAGGGCAGTGACAAGTTCCGGGCAGTGGAAGCGGGGATGTGGGCCTGGGCTCGGGGGCTATGCCAGGGAGTTAGCTGGTCCTGCTCAGGGCAGAGGGAAGCTATCCTGTTTAGTCACAAGAAAGCTGAGGTCCAGCAAAGGACTAACTTGCCTGAGGTCACATAGCCCCGTCCCTGCCATATTCAGTTCACAGAGCTGCTTCTTTCCCATAGCCCTGAGCATGGACCTGCTGGCAGGAGCCAGGTGCTCAAGGAGTCGTCTTGTGTTTCTCTGTTCACTGCAGTCTGGCCCAGCCAATCTGTGCCTCCCGGGGGCTGTGTCACAGAACTTCCCGAACTGACACCTTCCCTCAGCTCAGTGCCCTGAGCAGCAAGAGCAGCTTATCTCAACCCCACACTCCCTGCTCTCCTAGTGATCCCCTACCCCGCTGCAGCACAGACCTGTCCTCACCTGGAGAGAGAGCTTGATGGTGACAAGTGCAGTTTCATAGAAGAGGAGGAAGAAGCACAAACATTACCAGTTCTGTTTCCGAAGCCAGAGGCCCTCTCCACCCGTCAATCTTCAAAGGGCTCCTGAGGATGGGTGCCAACAACAGCACCTCTGTTGGGCCTCACCTCCCAATTTCGTGGAAACAACACCCCTTCATGACCCTTGCTTTCCTGGTCAGGTCTTGGCATCCCCATTCTCTTCATACCAGGCACAGCATCCTGCCATCCATCTGCTACCCATTACCTCCGAACATCTGCCTTTTTGAAGCCTTAGTAGAGGTTAAGGTGCTGTATTCACCCTGCCCCCCAAATCAACAGTGGAAGTTAGCTAGGCCCAAGGCAATCTGGAGTCAAAGGGCTCAAGTTCCAAGACCGCCTCAAAGCAAGCTTTACACCATGCATCTGAGGACAAAGCCAATCTGCATCCTGCAGAGAACAACTGCTATCTGCCCTCCATTGCAAAGAACATGCCACCTTACTGCCTTATGCTAGTATGGTCATGGTTGGTCTCAGTGGCTATTCTGCATCACCACAGGGAACAGTATGTCCCCTGCAAGAGCTAATGCCCCCCTAAAATAAGCAGTCAAATGAGATGCCATGGGATGGGATTAACAGGGCAGCTGAACAACCTGTCCAAAATCTTATGGGGGTGCCTAGAGGAAAACTCAAATTTCCTGACTCCTAGTCTGGTTCTCTTACAAGTAAGTAGAACCTCAACTTTTCCTTTGAGGCTTTCTCCCCCCAGTTCAATTTAACTGTGGCCTCAGCCAGCTGCTGACCTTCGCTGAGAATGCAAAGCAGGGGCACCTACCATCACTGACCTGTGCTGGTGGGAGCTGCAGAGCCAAAGGGCTTCTGTGGGGCCCCTAGCCAAGGCCAAGAGCTTACTGGGATCTGATTCCCATGGGCTCCTTTTCCCAGCCTTCTTGGGAGTGGCCCCCAACACACAGTAGATAGATGGAATGGTCTGCCTGACTCAGATTGGCACCTGCAAGGGATGGCAGTAGCACTAGCCTAGCTCACTGGCTCACACACCAGGCCCCTTCTTTGAGGCGATACACTGGAGCACAAGGCCCAGGCATAGCATGTTCCTGGGAAAGGAGGTGTGGAGACTAGAGTGGTCAGTGGGAGACGGCTCTGGGTCCCGGAGAACTTCTAGTTACGCTCAGCCATCTGTTTGAGGAGTAACCTTGGGCAAATGACTTAATCCAAGAGTCCTCAGTGGGAGTCTATGGACCCCAAGAGTCTGCTGACGGGCTTCAGGGATGCCAGTGAACACCTGGATTTTACCTGACACTTGGTGTGTGAGGAGGTCTGTGCCTCCGATAGAGACATATGGGTCCCTGGGCCCTGCCTCGCTGGCTTCACTTTCTGCACATGCACATGGTACAGACTGGAATACATAAACACTCGGACAGTCTGAGACACCAACACAGAACCCCCTGTTGCTGTTCACATTGAGGTGTTAGCAATCAGAAGCCACGGAACAGTCCGAATCCATCTTAAAGTGTACTTAGTTAATTTCACAGCCATGAAAACAGTTCTCAATTTCTTCTACTGTAAAGGGGACAGGACAAAGCCAGAGTGGAGTTACTGGGGATGCCAGCTGATACCTCAACCCCGAAGAACTCCACATGGTCTGGCAGAGAGAAAGGAAGAAGAAGAGCAAGAGGCTTGGTCTGGAAAGGGCCCCAGAGTAAGCCTGCTTTGTCTCAAGGTTAAAGGGCCCAGCAGAGATGAGGAAGCATTTGGTGGTGTGTCAACCCTTGACCACCACCGCCTCCGCCACCCCAGAGTTAAGTGGTCACAGAAATTAGTCCAGGAGGCAGGAGCCACACTGACAGTATCCCTTTCAAAGCCCAGCTCTATGGACCCTCCAATGTCCCTAGTTGAGGAAAATTTCCCTCTTGGGTCCTGCTTCACACTGGGGCACAGAAAATTCTGACACAGCAGCCAGCAGTTAGAGTGCTATGTGGGGAGAAGACAGGGCTGGGCAGCTGGAGAGGAAGTCGGGGCAGGGAGGTGTCCAGGCAGCAGTGCCATAGCACTTCTGCCCAGGCCAAAAGAGGCCCTTTGGAGCCTGAGAGGAAGAAGGCAAAGGGAAGGAGCACAGGAAGCCAGGGTAGGAACCCAAGGGCATGGCCTCACTATGCACAGAATGCTGGCTTCCGGGGCTAAAGAGTGAGGAGATAATCTAGGGACAGAACAGAAAGAGAAGCTCCAGGGTCTGAGGACCAGGCTGGAAACAATAAAGAATGACCTCCTCCCTGAGCCTGTGCCTTTTAGCTCTTTCGGGGACTACTCCTATTTGTCAGTCATCTCTCCCCAATGCACAGGAACAAGCTGGCCATGGTCTCAGAAACAGACAGGAAAACAGTAGGAGCCTATCTTCACGTGGTAGAAACCTGTGGAGAAATAAATTGACAGGAGGAGCTAGAGGCCTCCCTGACGATGCTGTTCGAGGTGACAGGCTTGTGGCTCAGTCTGTTTCTAACCCATCCTGAGCTGGCTCAGACTCATTTCCACATTCCATTTGTCCACCCAGCGCTGCATCCACCAGTGCCCGCTCTCCACTGTGCCCTGCCATCTAAGGTGCACCCGGACTCCGGGGGCTCTCCATCTGATGAGGGCGTAACCAGAGGGCCTCCTGTAATGTGGCTGTCAAAGTCCCTCACGGTCGAGCCCAGCCCACCTCTCCTGCCTAGCCAAGGCCCCCTCCCTCACAATACTCACTCCACTGGTCTCCTTACTCACAGCAGGTCGCTCAGCCCCACACTCGCCCCTCCTCTGTGTGGTCCCTCCAAGTCCCACAGCCTCTGTAAACTCTCACAGAGCAAGCACAACCCAGAAGTTCAAAGCTGGACAGATCTGGGCTAGCATCTTGACCCTGCTACTTACTGGCAGTGCCTTCATCCTCTGGACCTTACAGCTCCATCTGAAGACTCGACCAACAGTATGCCCAGGGTTGTGAGCCAGCTCAGCACCCAGCACACGGTCCATGCTTGGGAAGGTGGGTTCTCCTCCCCTGTGCTCCTGCAGCATCTATATGCCTCACCACAGCACTTGACACCTAGCTGGTCTATTGTTTTTAATTGCTTTATGTGTCTTGTTTTCCCAGCTAGACCATCAAGTTCCTTCAGACACATGCATTATTTGCTTTTCTGACTTCTGATCCATTCATTGTAGGAAATGCAGAACAACTATTACATTCTAAAAAAGAGAGGAAGTCAACTACAATCCTCTTTAGATAACCACCGAAAATGTTTTGGCTTACACCCTTGCACCTCTCGTGCAGAGGTTTTCTTTTTTGGAAATTAAGATTGTGTCGCATATGGATTTCTGTGTCTTGATTTCTTCACTCAACATTCCGAGGTGAACGTTTCCCCTTGGTGAACGTCAGACGTTCTTCAAAAACATGTTTTTAACACCCACATGACATTCCAGCACGTGGAGCACCATCCCTGATTCAACTATCACCCTCTGAAGGAGGTCAGTTTCAGTCCCCAGATGTGGAGACCTCCTGCATCAGCATGCATTGAGCCACAAACTCGTCCACCACCAATTACCTTCCTGCCATGTTGATACAATACACTTTCACTCTTCTCCTAAGAAAGCCCCCTTCCTATGGGCAGGACTTGTGAAAAATGGACTGGCTGTGATGTGTGAGTCAGGGTTGGGGGCTGGCCAGCAGAGGTGGGAGCTACATTCCTGGCCCTGTCTCTTAGGCATCAGCTGGATCAGCCTCGGGAACACTTGGCAGCTCCTGCTGCCCTGGCCCTGACACCTGCAAATCAAAGGTGCTTTCTGCCAATAGGCAAGAGGATGTGAATAAAGTTCAAGGTACAATGTTTGCCCAGCTCAGTCCTCACATCACAGGAGGAACAGCCTGGAGTAAGAGGATGCTGGACCTAGACAAGACCAGACCCAGGGGGACAGGACAGAAAGTCTTCAATTTTCTAAAGGGCTTCAGTGTGTTCTATTTGGCCCAAAAGGTAAACCTGGGGCCAGGAGACAGAAACCACAAGGAAAGAGATCTTGGCTCAGCCTGAGCAATGCAAAGAATGAGAGGCTACTACTTTGTAAGATGGTGAATTCTGTGTCACTAGAAAGCACCAAAGCCAAGATTATCTGGAAGGGTTAAAGGCACAGATGATTAGAACATGTGATGGTAAAGTCCCTCCCACCCTGATTGGGACCCTTGTCACAGGGAAGTGATACAGCAACACCTTGTCTGTGAAACACTCTTCATGTCCAGATGACCAACATCTAGAGCCTGGCTCCCTGGCAGTTACTTGTGTATCTTGTAGAAGAGTCTCCCGGGCATTTCAGAACCGAGAAAAACATTTACAATCTACCGAAAGCCTAACTACATGGGCACATACCATAGCTAATGCGACGGAAATTATACCATATGTACCAAGAGAACGTTTCTAAATAAATATGTCCCCTTCTTGTGTATTTTTTACCCTTTTTCTGGTTGCTAAAACAATTAGTCTTCCAGTACATCTGGCAATTTACATGCAATTACCCAGGATGCTTTGCATGGCTACTTAGGCCACTCTAGGTATCAGAAGTAACATGTTCAACTGAGGTGTAATCAGCATTTCTTCCTACACAGATTCCACCTGCCAGCACCCCACCCGAAATGAGAGAGCAGTGAGGACTAACAGACTCTACCCAGGGCAATGGGAGGGGCCTAGAAGGGTCCTGGAAAGACTGAGGTACCTGCCTCCCTCAATGAGTATCCTTCCCCAAAAGAAAGAGCCGTTCTAACAGAGGCCCTATATCCTGCATGGACATTTGGTTCAGGGCCAGACTTAACCAAGATGCCCGCCTAGCTACTTTCTGGGTCTGAGCATGGGGAGGGGCAGGGAAGCGGTTTTAAAGGGAGTCTTGATGTTCAAGGGTTGGGAACCTTACCCTTTCCAAAATTAGCAGAAGGGGTGAGAAGTTAAGAGCTCAGCCTCTAAAATCCTGAAGCAAAAGGAAGGGACACTGTGAAGTCCACAGCTCCCCTCCCTTGCCTGTCTGACAGCTGGTCTGGTGAAGAGGGCGTGCTCGGAGAGGGAAGGTTCCTCAGTGCTCAGCACCAGGAACCAACTGCCCAGCTCACTGGCTGAGCCACCACCTCTATGCTGGATTTGTCAGCCTTCCCCCAGGAACATGGTGAGTCAGGGGTTAGGTTATAAGAACCATAAACATATCCAGTTTAACTTTAAAAAATTGCTATTTAAGAACCTAAGAATTTTAAAGGCTGAAAAATAACTGGCTGTCAGCTGGCTTTGGAAGGGTTGTTTGCTGCAAACTTTACTGTCTGCCCTGGAGATGGAGATGGCCCAGGTGAGGTGAGTCTGTCCTTGTCAGCGTTGCTCCCGGCAGCCCCAGACTAGCACTCGGGGCAAGCTGCTATTTGGGAAGCACCAAATGCAAGCCCATCAGTGGGAAGCCCACAGGAACCCACACTGGAGACAGGAGCTCTGGGCTGACTGGCCCTGACTCCTTTACTTTACCATTTCCTGGAGGGCCTCCAGGAGAGGGATGCTCGTGGGTACCCTGCCTGAGCTACTTTCTGGACCGAAAAAAGGAGCACTGGATTCTACGCCCAGGATCACAGCCAGCCTGTACTTCACAGGCAACCTGAGGAAAGGCACCTAGATTTTTCTTTTTCTTTGGCACCTTGTGCTGTATAAAAAGATAGTACAAAATTATACCTCGGAAAAGCAACCAATCCTTCAAACCACTAATTCAGCCTCTCCTCTGGGCCATCCCTGAGGTTATGATTCCCTGAGGTTTCATGGCCACATTTCCCAGCCCTGATGCTTGGCGTGGGGTAGGCAGGGAAGAAGCCTTTCTGTTGGACAAGGCTCCTTGCTTCAATGACTACCTGCCTGACAACAGCACTCTGGAAGGAAACTTCCAGATAAAGGAAACTTCTGGTATCCAACAAAGATGGGACAGGGAGTCATCACAGGAAACTTGGCTGTCTTGCCCTCCCAAACTCCTAGGGTCTGACCCAGAACAAGACAGCCTTGAGGCCTCACCGCACAACACTGGGTCTGAAAGCCGAGAAGGGGACCAGTGCAGGGAAAAAGTCTGCAGGCAGGGACCCTACCCCTTCAGACACAGACTGGCAAAGAGCTCTCACTACAGAACTGTTTCAGGGAGCAGAGCTGAAGGGAACAGAGTTTAGAAAGAAGGCACAAGACACTCAGGCTGACTTCCCAGATGTCGAAAGTCACTTTAGAGAACTCTACCTACTGTTTCTCACATGCCCACAGGGAGATCAGAGGCAGGGTTCCTCGGGGCTGCACCCCGCCCCTGAGGAGGCCTCTGGGCACTTACCAGGAAGCGGACATCGTCAAAGCCATTCAGAAGCAACTTGCTCTCATACTGCTGCAGCCCCACCGCCTCCAGCCACTCCCCAACGCTCTGCTCCAGCGTCCGCGAACCTGACGAGAGAGGAATCGGCAGACGCTTGAAAAGGGAAAAACCATTAAGGTGGTAGCAGCGGCACTCAGAGGAAGACAGGTGGCACTGCCACATCATAGTCATTACCATAAAGCAGCCAGACTATGTATAAGAGACCAGAGAGCAGAGGACCCGCAGCTCCTCTTCCGGGTGCAGGCCAAGGGCAGGACAGCCTGGGCTGCACACACACCCACCCCCTCTGTCCGAGCTGCTCCAGGGCCGCAGTGGCACATGCACGGTCTCTGCCCACAGATCGGGGGGACTCCGTGTCAGCGTTCACACTGAGGTATTTCAGGAAGTCTGTTCCCACGGGCACTAGAGGGGCTCAGGGGCTCCTCTCATCCATGCAACTTCTGGAGCCCCCGTGGGGCTGTGGGCGAGGGGCAAGTCCTGCAACCTGGCAGCACACACTGGTCAGGAGAGCACACACATCTTCATGCAGCTGAGGGGCACAGGCACACAGCGAGGGCTCCGAGGGCCAAGCGGTGGCGGCGGCGTTCACAGGGACCCGGCACATGCAACGCAAGCAGCACAGAACCCGGCAGTGGGGAGAAAAGAGACTTTTACTTGTTTTGCCCCAGCAGTCCCGGAATAAGCACACCATGGCCACCGGCCCTTTGTGCTCAGAGGCTCAAGGCAGAGGGGCCAGGAGTGGCGCATGGGCCAGGGGCCCGGGGGTTGGGCTCAGGTGTGGCTCGGCTGTGACGGTGACATGGCACTCCTTTGGGCTGCGTGGCCAGCGGAGGCCAGGAGCCCAGTCCCCAGCTAGACTCTGGCTGCTGGCGAGCGGGGCGTCTCCCACGCCAGGACGCTGTCTGAAGGGTTGCCTTCCCGGGCCGGGCTCTTTTGCCGGGGCTGGGCATTCATTTTCCTCTCCTGATAGTGGCTGCTCCTGTGACTCGCCTGCCTGCTCAGGTGGAAAGCCGGCAGGCAATCCAGTCCTTGGCTAAAGATGACAAAACCCAGCCCGGATGAAAGAAAGGGGAAAAGGAAGCAGTCCTCTGTCAGCTGAGCTGTGGCAGCTTAAGTCTATTCACGTTCGGCGCCGTCCTCTGTTCGGCTGAGTGATAAAGACAGCAACTGTCCTCCCTGGGTCTCCTGATCTTGACGTTCTCCTCTGAGGGCAAGTGGGGAAGGGACGACATGTATCTGCTCTGCTCACGGCGGACAGGGGCGTGTGGTGGGGTGGGGAGGAACCGAGTTCAGCCCTCCCTACAGACCTAGGCTGAGCACCTAAACCCCACCTGCTTCTCCAGTTCTCCTGGGTAAGAACGGATGAAAGAAGGGAAAAAGAGCAAGGAAGGAAAAAGAAGAACCAACTATGAAAACATCACCTCCAGAGAACTCTTGACACGGTGAAAGTCATTCTGTTGTTCCTGGCACTTTCTGCCCTTCGAGGCGGGCCAAGGCCAACTGGCCTGGTTATCTGGGAGCCCCTGGCAACCCACTGTCCTAGGCTCCCCTTCCTCTGTCCTCTGCAGAACAGCTGGTGGTCTGGGACCCGGCGGCCTCCCGATGCACGCTGCAGCAGCCCTCCGAGACGCTGGGTGCCCTGCCCTTGAGTGGGGCTGTCTGCTCCAGGGAACCTAGGCGGCAGGCTCTTGTGTGTCTATGAAGTCAAGTGTCCCCGGCTGCTGATTCATTCCTGCTTGTAATCCCCCAGCCAGGCAGCTGTGGTCCTGCTGCCGGTGGATGTGTGCCCTCACAGAACGGCAGCAGAGTGCTTTGTCTGGAGGCTCCTGGGCTCCACGCTGCCTGCTGCCGGCCCCACAGCCCTCGCTCGCTCTCATAATGTCTGGCCCTCCCCCTCTCCCCTCCCCATCACCCTCCTCCCTTCCACGCTCAGGAAAATACATCAGGGATCGGACATCGGAGCAGAAGCTGCTGCTGCCGCCACCAAGAGAGAAGGACACGGCAGCACAAGCACCAGAGCAAAATGACAGGTTCCTCAGCATCTCATGTCGGCTGACACACATGCGTATGAAAGGCGGAGATGGAGGAGACTCTACCTGCAGCTCAAGGGGCTGGAAACAGCTTATCGGGGGCAGAAGGCACATTCCTACAGTTTGGGCCATTAGCTTCTAGGACAGCCAGAGAAGGGGACAGAGGAATGACACGGCCCTGAGGGCACAGCCCACAGGTGAAGTGACCCCCCTACCCCACTCACCATGTAAGAAAGAGTGTGCCTCCCTGCCAAGAGGAAAAGCCATGGGGCATCACAAAAACGGCAATGAAATAAAGATGTTACACCTAATATTCCTCAGGTGAGCGAGCGTACTCAACAACTTGGCAAGAGACTTCTCTTGGGGCCTCTCGGAGCCCAAGGGAGAAGCACCAGGCCCAGAGCAGGCTCCTCACAACCTAGAGGAGGACATGGGAGGGGAGGTGCCAAGGTAAAGGACCAAAGCCCAAGTACAGCTGTGAAGACAGCGAAGGGAACATGTAGAAACAAAGACCCTGGGACCATAGGTCACCTCTAAACATGCTGGGGGGTACCTACAGCTCAACAGGCTGTAGATGGCCCTGGCGAAGAAGGGGGCTCTGTGTGCAGGGAGGTCAGGCTCCGGAAGGAGCCTGCATTGAACGGCTACTCAACAGCTAAAAGGCTGGCTTTAGCAAAAGAAAGCAAGTGATCTCTTCTGCTGCTCCACACACAAGCTTTTGTTGAAAGCAGCCAGGGGGCCTGGGCCAGGAGGAAGGCATCCCTTCCTGGGACTCCTGACAGCAGAATGAGTTGTGAAACCTGTCTGTTGGGGATTTGGGTAACTAGGTCCATTGCTGGCAGCTGAGGTTCCCAAGGCCCAAGACAAGAATAAGACTCCAGTTCCTCTTAGGGTCTCATCCTTCAGGACATGTCCTCTGCAAAACCAGTCACACTGAGCAATACTATGCTTGTTAATGGCTTCCTGCTGGAAGGCCTGCTCCTCTTCTTCCTAGGCTGGCAACCCCAGAGCCCAGGCCTCTTCTAGATCCAGAAATCTAAGGACAATCTGGACCCTGCTACTGACCATTCAAAATAAATAAGAATTCTGCTCTGGTCTGAGATGAAGGCTAATGCTCCCTGAGGTCCTGGGGAAAGCCTCTTCCTGACTCATCTGGTAGAAGACAGAGTTCATGGGCAGACAGTTCTACTCTCTCCATGCTTCCTGGCCTGGTAGCAGTACACACACAGTGGGCCAGGACTCTGCAGCTTGGGTGGACGCACCCTCTGTTCAGGTAGCTGTTCTTTTGTGCTTGCCCTGGACTCTCCTAAGGGGCTAGATGGAGGATAGCTCAACTCCACAGTGCTAAAACAGGACCACTGGTTGGGATCCAATGATGTAGGCAGGTAGCCAGACCAGCTCTCACCACTCATATGGGTTTGCAGGGGTAAGAACTGCTGGGTGGGACCCATGGGGCAAGGAAAGAGCTCAGTGTCACCATCTCCGAGAGGGGCTCTTCCAGAAATGTGTTTTTCAGAGGTGCTGCCCCATCTCCTGATTTATCAAAGTTGAGAGGTAATGGCCTACTCTGACCCAAACTCGCAAGCACATGCAGTCCTGGACATGCAGGGGTACAGGGAAGCAGAAAGCAGCTTCAACTGAACTGAATGCTATCTACTCCATTCTTGGCTGCCCCCAAAGCACAGCTTGGAAAACAGGCAACGGTGTTTGTCTCAGTACTGAACATCTATTCCCAACAAACACTTGACTCTTGATAAAGCCCGCATGCTACAACAGAGTGTGAGGTTGTTTGCCTGAGCATGGGGAAACAGAGCCACAAACTCTTAGCCAGCAGAGCCACCTCTGCAGACCCCAGCATGATCCAAGACCAACAGAGACAGACCAAACCCAGCTGGGCCCTCTTTGCTAGGAACCAGGGAAAGAAGGCTGCTGGAGGGAAGAGGCTCCAGGAATCCCAGGTGGAAAAGTGGTAGAGGGAGACAAGCCAGGGGAGCAGATGCCCCTCTCCTTTAGGTTTTTCAGTACAATTAAGTAATTATTTCATGGACAAAAACCAAGCAGATCTACTGTTTACCTCTTCTGCTCAAGTATTTGTATAGAGTACTCATTCCCAACAAATCCATGAGGCAGGTACTCTTATTCAAATGTTGAAGATAGAGAATTGGGGGCTTAGGGAGACTAAGTGACTCGCCCAAGACCTGTATGTAACCCATGCTCTTTCCACAAGCACTGATATACTTGTCCCCACCCCTCAGACTTCCTGACACGGCCAGAGGAATGAGAGGGGTCACAGGTCAATCCTGGATGCAGCCTCCTGAGTGAGCAGGGAATACCATCCCTTCAGTTAGAGAGGCATTTCCTCAAAGATAGGGAGAGGCCAGGCCCCATGAAGCTGTTCTCAGCAGGGGTTCTGGCAGCAGGATGGTCTACAGATGCTTAAGGATAAGGTGTGAGATTTGCTCTAGCTAAGAGGCACCTTTAGAAAGGTCACCTCACTCGAGAAAATAACACAACCACAATTCCATTATCAAAGAAAACAGCTCAGATATGGCCTCTCTAGCTGCCTGCTTCAAACAAAGGAAAATGAGGCAGGCCTCACCCCATAGGGCTTTGAAAAGAAAACAATGTCCAGAGTAGCAGTGATCTGGAGTAAAAATGATGAATGACTAAATAAATGTAAAAATGAAGAAAAAGACAAGGAGGAGCGGCAAAGCCACTCCCTCTGGGTGATACAGGCTAACAGTCTGAGCCCACTGATCCAACCCAACACTGCCACTGCCATGGAGCAGGCAAAGGAGAGCCACTTTCTCACGAAGGGCTAGTGCCAGACCTGTCTGGGAAGCTGGAGAGACCAACGCTGAGGTACACTCCAATATGGGCCAATTGAAAAAAGCCTATATTTACAGAAATAATTATGGATAAGTGACAACCTTTAAAGAGAGAGAGAGAGAGAGAGAGAAACTTTCCTAAAAGGCCCGCCAAAAATGCAATTTCCCCTCCAGTATGTAAAAAGTGTCATAGCCCTAAAGTAACAGCTCAATAGGCCATATAGACACATGAGATTCTGAACTGCAAGAGCATGATTCGGGGCTGAGGCTGACCTCTCTCTCACACACCAAATGTCTGTCTTCTGAGTCAGAGGAAAAAACCCAAGCCAGAAAAGAGTCATGGCAAGAACGGCTGCTTGGTACAATACCTGAGATCTTCTTCTGTTCCTGAGAAAAGTCAATTCCTTCTCCAATAGAGCTCATGATTTTCTCAATCTGAAACAGAAGAGGAACAAAGAGAGGCTGTCAGGTTCAGGTTAAACATTGCCAGCTCACCATCAGCGCCTGGGGCGGGGGTGGGAGGGTGGGGAAGCCCTCCAGGTCTCTTCCAGGGAATTCCAAGGTCCAGCACCAACCTGCAAGGGATCAGAACTCTGCCGCACAGACCAAGGCTGTTCTGTGACCACAGCCTAACAGGGGGGTGAAAGACACGCTCCAAAGAGAGGAAGTGGGAAACAACCTGTGCTCAGCTGCTGGAAATGCCAGAGAATCTTCCTTCCAAGGCATTTATGTATCATTCCTTGCAGCAGTTCCCCCAGCCCAGCAGAGACAGGGCACTGGGGCCAACAGCAGGCCAGACCTGGCACATTTCACTGGTCACACCAGAACTTAAATTCCATGAGTAGAGACTTCGCCAACTTGGTCTCGTGCAACACCCCCAGTGCCTAGAGCAGTGCCTGCCAAAATCCTAAGGATTCAACATATAACTGATATTGCCTGACTGCTGGCTCTGAGGTCTGACAATTTTGAGAGCTGGGACCAGCAGAGAACCTGAACACAGGAACCTCTTAGAAGTCAAAAGGAGGTAGGCATGATTTTTTGATCCCTGAAGGTACAGACACGTATCCTTCCTCTGGATCTCAGCAGAGAGAGCTGGTCTCAAAGTACACAATGTCTCCGGCATTGCCCCCTGTGTGGACCACCTGTTCCAGCCATCTGGCTTTGGTCACCCTGAGCCAGATCCAAGACCCCCCACTCCAGGAAATCTGGCCAGGGGCAGGACACAGCAGTAACAAGGAGGCCACCTTCTTTTCCTCTCCTCCCCCTCTTTTGGGTTTGCTGTGATAATGAGCTCATTTGTAGCTTTTTTTCCAAAAAAAAAAAAAAAAAAGAAAAAAAGAAACGAGAACCTTTTGTACCAGAACTTGGATGCCTTTTCCCTCAAGTGTAAGTAAGGAGCCTGGGTCTGACAATCACAACAAACAAACAAACAAACAAAAAACCCAACAACTTTCCAGCCAGCCTCCAGCTGGCAGATAAAGATGGCACATTTGACACCTAGCAGAAGAGCACAGAACAAGCACCGTTGTTCCCTTTGCAGCTGGGAGCTGAGGCTGTTTTCCTCCAGCCACAGAAATGACTGCCTACCCAGCAGTCACCTGATGGCCTGTTGACAGGCATGGTGAACTCCATCCCTGAGCTCAGCAAGAGCCAAGAGAAACACAACACATCTGACCTGTGGAGCACAGGGAGGTGTGCCTCTGCTTACTGGCCCCACAGTGCAGAGGCTGGCAGAGAAATGGGCGGTACCACAGCAGGTCTGCCCTGTCCCTGGAAGATAATGCCCTCCTCCTTCCCTTCCTACTGTATCACTTTCTTTGGCCTCCCCTGCCCCCATTTCAAGAGCTGCTTCCTTCAACGGACAGCATGGTGCAATGTCCACCCATGTGGACAGGCTAGCATGTTCACCCTTTCCCAGCCTCAGTTAAATCTACAAAAACAGGCATGGGTCTTGCCTCCGGTAAGTGGTTGTTGTATGGATTAAAAGTAGCATCTGGCCAAAGACCTGGCTTAGTAGATACCCAGTAAAAGGCTCATTTGTTTTCCACTTCCCTTCTGTTTTTCTCAGAACTCTAATCTAGTAAGACCTTGTTATTTTTAAAATGTTTTTACTTGTATGTTTTGACAAGTCCTACATCTATATGTTCAAAGTTCAAAAGGTACAAAGGTTATTCAGAGAAAAACCTCCCTATCTTTATCTCCCAGCTGTCTAGCTCTCCTCTCTGCAGAAACTGGTATAACTAGTTTCTTAAGTATGCTTCCAGATGACTGTTGCAGTCACATGTAAGTAAACATATAAAGATATTCTACTCCCATACTAAGAGGATGTCTATATATGCTGTTCTGCATCTTGTTCTCTAATAATACATTGGAATTCTTTCCACGGTTCATAAGAACATCTTTTTTTTTTTTTTTTTTTTAATGGATAAGGTATGTCTTCCAGTGTGTGGCTATTTATTTAACCAGTCCCTTGGTGGGCACATGTGTAGTTTCCAATCTTTTCGATTCTCAACAGTGCCATGACTATTCTATACACATTTGTAGAACAAACACATGTAAGGGTATCTGTAGGATAAATCCTAATTTCTCTCTTGACAGTTCTTCCAGGCACAAAATCTGGAATTTGCAGCAGGGACCCCACAAGTCATATAATCTCAACTCCAACTCCATGTCTAATTTTGCTAAGGGCCTTCTAGAGATGGGACACTTGTTATCTCTCATCAGTTTGTCCTATTTGCAGAAAGTGCCAAATTTGTAACATCTGTCTTTTTACAGATTCAAACTTTTTTTTATCCAACTTCAACCCACTGGTCTGGTTATTCCCCTAGAGCACCTCCTCTTTCACAGGGAAGGCTTAGGGATATTGGTAGACAGCTTTTAGTTTTACAGACCAAGATGCTCCCCCACACAGAGGCTGCACTGAAAAGCCTGGGTTACTCAGATCACAGAACCCTCCACACTGGGCAAAGAGCAGGTACTCTGTAGATATCTGCTGATGTGCCTTCCTTGCCCTTTTCTATATTTATAGGAGAAAATTAGGGTCCTCGGAGGGCACTTGGGTGGCTCAGTCAGTTGGGTATCCGTCTCTAGATCTCTAGATTTCGGTTCAGGTCATGATCTCAGGGTCTGGAGAGATTGAGCTCCAAATCTGGCTCCACAGGGAGCCTGCTTCCCCTCCCTCTTTCCTTTGCCCCTCCCCGCCTGCTTGTGCTCTCTCTCAAATAAATAAATAAATCTTAAAAAAAAAAAAAAAAAGTATGGTGGTCCAGGTGAGAAAACTTTTTCCTACATGGTAGTGGAGAGGGGATGATGGGTCCTTTTCCCTGGAATGGCTCCACCAGGCTATGGATCCCTCTTTCAGGCTAAAGAGGGTATAGGTGGGAAGATCACCACTGCAAGAACCATGAGGGTTAGAAGAAAGCATGTTTTACTTGCCCTTTTACTCCCTTGGCTTGGCTCTTCTTAAATAGGCAACCTACTGAATGAATGAAACAAGTAGGATGGGGGGAGTTTCCACTTACTTAGAGCCAGTAGTGAAAAAGCTGTTTTCCCAAGGCCATGCAGAGTGTCAAGGGAGAAAGAGTTGAAATAGAGGATGATCCCAAGTAGCTTTTCATATAAAGTCAAGTCACCTACAGTACATATTTCATTGTCCTCATAATCACCTGACATCCAAAGCACCTGCAGACCTAACCAATCAATGCCTCCTGGCCCAATTCATGAGATTTTGCCAAAGGGCCTTTTGAAATCACAATGAACAGAACACCCTGCTGCTTCTTTGCTCTGTTCCTTCCTGCCTGCCTGCCCCAGGAGTCACTCTCACACCAACTACAAAGGGCTAGGGACAGCCCATGTTTCCACAGCCTACCCTCTGGTGGGGGTATGCAAGGACACTCACAACTGTTTCATTGAAACTGTACACTATGCTTTGTTGTCCTGTGAACTGTAGTAGCTAAGTCAAACTGAGAAGATTCTAGTTTATAGAGGAACTAGGAGTACTCAGCAACTTATTGACAGTTTATAACCAAGCACCCCTTCCTGTCTTGGTGGAGACACAGGCCTAGGAGGAATATTGGTAGTGAAGGGGTCCTATTTGGGCAGAGACTGGCAGATGCCCACCCGGACACTAGAAGCACTGAGCTGTCTGGGGCTGTGATCCTATCCAGCCCCTCAATCTGGGCTGGGGACACAGGAAGAAGCTGCACCTCATTTTCTGTCTCTGCCATACCCTCCATGGCCTAGAACCAGTAGAGACAGAATATGGTCACTTCAGTCTAGACAAAGAGGAGCTGTCACAGAAAAGAGATTCCATTCTGATCTATATGCTTTGTGTAGTTTCACCATTTAGGCTTGAGTTTAAAACCAATCTGATTAGGCTGTTTTCCCAGAAATGTTCTGCATCTCAAGGAAGAAAGAGACAGGTGGAATGTCATGGAAAGGCACAGTTCAATGTTCTCTTTACTGGTATGTTGGCGGAGAGATAGACAATGGCCACACTTTAATATTGCACTTCACATAAGCTCTATAGGGAACTTGTTTGTGTTTGGTAAGGTAATGCCTGAAATTTATCACCATGATGGATACATGTATTTTAAAAATGCTTGGAAATATTCCATTTCAGAATGCATTCAGGATCAGACTCTTCCCTCCCACCCCCACTAGGGATGTATAATCATATTCCCCATGTGGCTGAAAAATAAGAACAAACACTAGAGATACTGCTGTTCAGGTCTGCTGACATGTGCTTGTTTAGAACACAGGATCCTGGGTGCTCAAAAGCTGGCAATGGGAGGTGATATTCTATATACAGATAAAGAGGCCTCCATACCCTATCACTATGCCCTGGCTTCCAGGAACAAGTCAGATTATACTACTCTTTTTATTGGAGTGAGGGGAGGGAGAAGACAGCTGTTGGGGACAGAAATACTTCTCCAGGCACAGGAAGTCCACAGGAGGACCACAAGCCTTGGTGCAACTTGGTGCCAAGGCCTATGTGAAACCTCCCTTCCGGAAGGTGGTACAAGTTAGAAGCAATGGGGCTCCCATTTGTGCCATAGTCAAATATCAGGACAGAGCAATTAGTCTGGTCAACATGCCCATAAGTTTGGGGCTAATGTAGAGGAGAAAGGGAAAGGAATCACCTTTCTCCTATCTTCCTTTGGGGCAAATGGGAACACAAAGGGAGGGGTTTCTGAGATTCACCAGCCACATTTGGCTCCTGATGTCAGACATTCCCTCCCAACCCTCTTTCTGCTGCCTGGGTAGTTCTCAGCTCCCTATGACTCTCCTACCAGTTGGAAAATATGTACTAGTCCCCTTGGGCCTGTACCACCAGAGCTGGAGACTCCTTCTACCTCTCCTTCTGTGCCCCAATGTTTAATATATTATTGGCTCAGGAATACACTCTTGTTTGCACTGTTACTTCCCTGATTAACTGTTCTATGATGTGTCCCAGAGACACATAGACTATAGAATCACTAATGGTAAGGACCCGTATATTGTCTCTTTTAGATTCCACATGGGGCCATGCACAGAGAGAGCTGGCCCACTGGAGGTGGCCGGTGACAAAGAACAGCTACACTGTTAAATGCCCACGTCAGGCTAGTCACCTCACTATTAGAGTAGGAAGGGAGAGGCAGCCGACACTTCTGGACCCCAGCCTCGATTCTCCAACTTCCCTGCCTTCATGTTTCTCTTTCTCCAACTTCCCCAGGTTGCTGGCACAGCAATCTCACACCCTCCAACTACCAGCTGGCCCTTTCCCTCAAAAGTCCTGCAGAGCCTCAACTCACTGCCAAGCAAACGTATTATCCCATTTTTCAGGTGAGGGAATTGGAGCTTTACTCTGCGGGCAGACTCCCAAACTCCTCATGGATGCCACAGCTCTCACTTCTGCTAAGTGCCATCAGTGGCTGAGCCTGCTCCCCCGGTGAGCTCGAGTTCCCTGAGCTGGGGTACCTAGGGGGCAGGCCTTCTCCTCCGGCCAGATGGCTTTGCTTGGACAGCGCTCCCCATTCCCAGGAGCACAGGGCTAAGGAACTGAGCCTTAACCATCTCCATCTCTCTGGCTGCTGTGTCCATGCCATCAGGTGACTGCTGACGTGCAAGTCGGCTGGCTCACTCGTCCAGCTGGGCAAGGAGCCCTAAAGATTGCTGACAGCTGCACTCCTGGGCCCAGAAACCACATAAGAATTCATCACCATCTCTGTCTTATTGCCTCTCAGCAGCAGACAGACTTGCAGCCTAGAGTGGGCTTTGATTCCACATTTGAAAAAGGGTCACTGACCAGGGTCTGAGGTTACTCTTTTCCCTCTCGCCCCACCCCTGAGCAAATTACACACGGCCTCGGGAAAGACAGAGATGGATTGAAGTAAATTATTTGTCCTGATTTTCTAACCTTGCCAACTGCTTTTAGGAGAGGGAGGCAGGAGAGGATGGGGGAGGAGAGAAGAGGGCAGGGAATGAATAAAAGTCTGCCAACAGACAGGGCTGCCTTTTGAGGCAGGGAGGAGGCAGAGGTTGTGGTGGCAGCTCCGCTAGCAATGAGACTTCTTTTCCGCAGAGCACATTGTTAGTGGAGGCTTTAATTGTCTCATCTCAGGGGGGCACACAGATTGCTGCTGTATTTATGGTTGTACCCCTACCCACACTTCCACTTGAATCCCCTTTACATTGTTACCTTCCTTCTCAATCCCTCACTTTTGACCAGGCTGGGAGACCACAGAGTGGTTCTGTTTCAGAAGTGTTTTATACTTGTGTTGCTGACCATCTCACATTAAAGCTGGTGTGCACTTGCCCCAGGCTAGGCTGGTAGAGATGGGAAAGCCAGAGACACTCCTGCTTCCCCACTGCACTTCAGTCCCCAAACCCTCTCTTCCTTCCTCATTCCTACCTTTCACACATCTCTTGGGATACTGACTGGGCCTTGCCCTCCAAAGTAGCTCCCACTCCACTTCTTCCAGCACACTCCAGACCTGGCATCTTTGACAGGGAGGAAGACCTTATGGGCCAACAAGCCTTGCCAACGACCTTCTCATTCTAGAGCAGCCTGCTACCCAGGCATTCTTTAACTCAAAAGGCCCCAAGAAGCTGCTGAAAGAAGAATAAAGTTGGGAGACCTAGATTCCAATTAACTTTATTATTGCTTACCACATAACTCTGGGTTATGTGCCAAATACTGGCTTTAATAAGTGGGATGAGAATCTGAAAGATTAATGAGGATTATGTATCTGAGTTCTATTCTAATCTTCTTTCTATTCAAGAGGAGGCTTATATTCAGGGAGTGGGGAGGAATGAGGAGGAAGTACACACACCTCAGAGACGCTGCAGTTCTCTCACATACCAGGCAACCAGCTTTGAGGACCTTCCTTGGTTTTTCTTTCACTATCACCAAGTAACTAACCTTCCCTTGCTCCCATTCTTCCATAATCGAATTTCATGATTGCATGCAGGCTGTACTGTCAGCCTGGCTATCGATTAAACCAGCCCAAGGAAAACACTCTAAATTTCCATTCAGAATGGATTTCTCCTCCCTAGTGTGGCCCGGGAAAGGATCCTACAACCACCGGCTCCTCAGATTCTGCAGGGGAACATCTGGCTCATAATATGAGGGGAGTCAGATGTAAAACTTGGAAGCACCAAATGACATACACTTAAGATGTTAAAAAAAAAAATTCATATATATTTAATACACTATATTTAATACATTTAATTCATATATATTTAATACCCATCAGCTGCCCTAGATATTATATTTTTATATTTTATAAAAAATTCATATATATTTAATACATTATATTTAATACATTTAATTCATATATATTTAATACCCATCAGCTGCCCTAGATTTTCGGCAAATCTGCAGATTTTTCTGTCTCTGATGCTACAAAATAGGAAGAAGTTAGATAAATTAAGTTGACAGAATTCTCAAAATTCATTTTAAAGCACTAGTTAAAATCCTTCAGATAAGCCTGTTAAAAAACAAAATTCAACTGAGTAAATTTAAAGGTCTAATTGGCTTTACTAAATGATTCATGAATCGAGCAGCATCCCATCTAGCAAGTAGATGAGAGCTCCAAAGAGCTACAGGAAGGGAAAGGATTTTAAAGACAGGACGAGGAAGTCAAAAAACAGAAAAAAGGATTATTTCAGGTAAGGTCACCTTCTTTGGGGGACCAAAGGGTCTTGACAGGTAGATTACCTTGTCTTTCTTTGGGGAATGTCATAGGTTAGCTTATTGGTGCTGACCAGAAAAATTCCAGACTGATCCATTAAGAGTACATTTCTAGAGGAGGTTCAAAGTGCAATTAGGTTAGGTTAATGAAGCCCCAGTCTATGGGCAGCCTGGGTGGCACAGCGGTTTAGCGCCTGCCCTCAGCCCAGGGTGTGATCCTGGAGACCTGGGATCGAGTCCTATGTCAGGCTCCCTGCATGGAGCCTGCTTCTCCCTCTGCCTGTGTGTCTCTGCCTCTCTCTCTGTCTCTGTCTCTCATGAATAAATAATTAAAAAAAAAAAAAAAAAAGCCCCAGTCTGGTGACCTGGCCCAGTGGATGCCATTTTGGGCCTGCCTGTGGTTTTGTTTTTAACAAGCCTTACACAAAAGCACACACATGCATTGATTCCATTTATAAAGTTCTAGAACAGGGAGAACTAATCTATGGAGATGGAAAAATTTCAGAAGAGTAGTTGTTGGGTGTAAGGGAGTGGTAAGGAGTACCTGGGAAGGGGCATGAGGGACTTTCTGGGTTTATGGCAATATTCTGCATCTTGGTAGGAATTTGGGCCACACAAAGATAGGTATCTATCAAAACTCAGGGAATGGTAGAGTTGCCTCTCCCCCCAAACCCTATGAACAAGTATCTCTCAAACTCTAGTTAGTGGTACACATGGTTAAACTGTTTAGGGGTGAAATGTATGACGTCTGTAAGTTACTCTAAAGTGCATCAAAAAATAGGCAATTTCTAAGTGGACTGGGGGATGGGTTGATGTGAGATAAAACAAGTATAGTAAATTGCAATTGTAGAATCTAGGCTCCGGGTGGTGGATATACAGGTATTCACTATTTGAGTCTCTTTCAAGTTTATGCAAGTTCAAAAATTTTCAGAATAAAAGACTGGGAAAAATATTTCTTTCAGGATCACATCTTTTAGAAAACAATAAATTTTAAGATCAACACTGATGTGAGTTTCATCATTTGTAATGAACTCCACTCAACATGCTAATAAGCAGAGACATTGCCCAGCAGGCAAAGGAAACAAACAGAAAGGAATGTGGGAAAGCTGACTTTACCATTATTCCGTGTCACCAGGCTTTCAGGGTGAAGGGCTCTCAGCATAGCTTCTCTGTTGTGGTGTGGCTTTCTCTATTCTGGAACCCAGGCTAACCTCAGTCTTGACAGTCTGAAAGCTCAATTATCAGTGTTCCCAAGGATGAGAGCAAACCCTGGGAAACTGGTTCATATTAATCTGACTCAAAAAGACCCTGATCCCTCCATCGTTGACTTACATCGGCATGATAAGTAGTACATTAGAATACTCAGCTAAGAGAATGCACTTGTATCCTCTATGGCCTGAATCAATAAAATGAGATCAAATCCGCCCTCAGAACACTGACAGGACAAGGGAAACGGGGGTGGATTGTGTAGAGAGCTTACTTACTAGATGATCCCTTTCCTACTTCGGGAGGTCGTCTTTCCTGAAAATCGAATTTGGGTGCTCACAGTAAGGTATCCTTTGGAAAGTGTTTTTTTTTTTTTTTTTTTTTTAAGATTTTATTTATTTATTCATGAGATACACACAGAAAGAGGCAGAGACATAGAGGGAGAAGCAGGCTCCTTGCAGGGAGCCCAATGTGGGACTTGATCCCTGGACCCAGGATCACTCCCTGAGCCGCAAAGGTAGATGCCTAACCACTGAACCATCCAGGCGTCCCTGGAAAATACTTTTGATCAACATTACCACTCGGGCCTTCTAGGGTTGTTAGGTCCCAGGGCCAGGTTCTGTCAGTGGGGGCACTCTGCTCTGAGCATTGACTAAGTACACTGCCAGTGGTTTGCTTCGTCCTGACAGTCAGCCCAGGGTAGAGCTCTCATTCTGCCCACTTTACAGAAGAGGAAACCAAATATTTAGAGAAGTTAAATAACACCCATGGTCAGAGTTCTAGAAATACAGAACCAGTGCCCAACTCATTATTTTTCTAGCTCATGCTGTCCAGCTTACTTAAGGCTTAGCTTCTGCTCTATTAAAGCTCAGGGCACAATTTCAAATACACGGGACTGGGAAACACTAAATGGGGTTTGCACAGTGGAGAAAAGAACCAAGACTTTGGAATAAAAAAAATTCTGAAGATCCTCTTAAAATCAGTTGCAGAACCTTAAGTCATTTAACTTCAATTTCCTCTTCCATTAAGTGTGGAAAAATTCCTCATATATGGGATCACCGCCACGAGCAAACTACTTGACCCCTCTTCAAGCCTCGGTTTCTTCAAAGACAACAACATGAAGATATCAGCACAGGGCCGCTTCACAGTTGCGGGACATTGTACAAGAAGTCTGGTTCCCAGGGGAAGCTGTGATGAGGAGTTCATTTATTATGATACTTGAGCAAGCTCTGCACTGTCTAAAAGAAATGGGGTCCTTGTGTGATTCATTCTTTCCCATCCTGTAGGTGAAGACAAGCTTCTTGCTACTGTAAGCACAGAAAATGAGATTGCTCCTTCTCCCAAGGCAATGTCTGTCTGCCCCTGTTACTGGGAAGCTTTGGTGTCCTTGTCCTGGGGCCATAGCAGAAACTACCAAGGAGCATTGTAAAGTTAAGTCCTTGGAAAAAATAGGGTTGAGCCTAAGAGTCATTTAGATTCCACTCTGGAACCCACTTGGCCAGATGTAAGGATTGCTTACATTGAGAAATGTCTGTGGATCTTATAAAAGCACAGATGCCAGGCAAACAGCCCAGACAGTCCTACTCTGTTGCTCATTTCAGTTTATAGAGATTAGAAGGGGTCTGCACTCATGATTCACATTCATCTGGTTCCAAAATAAGCAGAAGTCTACCTTAAAAACAAGTTAATCAAAACCCAGGTTCCTCTGTTTGTTTTGTTAAAAAAAAAAAAAAAAAAAAAAAAAGAAGGGACAAACCAGAGGGAAAGGGCTTCCTTCTGGCAGAAAATGTTTAGAACGTGCTGTGTGAACAATAGCTCACTTCCTGGACACTCAGCTGGAGGCTGCTTCTCCATTCAGGACAAAACGTTTCATGTGAGGGAGGTGCCGCTTTTCTATAAGGGAGCTCTTTGGCAAGAACACGGAGGACCCAAGACAACACTGGAAAGAGGAGAGGGAGGGAGAGGAAGCAGGGTCTCAATTCAGCCTGGCAGAGGTAGAGGTGAGGCCTAGAGGCCATGGTGCTGCCGGCATGCCCTGTGTCTCTGAGGAAGCTGGCTCCCGCAGGGCAGGGTCAGCAGGCAGTAAAGACAGGCAGATTGTGGAATCAGCAGGGCCATCTGCAACAGAACTAATGACATCTACCTCCCAGGTCCGTTAATGACCTCTACCTTGCTGACTGAAATGCACACTGGCTATTCCCCTCAGTAAACTCATGCCCACATTCCCAGCCCGCAGGATTCTCCTGAGCGCACCTGCAGGTCTTCTGCTTCTACCCACTGGGTGTACCACTTACCAAGGATCAGTTGGGATCTTTTCCTAAACTGTTTAGGACGGTTGTATATTTGTTGATGAGAACAGAAAATTTAATTAAACGTTACATAAATGATGGAATGAGCAGAGAAATAGCAGTTTCTGTGACAATCAAGTGGAAGCTTTGAAGAGACCCAACAATAGAATCATTTTTAAAAATACGCTCTTGGATTAGGCATCGTTGGAGAAATAAACTACAAAACATCCTAAAAGGATTCTATACTCCAATTGTTTCATAAATGGCTAAATTCTTGCTTTACTTTTAAGAAATTTGAGCTGGAGGTATTAACCAGTGATGTTTTAGGACTGTGATTCATGGAACAGAGTGGACAGAGAACTCCAAATTAGCAGGTCAATAGGGGAAGAAAAGTCTCCAGCTCCACATCAAAAAATGGGGACTCCCACCTATCCGTTTTGGGTTAAATTAAAATGTTTGTATTCTCTTTAAAAGTGATTTCCTCCTTTAACAGAGTTTTGTAATTACTCCCGTCCCAAGTCTCCACATAGAAAGCCTCTGTGGGGAGCCAGCAGCAGTGCCCGATAAACACTAGCGCATCATGGATACTGGGAGCCCGGACACACCGTAATTCACAAACTGCTTTCATTATCAAATAAGTCTAAACACCAGAGACCCAGAACCCCTCTCTGGCTTCTTCTTTCTGAAAAGCCTCTCCACTGAGGGCTGGTAAACAAACCTAGGTGAATCCCAGAGTACTCTCAGCCCTTCCTTCTTCCTCACTGCAGTTCCTGTTTGCACAATGCCTTATGCCTTCACTAATCACTGCCAGGGGCCAGGGCCAACCAGCTAGGGCCGTGTGAGTTACAGATCAAAGGCAATAGCAAGTCATGGCCTCTTACATTCTATCCACTCAGAGGCTATCTTAGGCAAGTCAAATTTCCAGCCACCATTCACTTGCACACAGCACTTGGTAGCAGGAATTCCTGGCAGCCCAGATCTCAAACTGGAGCTCTGAGACAGAGAGTCACCAGGCTAACTAAGATCCTTCCCCTCCACATGGTACCCTTTACCTACCCTGAGTCTTCCAAGTCTTTTACATGTTTTCTGAAGCTCAAGGGCATCTAAGGTCACCCTAAAGTAAAAACCTGAGCTAGGAACTAGTCTGTGCCCTGCCCTACCCATCAGGGAGTCCAAAAAACTATGGGAATGGCATCCTTATATCCCCCAAGTATACTCATGGGGGTAAGATATGTGGAACAACCTCATGAGGAAGAAGTCAGTCAGAGGAGCCAAGGAAAGAACTGGTTTATTAATGTTTGAGTAATACCCAGGATAATTATTGCCTTAAATATTTCCAATAACTCTCTTATCCATGAGAATAAGGACATGGAGGATGATTACTTTCTGGGTAGGAAGGCAGAATTTGAGACCAGGGACAATGGTGCACCTGGGATATCTGACCCTGGTCGGAGGCCTAATGGTGGTGTCTACCTCTTACCCCACCCTACCTACCAACCTACATCCCTGCTGCTTGAGAGATCCCAAGCCCGAGCTGGGCAGGCCTCTTCTCTCTCAATTTCTCTGTGGTCCCCAAATCCTCACCCTATGATTCTGTCCAGGACTAGCTCAAGTCATCCATGCTTATCCACATTGTGTGCAGTCTAACATAAACAAGTTTTGGGGGTCAGAGCAAGGCTCTCTCCTTGGATTGTCCCTCTGGCAAAATGCAGAACCTACCTGAACCTCGTCTATAAATTTGGATGATGACACCTGCTTCACACTAAGGTATGGGATTAAATGTGGTAACATGGGTAAGTGGCTGGCACACAGCTGGTGTTTGAAAAGCACGGTTCCCTGCCAGCACCCTTTCTGGACTAATTGCATCTAAGGTCATTGTTTTAGGATCTCTGGGCAGAGGCAGCCCAGCTATACTATACTAATGCAAACATCTCACATATAGTCTGAGGATGATCCCTGGTCCTTCAACATGTGCACGCCATGCCCCTTCAGCTCCTTCTGTATTTCCCATGGGGGTTCCTAGCCAGTACCCAGCACTGAACGGGTGTAGTCAATACCCAGTGGAAAAACAGATGAAGAGCCTTTAAAGTGGTTACATCTAACCGATTCTTAGGGAGGGATGGGTTTAGAACAATCCATCTCTCTTGGATCTGAGATTTTTTTTTCCCCAAAGAGAAAATGAGAGGAGGAAAGTGGTAGCTTTCCCAGATATGTGGAGTCTTTCCACCTAACATGCCTCCATCTGCACCCTCACTGTCTCACTGCTAAACTCCTCAGTCAACAACCTCTATTATCAGTCCTAGGCTGGCCTCCACAAGTAACTGTGTTCTTTCCTCTTGAAAAAATGAAGTATTTCTTAAATTCCAAAGGGTCTATTTTATAATATTATGATTTCAGACATCAGGAAGAAATAACTCATCCATAAGCCCACCACCCACTGTAGGAAATAGAACACGGTCACTAAACAGCATGCCTTTCCTAAGCCACTGCCTCCCTTCCATGCTCCTCTGGGCCATGGGCCTCTTGGATTAAATGCTATCACCCCCTTGGCTTTTCTTTGGAGTTTGCCATCCATGTCAGTATTCCTAAAGCATGTCAGTTGCCATCTCACTTGATATCCTTGAATTAGCCCAATAAATTCTGAGACGCTGGCTCAAGGTCAGATGCTCTCTTTGACTGCAGGGGGAGTGGGAGGCCTTGGAAAGGATCCAGCAGCTGAAGAAAGAACACTGGTAAAGGGAGAGCCATAAGCCCTTGCTTCTCAGTGGGCTGGCAGGGCAAGGTCACAGTCTTCTGGGACTCCTGAGAGAAGCTATTCCCTATATGGGCAGCAGCATGAAACTGTGTGGGCTAAACTTACATGTTCAAATATACAACCACATCATATAACCAGAAAAAACACAGCCTTTTCAAAACAGTCTCACTGAAGACTGCCTGCACCAGAAGAAGCCCTGTGGACTTGCACCCTTGGGCCTGTTACCAAGGGAGCTTTGCAATTACAGAGTGCACGAATATTCTCAGGAAGATCATCAATAAAAGTGGCATACAGGGAGAAGAAAGGCAGAAAAGATGGACATGCTGTACTCTCCACATTGCAAAACCTTTGGTCTGGGAGATCCCCAGGCCACCCACCAAAGACCATCTCTAGCCTCAGCCTGCACCGAGATTCCCGAGCAACCACAACCAACCAGGCTCAACTCTTTTGCAAGCATTTATCACTGCCAAGAACTGTTCTCTAGGGGCTTTGCATGCAGGCCCAGGAGGTAGGGAGCTATGCATAGCCTCAAGACAACAACCTCATGAGGAAGAAGTCAGTCAGAGGAGCCAAGGAAAGAACTGGTTTATTAATGTTTGAGTTAATACCCAGGATAATTATTGCCTTAAATATTTCCAATAACTTTATAACATCTCCATTGTTGGCCACTTATTGGCTATTTCTTCTGGCCTCTGAGTTTTCCATTTTTGTTACCAGCAGTAAAAAGAGGACTGTGTGGCTATTTCAGTTATAGCAAAACTGGGGAGACCCTGGAAAACTTTGTCATTTCCTCATAGAGTGCTGGAATAAGACGAGAGAGGGAAGAGACAGAGGGCAGGCCATCTAGCCTGAACAGGCGTGCCAATCCCTTAGGCCTAGAGGAGAGAATGAATGGGACAAGGAGAAGCTTGTTGAGGCCCCCAAGAGTCCCTGGCAAAAGATCAGGCAGGGGTTCCAGGAGGGGCTTCCTGGTGCTACCATCAACTGATGTACAGGATACTTTGTCATCTAAGATTCTACCTCTTATCCAATTAAAGGATTGGGCAACACATGAACTGGTGTAGAGAAAGTGTAAGTTTAGACTGAAGGAAGTGTAGTATCCACTGTAGCCATGATCAACAAGAGATTTGTTTTTCTCAAACGTCTTTGAGCTCAGGCTGTCTATGTGTGAGTGTGTGTTTCTGTGTGTGTGCACATGCATCAGAATCTCAAATATGCTCCTACACAGTTGAAAATAAACAGGATGGTTCTAGTCAAAACTGTGAAGTACAAAACTTCTACCCCTTTTTCAAAAATGCTTTGCTCCCAGAAGTGGGAATAAGTGAGTACAGCTGGTACAAGGATCAATGAATTTAGCCGTCTGGACTCATCACCATGCCAGTGGTGACAAAAGGACAGGAAGACATGGCTCTCAGTTTGGCAAGTAAGGAAACAAGGGCTTGGAGAGGCTAAGTAACCTGACCAAGGCAAGGAGATGGGCAAGACAGGGCCTACAACCTTGCTTCCTGCCTCTCTGCTGAGATACCCACTGATTTTGCAAGTTGGGGAAGTGTCAGAACATGGAGCAACCTTTGGGGAAGATACTGAAGCCCCTAGAGGCTGAACCCTGAAGGCAAAGGCCTCAGGTAGAGATGAGTGTTCTTATCCTTAAGTCTCTGCATCCCTGGACACTTGCCTCTGGAAGGAAAATGGCTTCTGGGCAGAGTGTTGCGCTGTCTCACTCCAACAAGGGACACAGGGCAGTGGTCCCTAAACTTAGCAAGTTTGTAGGCCATTTTCCCTCCTAACTGGGATCAAGGGAAAGTTATATGGTTGCCATTTTATTTCTCATGGTAAACAAGGACTTTAGAAATGAACATGATGGAAGTACAAGGGAGAGCTTTATGACAGAGCAGTTCTTATCTTGATTGTGGTGGTGGTTATTACATGAACCTACTACCTAATAAAACCATTAAGAACCATACATGCATGTGTGTGTGCACACATGAACATGTTAAACTGGTGGAATGTGGGTAAGGTGTGTGGATTATACCAATGTAATTTTTCTGGTTCTGATATTGTATGAGGGTTATGTAATATACTACCATTGCAGAGGCTGGGTGAAGGGCACTGGGTGAAGGATCTCTCTGTTATTATTTCCACAACTCCCTGTGAATCTATAATTATTTCAAAATAAAAAACTTGAATATGGGAAAAAAATTAAGTTAACATGAAAATTATCTCCTTCGTTTTATAGAAGAAAGGACAATGAAGCACAAAAAAAGAATAGACATAATCTGAATAAAGACAGCTGGTAACCAAACCCTATCAGTGCTACCATGACATTCCTCATTGTCCTTAGTTTTTTCCTTTTATCATTGACCGGTCAAAACTAGGTTAGGACTACCTCAGTAAGAGTGCAAAATTCTGGTTCCTCTATCCTCTGCAGTCTGGCAAGCAACCACAATGTGCCAACAGATCCACCCAAAGGGAGGCCTGGCACACAGCTCCCTTTCTTCTCAGCCTGGCTGGCTTCTGATCATTCTTTGTAGCCAGGAGAGACTAGAACCCAAGAGTGGGCAAGTCGAGAGTGCTGTTCAGGGTTGGGGGAAAGGGCATGTTAGGCTTTGCTGACAAGAAATTTAAGTTTCTCTTCTGCCTTCTACTCCTCTTACCTAGAATCCTCTGCTTTGCCTTTTCGTCTTTGCACAGTGCCAGACTTTTTTCATTTACTCTATCTTGCCCTCTCCCTGGCTCAGACTCTAAGATCCAGAGTATTCTCACAGCACAGTCTCCCTTCCTCCTGACACCATCCTTGGTAGCTGCTTTTAGGTCCCCTCCAGGACCGGGACCCCAGGAGCAGGTCTGTCCCAAGAAGTGCCAAGAGGGATAATGGTGGTGCTCCACAAAGACCTCCTGGGGGTGGGGAGGGGTGCATGCAAAAAAACCTGGGACCACTGATGGGTGGTGTCACAGGTACCATCAGTACTGGCCTATATTCTCTCAGCACTCATCATTTCTGAGCCTGCTTCATCAGAGAGTGTGCAACCACAAGCACCTGCAACCCTCTGTGGGTTTTCTCTGGCCACCAGAGCCCTCCAGGCCCAAATCCTGAGTAGACTGGAAGTGCCAGGGCAGTAATGTCTTGCCTCTCTTCCAACTATGGGGGCAGCTCTCACCCAGACTGACTGGAGGTAGTGAACACCCTGCCCCCTCGACCCTCCACTGGGATAACTGAAGCCATCTGTCAGAGTTTCCCAGTGGGGCTGAGCTGCAGGGTTCAGAGAGGTAACCCCGAGATCACAAACCTTTTCTTGCTTTCTTTTCTTTCTCACGACCCCAACCCCTACCAGTGCTTCTGGAGATCACCTCCCAAATAAACTATTTGCATCTAAATCCTGCTTTTGAGGGGAACTCAACCTAAGATAGATGGTCACAGGGAACTGCAACAATTGAGAAATTAGAGCTAGCTTCAAATATGAATGAGTGTTATTTCTGTGGGTGTCTGAAGGATGTAGATCTGTGTAATGAGGGAAATTGCCAACAGCATGGCCGCTATCAGATACTGGAGAAAGCTAACAGAGGGGGGGAAAAAAACTATAAAAACTTGATTTGCCTGGGTAATACTCCTAATAGCCATTTAAAAGAACTGCTTTTCATTTGCCTAATTACTGCTAGCACACTAACTACCACGGATATATTAAATGTGTCAGATAAAACTTGCACTAAATTTTATTTGATTACTAATGTTATACAACCCTACATTAGAGGAAACTCTGCCAAGACAGCTCTTGAAGCAGTGGTTGTCAAACTTCGGCACCAAGGGAATTGCCTAGAGAGGCTGTTTTTGGTTGCTGGGCTTCACCCCCAGAGGGGTCAATTCAGTAGTCCAAGATTCTCATTTCTACTACGTCCCTATGTGCGGTCTGTACTCACACCCTGAGGACCACTACTTGAAAGTGCCATAAATGAGGGAAAGAACAATGAGGAGTTAAACTTTCCATTTGGCATTTGCAACAGGAAGGGTGATCATCTGTTTCATGAAAATAGGTGTAATCTTCTATCATTCTAGATCAGTCATTGAACCAACAGATTTGGTAGGCTGACAGTTTAAACCAAAAAAGGAAAAATGAACTGTTACTCAAAATCCCAGGAGATCTGGGTGTGTTCATTTATTCAACAAGTAACAGTCCCTACTCTGTCCCAAAGATGTTGCTAGGCAACAGAGGTCTGGGCACCGTCAAAGGTCTTGCAAGACTCTGGATAGGTCGCATCCTTTGTGGGCCTCAGTTTACTAATCTGTAAGGAGAGGAACTACTATTTGGGGAACTATCTGGCTCAAACATTTTACAATGAATGAAAGCAAGCACTGGAGCTCAAAGCAAAAATGTTCTGCCCGGCTGTCTGGGCAGCATGATGAGAAATATGGATAACATCTTAGCTGCTCCAGGGGGCTGACTGTGACAGGGCAGGTGAAGCCCTCACAGCAGTCCTGGTCCTGAGATCCTTCTGGCTGGTCAGTCCAATTCAATTCAACGAATGCCCCAATTCAAGGTGCTGCCAAGGTAGGTCAGTCCTATGCCCCAAACCAACCAGGGAACGTAGAAGCACCCAGCATGAAATCCATGTTCTTAAATGGTACTCCCCTGATATAGTGTGACATTTAATCACTCCAACTGCTGAGGGGAAAACTGGAGCCTCTCACTAAATTAAGGATCCTATGATAACCTCCTCAACTGTGGTTTTAAATGAGCCTAGTGTGAACAGCTTTCCTGCTCTGAATGCAAAGCAGGATGCGAGTGGAGAGAGGTGGGGCAGCCACCTGTGAAGGGCAGCCACTGATGACACCACTATATTTCTGAGAGGCTGGGCTTTTGAACAAATCTCCTGATGTGTCCTAGGCAAAGCACTGACCTTTCAGATTCCATGGGGAGAGCCTGCCGGAAAATTCTCATTTTATTTTATTTTATAGAAGGAGAAACTGTTACTCAGAGTTGGCCATAATTTGCTCAAAATCACCAACAGATCAACTGTGAGACTGGGAAGAGAGGTGAAGTTGTCTGATCTCTGACAGACCCAGGATGGCAACCTCTAGGCCGGTAGGTAGCCAGGCTTGAGGTAGAAAGGAACTCAGCAAAACAAACAACTACCTTAAGACTCATATGTCAATGTGGCATTAAGATTAAACATGTAGAAATGGGGCCTGGCAATGGCTGCCTCAAGGAGGGGCACCTTGGAGCTGGGGCACATTTATCCACCTGTGATTTCAACAGTCCCTTGACAAGCCAACCCAAAGAAAAGATTCTTTAATGTATAAACAACTAACATTTTCTTAGTCTTACATACGACATAAATAAAAGCATATCTAGAAACGATTTTTGTTGATCTAACACATAAAACTTAAGTGAAAACAGTGAAGTATATCATTAAGACAAGCCTCTGCTTCCAATCAGACTGCTGCCTCCAAACCTTCCTTATACAAAATTCAGAAGCCACCCCTGATATCCTTCAAGAAAGTGCCCTAAGAGAAAGAGCTGTGTCCTTATCTATACCTCCTGTACCCAACACCTAGCACAATGCCTGACATGTAGTTGGCATCTTATAGCAAACTGCTGATAAAGTGTACCCTCTCAGCCAGCCTGGATGGCCACAGGCAGTGTGGCTAGGAACAGGGCTCCAGGGAGGCCAGCCCAGACTATGCCTTTTCATCTGTTACTCATGGCAAGACAGTTCCTAAGCAAACGTATTCATGAGGGTAATGAGTCCCACAGGATTACTACCACCCAGGGAACGTGAGTGGTTTCGTTGAGCTGTTCTAACACACCACCTTCAAGTTTCCACATCTGTGTTTTACCTCATTATGCTAGGATTTGGGAACGGGGCTGTGACTGGCCTCTGTAGTCCTGTGATTTTACAGGTGTCAATCACACTCTCAGCTCAGGCTTCCTTTCTTTGAATGTGGAGCCCTCACCTTTGTAGATTTGATTGCTTCTCACTAAGCTCCCCTGATTTATGATGCTGCATCCTTTCCCAGCTCAACACTGAAGAAATATAGACACAATTACCATAGTGAATAAAATTTAGCAAATGATGCAATGACCCAAGAAATGTCAAGCCTACAAAGACTTGGAAATATATTTTCATTAATCCAAGTAGGAAGCACTGTCTAAACTAAATTCAGTAAAGTGCGCAGCCCCAAACTTGGTAGAGGCACACAATGCTCCCCAAATGCAGGTGGCATTTTCCGCAAGCTGTGTCAAGACCCAGTAGATGTTGCTTTGTGTACTGACAGACCAAAGGAACTGGGGATGTTAACACCACTGATGGCTTTGAATAAAACACCGAATTAGTGGACCTCTTTCCCAGTTACAGGGTCTGAATAGGCAGCAAAATCCAGCCTGCTTGGGCCCACCCTAGCAAGCGAACCCTTTCCAGAGCACAGAGAGACGTTAACGCATCTCAGCGTGAGGGCCAATAGACTTGTTCCTCACTGAGATCAGTCTCTGTTTCCACCCTCAAGGGCCTGGGACATTATACATTGAAATCTTTGTCAGCAGTGAGACAAATGCATCCATCACTAAGCTCCGGCCTTAGAAATTGGCAGTTTTCCAGTCGTTGCCCAGGATGAATAAAGGCCAAATCTAATTGAACCTTCAGGAGGAATTTAGCACAGAGAAACAGCATTATCTGAACTGGAGCATGGCCAGATCTCTGGGTTAATACCCCAATGGGGGAGACTCATCAAAGACCTTATTTCTAAATTAGCAGCAATATTTCTGATTTTTAAAAAATGGGCGTCGGGAAATTTTCTCTTTAGCCAAATCAATTCCACCAGCATTCATATATGTCAGAAATGCTAACTTAACTCTTCTGCTCTATCGACTAAGTGCCTATAAAGTCTGTAAATGGCTTTAAACACACGGACCCAGCTAAGGATTTGTTTAGTTATGCATTCACTCCACCGCAGCGAGCCCTTCTGGAGACTTACAGGGACAGATGGAGCTACCTGGGCAGAAGCTGGTATTTTAACTGAAATATCCCATATCTGGTTTGGTTCTTTTCTGTTCTCAATCTAATTTAAAAGATGAAGGGCCAAGAACAGTCCAAACCTATTTTTGTTCTTGACTTAAATATATGCGATTTGAAAGTAGAAAGGGTTGTAACATCCACTGTGACATTTCCAAGGGGGCTTCTGTTCTCAACATTCTTTATAAATGTTAACTAGTTTATGTATGAGAGGGCAGGCAGTAAATGGAGTTAGCTTAAAACTTATACTGGCATTTAAATGTCAAATTCAACCCTCCCTTTCAAAAATCAAAATGTTTTAGTAAAACATTTTCAACTTAAATTAAGGGGGGGGAGCTAATCTATCAAACTGAGAAATCCACAAAACATTAGCAATAAATCTTTTCTGAAACCCATAAATTTCTATGCTCTCATCTGTGAAGCAAATTATATCACATATTTTCTAGAATCCCTCAGTGGTAGTACAAAAGGCCTATGATTTATTACTAGAGAATGAAAAAAAAAATTCAAAATTTAAGGGGGAGATGGAGAAGGACTTAATTATTATATTTCCCTTGAGAAGAAAAAAAAAGAGATCTATGCCCAAACACGGCAAGGTCTTTAGCAATCCAAACCTTGAGCTCTTTGGAGTGAACATGACATTTTATGGACTCAGGACCTCCAACATCTGAGGTCCTTAACCACTGGCTCACATTTCTAAGTGCCCATTCTGGGAAGGGGAACCTAAGGGCTTGTAAAAATGAACTGTGATTACTATCCTTGAAATGTCTCTGATCCCATTAGGGAGATAGGCCATGCACAAAAAAATAAGATCAGCAATGCCCATAAGTGCAAATCGGTGCCTTGAGGAGTCAACAGCCAAAGGGGATGCCTCTGCGATCTTGAGGTGCCCACGGGTGGGTTTGTAGTAGAGACTGGACCTCCTTCTCTCCATCAACTGGGCTCTCTGGTCCCTACCACTGTTCATCATCAGGCTAACTCCTTCGATCTAAACGCAGCCTACCCCACCTCTCATCCCTCACAGCACTGTGTTCTTCTTTAAGAGCATTTGTCTTCATTTGTGAAATATTTTTGTTTGTGCTGGTTTAACATCTATCTTCCCCTTGGACTGTAAGTCCCTCAAAAGCTGAGTGTTTGTTTGCTATTTCACTTCTGTACACCCAGCTCCTAAACCAATCTCTGCTGTGCAACAGGCTCTTGATAATGTGTTGAATAAATGAATGAGCGGGCCTTTAAGGAAGGGTAGAATTTCAATAAAACGTTGACAGCCATTCCAGCAGGAAAAAAAAAGGTGTAAACCAAAATGTAGAGGAAAATTGTGGGTAAAGGAATTGCCTGGAGCCAGGAAAAAATAGAGTGAAGATGAGAGAGAAAGCCAGGTATAGAAGCTGGACCCTGGGGTCATTTTCTCTGGAGTACGATGAACTCTATTTTTTTTTTTTTAATTTTTATTTATTTATGATAGTCACAGAGAGAGCGAGAGAGAGAGGCAGAGACACAGGCAGAGGGAGAAGCAGGCTCCATGCACCGGGAGCCCGATGTGGGATTCGATCCCGGGTCTCCAGGATCATGCCCTGGGCCAAAGGCAGGCGCCAAACCGCTGTGCCACCCAGGGATCCCTGGAGTACGATGAACTCTAGGCGAAGAATGTGGACTCTGTACTGCAGAAATCAGGGACCAAAGGTGGTTTCTAGGTAATACAAACTATTCAGGATTGTGAAAAGCAGCCACAAGAAAGAAGGACTAGAGCAGAAGCCCAAAGGTGAGCAGGAGAATCCCAAGGAGGCAGCTGTTGAGGGGGTACCAGGACGGTGGGTGGGAATGGGAGAGATGGCGGGGAGAAACCTGGTCACTGATACAAGAGGGAAGAAGAGGAAGAGTTTCGAGTCCAGGGAAAGTGAGGGTTTTAGACACTCTTTACAGGGCCTGCTAGGGGGTCATTTATACAACATAGGCTTTCCTAGTTCCCATCTCTCCTATTGACTTCAAGTGAAAAATTGGTACCAAAGCAGCTTTCCCTGCAAATTAAGGGTATGGGGAGTTCAACAATGCCTGAGAAAGGTTCGGGGACCGAGAGCAAGATATTCTGCCGGCAGGTGGAGAACAGTCACAAGCATTGTTCCATAATGGAGTGCCAGGAGGACCTACATTGAGTCTGCACAACAGGGGAGAGGCTCAGCTGTGTCTCACAGGCAGAAGCTTCCCAAGGCCACATGCAGCTCAGTCACTTCACAGAGCAGCTCTGTGTAAGGCATCCTGAGGAGGGTGTAGGGGCTCTGGAGAGTACCTGCGTACAGTCCTTGATTTGGGCTCACAGACACATTTATCCCCTTTAATTTTTCAGGAGGGCAGGAGGCAATCACACTCCTTGATGAGGCTTTATCAGGGGCCATGTGACAAGTAAAATCATCATACTGTATAATTAAATCTGCAATGACGTCATACAACTTCAAGAGGACCTGATGACCTGGATGCATCAACAGCCAGGACAGATGCAGTTTGAGAACAAGTCAAGTCATCTGAGGAAAAGGAGAAGGAACTGGGGTGCCTGGCAAGGAAACAAAAAGGTTTGAGAGCAGCAGGACATAACTGCAGCTTCAAATATCAAAACAGCCATTAAGCACAACAGCGTGCATGACCCTCAAGGTAGAACTAAGACTGATGGGGTGGAAAGCACAGATCTTAGTCAGAAATGAGAAAGGATTTTCTGAGATTTCACACAAGTAATGGTGGACCACAGAGGTAGTCACTTGGAGTTTCTATGGAGAAGTTTGCTTTTAGACAACACACAGGTGACTGTGTTTAAGGCAGGTGGGTGACAGAGTAACTCAGGTTTCCTTCAATCTCTTAATTTGAGAGTTTGTTTGAAATCACCACACCACTCTGCAAGTCCTACACAAAATAAAAACAAAAGCAGAAAAGATCCCAAACCTAAGTAAGAGTCCTCCATCTTGGACAGCAGGAAGGGGAAGAAATGATTCGAGCTTTAAACAGTGAAATGGAAAACTCATGTTTTCTCTCAGGAGTTCCCTCTCCCAAGTCACTTTCCTTTATATACTGACAACATTTTTGTCTGGAGTTCGGGGTGAGCAGGGAGCGGAGGGGGGCAGTAGGATAGCGCTGTAATAAGTTGGGTTGAAAAAAGAGGAATTGAAAAGTAACTGTAAATTAATGTGAAAACAATACTTTAACTCACCTCTACTTTAAATTCACTCTTATTAAGACTTAGAAGCGATAGCTCCAACTGGCCTCCCTCATTTATCAACTCTAACACCTTAAACAAGTTCTTTCAACTCTTAGAAATTTAGTTTCCTTACTTGGAAAATGGAATCAAATGGTGGGCTAGATCGAATAGTTGCTAAAAATGAGCAGGAAGTTTGGTCTTGGCAATTTTTTGGATTTGACACCAAAAGCAATAATAAAGAAATGGGAGTACATCAAACTAAAAAGCTTCTGCACAGTGAAGGAAACTATCAAGAAAACGAAAAGGCAACCTATGGAATGGGAGAAGATATTTGCAAACTACATATTTGATACTCAAAATATACAAGGAGCGCTTAAACTCAATAGCAAAAAAACAAACCCCCTCCCCCACCAAAAAACCTAACCTAAACCGAACAAACTAAAAAACACCAATTCAATTTAAAACGAGCATGGGCTAAAGAGGAGCGCCTGGATGGCTCAGTCAGTTGAGTGTCTAACTCTTGATTTCAGCTTGGGTTGTGATCTCAGGGACATGGGGTTGAGCCCCACACTGGGCTCCACATTCAGTGTGGAGTCTACTTGAGATCCTCCTTCTCCCTCTTCCTCTGCCCCTTCCCCCTTCTTACTTGCTATTTCTAAAATAAATAAGTTAATAACTTAACTTAAAATAAGATGGGCAAAAGATGTAACGAAGTATTTTTCCAAAGAAAATATACCAATGGCTAACAGGTGCATGAAAAGATGCTCCACTTCACTCAACATCAAGGAAATGCAAATCAAAACCTCAGTGAGTGATCACCTCACATATGTTAGAATGGTTATAATCAAAAGACAAGAAATAACCAACGTTGCCAAGGAAGTGGAGAAAAGGGAGCCCTGCAACCTGTTGGTGGGAATGCAAACTGGTATAGCCACTATGGAGAACAGTATGGAAGTTCCTTAAGAAATTAAAAATAGAACTACCATATGATACAGCAATTTCACTTTTGGGTATATATCCAAAGGAAATAATCAGTATTTTGAAGAGATATATGCACCCCCATGTTTACAACAGCATTATTCACGATAGCCAAAGTATGGAAACAACCCAAGTGTTCATTGATGGATAGAATAAGGAAATATAGTAATGTACATTTATGTATGCATAACTTATACAATTTATACATAATTATGCATATAGTATGTATATATACAGTGGAGTATTATTCAGCCTTAAAAAAAGAAGGAAATCGGGATCCCTGGGTGGCGCAGCGGTTTGGCGCCTGCCTTTGGCCCAGGGCGCGATCCTGGAGACCCGGGATCGAATCCCACATCGGGCTCCCAGTGCATGGAGCCTGCTTCTCCCTCTGCCTGTGTCTCTGCCTCTCTCTCTCTGTGTGACTATCATAAATAAATAAAAATTAAAAAAAAAAAAAAAAGAAGGAAATCCTGTCATTTGCTGCAACATGAATAAACCTGGAGGGTATTAAAAAAAAAAACTGGAGGATACTCTGCAAGGTGAAATAAATCAGAGAAGGATAAGAACTGTATGGTATCACTTATACGTGGAATCATAAAAAAATTAAAACAACAAAACTCCAACTTATAGAAGAAGGGGCTGTAGGGTGGGGGGGAAACAGGGAGAGGCTGTTAAAAGGGTACAAGTTTTCAGTTATAAGGTCTGAAGATCTATACATTTTACATTAGTAAAAACTGTGTGTACAGTCATACACAATGACTATAGTTGATAACAATGTATTATATAATTGAAATTTGCTGATAGAGTAGAATTTAAATGTTCTCACAAAACAGGAGGAGGAGGAGGAGGAGGAGGAGGAGGAGGAGGAGGAAAATATGTGAGATGATGGACATGTTAATTAACTCAATGAGGAGAATTCTTTCATAGTGTATACGTGTATCAAATCATCAACTTGGGGCAGCCTGGGTGGCTCAGCAGTTTAGCACTACCTTCAGCCCACGGTGTGATCCTGGAGCCCCGGGATTGAGTCCCTCGTCAGGCTCCCTGCATGGAGCCTGCTTCTCCCTCTGCCTGTGTCTCTTTCTCTCTCTCTCTCTCTTTCGTTTCTCATGAATAAATAAAATCTTTAAAACAATAAGTAAAGTTAGAAATAAAGCTAGAAAAAAGTCAACAGGATGCTTATCCTCTCTTGTATAAAAATAAATTCCAGAAAAAAACAAAAACTTAAACCTGAAACATAAAACCATGAAAGTACTAGAAGAAAATAAGAAAATTATTTTTTTAAAAATGTGAGTAGGAAAGATCCTTTTAACTAGGACACAAAATCCAGAAGTCATTAAAGAAAAGATTGATTCAACTGTACAAAATTTTAAATTTCTGTGTTAAAAAAATCCAGTGTTATATGTCAATAATAACTCAATAATAATTTTAAAAAATCCATTGAATGCCATAAACAAAGCCAAAAGACAACTCATATTCTAGATAAAGGGCTAATTTCTTCAAACATAAAGAGCTTCTATAAATTCAAAGAAAGAGGGATCCCTGGGTGGCGCAGCGGTTTGGCGCCTGCCTTTGGCCCAGGGCGCGATCCTGGAGACCCGGGATCGAATCCCACATCGGGCTCCCGGTGCATGGAGCCTGCTTCTCCCTCTGCCTGTGTCTCTGCGCCTCTCTCTCTCTGTGACTATCATAAATAAAAAAAAAAAAAAAAAATTCAAAGAAAGAGATCAAATCAACAACAGCAATTAAGAAAGAAAAGAAAGGGAATAATGAGAAAAGAAAAAGAAAAGGAGGAGGAGGGAGGAAACAGAAAGCAAAGGAACAAGCAGAGCCCAGAAAAGAAAAAGTGTTTTTTAAACATGTGAAAAGATGCTGGCCTCACTCATAATAAAAAAGACACCCACTTTAAAACTATACGAAGATGGGGCTCCTGGGTGGCTCAGTGGTTGAGCCTTGGGCTCAGGGCGTGATCCTGGGTCCTGGGATCAAGTCCTGCACCGGGCTCCCCACAGGAAGCCTGCTTCTCCCTCTTCCTATGTCTCTGCGTCTCTCATGAATAAACAAATAAAATCTTAAAAAAACCCCAAAACTATACCAAGATAACATTACCAATCTGTTAACCAAAAAGAGATTAAAAAGCTGACCACCTCCAGGTCGGTGAGGTGTCGAGAAATTTATCTTAAAAATGACTTTATATGAGGATAAGCATTGTAGTTCTACTTATAATTAGTAAAAACTGAGTAACATCTAAAATATCCATCTAGAGAAAACTTTTAAAATAAATGATTAAGTATATCTATACTGTAGAATCCTATGAAATATAAAAAAGAAAAGGAAATACTTTATGTACTTAATTAGAATGATTTTCAAAAATATACTATTTTTTTTAGTTTTTTATTTATTTATGATAGTCACAGAGAGAGAGAGGCAGAGACATAGGCAGAGGGAGAAGCAGGCTCCATGCACCGGGAGCCTGATGTGGGATTCGATCCCGGGTCTCCAGGATCGCGCCCTGGGCCAAAGGCAGGCGCCAAACCGCTGCGTCACCCAGGGATCCCAAAAATATACTATTCAATGAGAAAAGGAAGTAGAATATGGCACCACTTATCCTAAAAAGAAAAATATTTGATATGTCCAATATGCTTATAAATGCACAAATATTTCTAGAAGGATACTTAAAACTCAGGAAAGGACCTGGGTGTCTGGAGGACTGAGAGAGAGGGAAGCATTAAAACAATTATATGTTCTTTGGTACCTTTTAAATTTCAGCCATATAATACTGAGTATTATGGCTTAAAAAAAATCCCCAGTGTACAAAAATTCCATTACCAGGGTTGGCTTTGCCTGAACATCTATACGCAGTTAGATATGAAGGCTGTTTAAGATAACTATTCCCTCCCACAGCACAGGTCAACGCCTTGGGTTTTGGCAATTCCTACCCTTGAAGTACTCTCCTCTGCCACTACACCCCAAGTTGCATGGTTTTCCCTCCTATCCTCTGGGTCAGCAAAGAGGGAACAGTGAGGCCCTGGAGATAAACTTCTCCAGGGTCATTCACCTTCCAGGAGTCAGTGAGGGAAGCTCTTCCAGGACTGCACAATGACTGCATAACAGACACAAGGCACTCCTCCCGTGGGTTTTTGGGGTGGCTCTGCTGAAAATAATTAGCTCCAAGGTGGAAAAGCACCAGAACATTTACACAAACCACACCATTTCATCTGAGTTTACGATGGCTTCCTGGCCATCTAAATCAGGACAGGCAAGAACAGACTGCCAGACAAATTGTCATTTGTAGGCCCCTGGTGAGCTTGGGCAGTTTTCCACCTGTCCAGACAAATAAACATGCTGCCTTGAGTTATGGACAGGTGGGCCCTGTGGCGCCACGGACTCGGTCATTAGAGCATGTGAGCAAGACAGAACAGGATGCCTGAGAAAGACTGCTTAGCATCTTGGCCCTGTCCAGGCCACAGGCATTCTTCTTACCCACTGGCTACTCACCTGGAAGCATCAAAAGGGAACATCCATGGGAAGAAAGCAGGACAAAAAAGTAAAGGAAGTAAAGGCAGAGAGCCATCCACGAAAACACAGAACTGAAAGCAGAGAGCACATCTCGAGGGTGGTGGGATAACACCACGGTCCAGGAAAGAGCTCTGCGTTACAGGTGAGGTCCAGATTAATTGCATTCTTCCAGTCTTACGTTAATTTATTTATTCATGAGAGACACACAGAGAGAGGCAGAGACAGGCACGGGGAGAAGCAGGCTCCCAATGGGGAGCCCGATGCAGGACTCGATCCCAGGACCCCAGGATCATGGCTGGGCTGAAGGCAGGCACTAAACTACTGAGCCCCCAGGCGTCCCTAAATTTTATTTGTTTAAGCAATCTCTACACCACATGTAGGGCTCAAACTCATGATCTCAGATCAAGAGTCATATGCTCTTCTGACTGAGCCAGCCAGGTGCCCCCAAGTTTGAGAAATTCTTGTAAATTCATATTTCATTTTACTTTAGTAGCTTAATAAATATATGTATGCATGTACATACATAAATATGCACATATGTACATACACATGTATGTATAAAACATCCCCCAACACAAATTACCAGAAAAAAAAATCAGTGAGGGAGGGGGGTAAACAAGAGAAAAGAAGCAGGTGGTAGTAGTGGTTAAAAAGAAAGAAAGTTAAAAGTAAAAGTCAAGTAATAAGTTACACTTGTAAGACAACATAAGTGTAGAATAGAATTTCAAATTTGTCTGACAGGAAAATTAATCACTAACAGAGAAAGCAGCTTGGTGGCTCAGCACAGCCCGCCCTGTCCCTCCTTTTAGGAGCCCCCTCCCCCGCAACCCTACCCCCATACCACACTATCCCTCCTCTTAGCTTTATTTTTCTCATTAGCACTCTTATCACCAACTAGCATACTAGGATTTTACTTCCTGTCTTCTCTCTTTCCCCTCTAGCTTTCTAGTGTGTCAGTTACTTGAGGCAGGGGATTTTTGTATGTTTTGTTCACTGCTCATCTCCAGTGCTTGAATAATAGAATACCTGGAATTTAGCAGGTATTCAACAAATTAATTGAATGAATGAAAAATTCTAATAAAAGTATACTCCAATTTTATATTGTCAATCTTGTGAAAATACCTCTACATGATTTTCAAACACAATTGCTTAGCATGTAAGACCAACTACTATTCCTTAAATTACATAAAATCAGTCTGTATCCAACTGGATGTCATTACTAGAAAAAAAGAAGGAAGAGAGATATAAAACCAGAAGCAAAGTATATAAAAAGAATGTTTCAGAAAATGTTCCTGTGATTCTTGGCATCTGTATGCACTGGCATTAAAGATCAAATTCTTCTCAGATTCACTAACATTCACTGTCACCCATACTTTTGGTCTGGTGTTCAAAAAAAACAAAATGTAAGGAAACAAAAAGGAGCAAAGAAGGAAAGTTCTCATATTCTGGCAATTTCACAAATACCACAAAATCCCTACCCAGTCCTTTTTTTTTTTTTTAAATATTTTATTTATTTATTCATGAGAGACACAGAGAGAGAGGGAGAAGAGACACAGACAGAGGGAGAAGCAGGCTCTGTGCTCTATGCAGGGAGCCTGATGTGGGACTCGATCCCCAGACTCTGGGATCACACCCTGAGCCGAAGGCAGACGCTCAACCGCTGAGCCACCCAGGCGTCCCCCTACCCAGTCCTTGATGGTGCTGTGCTGATGAGGCTAAATGGAACCAGGTTGTTTCTGAAAGGACAGGGGGACAGACAGTGTGGATGAGTCTCCTGTGGGCAAGGAAGAGCTGATTGGTTTAACTCCACAGAGTTGCTTTTAACCCTTGAGGGTTGAATATGCTAAAAGAGTGGCCTAGATGTGAAATACACACTGGACACTGAACACTAAAACTCTGAGCACTAAAATGCTCTGTAGAATATAGAAATGAATGGATGCTGGTGAAAGGGTTAAAAAGAGAAAAGAAAAGCCCTTCAGGTGGTGAAGGCTGAGGAATGGCTATCAGAAAAGCCTCTCTTTGATGCCAGCAGGAAGGATAAGAATGAAAAGAAAAGTCAATGAGGAAAGTATGGAGGAAGAAAGTAAAAAAGACAGGAAAGAGCATAGAGGAACAGAGAGGAAAGAGTAAAGGGGAAAAAAGGAAATGAAAAGAAAGAAGCAGATGGGGTAAAAAGGTAGTAAAGCAGTCAGGAAGAAAGCTGGAGAGGACAGGAATGCTGGGAAATGAGAACAGGGAGGATAAAAGCCAGGCCCTCCAGAACCCCAGGCTAAATGAAGTGGCAGCAGCTGGGAGGGTACCCGTCTAGACTGGGTGCCAGGCCCGCCCTTCCAGCACGGCATGGTGTCCACTCAGAGGCATGATGTGATCAAGGGTGGTCCTGTGGGTTGTGGCGGGGGTCAAGCACACCAGTCCTCCCCTCACTAACTGTACAGCCAGGACTAATGCTGGCTTATTTATAACACTATGTATGGTGTTCTGTTAGCATCAAGGCCATGGAGATGTCCTTTTTAAATCAGAGCCAACCAAAATCACCTGGATTTAGCAGCTAGAAAGGCAAAACTGTTTATTCAGGAGTGCCTAAAACTAAGTGAGTTTCTTTTTAAAATACGGGGGAAGGGACGCCTGGGTGGCTCAGTGATTGAGGGTCTGCCTTTGGTTCAGGATGTGATCCTGGGGTCCTGGGATCGAGTCCCACATCGGGCTCCCCACAGGGAGCCTGCTTCTTCCTCTGCCTATGTCTCTGCCTCTTTGTATCTCTCACAAATAAATAAATATACAATAAAAATAAAATATGGGGGGGAAAACCCCCTCAATTTTACCAAGCCACTTAAAACCAAGGGAAATTTTGAGGTTCTAGGACAAAAGTTATGACTCCTGTGTATACCAGGAAACAACTAAACAGACATTCCAGGCTCCGATTTGTCTCTAGAGGTAGGAGTCACATTCTTGTCTAGCTAGAGTGGGCAGGCAATGCTCAGCCAGAAAGACCACACAGCATCCTTGTTTACATAATAAAGAACAATACAAACTGCAGGCTATGGGATGGAAATTTTAGTCATTGTCAGCAGAAACTCCAGCTCCGATCTCTTTATTTCACATCTAGGCCATTCTTCTTTTAGCATACTCAACCCTCAAGGGTTAAAAGCAACCGAAGAAAAAAAAAAAAAAAAAAAAAAAAAAAAAAAAAAAAAAGCAACCGAAGCCTCTGTGGAGTTCAACCAATCAGTTCTTCCCTTGATGACATCATGCTTCCAACTGGTGTGCCCGGAAGGGTGGGGCGGCTGGGACCCGAAGGGAAGGGTGCCCTCCCTGCTGCTGCCACTTCACTGCTCAATGAGGGATCTGAGGGCCAAGGGTTCCCTCGGCTACTATTTCAGGTGAAACCAGGGCATTCCTCAAATCCCTGGCCAGAAATTTTTCTCAGCTCGTACAAAATGCACACAAAACACATGACCTTGCTCTTCACCCATTTCCCACTTGTGAAAGCTGATTACAAAACACAAATTAAAAAAAAAAAAACAACAAAACACAAATTTATCACTTAAGCGTTCAGCCAAGTTTTCAATTACTCAAATGTTTATGCTAAGTAAACATGCAGCCTTCTGAGGTTTTGTCTCCCATAAACTTCAATCCCGTTCAAAGGCTGATATATGAGAGACCTACCTGACCCCCAAGACTATATACATCCAAGCCACAATCCAACCAGAAGGTAATTTTTGTTCTATTTAGGAGCTATGTATTTCAGACACTAATTGCTGCTGCTGCTGTGTGCACTCGGGGGCATACCACACAGCAGCGCAGCAGAGATAGGATGGAAATCCATCAGGGGATGGTGGTTCTGGGCACACCAACAACTCTGGAAAGGAGAACAGGCTTCTTCCCTACAGTCAGAGGTGGAAACATTTCAAGTTAGATGATGAACTTCTCCTGCATCCTAAGTACGCTGAATATCCACACCTCTGGCTCATCTGCAAATGAAGATTCATTCACAATTTACATGCAGGAGCCATGTTTACAGCTCCAGCACACAGCCATCTATGCTTGCTTACCCTTGACAGAAATAGTGCTACAAATGGCTGTACCACTCAGTGTCCCCTCAGGAAAAAGATGACACAAACTGGGCAACCAAAGGAGCTTAATAAAGGGATAATTTACACAGATTTGGATAGAGGAAAGAGAGAAAAAGAGAGAGCAACAAGGGAGGAGAGTGACAAGCGAGGAGAGGGAGTCATAGCCAAAAGCCCCAGGCTGGAAGTATCAAGGGGAGGGACTGGTTACCAGAACCCAGAGATAGCAGCTTTCAGGAAAGGTCCCCATAGGAGAGCAGGTCTTAAGTAGGGGGACACGGTCAACCCAAGATTCCTTGGCTTTGTGATGCAGGCCACACAGATGAACCTTCTGGGGTGCATGGGCAGGCAGAGAAAGGTAAGAAACATCCCAGGGGCAGACAGAAGATGCCCTGCAAGGTGCCTTGACACCCAACTGGAGGATAGCTTCAACAACAACAAACTAGCCTTCTGACACAGCCACATAACAGGATACTGTGCCTTTCAGAATTCAGATTTGAATCCAGATCTTATGGATGCTGCCACGGTTAGATACCCACAAAATGTAGTAATTAGGTAAGAAACACAAACTACAGTTTGGTAAATACACTAAGAGCTCAAATTTGGATATACATAAAATGTTAACAGAGGTTAACAACCTGTAGAGAGATGTAGGTGATTCTCCCGTTCCTAATCTATGTATTTTTAAAGTTATATTTGGTGGATAGCTTTCCAATTTGCCTTCTATCATGCCCCTATTCTATTGCCCATCATTAAGATAACAAGGAGTGCTTTGACTTTTGACTGGTGAACAGAGAAAAGTATCTACTGAAGCTTGGATTTAGATTTCCTCCTAGGCTGAACTCTTTTCAAAGCAAACTCTATTATTTTTTGTTACTAAGAATCTAATGGAAAATAGGGAGAATGCTAGTGTCATAATGGATACCATCTCAGAGGTTCATCTTAACCAGGCTAACTTTTCAAAGTCCTCTCATTCTGGGTTATCAACAAGGGCTGGCTGAAGCACCTGCAAGGAGCAGTCTGTATTTGGAAAAAGTGACTCCTAACCTACCAGCTGTGCAGGTTCTCCAGCTACATAACATCAGCTCCAACAAGCAACCGATCAAGCAGCCACTGCCAGCCCTTATACAGAAGACTACATCTGAAAAATAAACCACAGAGTAGGCCACAGATTTCTCTCCTACTTCTCTCTTCTCCTGGGAGTTGGCAGGAAGGCTCATTAATTTCTCAAAGAACAATGGGGGGCTGCTGCCCTACTTTCCCAGGCTGGGCAGGCCCTTCTATCTCCAGGGCGGGCCTGAGTCACGCAATAGGTCACCACGTGAGGGGCTTGAACTCCACTGCTTCCCCAGCACTCTGCCAGCACCAGACAAGCCTCCCAACATTCTGCCTTTATTTCTGGAGACACTCTGAGCCTCAGGTGCCATTCTCCCAAGCTCCAGGCATAACAATCAGAGGAAGAGCTACCATTTACTCAATACTTTATGCACAGTAGAAACTGTGTTAGGCACTTAAACACATGTCTAACTGGTCAAAATCCCTCTGAAACACAGAGCTGACTGCCTGTCTCACAGGAACTGGTAACAACGTGACGGTTTCCTGAGGCCACTCATGCGACAAGGTGGAGCTAATGGTGGAGCCGGGGCTCAAAGCTCCATCTGCTGACTCTGGAGCCTGAGTCCTGTGTATCTCCCTGCACTGCCTTCTAGGAGTAACCTGGCAGACTGGCCTGCAACTCCATCTGTGCAGGGATCACAGCTGCCTGGGCTCCACAGTGAGGAGCTGAGCGGGGACCCAAGCTCCTTCAGGGCAGCTTTCCCCAACCTCCCAGGGATCTAGGGAAGATAAAGAAAAGATCTCAAGTACAAGATAAGGCAGAGCAGCCTTCAGGCATTGGTCAGGGGTAGGGCAGGGAGCAGCCATTAACTAATGACCTGTTTTAGGAAAGTCTGCCAAGGGCTTCTCCGGTCTAGGGCCAACCCCTGCGGAGAACACTTCTGAAGTTTCTCTTTAGACAGAGGTATCCACCAAAACCAAGTATAATGTGACTCAAAAACAGCAATGAAGGATTACACATGGAGGGCCCTGCTAATATACTCTACACAAGCAAATCTCATGAGCAAATCTCAATCTTCCGAATTTTTTCCAGTAAGATCTCAGTTGCCTTAGGTTTTCAAATTTAAAGCGTAACAGTGCTTCTGGTGGTTCAGTCACATTACAAACTGGTCCAGGACATCCAGACCTCAAACAGTCCCAGGGTTCACTATAGCCACCTGCAAGCTCTACCAAGAACAGAAATGTAAACATATGAACCTCCTGTCGCTAAGGTGCCAAGGGACAACTAGCATGTTAGCCTGAACAGCCAACTTCAATTAAGCTGGGCTGTGCTTCAGTGATTTCATGTTTCTTCTCCAGGAGGAAATAGTGAGGCTATAAGCCTGCCTGGCAAAGCTGCATGTTAACAGAGCATGGAAATCCTGTGGCAAATCACCCAGCATTATTGACCTCTTGGGTGGAAGGTACATGCTCAGGAGATAGAGCCAAAAAGAAGAGGTAATTCATTCGATTGGTAAAGCTGTCTTCCAGCCCATTTGAAAGATTCTGAGATACTGCCTTGATCTCAAACCAAATACACACTCTGAGCCTCACGTTCAGACTACTCCCACTAGGTGGTCCCAATCTCACCCTCTACCCTTATTTCTTTTTCTTTTAGATTTTAATTCTTAAGTGATCTCTATATCATGGGGCTCGAATTTAAAACCCTGGGATCAAGAGTCACTGTTCCACTGACTGAGCCAGCCAGGTGATGCCCCTGTTCCTTATGCTCCCCTATGCGACCTCTACTCTCTATGGAAACCCAATGACCCAAGCTTTCCCAGCTTGATGCCTTTGCTTACACTATTCTCTCCACCAGAACTCTTTCTTCATTTCAACTAGTTGCAACCTGCTTCAGGGAAACCTGAAGCACTTGGTTTTTTAAATCCACATCAAATTCCATGTCTCTGGGATCTTTCCTGAAGCCTCCTCCCACCCTCTGTCTTCAAACTTATCTCCACCCTCCCACCCCCACTGATGTTTTTCTCCGTTGGCCCCTCCTCCCATTTTAGAGTACACTGGACTTCTCTTACTCTTAAGCTGCCTTAGCCTATATCCTTGTCTGTAAACAAGTAAAACCTCTGTTTTGAAAAAGCAAAGGTAGGGATGCCTGGGTGGCTCTGAGGTTGGGCGTCTGCCTTCCGTGCGGAGCATGATCCCAGGATTCTGGATGCGGAGCATGATCCCAGGATTCAGGATCGAGTCCCACACTGGGTTCCCTGCAGGGAGCCTGCTTCTCCCTCTGCATATGTCTCTGCCTCTCTGTCTCTGATGAATAAATAAATAAATCTTTTTAAAAAAAAGTTAAAAAAAAAAAAAGAAAGAAAAAGCAAAGGTAGAGCACACAGACTCTTGTGTGTAATCTCCCACGGGCCAGGAGCTCTGTTAACTCAAACTGATTCTCCTTAAGTGGTCTAGCGTCTGTCTAGTCCAGGCTCACTCAATCTCGGTTTCTGAACCTGTAAAAACTTTCTATTGCACAGGATCCCTCAGTCCCTGAGTCCTAAACCACATCTTATCTGGAGATAAGAGTGCCGTAGGAATTGCCCCCACTCTGTTCCCACGCTGGGAATGGGATTCGCTTTGGTTTATATAACTTTGCAGCTGCAACCTGAATAGATTTGGGTAGGGCGTTTTGTCTACAGACTGCTCAAATGGACACGGCAGCTGCACTGTTCCCCTCCAATTTGCAAGCTAAATTCATCTCCTAAGAATGTTCCTGGGAGACAGACCCAGTCCCCTTCAGAGGCAGCTCCCTTTCAGCAAGAAGCCTGCAAAGGTAGCACTTGAACATTCTCTGGGTATTTACCAATCTTTGACAAACACATTCTTGTGCCTAGTAAGACATGTCACAGGTCACTGAAAAAATATTCAGGTACATATTTCTAACTATTCTCTAACAATGGTTGTGAAAGGAACCCGGGCCTCAGACTCCAAATGTTTTCTCCTCTCTAATCTCTCCTTGTTTTTGGAACCACCTAGCCCTCTGCCTCATCAACCCGGGAATGTGGGACGGGCAGAATGTTTCTGTTGGGAGAGACGTTTGGTCTTCCAGGGGAATGCAGTATGAAAAATCATGGAGGAGTGGAGAATAGAAAAGCCCATCTGATCCCTTTTCAGCAGCTTCTCCCAAAGCTCACCCTTTTTTTTTTTTTAAAGATTTATTTATTTATTCATGAGAGACACAGACGGGGGGGGGCGGAGGGGGGGAGAGAGAGAGAGAGAGAGAGAGAGAGAGAGAGAGAGAGGCAGAGACACAGAGGGAGAAGGCTCCTCGCAGGGAGCCTGATTCAGGACTTGATCCTGGATCCCAGGATCACGACCTGAGCCAAAGGCAGGCGCCCAACCGCTGAGCCACCCAGGCATCCCAAAGCTCACCCTTCTTACCCCCTCCTAGCTGACCCTGGACCTTCCTTCTTCCTTCTGAAGACTCCTACTAGGTTTTCTAGCTCTTCTTAAGCAGCTTCAGGGTATGTATGACTCCCTGGATGGTGGCTAATGGGATCCAAATATTTCCAAACAGCGTGTCATTTCTAGGAACTGCCTCACCCTCAGACTTGCTCTGCTTGGAGCCGCCACCCTCTAGTTTTAACCATGAATGGGCCTATCCTTTGCCATCTGGACAGTAAGATCCCCTGCCCCAGCAACTTGGGCTTGCCTCATCACAGTTGTCAGAAATGCTCTAGTCACAGTATGAAGGAACCAGGGCAACCCTGGCCCACATGTCCTGGGCCCGGGAGTCAGCACACAGGGTAGCTGTGGTGGGCTGTGGCCAGCCCAGCTCCCTTTAATGTCACGTGGCCTTACCTCATCCCACTCAGAGGCAAAGGAGGGCGATTTCTCCAGCCTCTTCTTCCCGATGCTGCAGTTAGACAAGGACTCGCTCCGGCTCCCCATTGTAGTGTCCTCCGTGGGTGAGCAGGTCAGGAGATCAGAGTCAGACTTGGACAAGCTGCGGCTGAGTTTGAGTTCAGCTTTGGGTTTGCTGGTGGGAGGGGCTCGGCTCCTAGTCCCACTCCGGTCTTTTTCTTCCTCGGCACCACCAGGGTGTTGCGATGCTGTGTGAGTCAAAGTTTCGGGGTGCGATTGGCTGGTGGTGGTGGGCAGGCCGGCCGGGTAACCCACTCTCTTACCCTGGTCCAGGACACTGGGTGGGGAGGCTCCAGGAGCGTGTACACCCGTCTCCTCCAGCTGCATGCTGGCCTCGTGACAGGCGCCCTGTGCGGGGGACCCTTCTGGATGGCTCTGGCCAGTGGCAGAGAGCAGCTGGAAAGGGTCCTGCCCCACCTCACACACCGGGGAGGAGCCGTGGAGGAGACCTGAGAACTGCTCTGGGACCTGCCCGTCCTGCCCCTCCGCAGAGTCCTGGCTCCGGCTGCTGCTGCTCCGCCTGTGGTCTTGGAGTGGACGGAGAGACAGAGAAATAAAAAATTAAATGTGGCAAAAATCAACAAAGTTCCAGTGCAGCGAGTGTACGGCAGAGCTGAGGAATTCAAAAACGGGGAAAGAGAGAAAAGCTGGATGGGCTGGAGAGAGGGCAGAGGGAAAGAAGAAGAGAGAGGAAGGAAGAAAACAGTTTCATATTGTTCTTAATGTTCAATTTGTACCCAAAGTCAGAGCATTTATGAAATTCCAAACACTGGCCTGATTAATGCTAGCTGGCAGCCTTCCCTGTTGTTAAGTTTCTGTTAACATTAACGACCAGACCTTGCTATATAAGGCGAGAAGTACTAACTATATCCTACAGAAAGGACACGGGTAAGGAGACAGCAAATCTGGAGTAAAAGTGAGAAAGAGAAAGAGAGAGAGAGAGAGAGAGAGAGAGAGAGAGAGCGCCAGGGAGCAGGCAAGACTCACTCCTGGAACATCTGATACATTTCCATAAAGGCCAAAGTGTTATTTAGAGCCACCCGCCCTCCCTTCCTCTGGCAAGCAGCAACAGAGGGTGAAAAAATGGAGGTCAGGATCCACAACCTGCAACTTCTGGAATTCTTTGACTGAACGTGCAAAACAAAACAGCAGAGAAATAACTGCTTCCTTCCTCACAGGGGGGCTGCTCAGGGCTCCACGCCTCATCCTTCCTTCCTCAGGGAGCACAGACTTTTTTTTTTTTTTTTTTTTTTTTTGAGAATGTGCACATCTCACTCCTTCCAAAGCCTCCCAGCTGCTCCTATTTGCTTAAGTTTAGCCTCAGCTGATCCACTGAAAACAGGATGGTCTAATTTGTCAATGCCCAGAAACATTTGCAGTTCTCTCAAGGCCTCCTCAACATCCCAGAAATCTGACACTACCAGCTCATGAGGCCAACTACGACTGTATACTCACCCAAGATATCAAATACCCTGCCCTGGAGTGGCATAAATAATTGACCAAATCAGAGTCCAACATCAGTATCACACTAGGACACCTAAGGGACTTGCCCTGAATGAACTCAGACCCATGAGAGATTTTCACCCACATAAGCAGGATAGATGAACAACCCTGTGCCCAGCACTAGCTCATGTTCCTAAGCTGATATTCAGTGTTATTTTCTCTATAATTGGAATCTACAGTATAGATACTAAATTCCCTAGTCTGCCCAAAGTTCCTAAGTACTGTTCGTGGGTTCAGAGAATCTTAGAACCCAAAGGATCAAGTTCAATTATTTTTACAGATGAGAAATCTAAGGCCCTCAGGCCTTTAGTGGTTTGTCCAAGGTGGTGGGGGAGAAGACTTTAACCTAGGCTTTTCTGAACACCTGACTCTGGTCCTGGTTATGCTCCTCTCTAGCTGTGTGACCTCATCCTGCTGAGCTTCGGTATCTAAAATAAGTAGGATGGACTGCATAGTTGTTAAAAATCCCTTTTATGCTCCAATGGTGATGAGTATCCAAGTCTTAACCACACTGTGATGGCAAATTTCTCCCCTTTGGGGAGTGCTGCAGATCCCTGCCTAGGGGCTTCTCTCAGGAACTTCTTACATAGCACCCACTCTCCCTCAATAGCCTGCCTGCAGCCCAAGACTCCTTGAAGCTCAGTTCCACAACTGAACAGGGTCGTGAGGTGAGGAGGGGGGTGCTTTATAAACATGATGCGTTAAGACACAGTGTTTACTGCCCATGCCCAATGCCAAAGTCCCACAATGCTGGCTTTTCCAAGACCGCCTTTAAGACCGCCAACAACCAGTTCTCATATTGAGCCCATCACCCTGAGGCCTGAGCATGGACATGGTTCCACTCACCTCACTTTCTCAAGAAAATGGTTCAGTCTCCACAGTCTGTTTAGCTTTTGGTAAGCCTGCTGGGGCTTCAAGGAGGCAGCCAATTAGCTCCACTTTATGGCACTGATTACTTATCCACAGGAGTCCAGGAGTATGAACTTTGGAATCTCCTTCCTCTACACTTGACTGCTTCGGGATTTTCACACCCCTAACTCACAAACTGTATCCCCCAAAGGTCAGGTCCAGCGCACTGAACAAGCCCTGAACAACTCAAATCATTTCTCTAGGAAGAAAAAACGTTGTACACACATACATAAGAGTTCCGTCCAGCTTAACTCAGCCCCAGGAAGCCATGACTTCACAGCTATGAATTCCGCGTATGACAACTGGCAGCCTGAACAAAACTGCCCTGTAGCGTTGCAAGGTGGGGCCAGAGAGGATGACACATGACCATCTACTGGTGGTTCAGACCAACAGTGCTTCCTAGGAGAGGCTGATGGGGAGAGTCAAAATTGGTACCTCTCAGACCCTACCCAAAATGGCCAATGTCCTAGAGTTTGGCCCAAGGTGCAACGTTCCTCTGACTACATTTGAATACAAAAAGAGGACTCTGGTAGCAGGAACACAGGCTTCTAATCCTTTGTGCCAGCATCTAGCTCCTTATTTCACAATATTTTGGGGAGGGAGAGGAGTCCAACAACAAAAGAGAAACACTGGAGTCCAGAACTGGGAGTCAGCCTGGCTCATGCTGCCTGGGTGGACCTCAGAAGCCAGGCCATGGAGAATGTTCTGACTGCTGCTGTGGGAGCTGACAATGAAGGCCTTGTCTAACAGCCACCCATTCATGCTAGCCATCAATGAAGAAAGAGAGACCGATGCCAAGAGCTTAATACCAGACAGATGCCGGGGGAAGGAAGTGGGCAGAAAGAAGGAATGGAAACTTATGGAAGGAGGAAATAAGTGAAGAGGAAGAATTCCTGAGGGCCATAATCCCATTAGGGGAAACATAACCTACCAGTACTTTATGGAGTATAAGAAAGCTTGGGAAAGGATTCTTAGGATTATATGACTTACCCAGGCAATTCTCTAGGAAAGATACCTTGGTGGTTGAAAAGCTTGTCAGGATCAAAGATCTTCAGGATCTTAATAAGCTAGTGATCTCTTCCCCATAGAAAACCATATCCAAGACTAAGCTAGATATCCTGGCAAATTGTAGGTAGGAAAAGAACTACTCAGTGATCCTTTCCTTCTGCAAAGTCAGGATAATATTAGGTCTCTTAGGAACAAGGTGGCAACAATATAATGTACTGATCATGAACCAGATCTTGAGCAAATTACTTAACTTCTCTGTGCCCAGAATTCTCATCTATAATTTTGGGATCACCACAGCACTGACTTCATAGAATTGTTGTGAGAATTAAATTATACATGTCAAGAACCACACCTGGCACATGCCAGCTCTCAAGAGATGTTAACAATTATTATTATTCTCCACACCAGATCCATTACAATATACTTTGCTCACAGATCAGACCAACAACTAGTCTGTTGCTCATAGGTCTGTCGAAAAGATCACCAAAGACAGTATACATGATGTGTGAGAGTATCCATTGCCTTCATTATCCTTACAGCTCTGGACAGCAGAAGGAGGAGATAGAAGATAATACAGTGAGAAGGCTGAAGTGGGAAATGGGCCCCAGAACTGTGGCTGGGCATGTGCAAAATGTTTGCCTTCAGGGAGCACCTAGGAGCTAAAAAGATGAAGACTCTGAGTTTCCCCAATGGGCTTACCAGCTATCAGAAGAAATGACTAGAATTCAACGCCAAAATTAATAGATGCTTTTAGAAAAGTATAAACCAAAAACACAGTGAGCAGGAGGGAGAGTGATTACTTTCAACCAGAAGGATTCTCAGAAGAGTATCAGCTGGGTGCTGAAGGACAAGTAAGACCTTGACAGGCTTCCAGTTTGGCAGAAACACATTAGAAAAATCAGGGATGTGAACCTCGTGTGTGGGCACTCCTGGGACTCCCAGACTTGCAGAAGAGGACCATCAGGCCTGAGGCTCTCCCTCTTACTGGGAATCACTGCACTCCCACCTCAGAACTATGCAGCTTCTGATCCTCCTCCTGAGCTGCCCTCAGCAGTCCCACAGCCTGCCCTTCTAGGAGAGAAACAATGGGCCGGGACACAAGGACAGCTGTTTCCTTACTCTCCCCACATATCAAGGCCAGCTGCTCTACTGAATGGCACACACCAGCATGCTAATTACCAGCCCCTTCAACTTTCAATCTTTATTCATTCTGAACATTCATTTTCCTTTTACCCTGTGAACTGCTGAAGCAAGGGGTCTTCTGTGTTGCATTCTAATTATGATGATGATCCATGGGGATCTCAAGGGCTTCTGAATAATAACATTTTAACATTTACACATTTTCAGTCACCCCCCTGTCTGTTTAGATTAAGGTTAAAAAAATGTGGCTTGTATGAGAACTTGCTAAGTCAAATCAACCCTCCAACCTGAAGAAGGTTACCCCAGTTACCCAGACTGCTCCACTTTCTTTATTCCATTAGGATTGGAACCCTCTAAATGCCCAGTCACGGCAGTGGGAACCAGAAAGTGTGTGTGTCCAGGAAAATGCCCAAGTACAGGGCTACTTATGGAAGGTCACTGTGTTTTCCTCAGAAGGAAGGTGCTAACTAGGTTATGCAGACACTTGCCAGCCACTGTGATCTGATAAGACAAGTAGACCTAAAGTCCATTTTCTGGTCCACGGCAACCAGAGAAACAGAAAGAGGTCTGGACTGGGATTCAGGAGGTCCAAATTATAGTCCAAGCTCTGTGATTTTTTTTCTCCCTCTCTGGGAAGGGAGGGAGGGAGAGAGGGAAGGAAAGAAGGAAAGAAGGGAAGAAGAAGAAGGAAGGAAGGAAGGAAGGAAGGAAGGAAGGAAGGAAGGAAGGAAGGAAGGAAGGAAGGAAGGAAGGAAGGAAGGAAGGAAAAAGAGAGGGAGAGAGAGAGAAAAAAAAGGGAAAGAGAGAAAGAAAGGCTGGGATGCATTTCTCTAGGGCTGTGAGAGTTAGTAAGATTTGATTTTTATTAGATGAACTAATCTTCCAGTTCTAGGACTTTAAGAATGTGTATAGCAGCAGGGCCCTGGATGAAAATGGTTTAACCTCATGGCTAAACAGGCTTTGGATTCAGCCAGACTAGGGCTGAAGACCCAGCTCTAACGTTGAACTTCTTCCTCATCTATTGCACAGTGATAAAAATAGCCCCCACCCGGAAGATTTGTCATGAGATACACAATGACCTAATCAGTGTAGACGGGCTCAGCACATGGGTGTCCCTGAGAAGCACTCATTAAGTGGTAGCTACAATCATTATCATCATTCTTCATTTACAACCATTTCCGAACTGCTCTTCACACTAACACTGCACACAGAGGCTGGTTTCCTTTCTCCCAACTCTGCAAAGGAGGCTGGTTTCTTCTCTGTGGGCCCTGTGAACTAGACAGAATAAGACTCCACTGATGGGGACTGTCCAATAGTCTTGCAAGTTTAGTGCAGGGTGACGTGTAGCAGCACAGTGGGGAATGTTCAGGTCAGGACCCATCTCTACCCACTGCAACACCCATAGGTACAGCCCAGTTTGGGGACTCAGGACTGTCCTGCCTTGACTCGGTCCTGATTACCTTACAGCTCCCCCATTTCCTTCAGCTCCTCTTGGGCAGTCTGTTCACTCCTGCTGGGGGACCTCTGGCCCCTGAACCTCCCCCACCCCCGCCCCAGTATACCAGCTCTGCTTGGATCGGTTTCCAACCAGCCATGATACTTAACCGTGCCTAATTTAACAGCACACTTGACATCTCTGTCCCCTTGATCTTCTGCCAGTTCCAACACTGGGTATCGTGACCATTTGCCTTCTCTTCTCCAGTTGCTGGAATGTTGAGCCCCACTGAATACTCAAGAAACAACTGACTGAGTCCTCTACCAATTTCTTTAGCTCAGCCAGCGTTCAACAGCTACATGGTGTTAGGTACTAGTTATTCTATGCTGGACACCCGGCTAAGCCTTTTCTTAATATTCACAGCAACCATGAGGTAAGAATCTGTATCCCTACCTTACATGTAGAAAGTCAGGCTCACACAGGTTAAACGGCTTCCTCAGGCCATAGAGCAAGGATCCAAGTGGACTAGCAGGCCTACCCACTCTTGTATCTATCTCTGGAAAACTGTGCTGTCACTGTAGGATGAATTCCTCATCTCCCCCACTTTGTTCAGATTGTCATCTTTCCCACAGCACCTCCACTCTTGGATAGAATCACACCAATTTCCTGAGAAGACTCTGACCAGAGAAACCTCCTTAACTACTGTCAATAACACGTTAAAACCTGGGGACAGATTGATCTTTTCCCACGTACCTCCGAGAAGTATCTCCCCATCCTGAATTTACCAATGGCCTTCTAACTGCTGAACCCTTTTGCTAGTCTTCATTCGCCTAGTTCTTTCTGTATCATTTGACACAGTTTACCAGTTATCCCTGGTACTCTCTCTCTCCTTCTTTCTGGGTCATGGGATTTTTTTAGATTGGCTCACAGCCACTTATATTGAAGACTACATTTCCCAGCTTCTTTGTAGGTGGGTATAGTCACATAACCAAATTCTGGCCTATGAGTTATAAGTGAAAGTGGTGTGTGCAATTTTTGAGAACTTTAAAGCACCCTCCTTTCTCCCCTTCCTTCCTTCCTGTGCTGACAGTATGAACCTGAATAGTCACCTTGAACCATGAGATGGCAGAAAAAGACTGGTTCCTTGACCACCATGAATTGCCATGCTAGCCCTGGATTCCTTGTTTATGGACTTCTATCTTGTTTAAACAACAGTTATTTTGGGGTTCCATCTTTTTCAGCCTCAGCTCGAAGGCACTGCATTATCCTGGTTATCTTCCTGTGTTTCTTTACCCTTGTGATTCTAAATATAGGTTGTATTCTTGACTTCTTCACTCTTTCTAGTTTTTCTCTCAGCAACTGATTATCTTTTACATTAACCATCACCTCAATTTGGATGATCAGTGAATCTGCATTTCTAACCTTTCTATCTCTCCTGAAAACTAGACTCACATTTCTAAGTGTTTATGGAGTGTCTTTAGCTGGATGTTCTCCTAGGACCTGAAACCCTCAAACTCAAAACTGAACTTGACATCTTCCTTCAAGCATATCCCTCCTCAATCCCCCATTTGTTAGCTGCACATTATTTTCCCAGGCTCAAAACCTCAGAATCATCCTTAATACCCTCTCTTCCTGATTCTCCCATATTTGATTGTTGGACCCTAATTTCCTTCAAGAGATTCCTTGAAGTCTCTTGACTTCAAAGTATTCCTGCCTCTAGTCTCCCCCAACTGCAATCTAAGATTCCACAATGATAAAAGCATGGCTTCTATCTTGCCATCTCACTCAAAAAGCTTCAACAACACTGCACTGTCTTTGGAATAATGACTGACATTTGAGATCCAATACTCTACAACCAGTTCTTTGTTCCAGCTGAACTGGATTACTTACCATTTTCTAAACATGAGCTCTATCATCTCCCAACACCTTACCGTTGTTTATGCCACTCCCTCTGGCTGGAATGGCCTCTTCTTCCTCCTTACTTCTGCCTAGCAAGAAGAATTCTCTATTTTGGGGTTAAGCTCAAATGCTATTTCCTTCACAAAGCCATCCCTGATCTCCTGCACTAACATAATTTATTCCTATTTTGAACTCCAAAATTACTTTGTACCACTTTATAGAATTTTAACATATTCTGCCCTTTTATGTATTTTACATATGTCTCATGTATACATATGTATATAAATGGTTGTCAATACATTTCATGGGAGAAAATATGAATGTACAGTTCACAAGGTTTGGACTTTCCATGTTCCACAATGGAAAGAAAAGCAACTATTTCAACTCAGAAATATAAATTGATAAGAGCAAGACAGTTATACTGTAGGGCTTTTGGCAGGAGTTCCTCTAATGCACAAAGGTGAGAGAAGAGGAAGCTGCTGAAGATAAGGCTTAATTATTAAACTGTGTCATTTAATGTTTTTTTTGCTTTTGGGAAAAGCATCCAAACTTATTCCTTGGAATAGATCATGAGAATCTGGCCTGGGCTTCCAGGTGAGGATGGTAGATTGAACACTTATCTGGCCTTCTTCCTGAAGTCTTACTAAACCAAATGTAAAAATGGGGCTGCACATGGATGTACACCTAAGAATCCCAAGCTGGCAAAAGGAAAAGCCAAGGCTTACACTATAGATTTCCCTATAGGCTCGGGATTGGCAGCACTCTGGATGTGGGAGTAGAGGAAGAAGCGAAGAGAACATTTTCCTCCCCTCCAAAACGATAGACGTCTTCATCATGCTCATGCACAAACTTCACTTAGGTCTAAATGCATGGCTCTCAGGAATATTGACTTACTTGCTTCTTAAAAACCTCAGAATGTAGCTGTGTGCCAAAGAGTCCACATGTATCACTGTCCTCAGCTAAGTAACCACTTCACCGGGACCTAAGCACTATTAGTGGATGCTGCAAAAGAGCATCACAGAGAACAACGATTTTTAGAGCTCTTGGCTACTTTCCCATTTGCTATCAAACCTGGAAAGTTGTCTACTGTTTCTCTGAACAGTATGTCCAGAATGTCCAGTGGGCAAAGAGTTAAATGCCAAAGGGAAATTAATGACTATGCCACATGAAACTGGAGAAACACTGCTTTCATTGCTAATTATGCTAGCCCTGAATAATATATTTCAGAAGACTTCTATGTTGGAAATCATTTAAATAACAGAGGAATACCTCATTGGAAAAAACTATCATAAAACCATCTGGGCCTAGTACCTTTCTGGAGGAATGAGTTTTCTACTTCATGGGCTGCTTTCTCCTTCTGTCAATTTTTGTTATATCTACTGACATAAACAGCAATCCAGCAATTGTGGAATTAGCATAGATAGTGCAAGATGCTTAGTCACTGAGCACTAAATGCCACCAGAAACTCTACTGCAATTGGTCATTGTGATGGACGAGTAAGTCTCCTAGACAATTCATCCTGGAGGATGGCAGCAACTCAAACTAAGCACAAAAATTTATTTCTATAAAGTCTTACTATTAATTTTTAAAATCTCTAAATTGTTTGTATGTGTTCATTATGTTATTCCTCCATGTTGTGTTTTTTCCCCTCTTTTCTTGATTAAATAATCAAAAAAAATTTTTAAGCAAACAAGTTTTCATTATAATGGTCAAATCTACTGGTTTGTTTTTTTTTTTTACTTTATTATTTCTGCTTTTATTTTCTTCTTTATTTTTTCTTTAACTAAATGAGGTGTAACATGCACACCATAAAGTATGCTTTTATCTTTATTAATTCCTCTCTGCTACTTTCTTTTGGTTAAGTTTTAGTTTGTTTGTTTGTTTATTGGTTGGTTGTTGGGCACAGAGTCCATTACAGGGCTTAAACTCACGACCCTGAAATCAAGAGTTGAGCTGAAATCGAGAGTCAGATGCTTAACCAACTGAGCCACCCAAGTAACTCTGGTCTTTCTTGATTTATAACAAATAAATTTAAGGATATAAACTTTCTTCTGAGTATCACTTTGGCCAAATATTATCAGAACATGAACTGTTTCCACCACCATTAATTACTTTTCTAAGTATAAAAATAGGAAAAAAAGATAGATAACTCACAGACTACCTAACACTAATGACCAAGATGCTCAATTTCACTGGGGATCAGGCAGAGACCAATTACAAAAGACATTTCTTTGGCTTATCATGGTAAAAAAACCATTAAAGAGTGCTAATATGCCATGTTGGTGAAGGAATGGGAGAGTGTATTCTCCTTTACCATCTAGAGAGGGCAATTCAGCTTCACCAGTTAGACCTAGACATGTACCTAAACTCTGACTAGCTAATTCTACTTCCTATCAATGTCTTTTAAGAAATACTCTTGAGGTGCCTGGGTGGCTCAGATGATTAAGTAAGTGCCTGTCTTTGGCTCAGGTCATGATTCCGGGGTCTTGGGATTGGCTCCTTGCTCAGCGGGGAGTCTGCTTCTCCTTCTGCTCCTCCCCCTACTCATGCTCACTTGCTCTAACAAAGAAAATAAAATCTTTAAAAAAAATTTTTTTTTTAATTTTTTATTTATTTATGATAGTCACAGAGAGAGAGAGAGGCAGAGACACAGGCAGAGGGAGAAGCAGGCTCCATGTACCGGGAGCCCGATGTGGGATTCGATCCCGGGTCTCCAGGATCGCGCCCTGGGCCAAAGGCAGGTGCCAAACCGCTGTGCCACCCAGGGATCCCTAAAAAACTTTTTTAAAAAAGGAAATACATTTGGAAGCATGTAAGAATATGTGTATAGAAAGCCCATAGCAGTTTCATTTAAAACAGAGAAATACTGGAGGAAATGTAAACATCCATCTACTAGAGAATGGAAAAATTAGTCACGGGATAGTTAACGACCATTTGAAAAGAATAAGGTAGATCTTTAAGAACTAAAAATTGTACCCATGATCTATAGACAAGGTAAATTAAAAAAACAAAACAAGAATGCAAAACAGTTCATTAAATATGGTCCTATTTTAGGTTAAAAACAAAATGATCTCACATAGTCACTTTTTGAAAAATAAAGATAGCAAAAGGCCTGAAGCAGACACTACACTTTCAAACTATGGTCACCTCTACCAACTGTGAGTAGCCAAGTGGTGACAAGACTTGACCATTTTACTTGTATTCACTTCTATATTGTTTGAATTTTCTTTTTCCTGTGAGCTAATACAAATATACTTTTTAAACTTACTTTAAACAATCTCCCATCCTACTCCTAACCTTAAGTTCTTGAATTATAGTAAGGAGGGCTGAAAGCTCTAGTAATCTTATTAACACGGCCTTTTGAGAATTGATGAATTAATTCATAAAAGCTGCTTAAGATAATGACATTAGTGGAAGAGCAGATAAGATTGACTGTGTACTAATCTATAATATCATCTGCTGACTGGCTCAGTTATCAACTCTAGCAGGCATTTCTTCCAGGCTACTGAGAAACTGGCAGAGCCTATTTTCATATTTAATGTCTCAACTCCTTTGTCTAAAAGCTCTTTGAGTGATCCAACAGCTTGCCTGGGGGCAGGCACACCCCACATGCTGTGGTCCAATTAAATCTGCTTCCTGCACCACTACTTTTAACAGTTAGCCCAGTATTGCCACGCTGGAAGGAACCAAAGCAAAGGAGGAGGAGATGTGAGGCCTTAAGTCCTCTGTGGCAGTTCCCTCCTTAACCTGGAGATCTCTTGACTTGAGGATTGAAAGTTCCTGGAGGGGCATCCCAGGTGGCTCAGTGGTTTAGAGCCGCCTTCAGCCCAGGGTGTGATCCTGGAGACCTGGTATCGAGTCCCATGTTGGGCTCCCTGCATGGGGCCTGCTTCTCCCTCTGCCTGTGTCTCTGCCTCTCTCTCTCTCTCTCTCTCTCTCTCTGTCTTCTCTCTCTCTGTCTCTCATGAATAAATAAAATCTTAAAAAAAAAAAAAAAGAAAGTTCCTGGAGTTGGCAGCCAAGGAGACCAGCCTTATGTATGAAGTTTGTCTGACTTTCTCTTTTTCATCCTTCCAAATGCTGAGCCAGCTATCTTATAGTGGGTCCAGAATAAGCCTTTGAAAGAGAGAAAGAATCATAATCTACTTCCTCCTTGATGCTAAAAATTCTTCCCTAAGAACAGCTTTCAAATAGAGCATTACATTAACTAGGTACTTGTTATTTAAGGGTTAATTTCAGTATGATTTATTCTTAAACAACTAGAGAATGCATTGGTGCTCTACTACACTCTCTCTAAATGTTTCTTTTTTTTTTTTTTTAAAGATTTTATTTATTTATTCATAGAGACAGAGAGAGGGGCGGGGCGGGGGGGGCAGAGGCACAGCCAGAGGGAGAAGCAGGCTCCATACAGGCAGCCCGATGTAGGACTCGATCCAGGGTTCCCAGGATCACACCCCAGGCTGCAGGCGGTGCTAAACCGCTGCACCACTGGGGCTGTCCTCTCTAAATGTTTCAATTAAAAGCCTACCAATATGATTAGAAGACTCACTACAGTTAAGATAGCTCTCCAAATTGCTATACAGATCCAACACAATCCCAATAAAAATCCAGCAGGACTTTTTATAGAAATCAACCAGCTCATTCTAAATTTTTGTATGGAAAGATAAAGGAAATAGAATATCTAAAACAATTCTGAAAAAGAATAGCAAAGTGACCAAGGCAAGAAAAGGATGGTCTTTGACAGATCATTCAAACAATTGGCTATCCATATGCAAAAAATGAATCTCTACCTATACCACATATCACATTAAAAAATTACCTCAAAATGGGTCACACACCTAAATATATACTTGAACCTACAAAATTTCTAGAAGGAAATATAGGAAAAAATATTTATGATCTTATCCAAAAGAAAGAATAAAACAATAGAAAAGGTACATGGAATGTCATCAAAATTAAGAACCTCTGCTCTTCAAAAGACACTGTTAAGGGAATAGAGACAAATCACAGACTAGGAGAAAGTTACATATCTGATAATGTCCAAAATATATAAAGAACTCTTGCAACTCAATAATCAGAACACAAACAACTCAATTTTTAAAAATGAGTAAAAGAGTTCAACAGACACTTCACTAGCTATATGGATGTCAAATGATCACATTAATAGATGTTCACATCATAAGTCATTAGGGGAATACAAATTAAATCCACAATGAAATAGTACTACACACTCACTAGAATGACTACAATTTTTAAAAAACTGACAATATCAAGTGCTAGGGAGGACACTAGCAACTGTAACTCTGATGGAAAAGCAAAATGGTATAACCACTCTGGAAAATGGTGTGGCAGTTACTTTCTTTTTCTTTTTCCTTCCTTCCTTCCTTCCTTCCTTCCTTCCTTCCTTCCTTCCTCCCTCCCTCCCTCCCTCCCTCTCTCCCTCTCTTATTTCTTTTCCTTTCTTTCTTTCTTTCTTTCTTTCTTTCTTTCTTTCTTTCTTTCTTTCTTTCTTTCTTTCTTTCCTTTCTCTCTTCCTTTCTTCTTCTTCCCTTTCCTTCCCTCACTTCCTTTGCTTCCTTCCTTCCTTCCTTCCTTCCTTCCTTCCTTCCTTCCTTCCTTCCTTCCTTCCTTCTTTTCCTTTCCTTTCCTTTCCTTTCCTTTCCTTTCCTTTCCTTTCCTTTCCTTTCCTTTCCTTTCCTTTCCAAGATTTTTATTTATTCATGAGAGACACAGAGAGAGGCAGAGAGAGAGGCAGAGGGAGAAGTAGGCTCCCTGCAAGGAGCCCGATGCGGGACTCGATCCCAGGACCTCAGGATCATGACCTGGCAGTCTCTTATAAAGTGTGACATATAGTTACCTAGGACCTATGGTTACCTAGGACCCAGCAATCCCAACTTTAGTGTTTTTCCAAGAGGTGTGAAACAATGTTCACATAAAACCCTGCAAATGTTTATAGTTTTATTTGTAATTGCTAAGAACTATAAATGACCCAAATGCCCCTCAACTAGAGGATGGATAAACTGTGCTACATCCACACAGCAGAGTACTACTTGGCAATGAAAAATAACAAATTACTGATATACACAACAACATGGATGAATTTTCAGTGAATTATGCTAAGTGCAAGGTACCTGACTCAAAGAGTACATACTGCACTATTCCCATTTATAGGACATTCTGGAAAAGGCAAAATTATTGGGATTGACATAAAAACAGTGGTTGCCAGAGGTAAGGGAAGGGTGTAGGACCAATTATAGAAGGACACAAGAGAATTTTTGGTATGATAAAACCATTCTATATTTTGACTGGGGTGGTAGTTATATAACTGTACTTGTCACAACTCACGGAACTGTACACAAAAAGGGTAAATGTTACTGTATTTAAATTATAACTTTTTAGAGAAAGCTCCAAATGGAAACCTAAAAAAACCAAACCAAAACAACTACTATAAAAATGACCACAAAGTTTCTGTGTGCTGGAAGAGAAACCTTTTAAACCCGATCGTTAAAAAGAATATCTACAATGTCATACACATACTATGCACATGTTCTCTTTGTCACCCCCTACCCTCCGACAGGCCCAGTAAAAGGTGGTTCCAAAGAAACCATTGCACCCCCCATTCTTACCAAACAGTGACTGTCAGGATTGAGGGGAGGCGCCAAATAATACCCCATGGAGGACCTAGTACCTGGAAGCTATAAAGAGCTGGAAGAGGCCACAGTAGTTCCTTCAAAGTGCAGTGGGAATGGCACTGCCCCTTGTTCTTTCTGAGAACAGAGGCTGTCGCCCATCCTCCGGTAGGGCAGCATGCTCACCTCTGTTGTGACTGCGTTTAGGTCGGTGGCCTGGCTCTCGGTCCTGCAGCACTCACTCCCTCACAGAGGAAACAGATTTTTGCAGAGGCAATAAAAGTAGGCCAAGGCGACAGAGCATTCTAGTTACCGGATGGCAGCCAATCACAGGCCCCTCCCCAGGAGCATCTCACTCTGAGGTCAGGACTCAAAGCAGAGCCTGTGCTGTCAGCCTAAACCCAAAGGGACCGACTTGTTGGGCTGGTTTTTCCACAGCATTCACTTGAGGGTTTCTGACTTGAGACCCCAAATCAATCTTTGTAACACTGTGGTCCATCTCTCCTTCCACAGGGACCACCTGGTCTGTCTGACCTAACACCACCTCCTTCCTTTGCGTGCTAAAGGGGGGCAAGCCAACTCTGACACGGGGTATTAAAATGAAAGGTCATAATATACCTGCCACCTCCAACGCTGTGACACCCAACTTCCCCATCTCAAGGACTGTCACCCTCTCCTTCCCACCCAGGATCACACATTTAAAAAATCCTGTTGAGGTTGCTTCTGTTGGGAGCAGGGTGGGGGAGGGGGTGTACCTTTTGGTTTTCCGTCCCCATCCATGGATCCCAGCTTCTTTGTTTCTGCTGTTAACAACAGCTCATAAGGATGCTCGTCCTCCTCCCTGGCTGCACTTCCCTGAATCCAGGGCCTCATGGCCAAGACCTAAGAGAGAAAACACCATAGAACTTCTTATGGGGTAGCTAATACCAGGACAGGTTGTGCAGAACAAATTCGAGATTATTGGCTCCTTTTTCACCAGAGAAGAAGGGAGATGGGGAGAGAAGGTAAACAGCTCCAGGGTCACAGGGAACCACATCTGCTTCTCTGGATATGCACCTGTACCTCAAATCTCAATGGCCTTTGATTAAAACACTCTCCTTTTCTTACCTCATTTTATCCTTCAAAAAGCCATTAAGAAAATCTAAGATCCACCCTTCCCTTGCTTCCTCTCCCATCATCACAGTGGTCTACACGGTCTCTTTTCAGTGGATAGTAGCTTCCAAGCAGTTTTTAGCTAGGGTGCATCACAAAGGCCTTCTCTCTCCATGATTCTTTCCTAATATGCACACATACTACTCCAAGGCTGGAATCCTTTCCACCTTCTCAAGAAGGAATCAAATGACTTCTGACTGACCCTGAATGACTGACATTTACCAGAAACAAAGTACCCTGTGTATCCTTCTCTATTTTTGTGAGCCTTTCTTCATAGGTCCCTGGGGGTTACAGGGAAGTTTCTCTCAAAAGCTGGCTTCCTACTACACTTATGGCAATACAAGTTTAAATTGATTCCACAAAACCTCTTCTTGTGCAGTTTGGCTAGGAGAAGGGATAGATTATGAACAAAGGGGTTCAGAGGAACTCGCAAGTCCACCTAACAAATAATGGTAGCCTAACAAATGTGATTCTCTGGTACATGCAGAAACCTCTTCCTTCAGATATGCCTCACAGCTCACTGGAAATGAATCGGGTTTGTGACTCATCAGGGTTTTGCTTCTGGGAGATGTAGCTCACAGTATTACAGCCTAATGAGACAACAAGGATTCTAGTGGCCTCAGACTAAATGAGAGGCTGTGGCTCCTGTTTGGTAACAAGACTGCCACTCCAAAGGCAGAATGATAGTTCCTTTCTGAAATTCTGCTAAGCACAGCAGGGACCTCCACTTACTGAAAGCCACCTGGAAGCTAAAAGCTATTTCATTACAACGAGCCATTTGCCTGTATTAGTTACTCCTTTCACCTCTTCATAGGAACACAATTAAAGGAACAAAGAGGGACCATTAAGCAGTTCATACAGTGTCAACTTAATACCACAGGCTTTACAGACAGGAATTTGTGTTCTGCAGGTTTACACACCCATAGCTATCACTTAGCCAGAGCCCTGGAAATCTGATTCCAGTAAGTGTTCTGCACACAGCAAGGGCCCTCATATAGCCCCAGGCATGCTTGTCTGAGAGGTAGTTGACAGTCTGGATACCCAGCCTATAATATCCTTTTTTCTTAAGCAGGACAGCTGATGACTTCCATCTGGAAAATCAGGTCCACTCGACCTTCATTCATTCTGTGCCTGGCTCCTTGCACAACAACTGAAGCATAGAAGCAACAAATGCTGGGAGAGACCCAAACCATTAAAATCACAGCTCAAGAGCACCTGGCTCTGTCATTTTGCAGATGCCCAAACCAGGTTCCCAGGTGGGTCTAGGGACTTGCCCAAGGTTACATAGAGAGCAACTAGCAGAAAGAACCAGGGCCATAAAATTCACTTCCCCTGATTCTGGACCAAGATGGCCTCATTTTTTCCTGGGAAATAGGACTTTCCATCCAATTTGTAACTCTTTCCCTTCTTCAGACTCTCTAGTGAGAGTCCCCTGCTCACACCCAGACAACTTCTAGGGTGATCTTTTCTGCTTTAGTCCTGGCTCCCACCAGTTATGGGGATTAAAATCTCATAATAAAGCAATAGACTGCTTTGCTTTGAGCCTTCCTAACTCCCACTCAAGAAGCCCTGTGTCACACTGAATATAGCAATAACGGATTTTCAATAGAAAGGATTCTGCTCTTTACTAGATTATTCCCTAATCTTTTCTGCCCCTTTCTTCTAGGGCTGGCAATAAATCAAAGCCAAAAAGCCATATTTTCTGCTATAAGTAAAGCAATATTTTTGCACCAGAGAGAAGCTACTACCAGTCACCACCTAACTGTAACCAACTGAGTGACTGGTCGGGGTGTGGGCAGTTTTCTGGGAAGAGATACCATAGTAGCTGCACCTTCCCATGAATGTTTAACACATCTGAACACTGAAAAGACCATGGTCAGTATGATGCAGCTGGCAGCCCATTTGGCAGGGCAAAAACATCTCAATAGCATGTGTGCACACACATGTGTGTTTAATTTCTTTAAGCCAGTTTCGTGACCTGGTCATTAATCTAATAAGCTCTCCTAGGGCCAGCCATACTCAGCTTCCTTTAATGGCTTCTCTTTCTTAAGATTTTATTTATTTATTTATTAGAGACACAGAAAAAGAGGCAGAAACATAGGCAGAGGGAGAAGCAGGGTCCCTGTGGGGAGCTTGATGCAGGACTCAATCCAGAACCCCAGGATCATGACCTGAGCCAAAGGCAGACGCTCAACCACTGAGCTGTCCAGTTGTCCCCCCTTAAAAGACTTCTACAGGTCATCTGACAATGGCAAGTCTTGGGAATAGGACACAAACACTGAAGCTGATTGCGTGCCAAATATAAAAGTCTAAACTGTGATGAGCCAGTGCTTCCTAGGATATGAGTGTTACGGTAGTAAAGCTATTAGAGTATAAGAAATCGAGACAAAGAAGACTAGAGTCAAAACAACAACAACAACAACAAAAAAAAACAAATCAAAACAAAAAAAAAACCCTTCACTTTTGGAGAAGACCTATTCATTCAAACTATAGCAAAAATAATCTATCTTGATCATTAAAAGGATAATGATGTAGACCACATCATCTCTTTATTTATGCACTTATAATCACTAAGTAAGCAAAGCCGGGGTTCTCATGGTCTTCTAACTTCTGACTGCAGTGGTCCAACTGATTCAGACTCCCAGGCTATTCAGAAATAAGTCCTATAAGTATCTCAGAGTCCCTTATCCAGAAGAGTAATATGGAGATTTCTCCATCCATCTCTTGACACTGTTTTTATTTTTTTTAAGATTTTATTTTTTTAATTTGAGAGGACGGGTAGAGAGAAGCAGACTCCCCACTGAGCAGGAAGCCTCACATGAGGCCAGATCCCAGGACCCGAGATCATGACCTGAGCTGAAGACAGATGCTCAACTGACTGAGCCACCCAGGTACCCCTCTCTTGACACTTTTTTGACAAATTTTATGCTCTGAAAAGCCTTGGGAGAACAGAAAGTCCTCATTATCTAATATTTCTTTAAGAGCCTTGCCCTTATCCTTGGACATTAGGAATTCTAATCCAAGTCATTGTTAAAGAGGTGGCATAAGCTCTGCAATCAGGCAACAAAAAGAAATAAAAGACGTTCAAATTGGCAAAGAAGAAGACAAACTCTCCCTTCACAGATGAGATGATACTGTACATAGAAAACCCAAAAGACTCCACCCCAAGATTGCTAGAACTCATACAGCAATTCGGCAGTGTGGCAGGATACAAAATCAATGCCCAGAAATCAGTGGCATTTCTATACACTAACAATGAGACTGAAGAAAGAGAAATTAAGGAGTCAATCCTATTTACAATTGCACCCAAAAGCATAAGATACCTAGGAATAAACCTAACCAAAGAGGTAAAGGATCTATACCCTAAAAACTACAGAACGCTTCTGAAAGAAATTGAGAAAGACACAAAGAGGTGAAAAACTATTCCACACTCATGGATTGGAAGAATTAATATTGTGAAAATGTCCATGCTACCCAGGGCAATTTACACATTTAATGCAATCCCTATCAAAATACCATGGACTTTCTTTAGAGAGTTGGAACATCATCTTAAGATTTGTGTGGAATCAGAAAAGACCTTGAATAGCCAGGGGAATATTAAAAAAGAAAACCATAGCTGGGGGCATCACAATGCCAGATTTAAGGTTGTACTACAAAGCTGTGGTCATCAAGACAGTGTGGTACTGGCACAAAAACAGACACATAGATCAATGGAACAGAACAGAGAATCCAGAAGTGGACCCTCAACTTTACGGTCAACTAATATTCGACAAAGCAAGAAAGACTATCCACTGGAAAAAAGACAGTCTCTTCAATAAATGGTGCTGGGAAAATTGGACATCCACACGCAGAAGAATGAAACGAGACCATTTTCATACATCCAGACACAAAGATAAACTCAAAATGGATGAAAGATCTAAATGTGAGACAAGATTCCATCAAAATCCTAGAGGAGAACACAGGCAACACCCTTTTTGAACTTGGCCACAGCAACCTCTTGCAAGATACATCCATGAAGGCAAGAGAAACAAAAGCAAAAATGAATTATTGGGACTTCATCAAGATAAAAAGCTTCTGCACAGCAAAAGAAACAGTCAACAAAACTAAAAGACAACCTACAGAATGGGAGAAGGTATTTGCAAATGACATATCAGATAAAGGGCTAGTATCCAAGATCTATAAAGAACTTATTAAACCCAACAGCAAAGAAACAAACAATCCAATCATGAAATGGACAAAAGACATGAACAGCAATTTCACAGAGGAAGACATAGACATGGCCAACAAGCACATGAGAAAATGCTCCGCATCATTGGCCATCAGGGAAATATAAATCAAAACCACAATGAGATACCACCTCACACCAATGAGAATGGGGAAAATTAACAAGACAGGAAACAACAAATGTTGGAGAGGATGTGGAGAAAGGGGAACCCTCTTGCACTGTTGGTGGAAATGTGAACTGGTGCAGCCACTCTGGAAAACTGTGTGGAGGTTCCTCAAAGAGTTAAAAATAGATCTGCCCTATGACCCAGCAATTGCACTGCTGGGGATTTACCCCAAAGATACAGATCCAGTGAAACGCCGGGACACCTGCACACCGACGTTTATAGCAGCAATGTCCACAATAGCCAAACTGTGGAAGGCGCCTCGGTGTCCATCAAAAGATGAATGGATAAAGAAGATGTGGTCTATGTATACAATGGAATATTACTCAGCCATTAGAAATGACAAATACCCACCATTTGCTCCGACGTGGGTGGACCTGGAGGGTATTATGCTGAGTGAAATAAGTCGATCAGAAAAGGACAAACATTATATGGTCTCATTCATTTGGGGAATATAAAAATTAGTGAAAGGTAATAAAGGAAAAGGAGAGAAAATGAGTGAAAATATCAGTGAGGGTGACAAAACATGAGAGACACCTAACTGGGAAATGAACAAGGGGTAGTGGAAAGGGAGGTGGGCGGGGGGTTGGAGTGACTGGGTGATGGGCACTGAGCGGGGCACTTGGGATGAGCACTGGGTGTTATGCTAAATGTTGGCAAATTGAACTCCAATATAAAAAATTGAAAAAAAATAAAAAAGAAGTGGCATAAGGCATTTATAGAGACATAGCTCCAATGAATCTGCTCCAGGTTTCTCCTTTTAAAGATTTTATTTTATTTATTCATGAGAGACAGAGAGGCAGAGACACAGGCAGAGGGAAAAGCAGGTTCCATGCAAGGAGCCCGACATGGAACTCAATCCCGGGACTCCAGGATTATGCTCTGGGCCAAAGGCAGCGCTAAACCGCTGAGCCACCCAGACATTCCCCACAGCTGATTTTTAAATTAAAGAACAATAGGCCACTGAATGAGCTGTAAAGTAACCAAATTATGTAATATTTTAAATAAATACTGAACATTTTCTGCACAGTGGGAAGTATTAAAGGAGCATTCTGAAAATGAAAGATCATAGAAGATATTTTCTTCATATAACCAAGAGGTAATATTGAACTATTGACTCTATGATAATATTTATTTTTTAAAAAAGATGGACTAGACTTCTCAAATAAACTTCTTTGATTTCTCCCACCCCCACAACTCCCACTTCTCTTCTAATTGAGTCTTTGTGACATTTTCCATATTTGTCTTGGTAGATTCTTCACGTGAAATGAAGAAGAAAAATATGAAAACAGAAATATGACACTTGGGGCAGAAGCACCAAAGCTTGCTAATGTGACATAGTCTCTACAACAGTGATTAGGGGCATAGTCTACATTTTGTGTCAAAAGATGACACAGGAAAAAAAAAAAGCAAAAAATCAAACTCTTTAGCTACTGGAGCCAGAAGAAATTAGGCATGGTTATAATTAATATGCAATGTAGATCAATAATGCCCGTCTGCTAGACAGCTCCATTAAAATTCTTTGCTTAATACTTCTGAGTGAGTTGGAAAGGTCTTGTTCCAGATTACTGACATACACAATACAAATTTACTGATCCAAAGAGGCGATAAGAAAATGAAAAAGCACAGTCGTCTTTAAGCACACATCAACGTATTTTCCAAAAAATCATATTTCAGTGATGGCAATAAACCCTCAACCCTCTACCTCAGAAGCTGTCAAGGGAAAATACTTCTTATCTATGCGCTCTTCCTCCTCTTCATCGGGTGGTGGCTTTGCAGGAGGTGGTGGACGTTCCCTCTGTAGAAGAGAAAAAGTATTTCACTACCTCTTTTTTCAAATATCTAACTTTCTGTTCTTATCTTAGCCCTTGGAAATGAAAAAGAATACTGTAAAGAACTCCCCTGAGAGACTAAACTCAAGGATCTGTATCTAAACAGATGGCTTAGTATCTGCACATATACCACCTCCTCCACACACATACACACGTAAAATTCAATCAGCACGCGCCTCGCTTTTTGATGTTTGTGGCGGAGATTGTAAACACTTCTTTCATATTCTACACCATGGTGAGAAATATTAGCACTGAAACCATGGAGCTGCATCATCAGAAAATGTCCTTCATCATATCCATAATAAAACTCTAGCCTAGGAAGGCCAATGGCTCAACTTTCTGACAATGTTAAAAAGAGGAAGTAAATCAAAAGAACCAATTTGTCTAAGTTCTAACAAACCCAAGTTATTAAGGAAGTAATGAGGAAAGTAATCAAAGATAAAAATATCAATTTCTGTTCAAACTCAAATGCTACCCCCATTTATTCATCAAAGCTCAGAACAGGTCTCTAATCCTTGGTCACCTCCTTCAATGATTACTATTATGTATCATTCATATATGAAAACCTTTCATCTCAGCTTATTTAAAAATGGAGTATTTGTCAGTTATCTGCCCTATAGCAAGGACTGGTAAGCTCTTTCTCAAAGGGCCTCTCCAAGAGAGGAAATATTTTAGGCTTTGTGGTCAACCCTGCCACTGTAGTACAATGTAGACAGAGAAGATATGTAGATGAGTGTGGCTGCATTCCAATAAAACTTTATTCACAAAAATGGGCAGCTGTCTGTGGGCCATATGTTGCCAATCCATGCCCTAGAGCAAGAAGCACCCTTAAGCAGAGATTCATGAGGTCAAGCGAGGTAGATGACTTTAGGAATACACACAACATCTGGTGGCAGAAAGCTGGAGAGGTTTGCCGTTGTACCTGCAATATCGTCAGCACTATCAACAGTCCAAAGTCCAAACCATGCTTCATAATCAACATTCCTACCACAAACCTGAACCAGAAGTTGGCTTGTAGCCTCATTCCCTGGCTTGTAGGTTAGTGTACTGTGTTGCTAGAACAGGAATATTTATAAAAGCCAGGGTGGAGGCACCTGCTGAATTATGCAAGAGCCTCAGAGAAGTCTGCAGGATGTCTCCCATGTCCCAGGAGCCACCAGGGTCAGTTAGCATTTGGTTAGCATTTGGCATCCATGATCTCTCTCTGTTAAAATATGCCTCGGCACTCAGTATTCTTGATAAATCAGCCCTTCCAATAGTTACTGGAACCAGATGGATGCCCCACGGCAACAACTTCAAAACAGATTCGTCTTTTCAAGCCAAACAAAACTATTAGATCAGATTGTCCACTCGGATCCACTTTTCCTAGCTGTCTAACTGCAGGAGTGCAGAAACAAGCTTGGTTCCTTCCAGGTGTCACCTCCACAAGGAAGGGGATGGGAAAAGCAGCAGGCCTGTAATCTACACCAGTTATCCAACCCTGGGGTAAAGATAGCTGAGGAAAAATGAAATGAAACACAACAACAGCAAAAAGGGTCCATCCCAGAAGCCTTCTCAAGACTAAAGGAGCCTAGAAAAAACAATACGAGCTCTTCTTGTGCAAGAAGTGATCACCAGGGACTCTGGAAAGAGAGAGAGAAGCAAAAGCCTCTGCTTTTCTAATGTGAAAACCCTGACCCAGGTCCTGTAAGCACCAGGCTGATTTATGCTCACCGTCCATTGCATTTGTAAGACACAGAACAGTCAGTCCCTTGGCCACAGTTAATTACCAAAGGCCAGGAAGGTAGCACAGCCACAACATAGTAAAAATAGCAAAGCACGCAAACGCCCCCCCACCACCACCCCCAAATGCGTCAGTTTTTACTTAGCAAGACCACCAGAGGATAGATTCCTGGAGTGGGACGGAACAAAGAGACTATAAATCAGCGAGCGGCTAAACCCACAGGAACTGGGTCATTCAGAGCTTACTTCAGGAACCCTGCGTTCTTCTTGTAAAGCCTCCAGCTCCCTCTAATGGACATCACCTGTAAGGACCATAAAGCGATGCTCTTCTCCACAGGTGAAAGTGAAACAAACCAGCTCTGACCACGGAAGCACCGTGCTGGTGGTGCTTGGCATGTATGTGTGCTTCCACCGCTCACGGGGGGTTTTATCAGCCCTTGATAATACCCACTATGGCGGTCTACTGCAAGACTGGTGGGCTTTGCCAAAATCCATACAGAAATGATGGGACTATTCTAGGACAAGGCACAGAGCCTAACCAAAAAAGAACATGAAGAAACATCAAGCCATCCCCAGGCACATCTGAAAAGGATCACCTGGTAGCCAAAGGGTCATCCAAATAGTCATGGGGAAGATTCAGACCAAACAGAAAGGCCAGCCTCTCCAACAGGAAGAATTAATATACACCTGAAAATATGCTGCAAGTTGGGATCACTGGGATTCTGTTAGAGCAACGGCAAGTTCGGCAAAAATGTGGTGCTCTAAGCCTGAAATTCTTGTGCCCGGCAATGCAGAAAGGAAGGTTGATGGGACTATGGATTCAGGCTTAGGCTCAGAGTAAAACCCTGAGGGAGAAAAAGAGAGTAAAACATCTTGAGAAGGATGGACAAGACTGGAAGCAGAAGCAAGTACTAGAGAAAGAAGCAGTGAGATGGGAAGGTAGACCTTGGGAAAGAAATGGCTGGAGAGATTGTAATTGGGAAAAAATGGGAATGCTGCATGCTAACACATATGATGTCTGATTAAGCCTTGCTACCGCCCTGCTGAAGGCAGAATCTGTCCAGATCCAAATGGATAATGCTCCGAGGGCAAATGGAAGGTGCAAATGCACTCCAGGTAGTCAAGAACTTACTTCACTGAGCTCTTTCACCGTGGAACTGCTCTCCAGAGAGAAAACTAACAATACACAGCAGAGACCCCAAAGACAGAAGTAGCAGATGCCAAAGGGGAATAAAATGCTTCGATCTGCTCTAAGGCCCAAAACTAACAGGACAATGCACACATATTATGCTGAAATCAGAAAAACCAAAATTCGACCTCAAGGCACTCTATACGATTTAGCCACACTAAGCAAGAGTGAGATGTGACAGTGCCCAGAGGGACACGGAAGCAGGGTGCAGGCCTCTGGAAAGCGAGCCACCCTCGGAGCACAGTCCCTCTGCCATGCCCCAGTGAAGCACAGGCTGACAACACAGTCCCCAGCTTGGTGAGGGCCCCAGGCCACATACAGGCCTCACTCCAGCAGCCTTCACTCCTGCTGCCTCAGTCTCCTTGTTCACAGAGTCTCGGTCAGACGATCGCCCACTGGCCATGCTGTCCAACGAATGGCAGGAGACGGCATTATATAGCGCCTCGTAGGGACCCTCCTCTTCAGCATTTGTGTCAAAATCAATGATCAGTTCAGTCACTGCTTTCTCCACATCACCTGAAAAGGTCAGAGAGTGAGAGTCAATGGCTGGAGAGCAGTTTCGGATTTCCAACCACTGCAACCACCCAAAGCCCCTCATCAGCCTGAATTTGATGAACAGTAGCTGAGAGCAGGAAAAGAAAATGACTGCTTTGCTCCAGGGACAGGAATCAATACAGAGAGTTTCAGTTGCTCTTTATACCCTGAGACTTAAAGAGATTTTTCTCTAATTCACTATAGCAAATCCTTGACGTCTATGAGGGATACCTCCCCAAGACCTTTATGAATTCCCAAGGACCTCAATGCCATCACAGCATAACCTTAAACCATAGAACGTAGCAAAGTATAACTGCAAACTTAAGTAATCCTTTAAATTCTGTGATGCCTTTCTGACATCTTGGAGGCTGTGCAAGGTTAAACTCACTCACCAGAGACCTAGGAACCTCAGACTACCTGGGATCTGAGTCTGCGACTCTGAAAAGTTACGGACTGTTGTGGATCAGCCATCTCCGGGTCTCTGGCAAATAGTCAAAACCGTAACTGTAAAATCCTTGAAAGCTAACATCTTAGTGAACTACTAATCCCATTACTAGTAGATTATGAGGTCAAGAAAATGTATGGGGGTGGTGGAGGAGGGGGTAGACGAGGACTCCACAGTGAAGACAGGCCGAGCACCCTCTAACCTCATCCTGCACTCCTCTGAAAAATCCCTTTCCCCTTCCAGTGTCTGGTTTTGTTCTGTTCCTCTGGCTGTCTTTACCGTGCTTTGTAAATACCTGAAGGAAGGTGTCAGTCAGTATTTTGTCTTTCTTGTTCATCATACCTGGGACCCAAAAGGCTGCTCGATAAATCTGAAATGGTGGATTTCAGGGGCTAATGATGGAGAGGCTGGACTGCCCAACCTAGTGCCCAGACTGCATTTGTTAGCCAAATGATATAGTATCAAAATCTGCCATATACTGTCTACCAACCAGATGACACTCGTTTATTATTTATTGAGGGCCAACTGTGCTTAAAGCATGATAGCGTGTGTATAGAAAAAGGTTTCCTTGAGATTTGAATTCATCTTGAGATCACCCTGTCTATGACACATCCCAAAACAGACCTCACAGAGCCAACTATAAATTAGAGAATAAGATAAAGTAGGAAAGAAGAGGTCCAAGCTCAAAGGCCTAAGGTATATCCAATAAAAAAAAGTTCATATACTAGCTGGAAACCAATACATTTGATTATGAACTTATTAAGTACTCCCAACCCCCTGAAGTTATTATTTAAATGAAGCTTTTTGCATTCTACCAAAGCCAGTTCAACTCTTCAAGGTGAGAGCCCATTGGTTGGCAGAGAAAGGCCGCCTTACCCTGAGACTTCTGGGATATGGAGTCCATATTGGAGATGAGAGGTCCCTGGGACCTGAGGGTTTTATCAACCTCTTTTGCACTTCTTTTTCCAGTCATGTGATCTACGTGGAAAGACAAAAAAAGCTTCAGCAAATACAAATTCCTTGGTTTGGCTAGTGTGTCCCCAGGCCAACCCGACAGGCAGATGAACGGGTACCTTCAATAAGTGCTGCTATCTGCTGGCTCTTTTGAGAAGGCAGTTCCCGGACAGTGTCTAGGGCAGTCAGGCCACGGTTATCTTTGATGTTGACATCGATTCCTAGAAAGGCACACCAGGTTGAACAGGGGGAGTGAGCAGTTGCAAGACAGCCTTAAAGGGGGTCCAATTCCAGGACTCCTAACGCTCCCAGTAGCACAACCAACATTTTTCATCCAAAGACATTTAATCCAGCTCTTGTAGAACAATTTGTACACTTGCAATCAACCAATGGAGACATACATACATTGGGTTGGAGGGCAGCCAGCAAAAATCCCCCTCCAGGGAGGCTAGGGAGAAACAAGCCCACCCCGGGCATGCTGTGTAGACGAGAGCGCTGCCGACCTCTCACCTGCAGCCAGCAGGATTTGCACCACATCAGTCTTGCCAAACAGAGCAGCCTCATGCAAAGCACTGCCCTTCTCCGTCTGGAAAGCAAACGAGAGCGCAGAGCAGCATGTCATCAGAACAGTGACCCAGGTTTGGTGTGGCTCCACACGACAAACGGGATATAGACAAGAAGGGGCAGGAAAATAAAATAAACCACACAAAGTCCTCTGTCATTATCTTTCCTACTTTTCTTGTCTGTATTCCGGAACCACAATTGTGGCCCAGACATGAAGTGTGTTTGAAATGCCACCATCAGGCCACACAGGAATAACTGTGTAGCAGCTCTTGGAGCCACCTATTGGTGAGAGCTCCTCAAAGCTCCCCCTTCCTGGCTGAAAGGAGTAATGAGAAGAAAAGTACCAGGGGAAAAACAAAAAACCACCTTGACGTCCCATGTGGTTTGGTCAATGCAAATCCTAAAGACAGCAGGGAAATGCCAAGTCTCCTGCTGGCAAGATCAAGTTGAGGGGACTTTGCAGGTGGCCAATGCGTGCGGTGGGAACACCTGTATAGGAAGATAATGAAACTGTTCTAATTTTGAGAGGGAGTCCGCAAGCACATCTTTTCAGGGCATAATGACTATATGTTACCCCTGAAAAGAAAAACATAAAAAATAACAATAAAACAGTAATGGACTCACTTGAGGAGTTTCCCTGAAGTTTTCACATTAAAATGAGTCAACAAATGGAAGCATTTGACACGTGGTGAGAAACGTGCTAAATGAGAACACAGCCCAGCAGCATGGTACTTGTGCCTTCCCTAGAGAGACCAGGCCCCCTGAGCCCAGGAGGTAGATGTGCCCCACTACCTGGTAGTTGCTATCCATGCCGGCGTCAAGGAGGACCTGGACCACAGCTTTGTGGCCATTCCTTGCTGCCAGGTGCAGAGGGGTGTGCTTTTTAGTGTTGCAGCTCAAGAGGTTGGGGTGTGCATTGAGGAGCATCTTCACCACCTCTAGTCTCCCGTACAGCGCGGCCAGGTCCAGAGGGGTCTCAAACTTGTTGTTGCGCATGGTGGGGTCCGTCAGCTCCTCTAAAAGGACCTTCACCACCTCTGTGTGGCCGTACTGTGCCGCACAATGCAGGGCCGTCTCGTTGTCGTTGTTCTAAAGAGTTTAACAAGCAGATCCTGTCAGAAAGGTAACTGGCAGACTGGCATATGACTTGGGATGCACACGTGGAAAACCACTGAAATTTAAATGAGAAAAATAGCAGCGATATTTGGAGGCTACTAGAAGTCGGTCAGATTCCAGATATACTCCCCAGCAAATAAGCCTGGCCACTCCCATCAGCCACACTGTGCCCCAGTACTGCCAGAGGGGAGCTGTCATCAGAGACTATCAGATTTATAGTCTCCTCCTGTGTGCCATGAAGGAAGTATCTCCTTGCAAGGAGGTGAACTGAGGGAAGGTGGCAGGCCTTGGGCCGAAGCCCTGGAACACATGAATGCCAATAGTATCACTGCCATTGACTCATTTTAAACTTCAACTGGTTTTACAGTTTATATTCAGTTAGCCCTGCAGTACTGATTCTAGATTTGTTGACCATCCACTGCCTTATATGAAAGCTTTCTTGAAAGAGTGTGTCATTTGCATAGCTTCTTGCATGCAAATCAACCAGCCAACAATCAAAGTAACAGAGTGGAGCATCATGCTCATCACGCTCATTCAGATATCAGCCACAGCCATTTCCAGGGGGAGGGAGGTACTGGAGCTCTGTCACAGAGGAACTTGGGGGAGAGGGGGGCCTGCTGTCACCCTGTGCCTACTCCCAGAGCCTGCACCAAACAATGCATGCACAAATGACAACACAGGGAAGTGTTTCTTATGTAGGAAAGATTCAATCACAATCACACACACGGGAATGTTTTGTGAGAGGTGCAAAATATTCAAAGTTGTAACAGGACCATCAATTCAAATTCACAACCCCATGGTCCTTTAATGCCAATTTTGTTTCAAAACAGGTAGAACCTGGGATGAAATAGGAGAAGTTTGTGCTTCAACCATCAGGAGCAAAATGTTAGTCATTCCAATTGTGCTCCTTCTTTTACTACTACTGCCAATGTATAATTAGAGCAGGAATAAAGTAATTTCCATGACTTCTCCCCTTTTTTAGATGCACTAATGAAAATAATTCTCCCACAAGATTTTGAGATTCCTAAGTTTAACCAGGAGTCTTCTGCCACTTTAGGGAAACAAAGCTTAGAGGGTGATGTGTCCATCAAGTCAATATTGTGCACCTTTCAGTGATCAAAAGGTAAAAATGCAATGTTTCCACAACTGCTTTAATTCTATTAATTACATTAAAAGTAAGTCCAGGAGTTACCCAAACACACATGCAATTCCATCTGCTTTCAATCTGGCATTTGACTGCATCACTTTTTCCAGCTACACCAAGTGTACCAGAAAGATCCAGAGCCACTGGGAGTGAAGCCCCCAAGGTCAGAATGATAGAAAGAAGAAATTTTAAATGAAATAAGGACAGAAAAGGTGGTAGCAGGAGCCACATGCAAAGATAAATGCACACAGATAAATAGAGGAAGCAGCACTGAGCTCAAACACAGCTCAAAGAGAACAGCAGCTGAAGTGCAGGCAGCCTTCACTGGCCACAGGACACAGCTGGTTAGCAATGGCCTCCTAGGATACAACTGGGCCCAAGGGGTGGGTTACATGTCAACCTAAAAGTCTGAAGGGAAGGGGAAACTCTGGGCAGAAAGCAGATCTTTGGGGTTCCCAGTGCCAAACCAACCACTTAAGACCCCCATTTGGAATGCCCATTTCCAATTGAACACCAGGTGCTCCCTGAGCCAACTTAGAGCTGTCACTTCATGTTCTCACCATGAAAGGCAGCTACATCAACAAAATACACAGGAGCTTTCTTTACAGTGGTTCCAGGGCAGAGCAGCAACCCAGAGAAGTTTTAAGAGGATTCTCAGGGTTTTACATCTCAAGATTAGCATGACAGCAGGGCCAAGAAAGTCAGCTTATTCTTATTAAGACTCCAATTCAGAAAAACTTGTTTACTCTGAGGCAGACACTGCTGTCTCTTTTATATCCAAGTTGTCTCCCAACAACTCGAATAATCTGTCCTCGATTTTGTTAAAAAAAAAAATAGTAGTATACCGTTAGGGCCTGAAGAACTGTAAAACTCTAAACTATCCAGCAGGAGAAAAAAAAAAAAGAAAAGAAAAGAAAAATTTTCTGTTTTTTTTTTTTTTGAGAACTAAAGCAACTACCACAAAGCTGCCTTACTGAAAGCAAAGTCTTGATCACTACCAGACAAATTTCCTGCTTCTGTTAAAAATGGCCTAACCACATCTCTGCAGAATGTTGTACTCAAATTCACAGTGTAGAAAGCATCTTTTTCATGCTTCAGTCTTTGTCAAACCTGGTCTGGTAACTATAATACTCTTGAGTTGAAGTCTGTGGTGACCCCATCTCTCGATTATTGAACACAGGCCATTATAATGAGCTCTTCCTACCTGCTCCCCTTTGAACGGGACAACTATCAGGGCAGGAAGCCACTAAGTGTTGATTCAGGGACCCAAAGGAAGGGAGGATTCCAAGGAAGTACAGATTTGTCATGACCTGGAATCTTCCTCTTTCACACCTACCAAGTCACACCACAGGTGCTCACCATATACCTCAAGAGTTCCCAGAATCATATTACTATGTATTTGGACTGAGGAAGGAGACTAAGATCAAATACCCCAATTTTCCCCAAGGTCTTTGCACAAACTCTCCATTCCTGCCCATCTTGAGGATACTCACTTTCATTTCTCCTTGCTACAGTTAGTACCTCTAAGAAAAAAGATACCAATATACTTTACATATGGAGACCCCATTTAACGTGTAAATCCGTTATATTTCTGCATTGTCTACGTCTATTTATCTAACATATGCATAAACTACAAGCAATAGAAAACTATACAGAAACATTTGGTGGCTTTTCTCGTCTTGAAACTATTCTATTTTTTTTTTTTTGAAACTATTCTAAACCATCACTTCCCAGTGCTTAGATTTTAGCCCAACTGTACTCTTGTCCACTGTTGATAAATACTTAAGTTAGAAACAACAGAGATCTCTGTAGCAGCAGAGGTATAGGTTTCAGAAATATACTAAAATTGGAACAAAAGGACAAACTGGGCCTCCTGAAATTTAGCAGACAAAGGAGAAACGTGAGAACAGAGTCCACATGGAAGAAGAGTTAGACTTACTCTGCAGTGCTCTGGAAGGCAGAACCCTAACCAACAAGATGGAATGTTTAAGAAGACAGGTATCAGTCAAGTATAAGAAACCAAAATCAGTAGAATCCAAAAAGATGCTGCCAAGTGGTAAGCCTGGTCGTTACCAAGAGAAACAACCAACCAGATGAAACAAAGGGTAGATGGCTCATCTTTCAGGTGAGAGAAGAGGATTCCTATTCCGGATGGAAAGTTGGCCTAGATCAGTAGCTCTCAAACTGGCTTCATCCTGGAATTACATGAGTGCTTAAAAGTAACTAAGTCCCCAGGCCTGCCAAGGTAGCACCTCAGAGGGTAAAGCCCAGGAAGATTGTTATTAAAATGCTTACCAACCTAGCAGGTACCAACTTGACCAAGCAATCATCTATCATGGTAAAAAGCAAGACAAACTGACATCATGTGCCTTGTGACGTGAAGGAAGGATATAACATCACTCCTGTGGCATTCCTGAATCTAAACTGTCAATGTTGGGGGTCTCTGTGGCAAATGGTTAGCGTGTTTAGCTGTTACTGAAAGGTTGGTGGTTCGGTCACAGCCAGAGACATAATGTTTGTATTTCTTAGTCATGAAACACTAAGAAGGGTGAAAGAATTGTTCCAGATTATATATGATCCTAGGTTGTATCCTGGGCCAGGAAAAAAATTGCTCTAAAGGATATTATTGGAGAAACTGGTGAAATCTGAACACAGATTCTGTATTAGATTCTAGTATTCTATCAATGTTGAATTTTCTGATTTTGATAACTGTACTGTGATTACACAAGTGAATGCCCTTGTTTTTAGGAGACACATGCTGAAGTTCCAAGGTTAAACAGTCATGATGTCATGACTAAGTATCAAACAGTTCATCATCAACTATAGCAACAATATACATATATGTTTGAGAGAGAAAACATGCATGCAAATGTGATAGAATGTTAACAACTGGTGAACCTAGGTGAAGAGTACAATGCAGTCTACTGAATCATGCTTGCAACTTTATGTAAATTGAAAATTTTTTCAAGATAAAAAGTTTTACAAAAGCTTCAGGTGCAACCAGATAAGCTCACCAGAATGTGGAGGCAATTGGTCAAGACAACTTCCAGGTCTCTTCCAGCTCTGAAACTTAATTATTTTTAAGTGTGCAGGAAAATAGATCTAAAACCAAGTTGACTATTGCTCATCTTATGATATTCAGAGTAAGTTAAAATTATTTTTAAAGGGGGCAAATAAACAATTTTAGTAGTTGCACCTTAGCTATGAATGACCTACATTTTGGACTGATTTATGCTGAGTTGCTGAAAAAGAAAAGGCTCCATATGTCAAAGAAGATGAAAGCTCATGAAAACCACCTCTGCTCCCAGAACTCCTAATTTCTACAGGTGCCTGAATGGACTTAGCACACAAAACAATTCCCAGACACAATCTAGGTCAATAAAAACCTGCAAATTAGGATAAAACCTAGTGAAGTTAGAGTCAAACTAGCTCAAGGAGAATTTGCATTTGTAGTAAAATCCAAACAACTTTATCTCTTTGTGCAGTTTGTATCATTTGGTCTTTGCGGGGTGGGAGGGAGGCAAAGGGCAGTATTTTCAGAAAGAGAAGTATGCTCTTATTCCATTTAGACCAATTTTCTTTTTTGTGTGGGAAATCAAGGGGTAAGAAAATGTGCTTTTAAGAACCAAAGGCCTACCCTTTAATCAGAGCTTTAGAAGCTAACTGAACTAACCACCGAGTGGGAAAACAATCACTTCAAGGTGCCTCCCCACAAAACAAAACCCTAAATAGACTAATTGAGCAATGTTTCATTAAGCTTCAACCCACCAGTAACAAAGAACAAATTCCAAAGTGCCGTTTCAGAAATACCACAAGGTATATACCCTTTAAAAGTCAGATTTCAAATATTACTAGTTACTAGATAGTTGTACTTAATGTACATTCTCTTATTTTTAACTTCAAATTAATCCAGCAAGGTAGACAGATAGTACACTGCACTTTACAGAAGAGGAAACTGAGGCTTACAGAAATGTAACTTATAGAAGTCAACAAAACCAGTAAGCAGTAGCACAGAATTCAAACTTAGGCCTGACTTGAAAGGCTGTGACATTTAAGAGTTTTCTCCTCTACTACACTATGTCCCAAAAAAGAAGAAAACAAAGTATCTTCCTATTTTGAATATTAGAAAACAGAATTTATAGAGAAAGGGCCAAACAAAAGCTAATGGATTCCACTATTCCCAAACTGCTTATCTGCCATTCCCATCAAGGCCAGACAGCTGAATAAATGGCCCACAGAAGCTGTGGAGATCCAGCCCACGGGGAGGTCCATTTGCTAAATCAGTATTTCTTAAGGAATATCTGCCTTGTATCTGGCAACATGCAGAAGTACCTTATGTTTCTCTTCCCTGAGGTTACTATATTCAGAGCAAGGGAAAGGAGCTAATGTGAATAATGCACTGACTCAACCAAACTCCAGACTGATGCCAAAAAGCAAACCTCAACGTGAATGGTTCAGATCAAAACCAGCAGGTGAGAGCACTGAGGAGAGAGGCTAACCATTACCAACGCACAAGCTCTGCCTCTTGATGTGGCCAAGGCCAGAGGGGCTGAGCCGTTCATCACCAGGCCTACCAGGCCACTACTCTCCCCAGCCTCACAAGGAGGGAGACTTGAGGCCAGTGCCCTGCTTGACCCTGTGACTTCCTTTTCTATTTCAGAGCCCTTCCAAGGGCCAAGAATGAGCAAGCAGTGAGAGAAGCTAATGGCTGGGGAGAAGCAACTGAGGCTTTCAAGTCCTAGGAAGAAAGGCACGAACTCTAGGAAATATGGAGGGAGTCACAAGGGACAGCTTTTAAGAGTAAAACAAGAGTCACCATATCCCTTCCCCAACATCTCCACTACCAGCTATTGAAAATTAGATTCTACGTTAAAAGAAATAAAGCAGAGGAAAAAAAAAAAAAAAAGCTAATCCAGCAAGTACAATTTAACCATTTTTCTATGCTTATTAAAAAGCTAATGTGTTTGACATTTCTTAATTGAATTTTTCTTTTTTGAATTTAAATGAATTTAGCAATCACAATGGTAAATTATGTGTATATTATGGTTCCTTCTCTTTCCCCATTTCGGCCATTTCTAAGCTCTTCAGACATTCTAGGAAAAGCACCCAACCTTTCCAGAATTAGCATGGGTTTTAAAAATAAAGCCCAAACCCACTGAAGCTGCACTTTCCCATTCCCAGACAAGCCAAAAGCAGATGGGCCGAAGCAGACAATAGCCAGGGTGATGATGAGGAGCCTGAGTGGACAAGAGTAGAAGCCAGAGAGGACCAAAGAGGGAGCGCAGCTTGGAGAAATGATGCAGAGAAATCCTGGCAGCAAAGTACACACCTTGGCATTGATATAAGGGTCAAAGGGGCCGTACTTTTTGAATTCTTTGATCTCAAGAGTATTCTATAAAAAGGAGAGGAAAAGAAAATGTGATGATAAAATGGATGAAATATATCAAAGCAATGCCCAGCTCCGAGGGGGCCCAACATGAGAACAACTCGGATCTGCCTTCTGGGTGCCTGGAAAGGAAGTTAATGGGGAAGGCAGGTTTGAGGGCACAGCACTCATCACCCCCTCTTATCCAAGCATCCAACTGGAACCACATTAATGGTTTTTAAATAGATCAATGTGGTACTACTATCTCGAGCCATTAGGTTCTTCCAGCTATTGCAAACGTCTTGCCCAGCCCCTGCCCCACCCACCTGCCTGTCAGATACTCAGAACACTGGGCTGGTGTCCCACCTATCAACAGGATACTCCAGGGGGGAGGCAGCTGTGAGCAGGACAAGCTAGCACATTCAAGTGGTTCAAAAATCCAAGCAGCTGTGTTCCAAGGCAAAAGTGAGCAAAGACAGGATTAGAAATGGTTGCCGAAAATTTCTTAAACGAGAAGGACTTAATGGGTGTTTAACACCCATTAATAGTTTGTTTAACATTGAGGAATATTAGATTAAAAGCAAACCTCCTTGTACATTTCCTCCAGATAGGAGAAATTATAATCACTTTAGCCAGGAGGAGTAAAACTGCATTTAGATTCTAAAGCTGCAATTCTAGAGACAATTTTCATTCTTAAAAACATCCTCATCAATGATCTTAAATTTCTGTGGCTTACCTATCCAGAAAAAACAGCCTGAGAGGGGAGAGGGAAGCTGATTAACAGCTACAAACACACAATCTCCAAATTGAGAGATTTGGGCACATTGCTTTAATTTTCTTAAACAACTCAGAGTAAAGCTCCCCTTCTGAGTCAGTCATGCTCTTAACAGCTCAATGAGAATGTGCATAGCCTTGCTGATAGGTGGGCTCGCAAGAGTGATTTCCTATTTTTTGAGGAATAACCTTGATCTAATCCTACAGGTAATGTAACAATCTCCTCTCAGCAAAGTCATTAGGAGAATAGTCCCGAGCTCACTGAGAAAGAGCAGCATCTCTCTCATTCAAGCAACTAAAAAAAGTACCTGCTTTAGTTCAGAGCACAGAGGAACACAGAATGGCTTGTCACACACAGAAAGCCCACCTCCTCTCAAAGGGACACATGATCTCAGATCCAAACTACAGGAAACGATATTTTATCAGAGGACTGTCTAGAACTTGCATTATGGAAGTAGAACTTTTTCCAAAGGAATCAATGTAAAAAAGAGGAAGTATGGTCTCAGAGTACCTAATCCATGGCCATTTTAAGGTATTTTTGCTCAAATGCTGTCTTTTTTATTTTCTAAGAATTATCTCTGCTTTGTCAAAGCATGGTCACTCTGAAGTTGACATGACACTCTGAAGTGTAAATGATTTTCACTCTGCTGAATTACCTCTGACCTCTGAGGTTACTCAGATGTTTTTGTGAGTTCCTTTTTCAGTCCCGGTACAAGTCTGTCCACTTCTGCCAGCTGTGATGTAGGTAAGACAACAGCATGGTCCACAGAGCACTGATACATACTGGGAGGATTGCTATTTACTGGCTAACGTTGCACTGCCATGTGAATGGTCTAAACACAATGTATAATTAATTAAGCCTGCAGGTTTGCAATGGCCTCTAGGCAATTTTCCGGGATTTGCATTATTTCCCATTTTGCATGTGAGGTATTTAGATCTTCATTATAGCATGACTCCAAACCTGCACAATGTAAATGCATGTAAAATGCATCCTTGGGGTTTAAGATCTCCCTGGTGCACTCACAAGCATAGTGCTGGGATGAGGGGAACCATTTGTAGGGCCTGGAAGAGCTGGTTCCCTGAGATCTGTGCTATGGAACTGAAACAGTGCTAGGCCCACCACGGTCGGGCTATCACCGAATGGAAGAACACTTCTCTTCCTTCCAACCTGTTCGTTGACTCTGGTGTGTGAGGGCCCTTGATGGATGAGCAACCGCACTATCTGGGCATCTCCTTTCCAGGCTGCCAAGTGCAGAGGGTAACAGCCTTTAGAATCAGCCACGTTGGTCAGCGCATCGTTCCTCAAAAGAACCTCAACCACATCCCTAGAAGGCAAAAATCAATGATGAGTTTGCAGAACAGCGCTTCACATGTGAGCAGCATGAAGCCCTTTCAGATACTAGCTCACTTGGCCCCCTTCTACCTGAGCTCATCACCCAGTCTCCTCCTTTTATTCCATGAGCTACATGTACAGCTGCTGATATGCAGCTGAAACATCTTGAGCCAAACCGATACTGCCTATCACCTCCTCATTTCTCTAGGTTTTCTAGACAATCCATCTATATTCCATTATTTTGAATATGTCTGGTCCCCTTGTCTAAACCTTGCAATGTTTCCTTGCTTGTGATGTTTAAACAGCATATGGGGATAAAATTTACATAAAGGTAGTCATGCAAAACAAGTATCATTATTCACCACATCATTCAGAGCATTTGGTTATGTGGGAGCTAAGAGCAGACAGGCAGAGCAGAATTAAAGTCGCTGCAAACATAAGCCAGACACATATGGTATCATTTGATACATCCAGAAAGAAGGGGTTGGCTTTCTTAGTGGTGACACCGCTAATGAAGCAGATACAAATGTATAATTATTTCCATGTGCATGGGGTCAAAGAAAACCCCCACTGTAAACAAAAACAGCATCTGGAGATAAACTTGGCTAACAAGCCCTAGTCACTTAAGTTCAAGATTCGCTTTAATTTGGGTGACCCCACTAGTTATTGAGTGGGTTGGGAGGGTTCACTACAGAGTCCTTGTTAGCTTTGTCGAAGATGGCCAGAGAGAAGACATAATGAGCACATCTGATATATTTCAGAAAAGTTTCATGTAGGAGGAAACAATCATCACCTCTTTTTGGCACATCAGAGTCCATTAGGCTGGGCCAAATACTGTACAAGTGATACAGAATATCACAAGGTGGCAAGCACCCTGCTCCTGGCTCAACAGAATCTAAAAGGGTTCCAATAATCCCTCCTTATAAAAATGAAACTTCTTTGTATCTCCTAGAGCATGATGCCTCAAACTCTCCTTATCACCCTCTACACTACTGCACTCTGGTTTCCATTCTTCCAAGTCCTGGCAATTCTACTCAATGTCCTCCACTACAGTGCCTGCCCTTGGGCTGAGCCATCACATTCTCTCTCATTTGGAGGACAGTGCCCTCTGGAAAAGGCTGCCAAACCATTTATACCTGTGTCATCTTCTTTTAGACTTCCTCCCAAAGCACAGCTTCTCCAGAAAACTTTCTGTAGAAATCCCACCCAACAACTACTAACCAACACCTAAGAGAATTAAATAGGCCGTATGATTTAGGTATTTTTCTCCTTAAAAATGGTCCTTTGTTTACAAGGCTAACTGTACGAGGGAAGAATGGCAAGCAAAAAGACAGAGTAAATAAATAACTACTTTAATAGGAGGGACGTTTCTTATGACCACTTAATCTATTTTCAGGTTACAAAGGTGCTGGTTACCTAAGAGATTATCCAGCACCTTTATGATCTGGCTGCCCAAATATGACCTTTATATTCAGATCATCATGTAGCCCTGCACCATTTTCCAAGTAGAAAAGGACAAACAGAAGAAAAGGTAAAACTTAGCTTTTGAAGTTTTTTAAGGGGTGGAGTAGGATGCTTAAATTATACACTAAAAGAGACTCAGAAACTCTGGTTGGACTGAATTTAGTTTTGTTTTTCCCCTGTTCCTCAACACTACTGCTTGGTAATTCTTTATAGAAACCCAAAAAGACCACCAAAAGGCCTGGGTTCTAGAGAGTAGGACAAGAATATAGCACATTAATACTTACTTATGGCCATTCAAAGCAGCATGGTGTAGAGGTGTATAGCCAGTGCTGTCAACACAGTTCACATTTGGCCCTCTCCAGATGCTATAGAGGTGGGGGGAAAAAAGACTGAAGTCACAAACCAAATTTAGAGCCAGCTAATCGCTTAGAAAATAATTCTCTGTGGTGTTTAACCAAACCAGTTACATCCACATGACTTCTGATAAAGGACAGTAGCTATTTACTACAGAAATGCACAACACCAAGGATACACAATTGTTTGCTGAACAGGGTGTCAGGTGTCAAGATAATAGTGTCATCATTTAAGAGCTTGCTCTTCGGTACCCTTCTCATCTTTTTTTTTTTTTAATTTTTAAAAAATTAAATCCATTTCTCTTCATATGTTTGAATTCTGCTCCATGACAAGCCATTGAAGTGTTACATCTTCTTTTGTGCATTTTCCTCTAAGTAAACTCTACCCACAACGTAGGGCTCAAACTCACAACCCTGAGAGGAGTCACATGCCCTCTACCAACTGAGCCAGCCAGGCACCCCATGTACCCTTCTCATTTTTAACCACATTATTCACTCAGTCTGGGACTTGTGCCTCTGAATACTCCCAGGATTGTAAAAACAGTTCATTGAAAGATCATCAAAAATAGCACAGAATCAACCATTCAGTCACAGGTATTTAATACCAAGCTCTGCACTGGTGACCGAAGACTTAAGAGAGACTTCAACACAGACCTACAGATAATCTGGATGACTTAACCAGCAAGAACCAAGATGAAAGAATCCACATTAATAAAAGCATCAGGACGTGTGTTAAGATGCAAGAGACAATGGGTCTTTCCTTTGTAAATGTCTTATTGTTAAAAAGAAGAGTAAAAAGATCTATAATTTGAATGCTTTATTTGAATCAGAAAAACTATGGGGATGCCTGGGTGGCTTAGTGGTTGAGCATCTGCCTTTGGCTCAGGGTGTGATCTCAGGGTCCCAAGATCGAGTCCTACATTGAGCTTCCTGCATGGAGCCTGCTTCTCTCTCTGCCTCTGTCTCTGTCTCTGTGTGTGTGTGTGTGTGTTTCTCTCATGAATAAATAAAATCTTAAAAAAAATACTGTACTATGAAAGCTGAAGTGTCATCTAACTTAATCCTCAAAGCCTTAATTTTTACCTCTGTTTCGCACCTTACTGCACTGCCAGAGCAGCTTTTTTTTTTTTTTTTTAAGAGGGGGGAAGGAGAGAACCTCAAGCAGGCTCCCTGCTCAGTGTGAGCCCGATGCAGGCTTGATCTCATGATGGTGAGATCAGGACCCAACCAAAATCAAGAGTCAGATGCTCAATTGACTGAGCCACCCAGAGGCCCCTTGGCCAGAATTTCCAAAATAATATTAAATAGCAGAGGACAGTCTTGTTTTGTTCTTGCTTTTAATGAATGTCTCTACTGTTGGCAGTTGGTTTGAGATACTCTGTAACATGTAAAGTAAGTATCTTATTTTTTTAAAAAAAGATTTTATTTATTCATTTGACACAGAGAGAGAGAAAGAGAGAGAGCGAGCGAGCACAAGTATAGGGGAGAAGCAGGCAGAGGAAGAGGGAGAAGCAGGGAGCAGGGAGCCCAATGTGTGGCTTGATCCCAAGACCCTGGGATCATGATTTGAATCAAAGGCAGATGCTTAACCAATTGAGCCACCCAGGCACCCCAGAAGTATCTTTTTTTTCCTTTTAAAAATGTTATTAAAAATAGTCATTTAGGGGTGCCTGGCTGACTCAGTCAGCAGAGCATGTGACTCTGGATCTCAGGGTTGTGAGTTTAAGCCCCACATAGGGTATAGAGATTACTTAAAAATAAAAAAAAAAAAAACACTTTTAAAAAAATAGTTAATTTAAATGCATTTTCTGCATCTGTAACAATAATCCCAGTTTTTCTACATTTAACCAACTAACATGTTGTTATCAATAGGTTTAATACTGAGCCATTCTTTCATTCCTCTAATTTGGCCATTATCTATTATGTCTATCTTGGTGAACTGTACTTAAGAGTGTCTACTTAAGAGTATTTTAATTAGGATTCTCACAACTGCATTCATAAATGAGGCTGATCTAAAGTTTTTGTTTGGGAGGCCCTGGGTGGCTCAGCGGTTGGGTGCCTGCCTTTGGCCCAGGGTGTGATCCTGGAATCCCAGGATAGAGTCCCGCATCGGGCTCCCTGCATGGAGCCTGCTACTCCCTCTGCCTGTGTCTCTGCCTCTCTGTGTGTGTGTGTGTGTGTGTGTGTCTTTCATGAATAAATTAATAAAATATTTAAAAAAATAAAGTTTTTGTTTCTTGTGGTATGGCTATTGGATATTAGTATTAGGTCTGGGTCACAGATCAGCTGGGCAGCCATCTACCCATTTCTATATTCAGGAATCATTATTAGCATAGAGCACCTAAATCATAAAGAATTACCAGTAAAACCATTTGGGCCCAAAGCCTTTATGCTTAGATGTAGGACACAGCATTAGTTATAACAATAAATTTTGGAAATAGCCCAAAAGTCCATCAATAGAGAAATGATTATGATAAATAACTAAGGAATATAGTAGAACATCACACTGATATCACAATTTATATTGCTATGTAATAAGAAAGAAAAGAGATTATAATATGATGTTAAGGAGAAAAAAGAAACAAAACTATTAATACCATATAGAAAGAAACTATCCGGGAAACTGACCAGGATACTGGATTCAGTACACAAGTTTACTCCATTCCTATCTAAAGTTCTATGAAGTATAGAAACAAGTCCCACCCTACACCACAGATGGATAGATGATAAGACAGACAAACAGGTAGATTCAGGCAAGAAAAAGAGAAAGACTCATCAAGTAACTGACAATGTTGAGGAATTCCTAAAAAGCAGAAATTAGACAAGGTCTGATCTACAGAGGTACAGCCTAGAAAAATGAAATTAAAATAATCACACTCTACGGCATCTGGCTGGCTCAGTCAGTAGAGCATGTGACTCTTGATCTCAGGGTTATGAGTTTGAGCCCCACACTGCGTTTAGAGATTACTTAAAATTAAAAAACTAATCACACACTGCTTTTCACCAATCAGACTGACAATAAAATGAGAATAACAGTATTTATAAAGATCAGGAAAACAAGCACTCTTATATACCACTGGTATGAGTTTGAATTGGTGAATTCCTCTGGGAAGACAATTTGGCAGCATCCGCCAAACCAAAAATAGGTATTCAGTTTGAGCCAGCATTTCCACTTCCTGGCAACTATTCAACAGAAATACTTGTACACATGCACAAAGATATTTGCTTATAAAGGACTGCTTCACTGTGAAAGCAAAAACTACAAACTTCATGTCTGTCAACAGGTGGGCAGTTATATACCAGGTATGCCCATATGATGAATTATTACATAACCATTAACAATAAGAACCACAACAAAGGGGAAAAAACAAGTTGGGACTATGTGTCCTGACACAGAAAAATTTCCCAAAACATACTGTGTTATGGGTAAGCAAAAAAAAAAAAAAAAAGTAGTCATTGTGTAGTACACAAAATATGAGTCCTTGCTTTAGAAGTATGAATGTACATACACATATAGGGTGGAGAGTGATGGGAAAAGTGGTTGCCAAGAGTTGACAGTGGTTACCAAGGGTAAGGAAATGTGTATTGGGGGACACTACAGATGGTGAAGAGAGATTCTCATGTTCTGCTCTGTATTTCAACACACTGTTTAAAACACAATGAGAAATGCATTCATGTGTTTTTATACTAATAATTTTTTAAAAGAGGGGAAAGAAACTATGCACAGGGAAAAGAGAACTGTTAATAATAAGTGGTTATATATGTGTGACCTGGGTCACTTTAATGAGCATGTCTACATTAGGTTTAAAATCTTAAGATAAATTTTAAGTGAAAAGAGAAGATACGTATGCTTTAGTATCCAGGTTATTTGTTGATTGTCAATTAAGGATGCTGGTAACAGCGTCAGGAGCCTGAGGTACATCCTGGCATCCCTATCCTCCATTGAGCTTGGATTCGTACAGCACTTTCCAAGCAAAGAATTAAAAGCAATTATATCTCTTTGTCACATGTATATGATAACCTCATTTTCTAAACCAAAAATTGTATGCCTGTACCTGACAATGAGAATGATAGAAAGTGAAATGGGTCTGGAAATCTAGGATGTATGATTTTCATACTCATACTCATTTTCAAAGTGACCCACCAGACAAAACATCGTCATTCTATTAAGAAATAGATGACACACTTAGAATCAAAAAACAAATAATTGGCCCCAAATCGGTGGCAGATCCCAAACTTCACATTTGGAGTCTGGCATTTGGCCACACAAGGACTTTATGACCTAACTGGGATGACAAGAGGACATAAAGATGTCGTAGTACAAGGCTGGAATAACAATCCAACAGCAAGATGACTGGAATAAACCAACAGGAGTTGGGAAAAAGAAAATACCAGTACTGGGTCAGGTGGTCAGGAGCACAGGTCTGTGGGCTCTGAGGACTCGTTCAGGAACCTGTTAGCTCCACAATGATCTCAGTCCAGGTCCCAAAATAACCTGAATATAAGACTTAAACTGCCCTTGCTTTTAACAGAAAGGCAGGACTGAGCAAGCTTTCTTTCACTCTCTAACACCTACCTCCATGTCTCTGGTCTAGAGGTGGTTACCCTTGTATATCCCTAAAAACAATTCCAAAGGACAAGGAAGAAAGAAAAAGACTTCCCTGCATAAAGCTGCAACATCTCCAACTAATAAGATCTTCCCCGCCTCCCCTGCTTTTTTCCCTAACTAGCATCTCCTCTGAATATCCATCTAGAAATTTGGGCGAATGGGGAATATATTAAATAACATCTAAATGAAAACAGAGAACTGAATCTCTCTGCTTAGAATTTTCGCTTCACACAGGATGGTAGTAACATCCCCCTCCACCCAAGTTTCTTCCTTTATGGCAGCCCAAGAAAGAGCTATTTACAGTCTGGGTCTTCCTCTCTATCACAGCTGTCCTATTAGGTTTTTCTGATAGTAAATACCAAAGGGTTGTTCACCAATAAACAAAAGCAAAATACAATGCACCAAGAAAATGGGTGGCGTGACAGAGGGACAGTCCAGGAGATTCTGAAACCAAGTCTAACCTGTATAGATCGTACAGAAATGCAATTGCTGCCCTTGATTTGTAAAACAAACCCTCACACTACCCTTGATGGGTCTTAGAAGAGTGCCAGTGACCCTGAATGAAGCAACTATAGTACCCAGGCTAAGAGTTGAGGCTCTGTAGTTAGCTACCTCTGCCACTTGTCAGTTGTAGGACAAGTCCCTTAATCCTTCAAATCTTGTTCTGCATCTGTTAATTCTTCTGTGATAGGCTCCCCAGGACTTAACTGGCTCATGAAAACGAGAACTGGTTTGAACCAGTTTAATAGTATTAGGGTTGAGAAGCCTAAGCTGTGTCACAGCAACCCAACCACACAGACAGCAAGTCTTGCCTTCTGGGACTCAGAAGTGCCTACATTTGGGATGGCATCTAAAGACACTGGAGAGGGCAAGGAAGAATATGGCTGATGAGAACCTGTGGCCTTTGAGTCCCACCTGAAAGGCCTCTCTCCATCCATTTACAAACTGACTACACATTGATCCATGGCAGGTGGCATGCTGGCTCTGGAAGTAGTGATGAAGAAGAACAGGCCAGCCATATAGACACAGTCCACTCTCTACAGTGGGACAGGTGCTGACGGAGGGCCTGCTCATGAGGCTACTTTGCATGTATTCAATAGATAAGTGAAGTGGGCCTCTATGTGCCGGGCCCTGTTCCATGGCCTGGAAATGCAAATGGGAAAAGACAAAGTCTCTGCCTTCATGGATCTTGAATCTAGAGGGAGGTAGAGTGAGCAAATAAACAAATAAATAGAAATATGGTGGTGGGTAATGATAAGTACCATAAAGAAACAAAGCAAAGTAAGAGAATAAAATGTGACAGGCTGACAATTTAAATAAGGCTGACAGGCTCAGGAAAGACCCCATTAAGAAGGTGAACCTCGGAGAAGAGATGTGAATGAAGGGAAGAAAGGTGCAGTGTGTGTGTTGGGGAGGACAGGTAGAGAAAACATCATATGCAAACAGCCTGAGAAGGAGCAGGCTTGATGTGTAACTGGAGAGCAAGGAGGAGCAGGGGGCTCTGAGTGCAGGGGGCTCTGAGCGCAGGGATCAGGCTCACAGAGGCCACCCAGGTGAGTTAAGGTCAGCGAAGTAACCATAAGCACCTACTATACATCAGGCTTGGGGAAAGACACAAAGTCCACACTAAAGGAGAGGGGGAGCACTTTCAAAATAAGTCCAAACCATGGGGATCAAACACAAAATCTCTAAAAGGGAATCAGAGTTCCTTCAATTTGAATTAAGAGGTCCATTGATGACACCCATATTTATTTTTTTTAAAGATTTATTTATTTATGAGAGAGAGAGAGAGAGAGAGAGAGAGAGAGGCAGAGAACACAGGAGGAGGGAGAAGCAGGCTCCATGCCGGGAACCCAATGCGGGACTCGATCCTGGGTCTTCAGGATCACGCCCTGGGCCAAAGGCAGGCACCAAACTGCTGAGCCACCCAGGGATCCCCGATGACACCCATATTTAAAGGTACATATCGCTCTTCAGACCTAGCAAAACTCAGGCAAAAACCGGAAGTCTCTGTGAAATCAAGTAAGAACAGAAAATACATGGAGACACTCTATCCAGTACAGAAAGTGGCCCATTCAAATGTGCCCTCGCCCATGACACCTTTCCTGACTGCACTGGCTGATATTAATCTCACTCACCTCAGATTTTCCAGATCATCTATGGCAGCTTCACCACGGCATTTATCATTTTTGACCTTGAACTATTGTGAATTCTTTATGCTGCTCATCTGCACCATATATATATATTTTTAAAGATTTTATTTATTCATGAGACACACACACACACACACACACACACACACACACACACACACAGAGGCAGAGACACAGGCAGAGGAAGAAGCAGGCTCCATGCAGGGAGCCTGATGTGGGACTCGATCCTGGGTCTTCAGAATCAGGCCCTGGGCTGAAGGTGGTGCTAAACCGCTGAGCCACCCGGGCTGCCCTGCACCATATATTTTAAGCTCTTTAGGGAAATCCCTCATGTTTCCAAGAGCACAGAACTATGCAGGGAATTGACTTGGGGCCACCACTATGCAACTTCTAACACTGGGTTTTTACCAACCTGCTACCTAAATAGACAAGGTCTCTTTGCAGTAACAGACTTGCTACACCTAATCATTAAAAATGGCAACAGTCTCTTGATGGGACCATAAGAATACTGCATTTGAGATGTCTGTCCATAAAGTACAGAGAGAGAAGAACCATAGTTAGCACCAAAGTACCCAGCACATTTTCATCTGTGACTACTCCATGGAATCAGGTCTCAAGACCCAATGATACCCCATAGTGGTCTCTGCTGGCAGTAAGCTTGCTTCGTGTGGCTGCCCAGCTACTTGACTGCTTACTTTACACAAATAATGGCATCTCGATGCGCCAGCAGTGTTCAATCCAGTTTAATTCAATAAATGTTTATGCACTATCTTCCATATGCCAGGGTGCTACAGAGTCTCCATCCTTGAGTAGACTGGGGAAGTCACACAAGTAAACAAATGACAATACTGAACAGTGTGTGACATTCTGGGAAGGAAGTAGCTTACATACATACGCAAAGGGCAGCTTATAGGGAAATGGAAATATGAGAGGCTTTACAGAAGAGAAGATCCTTGGACAGAGCCTTAATGTTGAGAAGGAATCTGCCAGACAGAAGAAACAAAGAGGAAACACCTCAATTCACGGTCTCCCAAGTTGCCCCAGTTTGCTGGGGCAACACAAGTAACTGGAAGTGGCCGGAGCACAGAAGTGAAAGGATGGTGAATGCAAGCATGGAGAGGCAGGCAGAGCCAGCTATGAAAGGTCACGGAAACTACTGAAGTTTTGAGGAGAATCAGATGTATGTTTTAGAGAAATCCTTCTGTTAACAGCTAGGAGATGGGAACCTCAACAGCTAACTTGCTATTTACCATGCTGTTGTGATGGTCTTATATATTTCAGAATTTGAAAAAAAAAATCATTATGCTAAGCAGTTGTGTAGATGATGGAGAGGAAGAAGTGTGTGACTAGATCCAGGGAGCCTGGCTGGAAGTTAGCAATTCAGGCATGAAGTGAGGACCTGAATGAAGGCAGTCATAAGGAGGACAGAGGAAAAAGGATAGAATCAATGAAAAGAAAATCTGGTGGCTAAATCAGGGTAGGAGCATGAGGGTGGGTGAGAAGGGAAAAATTAAGAGCCAAATGAGAGTAAATTCGGGAGGAAAACCAGGGTCACTTTGTTTTGTGATGGTGATGTTGTCAGGTAGGGGAGAAGAAAAGAGGGGAGGGAGAGAAAGTTTGAACCAGATTATTCAGGGTTGAAATGGATTTGGACTCCCACACATAGATGTCTAGTCAGCAGGTGGGTCGATGAGGGTCCCGAATGCCCTGTGTTGGTTACGTAATTAATTTAAAATGATCATGTTCAAGTGTTTACCTGCATGTGTGTTCCCCACATTTGACCCCTACAACCATATTATGGAGTACCAAAGTACAGAGTGTTATTTCCATCTTTATAGGTAAGAAAACTGAAGTTCGAATGACCTGCTAATCATCATACAGCTAATTCATGCAGCCCTGAAACAAAATCCCATGTTTGACTGTCAGTGCATGTTTTTCCCAGTTTCTCCAGGATCTTGAACTTGACTGTTGAAACAACTTGGAGCTCTGTCCACCTCCTGTGCTAATTCTCAGGAGGTCAAAGGCTCTCAGAGTGCTAAGCCAGGAAAGGGCCTTCTCTAGCACAGCTCTATGAAGAGAGAGCAATGGCAATAAACATGAGGGGTAAGAGGTTCTGAGCAGTTTTCCATACAGTTTCATGAAGTCATTAAGGTCTAAATAGCAGTTTTTCTGCCAAAGGCCTTTGCTGTTTTCCTCTTTCAGTTATCCTAGCAAAGGCATATTTCTCTCTGAACTTGAAGTGGGGCTGGCAGTTTTTCAATATAATGAAACATTATCCAAAGCCAGTCTAATTTTAAAAAGACTTCATGTTACTCAAATTTGACACATCCTCACTAAAATGCCTTCTACATACTTAACTATTAAGGTTTAAACGAAGAGGTAACAAGGAGCCCCTGAAATCATCCCCAATGTCAAAGAAGCTTGTGATCTTTGGAAAAAGACACAGCTCACCAACATGAAGCAATTAGACACATAACTCCAGAAACAGTGCAACCTCCCCTAAAATCAAGTTAAGGGTGAAAAACTGAACATGTATTTTATTTCTGCTCACTCCTGAACCCCATTAAAATGCAAGTAAAAACCAACAAGGGACAGGAGAAAGAGAACAGTGAACATAAAATGTCAACATTTTTTGGAAAATGAAAAGTATAGAAGTTAGCAGAACTGAGAAAGTGAATCCCCGTGGCCATAAAAGGGGATGCCTTTTTTGCCTTCACACATACATAGCCTGGGAAGGCTCAGGGATTAGAGATACCAGGTGGTACATGAAGCCAGGGGTAAGGAGCAGTTAAAAACAAGAACTTGATACAAATTCTGTTTATATGGAGGTGTTAGAGCATTACATCTCTGGTTACATCTAGGGCAGCCAGTAGATGGTTACTCCCTGTATCCAGGCAGGAGAAGGTAGATCTGTTCTGTGAAGAAATTGAACTAGATGAGCTCCAGAGGTGGGGACATCAGGAACAGCAGAAGGCAGAGAAGCACGGTACTGAAAACAGAAACCCTAAAAGGAAGTCTATATCCTGAAGGATGTGATCTCAGCTCTGCTCCCAGAATGCTGGCAGCCCCACTCCCATCCCCAAACAGAAACTTGGAAGAGTCTTTCCTGCAGAAGCCAAAGGACTCCCTGGAAAAATTCAACAGATCCTGACTTTGGGGGATTCCCCATCAAAGCAGGTGGGTTCCTGCCCAATCACTCTATATGATATAAAACCTATCCTTGTCAAGTTCTTCCCACCTCTATACAGACCATGCAATTGGTTCTTTAGTGACTTGCTCTTAAATGAAAATGACAACCAAAGACATTTGAGGAGGGTGTTTAACATGAAATTAAACAGCACAAAACAGAATAAAGGGACTCAAAGGAATAGAAATCAGAAAACCAAATAAAATCTCAACCCAAAACAACAGCAGCAACAACAAACTATTATCACACAAAAACAGGACCAGAAAAAAACTGCAATAATCAGTGCAAAGTTTTTGGCAACTAAAAAAGGACAGCAGAAATAAAGAGCTAGAAGATACATCTGAGTAAGTCTCACAAAAAGTGTAACCAAAGAAAAAGATGGGAAATACAAGAGAAAAGATAAGCAGATTATAAGACCAAGAGTTCCAGAGAGAAGAGAAAAGCAGAAAGGAGAATATTATCAAAGACAAAACTTGAGAGATTCTCCTAGAACTGAAGGATACGAACTTCCAGTTGAGAGTCCATCCTATGCTCAGTACAATGAATAATTTTTAAAAAGACCCATCCCCAAGGAACACTGTGAAATTTCTGAATACATTTCAGAAGTCATGGGATAAAGAGAATACATTTTCCAGGAATAAAAAACAGTTGGCACACAAAGGATCGAGTGGCATCAGAATTTTCAATAGTATCTCTGGAAGCCATAAGACAAAAGAGTGATGATTTCAAAATTCAAGAGGTGAAATGATTTCCAACCTAGAATTCTATAGCAGACAAATTATCAGACAAGTATGAGAAGAGAATAAAGTTATTTTTAGACATGCCGGGTCTCAAATTTTACCTCCCACACACCTTTTATCAGGAAGCAACTCGAGGATATGCTTTACCAAATAAATGAGCAAACCAAGAAAGGGGAAAACAGACATCCAGGAAATGGGGCAAAAAAAAAAGGCAAAGGGGATCAGCCATGCAGCAAGCCTCAAGCGTGGCTAAAGGACGCAGGGCTCCAGAGGCCTGCCTGTAGGAGAAAAAGAAACTGATAAGATCTACAGATATGTCTGCCCGGGATGTGGAAAATAGCATTTAAGGATTTAAAAAATATGGTTGTAGTTTGGGAATTAAGAATGAGCTGGGCATAGGAAACTAGAAGACTGACAAGATAGGTAGTTAGTGGACTGTATAGGAAAAAAAAATCAGATTGTAGTATGCTAATTGGGCCAGCAGGTGAATAATACTAACAGCCATTATAATATCAACATAAACATTAGTTACTGCTATAACTAAAAATTGTGAACTATCTGATGGGTGAAGAGGCAGTGGATTAACACAGTGCAAGAAGGCTAAAACCTCTTCACAACAAAGACTGACAGAGGATGCCTAAAAGTTAAAAATCCAGAAACAACAGCAATAAGCATAATAATCCAAAATATGGATGATACAGCTACAGAGGGCTATGAGCTGGAAATGGTTACCGGAAAGGAACTCAGGTGTGTGTAAATGGCCTTCTGGTAAAAACGTCAGAAACAATTCTGACACTACATGACAGATTGGATAAGCCCTAATAAACTATGAAATGTATAATTCTGGTAACTGTGGCTTTTTGTGGCCATGTGTTTTATGTTTTGAGCACAATGAGAGGCAGTGACCTTGAAGGCTTTATTCCCTCATGAGGGAGAAACACCAGCAGAAAGGCAATGCTTCCTTTTAACTTCCCAGCTGACATGACTGACACCCTCTACCTTGGAAGGATGGCCTCCTTGGTCCACAAAGCCAGCAAAGAGTGCTCCTTTGCCTTCTGCCAAGAACAACGGTGTTCAGAAGAGACACACTGGTTACGTCCAGTGTTGCTCTCTACGGCATTCTATTCGGGGCCCTTCTGCTTCTAGACCACATACACACACATGTCAGCAAGTTGCATTATGGCAGGGAGACAGTCCTTGGACATTCACTGCAAGAATGGCTACTTTCTGAGGTAAGCCTAGCACTGCCTCCAATGTCTACAGCAGGGGGCCAGAATCTGAGCTGGCAGCATGAGGGGGTGCACAATGAAACTGCTGTCTCACTGTGGACTTGGACATGACACCTAGGAGGTATGCTGCCATGAAGCGAACGCCACTAAAGGAGTTCTCTGCTGTTACTATAATGTATTCAGAAGGATTGATGTATAAATGAAATTTTTCCAAGCCATAGCTCCCCCATGGTTTACACTATTACTTTGGGGCCCTTATCTTTTATTTGATTCAATTTACCTTGACATGGCTTCTTAACACTGTTTCTGTTCCATAGCTGCAAGAAAAGTTAGTACTAAACTGCATGAAAATGACCTCTAGAGTTCAAAATTCTGATTCGAACTGGCGAATCAGTCAATGCGTTCAGTCCCCGAGCAAGACAAACAGCTGTCACACTGTATGCTCTATGACAGCAGGGACTGTGCCTGTCTCGTGCCACCTTCCCAAGCAGCAACTACATAGTATCTGGAGCCCAGAAGGAAGAAAGAGAAATGCCATTGTGCTTTTCTAGGTACCTTGCAGTAAATGAGACCAAGTCCCTGCTCTAAAGAACTTCAGAGACACAGAAACAAAAAGTATAATGCAATGTGATTTGTGTTATAAAAGAACTGTGCGGGGGATCCCTGGGTGGCTCAGGGGTTTGGCGCCTGCCTTTGGCCCAGGGCGTGATCCTGGAGTCCCCGGATTGGATCGAGTCCCACGTTGGGCTCCCGGCATGGAGCCTGCTTCTCCCTCCTCCTGTGTCTCTGCCTCTCTCTGTGTCTATCATAAAAAAAATAAATAAATAAATCTTCTAAAAAAAAATAAATAAAGAACTGTGCAAACGCTAAGGGAAGAAGGCTGGGATGAATGGCATTCCATTAGCAAGAAAAGGGATGAGCAGGATTTGCAGACAGCAGGGAGAATGTGTGATCACACTGCAGCCAAGGTGATCTTGTAAAAGCAGACACTTCATGGTTTTCTGCATTCTTCCACTCAGGGTCTCCTGTCCTAGAAGGCCAGGCTCCTTTGTCCCTCCTCTTCAACTCCCCATTCCAACTGACCTCTTTAATTCCTATCCAGCTTGAGCAAAGCTCTCCTCCTCAGGGAACTCCTTTCTTTTCTTCCCAGGCCAGGCAAGACTGGCTCTTCATGAGCTACTTATAGAGCTTCTTTTACTTTGCCCTTATTGCTCCAATTTCAGTTTGTGGAGTTCTGTATTTGTCACTATTTGACTGTCTTTCTCACTAGAATACAAACAACTATGCTTACCACTATATACTCACTGCCAAGAAAGCAGTGCACCTGCCACACGCTGCAAGCTCAAAGATTAAGAGAAATCTACATCTAATGGCATGAGGGGGGACTAGCTACTCAAAGAAAAGTATGGTAATTTTTAGATTATAGAGACTATAAGAACTCAAATATCTTCTGTCAAGTTCCTTCTTTCCTTTCTTAAATATTTTATTTATTAGAGAGAGAGAGAGAGAGAGAGAGAGAGAGACTGAGCAGGGAGGGAGAGGAAAAGCAGACTCTGAGCAGGGAGCCTGATGTGGGGGCTTGGCCCCATGACCCTGAGATCACGACCTGAGCCAAAGGCAGACACCTAACCGACTGAGCCACCTAGGCGCCCCTGCCAAGTGATTTCTTAGGTAAAAAAATACTGCACAGGGCAGCCCGGGTAACTCAGTGGTTTAGCGCCGCTTTCGGCCCAGGGTGTGATCCTGGAGACCCGGGGTCGAGTCCCACATTGGGGTCCCTCCCTGCATGGAGCCTGTTTCTCCCTCTGTCTCTGTGTGTGTGTGTGTCTCTCATGAATAAATAAATGAAATCTTAAAAAAAAAAATACTGCACAAATTTTACTACATATGCATGCAGATTCATTCCACCCTAAGATAACATGTTACCTAGAAAGAAAAAGCACTATTTCTTCTCTTGTTTAGTGAAAATGTGTGTGTGTCTGTGTCTGTGTGTGTGTCTGTGTGTGTGTCTGAATAAGTGCTTATAAGAATGATTTGCTCCCTGGCTTGTCAAAGTCCAGGGGCTTCACTGGGCTGAGGTGGGAAGGTAGGGTACCTTAATCAGTCACATTTGAGGACAAAGATGCCTTGCCTTAGAGAAATCATAAATCTTGACTTATATCTGTTGTCCCAGAATAATTATTAACAGCATCCTGACCTGGACAATAAATTATATGGTCACTTTACTCCATCCAGACTTTGAGACCCATTTCTTTAATTTTGACTCTAAAAGGCCTAGAAACAACAGCAAACATTAAATGTTTACCTTGACCCAAGTAGACTTTAATTAAGCGGATTAAATAACTATTTACTTTTCACCAGAACTCTAAAAGGGAGTCCTAGGAAACTGACAAGTTGAGAGGTAAATAACTTAACCGGGGGTATAGAGCTAGAATGGGTGACACTGGGTTTAACTCCAAAATCTTAACCACTGTGCTATATGCAACTTCTTGAAATATGCTCTCCCCACTATTTTTCTCATTCATGAATAAGATGACTCCCCCATAGCTCATACTCTCTTATTTCTGCCCTGCTTCACATTCCCTACTCCTCATTCATTCTGTCTTGCTCCTTTTCTTTCTCACCAGGGTCATAGGAAACTAATAAAAAGGGCTGAGAGAGAAAGGCACTACGTTCTAGGTAGAAAATAAGTCCCAGAGGGCAAGGAGTAGAGGCAGTTAACTGAAAGACTCTTAATAACATTTTCAGAAATCCAATTAGTGACAAACTTCATTACTTAAGGTAACTATTGAAAGTATCAACAGTATAAAGATACAAATTGACTGAATTCATTTAATCTAAAGGTATTTAAGATGACTACCGTTGTTTTAAGGAAATTAAAATGACAAAAATTTCAATATATGGAAGTTAATACCTGCAAAAGGGATGAACACCTCAAATGAAATTTATTATGAGATTCCAGGTCCTACATACACCATGTTCCTAAGGGCCCAAGCACCACAGACAAAAATAGTATTATGGATGTGGCTAACATGAAATCTTAATGTCAAAGATCTCAATTTTATTCACACATGCAACTGACCCATATGTGTAAAGCCTAGACTTCAAACAGATTAAGCTGCAAAATCTCTAGTAAATAACCTAACCCCTATGTACAGTAGAGATGTCACTTGCCCTCTCCCTAACCTGAGAGGGTTATTTTTATGGAATAAATGGGAGAATGTGGGTGAAAAACCCTGTAAACTGGTTATTTTTATGGAATAAATGAGAGAATGTGCATGAAAAAACCTGAAAAAAATATAAGGGCTTGACTCAGGATCTAAAGTGAGGCAAGGCATTCTAAAGAATGAGAACAGTCAGTATATACGTGCTGACACGAGAAAACATGCAAGATATATGATGTGGGAAATGCACCTGCATAACAGTATATAGAGTATGATCTCATTTCTGTTGGAATGGTGTATTTTTCTAATCCTTTGCTTATATATGGAAGGCTATGTACCAAACAGTTTAGACTGATGAGTTCTGGGGAGTGAGTCATGCATTACTTATGTAATAGAACACACAAATATATACACAGACGTACACACACACATACACAAACTGATAAAGACTCACTTCTCTCCTTGACCAAACTTTAGTCAGGTTCCTCTGAGTATTCTTTTCAACTAGGCCTTGACTTTGGTCCTCATCCTGTCTTTGGACTGCTGAGGTAAGTTTTAGCAAGAATCCTGTTAAGTTCAACAAGAGCTTTCCCCACCCTATCTGATACAGTTTCTCATCCCCCACCTTTGCGGTTTAAGTCCTTGGCCTGCCTTTGGCAAGAATCCAGTTAGGTCAGTTTAGCAAGAATCCCCCTACCCTGCTGCTTCCTCTTAGGAATGTTTCATCCCCTGACCCTTTACCCTCCCTGCTCCTTGGCTATAAATCCCTACTTGTCCTTGTTATATTCAGAAGGGAGCCTCATCTTTTTTCACTTGCAGTGGTCTTCAACAAACTCTTCCTTACTGTTTTATCAATAGTGAGACAATTTTTAACCCCTCCCCAAATACACGCCTACCTTTTCTTTTTTCTTTTTTTTCTTTTTTTAAGTGAAGCCAGATCTATTTCAGGGACACAAATTCTGTTTATGAGATTCTTAAGAGTTCTTTTAAGAAGGAGTATGGAGAAAATTGATTTCTGGACTTGGCCTCCTTTTTAAAAAAACCTCTTGTGGTGTTTGATTTTTCCAGCCTCTGGCGGATGAAAATCAATTATTCCCATTTGCTTCTGAATGGAGCTCTTCAATTACAGAGGCTAAGAACAAGCTTGCCCAAAAGAGGGCAGTACCAGTCCCCAGGGGAAGGGAACAAATGAGTCAGTGATTTCAAAGGCTAGTGGACTTTAGGGGATGTTGTAGGAATTGTACATAATGGCTCTTTACCTCTAGTTTAAGTGACAGTGAGGTTAGGGGAGGTGAGTGAGTCAACAGGGGGTTACCGAATCCCAGATATTCCACATCCTAAAACTGTTCACAAATTTGTCCCTTCCTCTCCACTTCCAAAATTGCTATCTTACTCCTGAAATAATCTCCAAAATGATCTTGATTGCCTTAAGTCTCTCTCTCTCAACAAAAAATAAAAAACACTTTTGGGGTGCCTGGGTGGCTCAGTCGGTTAAACGTCTGCCTTCGGCTCAGGTCATTGGGCTCCCTGTTCAGCGGAGAGTCTGCTTCTTCCCCTCCCATTCTCCTTGCTTGTGCACACTCTCTCTCTTTGTCAAATAAACAAAATCTTAAAAAAATTTTTTTTTCTACAATGTTGTCACTATTAACTTTCTAAAATACGTACACAATCAGATATTCCTCCCAAAGAGCTTTTGATGGCTCTCTCTTGCCTATGGGGAAAGCTTCGTAGTCTGCCATGCAATAAGGATCTTCCCAAGCCCTTCCCAGTTACCCAGTCACCTGACTCTACCACCTTCCACACTCTTGTACACATCCTGGACACCAGCTACGTGTCCCCTGTCTTTATGCTTGCTATTCTGACTCATCCTATTTTAAACTCTGTGAAATCTCAAACATCCTTCAAAGCCCCAGTGAAATGTCATCCCACTTTTCAGACTGAATTAACTTCACCCACAGCTTTTCTTTATAGTCCTCTATTCAAAACCTTCCAATACTCTGTTTTATTTGCTTACAACAAACCTGTCTCCTTCATCAGAGTATGAACTCCTCAAGGGCAGGGGCCTTGTTTTTATTCCTCTCTCAATCTCCAGTGCCTAAAACCATCTTGCCCAAAACTTTTAATTTAGAGACGGGAAAACTGCGGAAAAGAAAACAGCCAGTAAAAAAAAAAAAAAAAAAAAAAAAAGAAAAGAAAAGAAAACAGCCAGTAAATAGCTGAACTAGACTGAAAATGGAAGCCGCCTATCTTCCTGTGAAATGTTCTTTTTACTATACCACCTGCGAGGAGAAACCTTCCTTCCTTCCTCATATGACATTTGTCCTGAGCTCTCTCCTTCCATCACCTTCCCTGCCTTCCTTCCCTTACTTCTTCTCTTCATGAAGTGACCAAGAGGTTTGAACATTCAGTCCAGCACACAATTAAACACTCTCATTGTTAAGGCTCAGAGTCATTCTGCGAATGGGTAAATCCCAGTGTGAGGAATGGTCTGGTACTGTAAGGCCAGGTGAAAGGAAAGGAGGTGAGGTGAAGTCCATGAGGTTTGCAGATGAAGCCAGAGCACTCTGAGGGGGCTAAGGGGCAGCAAGTAATCTCTCGGCTGTGGCTAACTGTGCCCCCCCACCCCACCCCCGGCATCTGGTCCATGACCAAGACTTCTTATTCAAGTGCCACCATCTACTCTGAACCAAGAGACTCAGGATATAAGTAACTATCTCCTTCTCAGAATCACTTTACTAGTAACCCCCTCCCTGCTTTCATTCTACATAGCCAAAGTAACTTCCCCCAAGCAGATGGTTTCATATCTAAAAATCACACTCTGTTCTTAAAGAAAACAAGGCAATTATTTCTGAAAATACATACTTAACAGGTTATACAGATGAATTTTGCTGTGTTAAGCTTTTCTGATTAAACTTATTTTTAGAGGGCAGCCCGGGTGGCTCAGCGGTTTAGCGCTGCCTTCAGCCCAGGGCGTGATCCTAGAGACCAGGGATTGAGTCCCACGTCGGGCTCCCTGCGTGGAGCCTGCTTCTCCTTCTGCCTGTGTCTCTGCCTCTCTCTCTCTCCTCTCTGTGTATTCTCATAAATAAATAAATAAAATCTTTTAAAAAATAAAAATAAAAAATAAACTAATTTTTAGGGACACCTGGGTGGCTCAGTGGTTGAGCATCTGCCTTTGGCCCAGGGCGTGATCCTGGATCCCGGAATTGAGTCCGCATCGGGCTCCCTGCGTGAAGCCTGCTTCTCCCTCTGCCTGTGTCTCTGCCTCTCTCTCTCTCTATCTCTGTCTCTCACTAATAAATGAATAAAATCTTAAAAAAAAAAAAACCCCAAAAAACTAATTTTTAAAGTCATTTCTCCCTAACTTAGTAAGTGCTGTAGCCACCTAGTTGCAATTTCCATTAGTGAAAACAGCTAAACAAGGCACATTACTTTGGAAAATTAAAAACAAAACAAAACAAAACAACAACAGAACTTTTGGCTTTAACTAAGTCCACTCACTTTTTTGTCTCTATTTGTACTATGTTTCAATCTAGTTTAATCCCAGAGCCTGTCTCAGGAACTCTGCTGCGATCTGCATTTAATCAGCCTCCCAAATCTGTGCTATTTGCCCAATTCCTTTCCTACCTTTCCCCAAAAGCACCCATTACCCTGTCCTTGGAGTCTGGCCAAAAATCAGCACTCACACTGGATGACTAGGAACCATGGCAAAACACCTGACAGAAAAAGCAAGGCCATGCTGTGTCCAGTATCTACCAAATCAGAAATAAGAGACTTGACCATAAAGGCTGGAAAATAGTTTCCCAAACTGGATGGCTTTCCCACAAACAACTTTTTCTTTCTCAAATTTTAAATGTACAAGTCAAGAGGCAGCCATTTACAAAAACCAAAAACTCTCTATGGGAAGAAATACAGCTTCACATATCAATGAATAAGAGGAAAGCCCTTATCACTTCCCAAAGACCTAGAGTATGAAGAAACCCAGAGAATCTTTTTTTTTTTAACCCAGAGAATCTTTAATGAGTCTAAGATGTGTTTTAGAAATACAATAGCTGCAAACAGAGTCTACTAGGTATATATTAGACACTTTATGTTAGCTCTATTTTTCATTCTAAACAGTAAAATAAGAACTTGCGCGCTACAAGTTTTAACATGCTCAGAGAAGCGATTAGTACATAAAACTAAAGACAGGTGAAGTCACTTGCCCAGTGATACATAGCTAGCATAGGGAGCCAGCAAGCAAAGTTGTTCTCCCTGACCCACCATTCTGTTAATAATGAAAGCCTTAGTCTTATTAATGAAAGTCCTTAAAAAGTTCTAATGATATCTCTGTATTAGATCTTCATACTTATGCCTTTGTGCACACACAAATACAGCGATTACTGGCAAAAATTTAGAGACTGACTCAAAGTCAAGATTATGCCTCTTACCTATAACATGAACCAAAAATCCCGTCCTTCCAACTGGTTCTTTGAAAAGATTGATATAATTAATAAATGTCTAGCCAGGCTAATCAAGGAAAAAAAGAGAAGACACAATTACTAACATCAAAAATGAAAGAGGAGTCATTATTACTGATCCCATGGACTTTAATAGGATAATAAAAGATTATAAACAACTCTATATCCACAAATTTCATAATTTACATGAAACAGACAAATTTTGGGGGCACCTGAGTGTCTCAGTTAGTTAAGTGTCTGACTCTTGATTTTGGCTCCAGTCATGATCTCAGGATCCTGGGATAGAGCCCCATGTAGGGGGGAGGGGTCCATGCTCAGCGGGTAGTCTGCTTGAGATCCTCTCCCTTTCCCTGTGCCCCTTCCCCCTTGCTTGTGAATGCTCTCTCAAATCAATCAATCAATCTTTAAAAGGAGAGGGGGTACCTGGGTGGCTCAGTCAATTAAGTATCTGCCTTCAGCTCAGGTCATGATCGATCTCAGGGTCCTGGGATTGAGCCCCGCATCGCGTTGGGCTCCCTGCTCAGCAAAAAGTCTACTTCTCTATCTCCTTCTGCCCCTCACCCAGCTTATGTGCTCTCTCTCTCTCAAATAAATAAATACAATCTTTAAAAAGAAAAAAAGGAAATAGATGAATTCTTACCAAAATTCACACAAGAAATAGATCATCTGAATGGTCTTATATCTAGTTTAAAAACTGACATAAAAATTAATAACCTTACAAAACACAAGGCACCATGCCCAGATGGTTTCACTAATTAATTTTACCAAACATTTAAAGAAATGATACCAATTCTCTGCAATCTCTTCCAGAAAAGCAAAGCAAAGGGAAGACCTCCTAACTCATTTGAAGAGGCCAGCACTACCTTAATACCAAAACCAGACAAAGATATTACAAGAAAAGAAAATTACAGACCACTTTCTCTCATGACATAGATGCAAATATCTTCAAAAAAAGACTAGTAAATCAAACATAACAATACATGAATAGAATTATATGCCATGACTGAGTGGAATTTATTCCAGGTATACAAGAGTGGTTCAACATTTGAGAATCAATTAATGTAACCTATCATATCAACAAGGTAAAGAAGAGAAATCATATGTTCATATCAAGATATGCAGAAAAAGCATCTGACAAAAACCCAACACCCCCTCATGATAAAAATTCTCAGAAAATTAGGAATAAAGAAGAGCCTCCACATTTGATTAAGAATAAATATACCTGTAGCTAATATCATACTTAATGATGAGAAACTAGATGCTTTCCCCTAAGATCAAGAACAAAACAAGGATGTCCCCCCTTCATCACTCCTACTCAGTGTCCTAGCTAATGCAGTAAGAAAAGGAAAAACAAAGGGGTGGCTCAGATGGTTGAACATTCGACTCTTGATCTCAGCTCAGGTCTTGATCTCAGGGTCGTGAGTTAGGGTGAAGCCTACTTAAAAAAAGGAAATAAAAAGTATTCCAATTGAGGGGTGCTTGGCTGGCTCAGTCAGAGAAGTGTGCAACTCTTGATCTTAGGGTCATGAGTTTGAGCCCCATATTGGGATAGAGATTATTTTTTAAAAAAATTTTTAAGTATTCAGATTGGGAAAGAAATAAAACATAACATGCAAAATCCTGAAGAATCAAAAAATAATCCTCCTAAAACTCAGTAATTATAGTAAGGGTGCAGGACACAAACTATACAAAAGTCAATTGCTTTCCTAGATACTAGTAATGAACCACTGAAGTTGACATTAAAAACATAACACCACTTACAATAATTAGCACTGCAAAATGAAATACTTTAGTATGAATCTAACAAAATATGAACAAGATCTATATGAGGAAAATGATAAAACTCTGATGAAAGAAATCAAAGATCTAAATAGAGAGGCATTCCATGTTCATGAATAGGAAGATTCAATATTAGTAAGATATCAATTCTTACCAAACTGATCTATAGATTCAACAATCCCAATCAAAATCTCAGCAAGTTATTTTGTGGATATCAATAAACTGATTCTAAAGTTTTAATGGAAAGGCAAAAGACAGAATAGCTAACACAACATTGAAGGAGAAGAACAAGTTGGAGGACTGACAGTATCTGACTTCAAGACTTACTGAAACTGCAATTATCAAGACTGTTTGGTATTGGCAGAAACAAAAACAAACAAAAACAACACTACCACCAAACAGACAAAAGATCAATAGAACACAGAGCCCAAAAATAGTCACAGAAATATATGAATCTTTGACAAAGGAACGAAAGTAATTCAATGGAGAAAGGATAGCCTTTAAAACAAATGGTGTTGCAACAACTAGACATCCATATGCAAAAAATGAATTTAGACATAGACCTTATGTCTCTTACAAAATGAACATAAAATGGATCATAGACCTAAATGTAAAATGCAAAACTATAAAATTCTAGAAGATAATAGGAGAAAATCTAGATGAGCTTGGACTCTATGGATACAGCATCAGAAACATGAGCCATGAAGGGAAATATTAATAAGCTGGACTTCATTGAAATAAAAAAAGTCTGCTCATTGAAAAAGACTGTTAGGAGAATGAAAAGACAAGACACAGACTGGGAGAAAAACACATATCTGATAAAGGACATGTATCCAATACATACAAATAACTCTTAAAATTCAGCAATAAGAAAACAAACAATGCAACTTAAAAACAGGCAAAAGATCTGAACAGACACCTTGCCAAAGAAGACATATGGGTGGTAACAAAGCATATGAAAAGATACTCAACATCACATGTTGAATTAGGGAATTAGGGAACTGCAAATTAAACTACAATTAAATAAAATCAGAAACATAAAACAAAATATTGGTGAAGATGTGAAGCAACAAGATTCTCATTCATTGCCTGTGGGAATGCGAAGTGATCGGGAATGCGAACAATCACTTTGAAAGTTAAGTTTGGCAATTTCTTACAAAACTATAGACTTACCATATGATCTAGTAATTGCACTTGAAGTACTCAAATGAGCTGAAAATGTATGTCCATAAAAACTTGCAAATGAATGTTTATACCAGCTTTATTCATAATTGCCAAAACTTGGAAGCAACCAAGATGTCCTTCAGTAGGTGAATGGATAAACTTTGCTACACCCAGGAAATGGAATATTATTCTGCTAAAAGGAAATGAGCTATCAAGCCTAAAAGACATAGAGGAAACTTAAATGTGCATTACTAAGTGAAAGAAGCCAGTCTGGAAAGGCAACATATAGTCTAACTACAGTTGACCCTTGAACATACAGATTTGAAATGAGCAGGTCCACTTATACATGGATTTTTAAAAAATAAATACAGTACAATAATACAAATATATTTTCTCTTATGATTTTCTTAACTCTGGCTTACTTTATTGTAGTAATACAGTATACAGTACAAACAATATACAAAATATGTGTTAATCAAGTGTTTATGTTGTTAGAAAGGCTTTTGGCCTACTGTGAGAGATTAGTATAGGTTTGGGGGGAGGCAAAGGTTATATGCAGATTTTTGACTGTTAGTACCCCTAACCCCCATGTTATTCAATGGTTAACTGTATATGACATTCCAGTAGAGGCAAAACAATTAAAGACAGTAAAAGATCAGAGGTTGCCTGGGACTCAGGGGGGTGTGGAGGATAAGTAAATAGATGAAACACAGGTTATTTTTAGGTCAGTGAAATTATCTTGTATGATTATTGTAATGATGGGTATATACATTATGCATTTGTCAAAACTGTGCAACACAGAGTGAACCCTAGTAGAGTAGTTAATAATGGCATATCAATATTGGTTCATCAATTATAACAAGCGTATCACACAGTCAGAATGCTAATACCATGCATATAGCATGTTAATAATAAACTGTGGGGGTGAGGGAGTGGAAGGGGTATATAGGAATCTGTCCTTTGAGCAATTTTTTCTATAAATTTAAAAATTAAGTCTACTGAAAAAATCCCACAGTCCCTAAAAAATGAACACTAATGCCAGAAATAGCAATGTATAGTCCAAAACCTGGGAAGACAAAAATCAGCATCAGAATGAAACGGGGCATAAGCCAACAAGGGTGACACAATTTAAACACAAGCCAAGATGCTAACTTCCCACCCCTGCCTGCAATCTTCAGTTCTCAACTGAGGGATGAGTCTAAGAGAAGTGGGTGCGATTACACAAAATTGAAATATTATGGAGATAAAAGAAACTGTAGAGATCACCCATTCAGTCACTCTTTAGATTGGGAGCATGAAACCTAAATGTTTAAACTGTCTTAGCTCTGAGAAGCCAACAGATCACATCTCTTTCAAGCTACTAATCTTAAATCTAGACCATATAAACCCAAGAGTACTTGAGCTCTGGCACTTATGATGACTGTTCACAGCACATCTCCAATTACTCTGTCATGTACTGCTAAGTCACCAGTTATTCTAGAAAGAGCTGGTAAAGCAGAGAAATTTACCCTTGGAATCAGATTCCTCGAAGAAATGAAATGACCATGGTTGTGACCTAGTACTTGAAAGACACCCAAATATTTTAATTGCAGAATGGCATGAGAAATTCCACCTGGCCACTAAGACATCTCCCCAAAGGACTCTGAAAGAAAATTAGACATAATAAACTCCAAAAATTGAAAGCAGTCATAGTGCTAAAACCTCTCTGTATGCAAACTCCTCAAGGTTACAACTAGGACAATGTTCCTTAGATCCAATACTTTGTAGACTGATGATATTATTAACCCCTAATAAGGTATCACTTCTTTTCTCTCTCTCCTTCTTTTTTTTCTTAATAAAGGTATAACTTCTAACCACCAACAACTACACTGAGAACAGCTCCCAAAGTGTCGGATCTCAATTCAATTTCCTGACTCCTACACTGTGTGCTCAGCCCTATTTCCAGCCTAAGTCAGACCACGCCCCTCTCAGGTATCCTAGCCCAGGTCACACACTGCTGCTTGGTGACATCTCTGAAATGTCTTTAAAAAAGAGCAGCTGTTCATTTTAAGGACTGACTAAAGTGATACTAAGAATGTCAGGAGTGGGGATCCCTGGGTGGCGCAGCGGTTTGGCGCCTGCCTTTGGCCCAGGGCGCGATCCTGGAGACCCGGGATCGAATCCCACGTCGGGCTCCCAGTGCATGGGGCCTGCTTCTCCCTCTGCCTATGTCTCTGCCTCTCTCTCTCTCTGTGTGTGACTATCATAAATAAAAATTAAAAAAAAAAAATTAAATTAAATTAAAAAAAAAGAATGTCAGGAGTGTTGAACATCAAATCTGATGTATCTATTAACATATTAAAGAGGAAAAATCATATGTTCCTTTCATTAGATACAAAATATTTGTTGACTCAATACTCATTGGTGATTTAAAAAAATCCTTCAATTAACTAATGTCAATGTGTTAAGTAAAGAAACCCAACCTGCAAATTATGTATCATTATCAAAACAAAAATGGAATATATTTGTAAAGCATAGGAAAAAAATTTAAAATATATATATTCATAGAACTGAAAAAACTGAAGGAATAAAGAGACATTATAGATTTTTATACTGCAAATTATGTATCATTATCAAAACAAAAATGGAATATATTTGTAAAGCATAGGAAAAAAATTTAAAATATATATATTCATAGAACTGAAAAAACTGAAGGAATAAAGAGACATTATAGATTTTTATACTGACTTTTCCCATCATGAAGATGCATTATCTTAATAATTTTAAAATTATATTGTTTTAGAAAAGTTAGGATTAGTAGCATTCCTAATCTTGGCTCAATTTTATATCAAATGTATAGAAAAGACTGTCTACTAAGAATAATCAGAAAAAAGTATTTCTCAGTTATATAGACTGATACAATGTAAATCATCTCTCATTTCCATTTTTCCTCCAAATCCTCATCCTCATCGTGTATGTCACATACAGACTCCCATAGGTACCTCAAGGATAAAGGTCATACCAAGTGTATTGCCCCGAAGGCTCTGCACATTGATCAAATACATTTCTCAAGAGAAACAATGTGAAACAGCACATTCCAGACTTCTTGGATCCATCTTCAGGTCAGTGAACTATATCGGTCAGCTCAGGGTGCTCAGTGAGATAAGGAATGTATAATTAATCTTTTCAGTATCTTCTAAATTTATGGGCAGTTGTTTTCCAGAGCTCCCTTTGTGGAATCTCAACTTTAGAGACACAAAGTGCTCATTAGATGGTGCAAAATGCACTCTGTTCTTAATCCACATAACCTCTTATCTTAGGACTATTCTTGGCTCAAAAGATAAGTGAATAGTCCCTGCGAAGTCAAATCTGGAAATGAGAGCATTAGTGGCCATCTAAACAGGATCAAGCTGACTAAAACTCATTATGCTTGTACCACAGCACTTCCTTTAAAGTCTAGTCAAGCAGCTTCAGCCACCGCCCACAAGTGCTGGGAGCAGCAGTCACGTTTCTTAGATGAGCAAGACATGAAAAGGGCAGAGAAACAGAAAATACTCCTGACTGTTCAAGCTTGCTGTGGTTGACTTTTGTACTGTCATATACTTTGCAGATATTTCTTTGAAGCAGAATGAGGAAGCCATTAACAAACACTATTCAAATAAATGCAAAGCATTTATTGTCCTTAGCATATTCTTTTTATTTTTTTAAAGATTTTATTTATTTATTCATGAGAGACACACACACACACAGAGAGAGAGAGAGAGAAAGAGAGGCAGAGACACAGGCAGAGGGAGAAGCAGGCTCCGTGCAGGAAGCCCGACATGGGACTCAATCCCAGGTCTCCAGGATCACGCCCTGGACCAAAGGCGGCACTAAACCACTGAGCCATCCGGGCTGCCTTATTCTTTTTACTTCTGATTGCTTGAAAGCAAATAGCAAAAGGCAACTAAATCCTTACTTCACCATTGTGCCTATCATAATATTGCTAAGGCAAACTGGACTAATTTGTGATAACAATATTTAACAAATGCATACTGCAACCTAGATGTCCTCTCAAGCAACAAGATCTGCAAGCAAATTCCACAAATCTGATGAAACATACAGGATCAAATTAAGTGAGTTTGTTGAGAACACTTGTGAACTCAGTTCAGTGAAGCTGTGAAAGAGACTTGTATTCTCAGTCTGCAGGAAGCATGTTTTCTGATCTGTCCCATCCCAAGAAGTAAAGAGCCTGCCCTTCAGGGAATGGCTCCTGTGACACTTCTGCTAGTGATTAGTCTGTAAGCCTGTTGTCCACTTCAGATGTTAAAATGAGTGCGCTCATTTGGCTGCAGCTCAAGGCCACAACTGTCAAACACTTTTATTGGTAATAAAAGTGGTATATCTAGCTCCCCCTGTTTGTGTTCTCTCTCACTGGCTCACTCTCTCTTTCAAATAAATAAAATCTTTTAGAAAGGAAGGAAAGGAAAAGAAAAAAAGAAAGAAAGTTCAATGACAAAGGAACATGTCCATGATATATATATATATATATGACCAAATATATAATATATATAATATATATTATATGATTATATTATAAAAGTTATATATATATATATATAATATATTATATATAAAAGAGCAAATTCTAGAAGAGTACAGGCTACAAAACAACTGACTTATTTTAGGCCCTGGGACTTTGTCCTTTTTTTTTTTTTTTAAGACTTTTATTTATTTATTCATGAGAGACACAGGCAGAGGGAGAAGCAGGCTCCATGTAGGGAGCCTGACATGGGACCCAATCCTGGGTCTCCAGGATTACGCCCTGCCCCGAAGGTGGTGCTAAACCCAGGTTGCCCCCTAGCACCTTGTCCTAATTTAGTTTCCCCACGATGAACACTATAAAGATTTTTGCCAGGTTAATTTTCCTAAAGCCAGAGTCTAATCATTCCTAAGCTACTCTAAAACCTTCAGTGGCACCCCTCAGACTTCAAAATGAGGCCAAAATGACTCAGTGAAAGATTGGTTACTTGTGTGGTCCAGTCACAACTTATACTTCCCATTCTTACTTTCTTTTTCACTGCTTCATATCCCCATTGATTCAGCAAAATATCACCTTTCTCCAAATATACACTGCCTCTTCCCTTTCAATGCTTTCCTCATCTACCTCTCTCCCTATGATGCATACTTCTTGGATGCACACTACAGAGTAGGGCGTGCTGAGCACTTGAAAACAAGTTCCTAAAGCTCCCTTCCCAGTTGCTGGGGACAGGATAACTCCATCACCACTTCACGGGGGAGTTATTTTTAAAGATTTATTTATTTATTCATGAGAGACACACAGAGAGAGGTAGAGACATAGACAGAGGGAGAAGCAGGCTCCTCACAGGTAGCCTCATGCAAGACTCGATCCTAGGACCCCGGGATCAAGACCTGAGCTGAAGGCAGATGCTTAACCACTGAGCCACCCAGGTGACCCAAGTTATTTATTTTAAATAAGTAACTTGCACCTTTTTTCTTTCATGGTTCTTCTTACACAGTTGGTGGTGGCCAGAGATCTACAGGAGGTATCGATGACACTTTTTTTTTTTTTTAGATTTTATTTATGTATGAGAGAGAGAGAGAGAGAGAGAGGCAGAGACAGGCAGACGCAGAAGCAGGCTCCATGCAGGGAGCCTGACATGAGACTCGATCCGGGTCTCCAGGATCACGCCCTGGGCTGAAGGCAGCGCTGAACCGCTGAGCCACCGGGGGTTGCCCTCGATCACACTTTTAATATTAAAATGTTAATGTGGGCAGCCCCTGTGGAGCAGCGGTTTAGCGCCGCCTGCAGCCTGGGGTGTGATCCTGGATGCCCAGGATCCAGTCCCACGTCAGCCTCCCTACACGGAGCCTGCTTCTCCCTCTGCCTGTGTCTCTGCCTCCCTCTCTCTCTCTCTGTCTCTATAAATAAAAAAAAAATAAATAAATAAAAATAAAAAATAAAAAATAAAAATAAAATAAAATAAAATAAAATAAAAAAATAAAAAATAAAATAAAAAATAAAATAAAATATTAATGTGTATTTTATCCAGTGGGGCTTTTAACAACATATATTAAAGAGTTTTATGCCTCCATGATTTAGTTTTAACACAGCAGATGTCAAAAACCCCAGGAATGAGGATACCAACTTATTACTGTAAGCATTTTCCTTTCACCAATTCAAGTACAAAAAATAAAGTCCAACAATGTCAGAAAGTCCCAGCTCCACATTTAATCTTGGCAGTTTTTAATGCAAACACTAGGTAGTCTTACTTCGGATTCAGAAGATGGGCATTAAAAAATGTAAATCAGTCCATCCCCATGCATGAAAACAGGGTCAGATCTCCCAAGCATATTGAAAGGACAAAACTCAAAAAGATTTTCTTATATTAGAGTGAATGCAAATGGCCTAACATGGCCACTGCTCTAAGGGAGATAAAAACATGCGACAGAAGAAACCTGAGCAGCCTGCTCTTTGAATTAACTGGAAAAAGTGAGCCACAGCAGTCTTAATAAATTGGGAAGGAAGAAAGAGGGAACAAGTTTAAGAGAAGCGGGGTAACGGAAAGGGAGGAGAGTAGGGCAAGATTGTTTTAGCTGAGATGTAGATACTTTTTTTTCTTTAAATACCTTAGCCAAAAGAAACAGGTTTCACATGTGTAAGAGCAAGGAAGCTTGGTTCAGAGCCAACTTGTCATGAAGCCCAGTTTCCAACACTCACTAAGCGGCAAAATTGCAAGATTTTTTTTCTTCTTGTGTTAAGTCCCAAGGGAAGGAGCACAGGGAAGACCCCTGAGCTATACCCACATGCAAATGAAAACATGGACAATAACTAGACAGGGTCCTTGAATAAGGCCAAAATAATTTAAAGCTAACCAAGCTCTAGGCAAGCTCCAAAGACTTCGGTGAATAGAAGCCCATTTCACCTAGTGTTGTAAGTATCCTGGGAACTAAGATGAGAGTTTCCTTTCTCATCAACTTTCTTAAAAATGCTTCAATTTTAAGGAGAGCAAAAGAAAAAACAAAGCTTTCAATCTACCAACATACACAGTTATTTGGTTGGTTCTTCCATTCTTCTCCCTTTCTCCAGCTCATTCCTCCAGATATCACAGTATACCAGTCTAGAGCCACACTTTCTGGAATAACAAGCCATAAAATATCAGCTATTGACTGCCTTTTTTTTTTAAACCCACAATATCCTCAAATGAAAACAATGTTTGATTGCATTAATTTCCATCTAATTCATTAGTATTTTTCAAAGCCATTAGCCCTGAAAATGCTTTTGGAAGATGTCAGTCAAAGCCACAAGGAGGTGGGAAGAAATCAGGCATGGTATGCTATCAAAGGAAGTCAAATGTTTGAAGGAAGGGCAGTTGCTTCCAGAAAACTTAAAGTTTTTCCATGTATAAACACAAAACAAAACAAAAAAACAAAACAAAACAAAACAAAAAAACCCCACAAAACAACCTTCTTCCCATCACTCCATGCATGACCCTTCGGCCACCCTGCATTTAAAATCTTTTCAAGCTTCCACTTCTAATATTGACTTCAAAAAATCCATTTAACCAGTGATATTTAGTCTACCAAAGTAGTGCTGGAATGATCAGTGACACAAATTTAAATTCCACACTGCCAAAAAAAACTTTAAAAAAGGACTCACTCTTCTCACTCAACAATAAAAATAAAAATAACTAATCAGATGTGGCCAAAGGATTTTAAAAGACAGCTCTCCAAAAAAGATATACAAATGGCTAATAAGCACATGAAAAGTTGCTCAATATCATTAGCTATGAGGGAAAAGCAAATAAAAAATCACTTTATGCCCACTAGGATAGCTAAAATAAAATGTACAATAACAAATGCTAGCAAGGATAAGAAAAAACGGGCACCCTCAAACACTGATGGGACTGCAAAAACGGTGCCGTCATTTTGGAAAACAATTTATCAGGTCCTGAAAAAGGTAAAGAGAGTTACCATAGAACTCAGCAACTCACTCCAAGAGAAATGAAAGCCTATGCCCACACAAAATTTGTACATTAATGTTCAAAGTAGCATTATTCATAATGACCAAAACATGGACACAATCTAAATTTTCATCAGCTGAATGGATAAGTAAATCTGGCATCCCCATACAATGAAGTATTACTTGGCAATTTAATAAAATGAAGTACCGATACTTGCTATAATGTAGACGAACCCGGAAAACATTATGCTAAGACTCCAGGCACAATCCAGACTGTCATGGATCACTTTTTCCGCTTATTTCACACACCAGGTTGCTTGAGTTTCTTCATTCATTCATTTATAGATTTTATTTATTTGAGAGAGAGAGTGCATGGGGGCGGGGAGGGGTGGAACAGAGGGAGAGGGAACAGCAGACTCCCTGCTGAACAGGGAGCCCAATGACATAGGACTCCATCCTAGGGCCCTGGGATCATGACCTGAGCCGAAGGCAGACGCTTAACCAACAGAGCCACCCAGGTACCCCCAGGTTTCTTCTTTTATCTGTTTTTATCTTCCATTTGTATGAAATGTCCAGAATTGGCAAATCCATAGAAAAAGAAAGATAGTAGTTACCTGGGGAGATTGGAGGAAATGGGGAGTGAATTCCAATGTGTATGGGAGTTTCTTTTTGGGAATGATAAAAAATGTTCTAAAATTAAGACTATGTGATGAGGCACCTGAGTGGCTTAGTCGGTTAAGCATCTGCCTTAGGCTCAGGTTATGATCTCAGGTCCTGGAATTAAGCCCTGCATTGGGCTCTCTGCTCAGTGAGGGGGCTGCTTCTCCCTCTCTCTGCTCATGCTCTCTCTCTCCAACTAAATAAATAAAATCTTTAAGAAAAATAAAAATAAATAAGACTATGGTGATATCTGTTCAAGGCTGTGGCTATACTATAAACTACTAAACTGTATACTCTAAGTAGGTGAATTTTATAGCATGTGAAATATACCTCAATAAGCTTTAAGAAAAAGCACCACCACCACACACCATTTGGTCGATATGACCAAGTTAAAGAACAAGAATAACACACACATTATGGCCTATGAACCTGTATCTGTCTTGTCTCTAATACAAGCAGAAAGCTGCTAAGAATCAGAAGCTTTGGAGCTAGAAGGGACCCTAGGAAGCATCCAAACCAACTCCCTTATATTATATATGAAAAAAGCATGGTCAAAAGGGGAGAAATGACTCTAAGGCAGAGTTGAGGCTAGAACTGAAGGCCTAATTCCATTCCAGATCCTCAGTTTCTCTCTGTTATCTTAAACTGTGTCAGAACTACCCACAGTCATCCAACTGGCTGCTGGAAGCCTCAGCCTATAACAGTTCACCTCATCTCTTCTCCAGAAGCTATTGATTGTTTTAGGGTAACACACTCTTCTGCAATATATGTTTATTAAACTTTGAATACAGACTCAAATACAGTCAATGTTCCAAGCCTCTGATCTAAAGGGTATGCATACAGATTCTTCAGTTAGAAAGTAATACATAAAACGAAGGAAAAGATAAAGATAAGTGTACATTATCTGAAAGTGTGAGAATAGTAAAATGTTGAGTCATCATTCAACACTACCTATTCTGCATAGTGGCTATTACCATGGAATTGCAGAAATAAATACAGGTGGTTCTCCTACAGTCTCTATTTTACAAACACAACAGATTCACTCATAAAAATATATTATTGTGAAAAAGAGATCTTACAGAAAAAAAAAACTTTGATTATTAATCTTCTATTTTTTGCTTCTTACACAACCATTTCTCTACCCGTTAGCTCTTTGGAAGTGTCCAGAACATAAAGGGGTATTATTTGTCATACATTCATCTGAGTGTGGATTTTCCCAGGCTTGCATGTAGACTATAAGAGACTTTCCTAAATGAAGGAAAAAGAACTCAGCAAATTGGCTTCATCCTCAACCTAGACTGGTTGGAAGAAAAGGTACAGCAGTTCCCTCCTTCAACCATTTTAAGTCATCCAGGTTTTTATAAGATTTAAATACTTCTTAAGACTTGGTGGCTCCATGAAATAATGTCATTTGTAAGGAGCAAAAAAAGCAGAAAGGGAGGGGATACAGATTCTTTTTACAAAGATAAAACATGTTTCTGAAAAATCTCAAAGCTAAGAAAGCATGAAGGTCCAAGCCTTTATTTGAGATAAGCATAAAACCGTCCCCTATACCAAAGTACTAAGGAAGAAGGGTCACTTCTCATGGGTAGCTTACCAACTAGGAAGGGGACTTGGCTACATCTGTGGTAGCTATCAGGGTATGAAGCAAATGATACTTCTTAGAAGACATAACATTCCTAAGTTTGCAAAATTGCTGTTAATTTCCATGACAGGAAATTGTGCAAAGGCAGAGAAACTGGCTTCATTAGAGTCGAGCAGAAGAACAGGGAAGAAGGCCAAAAGAAGGGGGAAAGACAATTAGGGCCTGCCACAGTCATCTTCATCAACCCTAATGGAATTCTGTGCAGTAAACATTGACATCCCTATTTTATAGGAATCTGGGATTTAAAAGAATTCAACAGCTTGCCCGAGTCACACAGAGAATATGTGGTAAGGCTGGAGTATGAATCCTGTTTTGCTGGGCTCTGCAGCTTGCGCTTGTATTGCCTCCAGGACCATCCACTTACTTTCCTTCTCACAGAAACTTCTCTCTCCATTCCTTTCCTAAGCTTTACCTACTTCAGTTGTTGGCCTTCCAAACACAGCCTTGGAGAGATGAACCTACCACCCCTCCTCCCTTGCTAAGTCCTCCCCCTAAAAGTAATGAAAAATGAGTAATCATCCAGATATCTATCCTAGTAGAGGTAGTTTTGTTCTTTACCATTGTCATTGGAGTATTTAGCCATCTGCCAGTTTGCTTAAAATTTTTTCTTCATTTTTTTTATGCTTTTGAAATATTTTCTCTCTCTCTTTACTATAAAGATTGTATTGGTTAACCATTACTTTCATTATTTTAAAGAGGTGTTTTGTTTTGTTTGTCTTGTTCTTTGAGAAAGAGTGCACGCATGTGATGAGGGGTGGGAAGAGTTAGAATGAGAGAATCTTAAGCAGGCTTCATGCTGAGTGCAGAGCCCAATGTGGCAATCGATCTACGATCTATCCTGAGATCGTGACCCAAGCTGAAATCAAAAGTTAGACACTTAACTGACTGAGCCACCACGCACCCCAAAAAGTTTTTTTAATTGAAGTATAGATACCATACAATGCTACATTTGTTTCAGGTATATAACCATTACTTTTAGTTATGAGACCCAGAGACCTAAAAAGTCTCTATTAGGCCTCACTTTTACCTTTTTCCCATATAATTCTGGTTTACTCTCTGTGTTGCTGTTGTAGGACTTCTGAAATCCATGAAAGAGATTTTTCTTTTTTAGTTATCTGTCATTGATATCTCTCTCTCCCTCTCTATACAAAGATCTCTTATGAGGAGAGTACAGTTGTTACCCTATTTTACAGATGAGGAAACTGAGGCACAGCATGGTGAAGCCCCTTGTCCAGAGTTACACACCTAGTACTGTGGCTAGGGTTTGAATCCTGTGGGCTCAAGACCCCGCAACTGCTAAATTCTAGGCACTTTACAAAAACTGTCTTACATCTTCATGACCAGTCTTATCTTTGTTACATAGACTTAGAAGCTGAGGCTAAAAGAGGTTAAGAGACCTGCCCAAGGTTACACAGTGAATAAGGGAGCACAGCTAGTCTTCACAGCAGGTCTATAGGACTCAAAAAAGCACCCATTCCCTCTTACATTATATGTGACATTCCTAAAACAAATTCCTCTAAAAGAGGAAAGAGAAAATGCCACCTTAAAAACGATGGCCCCAGCTAACCGATGAGAGCCCAGGAGACAAGGTAACGAAGAACAGAGACCCAAGAGCTAGCCTGCCAGGATTTGAACCCCAGCCACAGTACTAGATGTGCAACTGTGGGCAAGGTGCTCGGCCATGCTGTGCCTCAGTTTCCTCATCTATAAAATAGGGTAGCAACTGTATCCTCCTCAAATGGGATTGTTGTGAAGATTCAATGAGCCAGTACCTGGAAAATATTAGAACAGTGTCTGACACAAAGCAGGGAAGGAAAAAAACAGAAAACAAAGACAAACCAAAAATCTGTTCAAAAAAGAATCACTGAAACAAAGCAAATATGGAGAAGGTCCTTAGCCCAATCCCCCCTGCTGGGATAATGCCTTTATTTGGGCTTTTGGGCTATAGCCCTGGCCTGGGGGAGGCCAGGGCCCTTCCTTATCAGAAGACTGCAGTGTCATCTCTGTGACAGAGTGCTCCTGACAGAGTGATTCCAAGCATGAAAATCTGAGACCTTTCAGACAATCCTGTGGTGCCTGGGGCTCTGCAAGTCTGCTCCCCTTCTTCCACTATGTTTCTTCCTTTGCAATCTCAAAAGCAATCATATCACCATTGGTGCCTTATCATGGTAACCGAGTTTTTTTTATAGATATTTGAAACAGCAGAAGTCTGTGGTTTGTGAAAACAGGGAAGGGGAGATAGTATCTCCAACCTCTATCAAGGTTCAGAGGCTCCCTCAGGGAAAACAGGGCTGTGGCCCAAATACCACTCAATTCTCTGAGAAGCCTGTGCTCAAGAGTATCTGGGGGAACTGGCAGTCAAGTTGAACAGTAGCCACTAAGTGCTACGGTAAGTGCCAAGTCTGGGCCATGCTTACAGCAGACCAAGTTAAGCTGAACGCCCTGAACAAGCAGGGGAAATGCTAATGTTGCCTACTGCTCCTGCATGCAAATTGCAGCCCAAAGGAAGTCCTCTCAGTTTGGGGAATGGAGCTGCTCTTAGAGTTGCTCTTGGTTGTGAGGGGTAACTACTTTCTTGTTTCTCATGAAACCTTCCCCTAACCTGCTCCTCCTTTTCATTCTCTCTCTGACCAGATTTTTACACAGCCATTCGTACAGGATGGAAGATTCAGCTCACCTCATACTTGTCTCCCCCTGTGTCTCCAACAAGCATCAAGTCCTATATGTTAGCACTACTTCAAAAGACTACCTACACCTATCCTTTCCTCTTTATTCCCATGGCTATCACTTAGTCTTGACCCAGATGAGATAATTTACAGAACAGCTTCCTAGCTGGCCTTCTGACCCTTGTCATTCTCCTTACTTCAACCCACTCTCTCAGTTTACCAGACTCATCTGTTTGAATTTCTGGGTCCTTATGTCATTCCACAGCTCAGAAATGCCTTGTGACCCAAATTGCCCCTGGTGCCCTTCTATAGTAATGAACCCTTAGAATAGTGTTAGATTTTATCAATCTCTCCCACCTCCCACACATAAAATCACATAACCCAAACTAAATTCCCATTACCTTAATGTTTCCTTATAGCTTCTAAAACACATCAAGTCCCTTCTTACCCTCATGCACAATGTTCTCTTTGCCCGACTCAAACCTACAGCTCATGTCAAGGCCCACCAATGAAACCTCTTCTGACCACATCTGCCTCAACTTACCTCCTCCTCCTCTGAATTCCTCTAGTTCCTATATTTTGTACCTCTTCATGTAAAAAAAAAAAAGTCATTGAATACTTAGTATGTGCTAGGCACCATTCCAAATATTTTATGTTAATTTAATCCTTACAACAACCTAATGGAATTATTCTCATTTTACAAATGGACAAACTGAGACAAACTTAGCCTATCTGCCTCAAAATACACAGCAGAAAGCCCTGGAGTCAGGATTCAAGCCTGGTGCCAGAGCCTGTACTCCTAATCACTATATAATAATTACACACTGCTTTATACTGCACCATGATTTTAAGTTACTCGCTAGCAGGATTCATGTCTATATGCCCTACAGCCCAACCCCAAGCTGCACACTACTAATACCTGGTTAATTGATGACAAGAAACAAGGTCAAACCCACAATCAGGGACTGGTTCTAGTGTCTAGCAGCAGCTGAAAGAGGAGATTTTCTCCTCCTGGGAGGCTGGAACCAGGGTAACAAGGCCGTCCATGAGTGAGCCATAAACTCTTTAAACTAACATCTGACTAATGTGAGTGTTCCAATATAAAAATCCACCTCAAGTACGGAGATAGAACACATTTTGTCTCCTTGTCTACACACTCTGCACCTCAAAGTCCACAGTTTTGGGATCTGGGATTCAATGGTAAGAAATACTTGTTTTAAGAATTCGAATAAGTGCTATGACACAAATTAGAAGGGAGTCACAAAACAATTCAAAAGGTTCCATTTTGGAAACTACGAATTAAATGATGATGTCTCCTTAAAGAAAGGATCTTTGGCATCATCAACATTCTCCCATCCCTGCACTAGTATAAGTCAAAGACAGAAATCACACATCTAACATCATTAGCCCCAAGAGGAATGGCTCTAAGAGGCTGAGAACACTGTACTTTCAGAAAATCCTAGAAACATTTGAGGGGCTGTCTTTCTTCCTCAAACCAATCCAATAGAAGGTTATGGATGGTCAAGGGAGGCCATGAGCCATCAAAGAAGTTTCTCAACTACCACAAGTAAGTTTCCCAAGCGGCCGTCACCCAGAGACTGCTGTGGAGAGTCCAAGACTCCAGAATGTTCTGCCACTGTTACTGATGAGCATCCCTCACCTATGTCCTCTGCAGGATAGCACACCAGTGGCTAGGAACATCAAAATTTCTTTTCTATAACTTGTAATCATCAGAAGACAAAACTACACCAGAGCGAGAAATACACAAATACAACCTTAGTCATAGTTTTGCTTCATGTTAGCCTGGACACGTTAGTGCATATAATAAGATCCGAGTGTTTTTACAGCCTCCTCTAGTCTTCCTAATTCTAATCCCTCCTGGTGAAAAGCTCTCAAGACTCTCTCTAAAGCAGGGTTTCTCAACTTTCTCACTACTGATATTTTGGCCAGATAATTCTTGGTTTGGGGTAACTGTTTTGTGTATTGTATATATTCATAGCATCCCTGGGGTAACTGTTTTGTATATTGTATATATTCATAGCATCCCACTAGATACCAGTAGCACCACTCCCCACCCCTGCATCGTTGACAACAAACATCATCAATGTCAGAGAATGGGGAGGATCATTCCTGGTTGATAATCACTGCTCTAAAGAACTAAAGACAGCTCCATTTGGTCTGAATCCCAAAGAGCACTCCCCACCCCTGAACCCAGCTTCAAGCTAAAATTACTTTTTCCTCAGTTTTCTCATTTCCAGACACAGTTCACCAGAATTCTATGAACAAAATCACCCTCAATAAAATTCTCGGGATCCCTGGGTGGCGCAGTGGTTTAGCGCCTGCCTTTGGCCCAGGGCACGATCCTGGAGACCCGGGATCGAATCCCACATCGGGCTCCTGGTGCATGGAGCCTGCTTCTTCCTCTGCCTATGTCTCTGCCTCTCTCTCTCTCTCTCTCTCTGTGTGACTATCATAAATAAATAAAAATTTAAAAAATAATAATAATAAAAATAAATAAAATTCTCTAATTCTTGGGGAAAAGGCTCTTCCTTCATGTTTTATCACTGAGGCCTCCATGGTTTCTCAGCTATTTCTCTAGAAAGGTGCTAAGTTTCTTACTCTTTTAGCCCTGGGTCCATAGGGCTATCATACACAATGTGTGAAGGCCTTTGCTCCAAGGCCTAATTACATGCTCAGTATCTGGTCATGACCAGGGACCAATGAGACTCCTTTTTCCTGCACCTTTCATGTCATCTATCATATAGGACTTCAGTAAAGCCATTCTACAGAAACTAGGAGGAGAAAAATATATTAAAAGAGGGTTTACCGAAGGCCCCAAACAAATGGATTTTATTAAGAAATAATCATTTATGGGGGACAGGAAAGAAATCAAGAGTCTGCTAAGACAGTCAAGGCTTCTGAGAAAAAGAAAAGAGTAATGTGTAACTATAATTCATACAGACTGGTAAGGTACTAAGAATTCAATGTCTCCTTGTAAATAAATGCAAGGAAGAAATATGAGAACACTTAAAAGACTAAGAGAAATAAACAAAATAGTAACTGCTGAGCACCAATTTTTAAAAATTAGTCTTCAACAACAAAGAGGCAAAAAAGATTGACATAATTAGGAAAAATAAGAATGACACTAGAGGCAATTAAGACTCTTCTAAGATCGGATAATATTGATAAATATACTAGCAGATTCTTATGCCTTTGTCTCTATCATTTTGCCTCCTCCTCCATGTCCTTGATTGTTTCACACAGATTTTCTTGAAATAGCAGGAGCCACCCATTTGGAAACCCAAAAGTCCCTTTGTCAGTGGTTGCCAAACCACATTCAGAAATAGCAGTGCTGCAGAGAAACACGAAACTTAACAACTTGCCCCCAAAGAATGTCTCCTTTAGGAAGGGTTAAAGGTTGGAAAAACAGGGAAACTGCACTTGTAGAAGCTTTTTTTAAAGCAACTATGTTCACCACTGTAGAAGCTTTCTGAAGTAAAAAATTTGTACAAATCTTCAACGACTTTATGAGGACTGTAGTGAGTACTGAGGACACAGGTCTCTGGGGCCAATAAATGCATAAGGATTTTGTTGAAAGAAAAACTAGAGGAAAACTTATCTAAAACCAAACTCTGACCAACCTCTATCAGACTTCATAGACCTGGCTGAATGGTTCATATTAACATCCATAAATACACGAGAAAAGAAAATACACACACCAAAAAAACCCTCCATTCAATGCCAAGTACAAATAGATCCTGGGAGGCTGTGGAGCCAAGCCAACATTCCTAGTGTATTCACTTTTTTTTAAACCTCCTCTAGATGTCTGAAGATCCTGCCTCCGCAAAAGGGCTTGGACCATAAAAAAAAAAAAAAAAAAAAAAAAAAGCAGACATCCTTCAGACAACTTGCAGGCTTTTTGTGTACGAAGCTATGAGGAGCATATGGAGCCTGCCACTGAGCACAGCACACGTAACTAAGAGTCAGAGAGTTAGTTAATCCGTCTTCCTCTCTCTACCAGAATTCAGGAATCCTCTCCCAGGGTCTCAAAAGAAGAAAAGCATCTCCCTTCTCAGACTCTATCTCCCCTATAATCTGCTCATTCCATCATACCCATGATGTAGCCCAGCAGACCTCAGTTTCAAACTACACAACATAGCAGCATTCTGAGTGTGGACAAGTGGCTTAACCTTATTAAATAAGAATTAATGTGACATTAAAAAAGACACAACAGGAAATATGCTTATCCAGTACCCGGCACCCAGTAAGCGTTCAATATGTGCGATTAACATTACTGTAGCAGCATCTTCAATTGCTCCCTTCCCCCAGGTTTTTCTACTGCCTTTGGATATAGTTAGAACAGAGAACCACACAGAAGAATAGAGCTTCACTGGGTTCCATGGCTCCAAAAGCCATCCTATTTCAATTCTTACTGTCCTTGCCAAACTCTGGAAGTCAGTGTTCCATATACAACAGCCTCAGAGTGGACTCCCTACACACTCGTGCACAGCCTCACAAGGCCACCATCAGCATTTCCCACTTTAATGGAACTGCACCCTCAAAGATCAGCAACTCATCTGATTTCTGTTTTCATTTTGCATGATCTCTAAAGCACTTGATACAGTTGATCAAACTTTTCCTTGGTTTCTCTGTCATGGCCTTCTGAGACTTCTCCTTTAGTTCTTGCTGGTTCCTCCTGTGGTGGCTTTTCTGGCTGCTCCCTGGAGGAACACTTGGGCCTCCGTACTCTGGACCCTCTTTCTCTGTCTTCCATTGGGGTGGGCCCCAGAGCTACAAAGGCTAACTGTGAGTGGGCCTGAGCAGTCTTATATGTGTGTAAAGGAAACTTCAGTCCTATGAGGACAGATTTCACCTCTGCAAATCTGCTGGAAAACAAAACCAGGTGTGCTGATCACAATGGGAAGGTGATGTCTGTGGCCAAAACAATGTATGAAAATAACAGCTTCAATTGGAAAGTCTACATTTCTCATGATGCCTCCAGCCCTGACAGGAACAGTGTTGTGGTTAGGAATGTGGGCCAGAGCCACATCGAATCCTGGCTCATCCATTAGCTAGCTCTCTGGCCTTAGACATGTTACTTAGCTTCTCTATGACTCAGTGTCTTCATCCATAAAATGCGGATAACAGTACCCATTCATGAGGTTTTGGGAAGATTCAATGTAAAGTGTTGGCACAGTGCTTCAAATACAGTTAAGTGTGCTTGAAATTTTAGCTGCTGTTGCCTTACCCTTACATTCAGAGGCTTAGTCAAAAAAAGAATGTCAATTACAAGGACAGAGGGGAATAATCCACACAGGAAACAGAGCAAAGAACAAGGTTTTAAATGATCTGTATGCAACAACCTAGAGGAGGGTATCGATTTATTCAAAAGATCTTAGATACGTTCTTCTGAGTCTCCCCACAAACCTCTAATGCTCATAACATTTGTTTACAAAAGTGCCTGATTCTTTCACTAGCCAACAGATGCTAACAACACTGAGTCTGCAAGTTTGACTAGATGGATCCGCGTCCCAAAAGAACTCCCCAAAGTGGCTCACGCTGTTGTGAACAACAAACATCAGTTGTCTTGATAAATAAGTCGTTACCTTCACCATCTTCTGATCAGAAAGCTTTAAGTTACACTTGGGCTTTTTGAGAAGAGAAGTCATTGCACAGGTACCTACCATTAGAAAAAAATTTTAAATAAAATTTGTTGAAGATGTTAACGTTGAAAAGATGTGAACATTTCTGAAGGACTTAAAATGAACAACAAAGATTTTCCTTTCTTCTGTATCTTCAGAGTTCTTATACAATTTCATAGCTAGAAGGAGCCTTCGATATTTTTGAAGCCAAGGCTTTCATCAGCAGCTATATTAGGAAGCTCCTCTGAGTGGTCCTTGTGTAGTCAGTTTGGGTGAGGGACTGAACAAACCAGAGGAGAAGGGGATTCCTTTAGGTGGCCATGCAAGTTGGCAGGCCTATTACACTAGAAACAGCTCAGCCCTGGGGCACTAATTAATCACCTAAGAGCATGCCATTCCCACTCTGTTGTTTTTTAATATTGCAAATAGAAAATTAAAATTTAACAATATTACAAAAGGCTGGTACTCTAATGTTTCCTGGAATAAAAAACAAACACTGTATTATTCTGATTAGCTTATCTTACCACTTAAATCATCTCTGTCCCCAGTAAACCTTAGTTTCCAAGCCCATCTGTGTTTTGTTGTCCAAAAAAAAAACATATTCAGAAGAGAGGTAGAACCTATTCTTTGACAATGGCCTATTTTGATAGAAAGTCTATAAGACTATCCTTTGGATACACTAAGTTTTTTGTACCAACCAAAGATCCAGGGGCCTAGAGGGCATGATTAGCTCTATTTTTAACTCTTGGAAAACTAAGAAATGAAACTATAAAAATAGATGATTCTCTGCTCTCTTCTCCCTAATGTTCCCAAGCTTGTTTATGTCCAAAATCTTTATCTGCTTGCAGGACAGTCTCAACGTTTTATGCTATTAAAGTACTGCAGTTGCTCAATATATGAGATCATATCCAACTCAGTATCTTCCCAACAGAATCAAGCCCTTTGATTAGTTTTGAAGTCTACTTGTACTGCTCCTTAAGAGTAGAGACAATAAGGCTCTGCAATGGTTTAACTGTGGGCTAGGGAACAATCAGACTAGGTTTAGAGCCCAACTCTGACATTTACTAAAGCTGAATGATGCTTGAGCACCTTACACAATTCTTTTTTTTTTTTTTTAAGATTTTATTTATTTATTAGAAACAGAGAGAGAGAGGCCAAGACACAGGCAGAGGGAGAAGCAGGCTCCATGCAGGGAGCCTGATGTGGGACTTGATCCCAGGCCTCCAGGATCACGCCCTGGGCCGAAAGTGGCGCTTAACCGCTAAGCCACTGGGGCTGCCCACCTTGCACAATTCTTAAATGGGTCTATTCACACCTAACTCAGAGAAGCTGAAGAAAAATTCATAAGAATGTATCTAAAGAGCCTAGCACAATAGGCTTAATAAATGTGATTTTTCATCCCCCAAATTTGATGCATCTTTAAAAACTGCCCTAATGAGGGTATAGGGAAACATTTGTACCTCTTGGCTCATGACAAAACAGGCAAGCAGACCCATTCATCAAAAATCAACAGTGGGGAGGATCTCTGGGTGGCTCAGCGGTTTGGCGCCTGCCTTTGGCCCAGGGCATGATCCTGGGGTCCCGGGATTGAGTCTCGCGTCGGGCTCCTGGCATGGAGTCTGCTTTTCCCTCTGCCTGTATCTCTGCCTCTCTCTCTCTCTCTCTCTCTCTCTCTCTCTCTCTCTCTCTATGTCTATCATGAATAAATAAATAAAATCTTAAAAAAAAAAAAAAAATCAACAGCAGGTCAGCCCAGGTGGCTCAGCAGTTTGGTGCCTGCCTTTGGCCCAGGGCGTGATCCAGGACACCGGGGGTCGAGTCCCGCATCAGGCTTCCTGCATGGAGCCTGTTTCTCCCTCTGCCTTTATCTCTGCCTCTCTCTCTCTCTCTCTATGTCTCTCATGAATAAATAAAAATCTTTTTTTTTAATCTTTTTTTATAATCTTTTTTTTATTGGAGTTCAATTTGCCAACATATACCATAACACCCAGTGCTCATCCCATCAAGTGCCCCCCTCAGTGCCTGTCACCCAGTCACCCCACCCCCTACCCACCTCCCTTTCCACCACCCCTTGTTCATTTCCCAGAGTTAGGAGTCTCTCGTATTCTATCTCCCTTTCTGATATTTCCCACTCATTTTTTCTCCTTTCCCCTTTATTCCCTTTCACTAAATAAACAAAATCTTAAAAAAAAAAAAAAATCTACAGCAGCTGGGGAGCCTGGCTGGTTTGGTTGGAAGTGTGTGCAACACTTGATCTCGGGGTCATGAGTTGAAGCCCCAAGTTGGGTGTAGGGATTAAGTAAATTAAAAAAAAAAAATCAACAGCAATTTAGGTAAGGACTCCTTTTTTAAAATACAAAAGAAGAAGAAGAAGAAGAAGAAAGCACCTACCCTAACATTTTAGAGCAGGGAGAAGAAAAAAATAATGTATACCAGGTAATGAGGATACAACTGTAGCCAAGACAGAGACCTTGAGTATCTGAAGGGGCTTGCAGTGGACAGAAACAAGACAGCAAGGAAATTACAACACTGCATGACAAATGCAACACCAGAAGTTACAGAACAGGTTCTGGGAGCACAAAGGAAAGGCTCCCTCCCCTTCACATGTAGAATTGGAAGACTTCCCGCAGGAAATATTTATGACAACAACAGCAATAATAATAGCTACCACTTGCTGAGAAGCTAATCTATGTACCTGGAACATGCTAAATGTACTATGGATCACCTCTTGTAATTATCTGAACAGTGTGAGACACTCACTACTATTACTGCCATTAAAGATGAAACAAAGAGGTTAAGAACTTTCTCCAAGGTTATACCATTTGCAAGTGGCAGAGCTAGGATTTGAATCCATGCTGTCTGACTGCAGAGTCTAGGCACTTAACCACCATAACTACTGCTTTCCCTAAGATGAGACCAGAAGCTGCAAAAATCAGACCATGAAGGTTTTAGAGGAAGAGGTGTTATGTACAGCTCTAGATGTGAGTCAGTACAGGGCCCAGGTCCAAGGGAATTGCAAATGGGCATTTAATATTTGTTAAATTAAATCATGCTGAAGCATCCAGTACAGAGCCACCAGTGGTGAGAAATGAAGAAAGAGAAATGAGCCATAAAGCACAAGCCTCACACATTAAAGAGACTGGGCTCAAGGGCAAGCCACGATCCTGAAAAGGTGCTCCAAGCCAATATTTAATGTTTTCTAGAAACAATAGTCTCCTGAGGGAACCTTTCCAAGGGACTAACTTCTAACTTCTTGCATAAAGAACTACAAACATTACAGTTTACCAATCATACCTGATATTCATTCAGGATCAAGTTTTTTAAGGTGTATATAAACTTCAAAATGAAACCGTAACGTGTCAAAGTCACATTTAATATGCAAAATTACATGGTGTTCTGTTAAAAAAAAAAACTTCTTATGCTTGCATCAATTTTTTCTTTCAATAGATCAGAAGGCAACAGAATAATTTTCGTTGGACTGTAAAATTCAGGAAACAGATTTAGTAGCCAGCTTTAAGGAGATCTTGAGACAACATGCTAACACATGTGATAGCTTTTGTGAAAGTCATCCAGAGATACCTTTTGCCACTTTCTTGTCCTCATCATAATGTTCTACATAGAAAGCACAGAGGCAGGTCGGGGATGAACCTGTTGGCAGCCACTTCAGCAGCCCCACAGCCTCACCTTGTGTAACAGTCATAAAGGTTTCATTGAATAAGCATCTACCATGTGCCAGGTGCTGTTCAAAACATCTCCATACATTAAATATTAAAGATCCTCACAAGGACACTATGAGGTAGGTAGGTACTATTAATATTCCCAATTTGGAAGTAAGAAAACCGAGGCACAGAGAGTTTAAATAACTTACTGCTATGCAGAGAGCTGGCATTTGGACCCAGGCTGAGCAGTCCCAAAATCTATATTCCTGAGCACCGTGCACACTGCCTCTCCCAAGTTATGCCTGCCTTGAAACAGAATCGCCAATCCCACTCCCCAACTGCACGGAATTCCACATCCTTTGATTCTCAACCAGAAGGTTGTTCTACAACCACAAACTCTCAAGGCTTTGAGTTCAATGCTGGCTAAACTTGGTCTCTGGAAGGAACAAGTCAGGGGCTGGTTCTAGGCACAAAACAGAGAGGGCAGAATGAGAAACAGGGAAACATTTCTGGAGTGAGCCTGAGACAGAAAATTTGAGGGGAGCAGAAAAGCCTTCTCAAGGAGAGCCAGTTGTATGTGATACCAGGTACAGGGAGCTCAGCTGGAGACCAGAGACAGCCTCTTCCTCTCTCTAAGGACTGTAGAGTCTGGGATTTCTGGAAGTTGCTTATCGGCTCCCTCCCACCCACAGCTCCACCCTCATAAACTGTTGTGACCCTCACCAGAGCGAAACACCTACAGGGAAGCCACAGGGTGGTGAGGTGGGGCCCAGCTGGGCCCAGCCTTAGGTCCAGAGAAGAGGTCAGTGAGCAAGGAGGGCATACAGAGCAGTCAGCTGTGGATTCCGTAGGGACAAAATGCCCCTTTATTCTACCCAGCTGGAAGAAAGCAAAGAACCTCTATCTCAAAGGTTTTTTCCTGCAGCACACCATCAGATTTTTTGGTTAGTTTAACAGACAAACATAGTGGGACAGGGCAGATTGCCACTTCATTTGCACTTTAATGTGAATTCTGATTTTCTAACACCAAGTCCAACCTAGCTATGTTAGAGGGGTTGTGATAGGTAATTTGGAACATTTAGAGGGGCAGGGGAACTTGGATGGATGCAAAGTAAAGAGGTCACACAAATGAAAAGGTGCAAAAGAAAACATTACTGATGTCTAAATGTACCTCAAGTGAAAGCTGCCTTTCCATAAACCACACAGGAAGAGCCTCTCCACTCAGCCAAGGACCTACTCCCGTATCTCCCTAGGCAGCCCTGCCTGCCATGCTTGGGCAAAGCAGGAGAGGCTGCTCAGCTAGCTCCTTAAACTTCTCTGTCTTCTCTCCCTTGCTCTTCATCTGCCAATGTACACGGGACACTGAGACAGCCTGCAGGGAGAGGTTCAGCAGTGGATCAAATTAAGGAATTCGCAGAAGTGTTTTATGTTGTACCCCCAAAAGAGATGCCCTTTAGAAAGTACTTTGTCTTCTAACTATAAAAAGGAAAGCCCCCTTGAACCATAGCCATTCTATTCTGTTACCCCAGGTAAGGTAGGAGGGCTGTCGAGTATACCTTTAATGAGGGACAACCACACTGCAGGCAGCAGTGATGTTGCTGCTTGCTGCCTTAAAGAATGAGAAGTGTCTGTTCACAGCTGGTGCTCAATAAATGTTGAGCCAAAGACCAAGACTGTATATACTAAATAACTTAGGAAAATTTCCCAGAACTCTGTAGTCCAGTAGTGTAGTATTTTTTTGCCCTTATTTTTATGCAATGCAATTCCCAGCTGAACCACACGGAATTATAAGACCTTCAGAGATGGGATTCTGAACATTGTGAAACTTTTTAAGTTACATGGGGGCAGAACATATTTCAGTGCCAAAGGGAAGACTCTTACAAGAGACCAAATGAGGAAAACTTTCTTTAAAACGAGACATCTGGCAAACCTGGCAATTCAGTTTTTGTTTGCTGATGAACATTTCTTGGACCTGAGTTCCTCTTTGAATCATTCTTCTTAAAATAGATGCTTTATAGAGAGCATTTTGTCTAATTATTCTTCCACGGTAGGCTCCATTGAGAACACAGAGGAAGCAGCAGTCTCAATTCAAAGTAATTTTTCATTTTCATATTAATTAACATTTTAACTCCAATTCAGCAATATTTGTTGAAAAGTGTCCTGTGATTGACTCTGGGCTCACCCTTTCATAAATCTCTGTGTCCAGATTTCCTTAATGTGTCAAAAAGTAAGATGCAGACACGATGCTCCCTTACCCTCAAATCCCTCAGAAGCTTTTAACAGACTACAAGAAGGAAAACAGCTCAGTCCTGGAACTAAATACATTCTCTGAGAAGACGAGAGTGGAGAGAATCAGGCTCTGCCTTAAGCCAAGAGTGGACCCCAAACCACTGAGGGGCTCAGAGATCAGGGCTTCAAGAATATGCCAGTCACCTCAAAACAAAACCATAGCCAGTATTTTCTTTCACTTCATTATTGCATTTTTTAAAAGAGAGTTATGTTGTTGTTGTTGTTATTGTTGTTTTAGACATTTTATTTATTTATTCATAAGAGACACAGAGAAAGGCAGAGACATAGGCAGAGGGAGAAGCAGGCTCCCTCTGGGGAGGCCAATGTGGGACTCGATCCCAGGACCCCGGGATCACGACCCAAGCTGAAGGCAGATGCTCAACCACTGAGCACCCAGGCATCCCCATTATTGCATTTTCATCAAACAAGCTGACTTAGAAGAAGAAAATCCCCCAGAAGGAAATAGGAAATCTTGGGAATACAAAAACCCAAACTGTACCTCATCAACCAAAAAAGAAAAAAAGAAAGACCTACAAAAACAAAACAAAACAAAACAAAAAAACAAAAAACAAAAAACCCCAAAACCTGCCTAGACCTGAAGTGCCCAGATGCTAACAAATATAGATCTATGCTTATTGACAGCAGGTCTACATTTTTTCTCAGATGCTACAGTACTGTGGGGACTCCTTCACTTACCAAGTATAGAAGTATCTACTAAGCTCTAGGCACTGCCATAGGGACAGGGATACTTGTTAGCAAACCAGACAGATATGGGCTTGGCCTTCATGGAATGTATATTCTGATGGGTGAGACAGACTTCAAATGATCCCAGAAATAAACATACATAAAGAGCTAGTTAATACTTCCCACTGAGGACCTTCTAGATACAGGATACTCTAAACTTTCCTTTCTAAAAAAGTTGTATTTATTTATTTTCTAAAGGATTTATTTGTTTGTTTGTTTGTTTGTTTATGAGAGACAGAGAGAGGCAGTGACAGAGGGAGAAGCAGGCTTCCCCCCGGGGAGCCTGATGTGGGACTCGTCCTGGACCCCAGGATTATGACCTGAGCTGAAAGCAGACGCTCAAACACTCAGCCACCCAGGTGCCCCAAGATCATCCCGATTTTATGGCTGAAAAAACGAGATACAATCTGTCAAGCAATCTGTCAAGATCATACAACTAAGCACCTCAGTTCAGCAAGGTCTCAAGTCCATACTCTCTGACTATACCGAGCCACCTCAGCCCTCTTACTGCTGCTGCCAGAAGCCCTCACTAAGAGCACCAGGAAAAAATAACTCTGTGACACATCCTGTTGCCATACTCAGAGCCTTCAGACAGGCCTGTGTTCAATAAACACTGTTTTCTTGGAGTCTACAATGCAATGTTTAATGCTCTTCTCTTCTCACTTCACTTGTGAGGAAATTTTCCTTCCTAAGTTCTTCAGAAACTGAAAAGAGTCAATAACACAAAGAACCCAAAGGCCTTTTTCACAGAATAAACCTCAAATGGCTATTAGACCCTGGAGGATTTCTAGCTGCGCAAGAAAATGGGCTGGCACATTACCTTACTTAGCTCTGTTTTTCTCATCCTAGCCAACTCAATATTGGCTAACCGAATTTTCAAAAACATTTCCTCCTCAATCTTAGAAGAAACCTACGATCTCCCAAACCAATTTTTTTAAAAAGATTTTATTTATTTATTCATGAGAGACACACAGAGAGAGAGGTAGAGATATAGGCAGAGGAAGAAGCAGGCTCCATTCAGGGAGCCCGATACAGGACTCGATCCTGGGACTCCAGGATCATGCCCTGGGCCGAAGGCAGGCACGAAACTGCTGAGCCACCCAGGGATCCCCTCCCAAACCAATTTAAAAATAAACTGAACAGTATCTTCCTGAAAATACATATAAATCAAAAGGTGATGACTATATCATTCTAGGCCCAGGGTGATTTACTAGGTGATGAATATTTTTGTTGAGCAAACTATGAGGTTTTTTTTTTTTTTTTTGAGTTTTTAAAATTTACTGTCTAAATTCTGAATTTTTTTTAAGATTTATTTATTTATGAGAGAGTGAGTGAGCATACTCGCACAAGCAAGAGGGATAGAAGGAGAGAGAATCCCAAGTAGACTTCACACTGAGCCCGGATCCTGATGCAGGGCTCAATTTCACAACCATGAGATCATGACCCAAGCCAAAACCAAGAACTGGACACCCAAACAACTGTGCCATCCAGGCACCCCTAAATTCTGAATGTTTTTAATTCTCAAATTTTCAAAAGTATGTCTCAATCATTTGTATGAATTTTTTAAAAATGTCTGCATAAACTTCTCGGAGAAGATGCCATCCTTCCTGACTGATTGGTTTTAGATTCAAAGACTGTTTATTTAATCTTTCCTACCTAGTGAATACTTGGGGGGTCAAGAGACCGAGGCTTCAGCTCAGCCACTATTATGATATGCAATCTTAAACAACTTGGTTCATTGCTCTGTGATTACTTATCTTTATTGTGGGTACATGAAGAGCCTTTCTGCATTTTACAGGGGTAGTTGAGGCCAAAAGAGATTACAGAGGTAAATGCAAAAGGTATTATTTAAAGTCGAGATATTTGATCATCTTTCTGTACCTAGCTCCTAGCACAGAACCTATCACAGCACAGAAAGTCAATAAATGTTTGAAGAAAGAACAAAGTTCACTTCTACAGAAGCTGATAGCATTCATCAAGTACAGGAAAGGAAATTCTAACCTTAGGGAACCAAATGGCGGGTCAGGTTAACCACAATAAAAATAGACAATACACACTCAGGCAGCAGGACCACAATAAAAGGCTCTGCATCTCACCACCAAAAACTGAACCACCCATCACTACATGCCACATAGATACACAAGGGTAGATTAAAAACATCACTCAAAACCAATTCTGTATCTCATTCCATCTAAAATGTATCATTTCTTTTCAATGAACCTCTAACCAAGATATCAAAGTATTCTTAAAAAAAAAAAAAAAGAAAAGAAAGGGCAGCCCTGGTGGCTCAGTGGTTTAGCGCTGCCTTCAGCCCAGGGTGTGATCTTGGAGATCTGGAATCGAGTCCTGCATCGGGCTCCCTGCATGAAGCCTGCTTCTCCCATTCCTCTGCCTGTGTCTCTGCCTCTCTTTCTCTCTGTGTCTCCCATGAATAAATAAATAAAATCTTAAAAAAAAAAAAAAGATTTATTTGAGAGAGAGAGCAAGAGCGCATAACCGGGGGGGGGGGGGGGGAGGGACGGTGGAGCAAAGGCAGAGTGAAGATTTCAAGCAGGCTCCACTGAACATGGAGCCAGACACGGGGCTCAATCTCACCACCCTGAGATAACGACCAGAGCCAAAATCAAGTCAGCTGCTTAACTGACTGAGCCACCCAGGTGCCCCTCACACTACTCTTGTAAGCGCACTCTTAAAACCTAAAATCAACTGTGTGGTAGAATAAGATAGTTCTATAAATAAATGTCTATTAAATCCTTACTATCTAAGTGAGAAGTTTTCAGTTATTTCAATCCTTACTCTTTAATATGTTGTCAACTCCTCTCAGATGTGAAGGAGTCTCTCACCCCAACAGAGTGTGCTCTCCTACCCCTGGGCAGGCCACTCATTCTCAGGAACTGGACCTTCAATTCTCTAAAGACCCCTGACTTTCAAAATACCTGAGATCAGGGAGATGTTGTAGGAGTTGCTCTGAGGTTGAGGTTGGTTGGGGAGAGAGAATGGGACTGAGGACAACTCTCTCCCTCCAGGGGGTTCTATAGAAGAGAATCTAGACTTCTCTGTTTTAAACACAGGGGAACCAAAGCATGCCAGTGATGAGAATCAGACTACATGAGGTATCAATGCAAAATGCTGACATTGATGCTAATTATAGATGCTGGAGAACCAACAAATTAATAAACAAGAACCTGTGAAAATTGGATTTGGCCACATAAAACTTAATACTAACTACAGCCACTTATGTGAACTGCTTATAATTACCATGCAGCACAATAATGATCATGCATATGATCAAAGGTGTTAGATTAGCATGTGATTATTAGATTTCATCAAAACACTCCACTGAAGTCACTCATAAATTGTTCCACACCTAGCATGCTTGTTCACTCTACAACTTCAAACTGCAATGAGCCTTTCTGGGTAAACAAGAACTTGTGTTGTTGTAAAAGCATTAACAGTCCCTGGGCACAACTTGTAAACTGGAATAGCGGAGCTTCATGGTGGCTCAGAACACTACATAGTGATTCCAGAGGCAAGAAATGTATCTTGCAGTTTTATTATAGAAGTCTCTGGAGCCAAACTGCCGTTTCTCTTCTGTTCATCTAAGGATTCTCTGCCCCCACACAACATCTCTTGCTCTAAGATGCCAAGAATTTATAATAGAAAATTTGGAGTTGGGGCAGGCAGATGGCTGGATTTTGGCTGACTGGAGAGAAAAGCTTCCCCTCAACATAAAGGGTGTGGTTTGGGACCATTCAGGGTTGGAACTCCAGATGCTGCCAATCACAAGGCCCAGGCAGCTTGTGTTGCCTTTTCTAGAAGTTTTCAGTCCTATGCACGTGGTCCCTGAGCTTCAGGAGGATACATTCCCATAGCTAAGGACCAGGATTGTGAGTGAGGAAGTCCTGGGCATCTAGATAATAGCCCGGTGGGTTTAAGGATCCCCCTTGCTGCTATCCTGTGCACAGAGAGGAGCTTGTTTTAGCAGGCAAAAGCAAAGACAGGGTTGGCTCTAAACTGCATAAAACCCTTAGAATCAAGTCTATACACCATTTCACAAGAGGTGCTGGTTTGGCTTTCTGCACATGTCTCAGTAAATAAATAACTGAAAATCCTGAAAGGAATAAGGTCTGCCTTTTCTTCTTTCCATATCACTGGGCTCCTTCCATTTAGGGATTTGTGGGTCTTCTCTGGAAATACCCACTTGGGATATTTAGCTTTCATTACAAGGAACAAAGGATGAATAAAACAAACCAGAAGACTAATTTATCTGTCTGATTTTTAAAAAGGTATCATACAACTGTAGGCCTCCATTTACAAACTGCTATGACCCCCAAATAAGTAATGGGGCTGTTTTAAAGCAAACAAGGTCCTTGTGCTGAGGAGGAGGAAAAGTAGGTCATTTCAGTTGTGACTTACAGAAATCCAGTCCTAAAAAAATCCATTCTCTTTACATGGTAACATCGTATTTAAATTCTATGTAGTAGTCATCAACCTCTCAATTGCAAATCAACAACTACCAAGGCCTGTTCAGGTGACCTCCTAAATATCTCTCCAATTTGGCCTCCTCTCCCTACCCATAGTTACTAGCCTTAATCGAATTGCCGTCCTACTCAATTTCAACCCCATGGATCCATTTCCCAAAAACCTGAAGTGATCTTCCAAAATTGCAAATCCATCATTACTTTCAGGACAAAACCCAGCTCCTTAAGAGGGGCATGAGGGCCTTGCCTTTGCCTGCTATCTCAGATTGTCTTTCCCTACTCCATAGCACCCCACCACTATCACTCCCACCAGGCAATTACCTGTAGTTTCCTGAATGCACCATACTCTCCATATACTCATTCCCTGAATACACCATACACTCTCACTCCAGCTAAAAGGAGCCCCCGCTTTCCCTCTTCTTTGCCTATACAACTCCTATGAGCTCTGAAACTCCACTCGAACTTCACTTCTTCTAGGAGGCACGTTTCCCTCACACCTGGAGCTGCCTCCACCCGCAACCCTGCCCTTTTAATTCTATGTGATCTCACAGCATCCCTCTGCTTCACAGGACTTATCACACTATTATCTCCGTCCCCCCTTACAAGATTAGAAGTTGGAATTGAGATTCTTTTTCTAACTCCACTGACTAGCACATGGTCTGGCATCCAGTAAATGAAGAAACTGCCATTGTTCTTTGGTTCCAAATCAGCACAACTCCCCCTACATCCAAGAGAGTTAGAAAAAAAAGCACTGAAAGGGGATTGGGTGTTAACTGCTGCTTTATGACTACCATGTAAACTACTGAAAGGAAAAAGAAAAAGGGGCGCCTGGGTGGCTCAGTTTGGGCATCTGCCTTCAGCTCATGTCATGGTTCCAGGGTCCTGGGATCGAGCCCCATGTTGGGCTCCCTGCTCAGTGGGGAGCTTGTCTCTCCCTCTCCCTCTGCAGCTCCCCCTGCTTGTGCTCTCTTGCACTCTGTTAAATGAATAAATAAAAATTTTTAAATTAAAAAATTTAAAACTATTAAAGTGACTTTACACTAATGATGATGATAATTATTATGGCAAATGTCAATTGAAGGCACAGAGCATGTTGTCATGGAAAAAGCACAGACTCTTCAGTCAGTGAGATATGGGATTGAATTTAGATAAGTAACACAAAGCCTAGGTCTGTGGTTTTATGGGAGAATTTATTTAAGCCTGGAAATCTGTCTAGTGTAGTATTTGGCACATACACACCCATCCCTGTTCCAGTTTCTCTGTACCACATGGACTTACGTATAGGGGGAGAAAAAGAAACACATTCCCAGGCAAAAACTGATGGCAAGAGAAGTCAGAATAGTGGTTTCCTCAAGGAAGGGCATTTTTGGCTGGGCAGTGACCAAGAGAGCCTTCTGAAGTCTTGGATATGTTCTATATCTTGATCTACTTGATAACTACACAGATATATACACTGATAACACTACACTGTTCTGTACACTTAATGTCCATGTACTCTGTACATAAGTTAAACCTCAAGATTTTTTTTTTTTTTAAAGAAACACACTCTCTGTGTGATGGAAGACAGCCCCAAAGACAGGGCTCTGAAGTCAAAGTATGCTTGCACACTGAAGACTCCTGGTCACCTAGAGCAGTGATTCTTAGCCTTGGGGCCAAAGTGTTACTATAAAAGGTCAGTGGACATTGTCAGGAGGCAGAATAAAGGTCTCACCCACACATATTACAATATCCTAGAGGTACAGAGAAGCTACCACACTTAATAAAACACACTTACTGCAGATTATTACTACCTTCACAGTCATTCTGTCATAATATATTTCCTCAATCAACAGATACTCAAAGTACAACCACAATCCTGTTGGGACTGAAACAATTTTTCAATCTCTCTCTCTCTCCCTCCCTCCTTCCTTCCCCCTTCCCTTTCTCCTCTTTCTTGCCCATTTCCTTTCGTACTCCCCCCCTCCCCACCTCTCTCAGGCCTAGAGCTAAAGCCTACACCTGATCAAGCCAGCATCCAAGCTGGCACTCACCCACCCTGCCACTGCCAGCCTCCCCCTCATTGGTTCCACAGGCAGTCTTCACTCTCCTGGGATGGTTTACTCACTGCTCAAACAGATCTTTCCCAATACAGTTTCTCTACCTTTGCCCCTATCTGTTCCTTTTCCTCCTCCACAGCAATCTCCCATCAGCTACAGCTTGGGCTTTCTTCAAGGGCAGGGCTCAAGTCCCACCTCCCAGGAGTCTATAGGAGGAGGGATCTCCAGGCCACTCTAGCCAGATATCCCCCTCACCATCTTCTCCTCTTCCAAAATCCTTTAGCAAACATTGTTTATATCCATGGCTACATACTGAGTACCTAAGGAGGAGGAATTATTATTACAGATGAGGGAAAAGGCAAAGAAATTAAGAAAGTCATTTAGTATCTCTCAATTGGTAAGTGGCAAAGGCAAGACTTGAACCCAGACAATAGGATTCCAGAGCCACTATCTGATACTTCGTCTATTTAGTTTTTATTTTGAAATAATTTTAGGCTTACAGAAGAATGGCAAAGATACTATGGAGTTCCTGTATACCTTTCACCCACTTTCCCCTTATGTCAACATCTTCTATATCCATGGCACACTGACCAAAACTTAAGACATTAACACTATATTGTATATGGTATATTGTAATAGTACAATATACTATTAACTAAACTGCAGACTTTATTCAGATTTCCCCAGTTTTTACACACATGCCCCTTTCCTGTTCCAAGATTGATCTATACACTTAGTTCTCATAATTTCTTACAGTTCCATAGTCTTTCCTTGTCTTTCATGACCCTGTCACTTTTAAAGAATACTAGTCAGGTATCTTGTAGGATGTCCTTCAACTTGAGTTTATCTGTTTTCTCAAGATTACACCGTGGGGACAGATTTCGGAGAACCTAAGAGGTCAAGTTACCCCCTTACCACATCCTAGTAGGGGTAAGTGATAGCAACATGACTTACCATCGCTAATGGTAACCTTGATCACTTGGTTAAGGTGGTGTCTGTCAGGTTCTTCCACTGTAAAATTACTTTTTTCCCTTTCCATGCTCTGTGATTTGGAAGCCAGTCTCTAAGTCCAGCCTACACTCAAGAGGAGGGGAATCAAACTCCACCTCCTGGAGAGAAGAGTTTCAAAGAATATGTGAGCATAGGTTGAAAGCGTAACAGCAATCAATAGATACTTTAGGGAAGATGCTTTGAGGCCATGCAAATATTGTTTCCCCTTAAACTTTTACCCACTAATTTGAGCCTCCATTGGAGATCTTGCCTGCAGCAATTATTACTGTGGTGCACTAAAGCGATTTTCTATTCATTCCCCTCATTCCTTATACATTTATTATTTGGAATTCTTATGAAAGGAAGAGCTATCTCTTCACCCTCATTTATTTATTCAAAACTTGTGGGTATTTATTTTATTCTTTGGTTTATAATCTAATACTACTGTTATTTATTTTGTTGTTCAAATTATTCCAGCTTTAGCTATTGAGAGCTCTTTTAGGTTGATTTCTGTGTCCTTTTGATGTGTCCCTGTCTTTTTTCTTTTCCCTGCCCCAGTCCTGGAATCAACCAGTTCTCTGAGAAGTTGATAGGGCCACTGTATCATTGTTTGAATCAAGCCAATTTCTTAAGGGAACTGACAAATTTTGTATTCCTAAAAATCTCCTATGTGAGTCTGCATAACATACAGTGATCAGTCACTAACCAATGTTTGTTTATGAAAGCTTCAAGGACAGGAGCAATGGCCTACTTACACACTCCCATAGACAAGGGAGGGGACAGACAGACTTCCTCCTCTCCTGACCTACCCTTCTGGACGAGGTATATGAAAGGCCTGGCCCCGTTCCCACACACAGTGAGAGGACATCAAGCCACAGTCTGACTCTGCAACTCCTTTAAGACTTGCTAACGCACCTTCCTTAGGACCCCTAGTAGGACCCAAACATCGCCTTGTTTCATGGATGAGAAAACAAAGTACAAAAACATTCCCAAGATCATTCAGCTAGAGTGTGGCTGAGGTGGTACTAGGTGGGAGGCCCTGAGGGACTACTCTCCAAGCACTCTCCCAGAGGCAGTGTGCACTTGGGAGGAGGAAGGTTCCTGGAGACAATGTTTCATGCAGATTGATTTTTCTGTGTAGCCCATGGAGAGACTAGAGGATTAAGACTAGGAGACCTATGTACTTTTCAGATCCCAGGGATCTAGAGAGGGCCTAGACCAAGCTAAAACTCTAGGGACATGAGGGCAGCCAGGGTGGCTCAGCAGTTTAGCGCTGCCTTCTGCCCAGGGCCTGATCTTGGAAACCCAGGATCAAGTCCCACGTCGGTCTCTCTGCATGGAGCCTGCTTCTTCCTCTGCCTGTCTCTGCCTCTCTCTCTCTCTCTTTCTGTGTGTGTCTCTCATGAATAAATTAATAAAATCTTTAAAAAAATAAAATAAAATAAAAATAAAACTCTAGGGACATGAAGAACTTAAAGCTTAATTTGCAGGTTTTGTCCAGGTATCTACAACAACAGATCAAAAGCTAAAATTAAAATCCATGAAGGAAGGAGAGACAAGACTTAGATTTTGCTCTACTCAAACCCAGATGGCCACACGAACCCAAAGATCAATTCTAAGTATAAATACTAAGTGTGGAATGAGAAACAAAGAGGTTAAAACAACTGTGAATCAAGGGGCATCTAAGTGGCTTAGTTGGTTGATTGGCCGGCTCTTGGTTTTGACTCAGGTCATTATTTCAGGATCATGAGACTGAGCCTTGAGTCAGGCTCCAACCTCAGTTGAAAGTCTGCTTGAGATTCTCTCCCTTTCCCTCTGCCCTTCCCCACAATTCATATGCATGCTCTCACTCTCTCTCAAATAAACAAGTAAATCTTAAAAAAGCAAAAACAAAAACAAATGTGAATCACAATCAAAACAATAATAAAAAAGCAGTCAGTTAAGCCTCTATGTGTCAATATCTCACGAGTCCCAGTACCTGGTAATGAGGAAATGTGATACCAGTCAGATTCATTATCATGATGACCCCAGTAACCTCATTATTTCATCACCAAAAGAAAATCAGATAACACCTTAGCAATAGGAAAGCATTCAAAAAAACAAAACAAAACAAAACAAATAAATACAAATATAAATATAAATATAAATATAAATATAAATATAAATATAAATATAAATAAAAATAAAAATAAAAATAATTCAGACCATTTACCACCAATTTGGTAAAATGGTGGTCATTATGTTTTTAGATAACATTCACAATTTTTTAGAGACCCAGACTGTGGTCTGAACTCACAGCTGATTTGATCCACCAAAAAATGTACTTCTATCTGGTGATTTGGCTTTTAAAGAAGTGGCTTATTGGTAAATTGGTTTTTCTGAATGATGACCAAAACCAACAATAAGGCAGTTAGAAAGCATAAATATCAAGATAAAAAACACACAAGTTATGAGCAATCAATTTTATAGATTACAGTGGGACCTCCTCTCTATCCACCCCCCCCCCACACACACACACAAAATAAATCTTGGATTTAGACCATTTTGCTAGTACCAGCAGCTTATACAAAATTTACAATTACATATGCATTCCTCTCAGGAAACATAAGTACTTTTTTTTTAAAGATTTTATTTATTTGAGAGAGAGAGAGAGAACGAGTGGGATGGAGCAGAGGGAGAGGGAGAAGTAGACTCCCTGTTGAGCGGGGATTCCCAACATGAGGCTAGAACCCAGGACTCTGGGATCATGACCTGAGCCAAAGGCATATGCTCAACTGACTGAGCCACCAGGTGCCCCGATAGATATTTTTAAATGATTATGAAAACTCACTCACAAGAATTACCTCTTCATAAACACCTGCCAATTGAATGAGCAGAAGCTAACGTATGCCTCGGCTGCCATTTTCACCAGTTCTCTCTGTAACTTAATGATATAGTAAAAGTAAAGAGTAAATATTAAAGAGAGGTAAAAAGAAGTGATGGTAACTGAAGACAATGCATCTAACAGATCATAATGGGTACAGAAAAGACATTAAAAAAAGACAGCTCTATCAATCTGATTGACAAAACATAGCAAGTAAACTTACTGGATCCTAATTTCTTATACACTCTTTCTTTTAAAAAACAAATAAGAAAAAAATAAATAAAAAATAAAAAATAAAAAACAAACAAGGATGCCTGGGTGGCTCAGTTAGGCGTCCAACTCTTGATTTCTGCTCAGGTCATGATCTCAGGGTCATTAGATCCAGCCCTACATTGAGCTCCACACTGGGCCTGGAGCCTGTTTAAGATTCTCTTCCTCTCCCTCTGCCCCTTCTCCCCACCTGTACTCTCTCTCTCAAATAAATTAAATCTTAAAAAATAAATTTAAAAAAAATAAAAATTAAAAAAATGAATCAAACAGTTCAACTTTAAAATGAAGCAGTAAGTCCTGAATCATTTACTTAAAAACCTTTTTGAAAATCTGCTCTGGGTCTGCTAATGATAGCCAAAGGACTGCTGATGAGTGACTAGCAAGAGAACTATTCTCCAGCTAGGTCTTAAATACACAATTATGGAGATAGAAATAGATTAAAAAGTAGCAAATCTGGAATCTCTGCCAATTTCAGTATCTGAGGTATTGGTATTTGTAGGTAAAAAGTAATAGAGCTCTTCTATTACTGCTAAGCGTATAGGACCCATAGGTGTTTTCAGAGCTGTTTAACTAGGATATAGAATACTACATTTTCCTTCTACTTCTACAACCTGGGAGCTCAGACGATTTTCTTTCTGGTAGCCATGATCAGACTCTAAAGGCCCAAATAGAAAGCCTCAGTCCTGGGCAAGTCACTTAACCTCTCTGAATCTCATCAGTAGAGTGGTCACTAATACCTCTACCACAGGATTGTGAAGATTAAAGCACCAAGGATTATGGAAAGTAACATCTCCTATCCCCAAATCCCAGGCTTCAAACTAGTATCAATGCTCATTTGAACTGGTCAGGTAATATTCTCTGAAAATCATTTTATGGGTAAACTAATTATTATTTGAGATACAAAATTTGGTCATAAGAGGCAGGAGGAGAGAGCTGCAAAAAAGCAGAGTGGGTAGCAAGAGTTTGAAATAACTTCAAATATACAGGCCCCTGGTTTCTTGCCAATTGTTTAGATTTACTTCCCTTGCACACACTTTGGCCTTGGTGGTACATCTGGCAGTCACGTGTCCAAAACAAATCTTTATCACTTTGAACTTGGGGAAGGAGTTGGAGGAGGCTGAATTTTCTCCCAGATGAAATTCATGAACATATTAACCTGCTTTAGAGGAAGATGGGAATTTTCTAGAAGAAAAGTTTGAAAGAAACAATATGGGAGGCTTTTTCCTCTTCATGAGCTGCGGGGCATTCCCCTATATCCTCTAAACTAATATATTATTTGGCATAAGTTTAAAGACATTCCCCTCATCTAATTTTCCTATATTCCAGGGAAATTGCCAATTTTTTTTTTTTTAAATAAGCCTTTCACTTTATGTAGTCAAAGTGTTCCAAAGGGATCTTGTGTTACATTCTTGGATAAACAGAAGAATCCCCAGTTGCATAAAAAATAAGGGCAAGGACTCCAGAGCCAGTCTGCCTGTGTTCAAAACCAAGCTCTACCACTTCCTAACTTACTACCGGGGGCAAGCTATGTGACTACTTTGTTTTCTCATCAGTTTTCTCATCAATAAAATGGCAAAGATACTAGTGCCTTTCCCAAAGAGTTGTCACGAGAACAAAAGGAGTCAATATTTGTAAATATTAGAATTTTAATAGAACCAGGGATCCCTGGGTGGCGCAGCGGTTTGGCGCCTGCCTTTGGCCCAGGGCGCAATCCTGGAGACCCGGGATCAAATCCCACGTCGGGCTCCCAGTGCATGGAGCCTGCTTCTCCCTCTGCCTGTGTCTCTGCCTCTCTCTCTCTCTCTCTCTCTCTCTGTGCGACTATCATAAATAAATAAAAATTAAAAAAAAAAAGAACCAGTTCACTGTTCTAAGAACAGTGCATGGCACAAAGTGTCATAAAAGTAACTATTAAATTTAAATAAATCCCTAATTCATCTTTTTCGGTAAGATATTACTTAAGCATAAAGTATGTGATGTTTGAATCTTACCAAAGAGATGGAATTCTCCAAGTGGTCCTGTATAGTTCTACACAAGCAACGGTTTGGAGCCAGAGAAACTCTTGGCTCTGTAACCTCTGTATAGCCCTGTGCTGGTCACTTTAACCTGTCCCTGAACCTTTGCTTCTTCATCTGCAAAATGGGAATAACAATAACTATCTACTAGGCACGTTTTAAAGGTAAACTGAGAAAATATAGATGTAAAGTTCCTGGCACAAAGTATTAATTGCTCAAGAAGTGAAACTATCCCTCTCCCCGGTACACATGTACATACTCACCTACAATACAATCTATAGCAACAACTCTGAGCTATTATGAATTCACTCGTAAGTTCACTACCCCAAATACTGTAATATGGGCTGGCTTTTGCACGTTTTATCACGACAGTGGGACGACCTCAAGAAGCAAGAAATCAGCTAGCTGGACCCAACCCAGGGAAGAGTCAACCGATGCACAGGCTTTATCAAACAGCATCAGAGGAAGAGCAGGGAACAATGCTCTGTTACAAACTAAGCCAGGACTAGGGCTCTTCTCCAGGCCCCGCAAAGAGCTACAGATCCACAAACACAAGAAAGCCTCAGAATCTTGCAATGATTCATGTAAACAGCCCTGAACCGATCTGTTTGGTAAGCTTTCCTGGTGGTTGAACTTCTTTTAAGTGGATCCTGACTATAATCCAGAAGGAAAAATAATTCGAGACACAAATTGTGTTTAGAGGAAACAAAGGGAAATCACAATGAATGCTTACTCGAGTGAAAGGAAAACAAAGTCAATAAGTTGGTTCACTCAGACAAGAGCTGTGACACAGGCAGAAATCCCCTTTAAGAAGGATCTTTTTCTGAGGTTCAATAATAAACTAGCTTGTGTTTTCTTATAATAGCTGATACCTCAAGTAACAGTACTACTTTGTCTACCTTTCACCTATAAGAATTTCTTAAAAAAAGAAAAAATCAAAATCCCTGAGATTTTAAACTTCCGCTATGACTGAGAACTACTGTAATTAGTAGATCTAATTGTATGCATTCAAAGCTGAAAGTCATAAAATGCATGACAGGATGGACAAAAAAATTTTACTTTCTCAATCCTAGTAAAGACAAGCACCTGGTAATGCCTTCCAAATGTAAAAATCAATGCTGCTAATCTAGGATCAATGCATATTCAATGAATGCTGACTACCGGTCTTATTAGTGGGATATCCATTTGGAGCTACTTTTCCAGGCACAGTAAAAAGTTTGACTCACCCCATACATCATGTCACCTCTAGTCACTACAGGCAAGGATAAGCATGCAGTGTAATCATGACAAAGGACGGACCCCATCACAGGGAGACAGAGTCACAGCCTCAGTCTTGCAAGAATCATGCACCATCCAATTCCAAGGTATTGATAACTACTTGGCACAATGAAACCGAAGTGTTTTAAGATACATTTGCCTTTCTGAGTAAAGAAGTTCAGTATATTTCTCTTACTTTTCATTTTTCATCTTAACTAATGAAAATGCTCTTTAAGGAATCTGAGAGCCCAATGTGAAAGTGCCAGGAAATCAGTCAGTATAATGGCACTGGATGCTGTCATTGTCTAATAGAGGTCAAAATCTCTCTAAAGTAGAACACAGGGATCCCTGGGTGGCGCAGCGGTTTGGCGCCTGCCTTTGGCCCAGGGCGCGATCCTGGAGACCCGGGATCGAATCCCACGTCGGGCTCCCGGTGCATGGAGCCTGCTTCTCCCTCTGCCTATGTCTCTGCCTCTCTCTCTCTCTCTCTCTCTGTGTGACTATCATAAATAAATAAAAATTAAAAAAAAATAAAATAAAGTAGAACACAGACTGTCCCAACAACTGTCAAAAATAAAAAAATAAGTGGTTCCATATGCTGCTTTTATCACTTTTAAATTGACTCTAAAATGTAGCATTTGAATGACTAGCCAATGGGGGAATCTGGGCCAATGCAGAAGGACCCAGACCCAAACCGCCCAACCTTACTCCAAATATGTAAAACCAATGAATAAAATATAACAAAAGAAATGCTTTTGTATATATTTGAGCTCCAAACTAAGCAAAGAAAATACACAGACGTCAGAACAGGAACTCAAAATCAGAGCTGTGAATGGGAATTCCCAATGCAGTAACAGAAATCAACAATAAGTACATGGAAAAATATGCTTGGTACACTTAATAAAAGATAACTCAGTGGGCTCTTCAATATTCATATAAAAAGTATAACACCATGAAATCAGAGTAACAAATGAGGCTGAATAATCTAAGTAACTCAGTTTGACACATCTAGCTTCTTATCTAGAGCCAATCCATAAAGCTGGTGGGAAAACACCATTTAAAGTTGGTCTTCCAGGGGCAAGCCCAGGTGGCTCAGCGGTTTAGCGCCGCCTTCAGCCCAGGGCCTGATCCTGGAGACCTGGGATCGAGTCCCATGTCAGGCTCCCCGCATGGAGCCTACTTCTCCTGCCTATGTCTCTGCCTCTCTCTCTCTCTCTCTCTCTCTCTCTCTCTCTGTGTGTGTGTGTGTTTCTCATGAATAAATAAATAAAATCTTTAAAAAATAAAAAATAAAGTTGCTCTTCCAAAAGTAGAAGCTAAGAAATTTGATTATTCAAGTCCCCAGAGCATCTTTTTTACGGCTTTGTCATCTATAGGGCTATCTATGACCCGCACAAAATTTAAAAGAGAAAAAAGATTGGAACCTAGCTGAACTAATCTACTCTCAAAGATAAGAACACTTGATTTGCAAATGGCCATATGAACCAGCACAAACTGGGAGACTGAGTAGAAATATCACTCAAGTAAAATACACAAACACACAACACTTCTTCCTTATAAACCAATTCAACTGCTTTTCATAGTAAAGTAAAACTGACAGTCTAAGTGTAACATTTTTAAAAGGTTATTATTGGGGGCACCTAGGTGGCTCAGTCAGTTAAGCATCCAACTCTTAATTTTGACTGAGGTCATGATCTCAGGTTGTGAGATTAAGCCCCACATCTGGCTCAACACTGCGCGTGGAGCCTGCTTAAGTTTCTCTTTCCCTTTCCCTCTGCCCCCTCCCACGCTCCACCCCAAAAAGTTTTTAAGAAGGTTATTATTGAAGCATAGATATGTTTAAATACATTTCATAATAACATTTACAAAAAACTCATTAGACACCTCTGAAGACTACTAAGTAACCAACTTGATCTGAAAACTGGCAAATAACAGAAAAGAAATAAGCATTTAACTCATCTTTCCTGAATAAACTGTACCTCCTGATAGCAGGAGGCTTCTTTACAAAGTTTCTCTCTAAAAAGTATTCCAGAGGTGCCTAGGTGGCTCAGTTTGCTAAGCATCTGACTCCTCATTTGGGCTCAGGTCTTGATCTCAGGGTCATCTGGCTCCGCACTGGGCATGGAGCCTGCTTAAGATTCTCTCTCTTCCTCTCCCTCTGCTCCTGCCCTGCTCCTGCTCAAGTTCTCTCTCTCTCCCTCTCTAAAAAATAAAAATAAATTTAAAAAATACCTTTTAATAAGTGAAGAAGGCAAAACAGAAACGAAATATCACCATTTTTCCAACTTTAATTAAATCATGGATCTAAGTAGTAGTCCCCAATGGCTGCTGACATCATGATAAAGAAAGACTGAATGAATGAAGGAGTACATGACGCCCCCAGGAAGAAATCCTACCAAAAACTTTGAACCTGAATCAGATCAAGTCTCTAGATCTGATTTCCAGCTTATAGAAAATATAAGGTACAGATAAACATGTTAAATGACACCTCAGAGATGCAATCAGCAAAACTGAGATTGTGGGAAATGGGGCAAATACCCTTTTTTCTTCAACCGATAAACTGGAGGGCAGCCCGAGTGGCTCAGTGGTTTAGCGCCACCTTCAGCCCAGGGCATGATCCCGGAGACCCAGGATTGAGTGCCACGTCAGGCTCCCTGCATGGAGCCTGCTTCTCCTCCCTCTGTCTGTGTCTCTGCGCCTCTCTCTCTCTCTCTCTCTCTCTCTCTCTCACACACACACACATAAGTAAATAAATAAAATCTTAAAAAAATAAAAAAATAAACTGGAGAAAAAATAACAAAGATGAAACCCACAGATTTAAGGAGACTAAGAGCTATACCAAGTGAATACAATGTGAATACAATGTGTAGGGGGCAGCCTGGGTGGCTCACGCCACTTTGGGCCTTGGCCATGCCGTGATCCTGGGGACCCGGGGCTGAGTCCCACGTTGGGCTCCCTGCATGGAGCCTGCTTCTCCCTCTGCCTGTGTCTCTGCCTCTGTCTCTCATAAATAAGTAAATAAAATCTTGAAAAAAAAAAAAAAAAAACAATGTGTAGACCTTGTTTGGATACAGATTTGAACAAACCAACTGTAAAATATAAAATGTTTTAGACAACATGGAAAATTTTAACTGTAACTAAACATTTGATGATTTTAAGGAATTGCCAGTTTTTAGATGTGACAACAGTATTGTGAATATTTTTTAAAGAGTCCCTATCTTTTAAGGATGTACTTAATATGATATATAGGATTCTCCTCAAAATAATTTAGTTGGAGAGATGATATAAAGTAACAAAATTGGTCATAAGCCGGTAATTGTTTGATGAGTATATATGGTACACAGGGATTCATTATTTTATTCTCTTGACTTCTTTATGTTTGAAATTTCCCCTGATAAAAGCTAGAACAACAAAAGAAAATGGCTTTTGTCTCATTTTGCTTGGAGCATACTGTTCCATGCATTTGTTATTAATGGCCCTCTTCTAAATATTAGCCTCTGAAGGAGGACCCAAGAGGTCCCAACTTGACCATTAAAAATCTAATGCCTGCACAAAGATAACTTTCTAAATATAAGTAGTGTTTAGCAGCCATAGTTCAGTACATTGCTTTCCAATCAGAAGGACCCAGGAGATTTAAGGGTCCTTAGAATGACTATAAAGTCCTCAAAATGCAAATCCATGTATGATTTTTTGCAATAGCTGAATACTCAAATTACATCTACTATCCTGTGTATAAAATGTTACAAGTATGAGTATGCACAAAATGTTAGATACAAGATGGTACATCCCAGTGCCGTTCCAATAGCAGAAAACTAAAACTCCTATCTAACAGCAGAGGAGGGATTAAACAAATTAGTTCATAACCACTATGGAATATCACATTCATTTAAAATGAGGTTGAAGAGAAAATGGTAGGAAAGTGTTTATAATATACTAAATGAAATTTTTAGACAAAGTGGGTACAGAACAACGTCATTTCTGCCAAAAAAATTGCAGGGAAGAAAGACCAAAGAATATACACCAAAACTACAACAGTTAATTCCTTTAGGTGGTGGAATTACAGATGATTTTATTTTCTTCTTTGTGCTTTTATGTGTCTAGTAATTTTTCTATAGTAAATATGGAGATCCATAATCCTTTATTTACAATCCAGATATCCAAAAATCTCTGAAAATAAATTTTTAAAAGTTTAGGTACTAAACCCGTCCTAAACTGATAAACTGCTTCATATTTATCCCCTTTAGTGTGAATATTGACAGATTTCACTTCAGTAATACAATGTTTCAGAGTGTTGACCCAGATTCCACTAGGGGCTCGCTATTCCTCTCCAACAACCCCAAAATTCTGGATACTAAATCTCAATGTTTCCAGCCAAAGATTGTGGACCTGTATCAGCTTGTAATTTGCCACTATTACCATTTTTAGGCTTCTAAAAATGGGACTACATTTGAAAAGGTTGGGAGTTTCTGCTATCAATTATTATACATTTTGAAAGGGCATCAATATAAAATATGTCCTTTAACAACAGGATTATCATTCCAGTTTATCAAGCTGTCAAGCATCGGGTTCCCAACAGATGATTTTAGCAGCCTAGGTACCAAGTCCCTGGCATGTACCAGGCATTATGTGCCTTTCATATTTCAGCTCATGTGATGCCGCTTCAGGAAGTAGCTGCTATCCCATGTCCATTATACATATGAAGACACAGATGTTCAGAGAGGTTATATAACTTGCCTAACTCACAAGACAGAGTTGGGTCAGAGCCTGACCTTCAACAGCCATGCTAAACCTCTGCCAGTTAAGCAACCCGGGGGGGCAGTTCAGCTTCCTGGACCATCTCCACCATTTTTAATAGTGGTAATAACATCACAAATGAAGCAGAGAAAATGGACTTGTTTGAAAAACTCTTTTTTGATTTGTAAACTAAACAAACTTGATCTACAAATTACTAAGAAAGGATAAATATGAAGCCATAACATATAATTTCTAGTATTACCACCATTAACTCTAACCACACCAAAGTTATTTGAAGATGTTCTATGAATTTAACAATATAATTTTCTGTACCACAAAAAAAATCTCCCAGTAATCTTTTGGAAATCAGTGTGGGGAACATTTTCTGAGAGCTGTCCAGAAGAGACCAAGTTCCTACCCACAGGAGAGCCTGACATTTCCAAGAACAAACTCTCCACTATCTACTTTTGGGGTTTCCTTGGTGTCTCTGAGCTATAAAACCCAGTGATTTACTTTCCCTGCTGAAAACTAGGGTAGAAATAGCCTCGACTTCCTTTTTGCAAACCAAAATTCACAGCTGTTTGGGGTGAACAAACCAAGAAGAAAAAAAGAATCTTCTGAAGGGATTTTTCTGGCCACCCATGCAACTTTCACTGGGACCATAATCTCCCAGGACAAGTGAACATGCTGAAGTTTACTGGATACAAATCAAATTCTTTAGACCACAAGATTGTTTCACTGTACCCAGTCTCTAATTTGTAACTAAGACAGTAAAAACTGAACTTCAATTGGAGAATTCAGAAAAAGAGATGTCTGACTTTTCAAATTTCTGTTAAATTAGCTTTTTCTACAATTACATGCCTTACTCAGTTTAAGATTAGGCACTATTTTTGCATACAAAATAATCACACAAAGTCATACTTTGCTTTAAAGAAAGCAAAAATGCACAGCAATTCCAAAATAAGGAAAAGGACTCCAATCCCAATAAATCATACTTAACAGATATATATTAGGAAGTTCTTAAAAAATCATTTTTAATGAATTAGGAAGGCTTAGTGTAAGATCTAGAAAATGGTTATCCTAATGGATAATTGTGTTTTGTTTGTTTTGTTGCATTCTCTTGGAAGAATTAGAACTTAGATCACACAAGCCCATGAGATTCTCCTTCAGGACTTGACATTCTACAATTCTTGGTCAGCACTGTCCTACTCCTTAGGATGTTAAAATCATTTTTGCTCAACTTAGGCATATTCAAAAGAAATCTGGCACCAGAGAAGGGCAAAAGTAGCAGGGCCAGCATGAGAAAACCTGTCATGTCATTATCATTTCCAAGCAACACATCCACTCGAGGGGGTGAATGAAGGACCACTGTAATGGAAGGGTTATGTTAACCATTCTTTCTTTTTTTTAAGTCTGAATTCCTGACATAAACATTAGGAATCTTTCTTAAAAACAACGAATAAGTTGTCATACATTCTGATATTGGAAGAACTTTTTATGGTTCCCAAAGTGGGGTCCATTTTTCAAAAGTTTTCATTCTTCATTCCTTATTTCAAAAAATATTTCATATTTTTGGCAAACTCGTGACTATTTCTGGATAGTCTCCCCCCATACACACCAAATGGTAGAGCAAAAACTAAAATTTATAGCCACATTTATTGCTACTGTCTATAAATTTTCCAATTTCTCCACTAAGACTCCTTGGCTTCTTTTCTTGTTCGCTCTTCTCATGCTTGAGAAATTAAGTATAGAATTCTCCTAAACCATGACACAATCTACTCCTCAATCCTAGCCTTTGGTTTTGTTTCTCTAAGCTTCTGAACCCTTGGGAATGCATTTCACTTTACATTGTTCATATATATCAGTATTTAGTTCATAATTCAATACAGTTTTAAGGTAATACATGATGTTTTCCTGTAACATTTCCTTTTGTCAGGTCTTTTGGCCCTTTAGTTGATAGAATTCACTTCTAAGTCAAATCTTACTGCCTTCTCATTTAAAATTTGCTTTCCTTTCCTGGAAATCAGTAGTCTCAGTATGACCATCAACATATCAAACTCTGCATTACACAAAAATTTGTACCCAGGGCTGAAAAATACCATGAGTTAAAAAGAAGTTTAACAAAGTGTCTGTCTCAGGGTACCAACTAAAGGCATGCATCTGTTCAACAATCAGAAAATGAGGTAATATTATATAAAGCAAAATCCATGCCATCCAGAGCCTTTCTAGGACTAGACATTATAGATAACTATGCTTTCTAAATAATCTATTGCTTGTCCTTTTAAGTAATAAAATTTTTATTTGAATCATATTGGATAAAAAAACTAAAATCTGTCTCTCCTAGTTTCATTAACATGCTACACTGAACATAATTTAATCTGTATTTGATGGCTAAGAGCCATAATAAACAGCAGTTACAGCACTAAATTACAATACAATGATGCCTGGGGCTTGGGCAAGTGTATAAGATATGCTCATCTATGTTAATAGTCTCAAATTACTGAGGTGGGAAAAATTATGATAGATTTTAATTGCTTTTTCTGTCTCTTATTTTGTCGATCTGTCACACAGACATACTGCTATAAATGCTGTAAGGAAACAGACCACGTATCAAGAGAGGGGGTAATTTTCATAAAGTTCCTACTATGCGCCAGGTCTGAGCTAAACTTTGCAGTGCATCTAGCAATCAGCCTAGCACAAAGTAGATGATGGATAAACACTAGATAAATGAACAGCACTGATGTGCCTACCTAAGCAGGCCCTCTTCTTTATTTACTGTTTCTAATCTGCCATAGTCCAGAAAACACATATCCAAATGTGAAAGAACACAATTTATAATATGTCTGGAAGAGTACTTTGCACACAGCAGGGGCAGTACAGCAAAACTGTATGTGCTGAACTGAAGATGGTTAACAGTGAGCACTTACAATGTGCCAGAACTGTGGAAATGTCTTACACACAGTATCCAAGATGATACCTATAAGGCACACAATAATGTCCCCATTTTACAGATAAAAGAAATTGAGGCTTCAAGTGGCTGAGCAATTTGTATAAACTCAAGCAGCTAGGCAGCAGTGGCAGTACTCTGTGAATTCATGCAGTCTGACTGCAAAACAAGTGGTCTTGAGCATTATACTATCTGCCTCTGAATAAACGTGCAATAAATAAGTGAAGGGCAGAAAGATATGAAGTTTGTAACAGCTTTTTTTTTCCTAGTAGAAGTTTTTGCGGACTATCTGATTCTCAGGTACGTTCTCCGTTGGTGAGGGTTACTATATGCAAACATTATACTGATAGGCCACAGCAATAAACTATGAAAGGTAGGCAGGTAAAGTATGAGCCAATAAGCTACTGTACACTAGAGATGATAGGTTCCAAAGAAGTAGAAGCCTGAGAGATCTGTATTAGGGCCATTAGGGAGGGTTAAGACCTAAGTCCAAGAAGTGTAAGAGTAAAGAAATGGGGTGAGAGAGGGAGCATTTTGTAGCTTAAGAATAAATACAAAACCTTTGTGGAACTGGGGTGGATGAACAGAAAAACACACATGTGGTTTAGAACATTTATATCCACTACAGCTGTAAGCTCCCATTCTTGCCAGCCTTACTTGGTCACTCAAACAGCTGGACAAACACAGGTTGCAGTTAGCTGCACTAGTGAGGGTAAGACATGACAGCTAATGCAAAGGCCAGATCTGAAGCTATGATTCCACAGCTTTTGTGAGGTCCTTAGAGGTGGGGAGTGTGGGCACAGGGAACCTACCCTCTACTATTTCCAAACCTAAAAAGGAAGGACATGCTGACCTGGGGACTATTTAAATACAGAGTGTCATTTGCTCAGAAATCTTTCACTAGGTTGAACCAGAATCATCTCTAATTAATGACACACCTAGTGTAACTAGCGCCTGCAGATCCTCCCTGCCCATAGGAATCACAGGGATGAGAGGCTAAGGCAGCTCTGAGGCCATCTCTACAAGAGATACAAGAGCAAGTCAGGAGTCAACTCTCTTATGCATGGAAATGGAGCCACCATCTACACTTTATGACAGAGACCGGATATATTAGCATGAGGCCAAAAGTAAAAACACTGTAGTCAACAAAGATTTCCCAATCTTGATTAACCACAGGGCAGCTAAATCTTCAGCAAAATTTCAAGTCTCTGAATGTCACCAGTAAGAGTAATCTGACCCATCCTTGAAGGTGGGAGATATGTGGAAGTTTCTCACTTCAGCAGGATATATTAAGGGTTAAGGTTATCTCTGGCAAACTTCCAAAAGTTACATTATTCATCTAATTAGAGATAGGCACCTCCAAACTTGTATAGTCTTTCTCTCATCTCTCGGACATCAGAAGTGCAGAAATATCAAAGTAATCCAAGAAAGATTCCAAACCTAATGCATGTGTTCAAAGTACATCTATTGAACACCCATGAGTTGTCAGGCACTGATCTAGGGACTGGGACTATAAACATAAGAAAAACTAAGTCACTCTAAAAGATGGAAGTGTAACCATTCATTACTATTACCCTTTATCAAGCCCAACCACTCAAGGCTCCAGCAGGAAGTTCTTCTAGTGCCCCACTAGCACCAGATAAGTTTCCTTTCCTGCTTCTGTGCCGCTGATCATGGCTTGCCAGCCTGGAATGCTCTCACTGTAACTTCACCTAATCTAAATCCTCACATCCCTCAAAGCCAGCTGAAGTACTTCTCCTGGAAGCTCTGATCTCCACCTCCCTCCCAAAGTTATGTCTCATTTCTCAGAACTACTAACAATTACTGCCAGTACCACCATGAGTCTATTTAGAAAGTTGTCATCCTTTAACTGATATTTCTATTTGTTCAATGAATCCTGAGTACCAACTGTGTGGCAACATTGTTCTAGGGGCTAGAGAAACTGTGGCAAATAGCACTGGTTTTAGCTTCCACGAAAGAACTCCTGGGGAGAGTTCTTCTCTTACACTGCTTTTTATTCACTTATTTTTTTAAAGACTATTTATTTCAGAGAAAGCGCGAGAGAGCGAGAGCGCGCGAGCATGAGTGGGCAGAGCAGGGAGCACAAGGTGGGACCGGATCCCTGGATCTTGACCTGAGCCAGAGGCAGACATCCAACCATTTGAGCCACCCAGATGCCCCTTACACGGCTACTTAAAAACCTTCCTGTGTAGACCTGGGTTTGTACTTAGTGCTTAATACCTAACATTTATTACCTCCTTAGGTTGCTTTGGTCCAAGCTCACTCGAACTGAAGTTACGTAAACTAATAGGGAACAAAAGCCAACGAAGCCATTTCTAAATGAACTTCCACTTCTTGAAAACCTCAAAAGAACAAGGAAGGAAAAGAAAACAGGCAATGAAAGTGCTGCTGACCAACACATTTTACTCACACTGACAAAGCGCCTCCAACTCCCCCTCCAATCCAGGCAAAAGTGACCTTCTTCTCTGAATCCAGATAGCTCCAGATCAAGTGTTTAACAACAAACCTCGGAAAAGTTTAAAGCACCCCTCAGTTTCCGAAATCACTCTTTCTAAAGCTTTGTCTCTTGACGAATAAACCCCTTGACGAATCCTGCGTACGCCACTCAGCAGACTAACCCAATGAGCTTCATTACAACGCACTAGAATCTAAGCTCCGAGCACAAGAGGGGCTAAAAGAACACTCGGGACGTGGTAAATCCAGACACAATTTTAACGTAAACAACAAAAGCCAGGTCCCGTGGGGCGTGGTGGAAGATTCCAAGTTCCCAAAAGAAGGAAATCATGAGAATTTCCTCCAGGGGAGCGGCGAGATTCTGCAAGGCGTGGGAGTTTCTGCACGAGGTGAGGGAGATTTAAAATGAATATTCCTTTGCTCTGAAGTGCCGTGTGAGAAGCGGCAGCTGGCACCCGAGGCGGGCGAGGTGAAGCCCGGCCGTGCCATGCGGCGGCGGAGGCTGCGCCTGGGCACTCCCACCATTCTCCACAGCCGAGTCGGGACGCCAGACGGCAGCCCGGCGCCGCGCGAACCTGCACGGGCGCCCCTCGCCCCGTGGGCCGCCCGCCCTCGGCCCGGCGTGCCGCAAGCCCACCCCGACGGCTCTCCGGAGCGCGGACCTCTCTCGACACCCAGGGGACAGGCGGGGGAGAGGGGATCCCCGGGCGGCGGTCCCGCCCCGGCGCGTCACTCACCTGAGCAGACTGGAGAGCGGATGGCTAGAGGACCCGAGGCCGAGGCCGCCGCCGCCGCCGCCGCCGCCGCTCCCGGAGGAGCCGCTGCCGCCGCCGCCGCCACCCCCGAAGCCCGAGGAAAGCCGCTTCCCCGACAGCAGCTTCTCCACGGCCGGGAGGTGCCCGGTGCGGGCCGCCTCCAGCAGCTCCTGCTCCTTCCCCATCCCCAGGGCCACCGCCCCCTGGACCCCCTTCCCAGGGCTGCGGCCGAGCCTGCTCCTGCTCCCAAACTTTCCGTCTCCGGGCAACGCACCCCCCAAACCGGCCGGGGACACCACCCCCCTCCCCCCGCCTTTTCGCCCCAGGAGCGCGTCACTTCCGGGATCTGGCGTCACGCGTCACCGCGCCCCCACGCCCCGCCCCCTTGCCCACCTAGCTGGGCGGGGCTCGGCCGGCGGGCGCAGGTGGCTTTGGGCCGCGGGAAGTGGACCCGGGAGTGCGGAGATACGCCTCCAGCGGCAAGAGGAAAGCGACTTGGAGATTCCCGCTGTACGGGTGGAAGGGGACAGACGGAGTCCACCTGTAGGCGCCTCCCGAAGTGCGCTCCTTCCCCAAAGGTTCTGGGAGCCCACAGGACAGGAAATACGGTAATTCACCCAGGCAGCGTGCAAACAAAGAGAGAAATACGGTAACGCCCACCTACATTTCCAAGTCCATTCTTTGAGCACGCATAAATTAAATCTGTGGTGTCTGTGGGGGCCTAGTGATACAGAGGTGAATAAAATGCCCCACTCTTACCTCAATCACGGGAGAGAGGAAAATTTTTAAATAAAAATCCCTCCACTTCTTGATGGTCCCAATCTCTGACATGGCTCGTTAAAGTGAAATATGCAAAGACGAGACCTCCCTTCCCAGTAGAATCCGTTTCCTCTCCTTTTGATGAGATTAACCAAACTGACCTAAGAAGTCAGGTTTGTAAAACCGACCTCGATCTTTAGGACCGGTGAATTGAAAAATCACTTATGCGGGTAGAAACTATGTGTTGTTGCTACTAGAACTGTCCCTAGCTCGAAGTAGGCGCTCAACAGTTGTGGCGTGAATAAATGGGTTGGATCAATTCTGTTCGAGCTATATGACTTTTTTTTTTTTTTTTTTTTTTTTAAGGTGCATAAGGAACCGAAGAGAAATGCTGGCGATTCACACAGGCCCACGATCGCTAACCAATTGAAATGTACGAAGCTGTGTCCCCGCCTATAAATTTACCAGGTAGCCGCATCCCACCACACCCGCGTACAATGGAATGGAGTTTTCTCCCGTCCCCAAACTTGACTCTGAGAAAAGCGGATTAAGCAGTTAACTTCGTTTTTGGAAAGGCAGAACGGAGGGGGAAAAAAGAGAAAAAAGTCCTTCAGTAAGCAACACAACTCTTCTTTCCCAGTGTGGAAAATCCACAAACTGAATTCTGTAACCTCAGTCTTCCCTCTCCAACCGTCACCGAATCAGAGTTAAAAGGGAGTCCTGAAGTACTCTAAACGTGCTTCAAACTGTCCCCTCCGAGGAGCGGTAGGAGTGATGTCATCACAGAGCGACGACAGGAAGTAAGCTTCGGGGCTGCTGTGCTCCAGTAGGTCGTGCGTGAGCTCCAGGATCTGACAGGAGGGCGATCTCTCCGCTCTTTTTCTTACCGCTATGGATAATGCCTGCGAGTCGCCCACGGAAAAAGGTGGAGAGGCAAGGGAGTCAGATGAAACGGCCCCTGCTCCCGGGGTCCCCGGGCCTACAGATACTGACGGAATCCCGGAGGAAACTGACGTGGACGGAGATGGGGACTTGAAGGAAGCCACGGCCGAAGACGGCGAGGTAGGGAGGGAAGTGTTGATGAGGCTAGAGGAGTATTCCGAGATTTTTAGTGCTCTCCCGACCGCCTTCCTGGTTGGTCCCTCCAAGCTAAGATAAAACTCTTAACTCACCATAACTCTCTAGATATGAAAAGGTGGGCGGGGAGAGGGAAGAGACAAAACTTTAATGCTGCTTCGGTTCCAGAGACCTAGCCATTGGGTTTAATACTTTTAATCCTTGCCCTTACCTGTCGAGGCTACTTATAAGGGATTTTTTTTTTTTTTTTTTTTTTTTTTACGTAAACTCTCCCCCCCCAAGGTGGGACTTGAACACGACGGTGAGATCAAGAGTGCCTCCTTCCCCACTCAGGAAGCCACCCAGGCGCCCCTCAGGGACTTTGGCATAGCCTCTTGGTTTTCCTGGTGAAGAATTGGGACCTGATGTCACACTAAGACTTTATGCAAGAGCTAGAAGCCAGGATTCTAGAACCCCTTTGACCGAAATATGGTTTCTCCTAGATGTTGCTCAAGCATAACTTTGTCATTACACGCTGCAGAATCGTTCAATGGAGACTGTGAGGGACTTACTGGGTTAGTCACATTTTTACCTCCTTCCAACATTTAACTACTGCATTGACCAAAGAGAACGTGACATCAAATCCTATGGGCTTTGGCCAATACCTTATTTACAGAAAAATTCATAGCTTTCTATATTTTTGTTAACAAACAGGAGATAAGCACCCAACTCAAGAAACGAGAAGAACAGAACAAACCAGAAATATTTGATGTTCAAGTTTAGGCCAAATAAATTTTAATGTCTAAGAAAAATGGCTCATTTTTAAGGAAAATAGAAATCACCAAAATTAAAGCACAGAGAGGTTAGAAAATGTGTATTAAATAACTAGAGAAGAAATGGAAAAGTTTTTTAAAGATATACTACCTTCACTTTCACCTGTCCCCTCATATTCCTGTATGAGTTTATGTGAGTTCCTCTTTAGGGAAAACAGATTAAATCCCATTAATGAGGTTTGTTGTGTCTTTTGATCTTACATTAAGATGGAGAGGATGAATTTGGATTTTAATTGCTATTAAACATCTAGTACAAGTAAATTTATGTTAAATGCTTATGTGGGGAGAGATTAATAAGAAATCTATCTTCAAAAAGTTTTCAGTCTAGGGGACGCCTGGGTGGCTCAGCAGTTAAACATCTGCCTTTGGCTCGGCATGATCCTGGAGACCCGGGATTGAGTCCCACATTGGGCTCCCTGCATGGAGCCTGCTCCTCCCTCTGCCTATGTCTTTGCTTTTCTCTGTGTCTCTCATGAATAAATAAATAAATAAAATCTTTTTAAAAAAAAGTTTTCAGTCTAGCAATGGGAAATAAATATTAGTATGATACAGTAGAATGAAAGATAGGAAGAGAAGAGCACTACGTGTTAGAGAAGCTCACTTTTAAGTTCCAAATCCAGGGGCGCCTGGCTGGCTCAATAGGTAGAACATGGGACTCTTGATCTCAGGGTCATGAGTTCAAGCCCTAGCTGAGGGTAGAAATTACTTTTAAAAAAATTATTAAAATTTCCAAATCCAAAGAAACACTGTTTTGATGAGAAGGTGCCTCCTTTTTAATGTTCTTTCCAGATGGAATCATCAGCAATAAAGAGTTCTATAGATTTAGAGGCAGAAGAGCTGGCTGGTTGGAGAGGACTTTTCTGACATCCCCTCTAAAGAATGAGGTCAGGAAAGTGGGCTCAAGGAGGCAGAGTGGTTTTCATGATCTTTGGCACATCGTTTCTTTTGTAAATACATACTAGAGCTATGTTCATAGCTAAACTGGAAAACTGGATTACACAGCTGAGCTATAAACTTCTCTAGGAGAGAGAGTGTGTCTTACGTATGATGGCACAGCCAGGGCTTGGGACCAAAAAACTACTGAATAATAAGTTTGTTGTGTTGTAATGTGAATGAACTCTTACCTTGCCCAAGTCTGGAATGTAGGCTTGAATATATATGTAATAGGGTTTCTTTCATCTTTTCAGCTCAAGAATCAGGACATCTCAGATTTAACAGCAGTTGAAAGGGAAGACTCCTCTTTGCTTACTCCTGCAGCCAAAAAAATAAAAATAGATACCAAAGAAAAGAAAGAGAAGAAGCAAAAAGTGGATGAAGATGAGATTCAAAAGATGCAGTAAGTCACTTTGTGATTTTTTTTCCCCATTCCAAGGCTCTACTTTGACCACACAAAGTTAATAAGTTTCTTTGGCCTTTAAATTTTTTTTACTTTTTTATATTCAAAAGAAAATAAAGCAAATATCCTATGTTACATTTTAGGAAATATAAGTAAAAAGAAAGATATCACTTTATTACCAGAGATAAACACTGTTCATATTTTGGTATATAGTCTCCAAGATATTTTCTATACATACATATCTAGAATTTTTTTCAAAGATACTACTATTTGTAACCTGTTTTTCATATTATATATGGTGAATGTTTTCCATATCAGTAATTATATATCTAGGTCATAATTTTCTTTACTTGGAAGTAGCTTCATTGTAGTGTTTTGGGGTTGTTTTCTTTTTAAGATTTTATTTTTAAGTAATCTCTACACCCAACATGGGGCTCAAACCCACAAGCCCTAGATCAAGAGTCACACACTCCCCTGGGCTGAGCCAGCCAGGCACCCCTCATTGTGTTTTCTGATTATAAAAGTAGTATGGGCTCGTTGGAAATTATTCAGAGAATACAGAAAAATGGAAAAAATAATTACCTATAATCCTACCACCCAGAGTAACCCCGGATATATATTTGATTATATACTTCTTCAGATTTGGGGGTTTTGGTTGTTGTTGTTGTTTTCAGATTTTTTTTTTTTTTTCAGATTTGTTTTTAATGTTTGATATGTGTAGCTAAATATTTTCCTGTCAGTAAATATGCCCATAAATCCTCAGTTGCAATGGCTTCGTTATATTCCATTATGCAGATAAATAACCCCTATAGTTCCTTTTTTTTCTTTTGACAACATTATGACGAGTATCTTTGAGCACATCCTTCACATACTTGTCCATCTATTTCCTAAATAAACTCCTAGAAGTGAATTGCCAGTTCAAACAGTATGAATATTTTCAAATATTCCTCATACACATTTCCAAATTCTTCTCCAGAAAGGTTGTTCACTTCACACTCTACCAGCAGGTATGAGTTTTTTTATCCTCCCATTCTTACTAATACTGTGCTTTATAATACTTGTCTGATTCATGAAAATGTTATTTTATTAATTTTAATTTCTTTAGTTAATAATGAAGGTTAATTTTTCTTCTGTATTGGCCATTGGTATTTTTGCAAATTCCCTATTCATGTCATTTGCTCGTTTTCTAAATTAATATAGCCATCTTTTCATTTATTTGAAAGTATTAATCATTTTCCATATATTTTACAAATATTTTCCCCCAAATCTAACTACTGGTTTGAATATAAATTTATGTATCAAATGTTTACCATCAATGTGTAGTAAAGGTATAGAGTTACAAGGAGAGAGCAAAGTGCTGAAAATACAATCTAGATAGTATATTATATAGTGACCCAACATTGTTATTCAAGTTTTTATGCTTAATGAAGTAGAAAGGAAGTTGTATTTTCACTTTTTTCTCAAGTTCCTTAAGAATAAAAATATTTTATCTTCATTCCTTGTATGCACAAAGCCTAATGCTATTGACCCCTTGAAAATTCACTAATTGTCCGAAACTTGCTTTTATTGATGTAATAATATATCTTAAGCATTCATTCTTGTAAGCCACTTTAATTACCTGAATCTTTGTCTAGAATCCTGGTTTCTTCTTTTTCGGAGGAGCAGCTGAACCGTTATGAAATGTATCGCCGGTCAGCTTTCCCTAAGGCAGCCATTAAAAGGGTAAGAATGGACTACCACACTTCATTTCCATCAAATATGAGAGCTGAACTAAATGCATGAGCTATGTCCATTGGCATTTTGAGTGAGGTGTTAGTCAAACGGGTGGATCATTCATGCAGGAAAATAAAAGTAACATGCCCCTCAATTATGAATTGGGAGTTTTATATTATAAGGATACGGTCTCTACATACAGAATAAGTCACTGTACACCCAAATCCTTGTTTTAATAGTCTTAATTTCAGCATCCAGCCTTTAGCACTTTTTTAGAGAAAAACTCTTAAGGGTACTGTATTCCAAAACCAGTTCTTGACTATCTTAATTCATGGTCTTTGTCCTTCTTTCAAGCTGATCCAGTCCATCACTGGAACCTCTGTGTCTCAGAATGTCGTTATTGCTATGTCTGGTATTTCCAAGGTCTTTGTCGGGGAAGTGGTAGAAGAAGGTGAGTATTATTGATACTCTGGTGGTCTTATTTTCAAGCAGATCTATACTAAGGGACCTATTAGAGTACTTGTGGGAGTCTCCATTTGCATTAGTTAGGAGTTAACCAAGTGGGGCACCTTGTATTCAGGAGGGCATGACCATTATTCCTCAAAAGTTTTAATACTCAGAGACAAGGAAGCATCTGGGAAATCTCCTTTGATTCTTGTCCTCAGCCCAGGGTGACAGAAGCAAACTTATTTTTCTCCAATGGACTTTGTTCATTTCTGATGCCAAATTAAAGACACAAGAAAAGCAATCACGGGGGCTCACCAGTGTGGTGGATGAGGTATAGTCCCCAGTGTTATGACCCATGGGAACTGCCCTCTCTCCGTCAGGAAAGAACCTGGCCACAATGTATCGCTAATCTTGTCAGAGGAATGTTTTATTTTTTCAAGCAGAAGATATGTTTTAAACTGTTGCCTATGACAAAGCCTGATATGATATATTATACTAAAGTTAACATGACCTGTTTCACAGCATTCTCTTAAGAAGGGAAAATGTCTTATTTCCTTAGCAAGCTTAAGAAGGGTTAATGGGAATTACAGGATTCAAATGGATTGTGTGATATGAAGTCTTTGTGTGACAATGAAGCTTTCTTCCTGTCCTCTTTTTTAGCACTGGATGTGTGTGAGAAGTGGGGAGAAATGCCACCACTACAACCCAAACATATGAGGGAGGCTGTTCGGAGGTTAAAGTCGAAGGGACAGATCCCCAACTCAAAGCACAAAAAAATCATCTTTTTCTAGATCAAAGCCTAGAAAGGCCTGGTACTGAAGGAGGAAGTACTGGTTCTGGACTTCCTACTACATGAGACTTTTGCACTGGTGCTTTAGTATCGCAGTCCTCCAAGGATTCCATGATGATTTTTAATGTCTTTCTCAGAACTCTGATATTCATCACATCTAAAAGGCATGCAGCCTGTTTCATACATGCTTGACTAAATATTGGGACCTCTTTGGGTATTTTGAGGCATTTAACTGTTTCTTGGCTAGTTGGAAGAAGGTACATGGGCCTTTAAGCATCTTCTAGACAGGGAAGCTACTTTCAGAGAGAAAAACCTTTCTAAGAGAGCTTTGATAGTTTCACACTGAAGCATGAAGTTGCTGACTTAGGTTGTTTCCTCCATCTGGTTTTAAGTAAATGAAACTACCAGAAGCTTTTGACACGAGATATTTTACCATGAAGAACACAGTGATAATGGAAGTAGCAGAAAAGTTTGCCCTTGTAAATGTGTAAAGTTCTCCTATGGATTTTGGTGAGTGATCATTAAACTGTTTTCCAACTTGCCATATGTGTATTCATTTTACGTCTAGTTGGTTGGAATGGGGAGAAGTTCATCATTCTTTTTTGGTGTCAGAATAAAACTGGTCTTGGCTTTTTTCGAAAATTTGAGCCCTTCCCATTTTCTACTAGAATCATTAAAATTAAAGAGTATTTAAACCCTTAAAAATAATGTAAAAGCCCATATATTTCAGGTTCCTATAAACAGAAATACCACAACCAACGTTTAGTAAGTTTAATTTGCTTTTTTCAGGCGGTTCACAGAACCAGTACGCTCAAGGTTTGATTAGATAATGCAACATTAAAACTTCCCAACACTGACCAGTATTCCAGTTCATTAGATACATTCTCATTGGTTTCCTCAAATAGGGGGGAATGGAGTGACCTTTTATTGACAGTGATTAGCAGTAATAAGGCTACTTACTGTATATAATTGGCAATCCCCAAGAATTCTTTCCTCTGTCATTCAGTGTTATAGGAAGAAGAGTTTTAAAGCTGTTCTCTTTTGATGCTTTCCTGAGCACATCTTAAAAGATGTCAATCTGTTCAGCACCCTGATGGAGGGGAAACAGCTTGGACTCACAAAGTTGAGCAAATCTGACTTTTAGTATCTTACATTAAAACCAGTCTTTAAACATACATGTAGCCAGTGAAGAAGACATTTCAGTGGGGCATTCCACAAAGAAATGCTGTAAGACTCAGGTTAAATCTTGACTGAAAACTAATAAACTGGAGAGGGGAAAGGCAGATAGTCTCTCAGCTCTAACAGGAATTTTTATTTATTTTTTTAACGATTATAAGAACTGTATCTATTGCAATTTGAGATACTGGATGAGGCTGAAATTTAAAAATAATAAGGGAGAAAGGTCACATCTCAAGTCTAGCCACCTAACAATAAGATTCTCCTAGAGTGTTTCTCCTTATGTCTGTTGTAAGATAGGGAAAATAATCCCCACTCAACAAGAGCTACCATCCATACCTATCCAGAGAATGGGAATATTCCTACTCTAGTAGAAGGTGGGGGAAGATCGAGGTGAGGGCTGTAGTCCGCTAAAGGATGTTTCAGCACACCAGCTTCTCTTGAAACAGCAATGACTATGGTAAATCGCAAGGTAATGACAGCTTTTGCAGTTCACAAATAACCAAATGTCTATTAGCACTTCAGCAATGTTCATTTGTTTCCACAGTGTTGTCACATTACTAAAACTGATTTTAGAAGTATAGGTGAGTATTAAATGATAAAAAAAACAGACCTTTAGTGTAAAGGTTTAGAATGGCAAATTCCTATATCACTATGGTAATACTTCAAACTACCTGCCTTCCACTGCCCCGGTGAACTGGGCTAAGGGGGAACTAATGTAAATGAGCTAAATGCAAGCATTTAAATTATGGGGTATGTTGAGGGGCAGTGTTTATCCCTTATATATATTCTGTACACAAAAACCATTCCTTTCAGAACCACGAAAAGGGTACATAGAATTTGAGGCCCATGGCAAAATGAGGGTCAGTTTACATAAAACAGCAAAAGCAGCCATCACAAGAATAGAACCCATTCCTTTGGACTTAAGTCAAAGAAATGAGGTTAATTATTCCAGTGAGTTGAAAACAAATTTGAGATCAATAACCACCCTGCAGCTCAGCTAAGAGATATTTAAACTAGTCCATATGCACTAACACCTATCTCCAATACACCCATGTAAACAGGAAACCTTGACAATCATAGATGATATATAGTTGTAAATGCTTCACAGCTGAAATGGTGATGTGCAGCAGCTGAGGTCTTTGAGGGATAGTGGTGCTATCACTCCAGACATTTTCTTGAGGTATTGTTATTTCTTGTTCAGAGTCTTAAAGCTCCAAGACAGAAATCATAGCAGTCCAAAGCACTACTGTTTTCCTTTCTTTTTTTTTTCCTTTACATTATATCTATCCTAAGGACTAACAACCAGATCACATTTCTTCATTATGCGTATTTCCTCCAACAAACAGGAGTATGAAATTATACAAGATATTTGTTAATAAAATGCATTGAGACAATGACCCCTACCATTTGCTGCAGGAGGATTTCAAGACACAGGGCCAAGGATGCCACATAGGAAAGTCAGAAATTCTAGAGCTCCATCTCTTCATATGGACAAGAAATCCAGAGAACCTGGAACCTGACTGAACTCTGGCCACTGAAGGGCTTCGCCTGGATGTTTGCCAGATTTGCTTGTATTGCATATCAGCAAGCACAGGCTTAAAGTGAAGATATATCAAGCAATGCCCATTAGGCATTTTCTTTGCATGGAGGGATACGAGAGGGACCAGAGGGACACTGGGGAGGTGGGGGGAGGAGGGAAGGGAAAGAGAATCAGAATGTGATTTTAAACCAATTCAGGGGGCAGCCCAGGTGGCTCAGCAGTTTAGTGCCTGCCTTCCACCCAGGGTGTGATCCTGGAGACCTTGGATTGAGTCCCATGATGGGCTCCCTGCATGGAGCCTGCTTCTCCCTCTGCCTGTGTCTGTGCCTCTCTCTCTCTCTCTCTCAATCTGTGTGTGTGTGTGTCTCAAGAATAAGTAAATAAAATCTTTTTTAATAAAATAAAAAAACCAATTCGGGTGAGTCTAAGTTTGAATGATTCTATTTTCCGGCCACTGATCTCCCTCCTCAAGGCCTCCTCTAAGAACATTAGAAAGGCCGTACCTGAGAGGACCAGTGATCATTTTGTTCAATATTATGCCTCCAAAGGAGCATTAAGGGGGAGTGCGTAGAGGAACACAGTTACCCTCTCAGTTGTGGTGTATCAAATAGCACTAGTTTTCCATGATTCCTTTGGAAGGCCACCATACAAGGATTCCTCTAAAACCTCCGCCACTCATATATAGCTCTGCCAGCATCACTTGCTGAACAATGAGCAACTTAAGTTTCTGATTTACTATGAGAAGTGCTTTCTTGTACCTAAGGCCATGAGGCTAAGCCCCAGAGCTAGTATATCAGGACTTGGTGAGCATGTCCTTCCTCTCAGCTGGATATCTGATTTCACACTACCCTCAACTTTTATCTTTCCAGAGTCAGAGCCAACATTCTACACGTGTCCTTGTGTGGAAGTATCTCCACCCCCTTATAATTTTTGCTATTCTCTGGACCTTTCCTCCCTTTACCACGTATTTTATAAATAAGGTCACTATCAGTGCACAGATAATCTAAGCCATTGAAATGGTTTTCTATGAAGCCCTATTTTCTGTGTTGTCTCTGTGAGCCCTTCCTGATAACTCATTTGGGCTTTGAGCCAGAGCAGCACATTGACCCCACCTTCTCCTCAGCAATGGTTAGGTTACTGTGCTGAGTTCTAACAGCTTGCTGCCTTGCTGATTCTTCTATTACTTTATACTTCCCTAGACTGAACCTTACCTATCCTTTTCCTGTGTTGTCACAGTTTGGCTTGTGGGCCTTCTGTGGTTTTGTTTTGTTTTTTTAATCCCTTCTGGTTTATCTTTACTGACTGCATTATAATATCCTACTTTCAGGTAATTTATAAAAACCTTAAGGTTAAACTAAGCATCAACCCACAGGAAACTTCCTCTGTTCCTCTGTTAGCATTATCTCCAGAAAGATGTTTATTCTTAAGTCTCTAAGTTGTTTCCTAAGCATGACAAAATATTCCTGTATGTCATAGTAACTGGTGTTTTTAAAGTTGCTTTAGTGAAGACCTTGACAAAAGTTCTTTACCAGTCTGAGAAAATTGTATCTTGTTCATTCTTGGATGTATGTTTCTTTTTATCCTCAAAAAACTAGAATATGCAAGTCAGGCATGATTTCCCATAAAGGAAAACATTTCTCTTTCTCCAATATGTCATGTGATTAAGACTTATGTGACACCACCGAATCACTAATTTTACCATCTTACCAATTCAAGGTAAGTTAGCTGATGAACTTCTGTCCAATAAACATAGGTTGAAGTATATTACAGAGCAGTATGGATGAAGGTAGAATGCTGGGGAAGAATCAGATAGGAAAGAAAGGGGGGAAATAGCTCTTTCATGGGGCAAGGAGAAAACCTAGGTAGGTTGAAGGGGTTTTGTTTTGTTTTTTTACTTAAGCCAAAATTACATGATTTTAAAAAGCCACAGTGATAGAGGGTTATGAGAGGCAACAAGTTGAGATGTTTACATTACAGTTTAAAACACATTTTCAGCTCCCAAACCGCCAAGTGCAAAGGAGAGTGCTGGTAGAAAGTCCCAGAACTGGGAGAGCAGATGTGCCAGGGAGCCCAGGGAGACAGAGGAAATCACTTCTGAAGTACAGCTGTGGAAGACAGAGAGCACTCCAGCAGACAACAGTGGGCTCAGGACAAGCTCCCCTAATGATTCTTACACATTATACCTTCAGCCTAGCTCGTATTTTTTTCTTGATTTAAATTTTCAAATAAATTATGTTATAGAAAGGTAAGATGACACAACTGAGCCAGTACCATAGTTTACTTTCTACCATAGCATCACAATGATATAGTATAACAAAAGAACCTTAACCCTGAAAAATGTGATTGCGGTATCAGCCAAGATGGTATAAGCTTGGCTCCTTTCCCAAAAAAGGCAGTTTCCAAGTCTCCCTTACTCCTGTGCCTCTCCTAGCCCCTGCCCTGCTGGCTATTTCCTATTCCACTCTACTACCATGGCCAAAGCTCAGGCCAGAGACTTTTCAGGTCGGCTACAGGAAGCTCTGGGACATAGAATCTTTGGTGGCTCTGTGGGTGACTGAGGAGTGGGTACTTTCTCTTGTTCGCACAGGTTGTAGAGGAAACAAATGTCTCTGCCATGAAACCAAGTGGTGAAATGGCCCTATGGTGTTGAGCAGATCCACCTAGTGTGCAAAGGGCCAAAAGGCTTTATATAGGCATGACATGATGCTTGAGCCACGTGCAAAGCTGCCCCCCATTCCTTAGAACGTAGTCGTTCTTTGCCCTGTGTTCCGCCCAGATCAGAACAGCTAGGAGGAAGGACAGCATGAGGAGTGAGTTGAGTGCTCCCCAGTCCCTCTGGCATCCTTAGCAGATTTCAGTGCTGGCTGCTGCCTTCTGTCATAGGTGGTGCTATTGCTGGTGACCTCCTCCTCTCCCCTTGGCACACATGGCTGAGCCACTGTTATCACAGCTCAAAGAGGGGATTATATTTCCTAATCTCCTGAAGCAGTCTTTCTTTATCCTGGTTGGCATTGGCCAATGCTTGTTTAGTTTCTGTAAGTTCCTTTTGTAGGGTATGCAATTCTTTCACCTGGAGAATAATAAGTAATTTACAGTTAATAAATAAAGTAACACGCTTTGCAAAAACATCTGGTAAGGGAATAAGGAGTCAGAATTCAAGCAGAAAAATCCACAAATTCGGTGATCAAGAGAACCCAACCAGAACTTTCTAAAAGCCTAATCCCGATCCCGAGGCAAGGCGAGGCGAGGCGCCGAGGGCCGAAGCAGAGCCGGGCCGCGCCGCCAGGTCCGCCGTCGGTCCACGCCGCCCGCCGCCCGCCCAGCGCCTCCCCCCCCCCCCCCCCCCCCCCCGCCGCCATGGGAGTGGTGCAGGTGGAGACCATCTCCCCCGGAGACGGACGCACCTTCCCGAAGCGCGGTCAGACCTGCGTGGTGCACTACACGGGGATGCTTGAAGATGGAAAGAAATTTGATTCCTCCCGGGACAGAAACAAGCCCTTTAAGTTTATGCTAGGCAAGCAGGAGGTGATCCGAGGCTGGGAAGAAGGGGTTGCCCAGATGAGTGTGGGTCAGAGAGCCAAACTGACTATCTCCCCAGACTACGCCTATGGTGCTACTGGGCACCCAGGCATCATCCCACCAAATGCCACTCTCGTCTTTGACGTGGAGCTTCTGAAACTGGAATAACAGGAATGGCTTCCTCCCTGAGCTCCCCATTCTTGGATGTGCCATGGAGGGATGTGGCGCCTCCAGATGCGCACACGCGAGTCCGTATGGAGCTTTTCCTGATGTTCCACTACACTCTTTGTATAAACATCGACCCCGACTGAATGTGTTCTGTCACCCAGCTTTGCTCTTTCCCTTTCTCCTCGTGTGTGTGTTGACCTAAACTATATGCCATAAACCTCAAGTTACTCATTTGATTTCGTTTTCATTTTGGGGTGAAGGTTCAGTTTCAGTCTTTTGGATCTAGGTTTCCACTTAAGTATTAGTCAAGTATTAACAGCACAAGTCATGGGTTAACTTTAGAATAGGAATTGATGTTTGGGGGGGATTACAAGAATCTTTATTTTATTTATTTATTTATTTTTGATGAAATTTTTATCTATTATATATTAAACATTCTTGCTGCTGCGCTGCAAAGCCATAGCAGATTTGAGGCACTGTTGAGGGCCGAAGTAACTCTCCCAGTTGAGAGATGTCCTTGGGTTGAATTAAAGCCCTACCTGCAACTGAAGTGGGGAGGGGGAGAGCCTCTGCCTCCACTACCCCTCCCCTGCTCTCCCCCCCCCCCCCCAATAATAAACCCTCTGCCTTTTGGAAGCAGATTGTTCTCACTGCGATATTGGACACTACAGGTATCTGTCCCCAGGCCAGCAGGGACCTCTGAAGCCTTCTTCATGGCCTGGCTCTTTGTTTTGTTTTGTTTTGTTTTCCATCCTGTGGTTTTTCTAATGGATATTCAGGACTTTTGTAATCTCATAGCTATTTGAGCTCCACTTTCCAAATTTTAAGAACTTTAATTGAAAGTTTAAATTGAAGGTGCTGTTTGTAGACACATAACACCCAATGAAAGCCCAGCCATCATGACAAACCCTTGAGTGTTGTCTTGAGAAAATGATGCTGGTCATCACAGCTTCAGTATCTCCTGGTTTTTGATGTTCGGCTCCCCCGGCTGATCTCAGAGTTTCCTGGCTTTTCCTCCTCCCCCTCTCACCCCTTTGCTGTCCTGTGTAGTGATTTGGTGAGAGAAATTATTGCTGCCTACCCCCCCACCCCCACCTGCCCGCACTACGTATGAGTTTCAAGTTTTATTATTGCAATAAAAGTGCTTTATGCTGGCTTTTCTCAAAAAAAAAAAAAAAAAAAAAAAAAAGCCTAATCCCATCTTCAGAGTTCATCAGTTGTAAGGACAGCAACAGGTGGAATATAATATGATCACTAACCATTTACCTACAGTTCCTGACTTATATCCTCTATTAAGCACTTCTAGAAGTTGCTGCTAGGTGACAGGAACCCCAACCACCCAGCTGTACACAGCATAGACAACCTTTTCAGCCCTCTGAGTTTTACCAGCTTCTGTAATTACAGCCATTAAGGGTCTGTGGGTACTGTTCAGTTAGGTCCCTACCTGCTGTCCAAAAGCTTCTGTGGGCACCAGAAACATCTGTTCTTTTGGGGGCTGGCTCTTCTCAATTTTATGGACTTCAGCCGATGGTCTGTCTTGAGGAGCAGCTGGAAAAAAGTAAAGGTTCTGAATGGCAAACTGCTGCAAACACGCAAACAGTTCCTCGTTATCACCTATTCCCTTATAGGAGAAAAAAGGCAGAGAAGCCGGGAGGTTGACAAGCCCAACTCACCGCCTATGTGGAACACACCATCATCACTCCGCTTCAACACAATATGCTCCATGGCTAGAGTGATGGGGATAGGGCCTGGAGATGTTGGATAGATGGGGGGGATATCATCCTGTAGGAAAGAAGGAAACCACATCCTGTAGGAAAGAAGCCGATGCCGCCAACCAGCTGAGAGCACTTCAGATAACAATCTATGCTTCTACCATTCAGCTTAAAGCAGCTTTATGCCATTAATTATGTATCCATACACTCTTGCAAGGTAGAGAAGCATAACTGAGTACCTCCTATTCTAGAGATGGTTAAACTGAGGACTAGATAATCTAATGGGCTTATTTACAGTCATGCTGCAAGCCAGAGACATGGTCAGGGCTAGAGACAAGGTCTCCTCACCTAAATCCAGAACATTTTGATGCAACACACATTTATGTATTATTATAACCTTCACTAACAATGCTAATATGCATTTACTCACTTGATAGTCACCATGTTGTACCATGACAAGGGAAGAAGTGAATAGCTATCACTGCCAGAATTCTTTGCCTGACAGAGTCTGAGGTAAAATCCAAAAAGCTCCTCTCACCTTTAGGGTGATCCTGGAGTGCAGGAGCTCAATCTGCATGGGAACTACCACTGGGATCTCCTCATCCTCCAAGAAGGGCCCCAGGCCATTGAGCACCGAAGTGAACAGCTCAAGGTCACAGCCTTGAAGCAAGAAATGCAGGAAGCCGTTCTGTGTGGCCAGTGAGGAATGAACAGCTGCACCAGGCCCCACCTCAAAGCGAAGGCCCACAGCTGGTCTGATGTGGTTAGTCTTCAAAGTTGAGGATTCCTGAAAACTTGTACCTTTGAGGAGAGAGACAGAAGGAAAAAATTAATTAGCAGGGACTATTCTAAGCACTTTACATATATTTAATATTCATAGCAATCCAATGCCAAAAGTATTATCATCAAGCACAAGCAGGGGAAGCAGCAGAGAGAGACGGAGAAGCAGGCTCCCCACTGAGCAGGAAGCCCAATGTGGGGCTCGATCCCAGGACCCTGGGATCATGACCTGAGCCAAAGACAGACACTTAACCCACTGAGCCACCCAGGTCTGCCATAAATAACACAAAATTCAGAATAGGGATTCTCTATGACAGGTGAGTGGTAGAGAAATATTCAAGAGAGGGGCTCCTGGGGACTTCAAAGTTAATAGTATGGTTCTGTTTATTAAACTAGGTGGTAGTGTACATGGGTTCACTGTATTTTTATTATTTCATACCTTACATATATTTTTTAAGTATTCCTTGGTATCTACCCAACATTTTAAAAAATATTTTTTAAATGCTAAGCTCAGCTCTTTCCTGTTATCTCCTAATTTACAAATATAAAAGGACTGAATATGAATGACAGAAATTCCCGGATCAGATATAGTTTGATGTCAGCAGCTACACAAATGAAGAAGTGGACAGTGGCTTCCTGTATAAGCTTAAGGAGCACCTGGGTAATGAAGATGATGAACAGCCATTGAATGCAAAGAGCTCTGGGAGGTTCCCTGCAAGAAGAAGGCATCACTAGAGTTTCTCCTCCTAACTGCTGCTGGACAGGACCATAGGCTTGGCACAAGGACAGCTAACCTTGGGACACAGTGACAGGAGCAAGAAGCTAGAGCTGCCCTAGATAAATCCCAGTTCTCCTGGAATGGCCACCATCCTTACCTGAGCACTGTCCATGCAGGAATTGCCAGAGTCCAACGGTTCCCAGCTGTTGGAGGGTCAGTTCTTCTGCCTGCAGGGCTACAGTCAGATCCTCACCACGTACCTCAATCCCCAAAGACACTTCATTCACCTTCAGGACCAGAATGGAGACCTGTAGAAGGATACTCTTTTAGATGAGCCCCTTGGAAGCTTCTAGCTACAGCCTTCCCTCTGCAAAGAAGAGTAGAGCAGCTGACCGGGTGAGGGCTGAGGCCTTCTCCACTGGGTGAGACCAAACTGTTGGCCTCTGGTGACCCCTGGCCATAACTCTCCATAACAGGGCTCCCTTGAACTCCAGCATTGTCTAAGTCATTTGGAAGAGCTCCTGGTGGAAGAAATTCTGGACCAGACTCTGCATAAGAAAGACAACAAATGAGTTTGAAAGTCAAAAATTTCTGTTCAAATTCAATCTCTAAATACAATGACAACTGTGGGAAAAAAAAAAAACACTTATGACACTTATGATGCAATTGGGAATTTGAAAACTGGTAATTTGATAAATTTAAAGAATTGCTGATTTTTAAAAATGGGATAGTGATATTTGGGCACATTTTTAAAAACTCTATAAATGAGTCCACAGAGTCCACAGACAGAGTCCACAGACAGATGAATGGATTAACAAAATATGGTATAAACATATAATAGGGTACTAGCCTTAAAGGAAGAAAATTCTGACACATACTATGAAGTGAATGAACCCTGAGGCCATTATGTTAAGTGAAACAAGCCAGTTCCAAAAGGACAAATACTGTATGATTCCACTTCTATGAAGTACCCGGAATGGTCAAATTCTGAAATACGAAGTGGAATGGTGGTTGCCAGGGGCTGGAGGAGAAGGAAATGAGGAATTATTATTTAATGGGTACATATTTTCAATTTTACGAGATGAAAAAAGTTCTGGAGATGGATAGTGATGATGGTTGCACAGTGATATGTAATGCCACTGAATTATAGCTAAAAATGGTTAAAATTGTAAAGTTTAAATAATATATATTTACCACAATTTAAATTTTTTTCAAATATTTTAAAGTCTATTTTCTAGAGATACATAATAAAAATATTTATGGATAAAACTGTATGTTTGGAATTTGCTTCAAAATAACATGAGAAGAAGAGAAATGAACAGAAGTATATATGAAATAAGAATGGCCATGAGTTCTTAATATTTGAAGCTAGATAATGGGTACATGAGGGTTCATTATTATTTGATTCCATCTACTCTTTTGCATATTTGAAACTTCCCATATTATTCCATATTCCAGAATAAAACAAAACAGAGGTACACAACACCCATCTTAAGAAACAGTGTTTTCATTTTATTTTTATTTTATTTTCACTTAGACACTCTTAAGGGACCATTTAAAAAGTCTCCAGTTCAAAAAGATGAAAAAAACCAGTGTAACTTCCAGTAGTGAGTGATTCAATTCTCAGTAGTTACTCATTGTACCAGAGACAAAAGCTCCTATTTTCCAACAATAAAATACATAGTTAAGCAAAAAAACAAAGAAACACCAGACAACAAACACACACCACTGACACCAGCCACCAAACTAATCCTACTGCCATAGCTACATGACTATAAGACTAGCACTCTCTCTTTTGGTCTGAGTCTCATTCTGTGATAAAGGTCAAGTGTTAATCAATAAACTAGAAGATGTGTAGATAAAGCCAGAGCCACAAATCCACTAAAATTTCTCTGGTTTTTGGTTTGGTTAAGAAAATGTCTATTTTATCAAATCTCAGCTCCTTTTGTATCCTGCCAGTATATAGGGAGCAGAAAGAACGCTTTCTGGACTTCAATGCCACATGGTTGCTTCCACCTACCAGACTCCAAGAACATCACAAAGCTATCACTGCCATCACTGTCCACGGAAATCCGGTCTTCAGGACCACTGTTATCCAATGAAGCGCCATCAAATGACTGCTGAGATACTGTCCTCTTCATGGAGAAAAATCGGAGTCGGGCAGCTCCTCCACTCAATGGTGCTACTGCCCCCTCATCTATTTTGGCCATGGGCTCCCTGTTTAAAAAACAAAAACCACAAACGTGGTTTAGAAGATATGTTTTGTCCCTTGCAACGCCCAACACTTTCAGCCCAAATAGTTATTTATACATAAATTTTGGTATCAATTATTATCTGCTATAAGGAGGTCATATAATTTTTCAACGGCTGGCCTTTCTGAATCTGGCATTTCAAACTGCGTAAGTGCCTCTGCCATATCAACATTAAATGCCAAACTTTCAAGGTCATCCCATATACAGAGGAGACCAACTACTTACAGCCCCAGCACAAATGAATGACACCTGAAGCCACCCACACCCATTCCACAAGTATTTACTGAGATTCTTCTGCATATAAGGCACCATACTAGGCACAGGGTGGGGGTGGGAAGTGAATAAAATAATGAATAAGGTATCCCCTGTCCTCAATGAATGTATAGTCTATCAGGAGAGAGGAAATTTAAATACAACTATCACTGTATGGGAGTAAATCACACACACCAGAAGAGAGGGACAGCAGTACCAGCCAAAGGCTAGGCCATATCAAAGAGGGGAAAGGATGACAAGAAGGATATCAGTAATGGCTTTATGGAAGGAGATGGCATTTGAGCGGGCCCTTGAAGGACTGTGAAAGAGACAGGGAAGTGGCATTTTATTGGGAAGAAACAGCATGAGCAAGGACATGGAGCTAGACAACAAAAAGTACCTTTGGAGACAGCTAGAGCTTAGGTTTTGTTGGGGAGAGCAATGGAAGATAAAGTTAGAAAGGCACAACACACTGAAAAGAAATCTTTAAAGATCTTTTGTTCTTACCTTCCCATATTATAGATGAAGAAACTGACTCAAGGTCATAGTTAAAGACGAGAATTAAGAAAAATCCAAGTCTCCTAACTTCCTGCTAAGTGTTTTTTCCTGCCACTTTCACCACACGGATTGCAGCCAGATTACAGAAAAACGTGGATAAAAGGTTATATATGAAAGTGCTTTTAAAACTATAAAGTAGAGAGGGTATATGGGAAATCTCTGTACCTTCTGTTCAATATTGCTATGAACCTAAAACTATTCTAAAAAATAATCAATTAAAAAACCATAAAGTGGGGGCACCTAGGTGGCTCAGTCAGTTAAGCATCCAACTCTTGATCCAGTTTAGGTCTTGATCTCAGGATCATGAGTTCAAGCCCCAGAATGCAGCCTACTTTAAAAACAAAGCCAAAAAGTGGTATCTATATCTATATATAGAATTTTTGGCATAATTGTGTGGCATAATTGATTATGTCACAGAAGTAGGTTCAAACTAAAACTAGAGGGTGTAAGGAAAAAGCCTGAAAGTTTTAGAATGATGAAATAACAAATCAGACCTGTGTTTTAAGAAGGTTGACCTGGCTCTTTCAAACAAGCTAATGAGGAAAAGAGCTCCAATGAGGAAATCAGTTAATAGTTTACTGAAATAGGGACGCCTGAGTGGCTCAGTGGTTGAGGGCCTGCCTTTGGCTCAGGATGTGATCCCGGATTCCTGGGTTTGAGTCCCACATCGGGCTCCTTGCATGGAGCCTGCTTCTCCCTCTGCCTGTGTCTCTGCCCCTCTCTCTCTCTCTCTCTCTCTCTGTGCCTCTCATGAATAAAGAAAATCTTTAAAAAAAAAATAGTTTACTGAAATAGTCCACATGTAGGAACAGACAGCAGAAATGGATACAAGACTCCATAAAGTAGTATTCTCAAAGTGTCACACAGGTAGGAGCATCAGCATCAACAGGGAGAAAAAAGGGGCTTAGAGAAATATATATTCTCAGGCCCCATCTCAGACCTACTAGATGAGGAACTCTGAGGTGGGGCTCAGCCGTCTGAACAAGCGCTCCAGGTGATTCTGCAACATGCTTCAGTTTGAGAACCCCTGTTCTAGAAATTACAGTCAGAGTCTGACAAATGACTGGAACAGGCAGGAGAATGATATTACTGAAAAAAGAAAGAACTGGTCTGGGAGGGATAGGGAATTTAGTTTTATGTATGTGAGGTTCGCCATATCCCTAGGAAATCCATGGGGAACCACATGCAGTAGATGGTTTTTAACGAAGAGCAGGGGAGGGGAGAAAAGTCAGAACCGAAAATACAGACTTTACAGTAGAGGAAGAGATGAATAAAATAACCTTGAGAGAAGGTATGGAAAAATGCACTGATATAAACCTTCCTGAAGTTTGGCAAATACATCAAGAACCTTAAAAATGTTTGCAGCGTTTGACCCAATAATAACCCACTTCTAGGTTTTTATTTTAAAGATTTAGATATGCATAAAGACTAATGTGCACATTGGGGCGCCTGGGTGGCTCAGTCAGTTAAGCATCTGCACTGGCACAGGTCATGATCCTGGAGTCCTAAGACTGAGCCCTGTGTCAGGCTCCTTGTTTGGCAGGGAGTCTGCTTCTCCCTCTCCCTCTGCTCCTAGCCCCTCTCGTGCTCTCTGTCTCAGTCTTACTTTCTCAAAGAAATAAATCTTTTAAAAAAGAGTTATGTTCACAAAAACAAGGGCATTTAATAGAGCTTTGGTTCTGAGAAAAACTGGAAACACACTAAAGCCCTCTCCCATAGTGAGATGAATGAATGAATTAGGATACATCCATTTGCCAGAATATAATAGAGCAATTAAAAATTATGTATTCAGATACCTAACGAATGGGAAATAATTCACAAACATTAAGTGAATAAAACTAGAAATTTTCTAGATGATAAATAATTGTATTATTGTAAAAATAATATTCGTGTAAGTGTACGTGTATACACATAAAAGCATTCACAATGGGTATCCAAATATAGGTATGAAAATTGGAAGAAAACAGATCCAGATGTGAATAGTGGCTATCTCTGCATTGTCACGAATGACTTTCTTTTCTTCTTTATTCTTTTCCTACATTGTCAACAAAACGAACAAAACTAGTTTTTATAATTTAAAACATAAAGATTGTAATAAAAGTGATGAGAATACGGACAGCCCGGTGCAATGGAGCAGTTAGGTTTATAGAACTCAAGGCAGAAGAGAGCAGCCAAGGAAGAAGGAAAGACTCCTCCTGCCCAGAAGCATGAGCGGCCACACAGGTTGATACCTGTAAGCGTTCAGAGCGACTGCAAGTACAAACGCCACAGAGAAGCCGAGGACAGGGAGGACTGCGAAGAGACCGTGGGCTGGGCAGTCAGCATGTCAAGGTTGTGAGTGAAAAAAAGGGCTTGCGTCACACACCTTTCTCTTCCCTTTATCACCTCTCTCTCCTCTTTTCCCACCTCCCTTATGCTTCTCCATTTGGAAAAAGTAGCACATTTGGTGTCTGGGACTCAAGGCTTTCAATCCTTGCCCCGCCACTCAAGAGTTATGTGACCCTAAGCAAGTTTCTTACCTCTTTGAGCTCAATTTCTTCGTCCGTAAAATGAGGACTGATATTAGTACCTGCCCTACAGGGTTGTTACAAGAATTCAATGGATTAACATTGTAAGCACTCAGGACTGTGCTTACACACACTGTAACACTCTGTAAGTGTTGCCTCATATTACTATATCATTTATCCCTGAAAGTTTTCCCTTCTCCTTCCTTCTAGGCTTTCTGCACCTAGCAAGTACTAGCACTGACATTGCTCAGACACCCACTTAGACCCACAATTCACTTAGACAAAGCTCCAAAGCCACTGTTCTTCAAACCATGGTCCCCAAAGCACAAAGAGTCCCAACAAAGATTTCCCATAATCTTCATTATCATTCCTAAAACCACAAGGCACCAATGGAAAAATCCATACCTTTTCCACTCTTCTAACTATGCATTTCTGTATTTTTCTGCTTACTCCCTACTGTTTCTTCAGTGTCTGACACAGAGCTGGGCACAAAGTAGGGGCTCCAAAATTTTTTGTTGAATGAACAGATGAAATTCTTCCTTCTCTATTACTCTGGCAGACATTGATAAGGTGTACCAGAAAGAGCAAATCCAAAGCCCCAGCTTCTCTATTTATAAGATACAACATCCATGGGCTCATCCTTTTTGAAACTTCAGTTCCCTCAGTTATAAACTGAGGATACGAATTTTTATCACTATCTCATAGGGCTGCTGTGATGATCAAACAAAATGTTATGTGAAAGGCCACTAAAAAGAATAAAATATCATGCAGATGCCAGGTATTATTATTATTATTATTCTCACAGAGCATAGCTGTATCTATAAGAGCGAATCAGTGAAAGAGAAGGGAAGATCCTATGAAGCAATAAATGTTGACTTGAAAACTGCCCAAGAATAGGCTAAGCTAAAAAAAAAAAAAAAAAAAGAATCGGCTAAGCTACATGGAGGCATGTGCAAATCCAATTTCTGGTTCTTCACCTATCACAGAATTAGATGTAGTCCTGAAAATAAGTCTCTCCAGTTGGTATACCTATATCTTCTAAGTAGCCTGAAAATTCTTCCACTGCCCTGCAGGCAGCACTGAAAACTAAAGGCTTCGCACATTAAAGAGGCCATTCTATGCATTCTCCTGGACTACATGGCACTTCCCAATCTAACAGCACACGCAGCAGAAGGCCTTAAGCCCAAAGACCAGAGCTAGGAGGAAGAGACAGGATGAACGAAGGAGGCAGAGAGCCACTCACTTGGCTGGGGGCAGTGACAGCATCTTGTGCATGGTGGAGGTCATTCGGTCTCTGCCCAGACTGAAGGCATCCTTAGTCATGGATACAGCTTCCTTGGTAAGGTCCATAGTGGCATGTATGGCCTCCTTTGTGGCATCCTTGGTCATGTGAATAGCACTTGACAATTCTCCCTCAATGTTCTTCAAGGGCTTGAGCTCTGCCTGTCCATTCACAGCGGTATCCCTACCACATGGAGGCTTCACCACAGCTGGTGAGGTGGATGTCTGGGTTCTGCTCAGTCTCTTCGCCTGTAAGGAATCGACTGCTTCATGGCCCTTCCCTGCCTCCTGCTGTGCAAGAGAATCTGAATCCTGTAGTATTTCATTGCTATGAAGAGGCACTGACCTGTCATGGGATGCATCTAAATTTTCAATGCCACTATCCTCCAGAACCTTCTCAGGGCTTGCTAGGCCCTGGTCTGAGGAGGCATCAGATTTCAGCTCCCTATCCTCTGAAGGAGACAGCTCTGAATCAATGAGACTGGTGGTATCTGAACCTGCAGAGTCAGCTTCAACAGCCCCAGGGGCAGGATGCATGAGCAGAGCCACCTCAGCACTGGGGAAGAGGACCCCAATGCAAGCTGTCTGGTCCTGCAGTGGGGAGCCAGTCATAGCCTCTGTATCCTTAGTCAGCTGTTCTTGAAGACCTTGTAGCACCTCCTTCAGGCGGAGTAGAGCCAAGTACTGGTAATGGTCAAGCCTCACACGAACATGTGCAGGGGAGTGTACAAGCATGTGGACATCTGCTGCATCCTCAAGTTCAGTCAGAGGCCCTTTGTTGTCCACACTACGGCTGTCTTCTTTCAAAACATCCATGACTTCTGTGAGGCCTGATAGGCTTTTCAAATCATGCTCAGTCTTTGACCGCTGATGGGGCACAGCATCAGAGGCAAGGGCCTCAGAATGGACAGGACTGCCAAAGCTAGCTGATGGTTTCAACCTCCCTTCTGTGGCCAAAAGGAGCTTCCGTGCCTGAGCTTGCTGCCAGCGGAGGGGTAGGCAGGCCCAAATGGACAAGGGGAAGGGGGCCACGAAATTCAAAGTATGACCTTTGAAGTTCTCTGTTCCCTCAAAGTCCAATGAGATCTGGGTGAAGTGGATGGACCACAGATCCTGGGAAGCCTTAAGCCTCTGGGGAGGGAGGGTACTGGGTTGAGGGAGTCGGGAATCCATCTGGAAAGCATGATGTAAAAAAAGCATGTGCAGAAGGCTAAAGCCACCTGGAACCTTGGGAAAGTGAACATAATTGGAATGAAAGAACTCAGCAGCCGCAAAACCTCGGAAGAGACTTTGGAGGTCTGGACAACTACAATGTGGGGCATGACGTGTATTGGTGGCAGTCATGCCCGACGCAGAAAAGACGAGGGCCTGAGGACGATGCAACCCAGCCTGCTCTCTCTTCTCCAGCGGGAAGCTAACCTTCAGAAAGAAAATGAAACCCAATTCAGAATGGATATCTGAGTAGCTCCACAACCTGTTTTTAATACACATGTAAAAGACCAACCATTTGAGCTGTTATAGTTTTTCTTATTTCTATCAAAGGGGTGAGTAGAACCCAGGATTATAGCCATGGAAGAAATGCAGCTAGGGCTGCCAACAAGGAACAAAAATCCCACTCTCCCCTACCTTCAACCAGAAGGCATCCAGTCGGATATCCAAGTGTTCATCTTTCTGGCTTGAATCTTCCAGCTTGTAGATAGCTTTGAACTGCTCTAAACTGCGATATAAATCCAGGCAGAAGAGGTTTCCCCAGAGCAAGCTGACAGGATCCATAGTAAATGTCAGACCATTTAACTGAATGTAGAGATTGGGACAGGGAACTAGAAAGCAGGAAAAAAAAAAAAAAGAATCATCATATATAGAGTAGCAAGTCAATTCCTACTTACCAGCTGATATTCATCTTATTATGAAGAAAGCAAAGATACATGTTTATAAAGGGAGAATTTTTAACAAAAGTGTGCTAAACTAACTCAAACACCTAAAATTCCTAGCAACAAATGAGAATACAAGCCATGGCCCCAAGGCTGGCTGCAAAGTAAGAAGTGACCAGATGAGATGCTTTACCTGGAAGCTCCTGATTATCGGGGAAGTAATACTCTGTGAACTCAATATGAATGGCAGAGACCTTAGTGGGTAGGTTGTGAAGCTTCCGACTGCAGGAGAGGAGTGTAGATGGCTTCTTACTTGGCTGTCCAGCTGAAGAAACCTACACAACCACACACAAGTTGCTGTTAGTACCCGTACAGCATCTATAATAGAATTTCCTCAATTTCCTCTGAGGTCATATAAAAGCCACTACAATCCTTGCAAAGTCTCTCACAGGAAACAGAGTGCTTTGCACACTTACTGCAGGCATTCTCACACCTGCCTCACATCATCTGCAAGTTTATTTTTCTCAGGGATCCCTGGGTGGCTCAACGGTTCAGCGCCTGCGTTCAGATAAGGGCGTGATCCTGGAGTTCCAGGATCAAGTCCCACATGGGGCTCCCTGCATGGAGCCTGCTTCTCCCTCTGACTGTGTCTCTGCCTCTCTCTCTCTCTTTCTCTCTTATCTATCTCATGAATAAATAAAATCTTTTTTTTTTTTTTAAGATTGCATTTATTTATTCACAGAGACACAGAGAGAGAGAGGCAAAGACACAGGCAGAGGGAGAAGCAGGCTCCATGCAGGGAGCCCGATGCAGACTCCATCCAGGGTCTCCAGGATCACGCCCTGGGCTGCAGGCGGCACTAAACCACTGAGCCACCAGGGTTGCCCGAATAAAGAAAATCTTAAAAAAAAAAGTGCATTTTTCTCAGGGGAACGGTTATAGTAGGGTATCAGAGGAAACTAGGGGAATTGCAGGTCCTGATCTCAGCAGCCATGCTCAGAAAGAAACAGACCAGTGTTATCAACCCATTCAGAAGTCAAGTAAGCAGTCCCCAAATTCCACAATCTTGTTCACACCTGTTGCCTTCCAAGTGAACTGCTCCACCCCTTTCCAACCATGTCTCCCTGCATTGGGCTTCTCACCTGGTGGATGTCCAAGTCATCCACTCGTATTACCATGCAACTAGAGCGTAAACGATTCCAGGCTGGAGGCCAAAAGGGAGCCTGTCGGCCCTGAGAGGGGCTTCTCTCAAGGGGGTTCTTTCGAGGACTGGAGAGAGAATCTAAATAAAAATAAGAAGGTAGGAAAGAGAATCAGATACATTCAACTCTCATTATTAATAGAATAAGGAAAGTAAAAATCCTAAGATCATCAAGGCTATAATTAGGAAAGACTGATTAATACCATCTAATTTTTGGAAGAAACTAAAAAATTGTATTCTCCTTAAGACCAAGGCCACAGCCTATGGAATAAAGGGGACGACAACCTCTCCTCAACATTGCGGCTAGTTCTAAAGACAGCTAGGACTCTGTAAAGAAAAAAAGTCACTGGGACACCTAGGTGGCTCAATGGTTGAGTGCCTGCTTTCAGCTCAGGTTGTGATGTCAACCAGCAGTTAAGTGTCTGCCTTAGGCTCAGGGCGTGATCCTGGAGAACCAGGATTGAGTCCCTCATCAGGCTCCCTGCAGGGAGCCTGCTTCTCCCTCTGGCTATGTCTCTGCCTCTCTCTGTATCTCTCATGAATAAATAAATAAAATCTTTTTAAAAAAAATAAAAGAAAAAGAAAAGAAGTCACTAACAACTCTCCATGGGATGAGGTTGGGATAATTAGTTAGTCCAGGGCTTTATCTTCACTGGAGAGTCAAAAGTAAATAGCAAAAGGCTAAGCTATGGGAGTCTTCCAGTTCCTTATAACCTACCTGCTTTCTTCTGGAAGGGAGACTCTACTCCCAGATGCCAAGGTGGTTTGAAACCCATCTCCTCATGCCACTTCTCCATTTTACTCTGAAACTCCATCACCAGCTTCTGGGCCCACTGGCCTCGGGTCTCCATGGCCTCACAGTGCCGTACCCAATGTTTGCAGCTGTCACCTATACAACAATAAAGCAATAAGATTTTAGTTCAAGATCATAATCCAACATTCTGATTTTTATCTTCCATTGGTATAGTCCTACTTCAGAATCTGATCCCTCACTCCAATCCAGAGTTCTCTGAGAAAAGTAAAAATCTAGTGAGAACATTCAAGTTCTTCTGGATTCCATATGTGATTTTTCCCTAAGGTTCCGAAAAAGGCCAGCAAACATGCTGTCACCATCTTTGACCATGGACTACTAGAGAGATCTAAAACTAGTGGAAGTAAGGGGCAGAACACGGAATCAAAAGCAACATCTCAAGCACTGCCTCTCCTCCTACTTCTTTCCATCACTGATAAAGAATCATCGATAGCAGACCTACAAGTTTCTTGAAGAGGGCTATTCCCAATACCTCTCTGAGCTGCAATTCCTGGTACCCTCCTGCTGGGCAGACAGGAATGAACCCATGGAATATGTCCTCAATACATAGGTACAAGGGACACACTAGAACTGCTGTCATTCAGGGCTGTCCTACCTGCCCAGTGGAAGGGGTAATAGTCAAATGCCATCTTGCGGAAAGTAAGCTGCATTGCACCACCCGTCAGTCTGTTTGCAGAGACACCTATAAAAGAAAAATAAAGGTGAACAGCAGCAGAAGAAACAAAGAAGCCTAAACACCACTTAAAGTACTTAGGTCCTCTTGAGGATCAGTTCCAAAGCCTGGGGGCGCCTGTCAGTTTAGTGACCAACTCTTGATTTTGGCTCAGGTCATGATCTCAGAGTTGTGAGATAGACCTGCATCTAGCCCTGTGCTGAGCTTGGACCTGCTTAAGATTCTCTCTCAATCCCTCTCCCTCTGCCCTTCCCCACCCCCTCCTCGCTCTCTAAAAAAAAAAAAGCCTAGTTGATACACAAGTGCAACTGCAACTGAAAGGCCATGATGTCAAGGATTTGCAAGGTTGAGGCCCTCCTCTCTTCATCTCTAACAGTCAATGGATAAGACCCAAAAAAAGTATATTCCATTATCTCTGTAAATGGCTGCCAGATTTCCAGAAAGGCAAAAGAAACTGCAAAACTCAGGATTCAGGAATTAGAATCCTAGGTAGCCTACTAATACATTCTAAAACCCTAATTGATTGGTTCCCCCCAAAACTAAAAATGCTAGGAATGCTATTCCTCGGCCCAACACTTGGAGAAGCATAAGCCAAATTCCCCCAAAACAGAACCCATATTATTTACTTTCATATTCTAGCCTCAGAGCTAATTAGATAATCATTCCATACTGTACATACACAGTACCATGAACACTAAAACACTGCACTAACAAGGACACTGTAAATGACACATATAGGATATTGTAGGTAAACTGGAATTTTTAGTGTTAAGTCAAACAATGTATTATGTTTATCTTGAATTTACATTTAATGCTTACTAAATGAATGAACTTTCCCTATTTCTACCTATCTCTCCAACTACACTCTAAGAACTGTTAGTAGAGTAGTTAGAGTAGAAACTTTCTCCTACATATGCATGAACTATATGTCTGAACTATACTGTTCTATACTTCTCTTATTAGGGTGAAGGGAAATACCATGGGATCCTCAAGGGGTAAGCTAATACATTTCTGTCTAATCTAGATTTTACCACCCCAAATTCTGGACTAATCACCATCCTACATTCACATTCCTATTTCTCAATCTTTGTATTTATTATCACTACCTCTAAGCTTGTTTAGACATTTTTTCCCCAATTGCCCCCTCTTCATGAAATTTTCATACCACAGATACACTATGTATCTGCTTATGTACTATATGCTACCTGTGCTTTATACATAAAAAGAATAAGTATGAAGTTTACTCCTTTTATTCAATGCATGGTTATGAAAGATTAAATAATTGTTTTAAATCAAAAGTTAAATTTAAGACTTAAAGCTATTGGGAAGCCTGGGTGGCTCAGCAGTTGAGTGTCTGCCTTCAGCTCAGGGCATGATCCCAGAGTCCCAGTCCTGAGATCGAGTCCCACATCAGGCTCTTTGCATAGAGCCTGCTTCTCCCTCCGCCTGTGTCTCTGCCTCTGTCATGAATAAAAAAATAAAATCTTTAAAAAATATAAATAAATAAATAAATAAAAGTTAAAGCTATTAATATTTAACAACTTTATATGTATATTTGCTGAATAACCTTTAATGAAATTTATTTTATATAAATCATAATGTATCAAATTACATATGCAAATCAGAAATACACAACAGCAATATAATCAAATTTTTAATTATTCAAAAGTATTTTTCAGCAAAAAAATGGAAAATTTAAATAAATTTCTTAAAATGAATTTTAATGAACTTTTTAAAGTAAGCTCTATGCCCAATGTGGGGCTTATTCACTACCCCGAGATCAAGGGTTCATGCTCTACCAACTGAGCCAGCCAGGTGCACCTCAGTAAACATAACTTTTAACTTTCACTTATTATGAGAAAAAATCTTTTAGCCTATGTAGCTTCTAGGTATTCATTAAGACTAGGTCATATTTTTTCTTTTCACACTTAATGATTTGCTGAATAACTTGTAGAAATAAATAATAAAATAAAAACTATTTTTATTTCTTTAAGTTCAAATCACAAAAGCACTGAGGCTCAAATATAACACCACCAACAAGGCAGTCAATGGCAACCAACAGGCATTTATGTGCAAGGCCACTCCCACTGCATGATTTTCAAATTAAGCAATCAATAGGGAAAAAGTACTCTATTCACAGCCATCTATTCACCATATCTTGTGCTTCTTCCATGAATTCAATGTCAATGCTCCTCATGTGATAACCAAGAAAACCCAATGAAAGAAATTAAATATAAGGAATAAAATTTTTTCATGCAGGGTTAAGCTTTGGAAGGGCAGAAACCATGTTATAGCTAAGACTATTTTTTGCCCCCACATCTCACCAAAGAACTCATTTTTTAATGTCCAGAATAGGCAAAATTCAAAACAGAAGGGAGATCAGTGGTTGCTTAGAGCTACAAAATGGAAAGTGACAGCTAATGGGTACATGATTTCTTTTAGGAAGGACAAAAATGTTCTTTTTTTTTTTTTTTTTTTTTTTTTTTTACAGATTTTATTTATTTATAGAGACACAGAGAGAGAATGAGAGGCAGAGACACAGGTAGAGGGAGAAGCAGGCTCCATGCAGAGAGCCTGACGCAGGACTCGATCCAGGGTCTCCAGGATCACGCCCCAGGCTGCAGGCGGCGCCAAACCGCTGCGCCACCGGGGCTGCCGGGACAAAAATGTTCTAAAATTAGATTGTAGTGATGATTGCACAACCCCATGAATGTACTAAAAAATGCTGAGTTGTATATTCTAAATGGGTGAATTGTATGCTATGTGAATTCAATCTCAATAAAGATGTTTAAAAGAGCCAATTTTTCTCTGCCGTTGGGTGATAGCATCCTAGTTAAAAATGCATGACTGGGCAGCCCGGGTGGCTCAATGGTTTAGCGCCATCGGCCCAGGGCGTGATCCTGGAGACCCAGGATAGAGTCCCACATGGGTCTCCCTACATGGAGCCTGCTTCTCCTTCTGCCTGTCTCTGCCTCTCTCTCTCTCTCTCTCTCATTCTCTCTCTGTGTCTCTCAAAAATAAATTTTTAAAAAAAATCTTTTAAAAAAATGCATGAGGGATCCCTGGGTGGCGCAGCGGTTTGGCGCCTGCCTTTGGCCCAGGGCGCGATCCTGGAGACCCGGGATCGAGTCCCACGTCGGGCTCCCGGTGCGTGGAGCCTGTTTTCCCTCTGCCTGTGTCTCTGCGCCTCTCTCTCTCTCTGTGACTATCGTAAATAAATAAAAAATTTAAAAAAAAATAAAAATAAAAAAAAAATTAAAAAAATAAAAAAAATGCATGAGTGAGACTACTGGAAGGAGAGGGTTTCACAGCAATGCTCCCCTCATTGGAGTTAGTTAGACCTAAAAGAAGAATAAACTACACAGACTGTGCATATTAAAGTAGGGTGTAGAATTAAAATCAAAATCTAATTATATTTAATTATCAATTACCAACATGGTTAATTATATGCACATAATGATATATGGGACATAAATAATAAGTAGTATCCATAAAAGACTAATTAAAATTCTCCAACGAACTGGTGGGATGAGGACCGTGTGGCCTTAAGAGGGAAAGAAAGTTTTTGGCTCACAGGCCTCATCCTAAGGAAAAAAGATTAAAGAGGCAGATGACACTCTTCCTCATCAACTGAAGGCTGGAGTATACACTGCTCCGTTTTATTTTTAGAGATAATGCTGTCCCACCTCACACTAAGCTGTCCCCGAGGACCCACCCATTTTCTAATAATTTCACTTCCAATACCAAGGGAGAGAGGTAAGAGAGAGGTAGGTTGCTCAAGGACCCAACATCCCAGCCTATGGTGTCCCCTGATGAAAAAGCAGATAGATCTAGCCTTTAACAAGCCTCTAGAGCAGCACTAGAATGTTCTGTGATGATGAAAATCTTATATGGTCTATAGATTGTACTGAACACTTGAAATGTGGCCGTTGCAAGTGAGGAACTGAATTTCTTTTTTAAAGATTTTATTTATTTATTCATGAGAGACAGACAGAGAGAGAGAGGCAGATACATAGGCAGAGGGAAAAGCAGGTTCCATGCAGGAAGCCCAATGTGGGACTTGATTCTGGGACTCCAGATCACGCCCCAAGACAAGGCAGACACTCAACCGCTGAGCCACTCAGGCGTCCCAGAACTGAATTTTTTAGTTTATTTAATTCTAATCTTAACAGCCACATGTGGCTATTGGCTACCATACTAGACAGACAGTTCTAGAGCAATGCTATCCAGTAGAAATAGAATGTAAGCCACATAAGTAATTTTAAATTATCTAGTAGCCATACAAAAAAAAGTTTTTTAAAAAAGTGAAATTAACTTTAATAATACATACTACTACTTAAATGAATATAATCAATATTTTATCATTTCAAGATATAATATGATAATTATCTATTATATCTTCAAAATCTCATGCATATATTAATTTGCAGCCCATCTCAATTTGGATCAGCCAACAATAATCACATGTGGCTCCATGTTAGATAGAACAATTCCAGAGAATTATAGAGCTCTTGCTGTGCCAGCTAGTTCTCCTTTCCCCTTTTCCCCAAATCCCAGAAGAGTCAAGTTCACAAAAACTTGTTCTGTTTCTTGCTCCTTTAAGAGTCATACACCAAAAAAAAAAAAAAAAAAAAAAAAGAGAGAGTCATATACCATACTTTGGTAAGGTAGGTTGGGAGTTATCCCCATACCTAAAAATATCTCATTCAAAAATTCCCTAAATTCCACCAAGTAGAGAAATTTAGTTTAATAAATAAATATATGAGGGCTGCAGGAGAGGCTAATCATTCATATCTTCCTTTGGATTATGGGTCCTGGCCATATGAAGAGGACAGTGCTCAATACCTCTCCATCAAGAAAGAGTATAAAACTTTTTTTTAAGATTTTATTTATTTATTCTAAGAGACACAGAGAGAGCGCCAAATACATAGGCAGAGACAGAAACAGGCTCTCTCCCGGGAGCCCAGTGTGGGACTTGATCCCAGGACTTGGGGATCACACCCTGAGCCAAAGGCAGATGCTCAACCATTGAGCCACCTATGCATCCCAAAAGGATAAAACTCTTAACAATATACTCTTAATAAAGACCTCTGAAAGGATTCAAGATAAAACAAGAGAAAAAACCCAAAGCCTTTGGAGTTACACTTGGAAAAAACAACCAAACAAAATAATAATCGTTTTAGGAAAGAACTTCCAAAATAACTGGTGGCAAACCAGTGAGCAATTTATTTCTTGTAGTCACAAAAGCAATCTATGTTGTCACTGCTTCTTTTAGCTCTCTCAGAGTGGGAGTAGATTGGGACTGAAGTCACTTCAACACCAAGGAATAGCTAAGCAAGAGAGACAATGCTGCCTGAAGCCCCAGAAAGGAAAGGTAAGATCCCCCAAGAAAATAGTATAGGTGTCATTAAGAGGCAGACATAACCTTCAGAAAGGATAAGGCAGCACAAGAAAAAAAATCTACCATATGAGAGCATCTCAAGCCAAAAGGTGGTGCAAAGGGGAGTATAAAGGGACTATAACTTGATGGGATGAGCACCGGGTATTATACTATATGTTGGCAAATTGAATTTAAATAAATAAATAAATAAATAAATAAATAAATAAAATACAGAGTATTAAAGGAACAGGCAGCAAAGGAATAATAATACCGAGTATGTGACTATAATTAGGGTCCCCCAAATTCAGTATATTATTTCAGTTGAGACCGACAACCAATGCAGTAAAGGAGTCAGATATGATTTAACTCAAGTTCACAAATGAAGAAACTCAGAGGTTAAGCAGGAGGTTAGGTGATTTTCCCAAGGTTCGTGAAAGAAAAAAATTAGTCAATTCCTTTCTCACTTTGAATAAACATATATGTGTATGTAATACTAACTGCCCTAATGAATGTAAAAGCATGAAGAGAATACAACATAACCTCTCTGCTTGGGAAGAGGGCATTTACACATAAAAAATATTTAAATTGGGGTCACCTGGGTGGCTCAGTCGGTTGAGCCTCTGCCCTCAGCTCAGGTCATGGTACTGGAGTCCTGGGGTCCTGGGATTGAGCCCTGTGTCAGGATCCCTGCTCAACAGGGAATTACTTCTCCCTCTCCCTGTCCCTTCCTCCTCCCTGTTCATTCTCTCTCTTTCTCTCTCTCTCTGTCTCTCAAATTAATAAATAAAATATTTTTAAAAAATACTTAAATTGGGGCAGTCCCAGTGGCTTAGCGGTTCGGTGCCACCTTCAGCCCAGGGCGTGATCTTGGAGACCCAGGATCGAGTCCCATGTCAGGCTCCCTGCATGGAGCCTGCTTCTCCCTCTGCCTGTGTCTCTGCCTCTCTCTCTGTGTCTCTCACAAATAAATAAATAAAATCTTTAAACAACAACAAAAAAAAAGTAAAAATAAATAAAAAATACTTAAATTGACTCAAAAACCTGAAAATCCTGGTGTTTCCTATACTTGAATTTACTTTCCTACAAGGTTAAACCAGTGTTCAGCATTGCCCAAGACACACTGGGGAGAAAAAAATGTATACACTGCTTGAGGTCTGCCCCTAAAGATTCTAACTTAGTGAAGCCTGGGAGAGTGCTGGCCTCTGTATCTCATTAAGTATTACCAGTGGTCCCACTACACCCTAAAGGCTGTAAGCACTACCTCACACCAACAGACAGAGGTGCCACAAAGACTGAGGCCCAAGGAATGCCTGGAATTAAGGGAAGCCAACTAAATTACTCCACAGCATCTTGCAAAGAGCCTTCCATCCCAAAGCTTTGTCTGGAGCTGAAGGAGCTAACAGACCAGGCAGCCCAGGCTCAGAACCGACAGGGTACCTGGCTCTCGGGACTGGCTATCATCGCAAATGTGCAGATCCAGGCGGGAGATGAGCAGATGGTAGGAAGACTCTTTCACATCAAATTTCTCAAAATACTGGCTGAGGCGACTGCTGCTGCTGTTGCTGCTGCCCTGGCCACCACTGAATGCCTGGGCCCAGGACTGCTGGGCACTGGGAGCAGGTGAGGTGATCTACATGTGACAGAGAAAAACAAGAAGTCCAAACCCAGAGAGGCTCCGCACAGGCTTTCTTAAGCTTTAGCTCAGGCTAAAGAAAGCCACAATTTAGCAATATGCCCCCCTCCTTTTCATAACTATTCACCTGATAGCTCACTTAGGTCTGTCCCACCTAAATAACCCAAACTCCAAAAAGCCTAATTATAATTAGTCTAGTAACTCAAGTCAGAGTACTGTTCTGAGGTTTGAACTGCCCCCAAGCTCTCATCCCCCAGGACTTAGCTGACTGATGCTAAGCCTGTGTAGTGAGGTCCCTCTTTTTTGTGCTCTCATGGCATAGTGTCTACCTATAACACAGCACTTACTACCTCCTATTGTAATAATTTGTGTACAGTCCATATTTTAAGACAGTGAGAGCTCCAAGGACAGGAATAAGAGGCTTATTCTACTTTTCCTTCCCAGTGGCTAGTACTATATAGTTAATACACTGGAGGTACCCAATGAACAGAATAAATGAATAAATTAGAAGCATAACAAAGCCTATCCAAATGACAAATGCCCCAAATAAAGTATCAACTCCATCTATGTTGGTATGAACATGAATTAGGTCTGGCCTACCATCTCCCTAGCCCCACCAAGGGTATCTATTTTGCCTCTAACCTGTACAGGTTCAGGGGCCAGGCTCTTTCTCTGCTGGGCTGACTTCTCCATGGCCTCACTCAGCGACTCTGCATACTTCATCATAGCTTTGAGCTGTGAGTCAGTTAGCACCCACAGCAGGTCATCCAACAGGAACATCAGCTTGGAGGCTACCACATTGCAATCTTTGGTCTGAAGGAGCCACATAAAACATGGGGTTCAACATCTGGTCTCATTCCAACTCCTCCATGTGATGATTGCCCAGTTAATTCCAGAAATGGCTTTTCAATCCCCAGAACATGAAAGGAAAGCAGCAAACACTATGGAGAGTCAATTTCTTACAAAACTACTAATGTTTTCTGGATTAACAAGAAACAACAGTAGTCAACTGCTAGGTACCTATGTCACAGTCCCTATATATGGGTAAAATTTGTGGTTTCCAAAATTCAGGTGACAAGGAGGTGCAAATGTTCACAGAAATGTTCTGTACAACACTGAATTACAGGTCTGCCCCTTTCGATGGTTATTCCTGGAGCCAATATATTCAAAAAGGAAAGAACACCAACTCCCAGGCTATCTAGGAGAATAAAAGATGGAAGTTTTCATGGAGTCAGAAAACATACTCACTCTTCTCTTGAGGGCTATTTGGATCCTGCCTTGGTTGGTAATAAGCCTTAGTGGAGTGGTAACTGGATCCTGATCACCATTGTCTGTAGCATCTGCCTCAATGCGAAGTGTTTGCCAAGTTATTTCCTTAAATGTTAAAACCTAGAAGGAAAAAAGGTAAAATCCCTTAATTCTATGGAAATTAACCAAGAAGCAGGAAGTCCAAGGGGAAAAGATGAGCAAAGCAGGAACTCCCACCATTCTCAGTTGGGATCCTACCAATAGAATAGAATGGATCAGAGATCCCTGAGAGAAGAAAAGATGTAACAGTAACGCTGGGATTCTTGGGTTCACAGGAATGGGGGACATATCTGAGGAAATCCCCAAAGCAGGAATAATATCCTTTAAAAATGAGTCCCATTTTGAATCTCCCCTTTCTCTCCTCTTGTAATACTAGGGCTGTCACCTCTCCTCGGTGGGGGTCAGTGATGCGGGTGAGGCGGAGGTCACTCTGCTGCCAATTGGGGTTGACACTGTAGCCCTGGAGCTGCCACAATTCAAAAGAAGCGTGGAAGGCCTTGGAGTGAATCTTGACGGTGATAGAATTGACGATGATGAACATCCCTTCCACCACCTTCTCAGCAAAGCCATACTCACTACAACAAATGAGGCAGACCAATGTTCAGAATCAGGTAAGACATGGTACACACTCTTTATAGTGGAAGACATCAGACAAGATTATTAACACTATCTCTCTTTGGGTACTAGGAATTGTGGGTGACTTCTTTATTTCTCTCTTCCTATTTCTACTTAAATTTTTTTAATTTTGAAAATTTTTTGTACTCTTTTTAATTGGATTTTTTGAAGAATGAAATGAAAGAAAAAAAGTTGACCTGGAAATAATCCCCCTTCTGTTAGAAAGAATAAATTGAAAAATATATTTTTAGGAATGCCTGGGTGGCTCAAGAGTTGGGCATCAGCCTTCAGCTCACGGGATCCCAGATCGAGTCCCGCATCAGGCTCCCTGCAGGAAGCCTGCTTCTCCCTCTGCCTAGGTCTCTGCTTCTCTGTGTGACTCTCATGAATAAATAAATAAATCTTAAAATATACACACATATAAATATATCTCCTCCATTATATTCAAAAAATATAAATATATATGTATTTTTAAAGATTTATTTATTTATTTGAGAGAATGAGTGGGAGGGAAAGGGAGAGGGAGAGAGAATATGAAGCAAGACTCTGCTGAGCACAGAGCCTGACTCAGGGCTCCATCCCACAACCGTGAGATCGTGACCTAGCCCAAACCAAGAGTTAGTCACTTAACCGACTGAGCCACCCAAGCATGCTGAAAAATATTCATACAGTCCACAAACTACCTAAATGTGAATGTTGTGTGAGAGGAAAGGAAATGCTAGGTCTCTATAAAATCTTCAAAGACACAAGCATACTCTGCAAAGGTAGTAGAAAGAGGAAAGAACTACAGCTAGGTGAGCAAGAGGTCAAGAACAATCCCAACTAGACCCTGTCTAGTTGACCCTGTCAAATATATCCCAAAGATTATAGCTATACTTCCACAGTGAGAGGTCAGAAATGGTGAGGAGAAGAATGAAGGCCATGTTAAAATCCTTCTGAATGTAGAAAACACAGACATTCCTGACATGTAAATGAAATCAGTTCTCATTACAAGAGAAAAAGAAGGTATGGAAATTATAAACTGGAAAAATACATATATTTGCAATTTATATCACAAAGGACTAACATCTCAAATGTATGAAGAGTTTTAGGAAACTGAAAAGAAAGAGACCTACAGGCCAATAAAAATGGGATAAAATATGGACAGTTCACAGAGAAGTAAGTGCAAATGATATTAAATATAAAAATGTTGGGATCCCTGGGTGGCTCAGCTGTTTGGTCCCTGCCTTCGGCCCAGGGCGTGATCCTGGAGTCCCAGGATCGAGTCCCACATTGGGCTCCCTGCATGAAGCCTGCTTCTCCCTCTGCCTCTGCCTCTCTCTCTCTCTCTCTCTTTGTGTCTCTCATGAATAAATAAATAAAATCTTTTAAAATATATATATATATATAAATGTTCTACCTCATTTATAAATCAAAACTAGACTGAGACACACTTAATTTATAATAAAGGTGACAGAGCAGTTGGGAAAACATGGTCTTTCAATAACAGGGCATGGTCAATTTGAAGATGCCGACAGGGAAAAAATAATATTGACTCCTATCTTACACCAAAAAAGAAAAATAATCAGTTTTAAGACTGATTGTATCTAAATGTGAAAGGTCAAACAATAAAACTTTTAGAAGAAAACAAAGGAGAATATCTTCATACCTAGGACAAGAAAAGAGCCCTTAAATAAGATACAAAAAGAGCTAATCCATAAAGAGAAAAAATAGGTATACTGTACTACATTAGAATTAATCATTTCTGGGGATCCCTGGGTGGCGCAGGGGATCCCTGGGTGGCGCAGCGGTTTGGCGCCTGCCTTTGGCCCAGGGCGTGATCCTGGAGACCCGGGATCGAATCCCACATCGGGCTTCTGGTGCATGGAGCCTGCTTCTCCCTCTGCCTATGTCTCTGCCTCTCTCTCTTTCTCTCTCTGTGACTATCATAAATAAATAAAAATTAAAAAAAAAAGAATTAATCATTTCTGTTAAAAAAAACACATTAAGAATGATATTGGTGATCCACATCACTCATCCTCAGTGAAGCAAATGAAAACCACAATGAGATATCGTCTGGCATCTGTCAGAATGGCTAGTATCAAAACACCAAGAAACAAGTGTTGGTGAAGATATGGAAAAAAGGGAACTTCTATGCACTGTTGGTGGGAATAGCAATTTGGTGCAGCCACTGTGGAAAATAGTATGGAGGTTCCTCAAAAAACTAAAAATAGAAGTATCATACGATCCAGTAATTCTACTTCTGGATATTTACTTAAGAAAAATGAAAACACTAATTTAAGAACACATCTGCACCCCTATGTTTATGGCAGCATTATTTACAGTAGCCAAGATATGGAAGCAACCCAGGGGTCTATCGACAAATGCATGGATAAATATATGTATGTATATATAAAAATGTATATATGTGTTTATATATAAATGTATATATGTATATATGTATTTATATATAAACACACACATATATATAATGAAATATTACTCAGCTATAAAAAGAATGAAATCTTGCCATTTGTGATAACATGGTTGAACCTAGAAGGTATTATGTTAAGTAAAACAAGTCAGACAAAGAAAGACAAATACCATTTCACTTAGATTGGAATTTTAAAAAACAAAATAAAACCAAACTCATATATAGAGAACAAACTGGTGGTTGCCAGAGGGAAGGGGTAGGAGAAATGGGCAAAATAGGTGAAGTGATGAAGAGGTACATACTTCAAGTAATAAATCAGGATAAAAAGTACAACATAGGGAATATAGTCAATAATACTGTAATAATATATGGTAGCTACACTTATCATGATGAGCATTACATAATGCGTAGAACTGTCAAATCACTATATTGTACATCTGAAACCAATAAAAACATTGTATATTAACTGTACTTCAATTAAAAAGAAAAAAAGGAAACACCACCAGGGATGAGCAGGTACAGAGAAAAATCCATGTGAGAAAATGCTGATGAGTCAGGTCTACAAGCCAAGGAGAGAGGCCTCAGGACCTGCTGACACCTTGATATTGGATTTCGAGCCCTAGAACTGTGAAAAAATTTTAATTTTAATTATTTTGGTGGCCCTTCTGTGGTATTATGTCATGGAGTTATAGCAAACCAATACAAATGGATACAGAGTTCCAATTTCAGAAGATGAAAAAAGCTCTAGGGATTTGCTGCAGGGTGTGAATACAGTTAACACTACTGAACGGTATGCTTAAAAATGGTTAAGATGGTAAATTTTATATTGTGTTTCTTAGCACAATTTTTAAAAATTGTTAAAAAGACATGAAATAAAGGGGCGCCTGGGTGGTGCAGTTAAGTTTCTGATTCTTGGGCAGCCCCGGTGGTGCAGCGGTTTAGTGCTGCCTGCAGCCCAGGGCGTGATCCTGGAGACTCTGGATCGAGTCCCACATCGGGCTCTCTGTATGATGCCTGCTTCTCCCTCTGTCTCTGCCTCTCTCTCTGTTTCTATGAATAAATAAATAAAATCTTTAAAAAAAAAAAAAAGTTTCTGATTCTTAGTTTCGGTTGGGTGGTGATCTAAGAGATGTGATACTGGGCCCCATGTCAGGCTCTTATGCTCAGTGCAGAGTCGGCTTGAGATTCTCTCCCTCTCTCTCCACTCCTCCCACTTGTTCTCTCTCTCTAAAAAAAATAAATAAATAAATCTTTTAAAAAGACATGAAATACAGAGGAGACAATTTACAATAATTATAATAGAGCAATTTAAAAGGGACAACAGGTGGCGCACCTGGGTGGCTCAGTGGGTTAAACATCTGCCCTCGGCTCAAGTCATAAACCTAGGGTCCTGGGATAGAGCCCCATGTCAAGCAACCTGCTCATTGGGGAGTTTGCTTCTTCCCCTCCCTCTACCCCACCCCATCAATTGTGTGTGCTTTCTCTCTCTCTCTCTCTAATAAATAAATAAAATCTTTTTTTAAAAAAGTAAAAAATAAAATAAAAGGGATAGCAGGTGTGCCTGGCTTGCTCAGTCAGTGGAGCACACAACTCTTAATCTCGGGGATTGTGGGTTTGAGCCCCATGTTGGGTGTGGAGATTACTTAAAAATAATATATTTTTTAAAAATACAATGAAATAAATAAATAATAAAAATAAAAGGGACAGTGGTAATGTATAGTGATGGATGTTGACTAGACTTATCCTGGTGGTCATTTTGCAATATATACAAATATCAAATCATTTTGCTGTACACCTGAAACTAATATCATGTTATATGTCAGTTATACCTCAATAAAAAAGAGAAGACAAAAGGAGCGACTCCAGGATATATAAAGCACTTCTACAAATTAATAAGAAAAAGACAAACCACCCAAAAGATAAATAGGAAAAATACTTATATCAATATTTTATTAAACAAGATATTCAAAATTCCAATAAACCAACCATCAAGAAAATGCAAATTAAAATCACAATGTGGGGCAGCCCAAGTGGCTTAGCGGCTTAGCGCCACCTTCAGTCCAGGGCCAAATCCTGGAGACCTGGGATCAAGTCCCACATCGGGCTCCCTGCATGGGGCCTGCTTCTCCCTCTGCCTATGTCTCTGCCTCTCTCTCTCTCTCTCTCTCTCTCTCTCTGTGACTCTCATGAATAAATAAATAAAATCTTAAAAAAAAATAAAATAAAATCACAATGTGATACAACTACATATCTATCAGATGGCTAAAATTAAAAAATAGACAATACTAAGTGCTAGCAACTGGAACTCTTATGCATTGCTAGTGGGAAAAGTGGCACAAAAACTTTGGAAAACCATCTAGCAGTATCTACTAAAGAACACACGCACAGCCTATGACCCTGCACCTCTTCTATATAAAACAGAAATGTGTACACCAAGAGATATGTACAAGAATATTCATAGTAGCATTATGTTTTCTTACATATGTTTAACTTACATACAGAAAAATTCATTCTTTATGGTGCCCAAGTCAAGGGTTTCAACAGATGCAGAGGCCACCACAGTCATGATAGAGACAGTTCCATATAGCAACAGTATACCTAATATCCAGAAACTAGAAACAAACCACATGTCCATCTACAACAGAACACACTGTGACATGCAACGTAAGAATATACAGTAATGAGGATGAATGAACTACAAATACATGTAACACGGACAACTCTCAGAAACATCACATGAAGCTAAAGTAACTAGACAGAAATGATGACATACTACATGACTACATTTATATAACTTTAAAAATAGAGAAAACTAAGGTATGATGTTTAAAAATCACAATAAATTCCCCTTGAGAGCAGATAGGACTAGAAAGGGCACAGGAGGCTTCTGGGATTCTCAAAGTCAGTAGTCTGCTTATTGATGTGTAAACTTTGTAAAAAATCACTAGGCTAGGGGCACCTGGGTGGCTCAGTCAGTTAAGTATCTGCCTTCAGCTCAGGTCATGATCCCAGAGTCCTGGGATCAAGCCTTGTGTTGGACTCCCTGCTCAGTGGAGAGCCTGCTTCTCTCTCTCCTTCTGCCCTTCCCCCTGCTTATGCTCTCTCACTCTCTCTCAAGTAAATAAAATCTTAAAAAAAAAAAAAAAAAACCAAAACAGAATCACTAGGCTATCATATACACTTATGATAAGTGATAAGGCCATTTATTGCTGCACTATTTGTAAAAGCAAACACCCTGAAAATAACTCAAACATCAATAGAGAACTGGCTATGCAAACTATGATGCCTCCCTATAATATTCTGAATATTCTATAAATTCAAAAAGGAGTAGGGGAAGTGCCTGGCTGGCTCTGTCAGTACACCAGGCAACTCTTGATTTCAGGGTCATGAGTTCAAGTCCCATATGTTGGGCATAGAGCCTACTAAAAAAAAGGGCAGGGGGGATAAGGAACATTGCTGTATATACTTCTATAGAGTGATCACCAGGACATAGTTTTTTTAAAAAAGCAATGTGGAAAGTGTTTATGATATACTACATTTTGTGTAAGAAAAGGGACAACACAAACAAACATGCATACATATACCTTGTATTATAGTTTTAACTTTGGAACTTTAGTTTTGTATCTTACATAGTTAAAATTATGGGGATCCCTGGGTGGCTCAGCGGTTTAGTGCCTGCCTTTGGCCCAGGGCGTGATCTCGGAGTCCCAGGATTGAGTCCCGTATCGAGCTCCCTGCTGGAGCCTGTTTCTCCCTCTGCCTGCTTCTCCCTCTGCCTGTCTCTCTGCCTCGCTCTCTCTCTCTCTCTCTGTCTATCTCTATCTCTGTGTGTCTATCATGAATGAATGAATGAATGAATAAATATTTTTTAAAAATAAGTTTTAAGACAATTCAAAAATTTAAAACAAACTGATATAAAAACTCCTAGAAAGGGATCCCTGGGTGGCGCAGCGGTTTGGCGCCTGCCTTTGGCCCAGGGCGCGATCCTGGAGACCCGGGATCGAATCCCATGTTGGGCTCCCGGTGCATGGAGCCTGCTTCTCCCTCTGCCTATGTCTCTGCCTCTCTCTCTCTCTCTCTCTCTCTGTGACTATCATAAATAAAAAAAAACAAAAACAAAAACAAAAACAAAAAAAACTTTAAAAAACTCCTAGAAGATAGCATAAGAGAAAACCTAGATGACATTAGGTATAGCAATGACTCTTTAGATTTAACACCAAAAGCACAATCCAGGGAAGAAATAATTGATGAACTGGACTTCATTAAAATTAAAAACTTCCCTGGGTGGCTCAGCGGTTTGGCGCCCGCCTTCAGCCCGGGGTGTGATCCTGGAGTCCCGGGATCGAGTCCCATGTCGGGCTCCCTGCATGAAGCCTGCTTCTCCCTCTGCCTGCGTCCATGCCTCTCTCTCTCTCTCTCTCTCTCTCTCCTCTCTTTTTCTCTCTCTGTCTCTCATGAATAAATGAATAAAATATTTTAAAAAATTAAAGTTGTGCTCTGCAAAGACAGTGTTAAGAGAATGAAAAGACAAGTCTCAGACTGTAAGAGTATTTTGCAGTATATCTGCAAAAGACACATCTGATAAAAGACCGTTACCCAAAATATAAAAGAACACGTATTCACAATAAGAAAACAAACAACCCAAATAAAAAATTGTACCAAAGGCCTTGAAAGACAACTCACCAAAGTAGATCTACAGATGGCAAATAAGCATATGAAAATATGCTCTAAACTATATATAAAGAAATGAAATGAAAATAATGAAATTCCACTACACACCTATTAGAATGGCCAAAATCTGGAACACTGACAACACCCAATACAGGCAAGGTTGTGGAGCTGCACTGCTGGTGGGAATGCAAAATGGTGTAGCCACTTTGGAAGACAGTTGGGTGGTTTCTTCCAAAACTAAACATACTCTAACCATATGATCCAGCAATCATCATGCTCCTCATATTCACCCAAAAAAGTTGAAAATTTATGTCCACATAAAAACCTGCACATGGATATTTACAACAGCTTTATTCATAACTGCCAGAATATGAAAGTAACCAAGCTGTCCCTCAGTAGGTAAACAGATAAACTGTGGTACATCCAGACAATGGAGTATTTTCAATTCTAAAAAGAAATGAGCTATAGAATTGCAAAAGACATGGAGGAATCTTAAATGTATATTATTAAGTGAAAAAAGCCAATCTAAAAAGATGGAATCACACTGTATGGATCCAACTATATGACATTTTGGAAAAGGAAAAATAATGGAGAATGAAAAAAGACCATTGACTTCAGGGGTTGAGGGCAAGGATAGAGATAAATAAAGGAGCACACAGAATTTTTAGGGCAGTGAAATATACTGTGATATCGTAATGGTGGATACGTGTCATTATACATTTGTCCCAATCCAGAGAATGTACAAAACCAAGAGTAAATCTTAACATAATCTATAGACTTTGGGTGACTGTGACGTCAATGTAGGTTTAACCACTGTAACAAACGTACCACACTCTGGGGGGGATGTTAACAATGGAAAAGGCTATGCATGTGTGGGGGGAAAGGGGATATGGGAAATCTGTGTACCTTCCTCTAATTTTATTGTGAGCCTAAAACTGCAAAATTCGTCTTAAAAAAAAAAAAAAGAACTACTTTGTAGTCAAATTGGTATCCCAACCGCATAAAAAATGATTTCAAGTGACTTTAAAACACAGCATTTGACCATTCTTCTCTATGAGACATATTATAAGTTTAAAACACACACACACACACACACACACACACACACACACACACAGAGAAATCTACTGTACAGTAATCTAGTTGTATTGATAGTTATAATACTGGTTTTGATATTTTTTAAACAATTTAAAAAGTAAATCATTTATTACATTATTGTTGTTAGGAACCAAGATTCAGCATGTGAACAAAAATACAAACATTAAATCTAAAAAGTTAATTTAAAATTCTCTTTTTTAATTTGAATTGAGAAATATCAGCATATTATCTTTATTCTTCTCTCTCTCTTTTTTTAAAGATTCTATTTATTTATTTATTTGACAGAGAGAGCAAGAGAGCATGAGCAGGGGGAGGGGCAGTGGGAGAGGGAGATGCAGAGTCACCCCTGCAGGGAGCCTGACACAGGACTCAATCCCATGACTCCAGGATCATGACCTGAGCTAAAAGCAGATGCTTACCCAACTGAACCACCCAGGCTCCCCTATTCTTCTCTCTCTTAAAAATAACTTTACTCTAGAACTGAACACTTAAAAGTCCTTATTCAATTACAACTCAATGAATACATTTTGCCCAGATTGTTCTCTCTAAATAGCATTTCTCACTAAAAGGAATCAGGGTTCTTTGGAGTAATGTCAGATTCCAGGTCTGAAGTAAGGATGTATATGAGAAGCCTGAAACATCTTGTTCTGTCTAAAAGAAAAAAGATTATTGGGGTCTTCTCTAAAAGACATAGGAGGTGTCTCCAAAAAGCTCTCATTGGCCAAAGATAAGGACATCTGAATATCAAGACAAATGAGGACTATAGATGTATGAAAGACAACAAATTTTTTTAAAAGTAAATGGAAGAGTAGGATGTTAGAAAATTTAAATGTAAAAAAAAAAAAAAGAAAGAAAATTTAAATGTAAAATCATGTAAAAAGAAAAAATAAATAAATAAATAAAATCATGTAAAAAGAATGTAAAATGCAAAAAGAATGTAAAATAGTAAACCACTCTAGAAAAGTTTGATTGTTTCTTAAAAAGCTAAATCTTGGGACGCCTGGGTGGCTCAGTGGTTGAGCATCTGCCTTTGGCTCAGGTTCTGATCCCAGAGTCCCAGGACTGAATCCCACACTGGGCTCCTTGCAGGGAGCCTGCTTCTCCCTCTGCCTGTGTCCCTGCCTCTTTCTGTGTGTCTCTCATGAATAAATAAATAAAATCTTAAAAAAAAAAAAAAGTTAAATCTTACCTACCATACCACCTGACCATTCCATTCCTAGGAATTTACCCAAAAGAAAAGCACATGACCACACAAAAACTTGTATATGAATGTTCATAGCAGCATTACTCACAATAGCCAAAAACTGTAAATAAAATGTCCATTAACAAGTGGATAAACAGTGATCTACCTACACAATGGAATATATTAATCAATAATAAAAGGAATGACACTCAGTAACATGGGTGAATCTCAAAGTAATTATGCTGAGTAAAAGAAGTCAGACAAAAACCAGTACATTCTATACGGTTCCATTTATATAAAATTATAGAAATTGTAAACTATAGTCACAGAAAGCCATGTTTGGGGATAGGAGAGGGTGTGAAAGGAAAGAGAAGGAATACAAAGGAGAATAGCAATATGTTTAAGGATTAATGGATATGTTCATTGTCTTCATTATGTTGATGATTTCATGGTGTATATACATATGCCAAAACTTATCAAATTGTATACTTTATATGTGTAGTCTATTTTGTATTGATTATACTTTACTAAAGCTATCCAAAAAAACCACATAAATTCAAAATGATAAGCCTCCTTCATACCCCCCACACACACCCATAAAAAATCTCCTTGGAGATTATTAGGATGTCAATTATAATTCTTACATTTGATAAATAAAAGTAAAAAATTCAGCAATTATCCTAACATTCTCATACAAACTGTACTTCAGGGTAATCAAATAGTTGGTGAAAGAAAGTTTCTTATAAAAAAATCACAGCTGGGGGATCCCTGGGTGGTGCAGCGGTTTGGCGCCTGCCTTTGGTCCAGGGCGCAATCCTGGAGACCCCGGATCGAATCCCACGTCGGGCTCCCGGTGCATGGAGCCTGCTTCTCCCTCTGCCTGTGTCTCTGCCTCTCTCTCTCTCTCTCTCTCTATGTGACTATCATAAATAAATAAAATTAAAAAAAAAAATCACAGCTGGGATGCCTGGGTGGCTCAGCGGTTCAGAGTTTGCCTTTGGCTCAGGTCATGATCCTGGGGTCCAGGAATTGAGTCCTGCATCAGGCTCTGCAGGGAGCCTGCTTCTCCCTCTGCCTATGTCTCTGCCTTCTCTCTCTGTCTCCATAAACAAAATTTTTAAAGAAAATAAAAAAATAAAAAATCATAGCTAATAAATGCAATAGAAAGAAAAGAATTATAAAATCCCTGTTTTGCACCCTACAGTGAAATAACAGATCTAGACAAATATCATCAACAGTCCTTACATCATGAGGTGAAAGGCAGATGAGGAACTTATCACAATGTACAAATCAGGCCATCACCATCTGAATCCACTGATTAATCTTAACCAAAGGAACATTTTGTGCCTCCTGATATGTTACCATAGGAAATACATGGTACAATTTCTAAAGTATTCTTACCAAGAAAACAAAAAGCATGCATTGAAATCAAGCCTTTAAATCCTACTACCAGGGATCCCTGGGTGGCGCAGCGGTTTGGCGCCTGCCTTTGGCCCAGGGCGTGATCCTGGAGACCCGGGATCGAATCCCACGTCGGGCTCCCGGTGCATGGAGCCTGCTTCTCCCTCTGCCTATGTCTCTGCCTCTCTTTCTCTCTCTCTCTGTGTGACTATCATAAATAAATAAAAATTTAAAAAAATAAAAATAAAAAATAAATCCTACTACCAGGTTAAATGAGAAACATTTAAAATATCACCTTGACACAATCAATTGAAATACAAAATGTGGGAAATTCTTTAGAAAAAACTACCTAGGGATCCCTGGGTGGTGCAGCGGTTTAGCGCCTGCCTTTGTCCCAGGGCGCGATCCTGGAGACCCGGGATCGAATCCCACGTCGGGCTTCTGGTGCGTGGAGCCTGCTTCTCCCTCTGCCTGTGTCTCTGCCTCTCTCTCTCTCTCTGATGTGACTATCATAAATAAATAAAAATTAAAAAATATATATAAAAAAAAAAAGAAAAAACTACCTAATTTCTACAAAGAATAAATGGTATATTAAAGAGTAAGGGTGGGGGATGGTTTACAATTAAAGAGCTTTGAAAGGCATATCCCCAAATGTAATATATGGAGCTCTTTGGATCCACACTGCACTGGAAAAAATATTTGAGAGACAATTCAGGAAACCTGAATATGAAATAAATATTAACAAATTCCTAGTAATTTTATTGATTGTGATAATAGTATTGTGTTTTTTCTTCCTTTCTTTACAATCCCTGTCTACTAAGATATAGTATCCAGAAGTATTTACAGATGGAATCATGTACTACCTGGGATTTGCTTTCAAATACACACATGTGTATGCACACAAACCCAGTGTTAGGGAAAAGGTGAAAACAGAATGGCAAAATGTTGATAATTGAAGTCAGATCTTGGGTGCATGGTGGTCGATTACACTATTCCCTCTACTTTTAGTGTATGTTGGAAAATTCCTGTAAGGAAAGTTTTTATTTTTCACTGAAAGTTGATATGAACAGTTAACATGTTGGAAATAATAGGGACCTAAGCAACTAACCTCTGTCCTGAAGCAAGAGCAATGGGAGACTGTCCATTCGGGGGCCGAGGCTCCTCACATGTCTTCATTTCCACCTCCACCTTATCCAGACACTGAAATAAAAGCCATAGAGAGCTAAGCAACTCCACAAAACCCCACACAGCACACACTGCATCTATTCATCCCTATGCTCTAATTCCTAGTAGAGTGCTGTGACCACAGTGGGCAAACAATAAATGTTTGTTGAATGAATGAACAAACTGAAATGCAAGGAGAGGCCTCATCTTCCCTCTTCTATGTCCATTAGCAGCAGAACTCCAGGACAAGCACGGGATTAGCTCACAGCAGAAACATAAATCCAAGTTACAGAGGTATTACTATCCCTGGGGATCCTAATCTTTGGATAAAGATATGCACTGATCTGTTCTTTTTTTTTTTTTTCCACATTACAGTGTACATTTATTGCATGCTATTTTTCTTTTCTTGAAGGGCTTTCAGCTGATCATCACTCAATAGTCAACATGAAGTAAATTTCTAATTTTTTCTCTGTCAGGATTCCAAAGAAAATCTAAAAGAACCTGGACAGCAAAATTTGTTATAAAAAACAAAGGCAAAACAACCAACTCAGGACTCCTGGGTATTGTGTCTCGGTGCTACTATACATCACAGTAATTTCAGAATAAGCCCAGACAGTGGTCACTCTGTCTCAGAGGGAAGCTCACAAGCAAGACAGCAATCACCACTCCCAAAAGGGCTAACCTATCAGGACTCTTCCCCATCCTTTCTCAGATCTATTAAAACCCCATCCCAGCCATTCCCATTTGATTACTTGCAATCAAGAAAGGTCATTACCAAGCAAATGGGGTGTGTCTTCAACTTTGTCCACTGGATCTGAAAGAGGAAAGCAAGACTCAGGGCTGTGGGAGCTGCCCCTCCAGAAAGCATGCCTGCTGGCCAAGGACAGCAACAGCACTCTGACCCCCATTCTCACCCGGATAGAGGCCCTGTTGCAGTAGACCCGAGTAATGGCTAACCAGGTGGGCAGCTCCAGCACATTCTGCAGAACCTCTTCATCCAGCTCCAGGTTGGTCAGCTGACCCTCTCCTTTCAAGGTGCTCAAATTGATTTTGTCTGGGGAAAGATTCTTGGTGAACCTGAAAAGAGTAAAGATAAGAAGCTATTATTTCCATGGAAATCCACTAAATGGTCATTATAGCCAATAACACTTTTCAATTTGGAAAAAAGAGAAAATTAAAGAAGTGCTGATTAATAACCACACTGTCTCTATGTCAGATAAGATGTTAGGTCAGACATATTATTATTATTATTGTTATTTCCTTCTAGCAACCCTTCCTTTATTCTTAAGTATTCAGGGAAGCCATATCAGCTCACAAATTCAGGTGAGGCATCCTTCAGAAGTATTAAGTCTTAAAAATAATAATTTTTGAAAATGTAAAATTAGTTTTGAAGACTGTATGTCCCTTCCTCCCCTCCCCAAAAATTATGATAAGACCCTACCTCCCTGCTTCAATTGGGAATCATGGTAGGGTGAGTCACTGTCAGAGATGAGAATAAGGACCCTTTAATATGCAGGAGAGAGGGGTGCCTGGATGGCTCAGTTGGTGAAGTGTCTGCCTTCAGTTCAGGGCATGATCCCAAGGTTCTGGGATCAAGCCCCATGTTGGACTCTCTGCTCATCGGGGAACCTGCTTCTCCTCCCTCTGCACCCCCCTTATGCCCCCACTTGTGCTCTCTGTTCTCTCTCAAACAAATATTTTTAATAATAATAATAATATGCAGAAGATAAAAGGCTGGGAATCACTAAGACAATTTACTTTTCTTTATAATAAAAACCATTTTTAAGAAAAGAAAGTAACAGGGACTTTTTCAAGTACATTCCTCTAAAAAAAATAAAAGGAACATATTTTGAATGAAACATAAGCACAGTCAATAGTAAGTTATGCCACATATTAGCACTGACATTCTCAAAATGATACTATATAAGCACCATGTATCTAATTTCTACATTGTGCTCTATGCAAAATCTATTTACAGCTCCATATAAAATATGTGTCATTTTTCAAGCCTTGAAAAAAAAAAGTATGAGATTGTGTTATATTTCAACCTAACCTTGCCAGTATATAGGGCACTGTGTCTCAAACTATGGTCCTGTGATCACATAAGCAGAATCACTTTGGTGTATGTTTGTATTAACATGCAGATTATTGGACCACACTCCAGAAACGCTGAATCACAATGGGGAAGGGAGTAAGGGATCTGCAATTTTTATTTATTTATTCATTTATTCATTTATTCATTTATTTGGGACCTGCATTTTAAACAAACTCAGGGTGATTCTTCTGTTTTCTCAAGTTTGAAAATGGTTTTAGTTTTCAGTTAACCAGCTAAGGTGATTCAAGGAAGGGAAAATGAGATGGAAAAGAGATGCACAAATCAATTCTTCAAGAGCAGAGAAGTTTTCAACTTCTATTCTTATTATGGCTTGGTGTTTAAGAGCACAGGCTTTAGAGTTAGACTTGGGCTCAAAACCTGGCTCTCTCACTGACTAATTGCTGTGACTTTAGGCAAACTGTAAAGCCAACTTCACAGGACTGCGGGGATTAACAGAGCTAACTAACATATAAATATTTGGCATTTGTTAAGTGCTCAATAAATAAATCATAATCATTATTATTTCTGGATTCCACTGCTCTCTGCCTTTAGACAAGGATTAAATTATTATCTTTTTCAAAAAGGTTTAGGAGGAAAAAAAAAAAAAAGGTTTAGGAGGCTTATATTATTATCCTGGGACTCAAGATGTCAAGAGACAACCCCTCAGCTATCTTTCTATCACAACATATGATCCCTTATTCTCAAGTATGCCTATTTCTATCCTTTCCACCCAGGTGTCTACAAATTGATATCTAGACAAGGTTAAAACTAAATTAATTTTCCCCAGAAAGCCTTTCTTTCCATTATATCCCACTCTGGCTCCAATAACAGATTTTCATCTCTTGTCTCTCTAGTACTACGGGGTCACAAGAGAACTGAGGACAGGGAACAAAATTATCAATGAAGGTAGTCAAAATCAAGTGCGTAAAGGCAAGGCCAACCAACTAAAAA